>NC_139156.1:38178957-39486107 GCF_964270905.1 Leucopleurus acutus
GCTGCAGCCATCTTGCAACCAGAGAGGAGCCAGCTTGAAAACAAAGCTAACACAATGAGGTCACACAGCAGAAAATTAAAAGAACCTGAATCCTTGATAATCCTAATGAGCTGATGGATTAAACCTGGAGTATACCTACCATGGGTTTCTGTCATCTCAAGTAATAAATGCTTTTACTGTTTAAACCAATGTTTCATTATTTTCTGTAGAAAGCCAATTGGGGTAAGTACCTATTAACCCCACTTAACCACTTAGGATGTCCTTTCAGTGCTTTTCTTGATTGTGCTTAAGTCATCTGAGAATAACAGAAAATCACAGGTGGTGATTTTCTGATTCCAACCCTTTAGATATTACTTTGGTTCTCATTCTGAATGATCATAGTTAATAAAGCATAGAAAGCACTGGGAAGAGTAGGAAGTAGTTGGGTAGGATGAGATATCTGGTGATGGAGGTGATCCTGGTCGGGTAAGATGAAGTGTAAGCTAAGCAGGAGATGCAAATGAAAACAGAAGGCAACTATTCTTTTTTTTGGGGGGGTGGTGGTGGTGGTATTCTAACCTTTATTATTTTTTAATTTTTTAATTTAATTTCGATTTTATATTGGAGTATAGTTGATTTACAGTGTTGTGTTTCAGGTGTACAGCAAAGCAATTCAGTTTTACATAAACATATATACATTCATTTTCAGATTCTTTTCCTATATAGGTTATTACAGGTTATTGAGTAGAGTTCCCTGTGCTATACAGTAGGTCCTTGTTGATTATCTGTTTTATACATCTTAGTGTGTATATGTTAATCCCAAACTCCTAATTTATCCCTCGCCTCCACATTTCCCCTTTGGTAACCGTAAGCTTGGTTTCAAGATCTGTGAGTCTGTTTCTGTTTTGTAAATAAGTTCATTTGTATCATCTTTTTATTAGGTTCTACATATAAGTGATATCATATGATATTTGTCTTTCTCTGTCTGACTTACTTCACTTAGTATGATAATCCCCAGGTCCATCCATGTTGCTGCAAATGGCATTATTTCATTCTTTCTTTATGGCTGGGTAGTATTCTATTGTGTATATGTACACAACTTCTTTATCCATTCCTCTGTCAATGGACATTTAGGTTACTTCCATGTCTTGGCTATTGTGAATAGTGCTGCAATGAACATTGGGGTGTATATATCTATTTGAATTATGGTTTTCTCTGAATATATGTCCAGGAGCAGGATTAACTGACCATAGGGCCATGGGTTTATTTCTGGGCTTTCTATCCTGTTCCATTGAGCTATATTTCTGTTTTTTGTGTGTGCCTGTACCATACTGTTTTGATTACTATAGCTTTGTAGTGTAGTCTGAAGTCAAGGAACCTGATTCCTCCAGCATTGTTTTTCTTTCTCAGGATTGCTTTGGCTATGTAGAGTCTTTTGTGTTTCTATACAAATTTAAATTTTTTTCTACTTCTGTGAAAAATGCCATTGATAATTTGATAGGGGTTGCATTGAATCTGTAGATAGCCTTGGGTAGTATAGTCATTTTGACAATATTGATTCTTTCAATCCAAGAACATGGTATATCTTTCCAACTGTTTGTGTCATCTTTGATTTCTTTCATCAGTGTCTTATAGTTCTCAGAGTACAGGTCTTTTACCTACTTAGATTTATTCCTAGGTATTTTATTCCTTTTGATGCAATGGTAAATGGGATTGTTTCCTTAATTTCTCTTTCTGATATTTCATTGTTAGTGTTTATGGATGCAAGAGATTTCTGTGCATTAATTTTGTATCCTGCAACTTTACTGAATTCATTGATGAGCTCTAGTAGTTTTTTGGTAGAATCTTTATGATTTTCTATGTAAAGTATCATGTCATCTGCAAACAGTGACAGTTTTACTTCTTCTTTTCCAATTTGTATTCCTTTTATTTCTTTTTCTTCTCTGATTGCTATAGCTAGGACTTCCAAATCTATGTTGAATAAAAGTGGTGAGAGTGGACATCCTTTTCTTGTTCCTGATATTAGATGAAATGCTTTCAGCTTTTCACTGTTGAGAATGATGTTAGCTGTGGGTTTGTCATATGTGGCAGAAGGCAATTATTCTGAACAGACCCTTAGAAAGCCAGTCTTAGGGACATAAGAGCCATATCTTTGGGGAGAGTTGTGAAACCCACATTATACTAATGTTCTTCTCTCCAGGAGAGAAGTCAGTGTTCATGGGATATCACAGGGTTCTTGTCATGCTTGTCTTCTTCAGAAACAGACCTAAGTTCTGATGTGTCTCATGATGACATGATGATCTAAAAATGAGAAGCTTGATTTTAATTTTTCCTGTAAATATGCAAGAGGTCCATGGTATTGCTCTCTTTCAGCCTGGCACAAGTCTCATAAACTAGAAGATAACCTTAACATTCAATCTATGGTAGTTCTCCCCCATGACCTTTGCCCTTTTCTAAACATATTCGTAAAGACATAGTAATATTCTACTGTGAATTATATGAGAGCTCTTAACATGGATTTAAACAGTAAATTTAACAAATAGGCTGCTCTTTGCCTGATGACTCAGAGGTTGTTAATTATTCTTCAATTTTAGGCATTTGGAAGAAAAAATTAATTCCTTAATATATTGTATTCAATTGAGTTCAAACCATAAAGAGGAAAGAAATAATAAGAATTAGAGTAGAAATAAATGAAATAGAGAATAGAAAAACAATAGAATCAATGAAACCAAATATTGATTCTTTGAAAAAAATCAACAAATTGAGAAACCTAAAGATTAAGAAAAAAAAGAATACTCAAATTACTAAAATCAGAAATTAAAGAGGGAACATTACTACTGACCTTACAGGAATAAAAAGCATTATAAGAGAATACTATGAACTCTATGTGCCAATAAATCAGATAACCTGGATGAAATGGACAAATTCCTAGAAATACATAAACTACCAAAACTAAAGAAGAAATAGAAAATCTGAATAGACCTATAACAAGTAAGAAGATTGGATTAGCAATAGAAAATATCCCAACACAGAAAAGCCTAAGACCAGATGACTCCATTCGGTGAATTCTACAAACATTTAAAGAATAAACATGACTACTTCTCAAACTCTTCCAACAAATAGAAGAGGAAAGAATACTTCTTAACTCATTGTATGAGGCTGATATTATCCTAATACCAAAACCAGACAAAAAGACACTACAAGAAAAGAAAACTACAGACCAGTTTTTCTTGTGAATTTATTGATAGATACAAAACTCCTCAATAAAATGCTAACAAATAGAATTCAGCAGCATGTTAAAAGGATTATACACCAGGACCAAGGGGGATTTATCCCAGAAATGCAAGTGTAGTTCAACACACAAAATCAGTCAGTGTAATTCACCACATAAATAGAATGAAGGAGGGGAAGCACATGACCATCTCAATTGATGTTGAAAAAGCATTTGACAAAATCCAACATTCCTTCATTATAAAACACTCATTAAACTAGAACTAGAAGGGAACTTTCTCAACATGATAAAGGCTATATATAAAGAACTCCCAGGTAACATCATCCTCAAGGGAAAAATACTGAAAGCTTTTCCCCTAAAATCTGTGTTGGGTGTTTGAAAGTCAAACATTCAGAAACCATTAGATGTTCTTTAAAAAAGAGTCCATTTTGGGGGCTTCCCTGGTGGCACAGTGGTTAAGAATCCGCCTTCCAATGCAGGGGACACGGGTTCAAGCCCTGGTCTAGGAAGATCCCACATGCTGTGGAGCAACTGAGCCCGTGCGCCACAACTACTACGCCTGTGCTCTAGAGCCCTCGAGCCACAACTACTGAGCCCACGTGCCACAACCACTGAAGCCCGTGTGCCTAGAGCCCGTGCTCCACAACAACAGAAGCCACTGCGATGAGAAGCCCATGCACCGCAACGAAGAGTAGCCCCCGCTCGCCACAACTAGAGAAAACCCACGTGCAGCAATGAAGACCCAATGCAGTCAAAAATAAATAAACCAAAATTTATTTAAAAAGAAAAAGAATCCATTTTCTTAAAGTTTCTGGAAAAAAGAATGTTCTCGGGCTTTCCTGGTGGCGCAGTGGTTGAGAGTCCGCCTGCCAATGCACGGGACGCGGGTTCGTGCCCCGGTCCGGGAAGATCCCACACGCCGCGGAGTGGCTGGACCCGTGAGCCATGGCCGCTGGGCTTGCACGTCCGGAGCCTACGCTCCGCAACGGGAGAGGCCACAACAGTGAGAGGCCCGCGTACCGCAAAAAAAAAAAAAAAAAAAGCATGTGCTCCTCTGTATTAAAACCTCTTCATAATGAACATTGCTACATTGTACATTAGGCACAAGTATTATTGAAGTTTTAAAAGAATTGTTATTGTTCATGCAACTGGAGTATTTAATGTTTATTTCATAAATACATTTTGCAAACAATAGGAAATCTAGAGGACATTCTTTGAAGTATGAAGCAGTGGTGCTTAATTTTGGGGTACTTTTATTTATCTTCTGTTTTACACATGAATACGATAAAACCTTTTTTAAGAAATTCAAAATTTTTAAGGAGAATGCAGAAAAGCATTTGATGATCTGGGATGTAGATGAGGGGTGGCTTTTTTTTTTTTTTAAGTCCTTTCTAGACTCTTAATGTTTGGGCCAATTACTGTGATGGAGTTTCTGCCCTCAGACCAAATCCCAGTGATAAGATATCTGTTCTTCACATGAGCAATAACTGGAGTACATAGGATAAAACAAAATATTAAATGTCTGTCACAGTATAGAAGAAGTGAGGAAAGTGTAAAGTGATAAGGTGCTAGTCACCTCAGAGTGGTCAGTTCAGATATGGTGATGCAGCAGAGTAGAAACTTGTCAGAAAAGAAAGGTGTCAGGCAGGAGATAAATATGTGCCCACATTATCCAATGTCAAGAGCTGAAAACTGTTTTGAATTTTTATCCTGAAGATAGAAATGACATCCTTATGAGAAATTGAACATTAAATAGATATGTATTAAACCGGTTTTGCTTGTTGACACATTTGTTTATTTATTTGACAGTTACTGAGTGGCTACGTGGTAGTTTTTAGGCCTTAGAATTAACCTAAGGCAAAATTGTGAAGTAAAAATTTTCATTTCAGTCATTTTCCCTCTTTATACTGGTGCTCTTTTTTGGATTCTTCAGCCTTCCTTTTCCTCCCTCAGGCTTTGGAGCTTAGAAACTAATAACATTAAAGCTCCGGTGACAGGAGTGACAGGACTCTAGGATAAAAGATGGTTGTGTTCAGAGGAAGAGAATGTGTGTGTTTAGGAAAGAAGCAGCACCAAGTTGTAAATTCTACTACCTGTGGATAGGTAGAATTATGGTGTACTTTATATTCTTTTTGCTTTTCTACTGTAATGATATGCCTTGCTTTCATAATACATGAAAAAGAGTACATATAAGAAAAGTAACAGCAAAAGGAATGTGTTAAAAATTATTTCTACCATTTCAGTTTTTTTCTTTCTAATTCATTTTTTAGTCCATCAGGCCTGCTTTGCTTGTTTGGCAATGTCCTTTAAATTGTTTAAAAACTTTTCCAAATTGGTAAAAGCTTAATGTTTCCAAGTACTACAGACTTTTATAACTATTATGCATCATGCAAACATCATGAGGTGTGGTATGAGGCAATGAACATTTTAAGTTGCTTTAAAATTTAAGTATTGGACATTTAGGGTGCTCTCAACTTTACACAGTTACCAATGGAGTTGAACAAATATAACTGGTCAGTATTTTTAACCAAATATTTTGACTAAATCATCGCATTGCTTTGGAGTCTTGAAGGATACAATATACCATGAAGGAAAAGCATAGAGTAGATTAGGATGTGACTGTGCACAACTAAAACGGTACTTTGTCATTTTCCTTTTTCTCATTTTTGAAAGTAGTTGATAGCTACTTTTTCTTTTTCCCTTTCTTTCTCTCAGCGTATGAAGATTACCATTATAAAAGCAAGAGGTGAAGTTATCTGCAAATATACAAACTTGTATCTATCCATTGGGTCTTCCTGCTGCAGATGACTCTCTTGCATTTTCAGATATTCCTTCTCATGTTTCTTCAGTTTCTTGGTTTGTACCTTAATATTGTAAGCCTGCTCTGTTATACTTCTTGCATTTTCCTCTGCCTTGTATCTCTGAATAACTTTAGAAAGCTGAACTCTGAAGAACTGTAAAGTACCTTCGGAATCAGCTTGCAGAAGATCTTCCTTTGAGGTCTTTAGGAGAGCCAAGGCTACGTGAAAGGTTATGTTCAAACCCTCACAAAGTGTAAGTCAATGATGTGGAAGACCATGCAGAGTGGGAACTTGTCAGTAAAAGGAGTGAGAAACCACTGGGATGCACACATATGAGCTTCCAGGTTCAGATTAGAAAAATGGTCGTGGAGGTCCAGTAACTGCTCTTGCATTAGTCTTTCCAGCTGATACAATTTGCAGTGAAGGTCTTCAAAGCTGTTTTTGCAGAAGTCTCATAAATCATAGTCATTCATGATTTTCACCAAAACACAGAATGCTTATTCCTCTGGCAAATGCAGCTGCGATACAGCAGCAAGAAAAGACTGCCCTTGACAGTACCCAGTGTCTTTGTTGTAGACAGAGTAGGCCTTGCAAATCTTGTAGAGCGATTCCTGGCCATCTCCTCTGGTATCTTTGAAGTAATCATGTGCAGGAAATGTCTGATGAATATATCTCTAGTAATAACACTCTCCTGGGCTGAGTACATTGTGATAAGAAATTGATATCTATTGAGCATTGTCTGGTTGTCATGGCAGCCTGCTAATAATTACCATACCTCTGCCCTCAATGCTTCAGGAACAGCACTCTTCACCACAGTGGATAGCCCTTTCTGTCATGCACCAAGGTTATTGTGCCATCTTCCTAACAATTCTCCCCAAGAATATAGGATCTTCTCAGGACAATGCTTAGAACATCACCTGTTCCACTTGAGAGTTCATTATCACTCTTCTCTTCTGCTTCATCCTCCTAGGGTGACACTGGACCCCATCTGCTAGTAGCAGTGTGATTCGTTCCTCCTTCTCAGACTCTTGCTGTAGACTTACCACCTCATCTATTGCATTTCCAGCATTTTGGTATGACCTTTTCCCTCAGACTGTTTCAACCTCATGAAGAAAGTCTCTGTGAAAGTCTTTCTGCTAAAATGCCAAAATCACTTATTTGCAGGGTACACATGTACTGCTGTCTCCAGGTGAAAATAGACAGGCTCCATCACGTCCATGACTACCATATCCATTGCCACAGTCCTATACACTCATTTATCTTTTGGAGTTTCTTCATTAAGTGCCAGAAATATTGGTTCATTGGTGTTCCACATGCCGGTGATAACATAAGCTCTTCCATCATAGCTCTTTCCCATGGCTTCCATATCCAGTAAATAAATGTCACAGTTCTTCACATTTCAACCTGGGTTTAATAAGATTCTAAAGCATCTTTCAGCAGCTAATTCTTTGTTAGAAAGTTGCTGCGCTGTAATCACAACCTTCTTTTCTGTTCCTTGTTTTAATTTGACAGTATTTAATTGACAGTATTTTTTAAAGTTTAATATTAGTATAAAAGATTATAAAGTGAGGAGTAAAAGTCTTCCTCTATCTAATTTCCCCTATTCAAATTTCCAAAGGTAAAACCATTGTTTCTTCTATAACCAGGCATTTGCTATTAGAATGCAAACATATGTATATCTATGTGTGTAAATATGTATCTATGTACACACACACACACACGCACACACACACACGGGATTTTGTTAATGGTTCCACAGCATTCATTGTATGGTTGTACCATAGTTATTTAACGAGTCCCCCCATGATGACATTTATTTGTTTATTTATTTATTTATTTTATTTATTTTTTAACATCTTTATTGGGGTATAATTGCTTTACAATGGTGTGTTAGTTTCTGCTTTATAACAAAGTGAATCAGTCATACATAAACATATGTTCCCATATGTCTTCCCTCTTGCGTCTCCCTCCCTCCCACCCTCCCTATCCCACCCCTCCAGGCTGTCACAAAGTACCGAGCCAATATCCCTATGCCATGCGGCTGCTTCCCACTAGCTATCTACCTTACTACGTTTGTTAGTGTGTATATGCCCATGACTCTCTCTCGCCCTGTCACAGCTCACCCTTCCCCCTCCCCATAACCTCAAGTCTGTTCTCTAGGAGGTCTGCGTCTTTATTCCTGCTTTACCCCTAGGTTCTTCATGACATTTTTTTCCTTAAATTCCATATATATGTGTTAGCATACGGTATTTGTCTTTTTCTTTCTGACTTACTTCACTCTGTATGACAGACTCTAGGTCTATCCACCTCATTACAAATAGCTCAATTTCGTTTCTTTTTATGGCTGAGTAATATTCCATTGTATATATGTGCCACATCTTCTTTATCCATTCATCCGATGATGGGCACTTAGGTTGTTTCCATCTCCGGGCTATTGTAAATAGAGCTGCAATGAACATTTTGGTACATGACTCTTTTTGAATTTTGGTTTTCTCAGGGTATATGCCCAGTAGTGGGATTGCTGGGTCATATGGTAGTTCTATTTGTAGTTTTTTAAGGAACCTCCATACTGTTCTCCATAGTGGCTGAACCAATTCACATTCCCACCAGCAGTGCAAGAGTGTTCCCTTTTCTCCACACCCTCTCCAGCATTTATTGTTTCTAGATTTTTTGATGATGGCCATTCTGACTGGTGTGAGATGATATCTCATTGTAGTTTTGATTTGCATTTCTCTAATGATTAATGATGTTGAACATTCTTTCATGTGTTTGTTATTTGTTTATTTATTTATTTATTTTTGGGGCTGTGTTGGGTCTTTGTTGCTGCGTACAGGCTTTCTCTAGTTGGGGTGAGCAGGGGCTACTCTTCGTTGAGGTACACAGGCTTCTCACTGCAGTGGATTCTCTTTTTGTGGAGCACGGGCTCAGTAGTTGTGGCTCTAGAGCTTAGTTGTTCCGTGGCATGTGGGATCTTCCTGGACCAGGGCTTGAACCCATGTCCCATGCATTGGCAGGTGGATTCTTAACCACTGTGTCACCAGGGAAGTCCTCGTGATGACATTTAGATGGTTTCCTGTTATACACTACCTCAAGCAATGTTGCAGTAATCATATATACTTGTATATGAGTTTATGTGTAAGGTAAATTTCTAAAAGTGGAATTTCTAAGTTAACAGGTGTTTCACCATCAATAGATGTTACCAAGTTGTTCTATAAGAATGTTATACCAGTTTACACTACCACCAACAGTTTATGGGAATGTCTTGTTTCCCTTCCCTCTGGCCAACACTGAGCATCATCAATCTTTTTAATCTTTGCCAGTGTGAGAGATGAAAAATGATATCCCACTCCTGGCTTTTATTTTGTTTAGAAGTGTTAATATGAAAAGTCTTAGTGATTGATGAAACCATACAGCAATAAGTAAAGTACGAAAGAATGTGTTAAATTGAAACTACCACTGTGAACCATAGAAAGCAGTCCAGTGCAGCCACAGTAGCAGCACTTTTGCTTATCACCAGTGCTTATAAATATACCTCTGGAGCCCATAGTTTGACCTCTAATGTCATTCTCTTCTAGAGGAAACCAAGATTTTTGAGGATAGTTAATTTCATGCCCTTCAGCAGGAAAAAAATCAGGAAGCATCCAGGAATTCCTGTTTTGTTTTGTTTTTTTCAAGGAAGTCAGGATGTTCTTGGGATCATTAGAGGCAACTCTAAAAAAGCCAAACAGGCCAGTTTAAGGGGGTTCCTTTTAACCAAGTTGAGGCAATGTGATCATAAAAAAATTATAATAATCATGTTAAATTAGAACTCATTGAATTTTTAAAAGACCATAAGTTTCTAATAATGCCCCAAAGGAAAATTTATACAAGGTATAAAGATGATAGTCGTAATATAAAAAAGTGAATAGATTATGTTTAGCTTCTGTTAATTCTAGTAAGTAGGAAAATGCTTATTATATAATACAGTGTTAATATTATAATATAATAATATTTCTATTAAGTATATTCATTCATAAAGAAGAGGTAAGTTTCTGTTTCAGTGTGAACAGAAAGAATGAACCATTTGTGAATTTTTTCCAACAGTTCTGAAAAGAAAGGAAACTGTATCAAACAAAAGAAGGGCCAGTTAGCAACTGGGCGGGCAGTTAAACAGATTAGCACCACTGGTCACATACAGTAACCATTTAAATGAGAATCCAACAGTGTATTTCAAGATGTGCTTCAAGATGACAAATCAGACAAATGTCCGCCCAAACGAAAGCTAACTGCACACACGCATTCTCTTATCTGCCTGGTAATAAAACATTTAGATGACCTTATAATTATAATGAAGTTCTATTAAGACATACATAAGTTTCCAAGTATACCAACATACCATGTCAATAATCATCATGAAAGGATAAAAATTAGGTACAGCCAGCTTACAGAATGCCTCAATTATAGTAAAAAAACTGCATTTTCTAAAATTGAAATCTATACATATGATATATATGAAGGATAATGATGTAAGCTGAATAAAGTTCCTCAAGATGTCCATGTTCTAATTCTCCAGAACCTGTGAATTTTACTTTACATGGCAAAAGGGATTTTGCAGATGTGATTAAGAACCTTGAGATGGGGACTATTTTGGATTGGCCAGGTGAGCTGATATAATCACAGCGCTCCTTGTAAGACAGTCAAAGGAGTTCAGGTCAGAGAAGAAGAGGATGTGATGCTGGAAGAAGAAAACATAGCACGATGCCTTGAAGATGGAGATAGGGGCCACAAGTAAAGAAATACAGCAGGCCACTAGAAGCTGAAAAAGTCAAGGAAATAGATTCTCCTCTTAGAGTCTCCAGAAAGAACCAGCCCTGACAATACCTTGATGTTAGCTCAGTGAAATTGATTTCGAACTTTTGAACCCCAGAACAGTAAGAGAACAAATTTGTATTGTTTCAAACCACTAAATTTGTGGTAATTTGTCTTGTGAATGGCAGTCTTCTACCTGTATTTTCACATACTCTACTGTGTCTGTCTATTTGCAAATTTCCTCTTCTTACAGGGCTACCAGTCAAATTGGCTTAGGGCCCACCCTAATGACCTCATTTAACTTAATCATCTCTTTAAAGATGCCTCTCCAAATACAGTGGCATTCTAAGGTACTGGGGATTAGGACTTCAACATATGAATTTTTGGGGGGTGGGGTGCACAATTCAGTCCATAACAATATATAAGATTAATAAATGGTAGTGAATTCTTCCTCTCTACACAGAGAAGGTCTGGAACATTAAAGAACATAAAAGAGTTCCCAAAAGAGACCACATTCCTCTCAGAGTATCAGTGTTCCCCAAAACTATGATGTGTCCTTCCATATTGAAATAAGCTTTCGTGAATTCTTTATAGAAAGAAAAAAATACACTATCACCCCTACTTCATTTTATTTTTAATTTTCAAAAGTAATTTATGATGCTAGTAATGACCAATTGGAAATGGCAATTTTAAAACAATACCATTTATTGCAATAGTATTATTAGTCAGTGTCCTCCAGAGAAACAAAACCAATGGGATCTGTATAGACAGAGCGAAAGAAATAGATTTATTTGAAGGAATTGGCTCCCAATTATGGAAGCTGACAAGTCCAAAATAGGCAGGGAGGGCTGGCAGGCTGAAGACCTAAGGAAGAGCAGGTGTTGTAGTTTAAGTCCAAAAGCTGTCTGCTGCAGAATTGTTTCTTATTTGAGGGAGGTCAGTCTTTTGTTCTATTCAGGCCTTCAGTTAACACCCATATTATGGGGGGCAATCTGGTTTACTCAAAGTCTACTGATTTTTAAAAAAAATTTTTATTGGAGTATCGTTGATTTACAGTGCTGTCTTAGTTTCAGGTGTACAGCAAAGGGAATCAGTTATGCATATACATATATCCACTCTTTTTTTAGATTCTTTTCCTATATAGGCCATTACAGAGTACTGAGTAGAGTTCCCTGTGCTATACAGTAGGTCCTTATTAGTTATCTATTTTATATATAGTAGCATACATGTCAATCCCAATCTCCCAACTTATCCCTCCCGTTAACCCCTGGTAACCATAAGTTTGTTTTCTACATATGTAACTCTATTTCTGTTCTGTAGATAAATTCATTTGTACCCTTTTTTATAGATTCCACATATAAATGATATCATATGATATTTATCTTTCTCTGACTTACTTCACTCAGTATGACAATCCCTCAGTCCATCCATGTTGCTGCAAATGGCATTATTTCATTTTTTTATGACTAATAGTCCATTGTATATATGTGCCCCATCTATATCCATTCCTCTGTCAATGGACATTTAGGTTGCTTCTATGTCCTGGCTACTGTAAATAGTGCTGCAATGAACATTTTTTCTTCTGCCCATTTTTTATATATATATTTTTAAATGTTGAGCCTTCATTTTTTAATTTATTTATTTTTATTTTTGGCTGTGTTGGGTCTTCGTTTCTGTGCAAGGGCTTTCTCTAGTTGTGGCAAGCGGGGGCCACTCTTCATCGCAGTGTGCAGGCCTCTCACTGTCGTGGTCTCTCTTGTTGTGGAGTACAGGCTCCAGACGCGCAGGCTCAGTAGTTGTGGCTCATGGGCCTAGTTGCTCCGCGGCATGTGGGATCTTCCCAGACCAGGGCCCGAACCCGTGTCCCCTGCATTAGCAGGCAGACTCTCAACCACTGCGCCACCAGGGAAGCCCCTTCTGCCCATTTTTTGTTTGGGTTGTTTGTTTTTTGATATAGAGCTGCATGAGCTGTTTGTATATTTTGGAGATTAATCCTTTGTCAGTTGCTTCATTTGCAAATACTTTCTCCCATTCCGAGGGCTATCTTTTTGTTTTGTTTATGGTTTCCTTTGCTGTGCAAAAGCTTTTAAGTTTAATTAGGTCCCATTTGTTTATTTTTGTTTTTATTTTCATTGCTCTGCGAGGTGGATCAAAAAAGATCTTGCTGCAATTTATGTCGGAGAGTGTTCTGCCTATGTTTTCCTCTAAGGGTTTTATAGTGTCCCATCTTACATTTAGACCTTTAATCCATTTGCAGTTTATTTTTGTGTATAGTGTTAGAGAATGTTCTAATTTCATTCTTTTACATGTAGCTGTCCAGTTTTCCTAGCACCACTTACTGAAGAGACTTTTTCTCCATTGTACATTCTTGCTTCCTTTGTCATAGATTAGGTGACCATAGGTGCGTGGGTTTATAAAGTCTACTGATTTAAATGCTAATTTCATCCAAAGACATCCTCAAAGAATCATCCGAATAATCTTTGACCACATATCTGGGCACCAAGGCCCAGCCAAGTTGACACATAAAATTAACCATCCCAAGTAGCATCAAAAAATCATGACATAAAAAAAAATTTAATGAAATATCTGCATGCCCTGTATACCAAAAAGCACAAAACATTGCTGAAAGAAATAAAGAAGATGTAAAGAATGGGGAAATATAGCATATTCATGGGTTGAAAGACTCAGTATTGTTCACTCACATTTGATGTATTGATTCAATACAATCCAATTCAAAATCTCAGCATACTTTTTTCTTAGAAATTGACAAGCTTATTCTCAAATTCATATGGAAATTCAAAGGACTTAGTATAGCCGAAAGGAATTTTGAAAAAGTAGAACAAAGTTGGAGGACTCTAACTGATTTCCAGGTTTACTATAAAGCTACAGTAATCTAAACAGTGTGGTATTGGCATATGCATAGACATATAGATTAATGAAATGCAAAGAAGAGTCCAGAAATATATATATATATATAGTCAATTTATTTTCAACAGATGTGTCATGGTAAATCAATAAGGAAGGTATAGTCTTTTCAACAAATTGTGCTGCTGGTTCTGTCGGATATCCATACACAAAAGAAAAAGGATGGACTTTTACCCTTACATCATACTATGTATTAGTTTCCTATGCTGCCATAACAAATTACCACAAATTTAGTAGCTAAAAAAATCCACAAATTTATTATTTTGTAGTTTTGTAGGTCAGAAGTCAAACATGGTTCTCACTGAACTAAAAGCAAGGTGTTGGTAGAGCTGTGCTTCTTTCTGGAGGCTTTCAGGGAGAATCTGTTTCCTGGTCTTTCTAGCTTCTAGGTGTTGCCCACATTCCTTGGCTCATGGTCCCTTTCCTCTGTCTTTAAAGCCAGCAAAGTTGCATTTCTCTTGACCCTTCCTCAATTGTCACATCTCCCTATGACTACAGACAGAGGACACATGTAATTAGATTGGGTCCACCAAGATAATCCAGGATTATCTCCCCGTTTCAGGTCTGTAACCTTAATCACATCTGCAAAGTCCCCTTTGCTGTGTAAGTGCCTTCAGCTCAAAATAAACAATATGCCAAAGTGGCATATTTTGGGATGGCATATTCTGATCTCCTTCACTGATTTTAGAGTATGTCTTTCAATGTGAGGTAGTGTGGTCTGATTGGGATAGGGCAAACTTCAGGATGGGCAAGCATTAGAATTTATATGGTGAGGCAAGGATTATGAAGCCAGACTTGAAGGGTAAAGCCATTTGAAAAGTCATTTGAGTGATCCATTGTTCTGAAAAGGGAGCTGTTTACACTGATGAGGGCTATATAAGTAGTTTTTTATTCAGATTTACAGATTTTCAGGAAGTTCCTAAAACAAACAAAAACATTATTTGTAACTTTACTTTCTTGGGCAAGAATTTCCTGGAATAAAGTTGTGTTAATGAAAACAGTTCCTAGTTTTATTAAGCTGTGTAGCTTTAGGTTGTTTCAGTTCTAATCATAGCCTCTGTAAGATTCATCTCTTTTGTTTACAAGTCTTCTATTTAGATATGTAATTTCTGGTTCTATGTGTCTTTTTTTAACATTAATTGAAAGAATACATGAGGCCAGGAATGTGAATACCTACTATTCATATTCATGCAGAGATATCCCACACCTGTACTAGAACATGTAGAGGGCTTAAAACAGTGCCCACATAGAGTAAGTGCTCAGTAAATGTTTTCAAATAACTATCCCTCACTACGATAAAACAATAAAACATGTCAGTAAATTGTCCCAGTTTTCTCAAGGATCAGCTCCCTCCAAATTCCATTAGGGAGAACATCTACAAGATGATCAGAACCATTCACACCACCAAACTGGTTGTCTTAGCATATTTTCCATACATCATTATGCTAAAAAAGTTTCTGTCTCTCTATTTTGAAGCATACCATCAAATATCTCATCAGTTATACAGGACTTCTTGTGTGCCATTTCCCATTAAGGAGAGTCAGTGTGTTCTAGGTCTCCGAATACAAGAAAAGGGATTCTGTCTGACTGCAGCAGATGCTTTTGGTGCCTCATGCCACATTCCTCAGCCCATCAGATTTTAACGCAGCATGGTAGACAATTCTACACATGTGGCTAGTGTCCCACTTCAAATGCATACCTTGGCTACTCTTGCTTTTTTGTCTTAGGCTTTCTTTGAAACGTGGGAAAGCTGCTCATAGCCTGCAGGTTCAGTTCTGGAGTTTGGGGGAGTTAACACTGGAACCAATTGGCAATCAGTGGGGGATAAATGTCCCCACCTTCCTGTCCTTTGGCGAGTTGTTCTGGGTAATTCTATACAGTTCATCAGAGGGGCCCCAGTGGGATTGGGCTCAGTTGCCCATTATCCTTTTGGGAGGTTTTCTCCCTTCCCTGTCTTACTCCTTCCACTCCCTCACTTCTGATTCCTAGGATCACCCTCAAATGTCTGCTCCCAAGTCATTACTGAATGCTCTGCTTTAGAGGAAACCCAAGCTAAACCTACAATGTATTAAGTTTAAATCCTGAATGAGAAGTAATGATGGAAGAATTTTTGGTTAAAAGCAGTATTTTCCGTCTTGCCTCAAACTATCCATCAAGGCAACTATACATTCCATGCAGATGTAGGTCTGTTCTTGCCCTCTGATGACGCTTTATACTGAAAAGGATGCCCTGGACAGATGTCCCTGTTCCATAGCCCCTATAATGAATGCCTAAATTAGAAATTTTTAAATTTTTTTCTCATAATTTCTATTATCACCTTTAAAGTAGTGTGAAAAATCTAGGTGACGTATCCTATTTCTTAAATCTACCTTAATCTGCACATCTGCTAAATTGACTGATTTCAATAGCAGGTTTCGATAGATGGAAAGATCAGGCATAGATACTGCTCAGACAAATAAAAGAGTTTATTTATCTGAAGGGCATAGAAGAAAGTCAACACAATTAAAATACATGGGCAACTTTTTCTAAAACAAATCAAAATGTGTAGCTTCCTAATCTCAAATGCCTCCCCAGAGGATGTATAGTTGCAGATGATAATGCCTGTTTAGTGAGGATCCTATCACAAGCTCTGGAAGCAGAGAAGTCTCTCCAAGTCTAGCCATACATATGTACATACATACATACATACTTACATACATATATACATACATACATACAATGCTGGCATATTCCTTTGTGTAGCCCAGTCTAGGTTTGTGTAAGAGACATCCTTAACTGACCAAGTGCACTTCATCAATGCGGTGGTTACAAATCGCAAAAAATATAATTGCAAGGTACAACAAGGTCTTCAGGCATAAACAAAGCCCTACTCCCTCATTCTCAGGCTCTGTAGTCTACTACAGCCTGAGGTTACTCCTCAGGAAACAGCAGAGATCAGTTTCCCAGCCCTTTCCAGGAGGTATTTGAGCAAATGATTAGACCGACTATTGGGCTTATGTTGAATGAGTTCCTGTAGCAGTCTGCATTTACCTCTGTATTATTTACTACACATTGAAGTTAAGTTCTATGAGGGCAGGGATTTTTATCAGTTTTGTACATTGCTATAGTCCCAGTGCCTAAACAATGCCTGACACATGATAGAACCTCAATAAATATCTGTCAATAAGTAAATGAATGAATTAGATATTATATATTGAATGTCTCTTTCCTCCCCTGGACCATAAACTTCACAGATGGAAGGATCTTCTGCCTTGTTTACTTCTGCATTCCTATACCTAACACAGCACCTGCACACATTTTTGGTAAGATAGTGTTTGCATGAATAAAATTTGGTAAAATCCATTCAGCAAAGATAGAAGTAAAAAATAATTATGTATTCTTATTTCAAGACTTCCTTGAAGATAAACCTTTTGTGCTAAATATTCATTCAATAATATGTCCTTCAGCTTATAGGACCAATTGGTTTGCTTATCTCAACAATATGCATTCAGAATACCCAATTCAGTCTTGCCTTTGCAGAGAAAATTATTTTTTCTCTTGGATGCCTCCAAAATATGTAGGAATATACATGTTTTCTACATTTACTCCTTCTTTTGTAAATTGGTGTTGACTTTTTTATTTTTATTGATAGTTTGGAATTTATAATGAAAATGAGAATGATGACAAGGTCTGGCTCTGGTAACAAATGTTACAGATAACTCACAGAATAAAGCTTCCCTGCATTACATTAAAATTCATCTCTTGGAAAATTATATAATGTGGTTGGCTGGAGATGAAGGTAATTTATCAACTTATTTGGTTGATGCATATTCCATGATCATAACTTTTCTAAAATTAAATCTGTATATATAATGATTTAGAACACCTTAATGCTAAGCCTTATCACTTGAATGAGCCTCTTTTATCAAACTGGAACTCTAAAATTACCTAGCATCATTTATCCTGATGATATGACACATCAACAGCTTACTTTGTATCATTTATTTTCATAATTCATCCTTCATGAAAAATATTACCAGAAGTATTTACCATAAAAGTGAGTGAAACTTAAAGAAAAAGAAAAATAATAAAATTAGAATTAAAGAGAAATGACTCAGAGGATGGGAACCATTAATTCTAAAAGAATGAATGAAGGAAGCATCTTATAATGTTCAATTATTGAGCCTTGGTAAAGCCAAAACTCATTTTGCATATGTAAAAAAGTGATTACATTATTCACATAGCTACATTCTGGGATATGAGTAAAGCTGGAAGTCACTATGGTGGAAGATGGGCATTCTAGGGCAAGAATATTAGAGTCCTCTAGAGCAGAAATGTTGGGATGGTCTCATAGAAAAGAGAGTATAAGATATTTTAATTGCTGTTGATGACTTCCTCTAAAATAGGCTACATTTATGACCCTAGGTTTTTAATCACAGATAATAGAATTAGGGAAAATTTCAAGTAATTTTCACTCCCCTTTCACCTCTGAAACATCCCATAGGTATACAGTGCAAATATTACAAGTATAAATTTCAAAAGAGAGAGATGCTGTAACTCCTTTCAGTAACCAAGCCTTTAGGTGTATCCAACCCTTTTCTTTTCTTCAATTTCTATTTCTAGAGGATTACACTTCTAAAATGTGTTTAGAATTCTCACTGTCTTTATCTTTCCATTGCTACTGCTCTTGTCATCTTTCATGGAGACTATTCAGGTAGCTTACTAAATGGTATCTCTGTATCTAGGTTTTCCCCTCTTCAATCTATCTTCCATCCTACTGCTATTTATTTTTCTAAGTAAATAGATAATCATGTTACTCCTTTACTCACAGACATCTGATGGTATATCACAACTTAAATTTTAGAAAGTTCCAAAATACTTAATATGGCATTTGATCTGACCCAATCAACTCTTCCAGCTTCATTCAGTAACCAGTTCCCACCCCTTACCACATTGAAATGAGCAATATTCTTTAAACACATGGTACTTTATGTTTTCAAGGCATTTCAACTTCTTCTGTCCAACCCTTTCCCCTCTTTTTTGCTCGCAGAAATTTTACTGCTTCATCACAGCATCTTAAATGTCATCTCCTATGTGAAGTTTTCTCAGGTCCTCATTCTCATACAGAACTGTTATTTCCTCTTGACAGCTATGATTCTTAGTTTAACCTCTATCATAGCACTTAGCAGTGTGAATTTAAATGAGACGAAGACTCTCAAACTCTTGAATAAGGAATGGAATAGAATCATGGGTTTATTACTGTTTTAAATATAAAGGGAAAAGAAGGATATTATGAAGCTCTTCATACTTAGTGAACAAATCCTGCAAGTATTTATACTTTTCAGAAAAGAGAGGCCAATTTAAATGTTATTATTTGAGCAAGAAATTATTACATAAGTTCACCAATCAGAATTACAGAATTCTAGCAATTATAAGGCTCTTTTCACAGGATATAGCAATATACTCAGAAGTTCAGGTATCTTAAAAGACTCTTCTGTTAGACAGAAAAAGCTTAAAATAGATTATATAGTCTTTACAGGTCTTCACATTGGATAAGAGAGAGGAGTGATACTTTTGTGAATGTCCTAAATTCTTTACTTTATCAGAATTGACTTTACAATACAGGATAATGTGTGCTCTTCTGCAACCCAAGGAAATATATTCTTCTCTTTCTGAGAGTCTTATTGTGAGATGTATTCTCAAATTTATTCGATTAGTTAATGACTAAAGGAGGCTTGAGAATCTTAAAACTTATAGTATGGCAAAGAAAAGAGCAGGATAGATGTTTAACAAATGGAATATTAGGCATATAATGTTTTGCTTCCATATCAGAGTTTATTCCCCATGGAGTTAGAACTCCTTAAAGATTGGTCCTTAATATTGTTTAACCTGGTACCTTCTATCCCTAGCATAAAGAGGTTGTTTAAGTATTAGAATGTTTTGAGTGTTGTAACCAAAATGTACCCTTGTCTGTCAAAGGGGTAAGAAAGTTTAATCATCTTCTATCCGTTGGTAGAGTCTCCAGTGCAATATATGATTCACAAAGAGCAGTTCAAAGACTGATCCACGGTGAGTATCTAGCATATTTCCTGGCATGAGCTCAGATTTACTATGAACCTCAGGGAACAGAACTCAAGAGACTTCATCCTAATCCTATGTTTTCCTCTTAGTTGAGCAGGCTTCATTATGTTTAAGCACTCTCCAGATTAAGCAGTATGTTAAAGACAACAGGCCCCAAAATGGAGATGCTCATGCTAAGCCCCCATGTCACCAAACCCAGACTTAACAGTTTCAGCTCTCCCAGAAATGGAATCTTAAACCAGCCAATCAGGAATCACCTGATTAGCATTAGTAGGTAATCTGCCTGAAAAACCCCTGCTTTTCCCTATAGGGAAAGTAACTTCCAATAACCAATCTGGTTTTTGCCTAGTATAACTTCCTTGTTCTTGCTCCCTCTGTCTATAAAAGTGTTTCATTTTGTACAGCTCCTCAGGGCTCCTTTCTATCTGCTAGATTGGGCGCTGCCTGATTCATGAATCACTGAATAAAGCCTATAATATCTTTAAATTTTACTCGGTTGGATTTTGTTTTTTAGAAGTATAAAGCAGCTAATACATGTATGGCACCCACATATACCCGCTGAGTTCAAGGAATTGCTTAAGTCTGGAGCCTTCCAATTTAGAGTCTTGCCAGTACAAGGTAGCATCCCAAACCTAAGATCTTTCTCTTCATGTATTAGAACTTACTGATTTTTCCTGTTCTCCCAGGTTCTGCTAGCTGACTGGCTAGTGTGATAAATTGAGCTAATACTGCTATTTATCTGAAGTAACATTTGCACTTGTCCTTAGGTCCAATACATGATTCAAGTGGGACATATCGGGACCAGTAGAGACATTTTATGTTAGGGGAAATAAAGCTGTCTTGGGATGCTTAAAATCTCAGCTTCTTAGTTTACTCTTTATTCTGAACTTGCATCAACTCAGGGCCTAAAGAGGAACCTTTGTTTCCTCAGAATTTCTTTTTGTGGGCATTAGTCACATTGATGGAGTTTCTGTAATCTTTTCTTATCAACCATGCACAGGTAGCTCATATGTAAACTTTCCAATATAAACACTCCAGTGTAAGCCTATGAAGGGTTTGGTTACCACAGACACTTAGCAACCAAAACCCAGTCAGTATTCAGATACCAGCTCAAACTGAAATAATTTATAGGTGACAAACAATACATGTTGGATGGCAGAGAAAGTGAATCCATTTGGAACTTTCCTATTTCCATTTTAAGAACAACCTTGGAAAAGAATGAAACCTCAGTACTATGTACTTAAAAATGAAAAGGAGGGGCGGTTCAGTCTTAAACTTTATCTCAGCCAGTCGCACACATGAAAAGTCAGAAGAAGCCTTGGTCCTTTAACTGATGTTTGAATCATATCTTCAAAACCATACAAGGTTCACAGGGGATTAAGGGGTTGGGTAGTGGCTCCTTCATCCTCTT
Source organism: Leucopleurus acutus (assembly GCF_964270905.1). Lineage (NCBI taxonomy): Eukaryota > Metazoa > Chordata > Mammalia > Artiodactyla > Delphinidae > Leucopleurus > Leucopleurus acutus. Next base: position 38,200,154 of record NC_139156.1, read on the forward strand.
CAACCTGTCCCCCAGCCCTTTAAGGGGTATGGCTCCTTCAGTCTCTCAAGGCCCATTCCCTTTGTACCCTTCCTCTTCTCCCTCTACTCTGCTTCAAAGTCCCTGAGTTTCTTTAACCCAGTGATTCTCAATCCATACTATACATTAGAATCTCTTAAGGAGTTTTTCAAATTTATTAATGCCTAGGCCCTATTCCTACAAGGTCTCATTCGTTTGATCTGGGGTGAGGCCTTGGGCATCTTTTTTTTTTTTTTTCCCTTAAAATTCCACCAAGGCAATGCACAGTTTAGTTTGAGAAACATTGCCCACCTCTGCTTCTCTCACCCTGGGTCCCACTTTATCCAGTTAACCTGGACAGTCACTCAGTTCTATCAGGTTCTGTTCCAGGTGGAATGAGAGTCATTGGAATTTAGAATGGAGTAGTTTCGAAGTCATTATGTTTCTCATTTTGACTAGAAAGACTAGACAGACCTCCTCTCAGCATGTTTTCTTTTCATTATTATGCTGAAACTGCCACTATCTTCTACCACCTTGAATTACTTGACCAAATGTACCCATTTATTACCCTCGCCTCAGTACATGTAGGTAATAGCCTTTGAGTTTGATCCTGTGCTAACTCAACAAGTACATTTCTGGGCCAAGAAAATGTGCCTTCATTTAGTCCTTTGTATTTTTCCTAGGGATTTTGAAAAGATAACATTGACTTTTTGTTCTATAATTAAGAAACTGAAGCTCAGCAACAATATGAAGTTTGCTTGTTTATATGTCTATACACACCTGAATTTTAGCTACTGTATTTGTGGCCTTTGGATTGGCACTTAAAATATAAGTTTAATTTGTAAATTCTTTTCTATTGCCCTCCAGAACTCCCTAATATGTCGCCAGCAGCATCTCTTTGGAATATAAAATACTGAGGAGCTTCTTCAGACATAATCATCAAAAATTTAAATATTTAATAGGCTATTGGTTACTTATCTTTTTTGTGGTTGTTGTTGCATAGTTCCTGCTTCTTTGTTTACTGAATTTTAATTTTTTTTTTTTTTTTTTTTTGGCTGTACGTGGGCCTCTCACTGTTGTGGCCTCTCCGGTTGCAGAGCACAGGCTCCGGACGCGCAGGCTCAGTGGCCGTGGCTCACGGGCCCAGCCGCTCCGCGGCATGTGGGACCCTCCTGGACCGGGGCACGAACCCGTGTCCCCTGCATCGGCAGGTGGACTCTCAACCACTGCGCCACCAGGGAAGCCCTGAATTTAACTTTTTAAAAAATATATTTATTTATTTTTGGCTGCATTGGGTCTTCGTTGCTACGCAGGCTTTCTTTAGTTGCGGTGAGCAGGGGCTACTCTTCATTGTGGTGCGCAGGCTTCTCATTGTGGTGGCTTTCTTGTCATGGAGCACAGGCTCTAGGGCACGCGGGCTTCGGTGGTTGTGGCTTGAGGACTCTAGAGCGCAGGCTCAGTACTTGTAGCGCACGGGCTTAGTTGCTCCGTGGCATGTGGGATCTTCCCAGACCAGTGCTCCAACCCATGTCCCCTGCACTGGCAAGCAGATTCTGAACCACAGTGCCACCTGGGAAGCCCCTGAATTTAACTTTTAAACTAAGTTGGGTTCTTTTTAGCCCTGCCATCCAAATTGAATATGGGCTAATTTGTTGACATAATGTCCTGTTATCTTAAGAAGAGAATTGTTAGATACAGACTAGAAAAATCAACTTGGTGTTCATTGTATCCATCAAGGAAAGGCTCTTTTTTTTTTTCTTCTCTATCATAAAGTAATATGTTGTATTTCAGGGTTAAAGCTTTAAATTAAAATAAAGCCTTTTGAGTTTTGCATTTGGAAATACACAACCAGGTCTGCTGGGGTAGGCTTTTGGTGCAGGTAGTAGAAAAAAAATCCTCTTGCTGGTATTAAGTGACCTTGGTCAAGTTATTTAACCTCTCTAAGCCTTGGTTTCCTCATTTATAAATGGGATAATATTAGCCGTCTTGCAGTATTGTTGGGAAAATTAAAGATAAGGAATATTTGTAAAGTACATGGCATTTAGCAGGATAAATAAATGGAATCTAATATTATTGTTTATATCTGAAAATAACAATGTGTGCATTCACAGTAGTAACTTTATTTTATCTATACTATATATCAAACGTAGTTTTTCCTATAAGCACAACACTTCTAATATTAAGTAGAGTTCTAAAACATAAGCAACAAAACAACAGTAAGGGAACATAGCAGTGTAGCTCTGACCTTTTATCAGTTTCTGGAAATCTTCACACCTCAAGACCTTTATATTTCCATTCCCTTTGGCCTGGAAAGCTTTTACTCAAGCAGTTTACATGGCTGACTTCTTATCATTTAGTTGTAAGCTTAATAACACCTCCTAAAAGAGACCCCTCCTGATCATCTTAGCTAAATGGGCCCTCCCTTCCACTAGTCACTATTACAGTACCCTGTTTATTTTCTTCAGAGAGATTGTTGCAGTCTGAATTACTTTACTGTTTTGTTTACTTGATTACTATCAGTCTCTCCCACTAAGCTCCACGAGGTCAAGGGCCACATCTATCTTGAGGAACATTGAAGACCCACTGCCTAGTGTATGTTGAATGGCCAATAAATATTTGTTGAAACAATTGATTAATAAACATTGTTCAAGTCCTCTATTTTACTTTTTTTAATTTATTTTTTATTGAAGTATAGTTGAATTACAATGTTGTGGGGGTTTTGCCTTTTTTTTAAATTTATTTTTTATTGAGGTATAGTTGAATTACAATGTTGTGTCAAGTCCTCTATTTTATAGATGAGGCAGGTGAGATTAAAATGTGACTAATGTCACAGAAATAGTAGGAAAGCCAAGCTTCCAAGAGTCATTCCAGGGCCCTTGTCGGGGTGTTAAATCCTGTGTCCCTTGACAATACCACCACCATATCAGTAAACTCTCCTTTTCCCAATTTCATATTCCATCCTCTTGATCCAGCACCCTTGGGATCCATTTCCAGGCTTATTCTCTGGGTTCCTGCTGGTAGATGTCAGCCAGATCCAGCGGATCTTTTGCCATATATTTCTCTCTTCCCTTAGTAGCCCCTGCACTTCCCCAGCTGGGTCATACTAAAATTTGATCCTAGAATTAGCTGGTGGCCAGGGGAGAAGTAAGGCAAATTCTGAGCAGCGCCAGCATTATTTTGTGAGGTACTTGACTCATTTGAAGCTTCTATATAGTTTTCAAGCAAAAAGAAATTCTTCTGTCTTCCAACGAGAGAGTGGGCCACCTCTGTAGGTCCAGAGTGTTCAGGGGAAACTGGGTGGTCAAGGTCCTCAAGTGTGTCTAACAGTGTTGGGCTGCACCCCTCAGGCCTACAAGGCCTGTACTTGCCCAGCTTCAAGATTGAAGAAAGAGCTCAGAGTCAGCTACAGAGACATCAGTGGTTTAGTGGATGGGGGAGCCTATGTGACTAAAACAAAGTCTTGGTGTGACACCCCATCATCTGCGGCGGAAGGCAGACAGGATATGGTGGCAGTCTTTCCTCCACAGGGTGGGGGTGGGAGGAAGGGAGATTACCAGTTATGGGAGGAATTGATGTCAGGTTGGCTAATTGGTTACCAGGGAAACTAGCAGAGGGGCATATCCCTCACTGCCCCTTTGATAAGAATAATCACTAACTGGGGCCTGGGGCAAGTATGTAGGAAGGTCAGTCATATGAATAGGGTATAGGTGAAGCAGGCACTGGTTGAGCAGGGGATGTACAGAGAGCAAGAGAACAGCCATCTTGAGTGACCTGACCAAACACTCCACCTCAACAGACCCTGCACGACCCTTACATCTTGGTCTGCCCCCTTCCTCCATATCCCTGGGCTCAGGTATGTAGGGGTGAATTGCAGGTGAGTGGCCTGACCATGCAAACAGATATCTGTATCCCAAGTTTCACAGTCCCACTTTTTTCCTATGAGGGCCCTGACTCTGTAAAAGAGACTTGCCCAGGCTGAGAATTCACCTTCTCTGAAGTTCTGCCACTATTAATTAAGGCTTATGCCTGGTCTTCATCTCAGTCTGTCCTCTGGTTGCCAGTGATGAGGTTCTCTTTAAAAGCTGCCAAAAAGGCCCTTTGACTTGCATTTGGATTTCAATTGGTGCTTTATACCTCTATTCCTGTCACCTACACTGCTCAATACATCAGTGGTGCTTAGCAACAGCCTCCCAATTCCATAATCTCTCAAGTTACTCTTTCTCCTGTATTGTCAAATACTAGATACATGGCACAAGTTAATGCATCTCCTTCTACTTATATCCTGTCTGTCACCACAAGTGAAAGTGTTAGCAATTGCACTGTAGCGGTGTGCCACAGACTATCTACACTGAAGAGGTCCTTGTTGAACCAGCTGGCAAATGAGCAAACTCCAAAATTCATCCTTACACTCAGATTTATAGGACTACCAGTATCAACTATCTTAGTTTGAGCTCTTGAAACAAATTCTTGAGACCAAGATTCCTGTCCAAGTGACTTACTAAGGAAGTGTTCTCCAGAAGAAACCTGAAGGAGAGGGAAGGAAGCAGTCGTATTCCATAGTGGGGAATCAATGGATAATACTAAAACCTGTAAGTCAAGAAATAAAAGTAAAGGCATGTTCTTTAGAGAGTGGAAATAGACACCAACATGACCAGTAAAAGAAATAAAAATTATTGCTTCAAGTGAAGGGAGAAGGGATATAAGACTGATGCTTTTCCTAATAAACCATAAGAAAGTATTTGAAATTTTAAATTCTGTGCTTTAAAAAATTTTGATACAAACAAAATCTAACCACTTTACACCCATTAGGATGACTATCATTAAAAAAACAAGGTAACTAGTGTTGGTGAGGATGTGGAGAAATTATGCATTGCTAATGGGAATGTAAAATGTGGAAAAGTTTGGTGGTTCCTTGAAAAGTTAAACATAGAAGTGAAACCGTGCACCTGAGATTGGGACTTGAACCCATATGCTAGGACTCGAACCAGCCAAAACCCATGGTCTTCCAACTGAGATCACCCACCTGGTTTCAGGACTTAATGAAGCTCATGTTCTTGATGTCTCATCACAGAAAGAATTCAGTGAGAGACAAAGTGATAGGTAAGATGTGGATTTATGGAGAGAAACACACTCCACAGACAGAGTATGGGCCATCTCAGAAGGTGAGAAAGGCACCAGGGTATGGGGTTGTCAGTTTTTATAGGGGTGGGTAATTTCATAGGCTAATGAGTGGGAGGAGTATTACAGCTATTTCAGGAAGGAGTGGCGATTTCCAGGAATTGGGCCACCACCCACTTTTTGACCCTTATGCTTGGCCTTGGAACTGTCATGGTACCTGTGGGTGTGTCATTTAGCTTGCTGATGTGTTGCAGTGAGTGTATACTGAGGCTCAAGGTCTAGTGGAAGTTGATTTGTCCGCCATCTTGGACCCATTTGGTTCTAATCAGTTTATGTCATGTTCTCAGTCTATGCCATTCTTTCAAAGGTTGTGACCTGCCCCCTTCTCTCCTGTTTCAGAAGTACCATATGATCCAGCAATTATACTTCTAGGGATGAACCCAAAAGAACTGAAAGTAGAGACTCAAACAGAAATTTCTACACCAGTGATTATAACAGCAGTTGTAATAGCCAAAAGGTAGAAACAACCCAAATGTTCATACACAGATGAATGAATAAGCAAAATGTAGTGTATATACATACAACGGAATTTTTTTTTCCAGAGAAAGAAGAATTTATGTCTTGCAGCAAGTAAGAGGAAAACTTGCTTTCCCAAAGCAGTGTCTCTACAATGGAATATTATTTAGCCTTAAAAAGGAATGAAATTCTGATACACGCTGTTAACAAACTCAGGTTCGGCTGTTCACTGCTTAAAAGCCAATACTCGAGAGACAGATGTTGGCTGGAAAGGAAAGGTTGCTTTATTCAAGAGGCCAGCAACCTGAGGAGAAGGTGGACTCTTGTCCAAAAACCAACTCCAAAGATTCTGCTTGACCATGAAAGTTTTTAAAGGAAGAAAGGGGGTCAGAGTCCTCCTTATCTTTGACTGTTTGTTGACTTTCTTCTAATTGGTTGGTGGTGAGATAACAGGGCGCTATTCCAGGAATCTTGTGCTTAGCCTGACATTACCATCCTCCACAGGGGTGGGGACCTTATTTCCTGCAGAAGAACTCAAAGGTGTTGTTATGTATATTCCTTGAGTAGGAACCAGGACCCTCCTCCATGGCTGCACTATTGTTTCTTGACTGCGCCTCCTTTGTTTCTGCATTCCCTCCCTTCCCTGATTAGCAACTGAATCTGCCTTTGGAACTCAGGGATGTGGAATGAAGCCTCTTTCCTACAAAAAAGAAATGGTGTGTGTATATGTGTGTGTGTGTGTGTGTGTGTGTGTGTATAAGGATTTGTACCCGGGAGGGCCCCACAGGGTCCTGCTCTGTTTCAATACTATGCCATGGATGAACCTTGCAAACATTATAATGAGTGAAATAAGCCAGACACAAAAGGTCAAAGATTATATGATTCCACTTATATGATGAACCTAGAATAGGTAAATTCACAGAAATAGAGTAGAAGAATAAACATTACCAGGGGCTGTAGGGAAGGGAGAATGGGGGGGTGTTATTGTTTAATGGATACAGAGTTTCAATTTGGGATTATGAAAAAATTCTAGAAATGGATAGTGGTGACAGTTGCACAACATTGTGAATATATTTAGTGCTACTGAATTATATACTTTAAAATGGTTAAAACTAAATTTTTTTATGTATATTTTAGAAAAGGAAAGGAAAAACTAAATATAAAGACAAAGATGGAATGGTAACAAAATAAAACACTCAATTAAAAAGATTTTAATGGAAACTACTAAAGGATGGAAAGAAAATATATAATTTCCAAACCAGTATTAAAGGAAAAAAGAAAAAAAGTGATCAACCTCTTAGAAAACAGGAAAGGAGACTAGAAGAAGCAAAGCAGAAACATGGTTATTAAAGAAAGAAAGAAAATGAAAGAATGAGATCTATCTGAAGTAACTAGGCAAGCCTCTGGAGAGAGGTTTAAGAAGAAAAGCGTTAAGAGGACAGCATGGATAATTGTCTGCAGTCAAATAAAGTGATTCCCAGCAGTGAAAGGTAAGAAGGACTCCAGCACTAAAGGGCCATAATGACCCTGAGAGAAGGTGACAAGAAAATCCCTGTGCATGAGCCCTGGGTACTAGACAGCAGGTGGTGCTATCTGCTTGCATAGCAAGTTTGCTCTCCAGAGCAGCAACTCAGTGAATGAGAAGGAAATTAAAGTGTAAAGAGCCATTCACTGATATGGGTCTTTTCCAGCTGAGTATTCATAACTTGAGAATTACATATATTTCAGTATTCAAGACCTCACCCAACATTTCAATATCCAATATATCAACTAATACTTAACTATTGTTAATGATATGCCTCCATTGAGCAAAAGGAATTCTGGAATGAATTAAACCTAATAACCAGGGCCACCATTCAAAAAAAAAAATCTGTAAAAGCACCAGATATCTATAAAATTGTTCAACTACCTCTTGGTATTCATTCAACTGAACATCAAATATGCTTTGTCTCAATTCCCAACATTTAAGATAAATTTTTAATTTTATTTTTATTACTTTTTAGTTGTGTTAAATTGTGATATTATATTTTACCATTGTTAAAGATGGAGAGCATTTCAGTAACATTATAGATTAAATAAATATTTGCTGGCCAGTCTGGAAAGCCAAACAACTATTTAAAGATGAGGAAAAGATACACCAGAATAAACAACTAAATATTAAAAGTAGTTCCTGATTACTATTTTTATATATAAGTTTTGTAGAAATATTTGATTATTTCAATTCTCTGTGTATTACTGATCACATTTTAATAGATTGGTTTAAATTTATGTGTATAAAAAAAGATTGAAGGGAAAAAAGTAAATTCTCTTTGGGTGGTGAGATTAACTATGTTCTCTAAATAATCTAGAGATTAACTATGTGTTCTAAATAATCTAGAATGAATATGTATTATTCTTGTATTATTAATTAAGTTTGGTTTGGGTTTTGTTTTTTAAATTAGGCCAATATATTTTTTTAAGATTGGACCAGTATTGTCATGAAGGATATAAAATTCAATGGCCAAACAATGTCTTAATCTATTTATTATGTGCCCTTACTAGGAACACTGTGAGCAGTTCTAGGTACCTATGATCACTTGACAGTGCCTCTCCTCAGAATAAAAGAATTGTTATGTGAAAAATAAAATATTTTGTCCTTCTAAATTTGGTAATGAGAAGTGATGAAGGGAGATGTGTGCTTGACAACTAAGGCCTCCTAGAGGAATTTAAAGACATCAGGAAGAAAGATTATAGACTGTGTAGGATAACTCTGGAAAAAGAAGTTTAATAGTGAAAAGAAATATGAATTGTTTTAGAGAGACCATGGATTGAAAACATGGGAAGCATGAGAAACAGAAGATGAGGACATGAATGAAGTACCTTGCTTTCAGTATGATGAATGTCCAAGACAGGCAGTATCTCCATCCAGGACAAGGAAGCTACTCAGTCTGGAATAAGGAAGCTAGCTGTAGAGAGAATCATTTAATCATGGAACAGAGTGGAAGACTTGGGATCCTAGTGCCTTTTATCTCAAAGGAGCTGGGAGGAATAGCTCTAGAGTTAGATTAAATGTATAAATAAGGATGAATCAGACAGACAGTCTAAAACTGAGAGTCATACCTATAAAATACCTGAATACATATTAATATTCACCAAGATAATGTGAAAAATGAGATAATGTCTATAATTATCTGAGCTATATTTGTATGTATGGAATATGGGATGTTGTTGGTTCTGGGCTACACCCTTGAGGCTCTGAGGCTAACACTGGGAAGAAGGGAAGACTGGAGAAAAAGGGATATGGGAAGTCTTAAGGTTTGTGGGTCTTTGTTACTTGCTGGGATATGCATTAAGTAGTGAGCACTGGCATTAAGTAATGAGAGCACAGAGCTTTAGGGAGTTATTAGCATTGGGAGCCAGATGTATACCCACAGTAAGAGTTCACTGAGGATTTCCACTCTGAGAAAACTGCAGGACAGGTCATTTTCACACTCAAAGTAGCTTTCCTTCTGCACTTAAAGGGATCTTTTATGGAAGAAGATTCTGAAGGAAAGGTGAAAGAGAAAAGATGATGGCCCAGAGGTTTGGAGGAGGAACTCCAAGCCAACATTTCACAAGTCCTGTACCATCTCAGTACCACCACCCTTTTATTCCAGTGGGTAGAAAATTACTTAAAGGGTGGGTGCAGCATAAGCAAATATAATTAGGAGATTATTATCACCATCTTTATTTCATCATATCCCCAAGCATTCTGAGAAGGACAATAGTGGCCACCATCCTTCAACCAAGCAAACTGATGAGGACAGTAGGACATTGCTTGGGGGGACAGCCTATACATTGGGACTAACTGATGTGAAAGGTAGAGATCTGAGGCATGATCTAAATCTAGACAGCCTTGAAAGGTATAGACAAAGAGGCATATTCTACTCACCAAATCCTAGAAGAAGCTGAAGGGGCATCCCTAGAAGTTTGAAAACATTTTTGAGTAAATAAAATGAGAACAGAATATTTAAGAAGCTCCTTACTCCAAGTAGAAGTACAGGCTGGAAATATGTGTTTATTTAGTGCAGCCTATGTGATAGCACTGGGAATAAAGTCAGTCCCTGCTCTCACAAGGCTCATGGTCTAAATGGGAAGATAGATATGAAAGAATTACATAAGTGTTTAGCTCAGTTGTGAGAAATCAGAAAGAAAGAATTGGACATTGTGATATGAAAGAAAATCTTTATAAAATATAACAACATCCTAAATACATTGCCATTGATTTTCATATTAAAAGGTTTTAATGCCTCCGTTTTTCTCTGTTTTCCAGGTTTACTAGAAGTAGATGTTGTGTGAACTTTTCAGATAAAAGAAATGTTTCAGTATAGATTTATCACTTATTATGTCTTTTTTCCTTGAAAAGGGTCATTATCAGGCAGGGGATTTAGGATGAAGGAGCTAGAAAATATTTATTAGACTCAGGAACAAGCTATTATTCCAATTGCAAGGTTTCATTATAGACAGTTAACGATATCTGTAAAACCAAAGATGCTGCTTACTTGGCTGGACCCAATCAACATTTGTTTACCACTATTTTAGTTTTTCTTCATGTACACAGGCACTTTATTTCTTAGAGGAAATCAATGTCCATAACCAAAAAATAATTAAATAAATGAATAACTTAATTGTGAAATAGTTCTATTTAAATCAGTCTTTTTTGGTTATTGAACATTTCATATGAATAAATTAATCTTTATGCACATGATTGGCTTATCTGAAATATCTTCCCAATTCTTTAAAATGTCAAAGACATCTTTTTCTAGCATAAAAATACTAAAGGCATTTGCTATTTATTAGCAGAATAGGAAAATTAATCTTAACCTAAGCAAAAGCAAAAATATAATTAGGTGAATCAAGAAAAGTGTGACATCTACCCATGAACTCTTCTGTCTGATAATATATGTGCTTTAAGAAATCATAAAACCAGAGCAAGACAAAAATATGAGAAGATATTAGGCTTCTCCAACTAGTTCCTGCTAAGTATTAGGAAATGAATGTGGTTTTTATCTGTGACTCTTTCAAGATCTATATGAAAAGAATTAAAGAAATTATTAGCTATAAAGCTATGTCAGTTATTAATAGCAATTGTCTGTTGTACAGAAAGCAGATAGAAGTGTCGCTCATTGTAATTAGTGATAGATGAAAGACTGATTTTACCTGTTTTTTTCTCATGTTCTCACTCTCCTTTTCTAGCTCTAACCTGCACCTAGTATGGAATTTACCACACTGTACCTGCCCCTAGAGATTCTGTTTCACTTCACTTGGAGCCCAGAAATTGTTTGCTTTAAAACATTAAAATTTTTAGAGCTGACGTCCCCAACCTGCTCCTCAACCTTAAACTTGCTGACCTTCTAGCTCTAGGATAAATTTGTTAAAAATGATTATGCATACATTTTAATTTGGGTCTCAGTTTGCTAGGCCAGAAGGTCTTTTGTTTTTTGTTTTTTTTTTTTTGCGGTACGCAGGCCTCTCACTGTTGTGGCCTCTCTCGTTGCAGAGCACAGGCTCCGGACATGCAGGCTCAGCAGCCATGGCTCACGGGCCCAGCCGCTCCGCGGTATGTGGGATCTTCCCGGACCGGGGCACGAACCCGTGTCCCCTGCATCGGCAGGCGGACTCTCAACCACTGCGCCACCAGGGAAGCCCAGGTCTTTTGTTTTTTATTTTTTGATGTTGAAACTGTTTACCAAGTTTATTACCTTGGAAAGCCTGATCCCGTTGCAAATATTATCCTTTTTTTAAAAAAATGATAAAGATATTTTTCACAGTGGAGAGGGCTACTTTACAAGATTCATAATGTATTGGGGGGAAATTTGAGTGTCTGAAGTTTGTTTCATGTATGTGTTTGGCTTTGTGTATACCAAATAGTGAATAGCAGGGAAATCTTGCGGGAACCTGGAACACAGGGAGAGTTCAAGGTTAGATTTAGGAATTACTTGCACAAAAGCAAGCATTGGTTTAGACTGACTTGAACCTTGGAGGTCACCTGCAGTTTAAGGTAGGAAAAGGGAAAAGAAGCCACCTAAGCAGACAAAGGAAAAGTGGTCAGTGAGATGGAGAACACAGCAAGATGTAGTTGGCAAAACTGAAACAAGAAAGGTGAGATTTTCTCAAATGACATCAACTGCTCAGCCAGAAGAGTCTGGAGGGAGTTGAATCAGTACAGGGAGAAGTCACCCAACAATTGAATCATCTCTTGAAGCATCCTCCTTTCCTTATTTTTGCATCTAATTGCAAAAATACTATGATGAAACCAGTTACTCTCTGTTCAATTTGCTGTTCTGCCTAAAGGGATGCCTTTGACTTTAAACCTGATACCTGAAGGCCAATTGTTAGGGGTAATTAAATTAATTACCCCCAAAGCGCTGATGGTAGATCAGCAATTGGATTAGAGAAAAGTTTACAGTCACTTATCAGGAAGTGAAACACACACACACACACACACACACTGTAAGAAGCCTTGCAAGTCCACCTAATTAGAATGAGGGAAACATAGGGTTTAATTCTCAAAGAAGCAAATGGAAACCTCAGTCCAAGTCTTCTTTGCCTTTCCAAAGTTTTGTCATTTAGGGGTTGAGAAGCTGAGTTGAGTAAAAGGTTGAGTAGAAAATGAAAAGGAAAGCTAGACACATGTTGGAGAGGCAGGCTCTTCTACAGCTCCAAAAGCCTAGCTGAGGTACCATTTATTGGGCATTTCCTCCGTGCCAGCCACTGGGCTAACGTTTCACATCATTAACCGAAGTGATCCTCACAGGATCCTTGAAGTAGGTAATCTTATCATCTTAATTACAGCTGAGGAGACAGGGTGAGGGAGGCCAAACAGCTTACCCAAGGTTTTCTAGCAGGTTAGCAGCACAGACAGCTTATGTGTTGGGCGATCCTGATGCCTACGGTAGTTAGTGCTATCACTGTTATCACTGTTAGTGCTATCAAATTCGCCTCAAAACTATCTGCTTTCTAGAAGCTCAGGATAGCCATGAGATACCTGCCACCAAAAAGCGTGAAAGTTACAAATTAGCCAGAAATGAAAAGAATGAACTACTGGCACACACAGTGGATTAACCTTAAAAGTATTATACTAAGTGAAAGAAGCCAGACACAAGACTACACATACGATCCCATTTATGTGAAATTCTTGAAAGGCAAATTTTAGAAAAAAGCAAAACTATAATGATAGCAGATCACTGGTTGTCTGGGGCTGGGAGGGGAAAAGGGGGCTGTCTGCAAAAGGGTAAGAAAGAACTTTTTGTCATAATGGAAGTATTCTATATCATGCATGTGGTGGTGGTAACAACTGTTTACATTTGTCAAAACTCATGAAACTGTGCATCTAAAATTGGTGAATTTTATTCTGTGTAAATTAGGTTTCAATGAAATAGCCAAAAATTCTATTTTTAAAAATTTGAAGTATAGTTGACTTGTTATATTAGTTTCAGGTGTACAACATAGTGATTTGATATTTTTATAGATTACATATAATAGTTATTATAAAATGTTGACTATATACCCTGTGCTGTACATTACATCCCTTTGACTTTTATCACTGGTATTTTGTATTTCTTAATCCCCTTTCACCTATTTCACCCCCCAACCCCATCCCTCTCCCCTCTGGCAACCACTAGTTTGTTCTCTGTCTCCTTCTGTTTTGTTATATTTGTTTGTTTTTTAGGTTTCACATATAAGTGAAAACATACATTATTTGTCTTTCTCTGTCTGACTTATTTCATTAAGCATAATACCCTTCAGGTCTATCCATGTTGTTGCAAATGATAAAATTTTATTCTTCGTTATCAATGAATAATATTGATGTTATTATCATTATCAATGAATAATATTCCATTGTGTGTGTATATATATATATATATATATATATATATATATAAAACCACATCGTCTTTATCCATTCATCTGTCGATGGACACTTAGGTTGCTTCTATTTCTTGCTTATTATAAATAATGCTGCTATGAACATGTGTTTTTCTCCTCCTGCCTTTAAAATTCTCTATCATTAACTTTTGCCAATTTACTTATATGCCTTTTTTTTTTTTGCCTTGCCACGCATCTTGCAGGATTAGTTCCCCCAACCAGGGATTGAACCCAGGCCACGACAGTGAAAGCCCAGAATCCTAGCCACTAAGCCACCAGGGAACTCCCTTAATTTTCTGTCTTGATGTGGATCTTTGGGTTCATCTTGTTTGGGACTCTCTATGCATCTTTTTTTTTTTTTCTTAGATAAAATACTATAAACCCCTCTTTACAAAATATCTAAAAGCTCACTTTTCTGACAGTAGAAAACCAGTAGGGTGTCTACTGTCAGTGCCAGGAGAGTTAAATTTATATATGAGAATTTGCACATGAGTGGGCTTATTCGTATATAATAAAGAGTCCAGGGATGTGGAATCTTTTTTGTTTGTTTGTTTGTTTTTATTTATTTATTTTGTACAGCACGTTCTTATTAGTCATTCGTTTTATACACATCAGTGTATACATGTCAATCCCAATCTACCAATTCATCACACCCCCACCCCCATCCCCCACCGCTTTCCCCCCCTGGTGTCCATACGTTTGTTCTCTACATCTGTGTCTCAATTTCTGCCTTGCAAATCGGTTCATCTGTACCATTTTTCTAAGTTCCACATATATGCGTTAATATACGATATTTGTTTTTCTCTTTCTGACTTACTTCACTCTGTATGACAGTGTCTAGATTCATCGACGTCTCTAAAAATGACCCAATTTTGTTCCTTTTTATGGCTGAGTAGTATTCCATTGTATGTATGTACCACATCTTCTTTATCCATTCGTCTGTTGGTGGGCATTTAGGTTGCTTCCATGACCTGGCTATTGTAAATAGTGCTGCAATGAACATTGAGGTGCATGTGTCTTTTTGAATTATGGTTTTCTCTGGATATATGCCCAGAAATGGGATTGCTGGATCATATGGTAATTCTATTTTTAGTTTTGTAAGGAACCTCCATACTGTTCTCCATAGTGGCTGTATAAATTTACATTCCCACCAACAGTACAAGAGGGTTCCCTTTCCTCCACACCCTCTCCAGCATTTGTTGTTTGTACATTTTCTGATGATGCCCATTCTAACTGGTGTGAGGTGATACCTCATTGTAGTTTTGATTTGTATTTCTCTAATAATTAGTGATGTTGAGCAGCTTTTCATGTGCTTCTTGGCCATATGTATGTCTTCTTTGGAGAAATGTCTATTTAGGTCTTCTGCCCATTTTTGGATTGGGTTATTTGTTTATTTCATATTGAGCTGCATGAGCTGTTTATATATTTTGGAGATTAATTCTTTGTCCATTGATCCATTTGCAAATATTTTCTCCCATTCTGAGGGCTGTCTTTTCATCTTATTTATGGTTTCCTTTGCTGTGCAAAAGCTTTTAAGTTTCATTATGTCCCATTTGTTTATTTTTGTTTTTATTTCCATTACTCTAGGAGGTGGATCAAAAAAGATGTTGCTGTGATTTATGTGAAACAATGTTCTTCCTATGTTTTCCTCTAAGAGTTTTATAGCGTCCGGTCTTACATTTAGGTCTCTAATCCATTTTGAGTTTATTTTTGTGTATGGTGTTAGGGAGTGTTCTAATTTCATTCTCTTACATGCAGCTGTCCAGTTTTCCTAGCACCACTTATTGAAGAGACTGTCTTTTTTCCATTGTATATCCTTGACTCATTTGTCATAGATTAGTTGACCATAGGTGTGTGGGTTTATCTCTGGGCTTTCTACCTTGTTCCATTGATCTATGTTTCAGTTTTTGTGCCAGTACCATATTGTCTTGTTTACGGCAGCTTTATAGTATAGTCTGAAGTCAGGGAGTCTGATTCCTCCAGCTTCTTTCTTTTCCCTCAAGACTGCTTTGGCTATTCGGGGTCTTTTGTGTCTCCATACAAATTTTAAGAATTTTTGTAAAATAAAAAATGCTATTGGTAATTTGATAGGGATTGCATTGAATCTGTAGATTGCTTTGGATAGTATAGTTATTTTCACAATATTGATTCTTCCAATCCAAGAACATGGTACATCTCTCCATCTGTTTGTATCATCTTTAATTTCTTACATCAGTGTCTTACAGTTTTCTGCATACAGGTCTTTTGTCTCCCCAGGTAGGTTTATTCCTAGGTATTTTATTCTTTATGTTGCAATGGTAAATGGGAGTGTTTCCTTAATTTCTCTTTCAGATTTTTCATCATTAGTGTATAGGAATGCCAGAGATTTCTGTGCATTAATTTTGTATCCTGCAACTTTACCAAATTCATTGATTAGTTCTAGTAGTTTTCTGATGGCATCTTTAGGATTCTCTATGTGTAGTATTATGTCATCTGCAAACAGTGACAGTTTTACTTCTTCTTTTCCAATTTGTATTCCTTTTATTTCTTTTTCTTCTCTGATTGCCATGGCTAGGACTTCCAAAGCTATGTTGAATAATAGTGGCAAGAGTGGACATCCTTGTCTTGTTCTTGATCTTAGAGGAAATGCTTTCAGTTTTTCATCATTGAGAATGATGTTTGCTGTGGGTTTGTTGTATATGGCCTTTATTATGTTGAGGTAGGTTCACTCTATGCCCACTTTCTGGAGAGTTTTTATCATAAATGGTGTTGAATTTTGTCAAAAGCTTTTTCTGCATCTATTGAGATGATCATATGGTTTTTATTCTTCAATTTGTTAATATGGTGTATCACATTGATTGATTTGCATACATTGAACAATCCTTGAATCCCTGGGATAAATCCCACTCGATCATGGTGTATAATCCTTTTAATGTTTGTTGGATTCTGTTTGCTAGTATTTTGTTGAGGATTTTTGCATCTATATTCATCAGTGATATTGGTCTGTAATTTTGTTTTTTTGTAGTATCTTTCTCTGGTTTTGGTATCAGGATGATGGTGCCCTCATAGAATGAGTTTGCGTGTGTTCCTTCCTTTGAAATTTTTTGGAAGAGTTAGAGAAGGATGGGTGTTAGCTCTTCTCTAAATGTTTGATAGAATTCACCTGTGAAGCCATCTGGTCCTGGACTTTTGTTTATTGGAAAATTTTTCATCACAGTTTCAATTTCATTACTTGTGATCGGTCTGTTCATATTTTCTATTTCTTCCTGGTTCAGTCTTGGAAGGTTATACCTTTCTAAGAATTTGTCCATTTCTTCCAGGTTGTCCATTTTATTGGCATAGAGTTGCTTGTAGTAGTCTCTTAGGATGCTTTGTTTTTCTGTGGGGTCTGTTGTAACTTCTCCTTTTTCATTTCTAATTTTATAGATTTGAGTCCTCTCCCTCTTTTTCTTGATGAGTCTGGCTAATGTTTTATCAATTTTGTTTATCTTCTCAAAGAACCAACTTTTAGTTTTATTGATCTTTGCTATTGTTTCCTTTGTTTCTATTTCATTTATTTCTGCTCTGATCTTTATGATTTCTTTCCTTCTGCTAACTTTGGGGTTTTTTTGTTCTACTTTCTCTAGTTCCTTTAGGTGTAAGGTTAGATTTTTTATTTGAGATTTTTCTTATTTCTCGAGGTAGGCTTGTATAGCTCTAAACTTCCCTCTTAGAACTGAATTTGCTGTATCCAGAGGTTTTGGATCATCGTGTTTTCATTGTCATTTGTCTCTAGGTATTTTTTGATTTCCTCTTTGATTTCTTCAGTGATCTCTTGGTTATTGAGTAATGTATTGTTTAGCCTCCATGTGTTTGTGTTTTTTATGTTTTTTTTCCTTGTAATTGATTTCTAATTTCATAGCAGTGTGCTCAGATAAGTTGCTTGATATGACTTCAGTTTTCTTAAATTTACTGAGGCTTGATTTGTGACCCAAGATGTGATCTATCCTGGAGAATGTTCTGTGCACACTTGAGAAGAAAGTGTAATCTGCTGTTTTTGGATGGAATGTCCTATAAATATCAATTAAATCGATCTGGTCTGTTGTGTCATTTAAAGCTGTGTTTCCTTATTTATTTTCATTTTGGATGATCTGTCCATTGGTGTAAGTGAGGCGTTAAAGTTCCCCACTATTATTGTGTTACTGTTGATTTCCTCTTTTATAGCTGTTAGCAGTTGCCTTATGTATTGAGGTGCTCCTATGTTGGGTGCATATATATTTATAATTGTTATATCTTCTTCTTGGATTGATCCCCTGATCATTATGTAGTGTCCTTCCTTGTCTCTTGTAACATTCTTTATTTTAAAGTCTATTTTATCTGATATGAGTATTGCTACTCCAGCTTTGTTTTGATTTCCATTTGCATGGAATATCTTTTTCTATCCCCTCACTTTCAGTCTGAATGTGTCTCTAGGTCTGAAGTGGGTCTCTTGTAGACAGCATATATGTGGGTCTTGTTTTTGTATCCATTCAGCAAGCCCGTGTCTTTTGGTTGGAGCATTTAATCCATTCACATTTAGGGTAATTATTGATATGTATGTTCCTATGACCATTTTCTTAATTGTTTTGGGTTTATTTTTGTAGGTCCTTTTCTTTTCTTGTGTTTCCCAGTTAGAGAAGTTCCTTAAGCATTTGTTGTAGAGCTGGTTTTGTGGTGCCAATTCTCTTAGCTTTTGCTTGTCTGTAAAGCTTTTGATTTCTCCATCGAATCTGAATGAGATCCTTGCCCAACCAAGACTAATCTTGGTTGTAGGTTCTTCCCTTTCATCACTTTAAGTATATCATGCCATTCCCTTCTGGCTTATAGAGTTTCTGCTGAGAAATCAGCTGTTAACCTTATAGGAGTTCCCTTGTATGTTATTTTTCATTTTTCCCTTGCTGCTTTCAATAATTTTTTTTGTCCTTAATTTTTGCCAATTTGATTACTATTTGTCTCGGCATGTTTCTCCTTGGGTTTATCCTGTATGGGACTCACTGCGCTTCCTGGACTTGGGTGGCTATTTCCTTTCCCATGTTAGGGAAGTTTTCGACTATAATCTCTTCAAATATTTTCTCTGTTCCTTTCTCTCTCTCTTCTCCTTCTGGGATGCCTATAATGAGAATGTTGTTGCATTTAATGTTGTCCCAATTGTCTCTTAGGCTGTTCTTCATTTCCTTTCATTCTTTTTTCTTTATTCTGTTCTGCAGCAGTGAATTCCACCATTCTGTCTTCCAGGTCAGTTATCCGTTCTTCTGCCTCAGTTATTCTGCTACTGATTCCTTCTAGTGTAGTTTTCATTTCAGTTATTGTATTGTTCATCTCTGTTTGTTTGTTCTTTAATTCTTCTAGGTCTTTGTTAAACATTTCCTGCATCTTCTCAATCTTTGCCTCCATTCTTTTTCCGAGGTCCTGGATCATCTTCACTATCATTATTCTGAATTCTTTTTCTGGATGGCTGCCTATCTCCACTTCGTTTAGTTGTTTTTCTGGGGTTTTATCTTGTTCCTTCATCTGGTACATAGCCCTCTTCCTTTTCATCTTGTCTATCTTTCTGTGAATGAGGTTTTTGTTCCACAGGCTGCAGGATTGTAGTTTTTCTTGCTTCTTCTGTCTTCCCTCTCTCTCTATGCTTCTTGTACCTAGATATCTGTTTTCTTCTTCAGATTAGGGAAGTTTTTAGCTATTATTTTATCAAATGCATTTTCTGCCACTATCTCTCTCTTCTCCTTCTGGGACTAGAATGCAAATATTAGTTCACTTGATATTATCCCCACTTAAAATTTTTTTTCTTTTTGCTCTACTGATTGGATGATTTCCACTATTCTGTCTTCCAAGTCACTTATGCATTCTTTTGTATCACTGATCTGCTGTAGATTTCTAGTGTATTTTTTATTTCAGTTATTGTATTCTTCAGCTCTGACTGGTTCTTTTTTTTTTTCTAATTATTTGTCGAAGTTCTCACTGTGTTCCTCTGTCCTTTTCTCAAGTTTGGTGAGCATTTTTATGACCATTGCTTTGAATGCTTTATCAGGTAAATTACTTATTTCTGTTTCATTAAGGTGTTTTCTTGGGGTTTTATCTTGTTCTTCCATTTGGAACATATTCCTCTGTCTTCTCATTCTGTTTGACTTTCTCTGTTTGTCTATATGAAATCAGGTGAAACAATTACTTATCCCAGTCTTGAAGGCTTGTTCTTCTGTAAAAGCATCTCTGCGCAGTCTGCATGTGTCCAATGGCATTGGCAGGATGGCTGGAGCTAAGGCAAGCATGGGCTGGGGCTTTTTCCATGGTGTGCCAGGGCCATCACCTTGGCACAAGTGGACTGGAGCCAAGGGAGAGGGCTAGAGCTGAAGCCTGGCACAAACCAGGCCTTCTCCTAAGGGTGCAGTGGGGGCCACCTTGGCAGTGGTGTGCTGGAGCTAGTGGGGCTAGAGCTGGAGCCAGGCATGTGCTGAGGTTTTTCCTGGGGCATGTGAATGCTGCCACTTTTGGGGTTGGGAGAGTTGGAGGTGGAGCCTGGTGCGGGCTGGGGGCATGTTGCAGTGCTCTTGGCAGGCCAGGTAGGGCTCTAGGTGATTTTCAGTCTGCTATCTCTGCCCTGGGTCTAGGAGCAAATAAGTTTGTGCATGTACCCATTAAAAGTGCAGTTCTGGTTTCCTACAGCACTCTGGTTCTCCCAATCATAAACCCCACTGATTTTCAAACCCAGTTAAGGGGGCTCATCTTCCTGGTGCTGGACCCCAGGGGCTGTGGGACTTGAACCTTTGCTCCTTAGGGAGGAATTTCACGTTTGTGATATCTCCTTCCTCTTTTGGGTCACCCACTGGGGGCATGGGTCCTGAGTCTACTTTTTGTCCCCTCTTACCTGTCTCCATGTGGTTTTTTTCTTTATATCCTTAGCTGTAGAAGAGCTGTTCTGCTAGTCATTGGATTATTCTCAGAGAGAGTTGTTTCATATGTAGTCGTAGTTTTGGTGTTTTCTTGGGAGGAGGTGAGCTCAGTGTCTTCCTACTCTGCCATCTTGATCCTGCCTCCTACCAAATTTTAGTTAATTTGTTTGAAGAGGTGTTGCCTTTAAGTTTTGCTTTTAAATTATTAGTGTTAAATGTTTTAGTAAAGAAGAGTATCTTCATAATGGAAAACTATTATTTGGAAAACTACAGTGGTACTTCTGGTGACAATTTTGGACAAAAGGTGATCAAGTGAACTCAGGAAGAACAAACTGTAGCTACACACAAATGTAACTATGGTCTCCTGCTGGAAGCAACTTAAAATTTTAGTTCATTCATTCATTTAGCAAATATTCATTATGTTGAACCATTTGAAACTGCCATTTTTGTAGGTCAAATATTGTCATATATTAGCAGTTAGCAATAATATAAAGCAACTTCTGTGTGCTTAGGTAATATTGGAAACTGGGAATATAGTGTTGTGTAAAATGGACCAAGGTCCCTGCCTTCATCTTGGTTACATTCTGGTCATCCAAGACATGACTAAGCAAAGAGGTAAATTAACAAAATCATTCTAAACTGTGGTAAGAAATAAACAGGATAAAATGATTGGCACTTCCTTGGGGTAAGGTAAAAGCTACTTTTGATAGTATCAGAAATAGTGAGATAGTAAGAGGAAAATCATTCTAGATAAAGGGAGCAGCAAGTTGAGTATACATAAAGCAGGATAAAAATCCAGACAAGAGCTGTGCTGGATGAGGAGACTTGTTATCAGGGGAGTTCAGAGAAGTAAACAGAAGTAAGCTTTGAGGGCTTTGAGAAGGAGTATGGATTTTATTCAAGTTGAGAAGAAAGTCACTGAGGACCTTTTTTTAAACATAATTCAGTTTAAGATAAAACTTTAGGATAAAGGAAATATTCTGTTCTTGATTGTGATGGTTACATGACTATATATATTCGTCAAAAGTCATTGAACTGTATACCTGAAGAAAAGGTGAATTGGTGAGCTTTACTTTATGCAAATTATACCTTAATAAACCTAGCCCCCAAAACAAGACAGCTCTGAGCTGAAACACTTAAAATCGTTCCTCTGGAAAAGGTTAATGGGAAGAGTTTAGGGCTTGGGTTTGTTTTGGGAGATTGGTTTGTTGAACACTTTGCCTACTTAAACTCTGTGCATGTATATTTTTTAGTAAAATAAAAATTAAATTTAAAAATGATAACTATGGCTACTGCATGGAGAAAAGGTTATAAAACAGCAAGACTAGAGACAGTGAGACCATTTAGGAGACTGTGGTAAGAGATATAATAGTGGCTTAGGCTAGAGAGGTAACAGTGGAACTAAGAGATAACATAAAAGTCTAATTTGGAAGTAGAACTGACAAGACTTGATGTGGGTAGAGGGGATAAGGAAATGAAATCAAGGACAACTTTTAGAGTGGGGTGTTGGCATGGATGAGGCATGATTGGCAAAAGGGAACAGTTTAATCAAGGTTTTGTTTTGAACTTCAAATATTTGAGATGCCTATTATTTCTCCAAGTGGAGGCATCATGAAGGTAGTTGGACTCATGAGCCTATAGCTGTGGAGGGAAGAGATGAGGACTAGATTTGGGTGTCATTAGTATATACTGATATTAATAGTATATACATATTTGTATATGGTTTTTACAGCCCTGAGCCTGGTGGAGATAGAAGATTCAGGGAAGGAATATAAAAAGAGTAAAGGGGCTTCCCTGGTGGCGCACTGGTTGAGAGTCCGCCTGCCGATGCAGGGGACACGGGCTCGTGCCCTGGTCCGGGAGGATCCCACGTGCTGCAGAGCAGCTGGGCCCGTGAGCCATGGCCGCTGGGCCTGCGCATCCGGAGCCTGTGCTCTGCAACAGGAGAGGCCACAACAGTGAGAGGCCTGCGTACCACAAAAAAAAACAAAAAACAAAAAAAGAGTAAAGAAGAGGGGCCTGCAGCACTCCAGATTTGAAATTTGGAGAGGCAAGGAAGAGACAACCAAGCAGAGAGAGCCACATGGCCCAAGTGGTATATATATTTAACCCTTTGGGTGTTGAACCTGTGTATTAGCTCAAACTGCCACAACAAAATACAGTAGACTAGGTGGCTTAAACAATAGACATTTATTTTCTCATAATTCTGGAGGCTGGAATTCTGAGATCACGATGACAGAATGGTCAGTTTGTGGTGAGATCTCTCTTTCTGGCTTGTGGATAGCTGCTTTCTCACTATGGTATGTTTTCACATGGTGGAGGGGGTTGGGGGGAAAGAGGGAGGGAATCTTCCTTTTCTTATAAGGCAAAAGTCCTATTAGACTAGGGCCTAGTCTTATGAACTTATTTAATCTTAATTATCTTCTAAAATCTCTATCTCTGGATACACTCACATTGGAGGTTAGGGCTTCGGCATATGAATTTGGGGAGGGGGAGACACAATTCAGTCTGTAGAAACCTGTGAGTAAAGATCATGATGACTTAGGATATAAACCATAGCTACAGTCTTGTCATGTGGCCAAACTGCTATGGCAAAATAACTACATTACAAATGGATCTTTAAATGAGTGTCCAGCAAGTTGTTGCAGCTGTGTGATGAACTATCATCCATATTTGTTCCCCTTAAAACGGTATCAACCACACTTGTAATAATAGTCATAAAAAATAATAATATTAATTATTATTACTCTGTGGTACTGTTCTAAGCACTTTTGCATGAAGTACCTCAACCTATGCCCCCAACAACTCCATGAGGTAGATATTTTATTTTACAGATAAGGAAACAGAAACCCCAAGAAGTTAACTAACTTGCTGAAGGCCACCATGCTAATAAGTAGAAGAAGGGGATTATACATTCAGACATTTGGCTTTAACAGTCTACACTAGTAACCATTACTCTAGCTCTGATTTTAAGGGATCTACTTAACTTTTACTTAGATTCCATGAATCATTTGGGCTGTACTTAACAAATATCATAGTTTTTTAATCTCCTATATGTGCTCAAAATTTGGCAAAATTCAGAAGAAAGATATTATTGGGCATTTTGGTGTCAGAAACCATGAGGCTGTTAAATGTGTTGGGGGCTATATAAGTTTTCTAGGGTTGCTATAGCAGAGTACCAGAAACTAGATGGCTAGACGTCTGAAATCATGGTGTCAGAAGAGGCATATTCCCTTTGAAACTTGTAGAGGAATTCTTCCTATCTTCTTAACTTCTGGTGATTTGCCAACTATCTCTACTGGCCATTTAGCCAACCCCAACACAAAGTACATAAGAGGCTATTCCTTATCTTGCAGCTGCATAACTCCAATTTCTCCTTCTTGAGTATGACCTCATCTTTTTTTCTTAAAAAAAACGAGATATAATTGACATATAACATTAGTTTCAAGTGTACAACATAATGATTTGATATTTGTATATATTGTGAAATGGTCACAAGTCTAGTAACATCCATCACCACACATGGTTACAAACATTTTTTTCCTTGTGATAAGAACTTTTAAGATTTACTTTCTTAGCAACTTTCAAATATACAATACAGTATGTTAAACTGTGGTCACCATGCTGTATGTTACTTTTACTTTTTAGCTGCAAGTTTATACCTTTAGACCCCCTTCACCCATTTCACCCATCCTCTCCCCGGCTCCTCTTGCAACCACCAATCTGTTCTTTATATATATGAATTCGGGTTTTGTTTTGTCTTGGTTTGTTTTTTAGATTCCACATATAAGTGAGATCATAGAGTATTTATCTTTCTCTATCTGACTTATTTCACTTAGCATAATGCCCTCAAGTTCCATCCATGTTGTCACAAATGGCAAGATTTCCTTCTTTTTACAGCTGAATACGTATACATATATAAAACACACATCTTCTTTATTCATTTATCCATTGATGGACACTTAGACTACGTTCATGTATTGGCTATTTTAAATAGTGCTGCAATGAACATGGGGGTGCTTATATCTTTTTGAGTTAGTGTTTTCATTTCTAAGTTTTTGAGGAATCTCCATACTGTTGTCCATATTGGGTGCATCAATTTACATTCCCACCAACAGTGAATAAGGGTTCCTTTTTCTCCACATCCTCACCAAACACTTGTTATTTCAAGTCTTTTTGATAATAGCCATTCTAACAGGTGTGAGATGATAATTCACTGTGGTTTTGATTTGCATTGCCCTGATGATTAGTGATATTGAGCACTTTTTCATGTACCCGTTGGCTATTTGTATGTCTTCTTTGGAAAAATATCTATTCAGATCCTCTGGCCATTTTTTAATCAGTTTGTTTCTTTGCTATTGAGTTGTATGAGCTTTTTATATATTTTAGATATTAATCCCTTATCAGATATACAATTTGTAAATATCTTCTCCCATTTTTTAGGTTGCTTTTTCATTTTGTTAATGGTTTCCTTATCTGTACAGAAGCTTTTTAGCATGATGTAGTCCCACTTTAAAAAAAATTTTGCTTTTGTTGCTTTTGGTGTCAGATTCAAAAAATCATTACCAAGATCTATGTCAAGGAACTAACTGCCTATGTTTTCTTCTAGGAGTTTTATGGTTTCAAGTCGTACATTCAAGACTTCAATCCATTTTGAGTTAATTTTTTTGTATGATGTAAGATAAGGGTCAAGTTTCATTCTTTTGCATATGGCTATCTAGTTTTCCCAACACCATTTACTGAAGAGACTGTCCTTTCCCCATTGTATATCCTTGGCTTCTCTGTCATAAATTAATTGACCATATATGTGTGGGTTTATTTCTGGGCTGTCTGTTCTCTTCCATTGATCTATGTGTCTGTTTTTATGTCAATACCATATGCTTTTTATTACTATAGCTTTGAAATATAGTCTGAAATCAGGAAGCATCATGCCTCCACCTTTGTTCTTCTCTTTCAAAATTGCTTTGGCTATTTGGGGTCTTTGTGGTTTCAAACAAATTTTAGGATTGTTTGTTCTATTTCAGTGAAAAATGCCATTGAAATTTTGATAGGAATTGCATTGAATCTGTAGATTGCTTTGGGTAATATGGACATTTTAACAATATTAATTCTTCTAATCCATGAGCATGGAACATATTTCCATTTATTTGTGAGGTATAACTTCATCTCAATTTAACTAATTACATATTTTCAAATAAGGTCAAATTCTGGGGTATTTGGGGTTAGGACTTCGACATATCTTTTTTGGGGGGTACATAATTCAACCCAAGCAGGGGCCTTGTAGATAGAGTTTAAAGTCTTAAAGATAAGCATCTCTCTTCATATCTTTAATGCATAATTCCCACTTTTCTCAATCCTAATATCCCTAGAAAAACTTCCTGCCAGCAATGTGCCTTCCTTAGGCTTAAGGATTCTCAATACCAGATGTTAAGTCTGCTAGAAAATCTGCAAATAGCAGAGGAGAAAATGCAAAGAAAAAAAGTTCTCAAATGCAGCTTGAAAAATTGCTAGATTTTACTTTAAAATAAAGTAACATTGGAAAATTTTCCCCTAAGTTCTCTAACTTCAAAAATCGTAGTAAACAGTGTTCATAGTCTTGGAGTCTATCATTTCCTATTTTATCCATTCTGAAAATTGAACTATAAAGTCAAATACTAATTATATAAAACATTATTCTCTGCTAATAAATGTTTGGAGCAGTTATGTCACCTCAAATAAACTCAAAGAAAATATTAACTTAAGGTGGCATTTCAAATGAACACAGAAGAGATGGATTACTTAATAAATGGTACCGGGGCATTTGGCTAACCATTTGGATAAAATAAAGTTAGATGCCTACTTCACAAGTTAAACTCCAGATTTGTTAATGATTTATACATAATTGAATTACAGATAGATTTTAAAAATTAGGTAAAATAACTATGGGAAAATATAAGAAGATATTTACTATATTTTGGAATTGGGAAGTCTTCCTAATTACAAATGCAAAGATATAATCCATAAGAAGAGATATGAATTGGTTTAAAATACACAAAAAAATTAAAACTATTTTTGTATATATTAAACATGGCATAACATGGCAAAAAGAAAGGTATGTACTGTATATGACAAATAATACATTTATGTTTTTTCATATAAAAACACAAATTGCTAACAAATTCATTCTCCAGTAGAAAAATGGCAATGAAATTTTTTTTTTTGCGGTATGTGGGCCTCTCACTGTTGTGGCCTCTCCTGTTGCGGAGCACAGGCTCCGGACACGCAAGCTCAGCGGCCATGGCTCACTGGCCCAGCCGCTCCGTGGCATGTGGCGTCCTCCCAGACCGGGGCATGAACCCGTGTCCCTTGCATCGGCAGGCGGACTCTCAACCACTGCGCAATCAGGGAAACCCGGCAATGAATTTTAAAACTCAATCTACAAAAGGAGAAATACAAACAGCTTTTAACATATGAAAAGATGTTGTTCTTACCTAAAGTAAAAGAAAAACCAATTAAATAGTATCTCTAAAGCCTTTTTCAGTTCTAATACACTATGATTCTGAATACATAGTATTTGGCTGGTACATTTTTGCACAGATTTACTGTTGAATTGATCTTCCAGTGCAAAATATTTTAATCCCTAATATGAAGTTTAATTAAATCACTTCAATCTCATTTACCATATATCTGATACAAAAATCTGGGTCTTTTTATTTTTTATTATTTTTTAAAATTTTATTATATTTTTTTATACAGCAGGTTCTTATTAGTTATCTATTTTAAACATACTAGTGTATATATGTCAATTCCAATCTCCCAACACATCCCTCCACCACCATCCCCCGTCCCAGCTTTCCCACCCTTGGTGTCCATACATTTGTTCTCTACATCTGTGTCTCTATTTCTGCCTTGCAAATGGGTTCATCTGTACCATTTTTCTATAGTCCACATGTATGCGTTAATATTCAATACTTGTTTTTCTCTTTCTGACTTACTTCACTCTGTATGACAGTCTCTAGGTCCATCCACATCTCTACAAATGACCCAACTTCTTTCCCTTTTATGGCTGAATAATATTCCATTGTGTATATGTACCACGTCTTTTTTCTTTTAAACATCTTTATTGGAGTATACTTGCTTTACAATGGTGTGTTAGTTTCTGCTTTATAACAAAGAGAATTAGCTGTACATATACATATATCCCCATATCTCCTCCCTCTTGTGTCTTCCTCCCACCCTCCCTATCCCACCCCTCTAGGTGGTCACAAAGCACCTAGCTGATCTCCCTGCACTATGTGGCTGCTTCCCACTAACTATCTATTCTACATTTGGTAGTGTATATATGTTCATGTCACTCACTTTGTCCCAGCTTACCGTTCTCCCTCCCTGTGTCCTCAAGTCCATTCTCTATGTCTGCATCTTTATTCTTGTCCTGCCCCTAGGTTCTTTGGAACCTTTTTTTTTTTTTTTTTTAGATTCCATATATATGTGTTAGCATATGGTATTTGTTTTTCTCTTTCTGACTTACTTCACTCTGTATGACACACTCTAGGTCCATCCACCTCACTACAAATAATTCAATTTCGTTTCTTTCTATGGCTGAGTAATATTCCATTGTATATATGTGCCACATCTTCTTTATCCATTTATCTGTCGATGGACACTTAGGTTGCTTCCATGTCCTGGCTATTGTAAATAGAGCTGCAATGAACATTTTGGTACATGACTCTTCTCTTATGGTTTTCTCAGGGTATATGCCCAGTAGTGAGATTGCTGGGTCGTATGGTAGTTCTATCTTTAGTTTTTTAAAGAACCTCCATACTGCTCTCCATAGTGGCTGTATCAATTTACATTCCCACAAACAGTGCAAGAGGGTTCCCTTTTCTCCACACCCTCTCCAGCATTTGTTGTTTGTAGATTTTCTAATGTTGCCCATTCTGACTGGTGTGAGGTAATACCTCATTGTAGTTTTGATTTGCAGTTCTCTAATAATTAGTGATGTTGAGAATCCTTTCATGTGTTTGTTGGCAATCTGTGTATCTTTTTTGGCGAAATGTCTATTTAGGTCTTCCACCCATTTTTTGATTGGGTTGTTGATTTGTTAGTATTGAGCTACATGAGCTATTTATATATTTTGGAGATTAATCCTATGTCTGTTGATTCATTTGCAGATATTTTCTCCCATTCTGAGGGCTGTCTTTTCGTCTTGTTTATAGTTTCCTTTGCTGTGCAAAAGCTTTTAAGTTTCATTGGGTCCCATTTGTTTATTTTTGTTTTTATTTCCATTACTTTAGGAGGTGGGGCAAAAAGGATCTTGCTGTGATTTATGTCAAAGAGTGTTCTGCCTATGTTTTTCTCTAAGAGTTTATAGTGTCCAGTCTTAAATTTAGGTCTTTAACCCATTTTGAATTTATTCTTGTGTATGGTGTAAGGAGTGTTCTAATTTCATTCTTTTACATGAAGCTGTCCAGTTTTCCCAGCACCACGTATTCCCAGCATTAAAGAGGCTGTCCTTTCTCCATGGTATATCCTTGCATCCTTTATCAAAGATAAGGTGACCATATGTGTGTGGGTTTATCTCTTGGCTTTCTATCCCATTCCATTGATTTATATTTCTGTTTCTGCACCAGTACCATATTGTGTTGATTACTGTAGCTTTGTAGTATAGTCTGAAGTCAGGGAGCCTGATTCCTCCAGCTCTGTTTTTTTCCCTCAAGATTGCTTTGGCTTTTTGGGGTCCTTTGTGTCTCCATACAAATTTAAGATTTTTTGTTCTAGTTCTGTAAAAAATGCCATTGATAGCTTGATAGGGATTGCATTGAATCTGTAGATTGCTTTGGGTAGTATAGTCATTTTCACAATATTGATTCTTCCAATTCAAGGACGTGGTATATCTCTCCATCTGTTTGTGTCATCTTTGATTTCTTTCATCAGTGTCTTATAGTTTTCTGAGTAAGGTCTTTTACCTCCTTAGGTAGGTTTATTCCTAGGTATTCAGTTCTTTTCGTTGCAATGGTGAATGTGATTGTTTCCTTAATTTCTCTTTCTGTTCTTTTGTTAGTGTATAGGAATGCCAGAGATTTCTGTGCATTAATTTTGTATCCTGCTACTTTACCAAATTCATTGATTAGCTGTAGTAGTTTTCTGGTAGCATCTTTCTGGTAGCATTCTCTATGTATAGTATCATGTCATCTGCAAACAGTGTCAGTTTTACTTCTTCTTTTCCAATTTGTATTCCTTTTATTTCTTTTTCTTCTCTGACTGCTGTGGCTAAAACTTCCAGAACTATATTGAATAATAGTGGTGACAGTGGGCAACCTTGTCTTTTTCCTCATCTTAGTGGAAATGTTTTCAGTTTTTCACTGTTGAGAACGATGTTGGCTGTTGGTTTGTCATATATGGCCTTTATTATGTTGAGGTAAGTTCGCTGTATGCCTACTTTCTTGAGGGTTTTTATCATAAATGGGTGTTGAATTTTGTCAAAAGCTTTTTCTGCATCTATTGAGATGATCATATGGTTTTTCTTCTTCAATTTGTTAATATGGTGTGTCACATTGATTTGCATTTATTGAAAAATCCTTGCATCCCTGGGATAAATCCCACTTGACCATGGTGTATGATCCTTTTAATGTGCTGCTGGATTCTGTTTGCTAGTATTTTGTTGAGGATTTTTGCATCTATGTTCATCAGTGATATCAGCCTGTAGTTTTCTTTCTTTGTGACATCTCTGTCTGGTTTTGGAATCAGGGTGATTGTGGCCTTGTAGAATGAGTTTGGGAGTGTTCCTCCCTCTGCCATGTTTTGGAAGAGGTTGATAGGATAGTTGTTAGCTAAGCTCTAAATGTTTGGTAGAATTCACCTGTGAAGCCATCTGGTCCTGGGCTTTTGTTTGTTGGAAGATTTTTAATCACAGTTTCCATTTTAGTGCTTGTGATTGGTCTGTTTATATTTTCTATTTCTTCCTGGTTCAGTCTCAGAAGGTTGTGCTCTTCTAAGAATTTGTCCATTTCTTCCAGGTTGTCTGTTTTATTGGCATATAGTTGCTTGTAGTAATCTCTCATGATCCTTTGTATTTCTGCAGTGTCGGTTGTTACTTCTCGTTTTTCGTTTCTAATTTTATTGATTTGAGTCTTCTCCCTTTTATTCTTGATGAGTCTGGCTAATGGTTTGTCAATTTTATCTTCTCAAAAAACCAGCTTTTAGTTTTATTGATCTTTGCTATTGTTTCCTTCATTTCATTTCTTTCTTTTTTTAAATAAATTTATTTATTTATTTTTGGCTGCATTGGGTCTTCAATGCTGTGCGCAGGCTTTCTCTAGTTGTGGTGAGCGGGGACTACTCTTTGTTGTGGTACACAGTCTTCTCATTGTGGTGGATTCTCTTGTTGCAGAGCACGGGCTCTAGGCACATGGGCTTCAGTAGTTGTGGCTCACGGGCTCTAGAGCACAGGCTCAGTAGTTGTGGCGCACAGTCTCAATTGCTCTGTGGCATGTGGGATCCTCTTGGACCAGGGCTCGAACCCATGTCCCCTGCATTGGCAGGCAGATTCTTAACCACTGCACCACCAGGGAAGCCCTCCTTCATTTCTTTTTCATTTATTTCTGATCTGATCTTTATGATTTTTTTCCTTCTGCTCACTTTGAGGTTTTTTTGTTCTTCTTTCTCTAATTGCTTTAGGTGTAAGGTTATGTTGTTATTTGAGATGTTTCTTGGTTCTTGAGGTAGGATTGTATTGCTAAAAACTTGCCTCTTAGAACTGCTTTTGCTGTATCTCATAGGTTTCGGGTCATCGTGTTTTCATGGTCATTTGCTTCTAGGTATTTTTTAAGTTCCTCTTTGATTTCTTCAGTGATCTCTTGGTTATTTAGTAGTGTATTGTTTATCCTCCACGTGTTTGCATTATTTACAGAGTTTTTCCTGTAATTGATATCTAGTCTCATAGTGTTGTGGTTGGAAAAGATACATGATATGATTTCAATTTTCTTAAATTTACCAAGGCTTGATTTGTGACCCAAGATATGATCTATCCTGGAGAATGTTCCGTGAGCACTTGAGAAGAAACTGTATTCTGTTGTTTTTGGACGGAATGTCCTGTAAATATCAATTAAGTCCATCTTGTTTAATGTATCATTTAAAGCATGTGTTTCCTTACTTATTTTCATTTTGGATGATCTGTCCATTGGTGAAAGTGGGGTGTTAAATTCCCCTACTATGATTGTGTTACTGTTGATTTCCCCTTTTATGGCTGTTAGCATTTTCCTTATGTACTGAGGTGCTCCTGTGTTGTGTGCATAAGTAGTTACAATTGTTATATCTTCTTCTTGGATTGACCCCTTGATCATTATGTACTTACAAGTCCTTCTTTGTCTCTTGTAATAGTCTTTATTTTAAAGTCTATTTTATCTGATATGAGTATTGCTACTCCAGCTTTCTTTTGATTTCCATTTGCATGGAATATCTTTTTCCATCCCCTCACTTTCAGTCTGTATGTGTCCCTAGGTCTGAAGTGGGTCTCTTGTAGACAGCATATATATGGGTCTTGTGTTTGTATCCATTCAGCCAGTCTATGTCTTTTGGTTGGAGCATTTAATCCATTTACATTTAAGGTAGTTATCAATATGTATATTCCTATTACCATTTTCTTAATAGTTTTGGGTTTGTTATTGTAGGTCTTTTCCTTCTCTTGTGTTTCCTGCCTAGAGAAGTTCCTTTAGCATTTGTTGTAAAGCTGGTTTTGTGGTGCTGAATTCTCTTAGCTTTTGCTTGTCTGTAAAGGTTTTAATTTCTCAGTTGAATCTGAATGAGATCCTTGCTGGGTAGAGTAATCTTGGTTGTAGGTTTTTCCCTTACATCACTTTAAATATGTCCTGCCACTCCCTTCTGGCTTGCAGAGTTTCTGCTGAAAGATCAGCTGTTAACCTTATGGGGATTCCCTTGTATGTTATTTGTTGCTTTTCCCTTACTGCTTTTAATATATTTTCTTTGTATTTAATTTTTGATAGTTTGATTAATATGTGTCTCGGTGTGTTTCTCCTTGTATTTATCCTGTATGGGACTCTCTGTGCTTCCTGGAGTTGAATGACTATTTCCTTTCCCATATTAGGGAATTTTTCAATTATAGTCTCCTCAAATATTTTCTCAGTCCCTTCTTTTTTCTCTTCTTCTGGGACCCCTATAATTCGAATGTTGGTGCGTTTAATGTTGTCCCAGAGGTCTTTGAGACTATCCTCAATTCTTTTCATTCTGTTTTCTTTATTCTGCTCTGCAGTAGTTATTCCCACTATTTTATCTTCCAGGTCACTTATCTGTTCTTCTGCCTCACTTTTTCTGCTATTGATTCCTTCTAGAGAATTTTTAATTTCATTTATTGTACTGTTCATCATTGTTTGCTCTTTAGTTCTTCTAGGTCCTTGTGAAACATTTCTTGTATTTTCTCCATTGTATTTCCAAGATTTTGGATCATCTTTACTGCCATTACTCTGAATTCTTTTTCAGGTAGACTGCCTATATCCTCTTCATTTGTTTTGTCTGGTTGGTTTTTATCTTGCTCCTTCATCTGTTGTGTATCTGTCTTCTCATTTTGCTTAACTTACTGTGTTTGGGGTCTCCTTTTCACAGGCTGCAGGTTTATAATTCCCGTTGTTTTTGGTGTTTGCCCCCAGTGGGTAAGGTTGGTTCAGTGGGTTGTGTAGGCTTCCTGTTAGAGGGGACTGGTGCCTGTGTTCTGGTGGATGAGGCTGGATCTTGTCTTTCTGATTGGCAGGACCACATCCGGTGGTGTGTTTTGGGGGTGTCTGTGAAGTTAGTATATTTTAAGCAACCTCTCTGCTAATGGATAAGGTTGTGTTCCTGTCTTGCTAGTTGTTTGGCATAGGGTGTCCAGCAGTGTAGCTTGCTGGTCGTTGAGTGGAGGTGAGTCTTAGAGTTGAGATGGAGATCTCTGGGAGAGCTTTCACCGTTTGATATTATGTGGGGCCTGGAGGTCTCTGGTGGACCAATATCCTGAACTTGGCTTCTCACCTCAGAGTCTCAAGTCTGGCACCCAGCCCAAGCACCAAGACCTGTCAGCCACACAGCTCAGAAGAAAAGGGAGAACAAAAAAGTAAGAAAGAAGGAAAGAAAGAAAATTATTAAAATAAAAATATATATTATTAAAAATAAAAAAATTAAAAAGTAATAAAAGAAAGAAAGAAAAGAACAACCAAACCAAGAAACAAATCCACGAATGATAACAAGCACTAAACACTATACAAAAAAACAAAACAAACGAAGAAAAAAAACAGACAGAACCCTAGGACAAATGGTAAAAGCAAAGCTATACAGACAAAAATCACACAAAGAAGCATACACATACACACTCATAAAAAGAGAAAAAGGAAAAAAATATATATATATTAAAAAAAGGGGGCTTCCCTGGTGGCGCAGTGGTTGAGAGTCCGCCTGCCGATGCAGGGGACGCGGGTTCGTGCCCTGGTCCGGGAAGATCCCACATGCCGTGGAGCGGCTGGGCCCGTGAGCCATGGCCGCTGAGCCTGCACGTCCGGAGCCTGTGCTCCGCAACAGGAGAGGCCACAGCAGTGAGAGGCCCGCGTACCGCAAAAAAAAGAAAAAAAAACCAAAAAAAAAAAAAAAAAAAGGAAGACAGCAACGAAATCAATAAACAAATCTACCATTGACAATAAACTCTAAATACTAAACTAAGATAAACGTAAAACCAGAAACAGATTCGATGCAGAAACAAACCCCAAGTCTACAGTTGCTCTCAAAATCCACCTCAATTTTGGGATGATTCATTGTCTAGTCAGGTATTCCAAAGATGCAGGGTACATCAAGTTGGTTGCAGAGATTTAATCCACTGTTCCTGAGGCTGCTGGGAGAAATTTCCCTTTCTCTTCTTTGTTTGCACAGCTCCTGGGGTTCAGCTTTGGATTTGGCCCTGCCTCTGAGTGTAGGTCACCTGAGGGTGTCTCTTCCCCACCCAGACAGGATGGGGTTAATATTAGCTGATTAGGTAGCTCTGGATCACTCAGGCTGGGGGGGAGGGGGTGTATGGAATACGAGACAAGCCTGCGATGGCAGAGGCCAGAGTGACATTGCAACAGCCTGAGGTGCATCGTGTATTCTACCAAGGAAGTTGTCCCTGGATTACCGGACCCTGACAATGGCAGGCTGCTCAGGGTCCCAGGAGCGGAGGTGTGGATAGAGACCTGTGCTTGCACACAGGCTTCCTGGTGGCTGCAGCAGCAGCCTTAGCATTTCATGCCTGTCTCTGGTGTCCGTGCTGTTAGTCACAGCTTGTGCTGATCTCTGGAGCTCGTTTAGGTGGTGCTCTGAATCCCCTCTCCTCACATACCCCGAAACAATGGTCTCTTGCCTCTTACACAGGTCCAGAGTTTTTCCTGGACTCGCTCCCGGCTAGCTGTGGCACACTAGCCCCCTTCAGGCTGTGTTCACGCAGCCAACCCCAGTCCTCTCCCTGGGATTCGACCTCCGAAGCTGGAGCCTCAGCTCCCAGGCCCCCCCCCAACCCCGGCGGGTGAGCAGACAAGCCTCTCAGGCTGGTGAGTGCTGGTCGGCACCGATTCTCTGTGAGGGAATCTCTCCACTTTGCCCTCTGCACCCCTGTGGCTGTGCTCTCCTCCGTGGCTCTGAAGCTTCCCCCCCGCCACCCCCTGTCTCTTTCAGTAAAGGGGCTTCCTAGTGTGTGGACAGTTTTCCTCCTTCACAGCTCCCTCCCAGTGGGGCAGGTCCCATCCCTATTCTTTTGCCTCTGTTTTTTCTTTTGCCCTACCCAGGTACGTGGGGAGTTTCTTGCCTTTTGGGAAGTCTGAGGTCTTCTGCCAGCATTCAGTAGGTGTTCTGTAGGAGCTGTTCCACATGTAGGTGTATTTTTGATGTATTTGTGGGGAGGAAGATGATCTCCACATCCTACTCCTCTGCCTTCTTGAAGGTCCCCCCTCTGTATCTTTTTAAAACCAACTTTATTAGGATCTTTAGGTTGCAAAAGCCAGTATCCCAACTCAAACCTGCTTTAGAAACAAAACCAGTAGATGTCTACCACCTCCACACATTCCTGCATCTTTAACCTCCCTGTGTTTTGAAACTCTAAATGAGCTTTCTTAGAAATATAAGGTCAAATTGACCTAATTCTTCTTTCCAGCTGAGTGTCAGATAGTTAACTTCTCACACTTAGAAGTAGAACAGCTCTAAATAGAATAGACCTGAGGGTCAGCCAGGGCCTCCAGGGACTTCCCAGTTATTTAACCTTCCATTTCTGGAAGTTTCTAGAAGAAAATCCCATTTCTGGCTGAATCTTCCTGTCACATCTTGGCGAAACATGTTAAGAGCAACAACCATGTGTCTGGAATGGCTTATTCCTGTCAAGCTTCCAGGTTGTAGGGCATTGTGGTGGTTATATTTTTGTTTACCCAGCCCTCTCTCCCTCCTCCTCTTGGGTCCCTTGAGTAATCACTCTCTCTCTCTCCATGTTGTCCAGGCAAGCCTGTCAATCACAGCATATTCACCAATACCCCACCCTCTCGCCACTTCCTGCAAAGGATTATGACCCAAGCCTGTCAATCAGTGTGTTGCCCGGTTTAGACTAATGGATGTCAGGAGAGATGCACTCTTCCTCCTAAAGTAGGTAAACTCAGGATGAAAAGTTGGGCTACTGGTGGCCAAAGAAAGTCATTTGCCACAGGAAAAAATAAAACATGAAATATACAGGCAGAGCTAGAGATAATGAGGAAGACAGATCTGGTGACATCATCATTCCTGTATAAACAACAGTCCTGAAGCTTATTCTACTTTGGGACTTCCCATGTATATGAACCAATAAATAGCATTTTTTGATTGTTAACTTGAATTGGGTTTCTCTCATTTAAAACCAAACAGCTCTAATTTATGGTACTTCTCACTTATAGGGAAGCTCCCACAGGCCTCAGTTATTCAACCAGTCTTCCTCTTATCTTCCGAGATACTACTCTCTACTCTCTTGGGAGGGTGTGTGTGTGTGTTTGTGTGAGAGGGTGGTGCTTAGGACTATGAAATGATTTTAATAACAAAGAACCTGGTTGTTTGTTTCAAAAATTTTTGTTTTTAAAAACACACACACAAATTTCATCTCTGTCGGGCCTACTGATCCATGGATTCACCCTGACACTGAACATTCTTTTCCATTCTAATATTCAGTACAGAACCATTTTCAGTGAACTTGGAGCCACAGGTTCTTTGCTTATTCCAGGAAAGTTGTGTTAGTTATCCATTGCCAAATCACAAATTAACCCCAAACTTAACAATTTACGAAAAGAAACATCATCTCACAATTTCTGTGATCAGGAGTCCAGGAGTGCCTCAACAGGGTGATTCTGCCTCAGTCTCTTACAAGGCTGAAATCAGGGTAACAGCCAGGGCTCAATTCCGGGCAAGAATTCTCTTCCAAGCTCATTCCTATGGCTGTTGGCTGTCCTCAGTTCCTCACAACATGGGCCTCTCCACAGGGTGTCTCACACCATGGCAGCTGGTTTCCCCAATGAGCAATTTAAGAGAAAGCAAAAGAGTGAGCATGGACCCCCAAGACAGAAGCCACAGTCTTTGAATAATCTAATCTCAGGAGTGACATGTATCACTTCTGCCACATCTGTTAGAAATGTGTCACTAAGTCCAGCCCACACTAAGGAAAGGGGAATTAAGCCCTATCTCTTCAAGGAAGGAGTATCAAAGAACTTGTGGACATAGTTTTAAAACCACTGCACAGTGTTAGAAGTACTAACTTCCCCAAAGAGAATCTGAGTTCACTCTAAAATACCATGATCCTTTGCCAAAGACTAGACTGAGAAGTCCTAAGATTGGATGGAGGGAAGTGAGGGAATGCAGCAGGAGCAGGGAGGGAAGGTATTCCAGACAGAAACGTCTTGTCATCCACACACTCCTCAACATACCTAAAACTACCTTTAACCATTTTAACTGGTGAAAGGCTGAGAGCTTTAAGCTTTTAAATTGTGAATTAGAGAGCTCCTAGTAATACAATTCAATAAATCAGGATTAAAACACAGCCAGGAGATTATAGTAGGTAGGAAAATGGTACAATTATAAAAATCTGCAAATATGTTGATGCTTTGAGTTGCAAAGCACCATCACCTGGCCAGTGGTATAAACAAGAAGGTTCAGAGGAGTAGAAGAGCTAGCCTCAGCTCAGCTGCTCACTCCTCTTGTCACCTATGCTCATACCACACCTGGGACTTCAGGAGTGCTGAGTCTTGTCCCATGTCCATTCATGTCCTGCATCCCACCTGTTGAGCTCTTCTGTAAACTCCTTAAACAGTATATTATTATTTGGTGATAAACCAAATATGGTCTGATTAACAGTTCTGCTTTTTAAATATTTAAAAATCACAATTTTTATTTTCTCGTTGTTGAATGACATTTGCAGGCAGTTCCCAATTTTAGATGCTTTGAATTCATCACTTGTCTCACTAGACCAGTGGTTCTCAACTTTGGCTACATATTATTATAGAATCACCTGGAAATTCCTTTCCATTCCAGGATTCAACACAGGAAAGGAAAGAGAACCAGTTTCAACAAACTAAGAGTAACATTTTTTTCACTAAAAACAGATTTCCTTAGTGGGAAGTCAAGACTGAAAACTAACACTTTAGAATCTTTCTACTCAAAGTGCCCTATGCACCAACAGCGTCCTTGTTATGTGGGAGCTTGTTAGAAATGCAGAATCCCAGACCCCACCTCTGAATCAGATCTGCATTTTTAACAAGATTCCCAGGTGATTCATATGCCCATTAAAGTTTTTGTTTTATTTTGTTTTAGTTTTTATCCATTAATTTTATTTTTACTTTTTAAAAATTTTATTTATTTTTGGCTACATTGGGTCCTCGTTGCTGCACGCAGGCTTTCTCTAGTTGTGGTGAGCGGGAGCTGCTCTTCATTGTGGTGCGTGGGCTTCTTATCGCGGTGGCGTCTCTTGTTGCGGGGCACAAACTCTAGGCGTGTGGGCTTTGGTAGTTGAAGCACGCGGGCTCAGTAGTTGTGTCTCGTGAGCTCTAGAGTGCAGGCTCAGTAGTTGTGGTACATGGGCTTAGTTGCTCCGTGGCATGTGGGATCTTCCCGGACCAGGGATCGAACCCATGTCCCCTGCGTTGGCAGGCAGATTCTTATCTACTGTGCTACTGGGGAAGTCCTATCCATTCATTTTATTATGACATATTTCACACAAATAAGCAAGCATATAAAGAACCCCCATATAGCTGACATTTTGTCCTATGCCTTAAGATAAAGACTACAATGAAAAGCAAATTAGAAATAGTTGAGGTCCCCTTTATATTCTTTCTAGAGTTTATTCATCTACTTCCCTTCCCAGAGGTGAGGTTGTTCTGAAACCTCCCATCTATGTTTTTATATCTTCATTGTATCTTTTCCTATTGCTTGGTGCTTCCAAACATTACATCTGCATTATTTCTCTATAATTTCTAATTTGTATGCTCGTTTAACATTCT
Source organism: Leucopleurus acutus (assembly GCF_964270905.1). Classification (NCBI taxonomy): domain Eukaryota; kingdom Metazoa; phylum Chordata; class Mammalia; order Artiodactyla; family Delphinidae; genus Leucopleurus; species Leucopleurus acutus. The sequence goes on from NC_139156.1 coordinate 38,239,047, forward strand.
GTGTGGAGAATATCCATGCTGACAGATGTAAATCTAATATAATTATTCACCTATAGTATCATATTCTATTATGTGAGTATACCATATATTATATAATTTATTCTGTATTTTAAATTAATCATTAATCTAAAAATTCAAATGGTTTTTCTTTTTTTTTATATAAGGTTTTTTTTAACATTTATTTACCTATTTATTTGGTTGCGCTGGGTCTTAGTTGCAGCAGGTGGGCTCCTTAGTCACAGCTCGTGGGCTCCTTAGTTGTGGCTCACAGCCTCCTTAGTTGTGGCATGTGAATTCTTAGTTGCAGCATGCATGTGGGATCTAGTTCCCTGACCAGGGATCGAACCCGGGCTCCCTGCATTGGGAGCTTGGAGTCTTAACCACTGCACCACCAAGGAAGTCCCAAATGGTTTTTCATTTTTCACAGTTACAGTGCTGAAATAAACATTCTGGCTTCCTTTTACGCTTGTGAAAGTGCCTGTATAGGTCATATATCTACAGTAGATTTTCAACTTTAGCAATTTTATGAAACTCTGCTCCAAAACCATTGTGCAAATAACACAGCCACCAAATTCCAACATTCTGACCAACACTTAGTATTGTCTATATTTTTTCTCATCTGGAATAAGTGACATACAACATATATATTGATTTGCATTTCCATGATTATAGGTACAATTGATAATAATTTGTTGATTTATTGACCCTTTAGTTTTTGTTTTTCTGCCAAATATTAATCAAATTCTTTGTCCATTTTTTAACATATAAGTATTTAAAACTAAAAAAATTCATCTAAGAAGTGATTTGTCTGTATTCCACAAATTCTGATATATTGTGTTTTCATTTTTATTCAGTTAAAAAGAATGTCTAATTTTTTTTTTTTTTTTTTTTGTGGTACGCGGGCCTCTCACTGTTGTGGCCTCTCCCGTTGCAGAGCACAGGCTCTGGACGTGCAGGCTCAGCGGCCATGGCTCATGGGCCCAGCCGCTCCGCGGCATGTGGGATCTTCCCAGACCGGGGTGCGAACCCGTGTCCCCTGCATCGGCAGGTGGATTCTCAACCACTGCGCCACCAGGGAAGCCCGAGAATGTCTAATATGTTTAAGACTTCTTTTTCTTAAAGTGAACAACTGGATGTTTGATACACATATACGATATGAAATCATCACCACCATCAAGCTAATAAACATGTCTGAGTCACATAGTTACCATTTTCTTTCTTTTTTTTGTAGTAAGAACACTTAAGATCTACTCTCTTAGCAAATTTTAAGTATACAATACAGTACTGTTAACTATAGCCACATTGCTGTACATTAGAACTCCAGAACTTATTCATATTGTATAACTGAAATTTTGTGCCCCTTAACCAACATCTTACTATGTTCCCCTCCCCACCAAGTCCTGGCAACCATTATTTTACTCTCTGCTTCTATGACTTTGACTATTTTAGGTTGCACATATAAGTGAGATCATGCAATATTTATCTTTCTGTGTCTGGCTTAGTTTCCTTGGCATGATGTCTTTCACCTTTATTCATGTTGTCACAAGTGGCAGGATTTCCTTCTTTTTAAAGGATGAATGATATTCCATGTATACATATCACATTTTCTTCATCCATTCATCTGTTGATGAACATTTAGTTGCTTTCCATTTCTTGACTATTGTAAATAATGCTGCAGTGAATATGGAGATGTATATATCTCTTCGAGATAAAAATTTCACTTCCTTTGGATATATACCCAAAAGTGGGATTGCTGGATCATATGGTAGTTCTATTTTTATTTTTTTGAAGAACTTCCTTACTGTTTTCCATAATGGCTATATCCATTTACATTCCCACAAACAGTGTACAAGTGTTCCCTTTGCTCCATATCCTCAACATTTATCTTTAGTCTTTTAGCTAGTAGAAATTCTAACAGGTGTGAGGTGATAATTCATTCTGGTTTTGATTTACATCTCCCTGATGATTAGTGATGTTGAGCACCTTTTCATATACCTGTTGGCTATTTGTATGTTTCCTTTGAAAACAATGTCTCTTCAGGTCTTTTGTCTGTTTTTTAACTGGGTTATTTGACTTTTTGCTATTGCTTTGTATGAGTTCCTTAAAATATTTTGGATATTAACTCTTTATCAGATATATTATTTGCAAATATCTTCTCCCATTCCATAGGTTGCCTTTTTACTCTGTTAACTGTTTCCTTTGCTGTGCAGAAGCCTTTTAGTTTGATGCAATCCCACTTGTCTATTTTTGCTTTTGTTGCCTTTGCTTTTGGTGTCATAGTCAAAATAATCATTGCCCAGACCAATGTCAAGATGTTTTCCCTATGTTTTCTTCTCAGGATTTTGTGGATTCAGGTTTTACATTTAAGTCTTTAATCCATTTTGAGTTGATTTTTGTATGTGGTGTGAGATAAGGATCCAATTTCGTTCTTCTGTATGTGGATATCCAATTTTCCCAACACTATTTATTGAAGAGACTGTCCTTTCCTCATCATGTATTCCTGACACTCTTGCCAAAGATCAATTGACTATAGATATGTGGGTTTATTCTGTGTTCTCTGAACTGTTGCATTGGTCTGTATGTCTGTTTTTATACCAGTTCCATACTATTTTGATTACTGTCACCTAAATGAGAGCCAGGACCCAGAGACACAGCAGCAAACCACAGAGCATTTTTACTAACTTAATAAACATTTGTCATTTAATATAATTTTTCTTTTTTAGTTTTTGTGCAAAGTTATGATATGGTAGGTTTTTAAAATGTAACATATATGGTGTCTTTTATTCCCACTGCATAGGACATAGCCTATAACTTTGTTCAATATCATTGTACATATTGTATTTTCCCCTTAATAAAGTACATTATGAATCTTAGAGCATGATCCCTAATTATGATACTTTGGGGAAATTCTAGCCACTTTTAAGCTTTGTACTTTATGGCATAGTTTATGGCATAGTTTACAAGTACACATCATAGCAAAAGAAAAAAGGAAAACTTTCTACACTTCTCTGAATATTTCATAATTCCTATCACCAGGTGCCTTGGATGTAGACAATACAGGCTCAATCAATATGTGTTTCTACATTTTTTGTTTTTTAACTACTTCTTTCTCTCAAGTTCTTGAGACCTAATGGAATGCTCTGTCATGATTGCAGGTTTTGGTGCAGAGAAGCAAAGACTTATAAACAGGGATGCTCATGGCAACATAATTTATGGTAGCTAAAAATAGAAAGCATTTTAGATTTCAAATGGAGGGTGAATAGTCAAATAAATCACTACATATTCAAGTAGCCAAATATTACACAAGTATCACAAACCATGAATCTAAAGAATAAATAACATCTTAGGGAATATGCTCATGTAAAATGTTAAGTAAAAAAGTTTTTAGAGAGCTTCCCTGGTGGCGCAGTGGTTGAGAGTCCGCCTGCCGATGCAGGGGACACGGGTTCGTGCCCTGGTCCGGGAAGTTCCCACATGCCGCGGAGCGGCTAGGCCCGTGAGCCATGGCCGCTGAGCCTGCGCGTCCGGAGCCTGTGCTCCGCAACAGGAGAGGTCACAACAGTGAGAGGCCCACATACCGCAAAAAAAAAAAAAAAAAAAAAGTCTTTAGAGATTAAGAAGAAAAAATCAGAGTGTAAAATCACATATACAGCGCAATCTGAATGTCCCGTAACTCCCTGCTACTTTGAGTAGTCTATGGACTTAGCATCATAGGCATCAGTTGGAGCTTATTAGATAATCAGACTTTAGGCTCCACACCAAACCCACTGAATCAGAATCTTAAGGGGATTATTTGGCACATCAAAGGCTGAGAAACCTCATCCAGGCCTTATTGACTTGGGGAGCAGCATCAAGTCGCTTTAACAATTTGAACCAAAGTTCAATGCCTCTTTAGCACCCAACAACCTAACATAAGACCACAGCCCCCTCCAAATACACACCCAGTGTCTCCAAAGGGGCTTCCATAAGTATAGACTCAGGCACTGAGGTGTTGGCTTTACTTCTCCCTCAATATCCCCAAGGGGGAAAATGATCTTTGATAATGGTGATAATTTTAAAATTATGTCAGAGAAAGTAGGGGAAGGATGTATTGCAGTCTCTCATTGAATATGCCATTTGTATAATCTCTGCCCATTTGTTTTCCTTTCTGCTCCCTCCTATCCTTCACATGCCTCCTCTCTTACCTAAGAAGGGTCAAGGAGGAGACCCAGCATCCCAGAGTTAGGAGAAATGATTGTGCCCTCATGTGCAATGATGGATACCACCACAGAAAGCAACATGCATGCTATCCCATTCCTTCACACTAGGATACAGGCATCACTATCCCTCTTGACCATTGTCCTAATGGCCACTTTGTAATGGGGCCGACCTTGCTGATGTGGCCCACCCTGGTCTGCTGCTAGTCAAAACTCCCCTCCGAGCACTGCCCTCATAGTTAGACCAGTTCACCTTGGGCCTAGGCCATGATTCTCACTGTTTTAGATTGCCATGCGGGGCTCTACAAGGTCACTACCCATATCATGGTTCCTATCTAGGTGCCTCTACTCACTTAGTTGCTGGTGTCCTCAGATAATTCAGTGCAGTGCTCTGGGCCACCATTAGAAGTGCCTATGACCTTTTTGTCCTTTGGGCTGAGGTCACCAGCCTTCTCCACACTGCAAATACCACACGTTTGCCAAGAAGGGGAAATGGAAGAGGCTATGGGCTTAAGCAGAAATTAGACAAGAGCAAAGGGGTTTGGGACTAGGAAACATTTCTCCTGAGAGTTTCCTAAGAAAAAGAACTTCCTGGTTATATTCAAGCATGTAGTGTGTAATACAATAGAAAAGCAGAATAATGGGATTTAGGAGACCTAGTGTCTTATCCTAGTTCCCTGTGTGACCTTGGGAAAGTCAATCTCAGATCCTCAATTTCCCTCTTTATAGAATGATGGGTAAAACTATTTGCATAGCCTATCTCCAAGTTCTGGTCAAGTTCAATGAGGTAATATTTGGAAAGAGGCTTCAAAATCTATAAGATGTAGTTTTAGTACCAATAATATGCAGCATCATGGTAAGAAAAAAGATAATCTATGCCAAAATTGGCCTCAAAAAATATCATACCTGTTCACCTGGTAGAACCCATGGGTTGGTATTATATATTACAAGGTCAAGAGTAAACTTGGAGACTGGTCTAGATTAAAAATTAACAGTGCATTAGAAAGTGATACACAGCTACTACCTGGTAGGGGAAATTGAGGGCATCCAGAAAGAATAAATTGTTTATTATAGGGGGAAAAAAGCGTTTTGTTCTAAAAGCATACAATAAAAGAATATCCACGTTTTATTTTCTCAAACATCTATGCAACTGTTCAGATCCTAAATATAGGAGGTTTTTGCTTTTCATAATGTATCTTTCAGTCTACACAGATTTGGAGCAAAATAAACACCATATATAGAGTATAATGGCTTTGTTGATTTGGTTAAATTAGCTGAAGGCATTGTTGACTTCATCATTAAAATTCATTTCTCAATGATTTTTACCTTTATTGACTCTTTCATCAATTCTTCCTCACTTCTGTCCTCATTCTTTTCTTCCTGTCTCTTTCAATTTCCTATCTAAAATGTTCCATAATAATTATTATAAAAGTTGGAGAAAGATGATGAAGTTTTTTATTGGAAAGAGATGAACCTTCCAAACTCATTCTCAGCTCATCACCACAGCACCTAGAATATGGAATGGAAATTTGTATCTTGAGAGTGCCTCGGTGCTTAAGCATGCAGAACAGATGTTTCATTTCACAAGTTTTCCCAATTTATTATACATGATATCTCTATCTGTGTGAGAGAACACTGCTCTGGGGAATAGGACTTTTCATTTTCCCCAGCAAGCTGATGCATAGAAATGGGCTGTTGAGTCAGCTTCTATTCACCTCAGGAGAGGAGGTTTCTCAAATGCTGTTTATTTTCTTACAGGGACATCAAGGGGAAACATACTCCATACTCTCACCTCTGCACATGTCATTTCCCTACCCAGAATCCATACAATTGGATGCACCCATCTCGCAAGTCATGGCTTAAGTTCACATCTTTTGTGAAATTGATGAACCTGCCTCGGAGTGATAGCTCTTTCTTCAAACAGCTAAACAGTATCTGTTGGTGTTATCGTTTTCATAGTTATCATTAGCAACGTAGGAGGGAAAAGGGTGGTATTGGTTAGGGAAGTGATATTATATTCACCTCTTCCTGTTGCACTGTAAGCTCCATGATGGTAGAACCATTTTTATTGCTCTTTGCCACCCCTCACAATGGCTAACACAGTGCATTTCACATGGTTAGTGTTTAAAAAAGACTGTTTAGTCAATTATGTAAAATGGCCTTGCTAAATTTGGTAGCCTAACTTTGCTCTTGCATTAAGGCTAGAAGAGAGGGGGTAAGAAGAAATAAGAAAATAAAAACCAATCCTGAAAGCTAGTGGGACAAAGAATTAGAAAAAAAACACAAAATTTAAATCAGGTAATCCTCAGGTCTGAAAGTCTAGTTTCTCTCCTGGTCTAGACACTCACCGACCTCTGCTTCTCTTAATTCTCTTTCTTCCCTACAGTGATTTTCCAAACAACCCTGAATTAGTCTTCTAATTTCACATACTTAAGAATGTCCAAACCACTTATTCTCAGACACTGCCAGTAGGTGAGCCAATTGATTTAACCCTGAATAGAAAGCAACCAGGGAGTATACATTAAGAGTTCTAAAAATATCATACCCGTTGTCTCAGTAATTCTACTTCTGGGACTCTATCCTAACTGTGAACAAAGATGTATGGCTTAAAGTTTTCAATATGGCTTTATTTATACAGAGATAGGAACAATCCAACAGTTCTACAGCAGGGGAAGAGGTGAATAAATTATGACACAAGCCTCTTGCTGGAATGTTTATTAAAAAGTTATTTTAAGTTATGTTTTAAAGACATTTCAACCTATTTCATTTTTAAAATTAAGATACAATGAAATTGACTTTTTGTGTGACCAATTCAATGAATATTCGTGTCTATATAGATTTGTATAACCACCACCAAAATCAAGATAAGAAACAGTTCTATCACTGCAAAAAACTCCTTGCGCTATTCCTTTGTCATCACACCCTTCCCTGCCCCAGTTCCTGACAACCAAGGCTGTTTTCTGTATTTATAGTTTTGTCTTTTCAGGAATGTCATGCAAATGGAATCATCCGTATGCACTTCAGTGTTTTGGGACTGGCTTCTTTCACTCAGCATGACTTTGAGGTTCATCAGCGTTGCTGTGCATATCAATAGTTCTTTTCTTTTTTACTGCTGAGTATTATTCCAAATGCATTGATGTGGCACAGTTTATTTATTTACCCGTTGAAGGACATTTGGGTTGTTTCCAGTGTTTGGTGATGAATACAACAACTATACACATTCATGTATAGCTGTGTGGACATAAGTTATTATTTCTCTAGGGTAAATACTTAGGAGTGGGATTACTGGCTCATGTGGTAAGGACTAACTTCATGAGAAACTGTCAATCTGTTTTCCAGAGTTAAAAGCATTTTTAATAATCCAGAGAAGTGCTGATATTATAAATGAGAAAGTAGAAAATGAAATTGTATACACACTATAAAATATGCATAAGAATAAGACTGGAAAGAAATGTATCGAAGTGATAAAAAGTGATTTTCTTGCTGTGATTGGAGTATATGTAGGCTTTTGTTTTCTTCTTTTCTGTGGAAACTCGATGGCTCCTGACATCGCCAGTGAGTAAAAACGTATCTGATTTACAGTAATTACATAAATTCTAGTGCTCAGAGGTCCCACTTCCTCTATTAACTATAAATACCTAGTCTTGTCCAGAGAACTCCCTCCCTAGTTTTTTCTTATAGGAGCAGAGCCATGAAGTCAAGACTGCTTCCTGTATCTCTGAAGCTCCTCTACTGTTATGTCTGAGGGTTCTACTTCCTGCCCCTCTGTTGCCCGTTATGCTGTGCTACGCCCAACTTGAAGGCTGTGCTTCTGGAAGCTTCCTCAGAACCACTGACCTTTGTTGTTCTTTCACCTCGGTTAACAGGAGAGCTCCCGCTGCTTCTCTGGTGGCTCCTAGTGACAGCTTTCCTTCTATCATTCACAGGCATGGTGAAGTGAGGCAGGGGTGGCAGGGGAACAACCTAACACTGCTCCCTCTGACAACTGTCTTGCTGACACTACAGACCCTAGCCCCTCACTCACAGTGTTTTCTCTCAAGGGTCAATGACTTTCCCTCCATTCCAGCCTCTGGGAGAACCTAACACTATCAGGCATGCCTGTCCATGAGTGAAGCCCACTGGATCACGGGCAAAGTTCCCTCCCATGGAACTCCTTACCACAGTTGAAATCACCAGACATGCTTCAGCACCCACAAGCCACCAAAACCAGAAAGGAGCTGCAGGGCATTCCCTGGCAGCACACCACAGACCTCTAGGGGGCACTGTTGTCTCATACCACATGTTTATCTCCACGCAGTTTAACTCACTCTCAGATCTCACCCAGCCAAATTATCACTGCACCAGTATTTTCCAAATATTTAATGAGGATACACTACTTTTATAAACAGAAAAAATAATAAATTACTAATAAGCTGAAGAAATCAGGGAGTTATTTAAACACCAAAGCAAAATACTCATAGAGGGCATTTCCTAAATTGTAAAATTAGCTTCCACTTTATAGCCTACTTTCTAGACTATCGCTTTCTCTGTTAACTTTTCTCATGATTTGAAGCCCAAAGTTATGTGTCCTCTAGTTAAGTTGCTAGATTATATGACTCTTGTTTTTAATTTTCCATATTTAAAATAGTATTGACCACCTATTTTTAAAGCTTCTAAAATAATTTTAGTATTATCCTCTAAGCTTTTCAGGGGAAACTGAGAGTAATACTTCTTCCCTTTCTGTTGTACAGAGATAGCAGAGAACTAAAGAGATGGATAGTAGTCTTAGTTCTTACAAGAACATCTATATATAAATGCAAAATATTCTTTTAAAATTTTTTAATTGAAGTATAGTTGATATATAATATTATATAAGTTACAGGTATAAAATATAGTGATTCAAAATTTTTAAAGGTTATGCTCCATTTATAATTATTGTAAAATTATAAAATATTGTGTTATACAATATATCCTTGTAGCTTATTTTATGCCTAATAGTTTGTGCCTCTTCATCTCCTACCCCATATTGCCCTTCCCCCTTCCCTCTCCCCACTGGTAACCACTAATTTGTTCTCTGTATCTGTGGTCTGCTTCTTTTTTGTTATATTAACTAGTTTGTTGTATTTTTTAGATTCCACATGTAAGTGGTATCATACAGTATTTGTCTTTCTCTCTTACCGAAGTAAAATGCAAAATATTCTAATAAGTAAAAAGATAATGCTACCAATTTATCCATATAAGAGCATGAGTTTTGAGTCTTCTGAGTTGAACAATTCAAATTAGGTAAGTTCACCTACTCCCTTCCAGTGAACCCCCCTCTCCCCCCTGCTAGTGGTGAAGGGGACATGCAGATCTATCAACTGTGTGGCCAGGGAGAAATAGGCTGTACAGAGTTATGGGTTGGATATAAATATAACCAACCCATGCCAGATTCAGAAACCAACCCCACCAGAAGAAAACTTTATTCATTCACCAAGTATTTATAGAATGCCCTCTACTTGCCAAGCACTGTTTCAGGTGCTGGGATATAGGGGAAAACTACATAGACAAAATTCCTGCTCTCACATAGTTCACATTCTGGGCATGGGTAGAAGATAGCTACAAAAGAAAAATAAATAAGAAGAGTATTTATTTGAGAATTAAAATAGGATAGAGACTGACTTGTGGGGGCTAGTTTATATTGGGGGGTCAGGGAAGGACTCTTTGAGGAGGTAGTATTTTAGTTGAGATCTGAGTGATAAGGAGCTAGCCTCGAGAGGGTTAAGGGGTTTAAGGGAGTGTTTCAGGGAAAGGAAACACCTAATACAAAGGCTGGAACAAATTGAATGGGTTTAAGAAATAAAAGTAGGTAAGAGTGGCTGGAGTAGAATATGGAGGGAAGAAGATGAAGTCAGAAAGGTAGGTGAGAGTCTGGTCAAGTAAGTCTAGTGGGCCAAGGAAAAGAATTTGAATTTTATTTTAGTCCAATGAGAGACGCAGAGGATTTCACATAGAGGAATGAAACTATCTGATACAGGTTTTTAAAAACCACTCTTACTGCCATTAGGAGGGCAAGCTTGGGAGCATGGAGATGATGATTATTATTATTTTAATTGAAGTATAGTTCATTTACAATGTTGTGTTAGTTTCTTGTGTATAGCAAAGGGATTCAGTTATACATATATATACATAATCTTTTTTCATATTCTTTTCCATTATGGTTTATTAGAGGATATTGAGTATAGCTCCCTATACTATACAGTAGGACGTTGTTGTTTATCCATTCTATATATAATAGTTTGCATCTGCTAACCCCAAACTCCCACTCCATCCCTCCCCCACCTCCCTCCCCCTTGGCAACCATGAGTCTGTTCTCTATGCCTGTGAGTCTGTTTCTATTTTGTATATATGTTCATTTGTGTCATATTTCAGATTCCAAATATAAGTGATATCACATGGTATTTGTCTTTTTTTTAAATTTTATTTTTTTATTGAAGTATAGTTGATTTACAATGTTGTGTTAGTTTCAGGTGTACAGCAGTGACTCTGTTATATATATATATATATATATATATATATATATATATACTTTTTCAGATTCTTTTCCTTTATAGGTTATTACTAAATATTGAGTATAGTTCCCTGTGCTATACAATTGGTCCTTGTTGGTTATCTATTTCATATATAGTAGTGTGTATATGTTAATCGCAACTCCTAATTTTTCCCTCCCCCTCTTTTCCCTTTGGGAACCATAAGTTTGTTTTCTATGTTTGTGAGTCTATTTCTGTTTTGTATATAAGTTCATTTGTATCATTTTTTTTAGATTCCCATATAAGCAATATGTGATATTTGTCTTTCTTTGTCTGACTTACTTCACTAGTAGGATAATCTCTAGGTCCATCCATGTTGCTGCAAATGGCATTATTTCATTCTTTTTTATGGCTGAGTAGCATTCCATTGTGTATATATATCACAACTTCTTTATCCATTCATCTGTTGATGGACATTTAGGCTGCTTCCATGTCTTGGCTATTGTAAATAGTGCTGCAATGAACATTGGGCTGCATGTATCTTTTTGAATTAGAGTTTTTTCTAGGTATATGCCCAGGAGTGGGATTGCTGGATCCTATGGTAACTCTATTTTTAGTTTTTTAAGGAACCACCATACTGTTCTCCATAGTGGCTCCACCAATTTACATTCCCACCAACAGTGTAGGAGGGTTCCCTTTTCTCCACACCCTCTCCAGCATTTATTTTTTGTAGATTTTTTGATGATGGTCATTCTGACCAGTGTGAGCTGGTACCTCATTACAATTTTGACTTGCATTTCTCTAATAATTAATGATGTTGAGCATCTTTTATTGTGCCTGTTGGCCATTTGTATGTCTTCTTTGGAGAAATGTCTATTTAGATCTTCTGCCCATTTTTTGATTGGGTTATTTTTTGTTGTTGTTATTGAGTTATATGAGCTTTGTATATTTTGGAAATTAAGCCTTTGTCAGTTGCATCATTTGCAAATATTTTCTCCCAGTCCATAGATTCTCTTTTTGTTTTGTTTATGGTTTCCTTTGCTGTGAAAAAGTTTATAAGTTAGACTAGGTCCCATTGTTTATTTTTGCTTTTATTTCTACTGCCTTGTGAGACTGACCTAAGAAAACATTGCTACGATTTATGTCAGAGAATGTTTTGCCTATGTTCTCTCCTGGGAATTTTATGGTATCATGTCTTATATTAAGTCCTTAAGCAATTTTGAGTTTATTTTTGTGTCTGGTGTGAGGGAGTGTTCTAGCTTCATTGATTTACACGCAGCTGTCCAGCTTTCCCAACACTACTTGCTGAAGAGATTGTCTTTTCTCCATTGTATATTCTTGTCTCCTTTGTCAAAGGTTAATTGACCATAGGTGTGTGGGTTTATTTCTGGGCCCTCTATTCTGTTCCATTGATCTATATGTCTGTTTTTGGGTCAATACCATGCTGTTTTTATTACTATAGCTTTGTAGTATTTGAAGTTTGGGATGGTTATGCCTCCAGCTTTGTTCTTTTTCCTCAGGATTGCTTTGGCAATTCTGGGTCTTTTACAGTTCCATGTAAAGTTTAGGATTATTTGGTCTAGTTCTGTGAGAATGTCATAGGTAATTTGATAGGGGTCGCATTAAATCTGTAGATTGCTTTGGGTAATATAGCCATTTTAACAATTCTTCCATTCCAAGAGCATGGGATATCTTTCCATTTCTTTGAATCATCTTCAATTTCCTTTATCAATGTTTTATAGTTCTTAGCATATAAGTCTTTCACCTCCTTGGTCAAGTTTATTCCTAAGTATTTTATTTTATTTTTTTGATGCAAATCTAAAAGGGACTTTTATTTTTAACTTTCCCTTTCTGATATTTCATTGTTAGTGTAAAGAAATGCTACAGATTTCTGTATGTTAACCTTGTATCCTGCTACCTTGCTAAATTTGTTTTTCAGTTGTAATAGTTTTTGTGTGGAGTCTTTAGGGTTTTCTTTGTATAGTATCATGTCATCTGCTTATAATGACAGTTTTACCTCTTCCCTTCCAACTTGGATCCCTTTTATTTCTTGTCTGATTGCTGTGGCTAGGACTTCTAATACTATGTTGAATAGAAGTGGTGAGAGTGGGCATCCTTTTCTTGTTCTAGATTTTAGTGGGAAGGCTTTCAGGTTTTCACCATTGAGTGTTATGCTGGCTCTGGGTTTGACATAAATAGCTTTTATTATATTGGGAAAAGGAGCATGGGGATTATTTAGGCAGCTTTCACAATAACTGAGGCCAGAGGCAATGAACGTATGGAGTAAGAGTGTATCAGTAAAGGAAGATGACAAAGTCACTACATCTTTCAGAGATGGAGCTGTTGGGATTAGTTGATTTATTAGATATATATGGTGGAGGGGGAAGAGGTGGTGAGTCAAAGACTACTCTAAGCTTTTTAGTTTGAACAGGTAAAAGGGTGGTAGTTCCATTTCCTGAGATGAGAAGACTGAGAAGAGCATGTTCCAGAAGGAAAAATTGGTGTTGAACATGTAGGCCTACTAGCCAAGCCTTTGGGTGGCTTCAGGCCTGTCCCGCTGCAGCTGCTAGTTGGAAGGGTATGATGAGGCTGGCAAGCATTCTTCTGAGTAAGCTGATCTGATTTAAGTTTTAATCTAGAAGGGTAGATCCATGGCTGGGTTTAAGATCTGAAGTCAGCAACCTGTCACACCAACAAAGAAATGTTTCTTAAGGGGATCAATAGATATGCCTCTAGAAACAGTAGCTCCTCAAAGTGGCCTAATTCCAACTAGGTAGCTATTACTCATTTGACTCCCACCTCTTGGCAGAGCTCTCTGACTTTTTTTTTTAGCTATTTAGAGTTATATCTTATATATATTCACATGAATTGAAAGCACATAGAGACTTCCCTGGTGGTTAAGAATCCGCCTGCCAATGCAGGGGACACAGGTTCAAGCCCTGGTCCGGGAAGATCCCACATGCTGCGGAGCAACTAAGCCCGTGTGCCACAACTACTGAAGCCCACATGCCCAGAGCCTGTGCTCTGCAACAAGAGAAGCTACCGCAGTGAGAAGCCCACACACCACAACGAAGAGTAACCCCCACTCACCACAACTAGAGAAAGCCCACGTGCAGCAACAAAGATCCAAAACAGCCAAAAATAAATAAATTTATATATATGAAAAAGAAAGCACATGTATAACGTGAATTCTAAATATTTACTTTAATGTTTCAACATCCCTGTAATTTAAATAAATGAAGCTTTAGGTTTCCATAGAGAGAGCACACATGTTTAAAAATAAGAAGTCTGAGATGAAGGTTAAAAAATGGTAAAGCTGTAAATAGCTCTTAAAAGCATAATATCTTCAGTCCCCCAAATCTTAAAATATAAGTAAATGCTTTAGCTTTTGACTCCAAAGCTGGAGAATTTTGTGTGCTTTGAAGAATTTTGAAGTGGTATGTTTAATCATAGAGATCTTGAATAGTCATAGTCCTTAATCATACTCGCCTCCTCTTCATTATTGTGAGTGTTTGTTAATCATTCCTTTTAGTGGAAAGGCTGCCACAGCTTCGGTTTCCTTTTGGGGAATTAGACCTTCCCACTTCAGCAAGCTCTTTCTACATTAGGGTCTGCAGGTAGAGTCAGATTCTCACGTTGTTATCAATTCTCCTGCCCGACTGCTGTTCTTTTCTCTGCATGTTCTCACTCCTCTGATCATTAACCCTTAAGCCAGACTTTTTGAAACTCAGGGAAGGTTCAGAAGACTGAAATTTTTCTTTAAGCAAGAGGTGGGAAACACGAAGAGATCTGTTACCAAGAAAACCTGTCTGGGGATTGCTCAGTTTCAATGCCAGCACTGCTGCCCATGCCCTAGCCCAGCCACATGATGTCAGCAGCTTGTCTGGATCTGAAACTCTTCAAGTCTCAAAGTCCTTTCTCAGTCTATGCCTGCTGCCTGTGTTCTCGCTCCTGTCCACATCGCTGCAGATATCCTCCTCTCTTTCAGTCAGTAACACCCCCCAGGGAAGACTGGCTGTAGGGAAGGGTGCCAGTTTCCCCAGTTGCCCTTTCTATGCTCCTCTGCAAGAGGAGCTTTTAATCCTGTGAAGATTTTTCTGCCAACCATTAGAGGGAAAAAGACCTGGGATAATATAAACAACGAACAAAGAATTTAAAAGGTTTTGAAACATAGAATTTTCAAAGTTGTGTTTTCTCATCTGTATTTCTTGACTTTTTTGAGACATTTACATAGAATCATCTCTTTTCCTATGTACCTACTTTTGGGTAAAAAGTGTTTTCAGAATTTCTCAATTATGTAAAATAGTAATGGAAAACATTTATTGAGCAATTACTATGTGCTTGGCACCATAATGCATCTCTGTACAAATTATCTCATTTAATCCTCACAACATCTCAGTGAGATTGATGCTGTCAATCTTCCTGTTTTGGAGAGGAGAAAACTGGGGCCCAGAAAAGTTAAATATACTCCCACGGTTACACAGCTAGTAAGCTGAAGTTTCTAAATTTAAACTACAATTTATCTAATTTGAGAGTTCAAATTTTCAAGCATTATAAAATATCTCTAATACATGCAGGAGGCTAAAAGGTGCTATTTTCTGAAACTTCTTTTATTTTCAGTAGCTGGTGCCATATGTTAGTCCATTGAACAAATGTTTTATTGAGTATCATCAACGTGACAGGTAATAGTGTAACCACTGGGGAAACAGGTGAGTGAACAAACATGGCCCTTGCACTCATAGGACATTTGTTTCTTCTTAGAATCAAATTCCTGCAATAAGTATCAATAGACATTAAAAGGTGTATAACCTGGGGACGTCCCTGGTGGTCCAGTGGTTAGGGATCTGCCTTCCAGTGCAGGGCATGCGGGTTTGATCCCTGGTCGGGGAACTAAGATCCCACATGCCACCGGGCAACTAAGTCCACGTGCTGCAATTACAGAGCCCATGCACTGTGGAGCCCACTCACCACAACTAGCAAGAAGCCTGGGCACCGCAATGAAAGATCCCACATGCCGCAACTAAGACCCGACACAGTCAAAAATTAAAAATAAATAAATAAATATTTTAAAAAGTATTTAAAAAAAGAAAACAAGATGTACAACCTGTAACTAAGAATCCCATTTCTTTATTTTTTCAATTTATTTATTTTAATTTATTTATTTTTGACTGAGTTGGGTCTTTGTTGCTGCATGCAAGCTTTCTGTAGTTGCTGCGAGTGGGGGCTACTCTTCGTTGTGGTGCATGGGATTCTCATTGAGGTGGCTTCTCTTGCTGCGGAGCACGGGCTCTAGGCATGCGGGCTTCAGTAGTTGTGGCGTGTGGGCTCACTAGTTGTGGCGCACAGGCTTAGTTGCTCCACGGCATGTGGGATCTTTCCAGACAAGGGCTCGAACCCGTGTCCCCTGAATTGGCAGGCGGATTCTTAACCACTGAGCCACTAGGGAAGCCCAAGAATCCCATTTCTAAAAATGAAAATAATCTGAAATAGATACAAATAATTATATGTACAGATATTTATCAGAGCACTATTTGTAATAGTTACAAATGGAAACAACAGATATGTACAGTAGTGGGGGAATCATTAGGTAAACTGTGGTACATCCACACATTAGAATATAATAGTCACTTATAATAATGTTTTCAAAAAGTTTTTTATTATGAACAAACACTTAAATTATCATGTTAAATGAGAAAAGCAAACTACAAAACAATCTGTTTAGTATGCTTTTAAGGATGTAAAATAATATGTATATGACATTGTTTAGGGCAAAGCACATGAAATTAACATTTTTGTAGGTCAAAAGGATCATATAGCAGTAATTTCATGATGGAAAAAACATCTGAAAGCAAATAACCCAAAATATTAGTGGTGATTATTCTTTGGTGGTAGGATCATCAGCAATTTTTATTCTCTTCCTTATACTTTTCAGCATTTTCCTATTTTCAACAATGTACATATATTACTTTTCTAATAAAAACATTATTGTATAATAAAAAGAGAACAAATGTTCTTCTTTTGGCCACTTTACTAAATCATAATGCTAAATGCACTCTGATTGAGTACCTATAATCCATCATGTCAGTAACTGTAGCAAATGTAACAATGAACTGTAATTCCATTTTATACATACTGCAGTAGAGATTCAGCCTAGAACAATACTTCATAGCAGTCTGAGGCAGGGAACTTGTTCAGATAAAATAAATGCCATACTGTCCAAACTTCAGAGTATTGGGAAATGACTGTTTTATACTGACTGCCTTAGAGATAGGTTTCTAGGACCTGACTCATAACATTTCCAAGAAAGCCACCTGAATTTCTTGCTGATGATCTTAAGTACTTCCAGAGAATTTTTGGAAAAAAAAAATCTATATATAGATATGTATATACATTTCTATATATATGGACCAAAGAAAAGTATGTTATAAAGTTCTAGTTCTTGAGGATAATGGGGAGAAATTTTATATGCTAGAAAGAAGGTGTCTTTTTTTTTAATGGATGATCTGAAATAACTTATCAATCCTTCATCAGTTAGTGTTGATGAGCAGTCATATCTGTTATTATAGCCAGGAACAATGGAAAATTAAATATTTAAATAAAATAGGTCATCCTTTCCAAAATTTAATATAGCTGCTCTTTCTACACTTACAATTTTAACTGTAAATTATACATTATATATACATTTTAGTGAGTGCTTACTGTGTACCAGACACTGTTGAGACAAGGTATAGATTATTGAACAAGACTGACAGGTCCCTTACAGCCTAGTGGCAGAGACAGACAAACATGCAAATAAATGCAAAATTATCTATTGTGAGAAGTGAGATGAAAGCAAAGAACAGGATGCTGTGAGAAAAAATTAAGATGAGGAAGAATTAGACTGGGAAGAACTTGGAATCTAAATTAACACAGGATAGTCTCTCTGACGAAGGGACATTTAATCAGGAGGATGGGGGGAAGGAGAGCTTCCCAGGGTTAAGAAAAATATGAAGGCCATTACCTGAAAAAGAGCTAGAGGTACTGAGAGATGATGAGTCTGCCTAGGATTTTCTTGAGCAAGGCAGAGAGCATCATCAGATGG
Source organism: Leucopleurus acutus (assembly GCF_964270905.1). Taxonomy (NCBI): domain Eukaryota; kingdom Metazoa; phylum Chordata; class Mammalia; order Artiodactyla; family Delphinidae; genus Leucopleurus; species Leucopleurus acutus. The sequence goes on from NC_139156.1 coordinate 38,256,812, forward strand.
TGTTGGTAAGGTAGACCTGGGCCATGTGACTCAGGAGTGTGTAGGTCATGTTAAGGATTTATCCAAAGTAGAATAGAAATCTGCTAAAATATTTTCAACAGAGAATGGTATGATTAATATTTTATTAATATTATTATTAATTAATATTTTGCAAACATCATTCCACTGAAATGTGCTATGGGGTTCTATTGGTTCTATTTTACTGGGTAAAATTCTTGATGTCTGGGGTTTGCTTTAAAATACTGCAGATGAAAAGAAAAAAAAAGATGACGGTGGGGGGTGGGTGATTAGAGGAAGTAAAATTGTCAAAATGTTGAAAATTGTTGAATCTGGGTGATAGGGATAAATAATGTATAATAAACTCGTGGGAGTTTATTATACATTTCTCTGTATTTTGGGGTATGTTTGAAATTTTTCATGGTAAAAAGTTATTTCAAAAAAAGATAAAGAGGGTGCTTTGGCTCTGAAATCATAATCTCAGTTCTGCCACTGTAATTTTTGGAAAACTTCTTTTTCTTCTATAATCCTTAGTTTCCATATGTGTGGAATAGTTATAATGATAGAATCTACTTCCTAGTCTTGTTAAAAGATTATTGCAATAATGGCAGAGTCTGGTTCATAGTCAACACTTGGGAAATGTTAACTATGACTTTAGTATTTACTCCAGAAATATTGTTATATTGTTTTAAAAAATTCATCCTGGTGTATGCGTGGAGAATGAATAGGAAAGAAGAATGGTGATTTGAAAAGATCAGTTAAGGGTTATGCTGGAGTTCATCTGAGTGGCAATAGAGCAATGGAAGAGTGAAGTTTGATGAAAATCAGGGAATCACTGGCGTACGGATAGTGCTTAAAACCTTGTAAAAGAGCAGGACTGCCTGAGAGAGAGTTCTCAGGGATAACCCCTCTCCCTTTTTTTTTCTTTTGCCACGGACCTCTCTGGCAGTCTTGTGAAGCCTATGGACTCCTCAGAATCCCATCCATGTGTAGGGGAGGCAAAATTTTACCTCAGCTGTCTTAGGGTTTTCTGCTGGGCCTGAGAATTAAACTGACATAAGACAGATTAACAGGAGGAAAGCATGTAACTTTATTTAACGTAAATTTTATGTGACACTGGAGCCCTCATAAGGAAATGAAGACCCAAAGAAGCAGTTAGGGTTGAACACTTATATACTGAGCTGGACAGAGTAGTGAATTGTGAAAATGTGACAAGGCTGAGGGGCCTTGAGCTAGGGTAGTTAATAGTGGAGAAGGGGCTAGGAAGATGAGGGTTAGTTGATAAGGTTTTTTGTACAGATTTCTCTTGAGTTCGACCCCCCTTCTCTGGTGACAGAAAAAAAAGGTTACTTTTTTCCTGGTATAGGGAAGACATCTTCTATATGGGGGTTTTATTCCCTACTTTCAGGAAGAAAAAGGGGGAAGTCAGAGACCCCTTCTTGCACCTCCTATTTTCCAGGTGCCTTTAGCTCAAAATAATCCTTATACCAAAGTGGCATATTTTGGGGTGGCATATTCTACCATCCTTCACATACACAAAATGAAATTTAAGGGATGACAAAGAAAACCAATTATATTAGAATACAGTTACCAAAATATTAAAAACAAATTTTAACATAGTAAAATATATTTTTATTAATGTATTAAGTAACACAATCCAGTAGCCTAATAACTACTATAATGTTGAAATGGTGATGAGCATGTATAATATTTTAAGATATATACAACAGCTCTGATGTGATATGAAAATATTGTTGTTTTCCTCAGTGACTGCCACAGATCAGGTTCCCTAGGAAGCAGAATCTAAGCTGGAGATTGGCATTCAGGGAGTTTAGTAGAGAGTGCACCTGGGGAGGGGAAGGGAAGGGAAAGGAAGTTCAGAGCTGTCCTGAAACAGAGGAGAGGGCCAGGCCTGTATATCCCAGCACTGGTCAACCGATGGATGGAAGCAGCCCCAGCAAGGTGATGACCCAGGGTGAGATGGCTCTGCAACTGAAGCCATCCCTGAAGGGTCTGACAGCTGGGGACACTTTGCCAACAGCTTTCCAGCAGCTGGGGGATAAGTCCTCATTCCTGAAAGAGAATCTGAGTGGCACATCCTAACATCCATCACAGTGGTGGAACTACAGCTACTGCAATTTCTACTGCGCTTTGTTGCCTATATTCATATTTGAAGAAAATAGATCTCAGTTAGAGGTTAGTGAAAATGAACATGTAATTTTTTTAATGCCATCCAAATACATGGACCCAGGTTAAGAACAGTTTTGAATGAGAAAAGGGCTCCATATTCAGAGGTGCTGTTCAGGCTCTTTTGCTTGCTGGAACAAAGTAAGGCTATCTTCTGCTGTAGGCAAAAATGAGCCTGTTTTCTTCAGTGAGAATGGTGCCCATTCACTAAGAAAGTCAGGCATGAGAGAGTCTGCAGCCCCAGAGGGAGAGACACAGAAACTGAGATGCAGCTGCCTGAGTTTGCTTTAGAGTTCCAGATTTTAATCCCCCATGAGATGGAAATACACCTCCAGTTCTTGGTGTCCAAGAAACACCCCTGCATTTTTTAAGGGCTTAATTTTTTAGATGAGTTTTAGGTTCACAGCCAAATTGAGAGGAAAGTACAGAGATTTTCCATATACTCCCTGTCCCCACACATGCATAGCCTCTCCCATTTTCAACATCGCTCACCAGAGGGGTCCATTTTGTTACAATTGATGAGCCTACACTGACAAATCATAATCACCTAAAGCCCACAGTTTACATTATGGTTCACTCTTGGTGTTGTACATTCTATGGATTTGGACATATGTACAGCAACATGTAGCCATCATTATGGTATCATACAAAGTATTTTCACTGCCTAAAAACCCTTTGTTCTACACCTATTCATCCCTCGCCAACAACCCCTGATCTTTTTACTGTCTGCATAGTTTTGCCTTTTCCACAGTGTCATATAGTTGGAATCATACAGTATGTATGTAGCCTTTTCAGATTGCCTGCTTTCACTTAGTAGTATGCATTTAAGCTTCCTCTATATCTTTTCATTTCTTTTTAGCACCCCTGTATCTTTATAATGCATTTTTTTCTCACATAAGCTAATTTAAGTAGGTGTCTGCTGCTTCCAAGCTAAAGTACCTTGTTGGAGACAAAGAGATACTTTTTTTCTCCTGGCCAAGCTGTGCGACTTGTGGGATCTTAGTTCCCCGACCAGGGATTGAACCTATGCCTCGTCACTGAAAGTGCTGAGTCCTAACCACTGGACCAGCAGGGAATTCCCCACAAAGAGACACTTTTAACTCCCCCTTTCCCAAATTCTTGAAATCTGCAGGAGTTTAGGATGAGGAACATCTGGCAACAAACATGGGATTGGGAATGGCTGAAGCATTGGTGCCAAGGTGTGTCAAATAAGGCTTTGAAACCTCCATGAAAACATTGACTTTCTCATTGGAAGCCCTTGCTATATTCTATAACCCACCTACAAAAATGACTTTTTTTTAATACTCTGTGATAGACTTCAACATTTTGATGACTGCCACGCTTTAAATGGGCATAAAGATAGCTATTATATTTTTTAATTTGACTGACCAAGGCAGACAGTAATGAAATGGTATTCATCAGAATAGCAATCTTTATTTTTTTTTTATTATTATTATTTTTTTGCTGTACGCGGGCCTCTCACTGTTGTGGCCTCTCCCCTTGCGGAGCACAGGCTCCGGACGCGCAGGCTCAGTGACCATGGCTCACGGGCCCAGCCACTCCGTGGCATGTGGGATCTTCCCGGACCGAGGCACAAACCCATGTCCCCTGCATCAGCAGGCAGACTCTCAACCACTGCGCCACCAGGGAAGCCCAGCAATCTTTATTTTTAAAATCCAAAGGCAGTCAATGATGTGATCTATGTACTTTGCTATTATGATGACATATAGCATATAAAATATTAAGTATGTCTAATATTTAATTCATTTCAATCATATCAGTCCGTCATTACATAATAAATGAACAAGAAAGTCTACCAGCAGCTCCCCACAAGCATTTCCTATTGAACTCTTAGCTTTTTTATGTAGTCTCGAAACCTGAAAATTGCCTCTAAGTTAGCATAGCTATTCACACAATATATCCACCACCAACAAAGAAATGCCACTGTAACAGTCGCTGAATAGTTTTTTTAATGCAAAACTGATGTTAGTAACAGATTTTTAAGCATGTAATTTGTCTCAACACGTGTCATTTTATTTGTAAAAACCCCTAGGACTAAAAAATGAAGTTTCAAAAAGTTATTTATTTTGTCTCTGTGCAGGGTAGTGTCAACTACAGATTGGCACTCGCCATTGGCACTTGCCATCTACCTCTACAAGGATTAAATCATGTGCTGCTGCAGCTGCTGACTTTCAACACCCCCTGAAAGGAGTTCAGGGTGGAGAGCAGAAATGAGGCACTGTGCTCTGGGAAGGACTGGCAGAACAGGTCTTCAGATAGTTACATATTTTCAGCTGATTTTATGAGCCCAATTCTTATCTCCTCATATCTAGAAAAGCACTAAAATCCTTCATGGTGATGACTGCTCCTCATGACTAGCAGAAACTTTCTGCAAAAATATGTGCTTGATTGCTTGTACTCCCCCTTCACCAAAATCACATACATACTAACCTTCCCCTCTACCTCTTTGGAGCAGTTTCTCAGAGCTATCTGAGATGCTGTCTTCCAGGCTATAGTCCTCATTTTGCCCCATATAAAACTTAACTCACAACTCTCACGTTGTGTATTTTTTTAAAGTCGGCAGTAGAATAGATGTAAAATAATCAGCCAACAGAGTTGTGTGATGATCTGTTAGATTCAGAATCATACCATTGTTATAAAGGGAAAATAAAAGCTATTTCCCTTGTACCCCACCCCCATCTTAGGAAGAAGTGAAGCATCCCACCCCTAGTAAGAAGAGAAAAACAAATATACCAAATGGACATAGAGTTGTCCATCAATATCCATGGGGGATTACTTCCAGGACCCCTTGAAGATACTAAAGTCCACGGATGCTCAAGTCCCTTATACAAAATGGTATAGTATTTGCATAGAACCTAGCATATCATCCTGTACTCTTTAAATCATGTCTGGATTACTTATAATACTGAATACTATGTAAAAACTATATAAATAGTTATAAATACAATATAAACACTATGTAAATAGTTGTCAGCAGGTGGCAAATTCAAGTTTTGCTTTTTGGAAGTTTCTGGATTTTTTTTTTTCAGGTACATTCCTTCTTCATTTGGTTGAATCTGCAGATTTGGCACCTACAGATATCGAGGACTGACTGTACTTGGATTTGATTTTATTATTTGATTTGATGATGTAGCATCTTATAAATGGGAGCAAATTCCCCAAAAAAAAAATTACTCTGCCAGCCCAGTTCAGCTCAGTTCTCCCTCTGCCAATTTTAAACAGTTGAGTTGCCTTACTGCTGGATCTGAGGGGAGTATCTTCTGTGGGCTACCATTAGCCTGCCCTAGCAGATGGATATCTAATTCCTTTCAAACATTTCAATCTCAGCCTCTGTCCTAGGTACAGAAGACCCAATAAGTTAAATGTTATGTTCCTTAAGGGACTCACAGTCAAGTGTGAAAAAAGATTATTAGGGAAACAAAGGGTTGAATCTTCTAGTGGTTGTGACAGCAGAAAGGTATGGTGCAACCAACCTCTGGCCAAAGTGAGCAGGGCAACCAACTTTGGTCAGAGGAATAAGGAAGCTGTTGTGCAGAACCCAAAGGGCTTGTAATTGGTGAAAAAGGAAGCAGGAAGTAGGGCAAAGATGGGTTGTCTAACTTCCCTTGATTCTACTCTCCCCTATGAAGAGAACAACAACCACTCACTCCTTGGGGCCGATCAAAATGTGTTTGCTCTTGAGATAGCTTTCCTCAGTGTCGCTGGGGGAGCCAGGAGACCAGACATGCTGGGGCCACTTAATTCTTGCCTCTGCCAGAGCTTTAGCCAGACATCTGGGATTACACCAAACTCTTTCCTTTTGTGTTGATGAAAACAAATTGGTTGTAACACTCTTGAAATTTTACATTGATTAGATACTGTATTTATTGTTTACTGATTTCTTCATCTGTGAAATGGGGATGATGACAGTATCTGCTTCAGAGTTATTTTAAGGTTAAAGATTTTGTATATGTACATATTTGAGTGTATATATATATATATAGAATACATATGTATATATATTATATATACACTCCTTATATATATTATATATTCTTTACAACAATGCCTGCACATAGTAAACACTATCATGTGTTAACTATGTTTATTATATTTGAAATATACTTAATTTTAGCTTTTAGCAATTCAAATTATTGTGTGCTAGAATGTTCAATTAGTCTACGTCCATAGTGAGCTTCATGTGAATATTTGCATTAACAAAGACAATGGGAAACTACATTTCTGGACCACATGCCTTACAGTCCACAGAGTGGATTTTATCATTTTACCCAGGCACTAGTCATGCTTATGTCAAAATTATTTACACTTTGCTAAGTTGAATGTATCACTCCCTGAAGCATCTTCTACCATAGTTTTTCTTAAACTGCTTGTTTATGAGATCAATGAAGAAGGTCTAAATCAGCATTAAAAAAATGAAATAGGAAAGAGAAGTCAGATTGCATCACACATAGCAATCTAAGTTGTTTTATGTGATTTCAGTTTTGTTGTGTGTGTCACTATATCTAGGGTCACAAACCCTCTAATGTTTTCTCTCAAAGATAGCCAAAGTCCTGCTTTATCTACAAGTAGTTTCTATGCCAGTGCTTTTCAAACATTTTCTACAGAAGTCATTTATAAAAATTTAAATTCTGATTCAGGGGCAGGGCCCAAGAATCTGCCTTTCTAACAAGCTCATAGGTGATACCAAATCTGCTGGCCCGTGGATTGCACTTCTGAGCCCAGCTGCATGCTAGAATCACCTCAGTGCTCACCGTGCTTCCTGGTCTATATGTACTCCCCACCCAGTGGCCTCTCGGACCTCATCTACACTTGCTTGTCATACACACGTCCCACTCGAGCTGCTCCAGTCCCCTTGCTTTTCTCAACACACAGGTGTGGTCCTCCTCCCTGGCTTTGCCCTGTTGTTCTGTCTGCTTCGTACACTCCTCCTTTGGTCACCTGAATGGCTCACTACCTTACCTCCTGCAGGTCTTTGCTTCAATGTCATCTCCTCAGTGTGGCCTTCCCTGTTTGGCATTGACCCTGCTTCTACCTCAGCATTCCCTCTTTCCTGTTTGATTTTTCTCTGCTAGTCTCATCTCCATCAACATACTTTTATTCTTTTTAAAAATTTATTTATTGCTTTTTCCTTCATCAGGCTGAAAGCTCCATGAGAATAGAGATTTTGGTCTGTTTTTATACTCTGATCTCTCCCCAGCACCTAGCACACAATACCTGGCACATGATACATATATTTTTTTAAAGAGTTAAATTGTTTATTATTTTTTAACTTTTCCTTTTTTTTGTAGGCTAAGCCCCCAAAGGGCAAGCATCTGGACTGTTTTCTCACCCTTATATGTAAGGAGAACTTGCTTGCAGCCATGTGTGATGGCCAATGCTGGGCTTTCTGATTACTTTATTAAATTTTTTGTTGATTCTTTCTGGTGACCTTATTTCTGGGTGCTTCCTCTTCTGCTTGTGTACTATTCAGCCTACTCAGGGAGGTATGAGTCCCTTTAAGGTGCTCGTGTGTAACAAGACAGCTTACTGGGTAGATCTTCTCTAGACACTGGAAATAATTAGTTAATGAATGATCCAGACTAGAACTACATATAATACTGGAAAGAGACTTTAACTCAGGATTTTACAAGATAACTGTTTTAGTCTGTTCAGACTGCTATAGCAAAAATACCACTGGACTTCCCTGGTGGTCCAGTGGTTAAGACTCCGTGCTTCCACTGCAGGGGGCATGGATTTTTTTGTTTGTTTGTTTGTTTGTTTTATATTCATAGAAGCTTTATTCAGGATGGCCCAAAAGTAGGAACAACACAAATGTCCATCAACAGATTAATGGGTAAACAAATTGAGATATATCCAAAGAATGGAATACTACTCAGCAAAAAAAAAAAAAAAAAAGACACATTACTGATACCTGCAACAACATGGATGAATCTCAAAAACATGCCAGTGAAAAAAACCAGACATAGGGCTTCCCTGGTGGCGCAGTGGTTGAGAGTCCGCCTGCTGATGCAGGGGACACAGGTTCGTGCCCCGGTCCGGGAGGATCCCACATGCTGCGGAGCGGCTGGGCCCGTGAGCCATGGCCGCTGAGCCTGCGCGTCCGGAACCTGTGCTCCGCAACGGGAGAGGCCACAACAGCGAGAGTAAAGCATTCCAATTCACAAAGATTTTACACCTGTGGAAGCCTCACATTAATATTTTGTCACCAAAGCCAAGCAAGTCATTTGGCTTTCCATTGTTCTATAGATGTCCAGAAAATTGAAAATTTATAAAAACCAGCCATAGAATAGAACTCCAAAACTCATGTTATTGTTATATGGTTAGTCATTTTTGGAACTTGGATTGTTAAATGAAAAATCTATTTCTACTAGCATAATATATTGATGTTTGTCTTGCCAATATAATTTAAGATGCAGCTTACTTGATAACAACTAAAATGTGTTCTTACACATTTTATAATAAAACACACTTTTGAATAAAGAGGAAATATCAAAGTCATTATATAACTACCTCAACAGAATTATTATGTTATGTTAGGAAACCATCTGATAAAAGCTTTTAATGACACCAAACCTGGGTAACCTTTTAAACACATTAGAGTTAGTAGTTATATTTCCTCATGAACATTTCTTTATGTTTTACTGTGAGCTATTCTCAGAAGAACACATTTTTTTTTAAATTTTTGAATTTTATGTTATTTCTTTTTATACAGCAGGTTCATATTTGTCATCAGTTTTATACACATAAGTGTATACATGTCAATTCCAGTCACCCAATTCATCCCACCCACCCCCTACTGCTTTCCCCCCTTGGTGTCCATACGTTTGTTCTCTACGTCTGTGTCTCAATTTCTGCCCTGCAAACTGTTTCATCTGTACCATCTTTCTAGGTTCCACATATATGCGTTAATATACGATATTTGTTTTTCTCTTTCTGACTTACTTCACTCTGTATGACAGGCTCTAGATCCATCCACATCTAAACAAATGACCTAATTTCATTCCTTTTTATGGATGAGTAATATTCCATTGTATATATGTATGAAAACTTCTCTATCCATTCGTTTGTCCATGGGCATTTAGGTTGCTTCCATGATCTGGCTATTGTAAATAGTGCTGCAATGAACATTGGGGTACATGTGTCTTTTTAAAATTTTTGAATTTTATTTTACTTATTTTTTTATACAGCGGGTTCTTATTACTTATCCATTTTATACATATTAGTGTATATATGTCAATCCCAATCTCCCAATTCATCCCACCACTACCACCACTGCCCCACCCCCTGCTTTCCCCCCTTGGTGTCCATACGTTTGTTCTCCACATCTGTGTCTCAATTTCTGCCCTGAAAACCAGTTCATCTGTACCATTTTTCTAGGTTCCACCTATATATGTTAATATACGATATTTGTTTTTCTCTTTCTGACTTACTGCACTCTGTATGACAGTCTCTAGATTCATCCACATCTCTACAAATGACCCAATTTCATTCCTTTTTATGGCTGAGTAATATTCCATTGTATATATGTATCACATCTTCTTTATCCATTCATCTGTCGATGGGCATTTAGGTTGCTTCCATGACCTGGCTATTGTAAATAGTGCTGCAATGAACATTGGGGTGCATGTGTCTTTCTGAATCATGGTTTTCTCTGGTATATGCCCAGTAGTGGGATTGCTGGATCATATGGTAATTCTATTTTTAGTTTTGTAAGGAACCTCCATACTGTTCTCCGTAGTGGCTGTATCAATTTACATTCCCACCAACAGTGCAAGAGGGTTCCCTTTTCTCCACACCCTCTCCAGCATTTGTTGTTTGTAGATTTTCTGATGATGCCCATTCTAACTGGTGTGAGGTGATACCTCATTGTAGTTTCGATTTGCATTTCTCTAATAATTAGTGACGTTAGCAGCTTTTCATGTGCTTCTTGGCCATCTGTATGTCTTCTTTGGAGAAATGTCTATTTAGGTCTTCTGCCCATTTTTGAACTGGGTTGTTTGTTTCTGTAATATTGAGCTGCATGAGCTGTTTATATATTTTGGAGATTAATCCTTTGTCCGTTGATTCCTTTGCAAATATTTTCTCCCATTCTGAGAGTTGTCTTTTCATCTTGTTTGTAGTTTCCTTTGCTGTGCAAAAGCTTTTAAGTTTCATTAGGTCCCATTTGTTTATTTTTGTTTTTATTTCCATTACTCTAGGAGGTGGATCAAAAAAGATCTTGCTGTGATTTATGTCAAAGAGCGTTCTCCCTATGTTTTCCTCTAAGAGTTTTATAGTGTCCAGTCTTACATTTAGGTCTCGAGTCCATTTTGAGTTTATTTTTGTGTATGATGTTAGGGAGTGTTCTAATTTCATTCTTTTACATGTATCTGTCCAGTTTTCTCAGCACCACTTATTGGAGAGACTTTCTTTTCTCCACTGTATATCCTTGCCTCCTTTGTCATAGACTAGTTGACCATAGGTGCATGGGTTTATCACTGGGCTTTCTATCTTGTTCCATTGATCTATGTTTCTGTTTTTGTGCCAGTACCATATTGTCTTGATTACTGTAGCTTTGTAGTATAGTCTGAAGTCAGGGAGTCTGATTTCTCCAGCTCCATTTTTTTCCCTCAAGACTGCTTTGGCTATTCGGGGTCTTTTGTGTCTCCATACAAATTTTAAGATTTTTTGTTCTAGTTCCGTAAAAAATGTCATTGGTAATTTGATAGGGCTTGCATTGAATCTGTAGATTGCTTTGGGTAGTATAGTCATTTTCACAATATTGATTCTTCCAATCCAAGAACATGGTACATCTCTCCATCTGTTGGTATCATCTTTAATTTCTTACATCAGTGTCTTATGGTTTTCTGAATACAGGTCTTTTTTCTCCCTAGGTAGGTTTATTCCTAGGTATTTTATTCTTTCGGTTGCAATGGTAGATGGAGTTTTCCTTAATTTCTCTTTCAGATTTTCATCACTAGTGTATAGGAATGCAGGAGATTTCTGTGCATAAATTTTGTGTCCTGCAACTTTACCTAATTCATTGATAAGCTCTAGTAGTTTTCTGGTGGCATCTTTAGGCTTCTCTATGTATAGTATCATGTCATCTGCAAACAGTGACAGTTTTACTTCTTTTCCAGTTTGTATTCCTTTTATTTCTTTTTCTTCTCTGTTTGCCATAGCTAGGACTTCCAAAACTATGTTGAATAATAGTGGTGTGAGTGGACATCCTTTTCTTGTTCCTGATCTTAGAGGCAATGCTTTCAGTTTTTCATCATTGAGAATGATGTTTGCTGTGGGTTTGTCATATATGGCCTTTATTATGTTGAGGTAGGTTCCCTCTATGCCCACTTTCTGGAGAGTTTTTATCATAAATGGGTGTTGAATTTTGTCAAAAGCTTTTTCTGCATCTATTGAGATGATCATATGGTTTTTATTCTTCAATTTGTTAATATGGTGTATCACATTGATTGATTTGCATACATTGAACAATCCTTGAATCCCTGGGATAAATCCCACTCGATCATGGTGTATAATCCTTTTAATGTGTTGTTGGATTCTGTTTGCTAGTATTTTGTTGAGGATTTTTGCATCTATATTCATGAGTGATATTGGTCTGTAAGTTTCTTTTTTTGTAGTATCTTTCTCTGGTTTTGGTGTCAGGGTGATGGTGGCCTCATAGAATGAGTTTGCGAGTGTTCCTTCCTCTGCAATTTTTTGGAAGAGTTTGAAAAGGATGGGTGTTAGCTCTTCTCTAAATGTTTGATAGAATTCACCTGTGAAGCCATCTGGTCCTGGACTTTTGTTTATTGGAAGATTTTCAATCACAGTTTCAATTTCATTACTTGTGATTGTTCTGTTCATATTTTCTATTTCTTCCTGGTTCAGTCTTGGAAGGTTATACCTTTCTAAGAATTTGTCCATTTCTTCCAGGTTGTCCATTTTATTGGCATAGAGTTGCTTGTAGTAGTCTCTTAGGATGCTTTGTATTTCTGCGGTGTCTGTTGTAACTTCTTCTTTTCATTTCCAATTTTATCGATTTGAGTCTTCTCCCTCTTTTTCTTGATGAGTCTAGCTAATGTTTTATCAATTTTGTTTATCTTCTCAAAGAACCAGCTTTTAGTTTTATTGATCTTTGCTATTGTTTCCTTTGTTTCTATTTCATTTATTTCTGCTCTTTTCTTTATGATTTCTTTCCTTCTGCTAACTTTGGGTTTTGTTTGTTCTTCTTTCTCCAGTTCCTTTAGGTTTAAGGTTAGATTGTTTATGAGATTTTTCTTGTTTCTTGAGGTAGCCTTGTATAGGTCTAAACTTCCCTCTTAGAACTGATTTTGCTGCATCCCATAGGTTTTAGATCGTCGTGTTTTCATTGTCATTTGACTCTAGGTATTTTTTGATTTCCTCTTTTGTTTCTTCAGTGATCTCTTTGTTATTTAGTAACATATTGTTTAGCCTCTCTGTGTTTGTGTTTTTTACTTTTTTTCCCCTGTAATTCATTTCTAATCGCATAGCATTGTGGTCATAAAAGATGCTTGATATGATTTCAATTTTCTTAAATTTACTGAGGCCTGATTTGTGACCCAATATGTGATCTATCCTGGAGAATGTTCTGTGCACACTTGAGAAGAAAGTGTAATCTGCTGTTTTTGGATGGAATGTCCTATAAATATCAATTAAATATATCTGGTCTATTGTGTCATTTAAAGCTGTGTTTCCTTATTTATTTTCATTTTGGATGATCTGTCCATTGGTGTAAGTGAGGTGTTAAAGTTCCCCACTATTATTGTGTTACTGTTGATTTCCTCTTTTATAGCTGTTAGCAGTTGCCTTATGTATTGAGGTGCTCCTATGTTGGGTGCATATATATTTATAATTGTTATATCTTCTTCTTGGATTGATCCCCTGATCATTATGTAGTGTCCTTCCTTGTCTCTTGTAACATTCTTTATTTTAAAGTCTATTTTATCTGATATGAGTATTGCTACTCCAGCTTTGTTTTGATTTCCATTTGCATGGAATGTCTTTTTCCATCCCCTCACTTTCAGTCTGAATGTGTCCCTAGGTCTGAAGTGGGTCTCTTGTAGACAGCATATATATGGGTCTTGTTTGTATCCATTCAGCAAGCCCGTGTCTTTTGTTTGAAGCATTTAATCCATTCATGTTTAAGGTAATTATCGATATGTATGTTCCTATGACCATTTTCTTAATTGTTTTGAGTTTGTTTCTGTAGGGCCTTTTCTTTTCTTGTGTTTCCCACTTAGAGAAGTTCCTTTAGCATTTGTTGTAAAGCTGGTTTTGTGGTGCTGAATTCTCTTAGCTTTTGCCTGTCTGTAAAGCTTTTGATTTCTCCATCGAATCTGAATGAGATCCTTGCCAGGTGGAGTAACCTTGGTTGTAGGTTCTTCCCTTTCATCACTTTAAGTATACCATGCCACTCCCTTCTGGCCTGTAGAGTTTCTGCTGAGAAATCAGCTGTTAACCTTATGGGAGTTCCCTTGTATGTTATTTGTCATTTTTCCCTTGCTGCTTTCAATAAATTTTCTTTGTCTTTAATTTTTGCCAATTTGATTACTATGTGTCTCGGCCTGTTTCTCCTTGTGTTTATCCTGTATGGGACTCACTGCGCTTCCTGGACTTGGGTGGTTATTTCCTTTTCCATGTTAGGGAAGTTTTCGACTATAATCTCTTCAAATATTTTCTCGGGTCCTTTCTCTCTCTCTTCTCCTTCTGGGACCCCTACAATGCAAATGTTGTTGCGTTTAATGTTGCTCCTGAGGTCTCTTATGCTGTCTTCATTTCTTTTCATTCTTTTTTCTTTATCCTGTTCTGCAGCAGTGAATTTCACCATTCTCTCTTCCAGGTCAGTTATCCGTTCTTCTGCCTCAGTTATTCTGCTATTGATTCCTTCTAGTGTAGTTTTCATTTCAGTTATTGTATTGTTCATCTCTGTTTGTTCTTTAATTCTTCTATGTGTTTGTCAAACATTTCTTGCCTCTTCTCGATCTTTGCCTTCATTCATTTGCTGAGGTCCTGGATTATCTTCACTATCATTATTCTGAATTCTTTTTCTGGAAGGTTGCCTATCTCCAGTTCATTTAGTTGTTTTTCTTGGGTTTTATCTTGTTCCTTCATCTGGTACATAGCCCTCTGCCTTTTCATCTTGTCTGTCTTTCTGTGAATGTGGTTTTTGTTCCACAGGCTGCAGGATTGTAGTTCTTCTTGTCTCTGCTGTCTGCCCTCTGGTGGATGAGGCTATCTAAGAGGCTTGTGAAAGTTTCCTGATGGGAGGGACTGGTAGTGGGTAGAGCTGACTGTTGCTCTGGTGGGCAGAGCTCAGTAAAACTTTAATCCACTTGACTGCTGATGGGTGGGGCTGGGTTCCCTCCCTGTTGTTTGTTTGTCCTGAGGCAACCCAACACTGGAGCCTACCTGGGCTCTTTGTTGGGGCTAATGACAGACTCTGGGAGGGCTCACACCAAGTACTTCCCAGAACTTCTGCTGCTAGTGTCCTTGTCCCCACCATGAGCAACAGCCACCCCTGCCTCTGCAGGAGACCCTCCAACACTAGCAGGTAGGTCTGGTTCAGTCTCCCCTGTGGTCACTGCTCCTTCCCCTGGGTCCTGATGCGTACACTACTTTGTGTTTGCTCTCTAAGAGTGGTGTCTCTGTTTCCCCCAGTCCTGTTGAAGTCCTGCAATCAAATCCCACTAGGCTTCAAAGTCTGATTCTCTAGGAATTCCTCCTCCCATTGCCAGACCCCCAGGTTGGGAAGCCTGATGTGGGGCTCAGAACCTTTACTCCAGTGGGTGGACTTCTGTGGTATAAGTGTTCTCCAGTCTGTGAATCACCCACCCAGCAGTTATGGGAGTTGATTTTACTGTGATTGTGCCCCTCCTACCGTCTCATTGTGGCTTCTCCTTTGAATTTGGATGTGGGGTATCTTTCTTTGTTGAGTTCCAGTATCTTCCTGTCGATCATTGTCCAGCAGCTAGTTGTGATTCTGGTGTTCTAACAAGAGGGAGTGAGAGCACATCCTTCTGTTTCACCCTCTTGGTTCCTCCCTGTTTGGGGGTGGGTGGTGCATGGGTTTGATCCCTTTCCAGGAAGTTCCACATGCTGTGTGGTGCAGCAAAACAAACAAAGAAAAAACAAAGAAAGAAACAAAAAACCAAAAAAAAAAAGAAAAAAACACCCTAAACTGGGTGGCTTAAACAATCAACATTTATTCCTCACTGTTCTGGAATCTGGGAAGTCCAAGATCAAGGTACCAGCAGATTGGATGTGTGGTAGGGACAAGCTTCCTCATTCATAGAGAACTATATTTTCTCTGTGTTCTCCATGGCAAAAATGATAAGAGAGCTCTCTGGAGTCTCTTTTGAGGGCACCAATACCATTTTTGCGAGCCCCACCCTTATGATCTAATCACCTCCCAAAGGCCCCACCTCCTAATATCATCACATTGTGGGTTAGATCTTCAACATATGAATTTTGGGAGGATACAAACATTCAGTCCATAACAATGACTAAAGGATTTATCAATAATTACTCTATCTTTGGCTATGATATAGGGAGAGAATTACGTCCAATTTACTAGGAATACAAAACAAGTAGGAGAGTATGGTATAAGTTTTCTATCCTGTGCACTAAGGATCTGCCACAGCAAATCATTTGTGGAAGAAGGAAAGTTATAAAATTATCTTTCTCTCTCTCTTTTTTAAGGAAACTGGGGAAAATCCTTAGTCCAGTGCAGCTAGGAGGATGGGTTTCTGTTCACAGATTTTATGGTCTGGTTTTCTCTTCTGTTGTTCTTGTGTTTTGATTATGCCCGTGTTCCAGGCTGTTGTCTGCTGGGACATTCATTTCCCAATTGCAGGAAGTTCTCTATCCCTACCAATTCAAAGCTCATTCCCTCCACAGTGTTTTCTCTTTCGTGATGTATGCTCTGTGAAATGCCTGCTGCTGATTCTTCATTACCCCAGAATAGGCTTTGCTTTCCTTTCTCCTTATTCTCTTCAAGTACTCCCCCTACTGCTCAGTGCTAGCTATCTACAGTAAGTCCCCTACATAGGAATGAGTTCTGTTCCAAGAGCACGTTCCTAAGTCCAATTTGTTCGTAAGTCCAATACAGTTAGCCTAGGTACCCAACCAACACAATCGGTTATATAGTACTGTACTATAATAGTTTATAATACATTCACATCTTTGAAAGTTTGCAACTTGAAGGTTTGTATGTAGGGGACTTACTGTGCCTTCTTCTGGGGTTGCTTGTCATGAAGGGGTTAATCCTCCTTGTATTTAGGATAGGGATTCAGAGTGACTTCCAGGCCGGAAGTGGGATTAAAAAAAATGTTCTCTGCTAGGCAGAGGAGATCATGGCACTTCTTGGGGGTGTAGGTGTCGGGGGGACACTGGTATGCAAGGCCCAGATCTCTCTTCAGGAAAGACTTATTTCCCCTTAGGAAAGATTAAGTCTCTTTAGGACTTATTCTCCTAGCTGCTAGGAGTGCTGCTGGAAGAATGCTCTCTGGGTCAGCCCTCTTGAGTCTCAGCTGAAGAGAGCCCCTTGCCTGAGGTCATGCTCCCTGCTGGTGGCCTACATCCAGTGACTGATGGACTAAAGATATAAAGGTTTGGCCCTTTTGCCTTGTCAAGTCACCTCTGAAGGCTTATCCCATTTTCAGAACTCCCCACAGGATTAGCTCAGGCTTTATTTGGGACTGAATTACAATTGGACTTCTCTCTCTGCCCCACTGGCTTCCTTCCCTTCCCTTGCAACATGCTAATCTCCATCTTAGAGTTGGCTCCTCAGAGAACTCAGCATTGCATTGTGCTGTTCTATATCTTCCCTGATCTTACTTTTCAACCATTTGTCAGCAAGCCTGACATGTTCTTTCATTCTTATCTTTTTCTGAATTTTCCCCAAGAGAGCCCTGGAAAATGGAGTATCTGAGCAAATAATCAAGAAAGAGATACAAGCATAAGGGAAAATAGGCAAAGCTCAGTATGGGAACTGGAGATTGAGCTCTGGGAAGTAATCTCAGCCAGAAGGCAGAAGTCTATCCACTAGAACTGGGGTAAAGGTGAGGGTTGAAATAGCAATAGCTTTAGTATTGAGTGTGGCGCTTGTTCAATAAATATCCTCTGGCTGGGGTCAGGATTCATCTCAGATATGGGGAGTAGAAGGGTATAAAGGTGGGATAGGAGAAGAAAGGATATTTGGAACCTAGAATCGGGTCAGTAGGTTAGATATAGAGACAAGAAATTAGGCAAGTTAGACATTTACACACACACACACACACACACACTGCTGCTTTTGGGAAAAGAACTGAGCTTAAGGAGCACTGTATATTTTAATTAGCTCCACTTACCAAGGCATTACCCAGCAAAATTAAAGACTAATTTTTTTGGTCACTCCGCGTGGCTTTGTGGAATCTTAGTTCCCCTGCCTTAGTTCCATGACCAGGGATTGAACCTGGACCACTGCAGTGAAAGTGCTGAATCCTAACCACTGGACCACCAGGGAATTCCCCCAAAGAATAGTTTTCTTATTTAAAATTCTCCAATAGATTCCTTGCATTCATTTTCCATAACATACATTATATATGGGTAACAAATCTCTAGGAAACTCAATGAAAATGTGAAATATAAATAAGACATATATTTATGAGCACAAGAAGGAAGTGTCAGCCAACACTTGACAGGAAACAAGAAAAGAGATGTTACGGTCCAGAAAAGGAGCATCTAGACCAGTCTGGTGACTTTGCTTAGTTTCTTCAGGATTGGAGAATTTGCATTTTGAACAAGTCCAGCAGATGGTGCTGTGCCAGTAGAGAGCAGAAAAATCATTTAGTTTCCTAAGATGCAATCTATCCTGTTTACAATTTTGAACTGACAAGATTTTTGCCATAGTAAAATTCCAATCCTATGTCTTCAGCTGTTAATATGTATACAGAAGCTTGTGTTTATAGCAAATCCTAATCTTGGTTTCATGAATGGTTGCCTACCTGGGTCATTCTTACTTCATATAGTGGGTTTTTATCTACAAGGCCCCTGATTTTCTCTTGCTATTTCCTCCTGAGATAAAAGGCTCTTCAGTCAGTATTGCAGTAATTGCTATCACCATCACTTGCTCTGTCCTGTGTGCTTGCAAGATAGCACACCAAAAATTATCTCCAGAAATGCCACTGTTAATGTTTTGTCTGCCTGTGTAAATATACTAAGCTATGTTTATATACTTTGTTATAAAATGTAGTAATATGAATAATGTTATACAGGGAGGAAATAAGTTAGTAAATCACTAAAAGACCACTGTCTTAGTCTACTAGGGTTGCCATAACAAAATACCATAGACTGGGTGGCTTTAACAATAGGCTTTTTTTTTTCTTACAGTTCTGGATGTTGGTAAGTTCCAGATCAAGGTCCAGCCTTTATTCCTGGCTTGCAGATAGCTGCCTTCTCACTGTGTCCTCACATGGAGGAGAGAAGAAGAAATCTTTCTCTCTCTTCCTTTTCTTATAAGACCACCTATCCTATCAGATTAGGGTCCCACCCTTATGACCTCACTTAACCTTTATTGTCTCCTAAAGGCTCTATCTCCAAATATATTCACCTTGGGGATTAGGGCTTCAACATACAAATTTTGGGGTTATACAATTCAGTCCATAGCAATCACTAACTACAAAAGGACTAAATACCAAGATGTCAGTAATGGCAAAATGCAGGTACTGTCATGTATTTTTCATCAGATGGAATACCCATTTTCTTTTAGTCTAAACCTAACCTGTTAAAACAAACATGCAAACAAAACTTTCTGTTTCTGTCTAGAATGACTGAAGATTTTCAGCCACTAAGTAGTTTCCTTTTTTGTTTGTTTTCCAACTTTAAAAAATTTTCAAACCTGAAGAAAAGTTGAAATAATAATATACCCATATATAGGCTTGCCTTTTTGCCACATTCTCTTACATTCCAATCATAGCCTCTTAGCTTGGACTGTAACTTAAAGGACATTTGAATCAACTCTCACCTCATACACAATTCAGTCCAAAGGGTCATCCAGCCTCTACTTCTAGATCTCTGGTGATGGGTAACTCGACTACCTTTAAGCCAGCCCCATCTGTTTTTAGAGGCCTCCTGTTGTCAATAAGTTTGTGCTTAGAATAAACTGAAACCTGGCCCTCCATAACTTCCCTCAACTGGGCTTTATATAACCCTCTAGCCAGACAAACTAACTCTAGTTCCTTTCTCACATCACAGCTTTAAAGCATTTGAAGGCAGTGCTCATGTCCTCTTCCTTACTCTGAGGGAAGAAGGACTTACCAGCCCTGATCCCTTCATCCATGTTTCATTTAGAGTGGTAAAGAGTCCTTACTTGCTTGGGTAGTAGGTTCATATATTTACAAAGTGTCACTCAAAGTTGACAAGACAATGAGGCTTCTTTATTTCTCTAATGGATGTAATTTTCCTCACTGACCATGCCGGATGACTCAGTCTCTTTGGGGTGTATGGACATTGGGAGTCCCCAAGACCACCCTCAGGTTCAATAATTCACTAGAAGATTTGCAGAACTCACTGAACATTGTTATACTCATGATTGTGGTTTATTACAGCAAAAGTTTACAGATTGAAATTGGCCAAGGGAAGCGATGCCTGGGGCAGAGTCCAGGAGAGTTCCAAACACAAACCTTCCAGTTGTGCTCTCCCAGTGGAGTCTCTGACAGTGCTCACTCCTCCCAGCAATGATGTGTAACAATCCACACAGAGTGTTGCCAGCCAGGAAAGCTCACTTGAGCCACAGTAACCAGAGTTTTTATTGGTGCTCAGTTGCATAGATATGTTGACCACCTGTGTCTTATTTTACAGCGTCTCCAGAAGTTGAGCTGTTGAGGTGGCCCAAGGCCCCCAACCATAAATCACATTGTTAGTATAGACTATCTTGTGTGCCCTAAGGCTCCCAGGTAAGCAAAGACACTCTTATCAGGCAGAACATTCCAAGGACTTAGATATTACCTCTCAGAGTAAAGGCCAGACTTCTCTTTGGGCAAAATTACTTTCCAAGGAGGGTAGATGAGCCATTCTTTTCAGTTTCCTCCCTGTTCATTTCCCACTTCTCTGTCAGCATGGTGTCTGGGCATCTGCACCCCACTGTGACAGAAGAGATGGGCCTTGATCCAAGTACAGGTCCTTTCCTGACCTGTGCCTCTGCTGCAGGGTAGCTGATCTAGTTAGGTTTCTGGAGCCTTGGAATGGTGATTCCCCAAGTGCAATGTTATTCTTTGGCTTAGTTAGACCCACCCTACCCTATATCTGCCAGGATTACAGACCCCACCAAGTATCAGTCAGGTCTCCTCTCTGGCCCCTGGCTGAGAGGCATCTGCCCTCCATCCTCGACGTTAGGGTTACGTCACACCTAACCACCGAGGCCCTACCATAGCAGGTCCCAAGGCTGCCAATTCTGTTACTTACCTTGTCTCCCACAGGGGATTGGGGGAATTACTGGAACTCTTCCATGACCCTGAAGAGCCAAGGCAGGCATGGGAAAGGCACACAGGCCCTCTCTCTGCTGAACTGTACCTCCTCGCCATCTTCATTGTACTATGGTAGTCCCAGGATGGTAAGGCCATTCTGTATGGCAGTCTCCTCTCAGAGTTCTAAACAGACTGTGGTACCCTCTGCTTCTGTGCCTGGTTCTCCCTCAATTTCTGTTCCATTTCTCCTTCTACCCTCTTTCAGATTGTGACCTGGAGGGGGCATACTTGATTGTCCCTCTTCCTTCTGGTATTTTTCCCACAACCCATCAGGCTAGAAGGAAGGAATTAATTCACATCATGTTTTCCTCTATCCTGATGAAGGATTTCCTCAGGCTATACTAGCTGAATGGCTGTAGGGAACCAGATTTATAAAGGAAGGGAAAGAAAAATATTTTCACAATATTACCTCAGTTATACTTGTATAAAGAGTTTGACAGCAATGAGGGCCTGGAGTCACTGAAAATAGGCAAACCTATTTCTCTCCCATTTTCCTTTCCCTTTTTCCCGTCTTCTTTATTGCCCGAAGAGATCACAAATAGCTTAGCAACTGCAAGGTCATGGTTTTGGGATGGGAGGCAGTTCATGATTCATTGGAATGTCACTTTCCATGGTAATGATAGTAGCTTCCATTTATTTGAATACTATATACCAAGTATTGTACAGACTTCACTTAATTCTCCCCAAAGTGCTATCATTATACTCGTTTTACAGATAAGAAAATGGAGTCTCAGAGAAGTTAAATAATTTGCCCAAATTCTTATAGCTAGTGAGTGGTGTCACTAAAGTTTAAACCTAGCATCATCTGACTACAGAGACTGTGCACTAATTAACCACCACTCTGAACTGCCTTTTGATGAGGATTTCACATTTCTGCTTTCCTCGTTATTGCCATATGAGGGCCTTCAGTAAAGTGCAATTGCACTCACAGTTTTGCAAGCTTCCCAGGATCCCTTGGTGATAGAGTGGTAACTGTGGCATTTAAAACCTGGTCTGGTGTTGGCAAGCACCCTGAAAATGATGCTGGGATTACTGAGGGAATCTGCCACTTGGGATTCTACCTTTCTAATCACTTCTTAAGGGAACTTGTAATGAATCTAATTGGAAGCATCTACTTGATTCCCTACAGGATTATGTCACATAAACCAGTAGCAGAAAAGATACTAATATCAATAAATGAGAAGGAGAGAGAGGAGAAAGTTGAAAACATAGAGCTAAGGGCAGGAAGGCAGGCAGGACACTGACTCTGTAGCTCAGGAGGGAAACCTGAGCACTTTTTGATTACTGCTATATGTGCAAAAGAAATTTATGATTTGGGTATGGGACCTTTGGGTACATATTTTCCTTTTGACATTTGATAAGCTAAACTATGGGAATTTCTGTGAGTGTTGATTAAAAATGTGCAGTGGTGGTCTATTCGTAGGGCAGCCCTGCCGGAGTACTTCAGGCCATACAGAGAATCTAGGCTACGTGACTGTGATCAAGATTGTCCTGAGGTCTCTATTCAGTTATTCATTTACCCATTAAAAAGTTGAGCTGGGCTTGAAGGATGGGTAGGATTTTGATGAGTAGAAATGATGGGGCTGGACATTATAGGTAGAGTCAATAGTAAGCAGAGACCGAAAGATGGGAAAATATGGCATGTGTTTGGGGCACGGGGAGTTTTTTCTTCAGTCAGAATTTCAGATGGAGAAGAGAAAGAGGGAGATAAACCCAGAATAGTGGAACAGGATCAAAATGTGTAAAACGATGACTGTGAGGGCGCCAGGAATAGTTCTCAGCGCGAACCTCTGGTAGCACTGGGAAAGTCTAGGAGTAGGAAAAGCAGTGTGTTTCTGAGCTTGGGTGGGACAAAAAGGAGAACTTCCTTATATTTGCTCCTTCACTGGCTACCGTAACAGGATGATCCTTCAGTCAACTCCCGCCTCATGATTGTCCCACCATGTGTTTTGCCGGTTCCTCCTCTTGGTGAGCCTCAACCATCCACCAGAGTTGTGTCTTTTGTCTTCCTCTCCACTTTTCTGTCCCCTCCCTTTTCATTATGTATCTTGACAATGTCTTTTAATCCTTTGGTTTCAAGTAACATTTCTGGGGAGATGGCCCTCAACATTCTCTAACAAAGAGTAATGTTGTCAGGATGGTGGTAGCTGTGGTCAGATTGCAGAGTTAAGAGAGCGACTCAGAAGTCGGGGCAGTACTGTCAGTGAAGGTAGAAGAGAAAAAGGTAAGTCACCCAATATCTTGGGGTTAGCAGTGTAGAAGGAAGTGAAGTGGAGTCTGGAGGAGGGAGTGAAGCTATAGGGTGCTACAAGGAGGTAATTCGTGTGCAAAGTAAGGGAGAAGGAAGCAAGAGTTGAAATTTATTAAATGATCAGGTTAAAAAGATAGTCTTATCTAAGTAGATTGACACTACTCAAAATTCACTTCTTTAATATCTCCTCAGGTTAAAAGGTCTCTGCCTCTGAGGAAATATCTCCTCAATTCTTTCCAACATGTCATCTCTTAAAGCAAAAACAACAAAAACCTAAAATCCATTTTGTCATACACTTAATAAGTCAATCATCTAGATGTTCAGTCTGTGTGAAATCAAATGTGCAGATGGACTGAATTGATAAATGAACTTTTCCATCCCATCAGTGTCTAATTTGTGTCCTACCATCTCCATGGAATCATCACTTCTGTGAATTCATAATACTTGCTGCTTCTCAGAGCTCCAAGATCTCTTTTTCTTTTGAGTCATGCAATCTAAGTGGTAGCCTGAGGAGCACCTTTAAATACACACATACACACACACACACACACCTCCACACACACACAAACCACACACCCCCACACACAAACCACACGCACACGCACACGCACATACACACCCACCCATGCACACACACACACACACACACCCAACCCCTCCACACACATGCACACCACACACCCACACACACGCACACACCCACACGCACATACACACACACACCACACGTGCACACACAGCCATGCACACACACCCACACGTGCACATGCACACACACACACACATTCTAAATTTGTTTTTCCTCCTTTTGGCACAACAAGGCATTTCGAAAGGAATTCTTTATTTCTCTTTAAGATGTAAGTATATGTAATGGGTATTTTTTTCCCCAGGCAACAGTGGCTGGGAGTACAAAAAAATCTACTGATTCAATATTATTCTAACTCATTTCCTTCAGGGTATGACTGTTCCTTTTTAACAACCACCACCATTACTATTAATAGAAGATTAATGAAGAAAGTCTTAAAATGCAAATATCCTTGGGAGGGCTTTTATTAAAAATGAACATTCCTATTAAGGAACAAATAAACAATACAGATTAGATTTCTTTTTAAATGTAAGATTTGAGAACAGAGGCTAGTAGTTCTGGAAAGGAGAGGAGAAGCAGAAAGAAAAGCTTAAATCAACTGATTATGCTCCCAGAAGGGTAGGGAAACTACAAACCAATCTCGATTTACTTCCCAGTTTTGCTTAGGGCCATCCATATTAAAGGTAAACATTAAAATTGAGTGCATTTCTATCTCTGTTTTCCTTTCTTTAAATTTGAAACCCAAGTTATCAGATATCTTCACTAAATGTGATGCTCTTTTGTTTTCACTGCTGTAACACAGACAGAGCTATATTTATGGTCTGCCAGTGGATTGGAATATATTGAGTTTAAAATGATTTTCAGAGATATTATAAAATGTGTTGACTGCTTTGAAAAAAACCAAAGCAGCTCTGAACAAAAGCCCATGGAAAACTGCTTTATAGTATTTTAAAAAATTCATTTGCTTACAAAGAAATGTTTCTTTTTAAAATTGGAAACTGTATCATATATTTAGTGCTATGCACAGCTAGTTGTTCCTAAAAATAGTGAACTGTTAGCAAATTCATTAATTAGGGTCATGTTAGTAATATCTGTTTGTTTAAAATGAGACATCTATTCATTACTGCCCATTTCATAAAATAGACAGTTCTTTTAATTGCACAAGCATGCAGTAAATTGTAGTCTTGAAATTCCCTACTAGAGGTCTAATTTAGGTCAATGCTGAGATTATTGTGCTTCACAACTTAGCCACAGCAGAATCCCAATGAATTTGTAACAGACTCCGTACACAGGGAACACTATCTCAGATGACAGGGCTTAAAATGACCAGTACTTTTAGGCAACCAGTGTCTTTCACAAACCCTAGGTGAAGAGTGATAGCTAATAGAACTGAAGCAATGAGGCTCAGAAGTTTAAAGAAATGTTTTGGTTGATCAGTTTCCGTAATAACCAACATCTAAGCACCTGCTATTCTAATTCTTGTGGGGCATCTCTTACAGTAAAGCCACTTATTTAAATCCTGCTTCTAGACCTTGTCTACAAATATTTTAAAGCTGATGCCTAAATTCCTCTTCCAAGTTTTGATTTTATTGGTCTGGGGTGCAGCCAGGACCTCAAGATTTTTACAAGCTTCCAAACGATTGAAAAAAGCAGCCAAGGATGTGAACTTTAAAGATTTACAGTTCTACAGATTTGGCGGCAACCCCACAGCAGCTGATCATTTCCTTTTATGCCTGGTAATTCCATTGCGGGTAGCCAGTGTAAGATGATGTCTCTCTAGAAAATAAATATCCAAATCTGGTCCTCTCTTGGACTCTCTGAAAGAGAATTTTTGAGAGTGGGCCCTTGGCATGAATACTTCTTACATCTCCCCAAGTGGTTCTTATGTACAGCCAGCATTGCAAATTTCTGTTTGTAGTTTTCTAGAACCAGCCATGTGACACTCCTTCAATGTAGACAATGGAAGAAGCTACATGTGATTTTTTAAAATAAATTTATTTATTTTGGGGCTTCCCTGGTGGCACAGTGGTTGGGAGTCCGCCTGCCAATGCAGGGGACACGGGTTCGTGCCCTGGTCCGGGAGGATCCCATGTGCCGCGGAGCGGCTGGGCCCGTGAGCCATGGCCGCTGGGCCTGCGCGTCTGGAGCCTGTGCTCCGCAACGGGAGAGGCCACGGCAGTGAGAGGCCCGCGTACCACAAAATAAATAAATAAATTTATTTTATGTTATTTTTTAATTTTTGGCTGCATTGGGTCTTTATTGCTGTGTGCAGGCTTTCTCGGGTTGTGGTTAGTGGGGGCTACTCTTCATTGCAGTGCATGGGCCCATGCTTCTCATTGCAGTGGCTTCTCTTGTCATGGAGCATGGGCTCTAGGCACGCGGGCTTCAGTAGTTGTGGCACGCGGACTCTAGAGCACAGGCTCGGTAATTGTGGCACATGGGCTTAGTTGCTCCGTGGCATGTGGGATCTTCCCGGACCAGGGCTTGAACCCGTGTCCCCTGCATTGGCAGGTGGATTCTTTACCACTGCGCCACCAGGGAAGTCCCTACATGTGATTTAAAAAAAAAAATTATTTATTTGGTTGCACTGGGTCTTAGTTGCGGCTCGCCGGCTCCTTAGTTGCGGCATGTGTGCTCCTTAGTTGCAGCATGCAAGCTCCTTAGTTGTGGCAAGTGAACTCTTAGTTGCGCCATGCATGTCGGATCTAGTTCCCTGACCAGGAATCGAACCCAGGCCCCCCCGCATTGGGATCGCGGAGTCTTAACCACTGCACCACCAGGGAAGTCCCCATGTGATTATTCATTAGAGCATTTTTATTTAAAAATATATTTTTGTTGAATAACAATTTGATTATTGTTTATATTACACATATAATAGGTTATGATTAGAATAGGCTTCTTGCTCTAACTTAATAGTACGTGAGAGGTAAATCCTAGTACCTGGGCAAACTGTACCAAGGTAAAGGAAAGTGGCATCATGAATACATTTTAATTTAACAGTTTTCTTACCTAAACACGAATATCTGTCACCCAGTTGCCAAAACCAGAATTTTTTTCATGGCTGTAGGGTGTCTGCTACTTACTGTAGGTTACTTCAGGCTGCTCACCTGAGGGAAAGTGTTATTTCTCTTGTTAAAATCCACCCCTTGTTAACACTGAGAAGTTCCTGCTTGGTGGTTCCCCTGCTGGAAAAGTTTTTATATTCTCTCAAGTGAGCCACACCTTGTCTGCTCTTCTGTACCTCTGGTCCTGAATATTCTTACTGCAGTGGGGCAGGACCCTAATGTTTTCACTCTTCCCCCATCTGCATCAGGAGTTCTCTTTCAGTTAACATCCTTGTGATTTGTGGCACAATTTCATTCATAGCTGTCCTTTGGTTAAATAAAGGTTAATATTCCTTTTTTAAAAAAAGGTTATTGAAGTATGGTTGGTTTATAATGTATTAATTTCTGCTGTACAGAAAAGTGATTCAGTTATACATATATGTACATTTTTATAAAATATTCTTTTCCATTATGGTATATCATAGGATATTAAATATAGTTCCCTGTGCTATACAGTAGGACCTTGTTGTTTATCCATCTTACATATAATAGTCTGCGCCTGCTAACCCCAAACTCCCAATTCTTCCCTCCCCTGGCCCCCTCCCCCTTGGCAACCACAAATCTGTTCTCTATGTCTGTGAGTCTCTTTCTGCTTCATAGATATGTTCATTTGTGTTGTACTTAGATTCCATACATAGGTGATATCATATGGTATTTGTCTTTCTCTTTCTGACTTACTTCACTTAGTATGATAATCTCTATGTCCATCCATGTTGCTACAAATGGCATTATTTCATTCTTTTTTATGGCTGAGTAATATTCCATTGTATATATGTACCACATCTTCTTTATCCATTCATCTGTCAATGGACACAAAATAATTATTCTTTATTTAAGGATTTTAGACTATCCTCATTCCTAAATAAATTCCCAGGTGCTTCTCATACAGATGTTTGGCAAACCACACTTTGAAAAATATTGATTACTCAAAAGGTTGCTCATTGCTAAGGATAAGAACCTTTTTTGGTTATTGGCAACAGTTTTGGGCAAAGAACCTTTGTGCATAGTATATACTGTTTCATGAATAAATATCAGATATTTAAGGCCAATAGTTTTCCCCAAGATCATAAAATTTCCCTTTCCTTCCTCCATCCCTCCCTCCCTCCCTCCCTTCCTTCCTTCTTTCCCTTTTTTTCCTTCCTTCCTTCCTTCCCTTTTTTTCATTAGATGGTTTATAAGAGCTTGCTACAATTTGTAACAGATCTAGATGCTGGGGTTCAAAAGTGAATAAGACAGTCTAACCTGACTACAAGGATCATGTCTTCGATTATGTCTAATGAGTAGAGGCTCAATGGATCTTTTTTGTTTTTTTGGCTTCACCACACAACATGCAGGATCTTAGTTCTCCAACCAGGGGTTGAACCCGGGTCCCAGCAGTGAAAACGCCAACTTCTAACCATTGGATCACCAGGGAATTCCCCATAATGGATGTTTTTGAATGAGTGGATGATAAACAGCAAAGCAAGGAAATGAAGTGGTGAAAAATGGCCACCTCTAGGTTGAAAGATGTCAAGGCTCAGAAAGACCTCCTGATCTCCTCTTGTGCAAGTGCCTAGAGGCACCTTGACTATGTCCTATGACAGAGGCATTGACATCAGAATATTAGGAACAGCTGTTTTCATAGGAGATGTTTTCAGAGGCATGAGCAAAGGGCTCCATCTGTGGCCCACTGTTCACTCTAAAGCCCAGTACAATTTTTTAAAATAAGTAAAATTCAATGATGTGAATCACAGCTATTTAGTCTCAAAGTTAAAGCATTAGAAGGATGGTTATGTTCAAGAAAAGAAAACAATTGGACACTGGACAACTTTGTGATATTCCTTTTATAAACATATTAGGCAAATAAAGTCTATACTGTGAATCCTTCCCACTGTAGTTGACAACAGCTACAAAGTGGTGGATTAAGTGCCCTTGAATTTGAACAGAATAAGAGCAGATTGATTGCTAAAATGTAGGCCTTGCATAAAATCTTTGGTGCATAGAAATTGTGCCTATCACATTTTACTTTATAGTAAATAATGTATTAGGAACATAAAGTCATCTGTAGATAATAAAACTGCTGTCCAGAGTAACTGTTGCCATTGTACAGTCTGTCAGTATTTTCTGTTGATTTGTGTTATTAGCCAAAAGGAAATATATCCTTCTACCTAGTTTCAGTACTTATTAGATAGCCACTGTAGTCAAGACTCTATGGTATTGGCAGAGGAATAGACTATAGATTGATGGAACAGAACAGAAAACCCCGAGTTTGGCTCACACAAATATGCACAACTGATGTTTTCACATAGGTGTAAAAGAAATTCAATGGAGTAAAGATTACCTCTTCAACAAATGGTGTTGAGCAATTCGTAGGCAAAAAAGTGAACCTTGACCCAAGACTCACACTTTATACAAAAATTAACTCAAAATGATTCACAGATTTAAATGTAAAACATAAAACTATAAAACTTTTAGTGAAACACATAGGAGAAAACCTTCATGATCTAGGACAAGGCAAAGAGTTATTATACTTGACACCAAAAGCATGATTCATGAAAGGAAAAAAATTGGACTTCATCACAATTAGAAAGTTTTGCTCTGCAAGACTCTGTTAAGAGGACGAAAAACAAGTTGCAGAATGGGAAAAGATATTTCCAAAATACATATTCAACAAAAAGGACTAGTATCTGGAATATAAAAATGAACTCTCAAAACCCAATATTAAGATCTAACAACCTAATTAGAAAATAGGCAAAAGACATAAAGAAACTGCACCAAAGAGGATATACGAAAGGCAAGTAAGCACACAAAAGATGTTTGGCTCATTAACCGTTAGGGAAATGCAAATTAAGACCACACAAGATATTACTACATATCTAACAGAATAGCTTAAATTTAAAAATAGTGACATTCATTCTATTACATACAACATTAACTGTCATCCTCCTGGGCAACAGATGCCCTGCCTGGCCCTGTGCTTTTTTGGGTGTGGGGTGAGAAGATATAAATATGAATAAAAGATACTCCTTTGTTGTCAGAAAAAAAAATAGTGACATTACATGCTGATGAGAATGAGGAGAAACTGGATCACACATTCTTTACTGTTGGGAACGTAAAATGATGCAACTACTCTGGGAACAATTTGATAGTTTATATATGACAGATTCTACATGTTAATATCATACCACCCAGCAATTACACTGTTGAGCTTTTATCTCAGAGAAACGAAGACTTACATTCACACAAAAACCTGTACATAAATGTTTAGCAGCTCTATTTATAACCTCCAAACACTGGAAACGACCTAGATGTCCTTAAATGTATGAACAGTTAAACAAACTGGTACACTCATGGAACACTGCTACTCAGCAAAAAAGGGAACAGACTCTTTGATATATGCAACAACCTGTTTGAATCTCTAGATTATTATGCTGTGAGAAAAAAGGCAATCCCAAAAGGTTAAGTACTATGAGATTCCATTATATAACATTGTTGAAATGACAAGATTATAGAAACGGAGAATATATTAATGATCACCAGGAGTTAAGGAGCTGGAAGGATATGAGGGAATTGGTATGACTATAAAAGGGCATCAAGAGGGATCCTTATGGTGTTGAAAGTATTCTGCATCTTGACTGTATCAATGACAATATCTTGGTTGCGGTATTGCATTATAGTTTTGCAAGAAGTTACAATTGGGGAAAACTGGGTAAAGGGGACATGGGACCTCTCTGTATTATTTCTTTTTTTAAAAAATTAATTAATTAATTTTATATTTGGCTGCATTGAGGCTTCGTTGCTGCACACGAGCTTTCTCTAGTTGCAGAGAGCGGGGGCTACTCTTCACTGCGGTGCACGGGCTTCTCATTGTGGTGGCTTCTCTTGTTGTGGAGCACGAGCTCTAGGAGCAGGGGCTTCAGTAGTTGTGGCACAGGGCTCAGTAGTTGTGGCTCACAGGCTCAAGAGCGCAGGCTAAGTAGTTGTGGTGCACAGGCTTAGTTGCTCTGTGACATGTGGGATCTTCCCGGACCAGGGCTCGAACCTGTGTCCCCTGCATTGGCAGGTGGATTCTTAACCACTGTGCCACCATGGAAGCCCTCTGTATTATTTCTTATAACTTTGAGTGAATCTATAATTATTTCAAAATAAAGAAAGCTTAATAATAATAATAATACCCAAATCCTACCATATCACCTCTTTTCAGTAACTTCACCATTGTTACAACGTAAAATCAAAATGCTTCAATGGTGCTTGATTAGAACTTGTGTGATCTATCACAGGGATTCCCAGCCCTAGCAGCCTGTTAGAATTATCCTATGGAGCTTATAAAAAATACTGATAAAAAAAAACAGGGGAGGGGGACTTCCCTGGTGGTCCAGTGGTTAAGACTCCACCTTCCAATGCAGGGGACACCAGTTCCATCCCTGGTTGGGGAACTAAGGTCCCACATGCCTCCGGGCAACTAAGCCCTCGAGCTGCAACTACTGAGCCTGTGCTCCACAACTAGAGAGCCGTGTGCCGCAACTACAGAGCCCATGTGCTCTGGGGCCCATGTGCCACAACTAGAGAGAAGCCCATGCACCACAACAAAGAGCCTGAGCACTGCAACGAAAGATCCAGTGTGCTGCAACTAAGACCCGATGCAGCCAAAAATAAATAGATTAAAAAAAATTATTTTTTAATAAAAAAAGAAAATAAAAAATACTGATGCCTGGGTCCTTCTCCAGCTCAATTAGATCAGGATCTTCAGGGGTAAGTGGACACTAATTAGTGTTTTGTTTGATTAAAGTCTGTCTTACCACCAGACCATAGACTCCGTGAGGGCAGGAACCAGGCTTGTTTTTGCTGTCAATTGTACTTCCAGCTCCTAAATCAGTGTCTGCCACCTAGGAAGTGCTCAGTAAGCATATGTGAAGTAAAATGAAAGAATGAATGAATAGAGGGAAAACATAAGTATCCTCCTCCCCTCTTTATTATTTTTTTAACATCTTTATTGGAGTATAATTGCTTTATAATGGTGTGTTAGTTTCTGCTTTATAACAAAGTGAATCAGTTATACATATACATATGTTCCCATATCTCTTCCCTCTTGCGTCTCCCTCCCTCCCACCCTCCCTATCCCACCCCTCTATGTGGTCACAAAGCACCGAGCTGATCTCCCTGTGCTATGCGGCTGCTTCCCACTAGCTATCTATTTTACGTTTGGTAGTGTATATATGTCCATGCCACTCTCTCGCTTTGTCACAGCTTACCCTTCCCCCTCCCCATATCCTCAAGTCCATTCTCTAGTAGGCTCCTCCCCTCTTTTACTGCCTCTCTAAACCCAGAGAAAGAGAGAAGGAAGGGATAAGGTGCCTTCCCTGGTCTCATCCCCTTTTTTCCAGAGCATCATTACAAAACTGCAGTACAGATCACAACGTTGCTCCAAGAGAGATCTAGCCCATAAGTACAAAATCTGGTAATGATGACAGTGCCTCCTTCTTCACACTCAATCAACAAATTTAATGAAAGTGAAACAGAAGCTGACAACGGGGCTGAAATGACACATAGTCTTACTCATGCAGAAATAATAGAAAACATTTTAAATGCAGCTAAAAAAAGTTAAAGGCACTGGCAAAGAAATGAGAAAAGATTTTAGGGAAGGAGAAAAGCTGCAAGAAAGGAGGCTCCCAGCCTTACGACCTAGTAAGCACATTTACAAAACGTCTTTCTGGTGTGCTGCCCCTCAAGCCAGGGTGGTTCGCTTAATGTTCATGAGCAAGTGAAGTGACACCAACAGACACCAAATGCAGCAAATTCCAAGGTATTCCTCAGGCTTGTACTGATTTTCTCCTATTGCCCCCACCCCAGCATATATATCAACATTTGTAGTGAGAGCACAATGATTGTTTTAAACAATTGCCTTGAGGCATTGCAAATTCTGGAATTTTATACAAATCTCGGTACACAAATCTGCAAACACCAGTGTGTGGGAACTATAACTTTATTTTCAGTAACTCCATTTAATTTCTGTTTGTATATCACTGTCTTCACCACCACCACCACCACCACCGCTCATTCTCTCTAGCTGATGGGAAACTTACCTTTTTATTTTTGGAAGGGGGAATGTTTTTCAAGAGCTCCCTGGAATTGTCAGGGTCCAGAGTGGTAGAGCATTTTGGGGTTGTGAGTGTATTGGCTCTTGAGTTCCCTTTCCACGCAGGTAGAAGGGAGCAAGGTCCTTTGTGTCTGGCAGCTCCACTATCTGGACCCGTGCTTTAAGGCTTGCGAATCTTTATTAGGCTGCCTACACTCCCAGCTGCCCAGATGTCTCAGTGGCTCTTCCTTCTCTGATCTTGCTTTTTCCCTGACAGCTGTGCTGGAAAGCTGATATAACACCCTTTTCTCTCTTCTCTTCTCCCTCCATCCAAACAAAATCTCTTTCTAGTTGGGGTGAAAAGAAGCCCCATCCATTTCCCTCTCCATTTCTAAGATGCTAAGACACCTTGTCTCAGTCTTCTGGGGCTCAGACTTCTATAAACAAAAGTCAGGAAGGCTCAGAGTCTCTCTCTTTCCTCACCAGAGGCTGTGAGAGCAGAACTGTCTGCTTAAGTGGGGCTTGGGTTGAGGGAAATGGAAAAGAAGGAAAAGGGGACATACAGTGAAAGAACATAATTATCCCCAAATGTTATCTTGGAGCAATAACTAACATTTATTACATGCTTACACAGTGTTCCAGGTGCTGTATTAACTGGTTTATATGGATTATCAAGTAATCCTCATAACCCAGAAACAGTTGCTATTGCCCACGTTTTACAGGCGAGGAACTGTGTCTCCAGGTATGGTCTCTTGACCAATGTCACACAGCTAGTTAAGTGGCAGGGCCAGAGCTCAAACTCAGCATCTGATTCCAAAGCCCATTGCCTATGGCCCTGCTCCAATTTCTGGCTTCTGGTTCATGATGTGCATCCCAGAAGGAATTTCTGCTTCAATCTTGCAGTAGCCCCTGAGCGCCGATCCAGCAGACATTAGCTAGAGTACATGCCAATGGCTCCTCTGGGTTCCTTCATTTTTGCCAGTCAGGTTTTCCTGGAAATTTCTCCATTGCCCTTTCCCAGCTCCTAGGTGCCCACCATGCCCAGCCCTCCAAGGTTACTTGGTGGATGTTTGAATGGTTAGGCTCAGCAGTACTCTGGGAGGGGGCCACCATCCCTTGTTGCAACAAGTAATGAAAGTGTGTCCATGTATCTCAAGCTTCTATATTAAGAAGCCAGGTAAAGAACTATTCCAGTTAATAGTAGAATACGCACCATGCACTGAGTGAGGCAGGGCAGCTCCACAACAGGGAGGGTTTTTAGCTCATAGTGAAGCCTATTATATTCATCCTGAGATGGATGAGGGGCTTAAAATGATTAGCTTGCCACATAGGCAAGCATGTTAAAAAAAACACAAAACTGTCCTGTTTAACCTTGTTTTAGCCCCAGGAATAATAGAGCACTGTGTAACTACCCCTTTCAGTCTTTACAACTACCACTTTTAGTGTCATTGAGATAGCTTAGCCAAAAACACAGATGGGTCACCAAAGTACCTGTACTGAAAACAGGAAAAATGATTGGGGAGGGGAGGGGGGAGCACACAAAAAAGTGAGGGAATATAAAAAGAGAAAATAATTTAAATAGTTATTATAGAAAGACACATTGAAATTTTATGAATTTACTGAGTTTTGTTCTTTTAAATTTCCCCTTCCCATGAAGCCTCCTCTGGTTCAGATGTGATTATTGATTACTGATCCTCTGCCTTTTTTATCTACATGGTGTCTTTCAATCACTTTCAAAACCCTGTGGAGAGATAATATCATCCCTCGTGTAGACATGAAAAAATGTGGCCCCAAGAGGTTAATGAATATTTAGGCAGGTCTTGGGGCCCAGGAAATTATTTTTCTCTCTTTCTCTTATATCATATTGACTCTAGTAGGCCTTTAAAGAGTGGATTTAGAGATTTGAGGAAGAGACTACGTATTAAACATGTTATGCCTGTCCATTTTGCCTTTATGTAAAGTTGACCTGGGACAGGAGTAGGAAGCATTATATTTGCAATGTCAGGAGCTTCTCATCCCTTTGGCATTTGAGAATAAATTCTGTAGAGCAGTGGTGAACACTGAGAGCTTTAAAAAATCTTGATGCCTGAGCTGCATGCTATACCACTTAGATCAGAATCTCTGGCGGATGGGATCCAGATACCAGTATTTTAAAAACTCCCCAGGTATTTCTCTTCTGCATGCACAGTCAAGAACCAGGGCTCCAAAACCGTGGTTCTCAAATTTGAATGTGCATCAGAATCACCTGGAAGGCTTGTTAAACAGCTGATGGCTGGGACCCACCCCTAGAACTTCTGTCAGTAGGTCCGGGTAGGGTCCAAGATTGTGCATTTCTAATAAGTTCCCAGGTGATTAGGAAGATGTGCTCTGCACTTCAGCTCCTCTTCTGCCTGCCTGTGAGGTTACAAAGGGTTTGTGTCTCAGTCTACTCCATGACTTCCCACACGCTGACTCACCAGACAAGAACACTAGAACATCATCATTTGCTGGGTAAACGCTAAGTGGTCTGTCAGCATCAGAAGTATTTTGAAATAAATCACACAATGAATCCCACTAGGCTTTGAGTGGATTCTGAGGAGTTACAGTTTTCAGGAGGAGAATATTTTTCAAAGGAAATTTACCATACTCAAATTTTGTTATGTCCCTCCTTCTACCAGCATTTCTTCTTCTTCTTCTTTTTAAAAAGTCCTTGCAATAACTCCTCTTTATTATTTTTCATGAAGTCAAGTTACAAATTTTATGGAGCCAGAAGTCAAGGAACAGGTATAAATTTTCAGGTCTATCAGGGTAGGGTTGCCAGATTTAGCAAAATAACCAAAACCAAAACCAAAAAATACATAGGACATCCTGTTAAATTTGAATTTCAGATAAATGATGACTAATTTTAAAATATAAGTATGTTTCATGCAATTTTTGACAATCCTGATGATGGGGCAAATATTAGGATGAGAATGACATATGTGCCTGCTGTGGAGAAGAGGAACATACTCCATCCATTTCTGTTTATGGATACACAGAAATACTTGATCTTGTCCATCGAGAGCTGAACAATCATTGGCTAAATTAATGCAATATGGATACTTAAGGCATAAGTATAATATATAAAATTGCTGAGTGACTTCAAAGAAGGATATTTGATAACTCAAGATCCCAGGTTTTTTGGACTCTGTTACCCCACTTTTTTTTTTTTTAAGATTTAATTTAACTAACAAAATTTTTTTTTTGGCTGCCTTGGGTCTTTGCTGCTGCGTGCAGGCTTTCTCCAGTTGTGGTGACTGGGGCTACTCTTTGTTGCGGTGCGCGGGCTTCTCATTGTGGTGGCTTCTCTTTGTTTCAGAGCACGGGCTCTAGGTGCATGGGCTCACTAATTGTGGCTCACGGGCTCTAGAGCGCAGGCTCAGTAGTTGTGGTGCACAGGCTTAGTTGCTCTGCCGCCTGTGGGATCTTCCCAGACCAGGGCTTGAACCCTTGTCCCCTGCACTGGCAGGCAGATTCTTAACCACTGTACCACCAGGGAAGCCCGATACCTAATGTTTTCATTCTGTTTACCTCTAACTAATTATAAGACACTTAATAGACATATATTCTGATTAAAGACCTAAATAATTTCCATGAAGCCCATGGAAAGCAAAGAGGGGGTGGGTTATATTAGTCTCATTTTAAGAGGTGATAATGAAACCTTGCTTGGAGTTACACAATATTTAAAAAGTTAGGAGTAAATTACAACTCTTGACAATGGTGCTGTTTCTGTCAGATAGTGCAGCATTCTGCTGATGGTATTGATTCATCACACCCTGGTTAGCGCCCAGTCATAAATATCTAATTTCAAAATCCTCTTTAGATGTACACAGCAGATTGTGAAGGGTGGTTACTAATTAGAGAAGGACAACATAGCAAGGACATTTCCATTCCTAGTGGTTTACCCTTTTTAAACAAAAATGGTGCAACAGAAAAGTAAAAAGAAGACTATACAGTTCAAGAAATATTTACTATGGGCTACTTGATGCTAAGTCTGTGCTAGGTGCTATGGAAGATGAAAAATAAATAGATATATTGTCAATGTCATTTAATACGTAGGTTGGAACTCAAGACTTACTTGCAGGAAACACACAGAGAACTGTCAAAAAGACATAATGTAACATAAATAAGTGCCAAAATGTGTGTCTAGGAAGTTTCTGTGTCCTGGAAGGCAGAGAAGCTTTTATGAAAACGGGTGGACTTGGGGTTTTGAAATATTAATAGGATTGGTTCTAGTGGACAGTAGGAATCTGGGGAAATAGGCTTCAACTAGACAATGGGGATAATGAACATGGGTAGGGTCAGTCTTGCTACTCCCTGGAAGAGAAGTAAACTTGGGAACTCTCAAGTAGTCATTTCCTGCTTTGTGAACGGAAGGTGTTACCCTGAAACTGGGTTTGCCTCTTGGTGGGCGTCGAGCCAAAAGACACAACCAAGCCAAAGAGCACGAGGAGGGATTTATTACTTGCAGCAAGTACGGAGAACACCAAGGATCTTTCCCAAAGCAGTGTCACCATGACAGCAAATTGGGGAAGTTTTAAGCTAAGGGTACATGCATATTCATGAAGGGTCTTGGGTGGTCCACAGAATCCAAGCTTTAGCTGATTGACGTCATGAAGGTCAGAAAAAGTCAACATCATCATCCCTTAAGGTGCCAGTTGATCTGGTGGTTGAGCGCTTCAGGCTAATTTTTACCATTGAAAGAGAACTGGGAGTCTTTACAAGTGATATATTATCTTTGCTCTTGTTACTTCTCTTGCCTGATGACACTGGTTTGTTTCTGCATTCTTTTGTTACCTTAAGACAATTAATTACTGATACCTGTTCAAGGGTGAGCATTGTGGCCAGGCTTAGATCACAGAATGCCTTAGGCCAAAAATGGCTTCTCTTATGTCAAGAAAGCCATGCCTGGTTTTCCTTCTCCGGGGAATCCCTACCTTATCTGCTTAAAAAGGTGGAAAAAGCCATAGCGTGAGGGAGAGAGTAAACAGCAGTGCAGAGGAAACAGAGGGAGACCTCCTGGGTTCCTGCCAACACTCCAGTTCCTTGTTCTGATCTCTGCCTTAGCCTCAGCGGCATCCCTGATTTACCCCAGTGTCTTCAAATAAATTCCAGCTTTTTGTTGACCAGGGGGAGAACCTAGGCAGTTACTGAAGCCAGGAAACCTCACCATGGCCCTAGGAACAGGCACAGAGGGTTGAGTGTTACCAGATCTAAGCCCCAGGGCAAATACTTGGAATCAGCCATTGTCTGCAAGCTGGCGCTTCTGATCAACCTTTGTTTGGAAACTGGATTGTGGATTGGCCAGATGAGTTTAAAGGGCTAAGAGGGCTCATAAGGTCTTGTTCCTGCTACTCAGGTTTTGTAGTTCTAGATTCTTCCACTGAGACAAATTGCCATGGACACACAGAAGCCTCCTTGCTTCTTGAATACTATTTGACTATTGTTTGGTGAGTGATGGATGCTGCTTACAGGTCAACTATCAACTGGATAAAACCACTACATTTTTGATCAGGTAGGTTAGCTTCTAATGGTAGAAGGAATAGCTGTTCTGGCAAGTGAACTGCTTGCCCTTGTATTTGCTCTTAATATTATTTTTAACATATTTTAGTGACAGATTGTGACTTGGAGGTGATTCATTTTTATTTCATAGTTGTCTTGACAACAATGTAACTTATGATATTCTGTGTACTTGAGAATCCTAAAATTTTACAACCAAGCAGTATGATGCTTATTAAAATTTTGATCAGAAAAATACACTGGTAAAATTCTTTAGAGTTGGGTGGATGGAGGACAATTACTTATTTTTCTTAAAAAAATTTTTTTTTTGGTTACAAACAGTAGTGACTTAAGGACCATGACTAAATTGAATATCAAGGAGAGTCAACTATAGTGTTTCTTAAAATCACTTCACCCAGAATTTATTTTTACTGTCTTTCTTTCAATATCATTTTAGATTTTTTTACTGAGTTTATTATAGCTCTTTCTCTCTGAATTATTTTATGAAATTGGAAGAAATTGGAGTTTTATATTTCGCTTTTTTCCATGTGTCATATTATATACAGTCGTAAAATTACTCATGGAAAGCAATTTAGAAAGCCTTTTATTATGAAACATTTCAAACATACACAGAATTAGGAAAAAAAACACATTACAACGATCACCCTAGAAAACCACTTACAATCAAAAACCGCTAATATTTTACAAAATTCAGTTCAGCTTTACATTTGGGGTGTGGGGCATTTTAAAGTACAGACTCCTTGACGCAAGTCTACTCCAGCTTCTTACTTGAACCTCATTTTCTGAAAGTCCAAAGTCTGGCCATTCTGCATAAACAGCACTTCAGAGAAACCAGTCAGCAGTTTTCTGGCGCTGCCTTAGTTTGAAAAACTTTACATCATGAGAAAGCAAGCCTTTTCTTGCACTTCTTAGGTGTAAACTGACGAAAATTCTCAGTAGAGCTACAATGACTCAAAGAGCTCTGCCCTCTGTACACTCAAAATATGTAGTTGAACTGAATTTCAGTTGTTACTTTTAAAGCCGTAAGTGACAAAGGCACTTTCTTCATCTCCCTGAGAAAAGCAGTATAGTGACATAGGAGTGAAGCAGCCAGAAAAGCCAAAGTGGAGGGTGCGATAAAAAGCCCGCACTGGAGCCCACTGTCTTCACTCTCTTTTGGGATAAAATTTCGATGCCTCGTTTATAAAGTGAGCCGCCCTAAGGCTTAGTTGAAATAAGTAAAATGGTCATCAGAATCAGTGGAGGGTTTGAGGTTGCAGGATCCCTCCTCTCCCCCAGTAGTGTTTCCGATTCTGCAGGGCATTTTGCATTTCTAACAAATTCTCGGGTGATGGTGACCTATCTGGCCCTAAGGCCACAGAGACCCCAAGTGGTTCGTGGCAGGACCTCAATAAATGCTATTAACATCAACATCCAAGCTGTCCACCAGCAGGGGCCATGGGATATTACATCTCAGGGAAGAGCGACGGCCGCTGTCCAGATGATCCTGCCAACACGCCACGTCTCTGC
This sequence comes from Leucopleurus acutus, assembly GCF_964270905.1. Taxonomy (NCBI): domain Eukaryota; kingdom Metazoa; phylum Chordata; class Mammalia; order Artiodactyla; family Delphinidae; genus Leucopleurus; species Leucopleurus acutus. The sequence goes on from NC_139156.1 coordinate 38,296,563, forward strand.
ACCGAATAGATTAGAACAGGGAGGAAGTTGGAGCAGCGGTCACTGCCTTACGGAAGGGGACCCCTTTCTCCAACTTCCGCCTCTGGGGAAAAATAGAGGCCATCCGCCCCCGGAGTCCTGCCCTCCCGATTTCGCAGCCGCTGTTTTTAGCCCGCGCGGGAGCCTGTCCTCTCAGAAACCTGGGGCCAGTGCCGCGATTCCCGCTCTCCCGAGCGGGGCGGAGGCAGGTGCGGAGCATATGGAGTCCGGCGGGTGGGCGTGGCGGGGAGCAGAGCTCTCTGCCCCTATCCTGCCAGCTCTCCGGTCCGTTCCGATCGCCCACGGACCGATGGCCGAGCGGAAGATGGCTGCCCGGAGCGCCATGGACAGTCACGTGCCACGGCGATGCCGCGGCACGCCCCCTCCCCCGCTCGCCGAGTCCCGGACCCAGCGGGACGCGCAGCCCCGGGTTGCCTCTCCGCCACTGGGGTACAGAACGGTACGGACACGAAGGGAGGGCCCCGAAGCGGAAAGCCAGTTCTCCCCACGGTCCGCCCCTAACCCGGGCGCTGGGGTCGCGCTCAGGGAGCCGAGAAAAACCTTGCTTCGGGCGACCTGCACCAGGTCGGGCCACTGGGCATGCGCAGTGCTCCGGCCCGGGCACGCCAGCTCTCCAGGTTTTTCCCGCAACTCCGCGGGGCCGGCAGGAGGTGGGGTCGGCAGGAGGTGGGGCCGGGAAGGGTCCGGGTGGGGTGGCCCTGTAGCGGCCTGAACCCTCTCCCTATACGACTGGAGCTACTCGGGCCTTACTCGCCTTGACTCATTGTTTTTGGAGTGAATCTGTGAATAGAGATTTGAAAATGGGCTGTAGAGTCTGCGGTCCGCCCTTTCTACATTTTTTTATTAATTTTTTTTTTAAATTTAAAAATATGATCAATTTCGAGTTAATTCCAAGTGCTGCACTCCTAGGCTCGGTGGGGAAGAGACTCGGGTAGCTCGCAAACTCGTGCCCGCGAGCCGGGTCTCCGGAAGGCCGAGTTTGCGTTCTCTGTTCTGACCAGCTCTAGCTCTTCAACTCTCCGGCTCTGCCCCAAATGGTATACTGCCCCCAACCGTAAAATTCGGCTCCCGTCCGGCGTGACTAAACGGCCCCCTAAAAATGTGCAAGCTGGGCCTTTCTCGTCGTTGGGGAACACGTCCGCCTCCCGAGCTTCCAATTACTTGAAAGTAAAATAACAGGGCGCCAAGCCTCGCCAGCCCCTAGGTGCGCAGTCTGGCTCGGGTCCCCCCTGGGTCCTGGGATGAGCTCCCCGCAGACCCCGCCCGCCCCGCCCCGCCCTCCTGGCCGCAGCGAACACCCGGAGAAGCGGATTTGCGTCGCGCGGGTAGCTGGGCCGGCTCGTGCAGCGGACTGGGCATGCTCGGCAGCCCGGGAGGCTCGCTGTGGCAAGTCGGAAGCGTTCGCACCAGCTAGGCAGCGGCCGGGCAGCGGCGGCGGCGGCGGCGTCGGCGGGGGCCAGGACGGGAGCGGGAAGGGCCGGCCAGGGAAGGCTGCTCTCCCCTTGCGACCGACGAGCCGGCCTGACAGCGCGTTCCGGGTGCGGAGCCCCAACTCTGCCCTGCCCCGGATTTCATCCCGCAGCGGGGGGCTCGGCGAGCGGAATTCCGGCGGCTGCCGCGACTCCGGTGCAAGTGAGTCGTGGGGCGGCGGGAGAGAGCTGCTCGCCGGGGGCCGATCGGACACCCCCGCTCCCGGGCCTGGGAAAGGTGTGCGGGCAGCCCCGGGGCGAGGGGGCGTGAGCGCAGCCAGCGCCTTGCCTCGCGCGTACCTGGCGAGCAGTCCCCCCACTCCGCCACCGCGCCAGGGGAGGAGTGGGCGCGGGGGGGGCGGTCCCGCGGCCGGGCTCGGGGCTCCGAGCGGGCGGGGAGCCCGCGGGGCTCCCGGACCAAGTTGAGGCAGGGAGAAAGGCGGAGGCGTCAGTGGGCACCTTTTCAGAGGTCTTGCGTGCGGGCTGGAAGGCTGCCTACTGTCGGTTTGGGGCGAGCAGACGGTGGAGGGGCCGAAGAACCGCGAGGCGAGGAGCCTTCGGGCAGTGGCACGGCGGGGGTCCGGAGACCCGCAGGGTCCGACCCCAAATCACGGCCCTACCCCCACCGCCCGGCTGGCGGCGTGACAGTTGGTACCTCTGGGTCCGATCGCAGCCGGCCAGGCGCCCTGGGTTTCGGGTACCCTCCCCGCCCCGCCTCGATGTCCCTGGACAACATAACAGGTGGGAACCCTTTCCCTGCGGGGCGAGCCCCCCTCCGCAGGCCATTTAACAGCCTCCAGGTTGGGGGTGGCTCTGACACCCTGCGGGGCTGCCCCCACGGGTGAGCGTGTTTACAGGTAAGGCCTGGAGGAGCCATCAGCGCAGCCTGGAACTGGACATTCTCTCCAGGACGCGGCCCTTCACGTGAGTGAGGGGTCTTCGCGGTTCCAAGGCGACGTGTCAAGGGCAGAGCAGCGACAACAGCGGCTGTTTCTCCCACCTTCTTAACCCAGACTCGGGCTTTCTGCTTCTTCTGGTGGACCGGGTAGGGTGTCCTGGTCCAGCTAACGGATTCACACAGGCGCGTTCTGGTTAAAGCTTGTTTCCGTCTTGGGAGTGTCAAGTAAAAATCCGGATGAGGGTTGCCAGGGCCGGAGGGAGTGAAGAGAACCCATGCAAGTGCTTCTCAGATGTTTCTTTTCACCTTCAGATAGTACCGACTAAAGCAGTACACACTTACGAAACCAAGAGTGAAGGCTGTTTTCTGAAAGGGAAGTTTGTTTTCTATGTTATGGGGCCTGCTTACTATTCTAGCTCCCTTGACATTTACCTTGCTGGACCTTTAGAGCTGTTTGCAGGTTATTTTGCTTGCGGACTTGGGGGTGTTTGGGGTTGGCTGCCTGGGTGTGGAAGTGGCAAGTGCCCGTCATGGTGTGCTGTGAACTCCCCACGCTTCCTGGCACTGGGGTTTGAACATTCGGGGGGGACCGAGTGGACAGAAAGAGAGGAGTGGGACTGGTGACGTAGCGACGCGATGGGAGTTGCCTAGGGCTGCCCAGACATAACGAGGTTGGTTGGCTGTTTTGGCTTGGCGGAAGGGGAGAGGGCTAGGCGTTTCATTGGTTCGGGGAGGAAGGTGTTCACGGGAGAAGCCTGGCGGGGGATGGGTCCCCGTCTGGTCAGTGCTCCAAGGGAAGCCCAGAGATGTTTGGTGATTCAGCAGGTGGCAGCCTTCCAGCCCTGAAGCCATACCTTGGCCAAGCAAGCCAGCAAGCCAGCGAGCAAGCGGCAGCAGCTTCAGGGGAATCTCCAGGAGACTCTTCTGCCTAGAGCAGCTCACTTTCCTTATCTTGCTTTCTGTTTATGGCAGGAGGCCCTGGTTTTTTGGGTTCCTTCCCTGTCTCTCTTAAACTATCTAGCATGTTTTTGAATCTCTCCAGTTCTCTGACCCGTTGGATAGCAGGAAGTGGCAGCTGCCACCATGCACAGTTTAAGTAATTAATTAATGTGCAGAAAATGATAGCAGTATGTAAAGCAGAGAAAGTCTTTTCCTTCTGTTTCTGCTTCAGAGATTAGAAATTTACATTTTTAGTAAAATAGTAAGATGTATTTCTGCAGTTTTTCATTGCTGGTAGTGAGCTATTTCAAACATCAGAAAGCATTAAAAATTAATTCAAGGGATGGATAAATGACATTAAAGGGACACAGTTATTTAAGCAATGTCTTGTTCATTGGAGGATCTCTAGCATCTTGAGCAGTGCCTAACTTGTAGATACTCATTCAACTGAAATTTAAAGAATTTTTCGTATTAGAAGCTTGTCAGTAAGTTTTGACGTTTAAAGAACTTTGTATGTTTTCATACGTCAAAATTGCCTATGTTGACCTTAGCTTGAAGCCTCAACCCTTTTACTTTTTTCCTGGTTAAGTCCCTTAATTTTAAAATTGTGACAGATCCTGCATGTCAATGGAAAAAACATAAGCTTGTTTTGCTTACATATCTCATGAAAACCTAGAAGACTCCTACATATAACCATTATACATTTTTTTAAATTAAAAAGTGCTCCGGCTGCATATCAAATACGCTTCTTTTTTAATAAAACTTCATTTTATACAAAACAGTTCAGGAAAACTGTAGAATTCCTAAGCCTTTATCATCCAATGAAAAGTGCTGCCATAGAAGAGACAAAACAGTGTTTTGGGAATAAAAATTCTGGCTTGTTTGCACAGGGGGATAACCTGGCCCGTCTTTGAGGGAGGCCTGAGTGTCCAGCTCATTCTGCATTTTACCTTTGCTATTCTGTGCCTTCCTCCAGTTGTTAAGCTCTTTCTTCTTCCCCTAAAGACATACTTTCCTGGCATGGGCTCATTTACTTAAAGCTGCTGCATTTTCTCACATAAATTCTACTAGTGCTGACCTTTCTTTTTTCATCGTCCCATACACTTTTCCACCACTTCATATGATAAACTATTCGATGGTCCTAAAAAGCTGTGGCCAGCGTGACCTTGTGGGGGGCATGACAGATTGTAGGTGGCTCTCTCTTTGCCTTTTTTGTATGGTAGCTGTAGCCACAGCAGTCTCTTCTGGAAGAACTGGTAAGGCATACCCGGTCTTAAAGATTTTGGACTTTTCTGTTAAGGCCCTTGGTCAGGAACATAAATAGTCATTTATCGTCTCCTACCACATCCCAAGAATTTTGGCTGTAAAGTGTGTCACTTTAATAAGCTAGCTACCCAGTCACCAGAGGAGCATATTTAGATGTGGCAGTTAGGAAAAAGCGTTGGATGTCGGGGAGGAGAGGGTGAAGAAAAGGGAAGAGAAGGGTGGGTGGGGCCAAGAAGGTGGCTTGGTTTTGTGACTGTGACTTCTGGTTTCAGTAAAACAGAATCAAATGGCTGATCAACAGGTGTGGCTCGGTCTGTGCTGGAGTGCTCTGCTCCCCTCCCTAGTCCTCTTTCCCTCCACAGATACACACACCACACACACACACACACACACACACACACACACATAGCCCCCCCCCACACACACACACATAGCCACACACAAATCCACAGACCCACACGTGCACACACACTCTGACAAGAGACACAGACGCAGACGTAGACACATACACCCTTTGCCAAAAGCTAAGCATCCCAGCTTCTTTTTAAATACTAATATGTCACACAGGGAAAGTCCAGGGCTCAGTAGCAGGTTGAATTCTGGGGGCCTGAAATCACCCCAAGCTTGTATTTCAGGAAGATTCCCCTTCCCTCTCTCGTGGCAAGGTGATCTGCCCCCTTAGCCTGCAAAGCTTCTGAGGGCTTTCACTGGAGCAACCATTGTGTGTAAATATAGGTGAGGTAGTTTTCACCTTTGAGACTTCCTGGTGCTGAGGGTTGAGTTAACATGCTTCAATTTTTGGCATAAGATCTCCCTGTGCAAAGCCCCTTTCTTGTTTTGTTTTTTCCTTCTTTCCCACTCTCATTCCCCTCTCCGTCAGAGGAGCTTCCTCTCTTGTGTTGGATGTTCTTGGGTATGTCTCTATCCTTGTTAAAGATGTTGTGTTCTTGTGTGCATGTTTTCAGTTCAGGTAAGTAGTGCTGTGCTGCTATGTTTTTATTCGGTTGCTTTTCCATTCAATATTAAAACTTTTTGTTAGGGAAATTTTCAGACATTCATAAAAGTCAAAAGAATTTAATTCAACATTTTATTGGAGAGATCTATGTTAGTATAGGTTTATCCAGTGCATTGCTATGACTGCTGCTTTTTACGGCTGGCCTGCTATGTACCCACTAGTTTTACTTACCCATTTTTCTAATGATGCACACTTAGGTCACCTCCATTCTTGCTACCATGAGCAAAGCTGTGATGAAGGAATATCCTGCAGCATCTCTTAACGATGCCTGTGAGAACATCTCTAGGGTGGTGGTTCTTACAGGGGTCCATACCAAGCAGCATCAGCCTCACCTGGGAACTGTTAGACTTGTAGGTGCTCGGGACCTAACCTAGACCTCCTGAATCAGAAACCCTGGGACAGACCCCATCAATTTGTGTTTTAGCACATCCAGCCTGGAGACTCTGGTGCATAGGAAAGTTTGAGGAGCACTGCTCTAAGGGTATCTACCCAAGAGTGGGAGGGCTGGGTAAAAGAGAACAAACACACCTGTTTTTACTAAATACTGCCAAATTAGTCTCCAGTGTTGCTGGACTGGTTGACACCCTCACAGCAGTGCATCAAGTGCTCCTAAATCACCACATCCTCCTTAGTGGTTGATACTAAACATCTCTCTAATTTTACCGGTATTTGATGGCTTCTTATTGTTTTAACGTGAACTTATGTAATTTCTTAATGAATTTGAGCATCTTTTAATGTATTTGTTAGCTATTACAATTTCTTTGACTGGCTTTAGTCTGCTTTTCTAATGTATTGATTTGCAGATGTCTTAAATATCCTAGATATTAATCTCATTCTGCTATCTATTAACTTTATCAGTGGTAACTTTCAGAAATTTTAAATTTTGATATAGCCCAATGCCATTAATTTTTGCTTTTTGTAGATTAGGAATCTTAAGGTGTTCTTCCTTACCCCAAGATTACAAATATATTCTGTATTTTCTTCTGTCAACTTGCTGCTTTTACCTTTCACAGTGAGGGCTGTAATCTGTTTGAGGTTCGTCTTAATATACGGTATACGGAAAGAATCTGGTGTTATTTTTTCCTTTCCGTTTTGTGAGCCAATTTTCCCAAAATCATTAACCAGTGTATTTTTTTTCTAGTATTTTAGGGATGAATGTGGAGCCACCTCTACCATACATCAGGTTCCCACATGCACATGAGTCTATTTTTTTCTACTTTATTGAGTTATAATTTATGTATGGTAAACTTTACCTGTACATTTAAAGTGTACAATCTAATGAATTTTGACAGATGTGCATACCTGTGAAACCACACAGTCAAGATCCAGAGCATTTCCCTCACCCTAAAACTTCCCATTTGCCTTCCATCCCTCCCTTTGTCCCCAGGCCCAGGCAACCACTGGTCTGCTTTCTGCCACAAATTGGTTAGTTTGCATTTTCAGATTTTGAGATTCCTCACAGGGTTTAAGTTCTCTAGTCTGTCCCAGTCATCTGTCTATTTCTGTGCCAAATTATTTTTATTATTATAGCTCTGCAGTGTGTCTTATATGGCAGGGTGAGCCCCTTCTTTGCTCTTCTTTTTCAGAACTTAGTTATTTGTGGATCCTTTTTCTTCCATATACATTTTGGAATGCTTGTCAAATTCTCAACAAAGTCTTGGAAATGTGATTGGCACTGCATTGAATGGATAGTCTAACATGGGGGAGAATTGACATTTCTTCCTTCTTAATGTTGTAATTCTATCCATGAACATGGTTGCCCCATCTTTTTTAAATCACATATAATAGAGTTTAAAATTTTCTCTATCACAACATTTTTTACAAAAGTAATGTGTTGTTTCGAGGAGAATTTGAGCTTGGGCTTTTTAGTCTGAACCTTAGAGGAAGGCAGAGTGTAGGGGCTTGGGGGACAGATGTTGTTTCAATCTCTGTTCTCCATTCACTGACCTTGAGTGACCCTGGGCAAGTTCTCACCTTTGGTGGCCCCAGGTTCCTCCTTCCTCAAGCTAGATCCCAGCAGCCTCCTGTACAAGGCTGCTGAGCTGCTGAGGCCTTTAAATGAGATAATGTAGGAGAGGCAGGGAGTACAAATCTTGAAACATTTGCTGCTCAGTAAATGTTGGTGTAACACCTCCCCTAATGCTGGCTTTCAATAGCAAAAGCTTCCTACTTTTATGCTACTTCTTAGAGATTGATAAACAAAGAAGTGTCAGAAAAGCAAAGTGAATAAGCCAACCAATTAACTGTGTAACCCTCTCCAATTCTATACATGTAAGTCCATGCTTCTCCCTAATTTTGTGGGGTTTCACAGAAAGTATGGATACTTCCAAAGAATGTTACAGTCCAGTAGGGAAGAAAAGACCAATGTGTAAGAAACAGAGAACTCTATGTGACAGATGGCTTATAATTAAGGTTAAGTGGTGTGGTACCAGGGGAGTTATGAGTAGGGAGAAATGCTGTTCTGTGAGAGTTTTTTTTTCTTTTAATTGAAGTATAGTTAATCTATCATGTTGTGTTAGTTTCAAGTGTACAGCACAGTGATTCAGTTATACATACATATGTATATATATATTTTTCAGATTGTTTTCCATTATGTTATTACAATATACTGAATATAGCTCCCTGTGTTATACAGAAGATCCTTGTTGTTTACCTACTTTATATATAGTAGTGTTTATATGTTAATCCCAAACTCCTAATTTATCTCCCCCTCTCCTGCCCCCCACTGCTATCCCCTCTGGTAACCGTAAGTTTGTTTTCTATGTCTGTGAGTCTATTTCTGTTTTGTAAATAAGTTCATTTGTATCATTTTTTAAGATTCCACTTATAAATGATGTTATATGATAATTGTCTTTGTCTGACTTACTTCACTTAGTATGATAATCTCTAGGTGCATCCATGTTGCTACAAATGGCATTTCATTTTTTTATGGCTAATATTCCACTGAATACACACACACACACACACACACACACACACACATATCACATCTTCTTTACCCATTCATCTGTCAATGGACATTTAGGCTGCTTCCATGTCTTAGCTATTGTGAATAGTGCTGCAGTGAACATTGGGGTGCATGTATCTTTTCGAATTAGAGTTTTCTCTGGATATGCCCAGGAGTGGGGTTGCTGGACCATATGGTAACTCTATATTTAGTTTTTTTTTTTTTTAATAAATTTATTTATTTTTGGCTGTGTTGGGTCTTTGTTGCTGCATGCCAGCTTTCCCTAGCTGCGGCGAGCGGGGGCTACTCTTCGTTGCAGTGCACGGGCTTCTCATCGCAGTGGCTTCTCTTGTTGCGGAGCACGGGCTCTAGGCGCATGGGCTTTGGTAGTTGCAGCACATGGGCTCAGTAGTTGTGGCTCATAGGCTCTAGAGCACAGGCTCAGTAGTTGTGGCACACAGGCTTAGTTGCTCCGCGGCATGTGGGATCTTCCCAGACCAGGGCTTGAACCCGTGTCCGCTGCATTGGCAGGCGGATTCGTAACCACTGTGCCACCAGGGAAGCCCTATATTTAGTTTTTTAAGGAACCTCCATACTGTTCTCCATAGTGGCTCTACCAATTTATATTCCCACCAACAGTGTAGGAGGGTTCACTTTTCTCCCCATCCTCTCCAGCATTTATTATTTGTGGACTTTTTAATGATGACTGTTCTGACTGGTGTGAGGTCATACCTCATTCTAGTTTTGATTTGCATTTCTCTAATAATTAGCGATATTGAGCATCTTTTCATGTGCTTGTATGTCTGTATGTCTTCTTTGGAGAAATGTCTCTTTAGGTCTTCTGCCCATTTTTTGATAGGGTTGTTTGTTTTTTGATATTAAGCTGTATGAGCTGTTTGTATATTTTGGAAATTAATCCCTTGTTGGTAGCATCCTTTGCAAATATTTTTCTCCTAGTCCATAGGTGGTCTTTTCATTTTGTTTATGGTTTCCTTTGCTGTGCAAAAGCTTTTAAATTTAATTAGGCCCCATTTATTTATTTTTGTTTTATTTCCATTATTCTAGGAGACAGATCCAAAAATATATTGCTGCGGTATATGTCAAAGACTGTTTTGCCTATGTTCTCCTCTAGGAGTTTTATAGTCTCTGGTCTCACATTTAGGTCTTAAATCCATTTTGAGTTTATTTTTGTATATGGTGTTAGAGTATGTTCTAATTTCATTCTGTCACATGTAGCTGTCCAGTCTGTGAGACTTTGACTTGAGTAGAATTAGATTAGGGGGGAGTGAAGGGGCCTGAGAAACCAAGTATCATTAGCATTTCTGTCCGGGGCTTTGGGAGCCTAGTATTGAACTCCATGACAGTGGATTGTGTGCCTAAATTTAAGTGTCTTAAAAATCATTGCTTTGGAAACAGTGACAACAAGTGGCTAGTAGATAACTAGGTAACTAATAGCTCTCTGTCATATAATATAGAGGTTAAGAGCACTGTTCCTGAGTTCAGGTCTTGGCCTTATCATTTAGGAGCTGTAGGACCTTAGAGAAGTTATGTAAACCTTATGTGCCTCAGTTTCCCTAATCCTCATTGGTGGGTCTCATAACAGCAGGTACCTCAGAGGTTGAGGACTGTAAGTTAACCTTTGTCACGTGCTTAGTTCATGGCACAAGGTAATCACAATATAAATGTTAGCTGTTCTTATGACTACTTTTGTTAACATTCATTGCGTTCCTCCCGTTATCTCCCATGAGGTGTTTGAGGCCTTATGCCCCAGAGTTGTTGGATGTCCAGAAAGACTGTCAGAGGCACAGTACTGGAGAGAGGATCCTTTTTCTGCAGGTTGCCGGGCATGTGGTGGGCGCTCAGTTGTAGACTGAGCAAGTAGATGCTTGACAGACAATGAAGCCAGGTGCTGTCTCTCGGTCCTGAATGTCCTCAGTCAGGTAGCTAGTGTTGACCTTAAAAATTATGGTTATTTTACTGGCCAAAGTGGGATTATTTGGGAATAGCAGAGAATTGCAATTCAGGACAAGTAAGCCATGGCAAAAGTCATAGGCAAGCCCAACAAACAAAGGAGAGTAATGTTATTTTATAGAGAAAAAGGAGGAAGTTGGAAAGGGTTGTTTTGAAGGAAAGTCCATTGGAAAAAAGGTGAGGGTTGAGGGTGATGACGGTTTCTCCTTGGCTAAATTGCTGGGGTAGTCGATTTCTTGGGGGAGGTGCAGTGAACATCTTTTCCTCTTGGGGCCTGTCATTGGTGATTCTTTCCCATTGATGATTCTTCTGCTAGGGTGTGTAATTGACAGTTCTTCCTGAAATTAATATCCAGTGGTACTGCATGGGTGCTCCCCCTTCAGGCCTTCTGACTCCATTTTAGTGAGGTTTCCCTTTATTAATTTTCACATCAGCATGCAGGAAGCAGGTTTTATTTTGCTGTATTTTTATTTTTATTTTGCTGTATTTATATTGCTGTATAAATCTAGTTCTGATTTGACCTTTTGGCAAAGGTGTAGTAATCATAGGGATTCACACTTGTTGAGGATGAACCACATGCCACACTGTCTAAGCCTTTTCCCTTTCGGACAGTCCTGTAAGAGGCATGTTATTATTATCTCTTTTTAGAGGTGAGGAGAGTGGGGCACGAGTAATTTGCCCAACAAAGTAGGAGGGCCCTGAAAGAGTTTAGTGTCTGGGGCCTTTGCCAGTTGACAAAAATTACCAGAGTAAGTGCTGTTGGTGGGGCGCCATTGTAGTTACCTAGGATTGTGAAGCACACATTAGCCCAGCAGGGCATTCCCATGACCTTGGAGGTTTCTCAGCCTCCCTTGATAGTTCTCAGATTTCAACAGATATTAGAATCACCTGGAGTCTTGTTAAAACACCCTGTGCTGGGCCCATCCCCACCAGAGTTTTTGAGGCAAGTAGCTTGGGGTGGGACCTAGTAGTTTACATGTCCCAGGACAAGATGATGCTGATTCTGCTGGCCTAGGACCTCTCTTTGAGAGCCACTTCCATAAGCAGTACTCATGTCACTGAAGAGCCAGTGGCTCCTACTTCTAGTTACAGTCAGGTGAGATGATTTCAGATTGAGAAATTTTAAATACTGTCCACCTCATGAAATAAAAACTGAACTCACATGGTCCTGTTTGTGTACGCCAGCAGAGGGATGTCTGAGTCAGGGCAGCGCAGAAATTGCTTTCTGTCCTTGCCAGTGCTTGTGCCATGGGTTAGATGGGTGATAACCCGGGGTGGAGAGAAAATTTGGAAATGCAAGTCAAGATTTATTAGAAGCATGAACTGCCGTCAAATGCATCCCGCCCTAGGAAGATGACCTGAGTTTGTTTTTGTTTATAAATTTATTTATTTATGGCTGCGTTGGGTCTTTGTTCCTGCGCGCAGGCTTTCTCTAACTGCGTTGAGCGGGGGCTACTCTTTGTTGTGGTGTACGGGCTTCTCATTGCGGTGGCTTCTCGTTGCAGAGCATGAGCTCTAGGCACGCGGGCTTCAGTAGTTGTGGCTCGCAGGCTCTAGAGCTCGGGCTCAGTAGTTGTGGCACACGGGCTTAGTTGCTCCGCGACATGTGGGATCTTCCCGGACCAGGGCTCGAACCCATGTCCCCTGCATTGGCAGGTGGATTCTTAACCACTGAGCCACTAGGGAAGTCCCGCCTGATTTGTTTTTATTTTGCTATTTTCCACCTTCCCCACTCCCTGCCATAGGCACAAAAAAGGCTTTGTGTCCACTGTTTAACCCCGTGGGAAAATTTAGACACAGAGAAATTAAAAGTGTATGAAGATACATAGCCTGACAGTAGAGAGACAGAAGCTAATCTTATTTGACGGGGCTAATTGTAGTAGAAAACTTTGTAGGAAGGCACTTAAAAAAAACAAAGAAAAGAAAAGAAAAAGAAGGGCTGTGTACCTGTCTCTAGCTGTTGTGAGGTAAAATAGCTACCGTGTGTCCAATTATAACACAGCCTCACACACAGGAAGCCCTCACCAAGCGCGGTCCACTGTTACTCCAGCCAAAGTTTTCTGTTGTGCAGTTGAGACTGCACTTCCCCCATCTGAAGAATGTTACACATAAAACTGAGGAATTAGAAATTTTTAGAATTGAAAGGTTTTGTAGGAAATGGGGACTTAGGATTACCAGTCAATTGTATCTAGGAAGAAATGTTCCAGATTTTCCCTGTGCCAGTTGTCACGGCTCTCCTGTGACCCCAGTAGCCGGGATTAGCTTGTGTGCTTGGTGAGGGGACGTGGCAGGGCAGAGAGAATGGGGGAGGGCCAAGGGAAGACTGGGGAGGGCAGACAGGCCTGAGCGTATACGCCAGACCTCCTAGCCAGGGATTTACAGCGGCAGGGAGTGAACACACGGTGAGGGTCTGTTATGGGCCAGACCCCTGTTAGGCCTGGAGATACAGAGACGAGTGAGATGGGGTCTGGGTTCCTGAGGGGTCAGTGGGGGAGACAGACATGTCCACGGATAAATGTCATGACCAGGTAGTGGGTGCAGTATGGCAGCTGCACATCAAGCACCCTGGGGTGGGGCGGGAGCGCTGGATGGGGAGGTGGCCTGCTCCCGGCTCCCTGTGTGACAGTGCACACGACAAGGTGACTAACACCGTAGGCTGGCACAGGTGGAACTGGAACTCGTGTATTCCGGCTTTGTTTCCTTCTTTCTTTTGGTTTTGGGATTTCCATTTTGAGGGAGAGAATTCTGACCGCAGAGAGGAGTCTGGGCACATGGGCACTGTAAGAATCCAGAGCTGGAAGTGCCCTTCCAAACCACTTAGGAGGTCAGAGGGGCACATTCTAGTTTACTTTTTTTGTCTTTAACAACTGTGGCTAATTTTTCGCTATTTCCTAGGAATGTAAAACCTGCAGAAGATTAATGCCTTTCTATCTTTAAGGTACATCAGCTTTTAAAAGAAAGATTCTTTATTAAAAGCAAGGGTTTATTTGCCCTTAAGTCTTGGCAAAGTGCTAAATTCCACTTTCAGTTTTGTTTCAGTGGTTTGCCACTTCTCACTTTCCTTCTTCCCTCTTCCCCCTCCTTTCCTTAATACCCTTGCAAATACCATGCGAGCTAAGGCATAGTGCCAACACTGTGACCTTGGCAAACTTGGGCCTCGGCTTCCTTATCTGTAAGTGGAGAGTTTGGATTAGCTGACGCGCATAGTCACCTGGTCCCCACATCTGTGAGTCCTGTGACTAGGGGACACCTGTAAAGAGGGGCTCACGAACTCCATTTCATCAGTCGTTTATTCTCCTGTTAATAAAAAAGAATCTTATTTCAGAACCGCCTTCCCCAGTCCTGTTAGTTGCACGTCCAAACCACTTTCTAGAAGCAGCAGCAAGCGGTTGATTCTTCACTGTGGTGTTTCCCAGCCTGTGATTGATGCCCCTCCTGGCAGGCTGCCTCTATTACAGGTGCACGGTGTGGGCTGTTCAGTGTTTTAGTCACAGGCGTACTGTGTGGATCCGGGAAGGAGGTTAGGACGGGTGACAGAAGGACAGACCGTAAGGGGCGATCAGCCTGAGGTTGTGCGGTGGGGTGGGTAATGCTTGGGATCCAGACAGAGCTCCCGAGTCACAGGGCAGGTGAAGGTTAGGGCTGGGAGCAAAGGTCCCGGGAGCAGAGAGGCGGAGAGAGAGCTCAAGAAACCATCCCTGATGGAGCGGGGGAGGGGCGGCTGAAGGGGATTCCCCCCTCCAGCTGTGTGGGCAGGAGCGGAGGCTGGGGACATCACCAAGGGGAGAGAAAGCGCAGCTGGGGGGAAGGGAGCCGCTTCCCGCAAACACAGGCTGAGGGTTTGGGCTGAAGTCTGAAAAGGGGGTGGGGTGCCCATCGACCTGAGGCCAGAAGGGAGGAGTTCATTGCTCCTAAGGAAATCAGGAGGGAGAGGGACGGGCTGGGTGGGTGGAAGAGGAGAGGACGGCTCGATGGGCAGCGTGCTGGGATCAAAACTGTGTCGTGAGAGAAACATCTGCGTGGGGCGATCCATGGCCTTCAGCCTGAGCCAGGCTGCTCTGGTCACCTGAGACCGAGAGAGCAAGTGGGGACACGTGTGGCCGTCCTTTTGGGCCACTGGCTTTCTCTCGTGTGAAATGGGAATAATCACTACGTCGCAGTGTTGTCCTTCTGAAGGCCCTTGGTACGTGCCTGCGGAGGTGACCTTGGGAGATGGCAGCAGTCTGAGAGGGAGGGGATAGTTTCCAGTTTCCCTTCCGCTCCGTGGCCAGTGTGCTGACCATTCACTTGACTAGGTGGACCGTGAATGAGACTTTAAGAGATGGTGCCCTGGGACTGTCCATCTGTCCCCAACTTTGTGGCCATGTGTTGTTGAGATTTTTATCACGTGGTCTCTCATCCGATCCCTTACGTTTCTTCCTGATCTTATCCCAGAGCCTGTCCCTGTTCTCCTGGCTGCGAGTTCAGTCTCTGCACCCTAAGATCCCAAGTGCACAGAATGGCCCATGTGTGTCATGGCTCTCTGTGAAAGTCTTTGTGGTGGCCTCAGTCTCCAGCATGCGCCTTCAGACTCACTGGGACCAGCATTTCTGACTTGGATGAGGCTGAGTATACAAGTGTGGACAAAGCAAAGTCTCCATGTGCATGGAGTTTTCTTGGTGATGGGGAGACAGGACAATCAAGTCAACAAATGTGAGGCCCGCCAGGGGGTCAGGAGGCAGACCCTCAGCGAGCCTTGTCACAGCTCTGCACCCGCGCACACGGTCGGTCATTTGACATTTGCTGTACTGCTGCTGTTTGTGTAGTGACACCTGAGTTCCTTTGAAAGGCCCTGCAGAGTTAGCAGCAGTTGTGCTGGGCTGAGTTCCAGGTTTCCATCGGGGCCCTGATCATGGCTGGCTTTCCCCTCTCTTTGATTTTAGAGACAGAGACAGGGTGGTGTGAACACCCCCAGGAATATCTCAGGCCTCCTTTGGACCGTTTGTTTGAAGGCCCGATGAGTGGCCCAGGGGGTTCTTACTAGGGTCCATGGATGGGTTTCATGAAGCCATTGAAATCCAGTTTATCATTCTGGGTGTGTGCATTTTTCTGGTGAGAGTGTCTAAAGCTTTCATTAAATCCACCAGAAAGAGCTCTGAAATGTTTATTTATTTAGGCCGCACGGCCCGCGGGATGTTGGTTCCCTGACCAGGGATGGAACCTGTGCCCCCTGCAGTGGAACCACCAGGGAAGTCCCTGAAAGGTTTATTTTTATGAAAGTGGATGAAAAGATAGAATTGGGCCATTGAGAGCTTCTCTTTATTGCTGTCTGTCCCCTTTGTAGAGGAACTAACGTGATGTGATTTGCCTAAAGTGAGGAGGCAGACACAGGCCGAGAGCCTCAGTGCACTTATCTGGGACTTGCCATTTCTGTGTCTTATGGTGGGACACGTTCAGTTATTCCTCTGAGAAAAAAGAGAACCAAAATGATAAAGCTGGCATCATGGAAGACCAGCCAACTCAGTGGGAGAGAGCACGGGAGGTGTATGTGATGCCGCAATGTGGTTTTGTCATCCACTCAGCAGGAGGAGAAGGCTGGGTCTCAGGAAGAGAGCAGAAAATGCTTCTTATATTTCTGAGTCTGATGGGCACTGACCGTAGGTCTGGAGAGGACAGTCTAGGACTTTGGCTGTTGATGTCAAAGGTACCTGTTTTAGAATATTCCTCTGCTTGAGAAGTCCATAATAGTTTATGTAAATAATAAAGTTCATGACAATTGTCCTTCAAGATGAGGGTATGGAGGGTAGCTTTTAAGAGGGAGGGCGTTGATACCTACTTTTGATCCAGCAGTTCTACTTCTTGGGGTTTATTTTAAGAAATAATTAAGACCATTATTCATCCCAGAGCTGTTTGTCATAGTGAAAAGTTGAAAACCTAAGTATACAACAATTGGGGGTTGGTTAAACAAATGACATATATCCAAATAATGGAATACTTGGCAACCCTAAAAAATAATATCCAGAGGAATATTCTTAGAAAGTTGTTCAAAAAACATTGTTATGTACAAAAAGTTACATACTGCCTTTGTAAAAAATAAATTATTCAGAAAATACTAGTTGGGTGCCTACTGTGAGCCAGGAGCCCTGCTGGACGCTGGTGACAGAGTGATGAGCTAAGCAGTTATGTTTCCTGCCCTCAATTAGCGTACAGTCTACTAGGGAAATAGTCAAGCCATATTGACTTTCTCATAAAGTTTTATAAATACTCATAGGAGGACTCCAAAAACAGTGACTCCTTAACAGGCACGTTCAACCACCTGTGAAGTCCAATCAGGTATGTCTCTGTATACTTGTTACTGGCTACATCCCTGACCTGAAATCACTGATTTCTTAGAAAGCTTGAAGTAAGTCACTGAGATGTGTTACTGACACTGCCTTACTGTCTGTCTTCGTTTCTCCCCTGCAGTTCGAGGTTCTGTGGGGGGAAGGGTGGTGGAGGCACAGTCATTTTGGGAGTGGGGGATATTCCCGCCCTACTTCCTGGCTTCTGTCCTCAGTGCTGTAGTCATCGCAAGCCTTGTCACCAGCTCACCTGGAATTGCCTCTTGTTCACTGTCGCCTCTCGTGGGCCTCACATTGTTCTGACTTGGGCCCCTGACTTGTCATCTGTGGTGTTTGCAGCCACGTGGAGTAATGCTTCATTCTTAGAAATCATCTAGTTTAAATCCTTTTTTGGAGCCTGGCGAAGCTGGGACTGGAATCTGTGTGTCCTGCCTGCCCGATGGACATCTTTTCCACTAGGCAAGAGCATGGCCATTCCTGGTCACCACAGCGAGGGCTCTTCCAAGCAGGTCTGCGTTAAAAACCACATGCATTTCAAATTGGTGACCCCACAAAACTGCAAGAAAGCTTAATTCCTTCAAAGGCAAAAGGGCAGCAGATTTCTTGAGGAAGAAGTAATGAAGCACCGTCTCTGCTAGCGTGGCTGCTTGTCACAGTATGGAGACCAAGTTGAATTGGTGTTGGCAGAGTTTGGCAAGCGTGTATAAGGGCTGTGTTCTTAGCGAAACTTTGGGATCTTCTACGGTGTGCCAGCCATGTTAGCTCCCGGGATCCACACAGGAAGACGACGTAGGGGTCTGCTCTCTAGAGCCCCTCTCTAGAGAGAGCAGTGGAGAGATGGGCCCCATGACAATACACTGCAGTCTCATGCTGTGTGTACTAGTGACTGGGACTCGAGAATTTTGGCTAAAATATTCAGGAAGGCAGTCCCTGGGGAGGGCGGGTTTGATCTGGACCCTGAGGAGGGGTGGGATTGCCAGGGGCACCGCTGACTTCAGAGTCCACGTGAGGGCACCTCCTGTAGACAGGCAGTGCATGGCCTGGGCTGACTGTTCAAGACCTCGCGGCGTTTATTTGCCTTTTAACCTAAATTTTGGCTTTTTAAAAATTTATTTATTTATTTACCTATCTATCTATCTATCGCTATGCTGCGTGCTTGCGGGATAACCACTATTTTTTTTTTCTTTTTTTAAATTTATTTTATTTTTTGCTGCGTTGGGTCTTGGGTCTTCGTTGCTACGCGTGGGCTTCCTCTAGTTGAGGCAAGCGGGGGCTACTCCTCGTTTTGGTGCGTGGGCTTCTCATTGCGGTGGCTTCTCTTGTTGCGGAGCACGGGCTCTAGGCACATGGGCTTCAGTAGTTGCGGCACATAGGCTCAGTAGTTGTGGCTCGTGGGCTCAGTAGTTGTGGCTTGCGGACTGTAGAGCGCAGGCTCAGTAGTTATGACACATGGGCTTAGTTGCTCCATGGCATGTGGAATCTTCCTGGACCAGGGCTTGGACCCATGTCCACTGCATTGGCAGGCGGATTCTTAAGCACTGCACCACCAGGGAAGCCCCACCACTATTGTTTTGATGTATATACCTCCCATCTTTTTTTCTGTAAATACTAGATGTGCACCCAAATAGTAAAATAGTATTATTTTAACCAAATCTTAAAAGGAATAGTATTGCCAAAGCTAAATCTCAGCAGTTCTAGAATTGACTTCTAGGATACAAGTATAAATCTGAAATTTTATAAGTTATTAGTAATGCTATTATTAAAATCATAATAGAGTTTGGCATTAATGGTATAAGAACTTAATTTCTTAGCATGTATGATCAGTATAGTGAACATTTGTGATACTGGGTACATATGGACTTTCAGGAGGTGGAGGAGGGAGGAGCAAGGCTTTTCATGTATTTTATTATTTTTTAAATTTTTTTTCATTTATTTGTTTATTTATTTATTTATTTATTTAGGGCTGTGTTGGGTCTTCGTTTCTGTGCGAGGGCTTTCTCTAGTTGTGGCAAGTGGGGGCCGCTCTTCATCGCAGTGCACGGGCCTCTCACTATCGCGGCCTCTCCTGTTGCAGAGCACAGGCTCCAGACGCGCAGGCTCAGTAGTTGTGGCTCATGGGCCTAGCTGCTCCACGGCATGTGGCATCTTCCTGGATCAGGACTCGAACCTGTGTCCCCTGCATTGGCAGGCAGATTCTCAACCACTGCACCACCAAGGAAGCCCTTATTTGTTTCATTATTTATTTATTTTGGTTTTTGAATTATTATTATTATTTTGGTTAGCTGTCAATATGAGACATTGTAAGTGGTCGTTCGTCTCCAACTTACTAAACTTTTGACCAATAACTGACTTCTCTCCTCTTTAACTCCTGGACCTAAAGATTTCCTTGGTGATGATGATGCAGTTTCATTTGAAGTTATCCCTCACCCCAGCTTAGTGTGGTGATCAAAGGAGAATATGTCTGGGTAATATCAGAAGCACAAATAAGATCGTTGCCCTTATACAAATTTTTCCCTGATATTTTGGCCTGTGATTGCTGCTTCATATAACCAGCTGAGAGAATAACACGTCCTTAAGCCTGGGCTCTGGAAGTGTGGCAGTGGAGTAGTGTAATTGGCTTTTAAGATAACAAAGCTGTTTTCCAAATCTCCATCTTCATCTCAGCTTTCACTGCCTGCACACCAATTTCAGCATCTCCCCTGGGGAAGAATGACAAAAGAATCTTTACAAGAGGTAATATGTGAGAAATGTTTGCTCCTTCAAGGTACCTCAGTTCCTAACAATTGACTACTTTCGCTACAAGCAACCCTGGGTTGTCAGTAAGCATGCCCTTTGATATTGTTAGTAAGCATGCTGTGTCGATGCTGTTATCTGCAAAGTACAGTGTTAGAATTTTCTTTTATTTAAGCAGCCTTTTCAAATATGTAATAACCAGCCATCCACCCTGTCTTTGAACGTCTCGTGTAAGTACACGACAAAATCCCTTGGGTGTCACATAGTTTGCCTTTGGGTGGAGGAGAGTTTTATTCTGAGTTACATCTGGAATGCTCACCAACATTTGGAAGTGAATCTTTGGATATTATCAGAGACTGTTTGAAAGATGTGCCTTGTTCATATTACTGATGTCGCCATGCTGATGTGTAATCTACGTGGTAATGCAATCACTGATCACATTGTCAGTCCAAGGATGCCAGAAATGACATTTGAAGAAAGCATTCTGCTCTTTGGCCTTCCATGTCGAAACCAAAGGTGGGATTTTGGCCAAGCATGGAAACTGGAGACAGTTTCAGTGGATCCTTAAATAAACATAGAAATCTCTATATATTTTATTTTTATAGGTTTAAAATTATAATATTTCTAAGATGTGACTGGGAATGTTCCAAATCTATAATTTGCTTTTAAAAAGTACAAACATTTTTCATTTATTATTCTGTTTTAATTAGAGTAAAATATACATAACATAAAATTTACCATTTTAACCATTTTTGAGCATACAGTTCAGTCACATTAAGTACATTCACACTGATGTGTGACCGTGATCACCATCCACCTCCGGAAGTTTTTCATCATCCCACGCTGAAACTTTGTGCCCATTAAATGATAGCTCCCCATTCCCTCCCCACTCCAGCCCCTGGCAACACCATTCTACTTCCTTTGTCTATGAATGTGACTCCTCTAGGGGCCTCATTTAAGTGAAATCATACAGTATCTGTCCTTGTATGTGGCTTATTTCACTTAGCATAATGTTTTCAGGGTTCATCCATATTGTAGCTTATATCAGAATTTCCTTTCTTCTTAAGGCTGAACAATATTCCATTGTATGTATATACCACATTTTATTTATTCGTTCATCTGTTAGTGGACACTGGGGTTTCTTCTACCTTTTAGTTGTTGTGAATAATGCTGCTGCTATGCAGCATTTATTTGAGTTAAACATCTTTAAATAGGATTTTTTTTAATAAGGAAAAATCTATGCCTTCTTGTGGTCAGTTTTATCAGAGGGCTGCCATGTCCAAGTTAGGTCCAGGAAATGCCTACCTCACAGACATAAAAACACCCAAGCACTTTCAACAGTGTTCAGCTGAAAGCTTTAGTATTTGCCTGAGGTCAAGAGAGCAGTTTCATAATATTTCTGTGCAGCCTCAGCAGCGAACTTGGCAGCAACCTCGAGTGAGGCCTGTCAGGGTTCTTGGAAAACAGCCTGGTGTTTTCATATCTTTTGCCCTGATAGCTTCTGCCTGTCAGTACGTCAAGAGGGAAAATATGACAATAGCCTTGGTCCCTCAGCTCAGTCTTAGCTGGTGAAATTCTCATCCGAGCCCTTTCTGGATATGCAGATATGACTTACTTCAGCAGTTTGCTCTTCTGTGAGCCTGTTTCACTGTCTGTCTGGGAGGGGAGCTAAGGGTCTGGGCTACAAGCTGTGTGCAGCCAGCTAGCACTCTTGATTTAAACTTGTATATTTTTCAAATCTGTGTGGCAGGGGAGGCCTGGTGGAGAATACAGAGCGGCAAACTCTCCCCTGACTCCGTGCGGTGGTCCCTTGGCTTAGTGGTGCATGGTCATACTGCAGTGACGTCTGAGGTACTTTTTTCTGGACATGTGGGAAACTGAGGTTAGCTTTCTCTTTTGTGGCAAGAGAAGTGAAATGTTTTGTTCCTCTACAGACTAGATAAGAATCGAATATGATTAACCGTGATTTAAACAAGGCCAGTCAAGTCTGTTTGCTTACGCTGCCCACATTTTTTCAAGGCACCTGACATATCTGCAGTGGAGGCCTGTCCATGAGTTTACTGACAGCATCATGGATTATAGTTTTATACTAAAGGTCTGTCTTCTTGCTGTATGATCTTTCTCTTTGTTAAATCAAGTTTTGGCATCTCTCTGGGTCTTTTTACTGATATGTATGTATATAGATTTGTAGAGTTGTGGAGTAGATTTTAAAAAGTCCTTGATTTAAATAGGTGTCCTCTGGAACAATATAACAGACATGTTTGATCCTCAGTCATACAATTTATATATTTAGTTAGTCACTTTTGGCCATCAGTCAAATATTCTGCTTCAGAGAATAACTGTGATACTATCTGAATAAATTGTTTGATTCAGAATGCAAGATGTAATTAGGGATGTGTTTCTTGGAAAAAAGATAATTGGGGTCTTTTGTATTACTAAAATTTTGAGTGTAGCTAACTAATATGGCACTGCGTCAGGTATCTAGGCAAACAGTTGCCACTTTACAGTTGAAGTCTGCTTTACATTAGGCACTTGGAGGCCGAGTGGGCCTGCTGTTTCTGAGGTGCAGAATCTGCTGTACCGTGGCCCTCTGGTAGGTCACAGTGGTGGTTCTGCATGGGCCAGAGCAGGTGGTGGTGGGGATGTGGCAGAGATGTGGGGCTCCTGCCTGTGTTCCCCTGATGGACCGGGATACCAAGTGATCTGCGTCTTCACTGCTTTCGCATGCGCTAGCGGAGATAGGGCTCCACTCTCTCGGAGGTTATGATCAAAAGAGGAATACGAACAAATGTCTGGAGGCTGTTTATACTCAGCGTGCCTGTATGTATCTTCCATCCTCTACTGAGCACCCCCCCCCTTTTTTTTTTTTTTTTTTTTTGCGGTACGCGGGCCTCTCACTGTTGCGGCCTCTCCCGTTGCGGAGCACAGGCTCCGGACGCTCAGGCTCAGCGGCCATGGCTCACGGGCCCAGCCACTCCGCGGCATGTGGAATCTTCCCGGACCGGGGCACGAACCTGCGTCCCCTTCATCGGCAGGCGGACTCTCAACCACTGCGCCACCAGGGAAGCCCCTGAGCCCCTTTTTATCTGAATCTTCCCTGATCGCTCCACTGAGATGGCCGTTCTCACCTTACTTCTGACCCTCTGACATCGAAAGCTTCTTCATGTTCCTCCTTGACTGTCGTGGAGCCCCCTTCTTTCACTTCCTTTTCCCTCTTTGGGTCTTTGGGACTCCCTACATTTCTGGTTCTCTTATCTTGCCAAGAGTTCCTTCTCTGACTCCTTCCCTGGTACCTCTGCCTGATCCGTATGTGTGAATGTTTCTCGAGGTTCAGCCCTCAGTCTGCTTGCTGAGCAGGTCTGTGCAGGCTTGTGCAAGGGGACACTTCCCTTTATTGGAGGCGGGGTGGCGAGGGTTGGATCCACCGGGCAGAGAGGACTCTGATTGCTTACAGTTTGGGAGATGTGGTCAGAGTAGTAGAGGTCCTAAAACTCAGGCTGTGTGGGAAGGAGTGATGGAGAAAGTGCAGAACCTTTTTTGCACTGAGACCTCTATTTTAGGAGTAAACTCTAGGAGTCAGAACTATTGATGTATAGATTAAATCTGATCGTTCCTATTTATCTTTCCCATTTTCTGATTTGTATTTCATTTCCAGATTTGTTAATGTGACTCCTACTGAAATAAACAATGGCCTGTATTTCAAATTTTATGCTATTCTTAATGTTTGAAAATTCAGTCAGTAATAAAATCTCAACCTGCTCACATAGGCTCTAGTTTGTCCTGTTCCTCTGTACACACGTAGAGGACAAGTTTTGTACACTCTCCACAGTAACAAATGATTACAGTTAAATAGTATTAGAAATTGACTTTAAGAATTCATTTTTTTCTCTCATAGGTTTGTTGCCAGTTGCTTCTTTAAGATACATTGAAATGTTATGGCTGTTTAATTTAAAATAGTTACACAGCATTTCTTTTATGACTGTAGAGGTCTGCACAGCTTAGTTTTCTCTACCACTCAATTTTATTTATTGCTTTGAGTTAACATTTGGAGGTACTGTTTCTGATACCGTATACCTCAAGACTGTGGTTTCTTGGATTTTTTTCTTTTTTGTTTTTAGTTTTCTGAACTGCCTGGTAGATGTCTTCTTTATCAGATTCCCTTGTTTGTGGAGCCCAGAAGTTTATGAAAAATGAGAGAGGGGATATCAGATATTGGAAGGCACTCAACATGGTGTAGTGAAAAGGCTTTTGAGTCTTGGCAGAGGTGGGTTTGGGTGCCTGCTCTGTCCATCACTGACAGTGGGATGTTGATCAGGTTACTTGAGTTATTTGAATCTTATTCCCTCTTGTGTAAAATGGGGATAATAATGCTCATCTCACAGGTTTGTTATGGGGTCATGTCTGTAAATCCCAAGCACACTGGTCGGCGAGTAAGTGGTAGTGGTTATTACTGGGATTTCCTCTCCTGAGGCTAAAACGTATTGGAAAGTGATTAGATTTCTGTTATTTTCTTTTATCATTTACCATTTCAGAGACTATGGAGGTAGAAATGAGGAAAGTCTAGACTGACTGAGAACCTCATTTTATTGTTGGATTGAATTCTTATCGTCTAAATTTGTACGTTTCTGTCTTTCCCCTGATTGCTTTTTCTGCTGTGGGATATGGTGTTAAAAACAAAATAGGGGGGCTTCCCTGGTGGCACAGTGGTTGAGAGTCCGCCTGCCGATGCAGGGGACACGGGTTCGTGCCCCGGTCCGGGAAGATCCCACATGCCGTGGAGCGGCTGGGCCCGTGAGCCATGGCCGCTGAGCCTGCGCGTCCGGAGCCTGTGCTCCGTCCGGAGCCTGTGCTCCGCAACGGAGAGGCCACAACAGT
The DNA here is from genome assembly GCF_964270905.1 of Leucopleurus acutus. Classification (NCBI taxonomy): domain Eukaryota; kingdom Metazoa; phylum Chordata; class Mammalia; order Artiodactyla; family Delphinidae; genus Leucopleurus; species Leucopleurus acutus. The sequence goes on from NC_139156.1 coordinate 38,321,035, forward strand.
GAGAGGCCCATACCGCAAAAACAAACAAACAAACAAAAAAACCCAAAATAGTTTACAGTAAGATTTTTCTCTGTCTAGAATCTTTGTAAATGAATCAGTCCTACTAGCCAGTTCCCTCCCCAGGGAGTGGAGGCTTTACATTTATTTTTTCTCATTTTTAAATGTTTTTATTATGAAAATATTTTGAACATTTAGAAATATAGAGAATAATCTAGTGAACATATATACCCAACCCTCAGTTTTATCAGATGTTTGTGTTTGATGTGTTTTGGTATACATATGTTATTATTATTTTTGAAACAAATATCCCATCTCCACTGGACTGTAAGTTCAGGGACCTTGCTGTCTGGTGCTTAGGACAGTGCTGGGTGAGGGGCAAGCTCCAAATAAACACTGTGTGTTCTTCTCCAGGGCCTTGCCCTCCCTTCCTCCCAGAGGTAACACTGTCACGGATAGGATAGCAAGCCACTGAGGAGGAAAAAGTATCATGCTAGGTTCAGCCAGTGATACAAATGTGCGTAAACTCAGGACTGCCCTCGAGGAATTTTTGTGCCATGATGTAAGATAAGACAGATGAATTCAGAAATAGCTCCTCTAGAAACCAGAACATTCTCCCTGCATTTGCAGAGCCACAGAGTGGCTGGTTATCAGAAGTAACTGTTGGGATGAACTTTAAGAAGCAGAGATGGGGCTGGGCTTTCTAAGCTGACAGGACAGTTGAGCCAGAGCTCAGCAGTGGCAACAATTCCAGGGATTGGAACTAGGTAGTTCAGGGTGGCCTGGACTCTGTTCTCGGAAGGGAGTAGCAAAAGAAGAATAAAGCGGCCACAGAACAAGACTGTTGAGCTCTTATTACATATAACTAATAGTACTAGGTCCTTAATGGGCAGCATAGCATATTAGATGAAAAACCGACCTTCTGGAAGCATACCATCCTGGACTGAAGTTTAGTCCCCTCTTTTTCTGGCTGTGTGGCCTGAGGTAAGCCACTTAACCTCTCTGAGCTTCAGTCCTGATGTGAGGGCTGTTCTCACTTTGGCTACTGAAGGTAAGAGCACTGAATTGAGTTCTTTTTTGTTTTTTTTTTTAACATCTTTATTGGAGTATAATTGCTTTACAATGTTGTGTTAGTTCCTGCTGTATAACAGAGTGAATCAGCTATACATATACATATATCCCCATATCTCCTCCCTCTTGCGTCTCCCTCCCATCCCTCCCTATCCCACCCCTCTAGGTGGTCACAAAGCACCGAGCTGATCTCCCTGTGCTATGCGGCTGCTTCCCACTAGCTATCTGTTTTACACTTGGTAGTGTATATATGTCCATGCCACTCTCTCACTTCGTCCCAGCTTACCCTTCCCCCTCCCCGTGTCCTCAAGTCCATTCTCTATGTCTGCGTCTTTACCGAATTGAGTTCTTGCCAGACATTCCATTCTGTTTTAAGAAGTCATCTTGCCTTTGGGCATTCGAAATAGGCAGCTAAATGATGAGAAGTGTGACTTTTTGGTTGGTCACAAATGTACAGAGTGACCTCATGTACGTGAAGTCACGTACAGAGTGACAGTACAAAGGGAACTCAGCTTGCCTGCCAAATCTGCACTTCTCTAGTACCTTGTGAAAAGACCGTCCTCTTATAAGTCATCAAGACCAGAACCAGGGAGGCACCGACAATTCCTTCTCCTTTACCCCTGTGTCCCTCCAGTTGCCAAAGCAAGGTCATTTTACCTCTTTATTATCTATTGTATTCATCCACAGTCCCAGGCCTGGATTTTTGTATGTACAGCTCTCCACTTTCTGCCCTGTCTTTATTCCATTCTCCCAACTGTTGTCATAGTCCTTTACCTCAACTGCAAGGATGACCATGTGAGTCCCTGCTTAAATGTGTCTGTTGTTCCCATTGCCCTTAGGAGAAAGCCTGAGCATCATTTGAGCATGAGTCTCCATTGTTTGTCCCTTGTCATCCTCACTTACTCTTTCCCTTCCCTAGTGGGTCCTGCTTCCATGCCTTCTGCCCACTTAGAAGACGTTTCCCCTGCTTGGCTCATCTTATTTACTCTCATGTTTCAAGACTCAACTCAAGCATCACCTCCTCTGTGAGGAGCACCGCCTTCCTGGGCTGGGCTTCCCCCCGCTGCCCCGCTGACGCCTGCCTCTGTTATTCCACCAAGCGCACTGGGTTGGGATGGGCCACTTAGCTGTTTCCAGAGTGAACGCGCTTGAGAGCACAGCCTGTTTTGTTAAAAAAAAAAAATCTCATGCTTCTTCATGCCTAGCCTGGTGTCTGACACATATGAGGCTCTCGAAAAAGATTAGTAGGATATACACGGCTAAGAAATTACTTTTTTATCTTCCTGAAACCAGGAAGACTGAAGCTGGGTAACAGAAGCTTTCCTCCTTCCCACCTTTCTGTCTGTATCCATTCCAGCATCTGCTCAACAGCCCAGCTGTGATGGAAGAGAAGCATATGGTTGACTTGAAAGAGGCAGTTGGGATGTGACTGCATGTAAAATATATTCACCTGCCCCCCCCCCGTATATTGGCAGCAATGACACCTCATATTTGTCCTTTTATTTGCATTCTTCTCCTTAAGTGTCGCCACAGACGTGATCTCATCTGGTGCAAGGGGCTGGTAGCCTGAGTGCTGGATGGGAGCTTGCGATAATCCCAGCTTTGTAGATGCAGAAAGGGAGATAAGGGGCGAAGAAATTTGCCCAAAGTTAGTGAGTTGCTAATGGCGGAAGAGACCAGACTTTGCGCTGAAGTCGTCTGCCCTTTCTTCTCTTTTATAACCGGCAGAACTGGGTTGTGTCAGATTGATGTTTTCACCTATCATCATTGAAAAGGAAGATGGGCAGAAGAGGTGGTGTAAACAGTGTTCTGTGTATTAATTTTGCTTGCAGGTGTACTTTTTAACTGTTAATTTCCCTAATCTTCCTTCAGTTCTGGTTAAGTGCTCAGGGTGGTGGTGTCACTGGGTTCATTTGGCTGAAGTAGCTGAGGCCCATTAAGTGGTGTTCTGCGGCCTGCTTTGGGCAGAGATGAAATTGCCACACTTCAATAGTATTGACTTCAAACAATTTTCCTGCTTCACAAACTAATAAAGTGACAACAATAAAAGCTTAGTCCTTCTTAAATTGTACTCTTTACGTTCTATTAAATCCTTTAAAATGAATTTTTTTTTTTCCGTTCTGGCATTGTGGAGTCTTTGCGTAAACTTATGCAGGACAAGAAAATGGCTCTCTAGCATTCAACAATCACATTGTTAGCTTCCAGGAATTTATACATTTTGAAAATTGCAGCCTCTGAAGTGGGCTGTTGCAGGGAAACCACACCTACATGTTTAAATTAAATTCTGGGCTCCTGAGAGCAAAGATGAAGGCAGAGTGAGATTGAAAATGCAAAGGGAAAAACAATCAGGACTCAACCAAGATATGTTCAGACAGCAAGCAAGTCTTGGACGGTAGTCTTTCGGTTACTTTTTTGTGGCGGGGGGTGGTGGTTACTCTCTCCGTTGATCTCTGGCAAATCTGTCTAGTTTTGTTGTTTTATCAGTCCTCATTCTTCTTGATCACTGAGTTATTCCAGCCCCTCTGCCCGCTGCCTGCATGAAACCTCTCTTCTCTTGGCTTTTATTATACAAGAAATGGTATTCTCAGTCTCCTCCTGTCTCTTCCCTGCTAATGGCTTCTTCTCCCACCATCACTCTACCATCCACACTCATCAGTGGTTTTCACTTTATTTTGGTCCCTGATGGCGTTTGTGTGGGACATAGCGGTTTTTCCATATCTGGGTGTTTCTACTTGTTTGTCCTGCTGTCTTCCCAGACTCAGTAGCTTAAAAACAAATGGACTTCGCAGTGTTTGTGGTGGGAAAGATCATTTGTTTCATTATCTCGTGTTAGAATTAAGTAAATTAAAGCTCAGGGAGGAGATGTGACTGGTGTAATTTCGCACAGCCATCATTTGGCGAAATCAGGCTAGAAACCAAGATTCTTGACCGTCTGTACATCTCAGAGCCTCTGCATGGACTTCTCCTCACTCACCGACTCTTCACGGTCTCCTGTACCATTACTGTTTCCTCAGCAAGGAACTTCAGAGCTATTTGACCTTCACATATCCCCTCCTTCCCCACAAACCAACCTACCAATTCTTTCTCTGATTTAAAATTTTATTCTTTAATAATTAAAGAAATTTACCAACAGTAAAATTCACTTTTTTGGAGCATGTAGTTCTGTGAGTTTTAACAGATGCATATAAACAGCATTTAGAATAATCTATCGGCCCTCAAATTGCCTGGTGCTGCCTTTTTGTAGTCAAACTCTCCCCCTCCCCCTGACTCCTGGCCACACCGATCTGTTCTCTGTCACTATAGTTTTGCCTTTTCCAGAAAATCATGTAAGTGGGGTTATATGGACTATATCCCTTTGAGACTGACTTCTTTCATTTAGCATAATGCGTATGAGATTCACCCATGTTGTATGTATTAATAGTTTGTCCCTTTTTATGACTGAGTAGTATTCCACCACTGTTTGTTTACTCATTACACCAGCACTGTGTGAGAATCTTAGTGGCTCTGCATTTTTGCCAGCATTTTATATTGCCAGTTTTTAAAATTCAACCATTTTGATAGATGTGTAATGGTATCTCATTGTGATTTTAATTTACATTTATTTCTCTAATGATTAATGATGCTGAACATCTTTTCATGTGCATATTTGCTGTTCTTCTGCCTGTTAGGTATATCTGTATTCCTGTCCATCATGATGTTTACTTCACCCACGGTCATTGTCATAACCCTATTCCATGTGGTTATTGTGCCTAGCTTTCTGTGTCAGCATTGTTTCCCAGGTACCCCAGTATGTTCCAAGGTCAAGGCACTGAGCTAGGAACTTTATGTACATAGTCTCATTTTACTCTTACAAAACCCCTGTGAGATAAGTGGTGTCTTCTATTTTTATGGAGGAGGAATAAAGACCCCATGTTCAACAGATATTTATTGAGTACCTACTGTATGCTATGAGCCAGTTATTATACCCATTGACTAGTTCTGTGACTTTGGGCAAGTCATTTAATCACGGAGTCAATTTTCTTATCTGTTAAATAGGGATCTATATCACCGTATTTTCTCTCAGGGTGATTGAGCAGAGGTTTTAAAGAAGAACATAGACGGTCTGGCCATGGTATATACTGAGGAAACATTGGCAGTGGTTCTATTGTTCTCTTCAAACACTTCAAACTGTCCTGAGGCTGTTTCTGCCCCTTGCTGGCTAACTTCCTCTGGAAAATTGCCCCTTGGCCGGTCTCCTCCTCCACTCTGCATCAATATCAGGACCAACACAAGATTCAGCCTTTTGTTTTTAAGAAATCTGTTTCTCTGGTTGCTCTGTGCAGCTCACTAATGAATTGGCATCAGTTGGTCGAGAAAGAGATGGGATTGAACAAATTTTGAAAAGCAGACCTACAGTGCTGCAGTTACTCCTTCATCCCTCCTCTAAAGGCAGAGGACCAGTTACCATGGAGATTGCTGGTAGCTAACCTGGGGGCTGTGTTCCTAAATTCACATTTCTTACTTTGAATACCTAACCTGAGGTATGGCAAAAGGGGTACTAGGGAGGCACCTTATCTCTCAGAGCAGTGGTGTGTGTAGTGTTGCTGGAATGTTTTAAATTTGTCATTTACTAGTCATTTAATCAAGCTTTTTTTCTTTGTTAGCCAGATAATTGGGGATGATTTCCAGGAAACTGGAAATACTTTGAAGAGGGGCTGGTATTTGAAATGAGTGCTTAAGATTCTCTGAAGTCAGTAACAGAAAAGTTAAATGAGCCAAATGCTTTACTCTGAGTCCATTCCAGCTTCAGTGTTTATGTAAGAATGTCTTACTTTTACTAATACCATGAAGGGTTGATCTAGTTGGCAAGGTTATTCTGTTTAGGGTGAGACAGAAAGAGAAAATCATAATATGAGTAAAAAAAAAAAAATCATCATGGTACCAAGATGGCATTTTACCAATTGTCATCATCCATCATGGAGTATGAGAGGCTTTGCTTGTGGAAGCAAGGGTGCGCTTAAAACTGGCTCCCTGCTTTTACCTCTGCGGTAGCTAGAGCACGTTTTCAGTTGTTAAGCATGTATCCAACGCTTACCATGTTCCAGGTCTATGTTAGGTATTAAGTCTCCTTAATCTTCAGAGTAACCATCTGAAATAAAAGATAGCCCCATTTTACAAAACATCGTGTGGAGAGGCCATTTGACTTATCCAGTGTGACCCTGTGAGGAGGTGGCATTGAGCCCTGGTTCTCTGACTGTGCCTGCTGCTCTTATTGGAACCCACTCTGCCTGTCACGGAGGCATGACAGCTGCTGCCTGCTGAGTGCCAAGAAAGCCAGCACACCTTCTCCCACTGTGGCATCTGTTTCTTTCATGGGGGCTGTTTCCAAGACCTAAGGTCAACACTTGCCTACCACAAGCCCTGAGATCGGGTAATTTTATTTTGTCCAGAAGGCCCATTGTAGAAAGAACGTGAACTTTAAGTCAGAGAAAATGTTCAAGTGGTGTCTCCACCATTTTGTCACCATTGCAGGGCCTTCTGGCTGGTCTTGGGGGCCTGAAAAAGCTGCCTAGGGTAGTGGTTAAGAATGTGGATTCTGGAGTAAACTGGTTTCAAATCCTTGTTCTATCAGCTGTGTGACTTACCAGCTGTGTGACTGTGTACAACTTAATTGCTTTCTATGCCTCAGTTTCCACCATCTGTGAAATGGGTGTAGCAATAGTTCCTACCTCACAGGGATAAATGATTGTAAAGAGACAAATAAGAACTGTCAAGAGGTTGAGTTGAAATAACCCCATTTTGGTCATCTTGGTCATCTAGTGCAATTGTTTCTTTCAGTGACATGATAACGAGCTTCCTTGAAATTTATAGTAACTTTCTTCTCTCCTTGCCCAAAGTGAAAGAATTTCACATTTTTTTAATTTAATGCCAGCACAAATATTTGCTACCATGATTTTACTAGAAAAACAGATTAAATTTTCACAAAATTACTATCTCTACCTAAGAAATTGAATTAGTAAATCTAAACAGGATGTTTTTTTGTCTAGAGAATACCTAAGTGTTTTTTGTAGAATTACTATACATAAAATTAGGTATAGTAAACAACAGTCTCATTTTTTAGGTGAATATATGAAAAACACAACCAATTCTATATTAAAAAAACAACAGCAACACCCTATTTCATTGAAATGATTTGACTCCCCTTCTTTAATCTTGAATTTGGCTGGGTTGCATTTGAATTAACTTTTTTTCCCCTTCAAGTTGACTGCCGTAAGAGGGGACCATAGCTGTGAGTCCACTAGGAGGACAGCAGTCTCTGAATTGAGCGTAGGTCTACAAGTCAAATTTGACTGATAACCCGTGGGCAACGTGGTGCTGGCTGAGTCTGCATCCTTATTCCGAAGTCTGTCCTGATGTCCTGTGACTAATATGTTCCAGCTGTCTGGGTCACTACTTTGGAGTACTATTTATTTGCAGCGGTGATGCTGCAAATAGGAAAAGCTTTCCCTTTTGTTGGTTGAAAGCTTTGCTGGTAATTAGCAAAACAGGCATGCCTCTTATTTGGAGAGAGACTGGAAAAGCGGCTGAAGAGTCAATTGTACGTAACCACTTTGGAAAACGATCTGGCATTACCGAGGAGAGTTGAACGAACATATGTGGTCCCAAGCCCAGCTCTCTTCTCCTAGGTATACGCCCTGGAGAAGTTTGCTGTGTGCACCGGGGGATGAGCAGTAGAATATAAAGGCAGCATTATTCATAACAGCGAAAACTGAAAAATCCCCAGATGATCCTTAACAGTAGAACAGAGCAGTAAATTGTGGGTATGTTCACATAGTGAGAACTATATGGTGGTGAAAAATCAGCTACAGTCACATGAGTCAACAGGGATGAACCTCAAAATCAAAATCTTAAGAGGCGAGTCTGGAATACATACAGTCCTGGTTTCCTTTGTATTAGGCTTAAAGCCAGGCAGAACACAACAGCATATTGAGAATACAGATGTGGTAAAACCATACAGAGGAGGAAAGGATTGACTCAAGATTCAGGCCTGTGGTTATCTCTGGTGGGGAGAGTGGAGGGGTTGAGGCACAGGAAGGGGTACACAGGCCTTTTGTTTCTTTGTTTGTTTTAAACAAAAGTCAAAACAGAACCTAGCACCACCAGCTGGGTATTAACATACATGGGATTCATTTTATTATTCTTTAAGCTGACATATGTTATTATATTAGTTATCACTGCATAACAAGTTACCTCAAAATTTAGTGGCTTAAAAGTGATAAATCTTGATCATCTCACACAGTGTCTGTGTGGGTCAGGAAACCAGGAGCAGCTTCGCTGGATGGTTCTAACCAGGGGAAGGTCACATGGGGCTGCAGTCAGGATGTCAGTGGAAGCAGCCATCGTCTGAAGGCTTGCCTGGCCTGGAGGATCTGCTTCTCAGAAGGCTTACTCACCTGGCTGTTGCAGGAGGCCTCGGTCCTTACCACGTGGGCCTCCCTCTAGGGTGGCTGGAGTGTCCTCATGACCATGACGTGGCAGCGGGTTTCCCTGCCAAGGCAGTGAGAGGGAAGCTGCTCTTTGGACCTGGCCTTTGAAGTCACACCCCATCCTTTCCCCAATATCCTATTAGCCACACATGCCAGCCCTATTCAGTGTGTGTGTGTGTGTGTGTGTGTGTGTGTGTTGGGGGTACTTCACAAGAGCCTGAGTGCCAAGAGGCAGGGGTCATTGGGGGCCATCTGGGAGGCTGGCTACCATGGTAGGCACTTTTATTTTTTTATTTTTTAAATTAAATTTTTTTTATTGTGTGTGTTTGGTCTTTGTTGCTGCTCACGGGCTTTCTCTAGTTGCGGCAAGTGAAGGCTACTCTTCGTTGCGGTGCGTGGACTTCTCATTGCGGTGGCTTCTCTTGTTGCGGAGCACGGGCTCTAGGCGTGCGGGCTCAGTAGTTGTGGCATGTGGGCCCTAGAGCACGCAGGCTTCAGTAGTTGGCGCAGCAGGCTCAGTAGTTGTGGCTCACGGGCTCTAAAGCGCAGGCTCAGTAGTTGCAGTGCATGGTTTTAGTTGCTCCGTGGCATGTGGGATCTTCCCGGACCAGGGATCAAACCCGTGTCCCCTGCGTTGGCAGGCAGATTCTTAACCACTGCGCCACCAGGGAAGTCCAGCACTTTTAAATATATTTCACAATAAAAGTTTTAATTTAGAGACAAACTAAATTGGTCAGCTTATTTTTCTTTAGGAATGATGCAGGCATCCATTTAAATGAAAATTACTAGAGATGCTGAAGGTGTTACCAATCAGTATGGGTTGGAAGAAAAGTCAGTGGTTTAATCTGAGTAACTAAGTGGCGGAGGCTGCCTCACGGGAGTGTCCAAGGGGCAGGGAGCGGGTGGAAGGGCAGTGAAGAGAGGAACTTCAGTAACACGCACACCAGGACGTGTGGTATAGAGATGGGATTGTATGTATCTAGACTTCATCCCACCTATACCTAGATCTGGCAAAAATCTGGGGCTCCTGAGTTTGAAGCGAATTCTCCAAAGCAGGGGCTATTGGGAGCTTCCTGGACGCACTGTGATATTAAAACCCCTACCAGCTTCACACGTTGTCCCAAGACCATCTTTAATGAAAAAGGAGATTCCATCCCTCACTCCCTTCCCCCGCATGTAAGGGTGTGGCTGGAAATGAACTAGGCAAGTAAGGATAGGAGTTTTGGCTTTAAAATTCATGCAATGGGTGCTTCCCTGGTGGTCCAGGGCGGTGAGACTCCACACTCCCAGTGCAGGGGGCCCGGGTTTGATCCCTGGTCGGGGAACTAGATACCGCATGCCGCAACTAAGAGTTCGCATGCTTCAACTAAAAGATCCCACACGCGGCAATGAAGATCCTGAGTGCTGCAACTAAGACCCGGCACAGCCAAAATAAATAAATAAATAAATATAAAAGAATTCATACAATGATTGCATTCAACTCCATAATGCATATCTGTTTCAATATTAACAGCTTTAATATTACTGATTCACTTGCTTATCTTTCCCTCACCAAAATCCGTGAGTAAAGTTGATGTTTCCAAAGATACATCATGTTTTTTCCCTTGGTTTTGTGTTGCTGTTGGCGTAACTTCTTGGTCAGTATTCCTGGGGTCCAAGTGCTCTCGTTGGTGAATCATATCCTATCTTTTTTGTGAGTTGCAACATCCTTGTGAACAGGTGTTCCAACCCACAGGAGAGGTAGCTGCCTGGAGAGGTTTTCGCAATTTTTAATACTTTAAAAAAATAATTTAATACTTAAAAAAAATAATTTATTTATTTTTGGCTACGTTGGGTCTTCCTTCGTTGCTGCGCGCGGGCTTTCTCTTTGTTGCAGTGGCTGCTCTTTGTTGCGGTGTGCGAGCTTCTCACTGCGGTGACTTCTCTTGTTTACGGAGCATGGGCTCTAGGCGCACAGGCTTCAGTAGTTGTGGCACGTGGGCTCAGTAGTTGTGGCTCGTGGGCTCTAGAGCACAGGCTCAGTAGTTGTAGCGCACGGGCTTAGTTGCTCCGCGGCATGTGGGATCTTCCAGGACCAGGGCTCGAACTCGTGTCCCCTGCATTGGTAGGCGGATTCTTAACCACTGTGCTACCAGGGAAGTCCAGAGGTTTTCTCAATTTTTAATCAAGCTGGTGAGCGGAGGAGACAGGACTAAAAGCCAGGTGCAGGGGTCCCTGACTAGCTTTCCTCAGACTTTTGTACACCAGCATCTTCACATGGTAGACATCAAGACCTCTAAACCTTTGCGCATTGCGTGCAGAATTTTGGTGATCAGCAGATGAAGGGCAACTTCAGGCCATCATGCAGGGTAGTTTTGATGCTGCTTCCATCTTTATTGGCAGAGCAGTCAGTGTCTGTGCCATTATATTCTGTTGTATTTTGCCTTTTATAAAAATGAATGGAAAATCTTCAACAGCGAGTGGTAATTGCCTTTCTGTGTGGCAGCGATAAAAATTACCTGGGGTGCCATGTGAGCCTTGTTTTACTTTCTTTGGCCAATAGCGTGCTTTCTTGAGAAAGAAGGGAGAAAAATGAAATACATATATATAAAATGTCAAAAATACATTAAGGGTTATTGTGTTTCAAGGGGAAGTATAATGACTAATAGTCATTATAGTAATTGGTAATCATAATTATAGTATTATTGGTACTATTAAGAATGATTATTAATATATACTCTCAGGGAGTAAACTGCAGTGTGTGCGTGCCCCTCCCCCCTCCCCGCCCCTTCCCCACAATGACATGCGGCTGTGTTGTTTGGCTGTTTGGCTTTGAGGTTGGTTTTCAGGAGGGTGTCATGTTATGGGGTAGGGAGCGTGGGGACGGCCTGTGAATTTATGTTCCCTTCCTAGCTGATATAAGTACTGTGCTTTCTCCTTTCCTAGTGAGATAAGCCCTGAGCTTGAGGTCAGAAGACCTAAGTAGCAGTTTCATGTCTGATGTTTTGAATGTCCTATATCATCTCTGACACTTAGCTGCCTCCTCTGGAAAATGGAATCAGTAAACACCGCTTGCCTCACAGGGCTGTGAGGTGTGGTGAGGTGTGGTGGAGGCCATCAGGCCCTCGGGCCACTGTGCCCTAGAGTACGTATTATAGTCGAGTGGAGCAGCATGTCTGGTGTGGTTCTGTGAGGGTACATGAGTGCCTTCTAAGTGTAGTCTCAGAATCCAAGGTCAGAGTCAAGCTCCGGTCCTTGAAGCCCCAGTTTTTGTTCACGTGGAAGTTTAGGCTACATCACTGCCCTGAAATTTATGTGAATTAAAAGAAACTTACTGAGGAATTCCTTTGTTCCAGAAGTTCCTCAAGTGGGTCAGGCCAGTGGTTGTTCCCTACATTCAGTACGTGATGGGATTATTTTTTTCTCTTTTCACTTTTCTCCTTGCTTAAAAAACAGTTTCAACAGAATTTTAACCTACAGGCTTGACATATATTAACACTGTCTCAACTGAAATGGCATTAACTTAATAAAAACCTTTGGTGGTAACGTGTTTTGCTTATTCTTGCAGGGCGAGGACAGCATGAACATCCATAAATGTGCCTCTGGGCATATTTAGCCATTCGTTTTTGATTAGGAAAAAGAAGACGGCCATCCACTTGAAAGGTGAGTAAAGATTTCTGTGCGTCTTTTTATTATAAAAATGTTCAAACATACTGAAGAGTTAAAAAATGGACAGTGAGTTTACATTTAACAGTTGTTAGCATTCTGCCACATTGTGTGTACCTGTGTGTGTGTGTGTAGTAGGTTTCTACTGTTTTCTGCTGAAACATGTGAAAGTAAGTTGAAGAGATCATGACATTTTATCCTCAATTCTTGGGGATGCAGTTCCTAAAAATAAGAATATTCTCCCCTGAGGGACATTTTGGAACATTCATAAACTCCATGACAGAATCATTTAATTAAACACAGTTACAGTTTCCTATTAAAAGATGTAATTTTGAATTTATGTTCCCTTCCTGGCTGATATAAATAAGGTCAGATTTAAAAAATGTTTAAACAGTGACTTACTTAAGGGACAGACCTATATAGTGAATTTGTTTGATATGGAAAACATCTGGACATGACGGATTGGAATTTGCACTACACGCGTGTGCCCTGTATAAGAGAGGATTACTGTGCTTTCTCTGTTCCTGGTAATCTGCCCATCTGGCCCGCTGTAGCTGATGTTTATTGTTAGGTCAGAGGATCTGATGACTACTCTTCCCTCCTTTCTGACCAGCATTCACAAGTAGACCAGTCTCTGTGATTTAATGTGATCAAAGGTCTTAATTGATTTTTTTAGCCTGCACTTACAAGGAGAATGGGAAAAGAATATGAGTGGTAATGTCCAGTTGAGGTTAGTGTATTAAGATCAACATTAGAGAGAATCAGAATGATTCCCAGCCCCAAAATTTGACTACCTGAGTCGAAACTTTACATAAAGTCTTAAAGATGTGTGTTCAGCTCGGACTGTAGTTGTAAGTATTACCCATGAGGGCCGTTTACACAGTCGGTCATTACAGCTCTGTGGTGCTTGCAGGGTTGCTGTTGCTGTTCTACATTCTAATCTCAGTTACATTTTGTTTACAGTATCTTCTTCTGGAGGCCCTGAGTGTTGCAGCATTTCTTCATTCATGTTTATGAACTAGATTTACCCATTTAGAGCGTTATTTTAAAAGAAGTCTGTTTAAGTGAGCCATTTAGGGCAGCAGAGTCGTCTTAGTATTTTCATTTCTGATTTAGAACAAAAAGTTAGTGACAGCAGTAAAGTTTCTGAAAGACACTAACTTTCCGAAGACGCTGGGACTGGAATTACAGGTATCTCAAAATGATCTAGTTTGCTTTCTCACTGTTTGGCCTCTGTCTGGTTATGCTTAGAAAAAATGAGGAGGCGTGCCTGGGGCTCCACATGAGGCCAGAGGCTCTGCAGGATGGCGGAAGGGAAGGCATATGGGGCTCTGTGTGCGGCCTTCAGTTGGCTCTCTAGTCCTGGACCACTTAGAAATGGGGGAGTGTTTGTTTCTTAAACATTCTATTGAAATAGAATATATATACAGAAAATACGCATATTGTAAGTGTATAGCTCAATGCAGTTTCCAAACTGAGCTCACTAATGTAACCAGAACCCAGATCAAGAAACAGAACATTCTCCCCACAGCCTCATGCCTCCTCTAGACACTAGATTCTGGACATTACCCACTCGGTGGGGAATTACTCTCTTGACTTCTAGGAGCATAAATTAGTTTGCCTGTCTTTCTGTGTGTGTGTGTGTGTGTGTGTGTGTGTGTGTGTGTGTATGTATAATGCAGATCGTACTCTTCTGTGTCTGACTTTCCTCATTCAACAATGTATTAGAAAGATTCCTCCGTATTGTTGCATGTAGTTGTAGATTGATCATTTTCATTGCTGTAGAGCATACCATTGTGTGAGAATCCAGCAGTTTATTCCTTCTGTTAGATGCAGGTGATTTTTTTGGATTCATCCACTCAGAGCACCCTGTGGCAGAAATGAGGAGTTGTCCAACCTCTGCCCAGCTTCTGCTGTGATACAAAGGAGGAATCCCGGCAGCCGATAGAAGGTTGAGACACAGTTGGAAGAGATTGGTTTTTCAGTCCTGTAATGATTCCTGTTGCTTTTCCTGTGACTCACCATGTCCCTTTTCTCTTTGTTCTCAGCTGGCACGTTTTTTCCATCCTTTTGTCTGTCATTGTAAGTCTTTCTGCACCCCCTCCAAGGATACAGTAATTATATCAAACAGTAGGCAGTCAGTAAATATTTAAAGTTCATTGGGTGTTGATATTAGGTGTTAGATGAAGGGTGAAGAGTTGCAAGTCATGGGCTTGTTCTTGAGGAGCCTGTGTTGTGGTTACAGTTTAATAGGTACAGGTATGGGCCACATCACTGGAAACCAGTTGTACTGTAAAGTTCAGGATGTAAACTCAAAGGCTTGCATGGGCCAGGCTTGTAACATGACGGAAATTAGTAGGGGGCGGGGTTGCTCAGTAAGGAGTGATGGAGCTGTGGGGAATGAGTATATATGCCCTGTCCAATTTTTGACCCAACAAAACAGAACATGTCTGGCTGAATTTAGCAAATCCACCAATGTCCACCCTTCAGGGAATAGAGTGTTCATTATAAGAAAGTGGTTCCCATGGGATTTGGGTGTTTTTATGGCCAAATTCTGTTTCTATAAATGAAGTTTTATTTGAACACTGTCGTGCTCATTTGTGTATGTATTGTCTATGACCGCTTTTGTGCTACGACAGCAGAGTTGAATAGTTGTGAAAGAGGTTGAGTGGAGCATTTGCAACAGTGACCATATGGGCCACAATGGCTAGCATATTTACCATCTGGCCCTTTGCATAAAAGTTTGTCAACTCCTGCTTTACTTCATCAAAGCAAGGACATAGTGATAATAACCTCTGTAGTCATGAAATAGTGTGAGCCCATTACTTTTAGTGTTAATGCCTTTATTTATTCGTTTATTTATCCAACAGATATTTACAGAGTGCCTATTGTACGTCAGGCGTAAAACGGTGATAGTCAGATATGGTTCTTGCCCTTGTGGGCTTTACAGAGACCCCTGTGAACTTGAAGTTCCATTGTAGGGTTGTGCTTTCTGTGAATCAGAACAAAAGTGTAATATGGAAATTTACGAAATCCTCAAATTTAAACTAATATGTTGGCTATTTTTGTTAATTTTATAAATTTGATGAACACTTACTCTGTGTAATCTAATGGTTAATTCAGTTATAAAAAAGTATGCTGTATGATATCATATAAATAATTATGTGTTTAGAGGTCCTAATTGTTTACATGTTGTAACAAAGATTGTTTGAAAGCAGCCTGTCTGGATAGGGCTGTGATCTTTGAAGAGCTTACCAAAGCAAGCCAAGCAGACCTTCAGTCTTAGGCCATGATAATAAGAAAAAATAAGCCTCAGCAGAAAGAACAGCACACAAGGTAATAAGGTTTGGAATGTAGTTAAACAAACGTATCTTTGTTGGTATGCTTATCTGCTTGCTTACTCGAGGTCATTAAAGTTTGTTTCTTCTTAATAGGAGGCTGTAGAGTGCAATGTAATGAACATAGAAAATAGAGAAATATTTTTAAATTTTCTCCAAGGAGTGTGAAACTGGTTTTTAACATCATTTTCACTCAATTAGCATTTTTATATATGCTCATCTATGCTTTTCGGGTGGACACTGGGGCTATGACTGACCTGTCACCGTAGTTATTTAGCTGTGTGTAATAATTTGAAGATGTGAAAACGCACAAAGTCCTGACAGTGTTTATACACTGCCTTAGGAGCCATCTGATGTCAAGTGTCACGCTGCTTGCACCTTCTGAGGCTGTGGTCTGGGCGACCAATGTGTGCTTTCCTCTGAAATCTAATTATGAGGATTTGTCTTAAGGAACTATAGGGAAGGAATGTTAGCTGGTGCAATGAACAGTTCAATGAATATGGTTAAAACTAGTACTGATTTCTTCTGTTGGCAAAATTAATAAATAAGGTTAAGGTTTAGTTCCTCTTCTTTATGAGGAAGAAATGATATATACACCCATACACAACTTTCTGCTTCTTGTGTTTAAAATGTTTTTAAAAACCTCAATCTTATTCCTCATTTTAGTAATTTTTTGTAGTGGTTTGGATTTAGGGGTAACTGAAAAATGAGAAGACTGAGAGGAAGTAAATATCACAGTTGTTTTCCTTGCAGAGCTGAAAACTGCAGGCTTAACTGCTTTGGTTAAAAATAAAGTTTTATGAAACAAATTTGATGATAGGCCAGAACACTTGATCTGTGGCATTAAAAAAACTGGATCTTCTATTCTACATAATATGGAGTTCTTCTGTCAAGAACTCCAGCTCCAGGAGTGTTTAATTTGTCAAGGCTAGCTAATTAACATTCACTTTCTCAGTCTCTCAAGTTTTATTTTCGGAGAGGGAAAGGACTGAAGTGCAGCTGAATATAGCTTGATAGAGCGAAACGTGTTTTAGAAAGAGATCAGAATGATTCTCTTGGTTGCAAGTAACAGAAAACCCAATTCAAACTATCTTAAATAAAAAGGTTTATTGGTTCAGGTGGTTGAAAGTCTAGAGATGGATCTGACTTCAGGAAGGGCCAGATTGGGAATCCAAACAATGTTATGAGGATCATTCTTGGCTGCATGTTCTTGGGCTACAGGTGAGACCTCCAGCGGCTTCAGGTTGACATCGTTTCAGTGACCATCCAAGGCACTGCACAGACGACGTTCTTGGTCTGGTGCCTAGCGCTGGACCAGTCACTGTGGCCAGGGACATGGGCCCATCCTGACTGGATTGCCCGGGTCATATGCTTCACACATAGTGTCTGAGGTGAGCACCTCTTCAAGCACTGATTGATGACAGTGGGGAATGGTTCCCACCAGAAGCACAGAAATTAGGGAGGGTCAGTGGATGCTGAGAGGCAAACTAATAATAATAATAATAAATGTATCTTTTTATGGTTTGCAAAGCATTTTCAGGTGTATTCACTTGTTTGACTTGAAAGAAGCATCAGGGAGGCAGGATAAAGAAGTGATTAAGAACATGGATCCCGGGGCCAGACTGTGTGGGCTCAGTTGTTAGCCACATAAGATTTTGACAAATACTTAACCTCTCTGTGCCCTAGTTTCCTCACTGTGCAATGGGGATAAAGGTATCTACCTTATAAGGTTCTGGGAAGGATTAAATTAATGGGTATCTGTAGGGCACTTAGAACAGTACCTGATACATGCTGGTCCCTCTGTCCCTTGTTATTTTTGTTATCTTTGAGACAGCCCTGCGCAGAGTGACAGGTGAGCTTGTGGAAGTCCAGAGTCGCATGGCCTGTAAAGGGGGCAGCAACATCAGTCAGGTCTCCTGACTTCTTCCCTGGCCCACAGTTGCCTTTATGTAATGACTGTGGAGCGTTTGGATTAATAATCAATCAAAGAAGCAGAGAGGGAGAAACTCTTACAAAGTAGGCCTGTTGTTTGGATGTACCTGCGTGTACAAGCAGGGCAGCGTTACTTACATATTCTATTTGCAGGCCGATCTTTAGCTTCCCCGGTACAGAGTGCCCCCAGGGATATTTAGAGGACATCAGTGGGAGGACGTTGGCACAGAATTTTTCCACCCTGGTGGGCACAGGCTTGGGACAGTCAGCCGTATCCAGGGTTAGCACTCACTCCGGAGGTGTTTGCTGATTGTTTAATCAGAGCCAGTAATTCTGAGCTTTAGAGGAAACCAAGATTTTTGTGGTTGGGAGGCAATTTGAACCCATCAGTACGGTGTGAGGACGTAATTTCTGACAGAGAGGCTCACACCGCCCCAGAATGCTGCTTCCAAAGGCCTTTAGCCAGTTCTGTCTAGAAAAAGACACCATTTTCCTCATTAAGAATATATTCCCACGACGGTGAGACAGTTTTGTGGGGAAATTATTCAAATGACTTAATGAAGGAGGCTTGCCCCGGGGACTCAGACTTTGGTGTGACCCAGACATCTAAGGAGGGTCATGTTGCTTTCCGAGGATGTAGACAATGATTTCTTTGTACTGACTGTGGACTCAAGACACTGTGTTACTGTGGATTATCTTTAACATCCCACCCCAAATATGCAACTCTACATGAGAAGAAAAACTTAGCGGAAACCACAATTTTGGCTCTCCCTACAGTGCTTCTGAGGAAGAAGGGTGCGCTTCGGCATTCCCAAAGCTTGCTTCGTGGGCGAACCCATCCGCTTCCCTGCATGGAAAACTGCCCTGCAGTGAGCGGCCTGTCCTCCCTTGCTGCCACTGTGCCTGGTATGTGGGAGGTGCTCAGATAGTTCTTGAATGAACAAACCTATTTGAACTATGCCTTTGTCTTCATTTTCTTTTGACAAGAAATTGTTTACCGTGTAGATGTCTTCAGGAATTTCGGCTCTGAGTCTGACATTACCTTCTGTGTGAACACACCGCATTATGTTCTTTCTTCAGATGAAGGTGGTGGTGTTTGAGTATTGATTCCAACACCTGCTTTTACAATGGTGTTTATACTCCAGATAACACCTATTCAGAGAGTAAAGGGATCAGCTACTAATTCTGTAGAAACGACCCTTGGTTTGCTAAATGCTTGTGGGAATCATAAAAGGTTCTTAGATTTAATCCCACTTACTTTGTTCTTAGGTCCTTGGGAGCTTTTTGTCTTGTTTAGTAGTCTGGGATTGAATATTAATAGATTCTTCCTTGTCTTTAACCTGACCCTGTTTTATAGCTGAAAAAACAAGGGCAACCTTGTTTCCTGTAAGTCAACAACAAAAGTAATAACATTATTATTCATTGTGTGATGGGTACTGCCCTGAGTTCTTTTATTGATTATCCTGTTTAATAGTCTCAACAACTCCGTGACCACTATTTTGTAGATGATGAAACGGAGGCAGAGCCAGAATGTGGCTGAGTGGCCCCAGGTCTGCTTGTAGCGCTCAACACACGCTGTACTGCCAATTGGCATGGGTCACTGTCCAGGCCAGGGGCTCTCAAACTGCCTGCATATTGGAATCACCCTTAGGGCTATAAAAGCACTCCATGTCCAGGTACCCCCTACCCCGCTCATGTTTTTATTTACTTGGTCTAGGATCTCAGGTGAAGGTGCTGTGCGTTCAGGATTGAGAACCTTTGAGCCAGAGCAGTGGTTCTTAAAATTTGGTCCCCAGAACAGCAGCATCAGCAGCACCTGGGCACTTGTTAGAAGTAGAACTTCTTAGGTCCCACCCAAGCCTACTGAGTTGAAACTCTAGGGTGGAGGTCTAGCCGTCAGTGTTTTAACAAGCTCTCTGTGATTCTTTTTTCCTTAAATTGTAAAATACATAAACTTCATCCTCGTAACCACTGTTGCGTGTACAGTTCAGTAGTGTTAAGTATATTCACATTGTGGGGAAGTAGATCTCCAGAACCTTCTCATCTTGCAAACCTGAAACTCTATACCTATTAAACGGTTCTCCTTTCCTCTCTTCCCCTCCCCAGCCCCTGGTAACCACCAGTTTACTTTTGTCTCTGTGAATTTGGCTCCTTTGGATACCTCGTATAAGTGGAACTCCAGGTGAGTGTTGTGGACACACAAGTTTGAGAACCCCGCACTCCAAAATTCGATTTGGCTTATCTCCCGTTAGACTCCTACCCACACCATTCGTATCAACCATACTGTGAATCTCAAACACACCTTGAGCGTGCCACTGTCTTCCCAGTTCTGCCTCTGCCCCCTTGTTGTCCTGTGTCACTCGTCAAGTTGCTGAACTTCCCTGAGCTCGTTCTCTCATCTCTATAAAGGAAATAACTGAACTTGCAGAGTCTGGTAGAAGGTAAATGATTAGACACATGTGAAAGTATTTTGTAAGCTATCAGGTGGTATACTAATGAAATATTAAGTATAGAAATATCTTTTTAAAGTTTAGTTTTTGTTTTTATTGAAGTTATACAAGCTTGATTTTTAAAGGGTTATGTAGTTCCACAAGGCCTCTCATCCCCTTTATGGTGTTGCGCCCTCCCTGCCCTCCAATTTCTTATTTGGTATTTACCTTATACTGTGTAAACAGGATTCACAGGTATGCTATATAGTATAGTTTGATTACTTTAACTTTCCTGCACACAGATTTTTCTTGGATTTAATAATTGTCTTGTTTTTAAAAATTTTGTGCCCTTATCACTAAGTTAGCCACAAACAGCCTTCCATGTGAATCTCCTCCCAATATCTTAGGTATTTTATCAATTTTATCTTCTTGACATTATCTCACCTGGAGTCTTAGGCACTGCACCTGTCTAGACCATATCCTCTCCAGGCCTGCTGTGTACCACGCCTTGAGATGGACTCTTCCTTCAACACCATTCTGGGGATTTCTCTTATCTTGCTTCTCTATGGGCTTCCCTGTTTTCCACATTCCATATTCCCTTCTTTCTTGGTTTATTCCCTTATTTTGGCGTGTTAGTTTCTGCTGAATATTTATATACAGTACAGTCTGGTTGGTGTAGAGTTCTAGACTGGCAGTCTCTGAACCTCAGAATAGTGAAAGATTTGCTCATTGCCTCCAGACTTCCGGTGTTAGTGGTGATAAATCTAAGACCTTCTGATTCCCCGTTCTCGTCAGGTGAACGATCTTTCTTATTTTTTCTCTTGGACTCCTAGTTCTTCACGATAATGTTCCTTGGTGGGGAGGGTCTATTTTCATGTATTGTGCTGAGATCTGAATGGGCATTTTCAGGCTGGAAACTCACCTCTTTCATTTTTAGGAATTTTCTTGACGTCTGTCATTACTGACTTTTCCCCCTCTTTTCTCTGTTCTTTCCTTCTGAAATTCCTGTTAGGTGTTGACCGACTTATACTGTTGACTGTGATCTTTACTCCTGTTTTCCACGTCTATTTTTAAGCTGTTTTCTTAGAATATTTCCTCAACTTTACTTTCTAACCTTTCTATTCAATTTTTTGTTTGTTATCATGTTTTTATTTTCTGATAGTTCTTTTTTTTGGTTTGTTCTTCTCTGGATGCTTCTATTTTATAGAGTCTTGTTTTTTTATAAGAGTATTCTCTTAGCCCTCTGAGGAGATAATTATACTTTTTTTTTCTTTTCTTTTTTTTTTTCCTTTTTGAAGCTTTCTTTTTCTCATGATTTTTATTAACTTGCTTTTTTTCCTGTTTGTTTCCATCTTTCATATTAGATACTTTCTTTATGTGGCTGATGATCCTTGAGTGTCAGTTCATGGTTAAGAATGGGGCTTCATAAATTGGAAGATATGGCTTCTTTGGGTCTGCTACGTCAATTTCCATTTTCAAATTGATTTCCAGCTTTAAAAAGTTTAAAATTTAAATCTCTCTCCTTGTGGATTTATGCCTTTAAAAAGCAGTAACTGTTGTATTGGGGGTTTAGGAGAGACAGGAACTAAATATGTGTGTCTGTCCACTGTCTTTAACTGGAAGTCAATATAGAAGTCTTAAAAATCCAGGGCAGGATTTGTAGCGTTGGTATTTGGTGAGACACATACCTGCAGTGGTGAACCTTAGCTGGTGTTCTTTTATTTTTAAGGCGTGATATATATTTAGATTGCCTCAGTAGAGATCTTGGCTTTCTTGTTAACTCTGCAGCAGCTGCCTCTTTTTCTTGGTTAAAGGCTTTCATTTCAGATGTAAAATACCAATAAATTTATAAATAATTGGGCTTTGAGAGAAAAAATAAGAATCCTTAAAAAAAATCCTTATTGATGTTTCTAAAAGCAATTTTCTGAGGGTAAGCATCTAATTCTTAGATTAAAATGCAGCTGACACATTAAGCCTTCTTACATGAAAAGCCCAATAATAGGCTTTAATGCCGTTTGTCCTTGACCACCCACAAAGGGCACTGCCGCAGGCCAGAGGGATTGGACATAAATATGGCATGGGGAGTGAGGCTGTGTTTGTGACTTTGATCCCTAGTAAATGCTTCAACAAAGCATTCAAGCTCGGATCGTCAGAGAGTAGGTAAAAAACTAACCTTAATTCTGATAGCAGGTCTCTGCAAAAATTAAGCAGGTTTGGGGAGGGCAGTGCGGTTCTTTTAATATAGGCCAACTGACCTTGGGTTATTGGGTTATCTCCTGATGTGCCCCTTGTGGTGATAAATTCAGTTTCTTTCTGTCCTCTCTGAACATTGGGCGTGTCCTCTGGCAGATAGATACCCATGCTTCCTTCCCGCTTACTGGGGCACAGCCCCTCAGAGGAATGCCTTGGTCATTGGGTGATAACTGAGATGGTAGTTCCTGGCCTGGTGGCGATTAGATAACAGAAGTTCTTTTCAGAAGACTTGCAGCTCTGCACAGCAGCAGCTCTTCAATAGCTATAACTTCACCACTGGGAAAGGAAAGGAAAACCTCTCTGCTTCCATGCTGATTGATGTGGAAGCTTGCCCAAGATCCTTTTTTTGTGTGCAGAGCTGTGTGCAAAACTGAGAAATTGCTTTCTACTTAAAATATTGGCCTTTTATTACTCTATCAACCTTTGGGGAAATCAGATTCACAGTTTACCTAAGTTTAGAAAGTCAGTTACTCACTCTTATTGTTAAAGCCACCAACAATCTAGGGGTAATTTTAGTTACTGTCTTGAGGTTGAATTAAAATAATAGGAGCACGGTACTGTAGATCTTCCTTGTTAGTTGTTGAGTTTTTTCAAAAAGCTAAATATAAATAAATTATGAATTCTTGTCAGTTAGGAAGGGATCCTTTTTGTTAAATTAGAAACTCCTCTCTCTATATTTCTGTGTCCTTCTCCCTTAATATATATACAGTAGCAAAATGACCTCCTGGCGCTGTGTCTGTTACTTCACAGGCAGAGACCAGAGTTTTTAGTGCTAAGAGGGAAACTTGCAAATGATGACAAGTTAGCTGACCAATGTCCAGCCTGAGTTTTCTGAGTTTTGTCACCCTCGTTGATTATCAGCATTGCTGCCTCTGCCACGCTTCCACTTTTAAAGCTCTAGCCCAAGCATAAGCAGAATATTTCCTTGGTTACTCTCAGCTTAATTGAAGCAGCCTGAGTTTTCTATTTTCTGCATTCTGACGGTCAGCAATGGAAACTAAACCTCTTTTTTTTTTTTTTAATTAAAAGGAGAGCTACGACTGTTGTTTGCAGAAACTGCCAGCTTCTGATCTTGCTAGAGCTACTTCACTCCCAGGGCTTAAAGCCCCAGCTCTGTGCAGTATTTATAGATTCCTGAATAAAGAATCGAGGAAGAAGCAAATATGTATAGTTTCCAAGTGATTTACATTATATGCCCTGTGGCATTTTATTATTTAAAATTTCGTTCTGTTGCCAACGTGATTTTGGCATTTAGTATGTGATAATTATGATTTGTATTCTTTAACAAACTTCTATTGGCGGACGTTTATCACATACATACGTTACAGTGTAATGTGTACCATCAAAAGTGCTATCAAGAAATGAAGGGTTAAATTTATGAGACAGATAGTTTTGTGATTCAAAAAATGTGTGAGGCAGACTATAGCTTTGTCATTTGTGCTTTGAGATTACCATGAATAGGCCCCTCATCGGGTTGAGAATTTTAACTACCCAGTTTCTCTATGGGAAAAATTGCTCTTCAGACAGAGCGTGAATGAAATATCCTATCCATTGTGGGACTCCTCATGCTCTTGGAGGGAGATGAGAAGAAAGGGTAGCATTTATGGCATTTGGCTGTTTCGCTGAAAGGGGGGTGTGTTCCTCCAGCTGCAGCTGTTGTGGCTGCTGGGAGGACAGTGAGACAAGGGTGTCTAAAGAGGGTCTAAGATCAGGTACTTGGTGAGGGTTTTCTGAGGTCGCTGGCTTTTCATGTGAGACCCCAGTATCTGATGCCTTTTGTGGAGGCCACGGTTATAACCTTGTTTGAGAGATTTACTGTTGGGTCCATAATGGGGACAAGCTGGCCATGCTTCTGTTGAAAGAAGTTGGGTCTCGCCTGCAGGGTGAGCTGCTTTAGCTCGTCCATCACCCAGCTTCTTGTGGGGCATCTCTGATCAGAAGCTGGGGCAGATCCGTGTTAGGTGGTGGGGTTGGTGGGGCTACAGTCTCCCACTTGGGAATTTTTGGAACCTTCTTTGGTGATATGGTGTGTAAGAGCCCATGTTAGAATTAGACAAAACGGATCTGGTTGTATATCCTAGCATCTTGGCTGAGACCATGGGCAAGTTACTTCACCTTTCGAAACCCCAGTTTTCTCATCTGTAAAATGGGAATGTTGTTTGCTTCAGGGTTATTTTAAGGATTAAATGAGATTTTATATATATATATATATTTTTAGTACTAATTATAATACATTAATATATTTATTATTAAATATATAAAATATATGAGCTTTCTATGTTAATATATAAATTTTTATATCTATCTTACATATATATATATGTGCACAGAGACATGTACACTCTATACACATACAGTAGCACCTGGCACATAGTAAGTGCTAAATATTCAGAGGATTTTATTATCACACCATTATGTATTATTATGCTGTAATTATGCTCAGACATTGTGGTGTGCTGGGTACCGTATGGTACCCCCTTGGCTCCCTTCCTCCCAGATGCAACAGTGCTCACTGTGGGGAAATTGGAAAGATGCTAGGCTTTGCTGAAATTGCACCCAGATTCGAATTTGCTTTTCTTAGTTCTTATTCTTCTGACTCTTAAGCTTTTGCCTTTTCTTAATGTTCAGCATGTTCTCTTAAAGTATTAAATATTAAGAGGGGCATGACAGCTCTCTGGGCAGGGAACATATGCTGCCCCGGCACGGGCAAAGTGGCTTTATAAAGACGTTGTCTCTTCATCAGCTTTTTAAGGTTTACTTTTCCCTCCACTAAGGGAGAATTTGTTTATAAAACAGTTTATTAGGCAGCCGTTAGTTTTTCTACTTTTTGTCAGTGATTTGACCCTTGGGCAGCAAGAGGTAGCTGGTATTTGCAGTTGGACGAGATAAAATTCTTGTTGAAGTCAGACCAATTTATCCATTAGCTCCTGCAGAAGGGTGGTGGGCGGAAGCAGTTTCTTCTTCCCTTTTTTGAAATACAGAATTGAAGGGCCCACTGTATGATGTGACTAGGACCCTAACAGGGAACTATAGTTACGGGGCAGTAGCACATAGACCTTGAATGTATCTCTCATTTTACTCATTTATTCTCACTTTGGAAAAGTATTTCATGTGTAATATAGGGGTACTAGCTATACTTATAAGGGTCTAGATTATGTTGATGTTTTTCAGGATTATTAAAAAAATATGTTCAGAAAAGTTGAGGTCCACAAGAAATAACATTGGCAGAATTAACCTGAGACTTAATAGCTGATTTACTAGAAGGTGGTTTCTGTTATGTTCAGTGATTTTATGTAATTGAGCTCCAGTCCTTTATTACCTTTGCTACTGAGGGACCAAGAATCTAAAATGTTTCTTGTGTGACTTTTTCGGCAGGTGAGGAGGGCTGGTTCTAATAGTAAAGATTATGAGAACAATACCTTCCATTTTTCCTGAACTTCCTTCTGGGAATGAGAAGCCAGGAAGCCTAGGAAAGTTTTTCACTAGTTTTTATGGCATCTTTCCCTTGGAAGGTTCACAGTTTGCAGTGCTTTGCCAGTACGAAACTGTTTTGGGAAATGTGACCAGACATTCCTAGAAGGTCAGCAAAAGACCTTGAATACGTGTCATGGAGAAGATTAGCCACTGTTGCTGCCACTGTGGCACACTAGGTGCTGGGTGCCGTCTTGGGGCCTTGTCACACCAGCCGCCCCCAGTGGGGATCACCCCAGCTACTTCGGAGGGGATAGGAAGCCTCTGGGAGGTTCAGCTCAGGTTGCATAATAGTGACTGAGTCAGCCTTGATTCCAGGGCCATCCCACTGCAAAGTGCACACTTTTAACTACCATGTTTTATTTTATTGCCTCCTAGCTTGGAAAAAAAAGTACCGCCTCCAAAATCTGGGTTCTTTCTGCTATGCCATGTTGCCCCATTCCCTGGTATCCTTACTGTTCATCCCTTACCAAAAAAAAAAAAAAAACGGCTTCCAATTCACACACCATTTACTATAGGCACCTCAGGCAGGGCTTATAGCCCTCACTTCTTTGGGACAAAGAAATACCACCTCAGTACATTGTAGATTATTTCCCCCTATTTATGTAGGGGAAAAGTAACCATAGGAACATAAATATAAGTTTGTGTGTTGGTCTTTTGAAACCAACTTTTACACCTAGTAAAGGTTTAGGAAAATGAGGCTAGGGGTTATGAATCCTAGCATATGGATGGCAGTGATGGGAGATCTGATGGGGGGTGGGTTTGGTCTGAGTCAAGGAAGAGCATTCAGGCAGCTGCAGGCCCTGGAGAGGAGATAGCAAGGGATCCTCATGGCTCCCTCTGGCTCAGAAATAATGTTATTTTGTTCTCTCCTATATTTGTTCCTTTGTTCATTTGTTCATTCCTTTCTTCATTCAAGCATTCAAGCACTCACCAGGCGTTATTGAGTGGCTACTGAACCTCTTTGCAGTGCTATGTAAGAACTAAAGGTGTGAGAAATTTATCTGCCTCCTCTTAATGGGAGAAAAAGGAAATTTGGAAGAAATAGAAATATGTATATTCTGCTGTTTAAAAATATTGCTCTTGGGACCTTCCTGGTGGCGCAGTGGCTAAGAATCCGCCAGCCAATGCAGGGGACACAGGTTCGAGCCCTGGTCCGGGAAGATCCCTCATGCTGCGGAGCAGCTAAGTCCGTGCACTACAACAACTGAGCCTGCGCTCTAGAGCCTGCGAGCCACAGCTACTGAGCCCGTGCGCCACAACTACTGAAGCCCGAGCGCTTAGAGCCCGTGCTCCACAACAAAGAGAAGCCACCGCAATGAGAAGCCCACGCACCGCAACGAAGAGTAGCCCCTGCTCGCCACAACTAAAGAAAGCCCGCGTGCAGCAACGAAGACCCAACGCAGCCAAAAATAAATAAATAAATTTATAAAAAAAATATTGCTCTTGTAGCACCAGTTGCTTTTTGCTCATAAAAATAGGATGTTTGATATATTATAGAAATACGATTGTTGAGGCAAGAATGTGTAAAGAATCATAAGGTTCTATCCCACCTGCTTGTTTTTCCTACTGAATTAGACAAATGTTCCGAGACCTTTCCCCACACCTGAAGGGTGGCATGTGAATAAAATGGGGATGCAGAACATTTTGTCAGTTCCTGAAAACAGACATTTAAATATAAAACGTGATGCAATTAAGAGATTCAGTAACTTTATAAATTAATATTTCTGGAAAGTCTGAAATCCAGGGAATGTTTGAAGTAGGAAAGAATGTTTTCTTCCTTCTTTTTTCCCTTGTGGAAAAAGGAAGTTTTGAAGCATCTGAATTAAGTGTGTGTATCTATTTTTCATAAAGCCCACATTATGATGTGTCTAAAACAAGCATCCACAATGCCTCTTGGGACCAGGCAGGTAAAATAAATTTGCAAAGTGGGTTTGGTATTAAATAAAGTAGCAGAGGCTGGGCCCTGTGAAACACGGGAGAGCTGTGTGCCCCTTATGGAAGGCGCAGAGGCTGCTGGAACTCGGTCCATGTTGCCAGGTGGTAGCCTAGGTCGTGGGGGATGAGGGGCCAGATCTCCCAGTTTTCATAGAAATCCAGAGTTTTAAGTAACTGATAGAAAACTTGAACAACACCAACGCCATGTGGCTCAAACAGAACCTGTCTGTGGTTCGCACTGGGCTCGTAGGTCACCACTGTGAACCCTTTTGGTTTTGTAGCACTAGGATATATTGTATATCACCCTGAGCGCTCACAAAATAATTACCTTGGTGTTTTACATTTAAAATAAAAGTTTCAAGCATTAATTACAAAATTTCCAGTTGAATTTGATTTGAAATGTCTCCTTTTATTATGAGTTTAGCTTTAACATGTAGCATAGTGCTTTGCACGTAGCGTAGTAGGCCTTTAGTAAAGATTTGTTAAACTGAACTTAATGCTAAGGAGTTTAATAAGCCATCGCCTTCCAGTTTCTAAGAATCGGTGAGAAATTTGAAAACAGATGAAGCTGTCAACAGAATAAAAGAAAGAAAATTAATGTGTTTTTTGCTTGTAGCATCCTCCACAAGCAAATAAAGCATCTGTTTTCAGAAATGAAGGAGCTATCGTAAAGGTTAAGATACAAAAAAGAGGAGGGCAAACTCATTGAATAGCACTTTTGCAGTGTGAGTCTTTGCTCAGTCTTATTTTCTAAGCCGTCACTTCTCTGGTTTGACTTCTTTCGATGTTTTATTTTTGTCATTCTCTTGCACTTCTCAAAGCCGAAGGTTGTCAAAATTTTCCCACTTCTGTCCATGTATTCTTGGTGGCAAATAAGAACTGAAGCAGAAAAAAGATACACTGAAAGGATATCCAGCAGTTACCAAAGGAAGCTATGTTGCCAGAACCACAGCCAAAACCACAACATAGAGCAGTGACACCATGTGCTGTGAACACCCTAGTGAGGCCTTGGATGTAGGGTTACTGCTGTGCCACTCAGCTCCATTCTCCTCTTCCCTGTCGCCTTGTGTCACTCGCTCCAGATTCAGGGTCCTGGGTGGGAGCATCTGATTGTCTAGGGCTTGGTGCATGCACTAGGTGCCAGGGATGCGAGGGGGTGATGGTCTTCCTTCTCAGCATCTCTGATGGGGTGGGCTCCCCTCCCACCTGTGCTCACTTATTGAGGAGGACACCCCAACATAGGAGACACAGCTGTTGGACACCAGTGTGTGTTAACTTTTTTTTTTTTTTTTTTGTGGTACGCGGACCTCTCACCGTTGTGGCCTCTCCCGTTGCGGAGCACAGGCTCCAGACGTGCAGGCTCAGCGGCCATGGCTCATGGGCCCAGCCGCTCCGCGGCATTTGGGATCTTCCCGGACCGGGGCACGAACCCGTGTCCCCTGCATCGGCAGGCGGACTCCCAACCACTGCACCACCAGGGAAGCCCAGTGTGTGTTAACTTTTAAATCACTCCCAGAGGAAGAGGATGGAGACATTGAACCTTCCTAGAAGCAAAGGAGTCAGATGCCCTATCATTCCTAGGACCTGACACCTTGTGGCAGAATGGAGGGTTCAGAGAGGTTAAGTGACTTGCCTGGGACATTCAATGGTAGAGTTGGATTAGATTTTAACCCTTTTGTACCCGACTCCCAAACCCAGGAACGTCTTTGGGTGCAAGGATGTTGCGTTCCTTCTACATTTTAACATCATGTCAGATGACAGGTTATTGTGCTTGGCCCAAGGCTTGGTGTGGCACAGGGCCCTGGGTGGTGCCTGTTTCTCTTTCAGACCGAGCCCCTCTGGCCCCCTGTAGCTCTTCCCCTGGTGAGGTGTGGTGTCAGGCCTGGCCTGGGAGCCCTGGGAGCCGTCACCTGTGCACCTCTGGCACTTAGAGGTGGATTGTCAGTACCTTCGTTCCAAAGGATACACAAGTGTAATCAGAAACCCTGCACCTGTGGATCCTTGTAATTTAAACCCTCAGTCACTGAAGGACTGATTGCATAGGAAACGAGTTCCATAAAAAGAGTCTCTTATGTAAGACGATTTAACATGGTTTTCAGTATCATGGTATTTTAGCGAGGTTCATTTTAACTGTGGTGTAATACATTCCTTTAATTGAATTAGCAGCCTCTTGGCATTATTTTGTTTCAGTAGTCACAAGACTGCTTAGCCTGCGTGTACAGAATGCCCTTCCTATGGGCACAGTCTGGGAGTATGGCAACTCCAGTCTCCCATCTGGCCAGAGAATGATGGGTTCAAAAGCATTGATCATCAGGGGCTGGTCGAGGCCCAGGTGGCCCACCACATGCTCTTAGGTGCCCCATAGTGCCTGATAGAAGCTGGCATCTGCTGAGCTGCTTACAGCTCATGAGTGAGATTACTGCTCTGACGTTCTCAAGGCGGACGGTGGATGCTGGGAATGAGTTGGTGAAGCTGCCAGGAACTCTGCCGCTGAGGTTTTCTTTTGACAGGAAGTGCTAGAGCTCACCTAGTAAGGGCCACAGCAGTGAGCAGATCAGAGGAGGAAAGTGTGTTTTGAAGGTGGAGCCCTGGGAATCATAGGCAGATGCACAGGGAAAGGGGGACCCAGAGAAAACCCTCCTGTCCCTTGACAGTATGGAGATGATGTTTAGGCTGTGATTTAAAAGAGATGTGACTTTGAGTAGTGGTTACCAGAGGGGAAGGGGTTTGGGGGGAGGGTCAAATGGGTAAAGGGAGTCAACTGTAAGGTGATGAATGGAAACTAAACTTTTGGTGGTGAGCACGCTATAGTGTGTACAGCAGTCGAAATAAAATGTTGTACATGTGAAACTTTATAATGTTGTAAACCAGTGTTACCTCAATTAAAAAATAAAGAGGTTTAACTTTGTTCTTCCAGCCTCTGCAGCAGTGTTTTTCAAAGTCTGGTCTTCCACATGTGTACATGGCAGGGTACAGGGTGCTGGGTGTGTGTATGCGTGTGTGTACCTTGTGCGTGAGGCGTGCATGCAGGGAGTGTTAGGGGAAATGTAGATTCCTGAGCCCCATACCAGACCCACCAAAACATAGTTTATGGATATGGAGGCTGGAATCTGCATTTTAGTCAGACACCTGGACTTCTGTGCACAGCTGAGTCCCAGAATCTCTGATCTAGAAAGTGGTAATTTCATTCATTCATTTGGGTGAGGGTGAGTTGGACTGGGGAGAGGCTGGGACTTGAAAAAGGAAAGAAAAGAAAGGGTGGGCCTCAGACTTGTTTGTTAATCTGAAAGAAAGAAATGCATGTGAACTAGGGTGGGTTTTTCTGATCCCAGATGAGGAAATGCTCTCTGGTGGCTTGGAGATGTCACTGCAGTCTCTCCTTCCTTGTTTTGCCTGGTTGTGGAGTGATGAGCAAACTTCTGGAGTCCTTAGTGGCGGGGTGCGGCGGAGGAGCATCTGAAATATTAGTGAGCGGAGACCAGCTAGTGAGCCTGGAAACCGTTTGTGGTTCTATTTCCAGTTTCACTTATTCCAAAAGCAAAATGTTTCTCTCTCTTGCATCCTTCTGCCTTTCAGTTTAGCTAATAACTCAGTTCCTCCTCCATCAGTGGAGAGTTGAATCGTCAAGAAGCATTTGAAGCGCCACATGGATTTCTAGTTTGTTTTAGGCTGACCCTTCGTTAAAGTCAGGGTCTGACGTCAGTATCTTGGTAGCTGCTTTAAATCTCTCGGTGTTTGAAGATGAAGGATTTGTTACTTGTGAAGGGCATTGGGCAGCTACCAAAAAAGCTGGCAGAAATGTGACCAACTGAGCACAGCTCATTCCTAGAATGTCAGAAAGATCGAGGGTTTGAGCTGGACGGAACCCCAGAAATCCTCTAATCTAGCAGCAGGGTCTGGCTCCAGGTGGCTTGTGTTCTGTCCTAGCTCTGCCAGTTGATACAAACTTCATGCCTCAGTTTCCTCAGCCGTCAAATGGGGGTGGTGACACTTGCTTCTTTGTGTTGTGACGGGATTACAATGAGCCGATGTATGCAAAATGCTTGACTAGTGTCCAGTGCGCCGTGAACACTCACAGGCCATAGCACAGGTGAAAAAATAGGCCCAGAGAAATTTTGATTTGCCTGAGGTCATAAACTTAGTTCAAGTTTCAGAAACCAGGCCTTTTTACTGCTAGTCTTATTTTATTCCTATTGACTGTTGCAGTTAACTGGTTCTTAAACTATGATTTAAAAGTTTATATCTGCCCAATATAAGCACTAAAATGTATTATGTGCTGCTTAGCTCAGAGACTATTCTTGAATAACAAGGTGTGATTATAACATAAAAACACACAGCAGGCCTCTTCTATCCCAATGATTGTGGTCCCTTGCCAAATAATGCAACCTTTGAACATGACTGTTAGGAAGACTGTGTAGCTGGTTACAGAAACTATATGTGGACTCTGATCACAACTGGGTGAAACATGATGTGAAGTGTGGGAGGAAATTCATGAAAATGATGTGTAAAGGGAATGGGACTACTGGGTCAAAGAGTATGCTTTTTTTTTTTTTGCGGTATGTGGGCCTCTCACTTTTGTGGCCTCTCCCATTGCGGAGCACAGGCTCCAAACGCGCAGGCTCAGCGGCCATGGCTCATGGACCCAGCCGCTCCGCGACACGTGGGATCTTCCGGGACTGGGGCACGAACCCGTGTCCCCTGCATCGGCAGGCGGACTCTCAACCACTGTGCCACCAGGGAAGCCGGATGCTTTTTTTTTTTTTAAAGTATTTTTATGTTGTTACCATTTAAAAAATTGATGTACAGCTAATTTACAACACTGTGCTAGTTTCAGGTGTACAGCAAAATGACTCATATATATATATATATTTATATTTATATATATTTCTTTTTCAGATTCATTTCCATTATAGGTTATTACAAGATACCAAATACAGTTCCCTGCACTACACAGCAATTTCCTGACGCTTATCTATTTTATATATAGCAGTGTGCACATGTCAATCCCAAACTCCCAATCTATCCCCCCTGCCCTTATCCACTTTGGTAACCACAAGTTTGCCCTCCAAATCTGTGAGTCTATTTCTGTTTTGTAAATAAGTTCATTTGTATCATTTTTTTAGACTCCACATATGAGATCATATGATATTTGTCTTTCTCTGTCTGACTTACTTCACTTAGTGGGATAATCTCTAGGTCCATCCATGTTGCTGCAAATGGCATTATTTCATTCTTTTTTATGGCTGAGTAATATTCCATTGCATATACATACCACATCTTCTTTATCCATTCATCTGTCGATGGACACTTAGGCTGCTTCCATGTCTTGGCTATTGTAAATAGTGCAGCTATGCACATTGGGGTGCATGTATCTTTTCAAATTAGAGTTTTCTACAGATATATGCCCAGGAGTGGGATTGCAGGATCATGCGGTAGTTCTATTTTTAGTTTTTTAAGGACCCTCCATACTGTTCTCCATAGTGGCTGTACCAATTTACATTCCCACCAATAGTGCAAGAGGGTTCCCTTTTCTCCACACCCCCTCCAGCATTTATTATTTGTAGACTTTTTAATGATGGCCATTCTGACTGGTGTGAGGTGTTACCTCATTGTAGTTTTGATTTGCATTTCTCTAATAATTAATGATATTGAGCGTCTTGTCAAGTGCCTGTTGGTCATCTGGAGTATTATGCTTTTATGGGTGCTGACAGATCTTTTACCAAAAGAATTGGGCCACCAGAAATTGGTGGAGAGGGCCTCTCTCACTCCATTGATTTGACTGACACTTGTCACTGATAATATTCTTTCCTCATTCTCTCAGTACCTGGCATTAAGACTTGGCAGTTGTATTGCTAGAATCAGCAAGGAAAAACATAAAACTGTACACACACACTTATTTACATATGTGTATGTATGAGTGTATGTATCTATAGAAAATGGAAGGAAAAACTGTGGAAGTTCCCACTAAGAAATCACATTCTTGCTGAGCTATTTATACCTGCTTATTTCCTTTCTTCTGTCTTAAACTTCCTTTCCTGTGTTTAAGAAAAAGGTGTCAGATGCTTCCTCCTGTTTACATAGTCGACTTGAAATTCCTTATAGTTTTACATAGGAAAGAATGGATTTTATTTTTAGAAACTTCTAAGTGATGGAACATACACTGAATATAATCTTGCCCCCTGCGTGACTAAAAAACGCCCACTCCATGCTGTGGGTATCTCCCCAGAGCTTGCTACATGAGAAGCTTAATTCTTCTCTGCTGGTAAAAATGTTTCCTGTGCCTTTTGGGCAGGCTCAGCCTGTTGAGAAAGCCTGTTAGAACTGCTGATAATAAGACCTTTATGACCATGGACAAGTTACTTAACTTCTGTGGGGTTCAGTTTCCTTACCAGTAAAATGGGGTTAATTCTAGTGTGTATCTGATAGATAGATCTTCCATATTCAGAGATTAGGCCAAGATAGCTATTTTTAGTCCTTTCTCTTTTTCTCCTTCACTTCCAAAGCAGTCTGGGTATGCACTCTATGTGACTGCCATGTGGACAGGAGAACAGATGTAGCAGCAGACACAGAGTATGGGTGATTGCAGATGACTTGGAAGGAGAGTTCTGGGTGCTCCTCTGGAAGCTTGACGTATGGTTAGTGGTTAGGATACTGATGTTGCTTAAAGAAGCAACAGCAAGTTGAGGTAAAAGACTGTGGTACCTAAAACAATAATTAGGGGTCTTCCTTGTTCAGCCCTTGTCATTTTAGTAACAGGTCTTTGATATGTGATGTGTACTCTGTGACAAGTTTACCAACTTCCCTTAGCTTCATGGTCTGTTTTGGGTCAGAATTCTCTTTTCCAGGTGTTGTCTGAATGGATTGGTTATGGGGCTGCCCTCAGTAGCCTCCAGACCAGTATGTCCTTACACGAAAGCAGTGACTGTTAGGTCCGAGGCCTTGAAATTTCATATCCTGGAACACTGACAGAATCCACTTCTCCAGTTAATCAGGAGAAAATGCCGGATGCCTTTTTTTATCGTGGTGTTTGGCTCATTCCAATTTGCTTATCTGGGATATTTCAAGCATGAAATTTAAGCAGCCAGGAGTAACTTGTTTATTTTTTTATGGCAGGAATGGGGAAGCTTCCAGTCTGGGGAATTAGATTTGGTACATGGGTGTGAAAGCTTATGTGGTGCCTTTAAATAAAATGTCATTATAATTAAAAAAATAAGCAGCTAAATAGTAATAATGATGGTGATGATAATGCTGGCAGTGATGATGGTGTTAGTGAGAGTTCATCGAACCATTAGCATGTATAATAACACTCGCCAATCATACTCTGAAATCTTAGGGTCCAGTTGAAGCAGCATGGAGGCAGAAAGGTGTAGTGATTACTAGCAAGGGCCGAGGGCCAGAATCCTGGTTTGAATCTGGCTTTACCACTTACTAGCTGTGTGAGAAGTAGCTTAATTTCTCTGTGCCTCAGTTTCTTCATTTATCAGTTGGGAGGGCTTCCCTGGTGGCTCATTGGTTAAGAATCCGCCTGCCAATGCAAGGGACATGGGTTCAAGCTCTGGTCTGGGAAGATCCCCCATGCCGCGGAGCAGCTAAGCCCATGCGCCATAACTACTGAGCCTGTGCTCTAGAGCCCGCGAGCTACAACTACTGAGCCCACGTGCCACAACTACTGAAGCCTGCGCGCCTAGAGCCTGTGCTCTGTGACAAGAGAAGCCACGACGATGAGAAGCCCGCGCACCGCATCAAAGAGTAGCCCCTGCTCGCTGCAACTAGAGAAAGCCCACATGCAGCAATGAAAACCCAACACA
Organism: Leucopleurus acutus; assembly: GCF_964270905.1. Taxonomy (NCBI): domain Eukaryota; kingdom Metazoa; phylum Chordata; class Mammalia; order Artiodactyla; family Delphinidae; genus Leucopleurus; species Leucopleurus acutus. The sequence continues at coordinate 38,356,383 of NC_139156.1, forward strand.
GCCAAAAAAGAAAGAAAGAAAAAAAAAAAGGATGGGAGGAGGTAATAAGAGTATTTATCTCTTTGGGTGGTTATGAGGATTATATAAATAAATATAAGTTTAATTGGCAGGAATAGTTTCTGGTATTTAGTATGTCTGTGTTAGTTACCTCTGCAACCTTAAATCTTACCAAGTTCCACACTCTCCCTCTGTCTTTCCCTGTTGTCAACCTACCTACGATTGGGAAGCATTTCCCCATGGGTCTCTTGCATGTAGAGGCACTGACTTCCCTTGTTTGTACAGAGAATATCCTTGAAAGATATAGTGTCTCTGGAGCAAAGGGCAGGCATACTTATTACTTTTTATAAAAGATTTGGGTTCTCTAAGTTCATATAAACTCATTTCCTTTTTTAACAATAAAATTATTTTTCTGGTTGCCTCGGTTTGGTTTTGCTGTTGAAATATTATTATTATTTTTGCTAGTTTAGATTTTAGGTTAGGGGCTGATTTCTACAACAACATTTACATCTTTTCTTTGCATTTCTTCTTTTAAAACACATTTCTCCCTTAAAAATTTCCTCCTTTTATTAGAAATTTTACAACGTTTAAAACATATCTAGCAGGAAGCTAATTAATTTACTTAACCTTTCTTAAATTACTTCCAATGTTCTTATTGCTCTTTACTCATTATTATGGATATCTAAAAAATGTTTAATAGTTAAGAAATACTAAGTTTAGTACTATTTACAAAGAACTGTACCCTATATTGAATATTCAAACACTAAAAAATGCTTCTGAACATCGTCTGGTAATGTTTGAATAATGTTAACATTTGGGTCTTCTAGCAAGATTAACTGCACTAGAGAATCAGGATTTGTAGAAGTCATCCTATGTGTGGCTTATTAATACTGACTATATTTGTGAGACTGGCTCAGCACTGACCGCAGACAGGACTGAGAATATACACTAAGAACATGGCGGCCGCTACAAGGAAGACTGAGTGATTGGATCTGGACAGCTTCACTTCTCTGTGCTCCTGGCCCAATTCTGGAAAACGTTGGCCTTAACCTTCACCTCTGCACAGGAGCATTTTCTGCTCTTGCTTTGGATTTGATGTCACTGGGTTCTACGTTGATTGCTAAGCAAGCAGGAGAATTGTAATACTTTCCCCCTATTTCTCAATTCATTTTTCTCAAGATTATGGAGAACTATACATTTCCCAAGAAATCCTGGGAAGGAGTTGTCGCATGAAAGCACTGTTCCCATTTCACTCCAGAGGAACTCCCGGCTGTCGCTGTACGCCACACGGCCCTGTGTGTCTGCGCTTTGTGATTGCACCTCTGAGGACTGCTGCCCTGCTCGCCGCGCTCCAGCTGCTCTGGCCTCCTTGCTGTCCTCAGATGCACCAGGCTTGTGCTCCTGCGGGGCACCTGCTGCCCTCTCCACCTGGAATACTCTTCCCCCGACCTGTTTGTCCCCTCCCCTTCCTTCAGGACCTGCTCACACGACCCCTTCCAAATGGGGCCTTTGCTAACCATGTAGATAAAGTAACCCAGATCTCACGCACTCTCTGTCTCCCCAAGCCCACCTTCGTTTTCTCCACAGCACTGATCACTTATCCGATGCTACTCTGGGGTGGTCCTGAGGGGAAGGACTTAATTGTGTGCCCTGCTTCACCCTCGTGCCTGGAACAGTGCCTGTCACATAGTAGGGGCTCTGTAAATATTTGTTGAATGAGTGAATGAGATTACTTGGGCAGTTTTATAGGGAACAAAGGGGAGAGGGGAAAGATTGGTGACAGAGGTGATTTAGGAGGCTGTTGCTACGGTTGCCCTGAGGTTTGGTGAGAACCTAAACCAAGGGGTTGGAGAGGAGAAGGGGGTCAAGAGACAGGATGGCTGGGGTGGTAGATTCCATTTGGCAGTGGAAGCGAGGGAAAAGGGGAGCCATCTGGAATATACCCTGTTTCTAGCTTGGCAATAAAGTATACCAGAAAAAAGCCCTAAGCATTTCTTTTATAAAGCAAATCATATTAATAGGATAAGAGAATAATTTATTTCTGCAATTTGTGTTTCTCTGAAATATAGTTTCTCAAAGGCTGTAAGTAACTCTTGCCGAAATGCTGATTTTAATTTGAGGTCAAGTTTCCTAAAATGTTTTGAAAGCTAGCCATGCAGGGAGGCTTTGGCCTCCAGGGAGTTTATAACTTCAGATAGAGAGGTTTTTCTATATCTGGCAGCCAAACTGGAGTTTCTGAAGGTCTGAATGCTTAATTAGCTTTTTGGTATCATTAGTCAATAACAGAATTAATATTTCAGATATGAAGTTTAGAGTTCTTCCTTTTAATAACTCTTTCCTTATATAAGGATGGCCTCTGAAGCAAAGGCCTCAACCGCATCCTTTGTTCCACTAGTGCCACTCTGGATTTGCCCATGAGGTCCAGTAATTGGCATCTTCTAGGTGACTGGGATAAGCAGCTTATTTACAGGCCAGGCCCTGCCCTGTTTCTTTAAGGCCTGGAGTCAAGAAGATCATCGTCCAGCCTTGAAATTCTGTATTCTAACTCTGGGTTTGGTAAAAAGAAAGCAGGAGATCTGAATGTACCGATGTGGAAGGATGTCCATGACATACTGATGAGTGAAAAAGGCAACTTTTAGAACATGTTGTGTGTCCAGAGTAAGAAGGATACATAGTGATCTGATCTTTTAACAATCGGGGGAGTAGAGGGGAAGGACTCTCACTTCTTCACTTATATTCCTTGGAACTATATTTCATTTACTCATTTGACTTGTATAATCTTAAAAGGAAAGCAAGCAGAGAGTCAGTGGTTCTGTGATTCTCTAAGTGGGCTGTGCTGGGGGCAGGCGTCTCACATGTCCCCCCGGGGTCTTCCTGCGCCCACGCTCCCATGGCCGCAGTTGGCTTGGTCTGAGTGGTGGCTGCCCTCTTGGAGGAGGCGTACGCCTTCTGGTTTCTCATACCCACCAGCTGCAACCGTTTGCTCTCCATGCCTGATGCCACTGGCATTTGGGTTTACAATCTCTATTTTAAAATTAAAAAAATAAAGGAGGTGCTTAAAAATCCTTAACATTTAAACCTTTCATTAGTTTAAGCTTGCTTCTTTTCGAGGTAGCAGGCCTTACTGAGGTTTTGGTGGTCCCTGATTGACAGACCAGGACAGCTTGGCCATGTGTGTTTACGGACACGTACACCATATGATGTGCATCTGTTTGACACCGCCAAGCGAGTGATGTTATCTCTCTATGTCTTGAATGAGGTCAGAGGTGTGACTTATTTTCATTTTTTCCCACAGTCCCTCAATTGGAGTTGTTTCTACCATAACTTGTTAGTGTGACTTGTGCCTCTACAGTTCCTCAGTTGCTGGGGGTTGGACAGCCGAGGATGTGGAAATCAGCATAGAGATTCTGAACTTCCACCAGCTGTGCTCTGAGACCCCCTCCTCTCTGTGCTTCTTGCTGAGTCTCTGCTTCTCTCTGCAGGTTCCAGGGATGACTCAAGACCTTTTAAGTTCTTCCAAGCCTAGTCCCTAGAGCAGACCTCTGCTCGGCTGTCTCCTGGCCTTAGCTGTTGCTTCTTTGCCACTCGTAGGGCACACCAACTTGGACTGGCATTTAGGGGTAAGGTGGGGTGTGAAATGTGTGGCTGTGCTGATGTCACTCTTTTTTCATCCTTGCCTTATGTGACCTGGCAGCTCTTGAGAGGGACATCTCTGCCCATCTGTCGTCTGTCTCTTAGGCTCTGTTAGTGGGAGCCCTGTCTACCTGGGACAGCCCCCAGAAGTTGAGGTAGCCTTTTTTCACCTTTGTTGGAGGTTCTTAGTTCTAGTGTCCTAAGGAGGTCTTGATCATTTTTCCTGAGGTATCTGTCGGTTTCTCATGCAAATTCGAGTCTTCATGGCCCACCCTACTTCACCCAGAATTCCAGAGAATTTATAAATTAGGTTTTGCTTAAGCTGTAATTTTCTTAAGAATTCTTGATTGCGACACCCAGAAGGATAGTGAAGGTTGTATGATTTTTTTCCCCATATCCTTTTTCGGAATCTTTCTACTTTCTTCCTTCAGCCCTACCTTTGCTTCTTTTACTCTAATGAGTGCTGAAGTATATAACAAAGAATGAAAATACTAACTTTTCTAAGGATTCTTCCATTTTAATAGAAGGGTCTTAAAGGCTTTAGGAATCAAAGCTCTGCATCTTAAGCACCTCGTGACCAATGGTGAGCCAATATTTATGATCAGGTATGTTGTAGGGTAGCTCGTAAATCACCCACGTAGGCTGGCGACACTGTAGGACGTTGCAGCAAGTGGTGCCTAGGTTGTCCGTGGAGAATAGTGGTAGGTGTGGAGAGACCAAGAGGTGGAAGACATGCTGGGAGGACTTTTGTATGTTGTACCAAGACCCTTATCTCCTTTGCTGTTTCCAGTCACCTTGTGACATCCCTATATCGAGGCCTATCAGAATCATTTCATCTGTTGCTCTGAGCATACCCATACATTAAGATAAAGACTAACAAATGGAACATCAGCAGCTTAATAATTAAGAAAATACGCCTTTGCTAGCTCTTTCTACAGGCTCCGGACGCACAGGCCCAGTGGCCATGGCTCACGGGCCCAGCCGCTCCGCGGCACGTGGTATCTTCCCGGACCGGGGCACGAACCCGCATCCCCTGCATCGGCAGGTGGACTCTCAACCGCCGCGCCACCAGGGGAGCCCCTTTGCTAGCTCTTTGACCTGTAAGATAACCCGTACAAGAAGAGTAGCTTTAGGCTTTTTAGTGAGTGACACGAATTTAACGCATGACACTAAGCGCATGTCTTAGAGCTATTAGCTGTCATAATTTATCAAGTCACATACCTAAAAGCTATGATTCAGAGAGGCAAGCATGAATTTTTCCACTTGCCTTACCTTGCTGAGGTCATTTTAAATGTCCTAAGCTAGAAATTGTGTAACGATGTTTAGTTTGCCAGACTGAGAATAAAAGAGTATGAGATTTAGCTTTTGGTGAAGTAGATTTTTCTTTTGCCTCTACCTAGCAATAATACTGTAATGTAAAATAGTAGTGTTCATTTAGTGAGTGAGTATTGTATGTCAGGAACTGCACTAAGTGCTTTTTATACATAATCTTATCTAATCCACAGAGCAACTCTGTGAATAGAGTCCCATTTTACAGGTGAGGCGGCTTAGTCACAGAGAGGATAAACACCCTGACCAAGGTCATATAATTAACTAGTAAATGTTAGAGCTGGCATTTAAACTTAGGTGGTTTAACCCAGGCCCAGATTCCTGACCACTGACTCATACCGTTTCCCTTAAGTGGATGATGGAAGCTCACTAGCTAAGGCTAACTGTGATCTAACTTGTGGACAGGGCTAATTTGACGTCACTTAAGCATATTTAACGTTAGCAAAGAGCACAGCACCGTGATTGGCGTTGTGGCTGTATTAGTTTCCTATGGCTGCTGTAACAAATTACCACAAACTTGGTGACTTAAACAACATACATTTATTTTCTTTCAGTTCTGGAGGCTGAAAATCCAAAATCAGTTTCAGGGGGCTGAAATGAGGTTGTTGGCAGGGCAGTGCTCCCTCTGGAGGCCGTAGGAGGGAAACCGTTCCTTGCTTCTTCCAGCTTCCGGTGGCTGCTGACATTCCTTGGCTTGTGGCTGCAGTGCTCTGGTCTCTGCGTCCTGGTCACTTTACCTTTTCTTCTGTCTAGCGTCAGATCACCCTCTGCCTCCCTTTTATAAGAATACCTTTGATTGCGTCTAGGGCCCATCCAGATAATTCTCCCATCTCAAGATCTTAATCACATCTGCAAAGTCCTTTTTTTTTTTTTTTTTTGCCATATAAGGTAACATTGACAGATTCCTGGGATTGGGACATGGATATCTTTGGGGGGCAGTGCATTATTCAGCCTACCACAGTGACAAATAGAAAGAATTGGAACTTTCAGTCCACCTGGTAGGAGTATACTTAATTTCAACAATTCCCTAACTGTTCTGCAGGACACAGATGCTAAAAATGCGAAAAAAAAATCCATGGCCTAACAGATTAGAGAGTTATTGTGTAATATATCCCTCTTTAAGGAGATTCACAATGTAAAATGAAGGCTTTGAAAATTCCTAGGACAGAGAGAGCTGCTTAACTTAGTTGAACCCAAAATTCCTCAGACTTAGTTGATTAAAAAACATTTCATTTTAAAGGGTACACCTGTTAACGTGTCATGAAGTACTTAGAACACACTTTAGGAAGTACTAGTTCAGTTACTTATTACCTGCCAGTCTTTTGAAGGCATGGAGGATGCCTTTACTGACTTTGTGTTACTTAATAATTTAAACGTACTTGGAATTGATTGGAAAGAACAAAACCTGACAAATACACAAAATTGAATGATAATATATGATGATTTTTAATATTTTAGCTGATAATGTGCCAGATGAGTTATAGAGGTCCAGATATGCTGTGAATTATGATAAGGGAGAAGTTGTTTTTACGTGGAATGACCTGAAGACACTTCACAGAAGAGGGGCTGTAACTCATCTAGCTGGAGGGGAAGCAGGGGGTGCATCCATGTGGGAGCCAATAACTTAGCCAAAGGAAGGAGGGCTCATCTGGAGAGACGGGTCAGGGGTTATGTGGATTATACCTTGAATGTCAGTTTTAGAGTTTAGACTTGATTCTCTAGGCCTGGGTTTGACACACTATATATATATATATGCCCTGTGGGCCAAATCCAGTCCTCTGCCTGTTTTTTTTTTTTTTTTTTTTTTTTTTTGCGGTACGCGGGCCTCTCACTGCTGTAGCCTCTCCCGTTGCGGAGCACAGGCTCCGGACGCGCAGGCTCAGCGGCCATGGCTCACGGGCCCAGCCGCTCCGCGGCATGTGGGATCTTCGCGGACCGGGGCACGAACCCGTGTCCCCTGCATCGGCAGGCAGACTCTCAACCACTGTGCCACCAGGGAAGCCCCCTCTGCCTGTTTCTATAAAGTTTTATTGGAACACAGCCACATCCATTTATTTACATATTGTACATGGCTGCTTTAGTGCTATATTGGCAGAGTAGGGTAGGCTTGCAGAGTTTAAAATATTTACTCTCTGGGCCTTGATCTAGGTAAGCGGTAGCTGTTGAAGAGCTTTGATCAGGAAGGTGTTACCCTCAGATTTACCTGTTAGAAAGCTTATTTTGGCAGTGGTGTGGAGGATGGATTGGGGAATAGAGACTAGGGAGGGCAATGACCAAGGGAATGGGAGAGGAGGGAACAGAAAGAGACATTTTGGACTACAGCAGGGAAGATGGAGGAGCCAAAGATAATTTTTCAAAGCAAACTTTTAATTTTAGATTAGTTTTAGATTTAGAGAAAAGTTGTAAAGATAGTACAGAGAGTTCCTATACGTTCCCCATGCTCAGTTTTCCCTGCTGTTAACATCTTACATTAGTATGGTACATTTGTCATAACTAATTGTCCAATATTAATACTAAAGCCATATTTTATTCAAAATTCCAAATATCCCTGTTCTGTTCCAGGATCCCATTCAGGGTGCCGTATTACATCTAGTTGTCACGTCTCCGTAAATTCCTAGACTGTTAGACTATGGCTGTTGCTCAGATACTACTCGTTTTTGATGACCTCGATAGTTTTGAGGAGTAATATTTTTTTTTGTTTTTTTTAGGCATTTTGTAGAATGTCCCTCAGTTCGGATTTGTCTGGTATTTTTTCAGGATTAGTTTGGGGTTACGGGTTTTTATGAGGAATACCATATTTTATCCATTTTCATCGTATCTACAATACATAGTGTCAACATGTCTTACCACGGTTGATACTGACCTTGATCACCTGGCTGAGATAGTGTTTGTCAAGTTTCTCCACTGTAAAGTTACTCCTCTACCCCTCTTTCTATATTCTATTCTTTGGAAGGAAATCACTTTGTACAGCCCACACATAAGGAGGAGGGAGCTATGCTCCACCTTCTTGAGGGTGGAGTATTTACATAAATCATTTTGAATTCTTCTGCACAGATTTGCATATCCTCCCTCATTCGTTCATTCAATTCTATCATCATGGATTCCTGGCCATTCAAGGTATGTTTTGGGCTATAGTCCAAAACTACATTGTTTTGTTGCTCAAAATTTCTCCAGCTTTGGCCATTGGGAGCTCTTTCAGTTGGCTCCTGTGCCCTTCGACAGGCTCCCATTGTTGTGTGTGTGTGGGTGTGCGCATGCACACGCGAACGTGCATTTTAGTACTCTTTCTGGCCCTACAGCATCCTTTAGGCGCATCTTGTATATTTCTTGCTCCAGCCCTAGAATCAGCCAATTCTCTAAGGAGCCACGGCCAAAGATAATTTTGAAACTTCTGGCTAAGACAGGGCTGCCTCCATCTCTGACTTACAGACTCCTACTACTTGGATGAAGAAGGGAAAGGGGTAGGATCCTGGGACATGGCTGTCCATTTAGGGGTTGGGCAGAGGTAAAAGTTGTCAAAAGCGGCTGAGGAGGAGGGGTGAGAGGAGCAGGTGGCCCCCAGGAGTGGTAACTAATACAGCCTCCCAGGCTGAGGAGTGTTTCAGGGTGGGACAGTGGTCAGTGTGCCTCTGTAAACCAAGGAGAACCATGTTCAGGGGTTGATAGTGCAGGAGTCTGGCTGGAGTGGAGGGGTGGGAAGGAAGGGCAGTAGGAAATAAGGTGGGGCTAGATGTCTTGGCCTTGAAAAGCAGGCCAAGTAGATTTTGACTCTATGTTTGGTAGGAGGGCTGATAGGAGCGATGCTTTAGGATAATTAGTTTGGCAGCCGTACACAGATTAGATAGAGGGAACAGAACTTGTAGTTGCTTCATTGGGAAACTGTTAGAAACGGATGCCTGGAGAAATAGAAGGGCAGGACCCTTAAGGGACCTTAGCCCCCCCACAGATTTTTTTGCATATACTAGGTTATTTTCATAATCTGAGGAGAAAAAGAGAGAGGAATTCGTGATTGAGCAATCTGTTTGCTTACAAACAATAAGCTTAAACAATAAAAAACCAGGTTGTTTTAAAATACTTAGTGGCCTTGTAGTTATGTGTGTGTCTCCTTTTCTTGGAGAAGAGTCAAAGGTGAACTTGAGCTCCGCCCAGCTTGGAACGTCACACAATCCAAGTTAATGGGATATGAAGTTTTAATTTGGTTTTCAGAGGCTGTCTGCAGTCAGTTTCAGAATTATTTCCTGTTGAACTTCCTGCTTCATTCTCTTTTGGTGGTGGTTTTATTTTAAAAGTTGTGATGCTTCTGATAATTGATGGTGCAGAGAGACTTACTGAACCACAGCCTTGTGGAGGGACTAAGCCTGGGAATACATAGTGTTCATTGGCTGCTGGCATTTTGAACTTGTCATTTCTTTTGCATATGACTAGGGGGATAAATGTTCCTACATTAGAATCTACGTGTTTTATAAAATGGGAAGCGTATTCACCAAATCAGTGGTATGACGTGAACTTACAAAATTGCCCTTTACTCCTGATTCTGAAGTAGAGTCCTATTTTATTATTTAATTCAGCCAGCCTCAAATGTTGTGATTTGTGCATTTGGTTCAATAGAAGCAGTGAGTAGCTCTCCCGTGCCTTGTTTCCACGAGTCCTCTTCAGGTGAGGGTGAATTAATTTAGCAAACCAGGTAATGCTCACTTGTACGTCCACAGGCACATTTCTGCCAACCAGGAGTCTCTGTTAGGCTCATTCCTGAGCAGTGATACCCACTATGTGGTGGAAACATTTCATTAAAGAGAACTTCCAGGTTATTTTTTTTATTTTTAAAATGAGGATAAAAATTCCTTCCTTATGTGGTTCTTAGTAGGTATAAGGGATGGAATGCAAGTGCCGTGTGTTCTACGCAGAGTCTGTTGTTTTTTAAAATCCCGTCTCCATGGATTTTACTGCAGTGGCTATTCCTTGTGTGTGTTGCTATAGTGTGCTGTTTATTTAGCAAGAAAATCTTCTGACGCAGGACCACGAGGAAGGAAATCATTTGACCTCCTCTCACATCATCCAACCAACAAAATCATCAACCAGGGACACACCAGCACATCTCTCCAAACTCACTGCTTATAGAAACTTGGAAGGAGAAAGCATTTTTAAAAGCACTGTTGAGGATGGCCACTTTCTCTGTGCCCTCCCTAACGCCAGGAATTTCAAGTATGCCAGGCACAGAGGGGCCCTGTGATTGCCTTTAATGTTACAAAACTCTCCCTACTGAGGTAGGTTCATGACGTTCTTTCTACACGTGCTTCAGTGAAACAGCTGCCTCGTCATCCTCAAAGCTGGTCACTTCCCCTTCTCTTGATTTTGTTAATACTGCACAGTGCTACCGTCTTCTCCTTAGAGCAACCATAGCCATCAGGGCTGTGTTCCTTTCGCCTCTCTTTTTCCTCCTCTCAGACCGAAACTGTGAATAATTTAACCAGATTATTTACCAGCTACAAATTGAAGATGAAGGTAGTTTCAGTAGTTTGAACACGTAAATGGCACATGCTTCACATTTCTTTTTGGGCAAATGAAGAGGGATGGTTGTATCAGGTCCCCATCCTTGGGGCTCATGGCATGTTTGGACTGAGCTTACGGAACACAGGGCTGTGTGCTGCAGGCACTCCTGCTATCTTCCTGGCCCCCTGTTACACTTTCTATTTTTCCCTGTCTCCTTCACATCTTCAAAACATTTCACCCTCTAAAACCACAAGGTTGCGTTTTAGTTTATTGTTGAACAAAGGATCTATTTCAGGTTTACTTTCCTGGACTTTGCAGTTAGTCGGATCTGATGCATTATCTGTCTTAGCTTTTCAGTAAAAGCTTTTTTTTTTTTTGCGGTACACGGACGTCTCACTGTTGTGGCCTCTCCCGTTGAGGAGCACAGGCTCCGGACGCGCAGGCTCAGCGGCCATGGCTCACATGGGCCCAGCCGCTCCGCGGCATGTGGGATCTTCCCGGACCGGGGCACGAACCCGTGTCCCCTGCATCGGCAGGAGGACTCTCAACCACTGCGCCACCAAGGAAGCCCATTAAAAGCTTTTGACGTAAATTTTCTATTAAGGAAGAAATTGCATGTGAGGAAAAGCAAACTCTTAATTGCAATTGAGGATCTATCTTAGAGGTGGGAACACAAATGAAGTGAAGAAGACTCTTAATCCAGCTTTCCTTCGCTGCAGCAGGCTTGTGTCATGGTTAATGTAGCATTTACGTTTAGTGGTAGAAGTATGGGGTATACAGCTCCAGCCTCCTGCATCGGAGATGGTGTTTGCAAGGGTAGGCCTCCCTGTGTGACCCGTGCACCTCGCTTCACCTTTCTGTGCGTCAGTTTCCTCACCTGTGAAATGGGACAATAAAAGTAACCTTCTCAGAGTTATTGCGAGGCTTACTGGGTTAATTCAAAAAAACACCTCAGACACCCCCCAACATTCAATAACCATTACCTGATATCATTGTTTTATTATCACATTCCTGCAAGTTAGGTCAGTACATGTGCGTATAGCAGACATTTAAGAAATAAATGCATCAGAACCTATACATCCAAATGGGTTATTTTCTTCCTCAGAATGGTCTCTGGTGGAAGGTAAGTGCTGATTGTGGTAGTGCTGCCCGTGCAAGCCATTTTGGGGATGCCCGCCCTGGGATTGCCTGTGACGGCTGTAAAACTGCATTCTTTAAATGGCTCCTGTACTGGCCACTTTTCTGTTGCTTGAGTGAATGTGGGTTTGAATTTTATTTTTCTTTCCTTTTTTTTTTTAAGCTAAAAGATATTTGGAATCAAGTCAAGTGAAAAAAGTGTTTTGGTTTAAAAGCTCGTCTGTAAAGTATACTCACAGCATGGTCATTGGACCACACTAAGTCAAGTTTTTGGTTGCAACATGCAGATTATTTGGCTTTGGCTTTTGGGAGCCAATGGTTTGTATCTACTTTTTGCTGAAACGACTGCTCCATGCCTGGTTATTTTGTCCTGAGAACCATCTTCCTGTGCACCCTCTGCCACCTCTGGAAGTGGAACATCACAAACACTTTGTTTCAGGGGTTCACTCACCCACAGGTTACATCCCTACAGAAACTCCTTTTCCCTTGAATCGGTAGGATTATTTTCTTCTTCACTCGCAGATTTGTTTTTACCTCAAACCCTTTTGTTCTAATGGTTAGCAGTTTTTACAGCCAGATATGTAACATGTATATCTACTCGCCCTGGCTTTTTAAAATAACTTGATTGTCAGGCCTGCTGTGCAGACATGCTGGAGCACACTGTCTCATGTCTTCGGTCTCCCTTCCTCCCGGTGCATCCTCCCCGCCCCGGATTCCAAGTGATATGAAAATCAGCCTCTGATTTTAGAGTCACTCCTAAGTCAGGTTGCCAGCCCTGCTGAGAGTCAGTTTTTCCAGCTGCACGTTGTAATGGAAAATGTTTGTCTTGAAACATTCACTGCTCTGCAGGAAGTCAACACTTGGTCTCCAAGATAGTTTGGGTGCTAACGTAACTCTCCTGTGCTATCTGGATTGTAGCAGATCAGATGTGGATGCCTAATGTCACTTGTGTCCTGTAGACACTGTGTGTGGGTGGGAGAAATGGGTTCGAGTCTAGACACTGCTGGCATTGCCTTTGGTCTGAAAAGCAGGGAAGTTGCATGTTAAAAACAGTAAAAACTGGGAGATTAGAAAAAACTTTCCTTTTTCTTTTTTCGCCATTGGCATTACATTGCAACAACCCAAACCTCCAAAACTTGCTTGAATGGTTGCTGAAAAATAAAAGCCAATTAACAATGAAGAATTGGGGCTTTCTGCATAATATACATCATTGTGATATATATAATTTATAGATAGCTAGCATTTTATATTTTATGTATAATATATGGTATATGTACATATAATATATGTGTTATATACATAATATACATATATAGTTTTATATCTATATTAAATATATATAGCTTTTCTGCTTTCTCACAACCTTTTCTTTATGGCCCTTAAAACAATGTTTTTGGTTTTTAACCATTTTACTTTGACTCGTGTCATTTATAAATCCTCACTCTTTTGACCTTTATTTTTTATGGACAAATATGCCTATTTCTTGCTCTAGCCCAGATTGTTGAAATTATAGAAATTGTAGTTTCTCTTCTCTTTTCTTAGTCTTTCATGTGTCTCGTAGTCTTTTCTTAAACAGATGTCTAAGAATTAAATGAGTAGCAGCACTTCAGAACAGTGATTTGTAAATACATATGTGCATCGGATCTTTGTGAACTTATAAAAATAATTTTAAGGGGAAGATTAAATGTACTTCCAGCCATTTTAGACACACAGAACCCGGAAAATTTTGTTTATACCCCTGTCTTGGATGAAGTGCAAGTCTTTGAAGAATGAAAAGCGGGAGTTGTAGGGTGTGGTTGTCTTCAGCTTTCTTTCCCACAGGGTCTAATTTGGTTGCTGGAACTTCGAAGCTGTGCCTTGAAAATCTGATGTTAGTGGTGGTGGCTATGGGAAGATATTAAGAAAAAAATAACAGTTTCCACCAGGGTGATTTTAGGCAAAGGTGTGAGACACGCAGCCTTTTCCACGCCTGGATGCCCACATCTCGAACTTTTCCTATTAAAACCTGTTTGTAGGAAAGAATCAGAAACTCTCCTTGAAGTGAAATAACTGTCAGTTTTAGTGCCTTTGTCCTGGGAGATTTGTATTTTGTCAGACAAGAAAATGTCAGCTCCAGGAATAAAAGTCCTTTTTTTAGGTGGATAAGTCCGACAGTTTGGTCCTAGTCATGACTTTCGAAGGCTGTCCTCTGGTTCTCTTGGTTGAATATGAAACAAGCCTTTTTCCCCTGCCAAAACCTCCCAAGAGTGGATGGCTCTATTACAGTTTCAAGGATCTTGGCCCCATCTCCTGGCCTTGAATCCAAGTCTGGCAACTTATAACAGCTCTGTGCACTTAGAGTATGACAGATGGAGCTAGGTGGTCCCCATTCCCACAGCCGAGGGAAGTTCTGGGAGGGGCTGAAGATCACTGTATAGGCAGAGCTCTGAAGGGTCAAATTAATGCCCCTCGTGAGGACGTTAGGGGATGTAAGGTACTTAATCTCCAAAGAAAGATGAAATTATATTGATGTGCCATACTTTACAAGGCAGGAAAGTTCAAAACCTTTAGGAAATATTTTAAATAGCAGGAGTTTTCTTGTTGCTTGAATTAAGTTGCTACAAGAGGTAAAAATTGCAATAAGTGCTGTTATTTGGGAAATCAGAGACTTATATGATAATGTTTTGCTGTATTAAGTCTTTACAGGTGTAGCAGTATAACTCTTATAAAATTTAACTGGATTGGAAAGCAGAAGCTATGGAATCAATGCTTTTGGTCTTTTCTTTTTCTGTGCCTGCAACCCCCATATATTCAAATCTTCAGTCTCTCTTAAGATCTCCAACTGTGGTTGGTCCAGCTCCCTTGCAGAGTTTCCGGTTGAATGTGTCCAAAGCACTTTTATCACAGCTGCATCTTGGTCTTCTCCCTTTCTCTCATCCTCTATATTCTCTCCCAAACTGAGTCACTGTTGATTCTGTCTCCAAAAAGTATCTGAAATCCACCAACTTCTCCCCAACTCTTTGCCACCCTGCTGGTCTGGTCACTTGAGTGCCTGCAGTCACTCTTCTACATTTACTGGGATTCTTTCCCATCCTCTTTCTGAAATGAAAATCTGCTACCACCCCATCCCCCCCCCCCAAACCCAACCCAAAACAAAACCGGGAAACAAATAAACTGGCATCACCCACCCAACTTTCCCATGATGCCCATGATCTTCAGTTGAAATCAGGAGTCCCACGTGACCTGGCTATTGCCGGCCTGCCCCGGTCCTCCCCATTCCCCCTCTCCCTGTCCGTGGTCCAGCTATGATTGGCTTGGTTTCAGTTCCTTAGAAATAGCATTCACTTATACTTTCCTCCCCACTTCTTAACATTTTGTGGACTCCTATTTTTTCTTTGGTTCTCCCCTTAAAATACCATTTTGTCAGGTAAAGCCTTAGGTTAGAGAGCGTCTTCTTTTATTTATTTCTTTATTTGGCTGCGTCGGGTCTTCCTTGCAGCACCGAGATCTTTAGTTGCGGCATGTGGGATCCAGTTCCCTGACCAGGGATCGAACCCCGGCCCCCTGCATTGGGAGCGTGGAGTCTTAGCCACTGGACCACCAGGGAAGTCCCGAGACAGTCTTCTTGCATCATGTCCATCCCATTGGTAGATTTATCACTCTCGGTATATCCCTAGTACCTAGCGTAGGGTCTGGCATATAGTAGGTACTTAATCGTATTTGTTGAATGAAGGAAAGTAGTGGTGTTTACAAACAGGTTAAGTGCTTCTGAATCTGAGGTGTGGCATGTCTGGTCTGTGTGTGAACAGATGCCACCCCTTTTCTCACCTGTGCTCGAGGCAGACACTGCTCCTCTGTTTCTTGTTTGTTTGTTTGTTTGCAGTACGCGGGCCTCTCACTGCTGTGGCCTCTCCCGTTGCGGAGCACAGGCTCCGGACGCGCAAGCTCAGCGGCCGGCCATGGCTCACGGGCGCAGCCGCTCCGCGGCATGTGGGATCCTCCCGGACCGGGGCACGAACCCGTGTCCCCTGCATTGGCAGGCGGACTCTCAACCACAGCGCCACCAGGGAAGCCCGACACTGCTCCTCTGTTACGACTCCCTTCCCCTGGGCTGGCTTTCTTAGCTGCTGTCTAGGCAGCTGTTTCTGCTCTGCTGGTCCCTCTGAATTGGCATGTGGCATGAAACCTCTGCCATTTCCAGTCTAGCAGAAAAAGGCATAGCATTCCAGATGTGTAGGTTCTTGTCTCTAGACATTTGTGGAAACTCGTTGTGCCTTAGTTTGCGTGCAGTCTGATGCAAGTAATCAGATGGTAATGTAAGATATGCTTTCATGAAGATAGAGTAAGAAACACTGAAAGATTCGTAAAGCTTATCCAAATAAAACCTTGTATAGTTACATTCAGTGTGCTTTGTATAACAAATACTCATCTTGTGATCAGGCACTTATGTGGAGAATAAAATGTAATTTTTTAATGCATGTAAATATAAGTTTTAATTGCAAGCTTACCATATCTGTATATGAGTCCTTTACAACAGGGACTCTAATTTTCTTTCAGAATTAAGTTATCTCTTGTTAAGTTTTTATTTCGCTAGTGAAAAATACATTTCAAGGAGATAGAGTGTAAAAAAAAACATCACGAAGATGCTAGTTTTTAATTTCGTTTACTGTCATTGCGTGGCAGTGTTTCATAAAGTTTCCCCATGGGTCACCTGTATCAGGAGCACCCGGGGTTGGTTAAATGGCACATTCCTGCCTCCACAACTTAACTGGATCAGACTTTCTGAGGCCTGGAAATCTGCATTTTAAATAAGCTCTAAAAGTTTGAACACCACAGCCATATAATACCTAGTATATAGTGTGGCATTAGTAAATATTGAGTAGGATCTGTAAAAGATGTCTCATTCACTGACCTCTTCAGTCTTGCCTGAGTGTAACAGTGACATCAGAAAATATACCGCTGCCAGTGCTGTCCAGTAAAAGGTGAAGATATTGATGGTGGCCGAGGTTGAAACCAGTCAATGACCTTATTCAACCAGAGCACCAAAGATCAACAAGGGCATTGTTCCCAGAGGCTTAAACACACTGGCCCCCTGGCACAATGGTCCTTTGATCACAGCTGACATGGGCAGAAAGGAACCAGGCAAGGCTCTGGTCCCCTTGGTGCCTAGTGAGGGCCAGCCCTGCGGTGAAGGGGCAGTGCTTCTGGTCTAGTTCTCTGGAGCGGCCCAGCAGGGTTAGGCTTGCAGTGGCCTTTACCTTCAGCAAGACTCCCTTATTTCCTGCCCTCCCTGACTGCCCAGGATGCAAGGAGAAAACTTGCCCCTAATCGGAAGGCAGAAACAATAACAGCATTTTAAAGTTGGCATTGCTGAGTGTGTAGGATGTGCTTTACTTGCAGTAGATCGTGTGATCAGCTTAAAGGAGGGGCAGTCCAGTGTGCTGGTGAGAGAGCATTTCACAACAAATTTTAACCCTGGACTGGACCCATGGGAGAGGTTATAGCTGTCTCTCTCCTGTTCCTATCTCCAGTTCCTATCCAGTTCTTGCTCTGCACCTTTAGCCTTCCTTGATCTCCTTCGACCCTTTATGGTACTTTGAGCTTGCACAATTCCGTATCCAGATTAATAACTGTTTTCTGCCATTTCCTAAGTCTTCATTCTGTCCCACCAAAAAGAAACAGATTCTCAGTGGGTGATGGTGTCCTCCCCACCGCCCCGCCCTCCCGGCCCTGGCATTTAGAAACCTGTAAGGACATTCGTGGTTGTCACAATGATGAGGGGTGTCTATATTATTAACGTTGAACATCCCGAGGGTGTGGATGCTAAACGCCCCTTGGTCCTTGGGACAGTCGCACACAGTGAAGGATTGTCCTGTCGAGAATGCTGATGCACCGCCACGAGAAACACTGGAGCTCTTTGGGTTCGCCTGCATCTTGTTCAGTGCTTCCTTGAGAACAGACCCAGCATTTATCATCTGATGAATCTGCACGGCTTAATAGATGCAGTGCGAGCTAAGTTACTTACTGGGAAAATAAACAAATGGTTGCAGCCATCTTCCTGGCTGGCAGTTGTGCTCTGACAGTGGAGCCATCACTCCTCTTGGATTCTGCTTCGCCCTTCTCAGTGGTACATTGTGGACAAGAGTTATGACCCAGACAGTAATCCTGAACTGCTGCTACTGTTCCACTCAGGAAACACTCTGATGGAACAAGATACCACCGTCCGTTGTCCCGCTGGCACCTTGGTCTCCTAAAAATAAACAGGAGAGGGCTTCCCTGGTGGCGCAGTGGTTGAGAATCTGCCTGCCAATGCAGGGGACACGGGTTCGTGCCCTGGTCTGGGAGGATCCCACATGCCGCGGAGCAACTAGGCCCATGAGCCACAACTACTGAGCCTGCGCGTCTGGAGCCTGTGCTCCGCAACAAGAGAGGCCGCGATAGTGAGAGGCCCGCGCACCGCGATGAAGAGTGGCCCCCGCTCGCCGCAACTAGAGAAAGCCCTTGCACAGAAATGAAGACCCAACACAGCCAAGGATAAATAAATAAATAAATAAATTTAAAAAAATAAACAGGAGATGCTAAGTAAATTGTTACATCATGAGGGGGGTGGGGACAGGGAATCCAATATTTTTTTATCACAGACACCATCCCAGGCAAGTGCTCTTAGCAGTAGGAGGGTTCGAGATTTGGAGGGACGTGTTCTGAGCTCCCAGACTTTCTGGAGTTATTTTGCCTGTGGATCAGAAAGCTACTGTGGGGAGGAAAAAAGTTTTGAACTAAGGATCAGACAAGGGTCCTGGAAAAGTTGCTGCTTCATATCAGTCATTCAGTTAGAGATATCAGAGAAGTGACAGATGAATAAAAATTTAGGAACACAAAAGAGAGGGTGACATCAGATCTTATTTTAAAGGACTAAGAGTTAAGCCAGAAAGCTTGTTGACCTAAGGATGTCCAATAGACTATGGGATTTGAATATCTTAAAACCGGATAATAATTAGACTAACAGTAAAGACAATAGAAACAGACTGGGGAAATGCAGCTACAGGACGTTGAGAGAAATGGCAAACTAAAATGAGTCAGAGGGCTGGTTTTTCCCTTCACAGTCTCCTGTGACCAATTGAGAAACAGTGTGTTCTTCCTTTGACTCAGTGAGCCTACTTCTAAGAGTAATTTCTAAGCAAATGAGTAGAGCTTTGTTCAGAGATTCAGCTCTGAGTATTAGTGAGCACTGTTTGAAACTGAACATTAGAAGCAACCCAGATGGCCCCCAAAAGAGCCTTGGATGAACACGTTATAATTCATCTATACCATGGAATATTCTATAACCATGACAGTGATATTGAGGAGAAATATTGACATGGAACAAAATGTATGAAAAATAGGCTGTAATAGAATATATAAGGTTAATGTTTCAATAAAGAAATATGTAAACATAGAGGGAAAAAACATAGAGGGAAAAAGGCATTAATCAAAATGTTCACTTGGAGTATCTTTAAGTGGTTGAGTTCCAAGTACCTGGAATTCTTTCTTAGGGCTTAAGTGCTTAAAATGTTTAATTTGAACATGTGTAATTATTTTTGTAATTAAGAAGTTTAATACAGTAAATAAAAACATGATCAGATTATTAAAGGGTGCTTTGTCAACCTGTTATCCAAGTATTTCAATATATAATTATTTTTAAATCCAAGCGTTACTGGTAGTTCTAAGAAGCTGTTAGTCCCTCACATTTTATTCTGGATTTAGTTGATCATTAGCACAGAGGAAAGGAGGGTTCTGATTATGAGGAATAAATGTGATTGGGGGTGAATTAAAGAGTGGGAAGAAAGAAGGGATATATCAGTATAGTTAAGAGGAACATAGATAAACTAAGTCTAATACTTTACTAATGACTACATTTGCCTGGTTTGAAACTCTGCCTGGGAAATTCCCTGCTAAACATCATCATACACATCATACATCATACACTCTTAGGGTGACTGGGGAACACCCACTAAGCCTAGGCTTGGCTCCCTTGCCCCAGGAGTGGCTGAATCAGAGATGTGAGAGCCTCAGGTGCTATAAGGTTTCCAGCTAAAGGCCTAGTCCATGGTAGGCTTCCAGTTCTCAGAGGTGAGGCCACAGAGCTCTATGAGTGAGTCAGCCCATTAAGAATTTAGGTCTTATTTAAAGGAAATACTTTACAGCAGCATTTCTTAGAATATACTCTGTGGGACACTATTCTTAGGAGAAGGCTCCATGGGGGAAATCATAAAAGGAGGTGGGACAAATAGGCTTGTGAAAGGAGACAGGTCAGCGTTTCCCGCAGCCCCTACATCCCCACTTGCATCTCGCAGTTAGTATACTGAGGCTCCAGGTGTCTTGCCTTAAAGACATCTTTTGGCTTTGGGTTAACCCTGAGTTTACTAAATTTAGTTAGCTATAGATTTTTTTTATTTTTCGCATGAGGATTTTAAAAAACTATTTAGGCGAAGATGGATATTCTTATATCCTCTTTTGTTCAGAGGACCTTCATTCTAGCTAGAGTTTAGAGCTGAGAGCTTTGAGTATACACTGTGGGCGAGGCACTTAGAGAAATACAGAATCTTCTCCACCCATGTGGGGTCTGCTCACTCTTCTGGGAACACTGTAAAGTGAGGCCTAAGTTCACATAATACTGAGCAGTGTCTGTCTAGGTTGGCGATCTGCATAGTCTAGGATTCTGCTTTCATTGAAATCTCAAATGACACAGGTTGGCAAGAAATACATAATAATGTTAGTGCCTTGTCCCCTCTCTTCTAATTTCCCTTTGGTGAGTATATATTACTCCTCCTCCCAAAGTTTTATTAATAAAACAATGGGCATACAGTATTTCCAACCCAGTTCCTCTTGGAAGGAACAGGGGAGACAGGCTGGTAGTCCACTCTGCAGAGGAAGGGTCCCTGGCTGCCACGTCTGGCCGCTCTCTGCTCTCCCATGCTGGTGGGAGGAGGTCTGGAGAGCAGAGGGCCTTGTGAGCCAGGGATGACTCCTGCTGATGCCCCTCAGGACCTGGGGATCCTGAGGTATCAGGAAAGCCAGAGGGGCGGTGAGGCTGGGAGCTGATGCTTGCAGGGGCACTGCCACTTCCTCGGGCTGCTGGCACTCTGTTGCGGCGGGGACACATGAGCAATTTTTTTTTTTTTTTTTTTTTTTTACATAAGCAACTGTTTAAGTCTGGGGAGGTAACTCTGAGTTAAGATTTTGATTTCTTTTTTTTTTTCTTTTTTTCTGTTTTTTTGCGGTACGCCGGCCTCTCACTGCTGTGGCCTCTCCCGTTGCGGAGCACAGGCGCCGGACGCGCAGGCTCAGCGGCCATGGCTCACGGGCCCAGCCGCTCCGCGGCATGTGGGATCTTCCCGGACCGGGGCACAAACCTGTGTCCCCTGCATCGGCAGGCGGACTCTCAACCCCTACGCCACCAGGGAAGCCCAAGATTTTGATTTCTTAAACTCCATTGTAGGGCCCCAAACTTGGGAGACCAGCAACATAGAGAGAGAGTATCGAAAAGAGATATTTTCAGTAAAAATTGTTTAGGCTTCTGTTAAAAAAGATGCGCTATAGACCCTTTAGTAGGAGAACGCTCATCTTGTGAAGATGTGGCCAGTGATACACGTGGAGAAGCCACAGAAGTGCGAGTAATGATAACTCTGGACAGTGCGTCTATTTTTTTGACGTGAGAGCGTTGGTGATGCACCTCAAACAAAACCAGACCTCTGGGCGGTTGACTGGGGTCCAGCCCCCCTCTGAGGCACATCATGGAACCAGGCTCCCTTCCTCCAGCCCTGCAGCCCTCACCTTCACGGCTCAAAGCTCAATCACGTCCTCCTGTGGCTCCTGTAAAAGGAAGTGGGCCAACCATGGGTTTTGACCCAGGGGATTAAAAAGTTAAACTTTTCTGAGTTTAGCAGAGGAGCAAAGAATTTGTCCTGTTTTTGTCAAATGAGATCCATCTGGAAAATGAATTAGGAGAAAAATATTCTTGAAAAATAAACTTTTGATTAAAACTTTTTTTTTTCCCTTCCAAGGTGCCAGTAAAACAAAGTGGAACACATTACCCACAAGGCAATTTTAGATAAGAAACTAAACATTTAGATGCCTCTTCCTTTCTTTAATAATTCTACACTGATTTGGTTCCTGTCACAAATGTGGGTGAATAAGATAAATGATCCTGGCATGATCAGCAACCTTTATATTTTCTGTCTGCTGAGAATACTTAAAGCATAGACTCTAATTTTGTAGATGGAATGAACCTTAGAAAGTCAGTTTTTGCTGAACATCAGAGTGTAGATTAAAGATAACAAGGACACTCATACAAATTCCCAAGAACCTAACTCTTCAGTCACACCCAACACTGGTAAAGGGATGGAAAGGAGCATGAATATCATTCCTGCCAAGTGGTCTTTTTACCGACAGATGGGACAAAACCTCTCCCTCCCCATGAGTGATATTTTCACTGTGGTGCTCCAAACAGGCACCTCTTCTTTACAAATGTTTGACCTGTTTCTTGTGAATAGCCAGGGCACAAATAAAAAAGACTGGACATTTTAAAAAATGATATTTGTTGTTTTTAATGGTGAAAACGATTCATTCAGCAATGTCTGCATGCCTCCCATGACCTGGAAACTGTTCTAGTTGCTGTGGTTATAAAGGTAAATAAGAGAGGCATGAAAACATTATGCTGTCAACTTACTTGGTATATTTAACCTATTCCTTTCCTGTATATACATATTTTTATATTATATTATACTTAGAAGGATATTTTTGTATCCTGTTTTCCTCATTTAATATTATATCTTAAGCATTTCTGCATGCATATAATTTTTAATGGCTGCATACTGTTCTGTTTTGTGGATATTTCACAATTTCTTAAACCATTTCCCTGTTGTTGATCAATTAGGTAATTTTGAATTTTAGTAGTAAAAACATGATAAACATTGATGTATAAAATTTTACCCTCATTTCTAATTATTTCCTTAAGATAGGTTCAAACTGGAACTGGGTCAAAGGGTATGAACACTTTTAAGGGTCTTGATACATGATGCCAAATGCTTTCTTGTATGGGGCAAAGTAGTCATTTCACTTTATCCTCATTTCCTCATTAGCGTAGGGTTTTTTTGGTCTTTTTATTTAGTGCTGATGTGTTAGAAAAAATTTTGGATTGGTTTTTCCTGGAAGATCTTGTTTTGGGGACCAACTTCTCTGTGACACCTTCCTGCCCGATGTGTTTTCAGTCATCTTATTTAGGACTTTTAAACTTGATAGAAGGAAAGGGTGTTTATTTCTATATTGTCAGTGCCTCCCTGAGTACCTTCTCTGAGGTACACGTTAATATTATACTCACAGTAAAAATATAAGAAACCACATGACAATGCTGCTGCATGTATTATATAAGCCATTGTTAAAAAAAGATGATCCTGGGGGCGTGGGGGGTAGGGGAGGGATGGATTGGAAGTTTGGGGTTAGCAGATGTAAACTATTATATATAGAATGGATAAACAACAAGGTCCTATTCTATAGCACAGGGGACTATATTCAATTTCCTATAATAAATCATAATGGAAAAGGAAAAAAAAAAGATGATTCTCTTTCTCAGTACCTAGGGGGAAAGACCTTTTTCTATTCTTCCTTTAATCAGAATTATGTGGCCTGCCTCATTTCCCTTTTTGCTCTGCCTATTAGAAATGTAGAAATTTTACTGTTCAAGTACACCAACAGCATTATCTTGTGGTTGGAAAAGCAACTTCTTTCATTTCATGACTTTATATTTGTGACTTCCAAGTGCCTATGTATCTTTTATCGAACGTTGCCTCAAATCTTTCCTGCAGATGGGTAGCATGTAAATCATTTAATGAAATGAACTGCTAATGATGGTGTGATGATTTTAGGTAAGCAATTCATTTGGCTTATATCTTTAAGGTTTTTGGACAGAAAATTACATACAGTTTTAATTGGCTATAAGAAGGCCAGGGATTTTGGAGGAAACATTAGGGCCAGAAAATCCTGGTACAGCTTATTTAAACGCTGAAGCTGTGTATGTATTTAGCAACCAGTATTATGGTGTGGCTGGTCATTAATTGAGAAACTCCTTATATAACTAGCGTGCATTAAAGTAATGTGCAGTTTTTCATGGGGGTGTGATGATGCTTGAGGAGCATGATGACTATTTAAAGTACTTAGTACGTAGATGGGTTGTGCTGCTTTATTGCTTTAAAGAAAATAATGAGGATTGGACAAGGAAATTGCAAAGGACTTTGGGAAAAGAAAGATCCTTCCTCACATATGGGATTGAAATGCACAGCAGGCTTAGTCTTGCCCTCCTCTGCACCCTTCCACACTCAACTCGCTTTGCCAGCAGCTCTAATTGTATGGTATTGTAATTATTTGTTTACAGTCTGTGTCTCTATTAGACTCTAGTTGGCCCAGTCTTGGTCTTCTTTGTGTCGGCTATATCTAGCACAGTGCTAGCAGTAAATTTTTCACATATATGATTCATATTTCTGAAATAGCAGATTAGAAGGCATATTTTAGGCCAGTAAGTATTTCAAAATATTGGCAAGTATTTTGAATAGTTAAGAGGGGCTGGGAGGCATTTTTTTGCCCCCAAAGTTTAATATGTGTTCCTTCCAAAAAAAAAAAAAAACCAGAAAATCTGAACTCCTAAAATCCAACATTTCTTAAAATTATTCAGTTGCAAGCAGCATTTTGGTGCTGAGTCCTGCTTGAATGGGCTAAGTGATCCTTCCTTGGGCAGCCCTTCTCACCTTTTCTCCCCTACAATTTTTTTTTTTTTTTTGGCTGCGGCTTGGTTTGGGGGATCTATGTTCCCCGACCAGAGATTGAACCTGGGCCCTTGGCAGTGAAAGCGTGGAGTCCTAACCCCTGGACTGCCAGGGAATTCCTTCCCCTACATTTTTGTATTGTTCTGGGCGTGAACATCACCCATATTTATTGAAGGCCTATGGTATACCCATCCGTGTGTTGTGCTGAGGATACAGTGGCGATCAAAATGTGGACTCTGCTGTCAAGGATGGAGTTCATATGCTGGAAGTATTAGAAGCAGACTCCAGTCTTAGAATTTATACAGGGAACTTTCTTGTTGCTTCCTTCTTTTTCTTGTGGGCGAGTTGACACATAGAAAACCACAAATAAGAAAGTTCGGGAGTCACTGATTTGACTATGTGCAATAAGGATCCTCTGCTATAAACAAAACAAGAAAAGGATATTTCAATATACTTCTTCTTTAGTCTCACCCAGACACATACTTTGTGCTGTGCTGTGGATGTTCATTTTCACAGTGTCCCAGCTCTAGAACCCAATTTGTTCTTGTGGAAATTTAGTCACTTTTGGAGAGCCATAGCCGTTTGTAAATCACGCCTCTCTGATAATGTTCCCAAGGCCATTATGACTAAATTGGGTGATAGAATGAGATCTGTAGTAGTATGTCACTTTGATGGGTGACATATCCTAACCTTTCAGTGATTTGGGCTTCTTTAAAGCACAGAACACACCTTGGGGATGAGAGTTGGATTACATGGAATGTTGCCCAGTGAAAGTCCGGCGGGTGCCAAAGAAATGCTCTGTGGAGTGACTGCCTGATCTCAAGATTACGTTCCTGCTTGCCTCACGGGTGAGTCTTCTAATTTTTAGCAACAGTCTCCGCTGCCTATTGTGGAGCCCAATCGCTTAGTCTCTGGGATGCTCAGAATCCGCACCTGTAAAATCTGGATCATTTGACGAGCCTCTGAGTGGTTCTGAAGACTCAGTGACATCTGTGAAGTGACTGTTGCGCGACCAAGAACAGAGTCGGCCCTTAGTATACAGCAGCCCCTCTTATCTCTTAAAATGGAAGGTTTTTTTATTCCCTAGCATTTAGAAACACAGGCTTATAATATTTTTAAGTTACGGTAGTTCATATTTATTCATAATGAATCCACAGTATACTTCAGATACTACAGATTGCATTCTTCTTGGTCTATTAACTTGGTATTGTCTACTTGGGGGTTTTTCCATATGGCTTAGGACTGAGTCTTGAAGCAAACCAGTACTTAATTAGTTAATTAATTAATTAATATTATTTTACATATATAGTCCTTAGTGCCAAGTACTAGAATGAAGTTCTTTGTATAAATTATCTCATTTACTCCTTAGTGAAGACACTGAAGCACAGAGAAAGATCAAGTAATTTGTTCAAGGCTGTATTGGAGGACTTGGGATTGAAACCCAGGCATGTCTGACTTCTAAGCCCAGATTCCGAGCGCTCCTCTTTCCCTGTAGCACGTGTTAAATCGCTGAGAAGAGGGCCCTTCAGAGTGGCAGACACCAGTGCTTTATGGATGGCTTTCGGTCTGGTTGGTATCACGTGCCTGAACACATCATTCTGTAGTTAAAGGACTCGTACTCTGTGTTAGGTGTTAAGATAGCACAGCTCACTCATGAGCACTGCACTTTATTTATGTTCCTGCTGGGCCCTTATCATAGTCTGTCCTTGCTCTAGTTCTTAGTGGTCAAGTCTTGGAGGAGGCAATATATCGAGTGGTTAAGAGCCCAAGACTCTGAAATTGGACAGCCTGGAATTGAATCCCAGGTCTGTCAATTACAAGCTGTGAAAGCTGGAGCAAGTTACTTATCTCTGTGCCTTAGTTTCTCATCCATAAATTGGGAATAATAAATAGTATTTACTTTAAAGGGTTGTTGTGAGGATTAAAAGAGTACACACACACACACACACACACACACACACACACACACACACACACACTGCACTTAGGGTGCTTAGAACAGTTCCTGGCACGTAGTGAGTATTCTGCAGTGTTTGTGGTTAATAATAAGATGACCGTGTTCTTTGAGCATAGCTATGGGCCATGTCATTTTTGTCTTCGTATTCTGCACAGGCCCTGCCCCAGTGCTCTACACATGGTGGGCTCACTGTGAAACTCTGTTGAAGGAGCGGATGGATATGGACAGGTGAAATGGTTGAAGGCATGACCAGTTCTTTTTCATCTTGAAGTTGTATTTGCCTCATTGACATAAACTATCTTGACTTTAATAGGATCAGAGACTGAATAACTAGAAGAGGTTGACCCAGGCAAGGTTAAAATTATTTGTCAATCATAATAGCTAACATTTGTTAAGTGCTTACTATGGGGTAGGCACAGGCTAAATATTTTATGATTAACTTACTGAGTCTTTCCATGAGCCTCATGAAGCAGGTATTATCCCATTTTACAAATAGTAAGTCTTGTCCCTGTAGTTAAGAGGTTGGATTTTGAATCAGGCAAGACTGTGTGAAGCCCACAGCACAAGCAGAGCTGAGCTTCTGTCTCAGGTCTCCCTGAGCGATCTTTAGCCTATAGCAAAGCACCCAGTAAACAGTTGTGTTACCTGTTATTATTGCAACTTCTCTGAGGCAGAATCATAACGCCAATACTACTTGAATACAAATATGAGAGCTCCAAACATTGGTAATTATCATAGCAAGCATGTCATGGGTATGCAAACTACATATTCCTTTGTTAAAAATTCTGCCTTTAGGAAAGTCTTCACATTGAAGCTAAACTTTTCATACTTCAGGTTAAAACTATTTTCTCTATGCTGTCTTTAGTGGGAATGGAAAAATGCTGTCCATGGCTCTCAGCAGGGTAGTGCTTAAAATGATGTTAAATGGTGGAGTCTTCCTTGTTTTCTCTTTCCTAGGTTAGACTTTCCCTGTGGGCTTCATACTTTTCATCCCTGTGGGTTTCATCTACTTTTGGTCCTTTTCTGTTTTGTTTTGTTCTCAGTTTTCTCTAGAAGTGTAGAGCCCAGCATTGGTCACTCTGACCCTGGCTGATATTAATTATGACCTGAAGTTGTACATCCTCCTTCACAGTCAGGGTCTGCGATGTGAAGACGCCTCCCCTGTGTGAGGCGATGCATGGTACTGAAACACTCATACTGTCTGCTTTACACTGTGCCATTTGGGGGGCAGCTGGTCATGGGAGTCCTGTTCATGCCTCCTTCGTTAGGTCCCCAATCCACAACCTGGGGCCAGGAATGAACATACTGGACCAGTGACATGCAGGGCCCAGATGGTCTACAACAGGATTTTGCCCGTTCCCCAGTCCTCACTTACTCAACTTGTGTGCTAGCTAACATGGAGCATCGATCCTACTGGTTGTGCAGTATACGAGCTTCTTGAGAATAGAATTGATTTAATTATACAAATATTCCAGATTCTTCCCTGTGAGAAGTCCTTTTAATCTTTGACCTAATACATTTTTTTGTTTGTTTCTTTTCTTTTTTTTTTTGGCTGCACCCCAGAGCATGCAGGATCTCAGTTGCCTGACCAGGGATCAAATCCTTGCTCCTGCAGTGGAAGCGCAGGGTCTTAACCGCTGGACTGCCAGGGAATTCCAATTTTTGTTTGTTTCTAGTAAGAACATCCTTTTCCATTTCCCCCACTACTTTTAAATACCTTTTGCTTGAGCCATGTGTATATTCCTGGATTCTTGAAATTGCTGGTCCCCTGTCTTGATGAAATATTTTGTTCTTTTATGAGCGTCACAGTTGATATTAGTTTATGAGTGACTTTACGGCATCCTCTTCTAAAGAATTCTGATGAGTTTCTCACATCTTACTCTTACCCTTTTAATGCTGTCACAGGGTCATCATCTGTTGCCATTCTGGGCCTTTCCCTGGAAACACCAGTTATACTGTCAGTTTTTCAGTTAAATATGTTAAGTACTGTTTATAGAAAGCCTTTAAGCTCTTTGGCCCCACCCCTCACTGGCTGTGTGGCATGCGGGAGGCTGTTGACCCTCTCTGTCCCCTTGCTCATCTGCAGGGTAGACTGTTAACAGCTCCTACCTACAGAGGTGGTGTGAGCACTCAATGAGATAGTGTGTGCTAAGTGCCCCTAGTGCTTAGCATATGTAAGCGCTCAGTAAACATTGTTATCATTGTAAAGGTTAGCACAGGTGCAGTGAGGATACTAAGGTCGAGGCACTAACCCAGCTTTGAATGGTGATCGTGACATATTTCCCAGAGGTTGTCAAGCCTCAGTGATTTAGTCAAGAGAAGAAAGGGAGGAAGGGGTCTTTCATGAAGGGGAAACGGCTCTTGGGTTTTCATTCACGGGACATAGCATGTTGGGGGGGGGGTGACGGGGAAAGCTGAGCAGGGAGCAGATCGCAGAGGTCTTTCTTTGGGAAGCCCAGGGGCTCTGACTCTATTCCTGAGAAAGGGGAACCACTTGATGAGAGCGCTGGACACATGCTGACTTGAGGAAACAGAGCTCAGCAGGGTCCACACAGAGACGCTGAGACCTGAGAAGACTGATGTAAGAGTCCCCCGAGGATGGGGAGTCCTGCACGGTGAGGCAGGCAAATGGACAGATAAACACTGTGTTTACATCAGACGCTCGCCTTTCAGTTCTAGGGGGCCTGGAGTAAAACCGAAGAGAGGTGTAACTTCCATGCACCGATTCCTTTAGAGAAGATGAATTAGATGGGCGGCAGTGTGCGTGTCCAATATGGAGAAAGTCTGCTCAAGAAGTAGAAAGGGGTCGTCCCCCATTCTGCCTGGTGCGCCGTGTGGAAAGCTGCATGTGTGCACGCGCCCGTGGCTCAGATCCACCGGCATGTGCAGGGAAAGGCCTAATCTGCATTTTCCTGTGATGGCAAACTCCTCTTTTCTCACAGCATGTGAGAAGAAAATACTGTTCTTGTTTGCCAGTTTCCTTTTGATTAACTTTGTATCTGGGGTTGCAGGTTTTCTTTTGGACTACTTTTTCTCTGATTATTTTCTCACCAGTGGTTAGAAGTGGAAATGGAAATATGCCAGAAAATGATTTATATGAAAAGGAGTCTTCTCCTCACCCCTAAGTACATGCACATAAACAAGAAAAATAAAGAATAGCAACTAACTTTGGATTCTTTGGCTAGACTATAGTGTTTTATTTTGCCATTTGGAGGAAGAGTTATGGAAATAAAGGGAAATATATGTCAGAGTGATAGCCAGCTGGCTATCTGAAGTGAGTATCAGCTTTCCGGAAGGAACAGAGACACTTTCTTGTCATTTTATTTAGAATTGCCTGACTGCTAGAGAGCGTTTTTCTTGCCACAGTGCTGCAGTAAAAGTAAACACATAACGTTTCTAAGAAACAGATTGTTAGTTTCTTTGAAATGTTTAAATAAAGAGCATTTGTTACATGCTCCAAGTATTTGATTCTTAACTCTTCCCAATAGAGCAGCTCTGTGTCCCACAAGCATCACTTAGTGTTGAAGGCACCAAGAGAAATAGAGAGGTAACTGGTACTGGACTTGGCCCTCCTTCAGTAAACTAGAAAACTGGACAGTACATGAGCCAGTTACTGTCAGTCATGGGAAAACAGGCAGCCAGGACGTTGATCCTTGAGAGAAGAGAGTCTCATGAGGTGAGACCCACATTTGCCCTAGTTTTCTGCTGGAGCGTATTCCCTGTTCCCTGCATTCCCTTCCTGGGGTACCAGGAGGGGGAGCCTGTTACAGCACGGTGGGTCTCCAGAGTTCAGGGCTGCTGGAGAGGCTGGAATTAGTATGGCAGGCTACTGGGGAGGAGGGAACTATGAGAGGGGAACCCAGAAGCTGAGATGTGTATCCATACAGGGTGAGACCTAGCAGAGAGCAGCTGTTCCCAGGCAGGGAAGAGAATGGCTATAGCAAGGTTCAAGCAGTATGGAGAGAAATGGAGAGTTCTGGGCTAGCCAGGGTGGAGAGACCTTGCTGAGCACCTTAACCATTCCGAGACACCGGAAAGACCATGCCTTATGATTAAGGGTCATGCATTAGGACCAAGGACGTATCTCAAATAGACCTATCTTAACCAATTATAAAACCAAGCCTGACGGAATTGAGAGGATCTGCCAGTGATTTAGTTGCCATCAGAACCAAACTGAACACCTCCCAGTTGTCAACCTTATAACAGAAAAACATGCAAAGAAGCAGGAAAATGTGACTCATTCAAAATGAAAAGTAATCAGTGGAACTAGACAATGCCTTTCAAACAGGGTTATCCTAGATCTTGGTCTGTATAACACCATTCTCCACTGAAAGGACCCAGGGCGTTTAGAGAAATGTCTGCATCTAGGGCAGAGACAGAGTAAGTACAAGATGAGCCTAGAACTTTTTTTTTAATGTCAGAAAGTAAGGAAATAAAAGTAGAAAAATAAAAAAAAATGATGGGGGCATGTCACAAAGGTAAAGGAGCCAGTTTAAAGGGTCGCCCACTGGCTAAATCTGAGACAGTTTG
Source organism: Leucopleurus acutus (assembly GCF_964270905.1). NCBI lineage: Eukaryota > Metazoa > Chordata > Mammalia > Artiodactyla > Delphinidae > Leucopleurus > Leucopleurus acutus. The sequence goes on from NC_139156.1 coordinate 38,387,232, forward strand.
AGCACCAAAATTATTAAGTACAGTGATAAATTATAAATTGTTGAAAAAGTAGGACTTCATATATCCTTACTGATCATAAATTGACAAATAGATGAACAAATAGTGGAGACTGCTGAGTCCTGGATGGTAATGTGGAGGGAATGCTGGAGTTGGAACCATGAGCATGTTGTAGCCATGGTAGTAAAGTTCAGATCAGGCAAGGGTCACCAGTGGATGCTAAATCTAGGGGGACATTTTGATGAGGGACAAGATATTTGCATGGTCTTAAAGTGTCTCCCCACAGATTACTTATTAGATGTAAGGGAAAAAATAATAATTTTTCTTGGGAGAAATTGGACAGCACCTTGGCTGGGTGATCAAAATTTATATCGCCAGGGAGGGGCACATAGACTTCACATGCCTTCATCTATGACACCAGGAGAAGAAAACTCTGTAGTTTTCTGCCTGATAATGCATAGGCTGAATTGAATCATGAGGAAATGTCAGACAAGTCAAAATGGTAATGTTTTATTAATATAAAAAAAGGGGAGGACTATATTCTTCTAAAGTGTCAGTGTCAGTGTCATAAAAGATAAAAAAGAGCTGTGTGTCGCAGATTAATGGCAGCTAAATATAATACCTTACCCTGGACTGGATCCTGAATTGGAGGAAAAAGAAATGCTATAAAACGCATTATTGGGTTAATTGAATATGGCGGTCAATTAAAGTATTGTATCGATATTAAATTTACTAAGATCAATAACAACATTATGGTTTTGTAAGAATATCCCTATTCTTAGGAAATAAATTCTGAAGCTTTTAGAGCCATGATGTATGAAACTTATCTCCACGTGGCTCAGAAACAGAAAAATGTTAAGTGAGGAACTTCCCTGGCGGTCCAGTGGTTAAGACTCCGACCTTCCACGGCAGGGGCCACGGGTTCGATCCCTGGTCAGGGACCTAGGATAATGCATGGCGCGCGGCCAAAAGAAAAGCTTAAAAAACAAATGTTGAGTGAATGTGTGTGTCTGTAGAGAGAGAGTGAATGATTAAGTATGTACGTTAAATGTTATTAGCAGGTGAACACGGATAAAGAGTACATGGCAGTCTTTGTACTATTATTATTCTACAACTTTTCTCTAAACTTGAAATTATTTCCAAAAAAGAGAGAGAGAGAGAGAAATAAAGCCCAGCAACTATAACTATGACTTAAAGAGAAAAGGAGGGTATGTGGAAAAGATACATGTGTTTCTTAACTAACTTGGTATGGATTTTCTACCCTCTGTGTTGTCTCTGGTAAATAAACGTTTAATCCTATGGCAGTGTCTTTGTCATTCGGGAGGCAAAGCCGTTTCTATATCTGTTGCTTAAGACACTATATCTAGTGGAAGAAGAAATAATAATACTGCTTTTCAAATTGAAACCATTATATCATTTGGTGCCGTGGAAGAGTTTGGAATAAGGAGTCATAGACGTGGTTCGAATTCCTCCTCTGATACTTGCTGGCTGAATGATCACTGGAAAGTTCCCTAACCTTTGGGAAATTTGGCTGCTGCATTTTAAGATAATACTTGCCTAGTCTCAATATCTTACAGCTCAGATGAGAAAATGCATGTGAAATCTCTTTGTAAATAATGATGAATTCTTCTACAAACATTAAATTACTATTAATAGTTTCAGTTAAAGAAGAAAATTGGCTTAGACCAAGGTAGAGACTTTCCTTAATTCAGGTGGCTTTTTTTCCTTTTAAATGTCAAGATTGATTATACAAGAGAGTTTCTTTCCGCTTGGACCCTCAGTTCCTTCTGGTTGCCTCCTTTCTAATTTCCTGCCTTTATTATTCCAGGCAAAGCTGCAGTGACCGAAGGAGTTGTGGATTTTCTGAATTTCAAGAACAGTGAAGTAGGAGATAGCAGAGAGTGTATAAAAGAACACGTAAGTCAAACTCAGTGTTTCATCCATTCTCAAACATCTTATGGATCTGAAGTTCCTCAGGATCTCTCCTGCTTTGTTCTGAGATTGTGCGTGAGGCGCTGAAGGATGGAGGGATCTTTGAGGTCTTCAGCTTGCCCAAGGTCAAAATCAGCCAAGGAAAGGCCAATGTGGTTTGGGGAAGGAAGGGGAAAGGATTGAAGAGGCCAGCTTCCTCATTGGAAGAGGAAGGCAACACAGGCCAGGGTGGGAGAAATATGTAAAACAAAGGGCACAGGAAACAGTCTGCCTGAGTCACTGGAAATGACAGAAAAGGGCCCTGCCAGATCTGAAGTTACATAAACCAGGGAGGAAGGCTCCAGGGAGGCCTGGGGGAGTCATTTCCTTTACTCTGGAACTGCTTTTGATTGAGACTCCTTATCTGGGAAGATTACAGTTGTTAGGTCTTCCCCTTCTCTGGAGTTGAAGAGTCTAGGCCAGTGCTTGTCAGAGAATCAATCTGAGATGAGATGAAGAGCTTGTCCTAGAACATAAACCTGGAAACTTCTTCACTGAGAAAGTCTTGCTACCAAAAGTAAAATTCAGCTGAATTCAACAGTGTTCTTAGTGTTGATAGTTGATTTCCATTCTGGAACATAATTACTATGCCCATGTATATATCCAAACAATATATTGCCTAGTTTTACTTGTTTTTAGGCTTGATAAGAATGGTATATTGCATGTAATACTCTGCAGCTTTCATTTTTTTTCGCTCAGTTGAACTAAGATTCACTTGTTACATTAATGGTACTAAATTAATTTTTATTGTTAAATAAAATTCTATTCTGAAAATCTATCATAGTATCTATGATAGTTTCTTAGTTTATCTGTTGCTCCATTTCCTTCCAACATGTGGTATTTTGTTGCCGTTCTAGTGAGTATAAAATAGTATATCATGTGGTCTTAATTTACATTTTCCTAATTAATGGTGAGATTGAGCATCTTTTTTTTTAAGTGTCCTTTGGAGAACAGAGTTTATGACTGTAATGAAACTTTCAGTCTTTTCTTGCATGGCTAGTGCAGTTTTGTTTGTTTCTGTTTTTTTTTTTTTTTGGTTTTCGTTTTTGAAATGCAGTCTAACAGTCTCTCTTTTAACTATGTTGCAATTTCATTGCTAACCTTCATTCTCTTTGATTGAAGTTTTTGTTGATTTGTGTTCTCATTCAGTATTTTTTCTCTGTTCATTTGGAAATTATGCATTTTCTTTCTATTCTTCTAATGATTACCCTGAAAGTACACTGTGTACACTTAATAGTTTTAAAGTTAATCAGTAGTTAAGGTCCTCTTATCCCCTTCCAGAATAATACAAAACTCATAGGACACCTAATGAAGACTGTGTTATTCTGTACTTATGTGTTCTTTTCAGTCAGTTCTGTTATATGTTTCACCATACAAATTAGACAATTGTTACTAGAGATAGTATTTGTTTCACTTTATCTCTGTGTTTACTATATCTTGCTTCTCTTCCCTTCTTCTATCCTTTGCCTTTTCTCTGGTGAGATTTGCCTTCTTTAGAATTTTCTTTCCTTAAAATATTTTGGTGGTAACTTCTCTCAGTTTTGATTTATGTTAGAATGTCTTTATTTCACTCTCAGAGTTCTTACCTGACAGTTATTTTTCTCCCAGCATTGTGAGTGTATAATATACCATTCCACTGTCTTATGGCTTTCAGTTTTGCTGTTAAATCTGTTAATCTTTCATTTGCCATTCTTTAGTAGATGATTTGGCTTACTTATTTGTTGTTGGATTACTGCAGTTTCACTACAACATGTTTATGTACAGCTTCCTGTTTATATTTGTTGTGATTTATGTATCTGTGAGTTCGCATCATTCATCAGCTCTGAAAATTTCTCAGCTATTAATGCTTTGAATACTGTCTCTCCTACATTTTCTCTATTGTCTCCTTCTGGTTTTGATTAAATAGATGTTAGGACTTCTCTTTATTCTTCATGTCTTTTAATTCATATTGGATACCTTCTTCCTTGTCTTTCTCTGCTTCATTTGGGTAATTTCTTAAGATTTAGCTTTCAGTCCAGTAATTCTCTCTTCAGCTGTGTTGAATCTTTTATTTAACCCATCCACTGAGTTTTTAATTTCAGTGATTATATTTCTTCATTTCTAAAGGTTCTTCTGCTGCTGCAAACCTGTGTGAATATTTTTTGATGGTGTCTTTTTGCTTACTCATTTTCTTTTTACTCCATCTTTCATCTCTTTAAACAGCACCAAACTGAGCTATTTCATATTCTGTATTTGATAATGCCAGTATCTGAAATCTTTGGTGATCTAAATCTGTTTCTGTGGCTTGTTTCCTAGTGTGCGTGGTGAATTTTAATTATGTATTTGTTTGATAATTATATCTTATTTGATATAAATTTTTTTGGCTTTTTTGATAATTATATCTTGGAATCTTGAGATCTTACGTCTTGAAATTTGTGTTTGTAATAGGAGCCAGGAGGATGCTACAGGACCAGGACCACTTTTGTTCCCTTTGGAATTCCTGGTTTCAGGTTGGGCTTTCCCCACCTGGCTGAAAGCTAAAGGTCTAGATGCCCTGTTCATTTCATTGCTGGTATTTGTAGTTGTCTCCAGGGTGACTGCTGCTCTCTTCTTTGATTAGGTTTCAGTGCACTGTTCTTACCATAACCTCTTGGGATTTGTTTCTCTACCTGGAGCTACCCAATGTGTTAGAAAGTATTTTTTTTTTTTTTTTTTTTTCGGTACGCAGGCCTCTCATTGCTGTGGCCTCTCCCGCTGTGGAGCACAGGCTCTGGACGCGCATGCTCAGCGGCCATTGCCCACAGGCCTAGCCATTCCGCGGCGTGTGGCTTCCTCCCGGACCGGGGCACGAACCGGCATCCCCTGCATCAGCAGACGGACTCTTAATCACTGCGCCACCAGGGAAGCCCTATCAATTTTCTTAAATCCTTTAAACTTTACATGGTAAATGACTTTATTTCACCAAGGGACTGGAAAATAATGAAATACTGATCTCTTTGAAAGCCAGGTAAACCACATCTGTATTCATATCACATACTCTATCCTTCCACTTTTGCCTGGGTTCTTTTTCTAGTTGATCCATTGAATATTTACTTCTTGGAAGTTGGAAGAAGACAGTATTCACTACTTTTAGAATAACTCATAAGAACAGAGTTCTACTCTATTTTCTGTTAAAGTGTCATTTTTCTTTCTGTCTGGTATCTTAGATAATGTGGATCTCTGCCTGCAGATGGAGAGTAGAGAAAATAGATGTTTGCTGTTGTGAATAAGGGACATCATCTCTGTAAACTCCATGACCTTACATTCTATATCCCCTTAATGGACATAGAAAGCAGCTTGAAGTTTTTGGTCTAAAAAATGTTAACTTGCCTTGTGCTTTGGCACATGAAAAAAAAATTATTTCAAAATAGATGTCAACTGAGAATGCTGATTTAATAGTTTTTTAGTCATTCTGCAGCAGAAACATCACCTGTAGGCAATCATACCTTTTCAGAGGCTACACAGATTTGACAGGGGTGTGTGGATTAGGATTTTGTGAAGACAGTGATAATGTTAGGAATGTTTCTAATCTGCAAAATCTTTGTAGGTTACAGGTTGGATTTTTGTAATACTAGTGGAATCCTAGAAAAAGCAGGCAGTGAAAACATTCCCAGGGAATGCTGAGCTCTGTGACTAGAGATTCTTTGAGGGACTGCCTTCTGTTGGACCCATACTTTCACTTGGAAGATATAAATACCAGATAATTCTGTGGCTTTTCCTCCCTTGGATAACAAATTCTAATGAGTGGTTACTTACTCTGTGTCCTCATATGCTTGGGTTATTGGCTGGCAGTTCAGGTACTACTGCTGGTTTGGCTTAGTTAGCTGAGCAGTCTAGAAACTTCAGCTGGAGAGCTGGGAAAGAGATGAAGTAGAACTGGAGAAGTTTACTAGGTAAGGCCAGTGGTTCCTGAGGAGGCCCTGCCTGGCCTTCTAGGCTGGAGAGCCATCATTCACAGGTGCACACTGCATGGGTCTGATTACCACCACCCCCAGTTCTGTGGCCTGGGCCAGGCAGTTCATTTGGTAGAGCAAGAACTGGTCCTTTGAGCCTCCCAGTTTTCCTCTTTTAACTGTAAATATGTATGATTTGGGTCATTAGCTTGATTTGAACACAGTTCACCTGAGTGCAGTTTCTTTCCTGCTGCAAAATTGTGGCTCTGGTCGTATCAAAAGGGTGCAGAGGGACAGCCCAAGAACGTGGTCTTTCAGGTGTCCTTTTCAGTTAGGCCGTCAAAACTGGGGCTTGGCAGACGTTGTCGAGACGAGTGACCATAAATCTGAGTTTGGTCACCAGGCCCCGTCACGTGATCCAGAGCTGTGTTTTGTTTCACACGCTCCCTGGGTCTCATGAGCTATGGTCCTGATCATGCTCCTCTAGATGAAGAACAGTTACCTCTCTCAGGCTCGGCACTGGAATACTTGGCCATTTGTAACATTTTCCTCCTTTCTCACGTGACGTCATAAATTTGTGTATTTCTAAAGAAGGTTTTGAAAAGTAAGATTGTTTTAAAAACCTTCTCCTCCAACCTGCCTTCCCTGTTGCTCACCAAGTTCACATCTGAATGCTTGTTGTCACGCCCTTTGTCTGATGCCTGCAAACATGCTCACAAAATTAATTTTTATTTGCCTTTGTCTCAGTCCGGGTGTTCGGGGTGGGAAGCACGGCATAGAGGGAGCCGTATGAGGTTCATCGGTAGCCGGAACACCTGGCTTCAAGTTGAATGTCTGCTTACAAGCTGTTCGGCTTTGGTTAATCACTGAGCTTTTCTGTGTTTTAGTTTTCCCACCTAATCTATTCATATGCTGGAGCAATTGGTTCTCAAATGTTTTGGTGTAAGGACCCTTTATACTCTTAAAAATGATCGAGGGACCCAAAGAGCTTTGCTTGTATGAGTTGTAGCTAGCATTCTGTGGCAGGCAGAGAAATAGCCCCCAAAGATGTCTATATTCCTAATCCCCAGAACAGATGCATATGTTACTTTACATGGCAAAAGAGACTGTATGTGTGATCATTAAGGATCTCGAGGTGAGGAGATTATCCTAGATTATCCAAGTGGACTCAAGTGTAATCAAATGAGTCCTTTTGAGGGAGGCAGTGATCTCCGAGAGACAGCAGTGAGAGGTGGCTTGAAGCGAGGTCTTAGTTCCCGGCCCAGGAATTGAACCTGGGTAGCCTGGATGAAAAGCAGAATCCTAGCTGCTGGTCCACCAGGGGCTAGAGGCTAGAAGCAAAATTCTCCTGGCCCCTTACCCCATTGAAAAATGCATTTCTCAAGGAGGCAAAAACTGTAAAAACAGGTAAAAAGTTTATTATTAGAGACATAGCACAACAACAAGTGGGACAGCACGCAGAGAAGCAAGTTTGTTTAGTTAAGACAGAAGCAAGGCAGAGATGCACACCCGGAGAGAAAGGGTGTGGGCGTCCTTCCTAATGAGGGGTAGTGCAGTTAAGAGGCGGTTAAGTCACTTATATAGGTCAGTTCTTCCGGGTCTTTGTTTACCTTTGGCCAATTATCTGGTTTCTTTTTCCACCTGACCCACCCTAGCCTCCCCAACATGCGTGCACAATTTTTTTCCAAGATGGATTCCAGCCCAGAGGCTTGTGGGGGGCCTTGGCATCACATATTATGGGGTGGTGCCCCTTCCTTTTTGACCCCCGAAGAGCCTTTCTGAGCAGGTACAGTGTCTCCTTGGCCCCAAGGATGGGAAATATGTGACCTGTTGATCCTTTACGCAAACAGGGGTTAGACCCTCTCTGTCCCTGCCATGACTGTTACCTTAAAGCAGGGGTCCCCAGCCCCCCCCCCCCACCCCGGGCCGCACAGCAGGAGGTGAGCCGCGGGGCGAGAGATGCTTCATCTGCTGCTCCGCCTTCCTCCCCATCGTGGCCTCCAGAAGCTGGAAAAGGCAAGGGACACATTCTCCCCTGCTTCAGGAGGAACTCAGCCCTGCTAATGTCTTCATTTTAGCCCTGGAAGGCCCGGTTTTAGACTTCTGACCTCCAGAACTATAATTTGTGTCATTTTAAGCTACCTATTTGTAGTGATTTGTTATAGCAGCAATAGGAAACTAATGCAAATATTTTGTTAGAAATTAAAAGTGAGAAATTTTAAAAATATTAATTTATTTTAAAATAATAAACGATCACAGGTTAGCATAAATTACTTTTTTTGGGGGAAAATAACTATTTTCCAACTATTAGTGAGAAGACTACCACTGCTATACATTTTTATAAATCTCTTTTAATGTCTGGCTTCATAGAAAGTACCTGAATTCTCGAATTAGCTTCTGCATTCAGTCTGTTGTGGCATAACGTGTCATGTACCCTCTGAAAAACTCCCCCGATACTCACAGAGAAAGAACATTAACAAGGCAAATATCATCTTAATATTATTATAAAAAATAGTTTTGGCCTCATGGATTACCTAAAAGATAGGCCTCTTGGGAGGACCCCACTTGGAGAACTTCTGGGCTAGAACATAGCCACATGGCCACACCTAGCTGCAAAAGAGTCTGTGAATTGCTTCTTATTCTAGGGGCCAATTTTAAAAAGTGAGGGTTCTGTTATTAAGGAAGAAAGGGAGAATGGATATTAAGAGACATTTTGCAATTTCAGATTCTTTTTTTTATATATTTTTAAATTTTATTTTATTTTTTGAGTGTGTTGGGTCTTTGTTGCTGCGCGCGGGCTTTCTCTAGTTGCAGCGAGTGGGGGCTACTCTTCGTTGCGGTGCATGGGCTTCTCATTGCAGTGGCTTCTCTTGTTGCACAGCACAGGCTCTAGGTGCACGGGCTTCAGTAGTTGTGGCACGTGGGCTCAGTAGTTGTGGCTCGCCGGCTCTAGAGCACAGGCTCAGTAGTTGTGGTGCACGGGCTTAGTTGCTCCGCGGCATGTGGGATCTTCCTGGACCAGGGCTCGAACCCGTGTCCCTTGCATTGGCAGGCGGATTCTTAACCACTGCGCCACCAGGGAAGCCCTCAAATTCTTATTATATCAAAGTTTGGTACCCGTGGTGGGTATACAATTGCCAAAATGTTGGTTTCCCTTCTCCTTGTCCTCACATTAGCTGGGAAAAATGGGCATTTCACTTAGACTGCATCCTTTAGAAATACCTATGAAAGGGACTTCCCTGGTGGTGCAGTGGTTAAGAATCCACCTGCCAATGCAGGGGACATGGGTTCGTGCCCTGATCTGGGAAGATCCCACATGCCACGGAGCAACTAAGCCCGTGTGCCACAACTACTGAGTCTGTGTTCTAGAGCCCACGAGCCACAACTGCTGAGCCCGCGTGCCACAACTACTGAAGCCTGAGTGCCTAGAGCCTGTGCTCTGCAATGAGAAGCCACCGCAATGAGAAGCCCCCGGATTGCAACAAAGAGTAGCCCCCGCTCGCCGCAACTAGAGAAAGCCCACGCGGCAACGAAGACCCAACGCAGCCAAAAATAAATGAATTAATTAAAAAAAGAAAAGAAAGAAATACCTACGATGGAACACAATGGCATATAGGTGGAGTCATAACTGCAGAGAATTGCATTTTTAGCATTTGTAGGTTAATTATATGAAATATCTTTTGTTTGGTGCTCACAGGCAGCTTTTTGATGTCATGTTTGGGTCTTTTGAACTTAACAATGTGCTTCCTTTCCTTGGGTAGGAGTACAGTTGCAAGTGAAATGCGATTTCAGCCCAGCTTTGATTCATAGTTGTTCTTTATGGGTTTGAAAGTACAAGGGGAGTGACATTTCCTCTTGGTCATTTTGTAAACAGTTCCCACTTCTCCCTGGCAGCATCCTGTTGCTGAAGAATAACCCAGTTCCAATTTACGATGTGAAAGAGCAGTTAGGAATATTTGTGCTAAAGAGCTTATAGTTTAAAAAAACGTATATAAATACAATAAAACTGTTGGGGCTTAAGTGGCATGATTTGGAGCTTAATATAAAGCTTAATACTGATCTCATTAATTGATGGTATGCGTTTAAGGCATTTTTAGTGCCATCCTCATCTTTAAATCAATTATTGTAATAGCTTTTGGGTGAATGAGGACTTAGGAGATATTTTAACATCCTACATACGGTTATTTCAGCCTCTGAGGTGGGAGAAGCCTTGGTGTCTTTCACACCGTTGATTGTCTGTTTCCTGACTGAACTGATTGAGAAGGGAGTTTTGGGTTTGGGATGGGAGTGGGTTGGAGAAGAAGCAGAGAAGGTAAATTTAGAGGCTCAAGCACTTGGGGAAAACGTGTGCCTGGTTGGAGGCCACGCTGGGGTAAGTACTGTGGACAAGAAGAATGACGCCTGCCGTTTTATTAAACAAAGGATGTTGTGGCCATAAAGCCATTGGCCACTGCAGCTGCCCAGACCTCGTACCCTGAGGGGAACTCAGGATGGAAAAACACAGGCTGCCAGCCATCAAGCCACCAGCCATCAGGGTGCAGTTACCCCCATGGTGCACCCTGAAGGGAATTCAGGATGCAGAAGAATAGGAACTGGCCCTAGATAGTTAAGATGCATATCAAAGGAATGATTTCAATAAGCCCAGACTCTTGCATCTTCCCCATATGTAAATTAACCTGAGATGTCTGTTTTTTGTGATTAGTGTAATCTTTTGATGTTCAACTAGAATTTTTTTTTTTTCCCCAGTAAAAATTCCTGTATCTTCTGGCTCCTCCCTTACCTCTTTGAACGAGTTCCTCAGAGCTATCTGCGAGGCTGCCATCCCGGGCTATAGTCCTCAGTAAGGTTTCCGGATAAAACATAATTCTCAGCTTTTAGGCTGTGCATTTTTTTTCAGTTGATAGTACTCTGGGGGCCAGAGAGGGTCATTGCAGTGTCTGGTGACCTTTCTGAACTGGAGCTGAGAAGGGCTGTTTTCCTCACTTTGCTCTCTTCCCCAGAGGCCCCTGAAAACCACCCAGTGGTTGCCAGTTTCTGTAGTACCTTGTGGTATACAGTGTTACCAGGAATTGGGTTGAAACCCTGGTTAACACAGAGTGCAAACGAGTTTTTGTAACCTGAACTTGCGGGACCGAGACCTGCCAGTTCTAAGCATACTGTATCTGGGGAGCTCAAAGTTTTTAGCAACTAGCATCGTAATGGTAGCACTTATTACCCATATATGAGCATAATAGAAAAATTGTGAGCAAAACTGATAAGAAGGGTATCCCTATTAGTTTTTGAATATATTTCACATCATCACCTGGTGACTCTCCGAGCTGGCTGCCCCTGAGAAGCGTGGCTGCCCGTGGTGCCCTCCCCTCTTTTGGGGATTTACGCTCATGTCCACTCCACGTATCACCCTGGTCTGCCTTGGGGTGGCAGAGGTCAAGGTGCTGGTTAAGAGAAAGTCTTGGTTAAAAGCCATGTGGTCATTTATTGCAGCAGCTAGTGATTTGCAAACATGGGCTAGAATAGTTTTCTGATACTTTAAAATAAGCCCAAAACAACTGTTTTAAGATTGCAAAACAGTGAGTGTTTTGATTTGTCAGTTCCTGCATTTACTAATCACTGAATGTACAATTTCTCTGTGTAATAGGCTCCACTAGTGCAGGGCCAAGAGCAGTGCCTTATTGTATTTTCTCATCAGCTCTTTAGTGGGCCTGGAGACTTCCTGGCCTCTTGGCTGGCTCAGGAGGCATTTCAGGATTGTAGCCAGCACTCCCAGGCCTTCAGACACAGGTCATTGCCTTTTGCACAGACGGCCCCAGGGTGTTTTGGAAGCCATGTGTGACTTTAAGGAAAAGATTAGAGTCTCTCTGGAAAGAGGCAGAAGCATGTACTACGAACTAGCTGCTTTGGGGAATTTTTTTATTCTCTCGCTCTCAGTTCTTCCTGATTTCCCGGCTGAGTCCCACAGCAGCTTTTGCACATGCCTACTTCCTTTTTGAATTCCTGGCCTCCCCCCCCCGCCCCCGAGCCCAGCTCATGGCACATGCCCTCGGAAGTAAGTCTCGGAGAAAGAGCCTGCCCTCTCCCTTCTTCCTCTCCACCAGTTTAGCTGCCATTTTCCCGGCAAGTGTCATGCTGGGCTGGTCCTGAGCTTCATCGTGTGTGGGCACATCTTATCTCTTACTCCCTCACACATCTCCTTTTGTCCTGCCCTCCCCTCTGTCCGGTGCCCAAGCATCCTGCTGTTACATTTAGAACCTTGTGGTACAATTCTTGAAATGCACCAACTGTCTCATGCCTCTATGGGTGTCTTTCATGTTGAGACCCATGCATTCCCTCAAGGGCCCGCTTCACACATTGTAATCTGATAGTCGTGCCTTGAATATTCACAGAGCATTTGTTGACCACCTACTGTGTGCATGGGAGCTGGGGTGCAGATGCCAGGAGATACAGAGATGGGTCGGACTGTTTGTGCTATTGGTAGAGAAGGGGAGAGAAACGTGGGAACAAACAGAGATTACTCCTAATAAAAACATGAACCAGCTATAGTGAGGACCCAAGGGGAGAGGAAGCAACTGTGCCCTGGAAGATGTGGAAGTGGGCCCCCGGGACAGGAAGAGAGGGTCATACCAGCCATCAGCCAGAAGCCAGTGGGGGTTTCCTATGTCCCCCTTTGCTGATGGCATTTCACTGTGACTAGTGTAGAGCAGAGGGACACCTCTATAACTAAAAGATCTCTAATGGTGGATTTGGTTCACTGTGGCAGGTGGTTGGAAAGAAACATTGAGGGCTGTAGATATCCCTAAAGTAACACATGGGCAGGTGCCAATTCTCTATATCTTTGGGGCCAGGCTTTGACCTAAGAAGATAAGCAGTCCTTGGTATGGTTTCTCAGCGCTGGAGGGCTTCCTTATATTCTTCTGCTCTAAGAATTTGTTGGTTACATACTCACTGCTCAACAGCTCAGATACTTAGATGCCCTATGTCTGTGGAAAGGCCTCAAATACTAAGTCTCAGGATGAGGCTAAGTCACAAGGTCCTCCCAGTCCAAACCAGATCGTGTTTCAGTTTCAGTGGACCTTTGACTTTTCATTCATGGATGGTACTTATCTCAGTTTGTAATTGTGTGTGTGTGTAAATACCTCTCTGCTCAAGTTATTTTAAAGACAAGAACTATTGCTTTCTCTTCAACCTTTTATCCATACTGCCTGCACTGGGCTTGGTCTATAATAAGGAAAGAATGAACAGGACAGACACCCATCCAGAGAAGTGAACTTCTCTGTCAACACACAGAGACTTTGCACAGCACAGTCTGAGAATAGATAACTGACTTTTTTTTTTCATTTTTTTAAGTTGAGGTATGGTTGATGTACAATATTATGTAAGTTTCAGGTGTACAACATAGTGATTCACAAATTTTAAAGATTATGCTCCATTTGTAGTTATTATAAAATATTGGCTATATTCCCTGTGTTGTACAATATACTTGTAGCCTATTTTATACCTAAGAGTTTGTACCTCTTAATCCGCTACCTCATATCTTGCCCCTGCCCCCTTCCCTCTCCCCACTGGTAACCACTAGTATTTTCTCTATATCTGTGAGTCTGTTTCTTTTTTCTTTTTCTTTCTTGTTAATTTTGGATAACAGACTTAATTTGGTCACGGAAAAAGGGCAGAAGAAAGTCATCATTTACCAAAGTCCCTTCCAGCAGATGGTGTTTGCAAAACCGAAAAGGTCTTTTCAAAATAGAATGTGCTTTGATGGAACAGGTCTATATCCGGGTTGTAGTAGTGTTTACGTGAATCTATACGTGTGATAAAATTTTATAGAACTGTATGCAAAAAAAGGGGACAGGAACTGTACATGTAAAAACTAATGAAATCTGAACAAGGTCTGTAGTTTAGTTAATAGTATTGTACCAATGTCAAGTTCTTGTTTTTGATACTTATATTGTAGTTATGTAAGATAAGAGGGGAATACATGGGAGCTTTCCACTGTTTTTGCAACTTCTGTGTGAGTCTAAAATTATTTCAGGAATTCCCTGGTGGTCCAGTGCTTAGGACTCCGCACTTTCCCTGTCAAGGGCGTGGGTTCAATCCCTAGTTGGGGAACTAACCGTAGATGTGTGGCGTGGCCAAAAAAAATTTTTTTTTTCAGAATCAAAGGTTAAAAGAAAAATACAATGAGATACCACTACATACCTATAGCTAAAAAAAAAGGCAAATGAAACAACAATAGATATTACCAAGTGCTGACAAAGATACAGAACAACTTGAACTCTCTTGCATTGCTGGTGGGAATGTAAAATGGTACAGCCACTTTGGAAAACATGTAGTTTTTTACAAAGTTAAATATATACTTACCATACAAAATAGCACTTTCATTCCTAGGTATTTACCCAGGAGGAGTGACCTCTGTTCACACAGAAACCTGTAGGCTAATATTTGCAACAGCTTTATTTTTTAAATATTTATTTATTTTGGCTGTGCCTTACTGCTTGCGAGATCTTAATTCCCCTACTAGGGATTGAACCCGGGCCCTCCGCAGTGAAAGTGCAGAGTCCTAACCACTGGACAGCCAGGGAATACCCAGCAACAGCTTTATTTCTAACTGCCCATAACTGGAAAAAACTCACATGTCCTTCAACAAGTGAGTGGATAAACAAACTGGACATCAATGGACTATTACTCAGTACTAACAAAGAACAAACACAACTATCTGGATGAATCTCAAATGCATTATGTTATGTGAAAGAAGCCAAAAAGGTACATTCTGTATGACTCAAAAGGGTACTTACTGTATGATTCCATTCGTATGACATTCTGGAAAAGACAAAAGTATAGGGTTAGAAAACAGATCAGTGGTTGCCAGGGGCTGGGAATGGGGGAGAAGATTGACTTACAAAGGGCATAGGGAACTTTTTGGAATGTATGAAATAGTCTGTATCTCAATTGTGGTGATGATTACATGACTATATGTTTTGGTAAAAACTCATAGAACTGTTACCTAAAAATGACAAGTTATTGCATGTAAATTATACCCCAGTAAATCTGACTTTAAGATGAAAACACAACCACCAACAAAAATGAATAATTAATGATGTTCTTTGGCTTAAATACCCATGAAGAATTCAGTGTCTGTCACTTGTCCATGATTTGTAAGGATTTGTGAAGTCATTGGTTATATAAGATGTCTCGTTCAAACACAGGAGTATAACTTCTTCAGTACTTTGGCCTCTAATTGAGCAATGGAAATAACTATCACCATAGAGATGGATGCTCTAATCTTTTTAAACAGAATGCTGCTGGGATATTAAAACAAAAGCTTCTGGTTCTTGCTTTAGCGGATGCAGTCTTTAGTATGTGAATATTTAATCAGATGTCACTCTGTCTCCTCTCCTGGCTTCTTTGCCATTAAAACAGTCATTAATGGAGTAGACTTCTGTTTTGGATTGTTTTAAATCTCAGCCATAACAACTGTGCTGTGATTTTTTTTTTTTTTCCCTAGAATGGATGAGAAAATATCCTATTGGGGAAACCCAGTGTTTTGATTTGATGGGAGGAAGGAAGGCTAACTTCAGCACTACAGCTAGTATAGTTTAAATATAACTCACAAATGTCTACAGCAGGAACTAGAAGATTCAGACTGTAAATTCAATGCCCTGGAGCTCTGAAGCAGTGTCTCTTGATAACCACCATCCTTTGTAAATCGAAGTCAAAATTTGAGTTTTAAAAAATTTTATTTATTTTATTTATTTTTTTTGGGCCGCGTTGGGTCTTCGTTGCTGCGTGCGGGCTTTCTCTAGTTGTGGCGAGCGGGGGCTACTCTTTGCTGGGGTGTGCGGGCTTCTCACTGCGGTGGCTTCTCTTGTTGCGGAGCACAGGCTCTAGGCGCGTGGGCTTCAGTAGTTGTGGCACGCAGGCTCTAGGGTGCAGGCTCAGTAGTTGTGGCTCACGGGCCCAGTTGCTCCGTGGCATGGGATCTTCCCAGGCCAGGGCTCGAACCTGTGTCCCCTGCATTGGCAGGCGGATTCTTAACCACTGCACCACCAGGGAAGTCTCCTCAAAATTTGATTCTGAAGGAGGATTTAACTATGATCTGTTAACTGTGATTTGTAAGGTTGAAGGATATAACTTCTACCTTTATGGAATAGATAGCTGGATAATGCATGTGAGGTTACAACAGTCTTTTCCCAGCAGAAGACTCCTTGTTAATTTAAAACCAGGGTTTACTAGATTGGCTTGGATTTAATGCGATCCAGTAGTCTTTTTCAGCTGAGCAAACACTTAATCATTAACCACATGTTATGCGTGTTATGAGGGGTTGGGTTTGCATAGGCAAATAAGCCTCAAGCCCTGTTTTTAAGGAGCTCACCATCCAGCAGGGTTGACAGAGCTCTGTGCAGCCCCCTTAAGGTCAGCTGTAGGGGAGACCCCTAAGGAGGAGGCCCTGACCTGGGATGCATCACTTGAGTCGGTCCTTGGTGTGTAAGGAGGCTTTTGTTTGGTCCTGAAAGAGAGTGCCCAATTTTTCAGGCAGGAGGAGACAAGTGCTGTATGAAAGCTTTTGTGATCAGGGAATCATTACATTGAAACGGGGCAAAGAATTTCTTCCCTTCCTCCCCAACTAAATAAGTGTTAAAGTAAAAGCAACATATTTATATATATATATATAATGTATACAGTAAATATTCAGATTATCAGGAAAGATATAAAATTATAAGTAATTTACCCCCTCTATTAGTTTCTATTGCTGGTATAATTAATTACTACAACGTCAGTGTTATGAAACGACACAAATTTATTATCTTAATGCTTCTGCAAGTCAGAAGCCCAGCATGGGTCTCACTGGGTTAAAATCAACATGTCCGAGGCTTTTGCCCTTTCCTGGCTTCAAGAGGCTGCCAGTGTTCTTTGGCCCATGGCCTTTTCCTCCATCTTCTCTCCGACCATTTTTTTGTAGTCAAATCCAGGAAAGGGTCTCTGATTTTAAGGACCCATGTGATTAGACTCGGGCCACCTGAATAATCCAGGCTACTCTTCCCATGTCAATATCCTTAATTTATCACATCTGCAAAGCCCCTTTTGCTGTGTAAGGTAACATAGTTACAGGTTCTGGGGGGGTTAGGATGTGGACAGGGGGCCGTTATTTTGCCTACCACATCCTCCCATCCTTATTCCTTTTGTCCTTTCCACTGGTAAATTATTTGGATACCAAAGCTAGCATATATGTAATATATATTTATTTATATATGTTTATTTAAGTTTTTAATCCCATGTTTGATCATACTATGTAAAGCTATACCTTAAAGCACTTTCCTTTTATTAGCATTCACTGAGCTACCTGTTTTATTGTAAGTGCTGTAATTGGATTCTAGTTAGTAGCTGTTACCTTTTTTTGAAGGTCACAAATAATGATGGAGTGACCATCATTGGACATACATCTTGACATTCTTTTCCACACGTCCTTAAGGAAAATAAACTGAACTGCTGGAATTAGAGTAGTTGTGGGTTGTTAGTTTTGAAAGAAGATTTTGAGAAATTAATAAAAGGGAAAAGGAATGCATAATGCTGAAGAAAGTAAGCTCTTTAAAAGCCTTAAAGAAGGAAGCGAGCATTTGTTTATGGTTTATTATGTGCCAGTCACTGTGCCAGAGGGTGGCTTCCTTTTTTTCACGTGATATTCCACTGTGGTACCGAGAGAGCGGTTGTTAGCCCCAGTCTGCCGCTGAGGGAGGTGAGCGGTGGAAGCTCGTGTGACTCGCCCCAGGTTGCAGCTCTAGGGTTCACATCGCCCTTCCTCCTTCAGGGACAGTGGGGACCTCTTAAAGTTATATCCCCTACATCTCAGTCCTCAAGTGTGGGCAGCATACCCAGATGGTGACCCTTTTGATACCCTTAGATCGTTTAGCTCTTTGAATATTTGAGGTGCCCTCATAGGCATTATTTTCACTTAACAGAAGGTCTCACAGAACGAGTGGCTTTTAACGAGTTTTAAATGGAGCACTGCTAGCGCACAGCACCCTCGGGGGCGTCACGCGTTGTGGCCGGTGGCTCTGGCTGGGCAGCTGGGTCTGCAGCGAGTGGGTGAGTCCACCTTCAGCCAGCCCTCCGTGAGTCGTCCCTGATGGGCTCTGTCTTGGGGGATGACGTGGGCCTCGTCCATCCCAGGCTGAGCTGGGGCTCACGGTAACCAGGGCAGCTGCTGGTCTGGAGGCCTTGTCACAACAGAAGTTCTCCTGGCACTGGTTGCTCTGGGATGTTTGCATGTTGGTGTTTGAAGCTCCTGAAGCCCCTAGATGAGGCCATTTAGGGGTGCTTCTTCAGAAGAGCTTCCACACACCAGGTCCATATAGTTGCTGCCTTGGTCTGGCCTGGCAGGCCCAGCGGTGGCCGGTAGGTGGTGTATACCAGGCTGCTGGCTGTTAGCCGCCTCATCTGGAAGAGGGCAAGGGGGTTGGAGTCCACGGTAAACTGACCTGGATGCAGTGATGGTTTTGCCACCGGGATCATAAAAATCAGGGTGCTGTGTGCTGTTCAGGGCGCACGGGTGACTTCGACGGCTCAGGCCTTATTCCACTTGCTCTCGTACAGAAGTGTGTGCAAAATTGTGTGTATTGCTTCTCCAGAGTGAATGGTGGTTGATTAAAGGGTGTCAGAACCGCCTGCTTTTTAGCCTGTTTAGCTCGGCTCTAGCTGGCCTGGGCCCAGGGCCTCTGTGTTCCTGGGCTTCTGTCGCTTAGAAGAGCTGCATGGCAGCACAGAGACAAGGGGCTGTTTGTGTGAATTCAGACCAGTGGCAGCTGCAAGAAAGGAGAGTGATAAAGTCCTTCTGTTTTCCTTTCACTGAACTCTAAGGGCTACTTTAGGATTTTTATAACATTACAGCGATCCTTAGGAAAGCTTGAACTTGGAGCATTTATTCTAAGGATTTTAGGGATCTTTTGTGAGGGGAGGTGCTGTCTGTCAGAAGGACCATCTGACAGGGATGGAACTGTTGGCTGGACCCAGCTACCATCGGGCTGTGTGATCTTGTGCCAGTCACTCCCCTTCTCTGGTCCTGTGAGCCAGGGAGCTGGGACTAGAGCAGCCAGGTGATTTGCACTCAGTACCAGCACTTTGGGTACTGGTACACTGGTACTAGGACCCTGGGTCCCAAATGACATACTTTGCTGAGGATTTGGAGCCCAATAGAGCTGCTTCTGATTCCTGGGTCGCAGCACTTATTAGCTCTGTGAGCCCAAGCAAGTGACTTCACCTCCTCGGCCTCCGTGATCAGATGGGGATAAAGTCACTTGGATCATGGGGTGGTCGCCAAGATTCAGTTCAGTTAAATGAGGTGCTGCGCGACGAGAGCACTTTGCCAATTGGCTGGCTCCTGGTTAGGGTGCAGCTAAGTGTGGCCGCCGTTAACTGTAAGCTGCGTGGTATGAGGGCCTTGCAACACCCCTTTACTTCTTGTCATAGAGCGAGTGCCTCCCGTTAGCCTTAATTACAGTGAAAAAGATTCTGATAACTGTGGACCAGTGGGAAGTCCTTTCTCCCAGGGTTCTCTGTTCTTTCCTGTTACTTTAATTTGCTCCTTGAGGAGTTAGTGACCGACCTGTGAGGTCTGAGGAGTGGGTGGGCTCTGCTTACTGGGCTTCCCTTTAGGAAGATGATTCTATAACATGAAACAAAGCTAAAAACAAACATGGTCCAAGGGACTTCCCTGGTGGTCCAGTGGTTGAGACTCTGTGCTTCCACTGTGGCGGGTGAGAGTTCGATCTGTGGTCGGGGAACTAAGATCCTGCACGCCGAGTGGCGACGCCAAAAAAAAAAAAAAGTGGTCCAGATGGCTCAACTTGGGGCTTCTCAGTTTGGAACTTTGTTATTTCAACATGGCTTTTTCATGGTTCCTAATTTTTGTTATTAGAAGACAAATTTATGAGGCGTAGACGATGCAGAGGAAAAATGCAACTCTTTGTTTTCCTTGAGAGAGAATACAGGGATGTGTAAGGAGGAAGGCGTAACCTCTTCCCTAATATGTATGAACTCTGCTATTTTTAAGACATTTGGAGATGCAAAAATGAATTCAACTGATGTAGTCCTTGTCGCCATAGAGATTGGTTTATTGGAGCAGGGCAGCCATTAAATTATAGAAATAATGATTTAATTATAGTTGTGATGGTGCTAGGAGAAATACTGTGTATAATTATTGTGCAGTGTAGGATCGCATGTGATAGGGAGATCAGAACATCACCCTGGGGCAGTGGCTTCTAGCTTGAGATCTCAAGGATGAGAGGGGAGTGTGCCAGGGGAGATGAGTGCGTCTCTCCAGACAGAAGGAACACATGGGCAAAGGCAGAAGGGAGCTAGGCTCCTTAGAGCTACTGCAGGAAGGCCAAGGTAGCTCAGAGGCCAGCAAGCTCTGGGGACAGAGGGATATGGATCGTTCAGAGAGGTTGGCAGGGGCTGGACATCCAGGATCCAGATTTTTTTTTTTTAATTTAGTATTTATTTTATATTGGAATATAGTTGATTTACAATGTTGTGTTAATTTCAGGTGCATAGCAAAGTAACTCAGTTATACATATATACATATCCATTCTCCCTCAGATTCCCTTTCCATATAGGTCGTTACAGAATATTAAGTAGAGTTCCTTGTGCTATATAGTAGGTCCCCACTGATTATCTATTTTTTATATATATAGTAGTGTGGATATGTTAACAGGATCCAGATTTTATTCCAAAGAGCAGTGGGAAGGATTGAGCTAGAAAAGGGCCTTGATGCAATTTCATATGTGTTTTTAAGAGATCACTCTGGTTTCTTAGTGGAGCTTAGATTTGGGGGCTAGGAGCATAAAAAATAATGGGGAGACCAGTTTGGAGGCTTCTGCAGCCATCCAGGTTTATTGTGATGGCCTGTTTCTCAAGTGTGGAATGGAGATTAATATTTAGGAGGCACAGTGCATAGGACCACCAGATTGACAGGATGGGAGATGTGAGGGAGGGGAAGGAGCCCAGCTCAGTTCCAGTCCTGAGCAACTGGGAGAACTGTGGTACCATCTGAGCAGATAGAAAATTTGGGGGGATTGTGGTTTGGGCGGGGATGGAGATCTGCTGGACACACTCCTTCTTCTTTGGGGATGTGTTCCCCCCTAGATGTTGTGTTGCTTGCCCCCCATCTCCCTCAGGCCTCTGCTCAGATGGCCCCTTGTTAGGGAAACCTTTGCGGACCACGCAGTGGTCCTCCCCGCTGCACCTTTCACCATCTGACAAATTGTTTATTTTCTTATTTCTTTAGAGTGCATATCCTCTTAGGAGGGTGTGCTCTCCTTAAAGGCAGGAATTTTTGTTTGTTTTATTCTCTGCTGTGTCTATAGCACCTAGAACAATGCCTGGCGTATAGAAAGCCCTCAATAAATACTCGTTGAATGAATCATGAGTTTGATTTTCATTCTGGTTTTAATATCCTTTTCAAACTTGAGTGACTTTTAATTAACCTGAGGCTAGAAAGAGGCGTAGTGACACTGTTCATTTGACATATCAAGTCTTTTTTTTGTTTGTTTAGGCAGGATGAGTAGAAAAGTTTGATTTTCTTCTCTTTTTTTTTAATTTCCGTGTTAGAAATGATAGAAGAGGGCAGTTATGAAAATATTTGAATATCACATCTTTTAAAATTCTTTACAGATCAGTATAAACATGTAGCCCTCCATCTGATATATTGTTCAGATTTGGGGCTCAATTATAGCACATTGTAATTCCTTTGAGTTAATTATTTTTCTGGGAGCGGTCATTGACTTTTTGATTGCATCTTTTTAATTGCTAGGGAAAGGTATGGAGGTTAGGATCCAAACTTCCTTAAAGTAGAAATCTGAGGGCAGCACAGGATAAAAACCTTTTGTTAGAGATATTGCTGGATCCCTGGGTCTCTACACAGCCAGTAATTTGAAAGTACTAGTAGTTCATAAATGGTTTCCTGAAATCTTTTTTACTTTGGGTTCTAAATCAATTGCTATCACTTGTAAACAGGATCTGTACTTGTGAAAGAGAAGGCTGTATATGTAAATAAATGGTTATGGGTACAGCTGTTGAAGTCACACCTCTGTTTGAATCCCACCCCCTCCCCCCAATCACTTACTAGCTTGTGACAAGTTACTTCACCTCTTTCTTTAACATGGGTATTACCAAAATTGTTTTATTATTTGAGGGGTTAGGGGAAGACATATTCATTATTGTTACCATTTATAAGCTTAACATAATTGATGGTATTACTAAATGGGATTTAAATGTAGACGTATCTTAAAGAGAACTGTGTTAGAGGGTATAATTGGCTCACTCCAGTGTTCCCCAAACTTGCCTGAACATAAGAATCGCCTCGAAGTGCTTGTTAAAAATATAGATTCTCAGGCAGCACCCAGATTTACTGACTTAAGTCTCCAGAGGAGGGGCCTGGGAATCTTGCAAAGTAGGTAGGGTGATGACACATCTTGGATTTTGTGAGACTGTCCTTGCTTCCAGATATTCTGCTTGGTAGATTCTAGACGTGTGTTTATACTTGTCAGATTATATCCCAGTTTTTAGACAGGTAATATGTCACCGTTTATATAGGCCACCTTATTCAGAATCTTCTCTCTAATCAAAGCAGACATAACATGCTTCTGGGTTCCCAGGAACATGAGAGGATTTATAGCTACAGCACGACAGTGTTGGTGTAAGTTACTCAGCTTTCTTGGCTTTCTTTCTCTTTACAAAACCTATCTGATTTTAGTAATCTGCTCTGTGAAATATACTCAGGGACACCGTCAAGTATCTTGATGGCCTTCTGTCCTCCTGAGTCTCTAAGGCGTCAGTTACTCCAGGCTGTCAGAGTGGCAGTGACCGTGGACGCAGTGTCTCTGCAGGGGGGCGAACCCCAAGCTTTGTTCATTGAAGGCCAAGCCTGCAGAGCTGCTCTTTCCTCCTCTGAGAGCTGGGAACCAGGAAGGAACGTTTCACTCCACTGCACTTAGGACAGCCTGTTCTTAATCAGCTGTTATGGAAAAACAGCATTTTGTTGTTTTCACACAAGCCTGCAAGTTCATTTCCCTTCTCTGGCCCAGGCAGTAACTAATCATTTCCCTATCAGTGACAAAGGAAGGTGAACATCTAAAACTTTTTATTCTGAAAGCTGAGCTTTCTGCAGACATCACAAGTGGAGTTCACACCTCTTTGAGGAATACAGGATTCTCATTGTCTCTAAGGCAGTACCTCTCCATGCCAGGTGGGGCTAGGGGTAGCTGTTTTTTCATATAAGTCTATGAAGATTTAAAGAATTTTCTCCAACAGCCATTTTTCATATGGTTTCATACTGATAGTTTATTTCAGGTTGGGCTTAATGGTATCTTTCTCTTTATACTATCATGGGAGAAATTGATTTATGGTGCAAATCTTACTTGGGTGATAAGTTCATTTTCTGACCTGCGACAAATCGATCTACTTTTTGGAGCTCTTGTTAAAGTGGAAAAGTTGATGTACGTTTGTAAATTTTCACACTTTTACTTTCTTAGCAAAAGCCTGTGAGGTCTGGAGGGCATCTACCTAAATACATTTAAAGCCGAGGACCTGGATATTGAAATGGAAGGCATTTCTTCCTTTCTTTTCTGCCCCAGTATTCTCACATGACAAAACTTTGCGCGGTATTAAGTAACAGAATCCTGAAATTTTAGTGAGTTTAAGAACAACTCATTCAGAAACTGTTGTGAAATGCGGGCAGATATTTGTCATCCTGTGGGCGGACCTAAAGGACTGAACCTTCCCGGTATTAAAGGCAGGAGGTGGGTCTGTGTGCAGGTCAGTTTGCCGCCTTCTTCTGTCACGTGGGCAGATAGCAGGAAGCAGGAGGAAGCAGGCCCTCAGTGGGGACTCCCTTCGACTCCCTCAGGAGCTCAGCTATGGGATGAGTCTGGGCCTGCATCTTTCTTTCCCAACTTCTCTTGCTGTTCTGGCTTTTTTTTTCTTTTGTCATCTGAAAATCATCTTTGTGTGGGGAGAGGCTGGAGGTGGAAATTTAAGAGTCTTCTTTTTACAAGGAGTAGAGATGATTACCCAGGTAAGTGGTGTTCTGATCAGTCATAGCCACAGATTGATACCTTGTCAGGGGAGCTGCCTCTTGGGGAGGAGGGAGTTTGTGGAAGGACAGCCAGGCAGCTGGGCACTCCGGTCCTGTTGACAGGGAAGAGGCAAGGCCCACGCCAGGCATTTCTAAAGTGCAAATACAGCACGTAGTAAAGACACCATCTTGGTCCACAAAGCAAGACCTCTGGTTAAACAAACTAAAAGCCATCCAACCAACCAATTCCTCCTTTCCTCCAGCAAATATATGTATACATACATACAACAAAAATGGACAGTGATGGAAGAGGTGCAATTTTAACTTTGTTAAATACCCATACTTAAAATTGCAATTGTTTATGTAACTATGTATAATTATCTAAAAAATAGTTCCAAGGTTTTTTTTGCTAGGGTTTTAATGATACCATGTATTTTAACATCTTTCCACATTGTCTAACCTAGGAACATAGGAACCCGAGGTTCCTATTCTACGCTTTTTTTTTTGAAACTCCTGCAGCACGGAATAGATGACAGAACACCTTATAAGGACTTAGAGACGACCTGTTGAATTGGATTGAAGCATGACTCAGTCCGTTTATGTAGGTGGAACTCTGCCTTGCTTGCTTGTGGGTGTGCACATATGCATGATGTTTATTTACAAGCTGTCTTAGCTAAAGAAATGCCTGCTAATTTTTCTTAGTCTGTGTGTGAATCATATGGAATTACCTCTGCCAATTAATTTCTTTAATTAACCCAGAGAAGAGGGAAAAATCAAACATGTTTCATTAAGTACTCTGCCTAGAGTAAGTTAAAAATGTAACAAAGTACCTTTGTGTATAATACAAAATTGTGTATAAAATGATGTCTGAAACAGATAATTGTAAATAGTTGAATTCTCAGATCATTTCATTTTGGTCAGAATGGTAGTTTGTGGACAGGTTTCCCTCCTCGTCTCTAGTCCTCAGTATTGAAGGGAAGGTCCCAGGGATGTGCTGTGAATGGACAGGGAGAGGAGTTCCTCCACGTGAGGTGAGAGGCACCGGAATGGGAGGCACATCAGGGCACATTAGAGGAAGCATAGGTGTTATCGCCAGCACATAAATCACGAGTGGATGACAAGAGATGAATGTGGCGAGGCTGGGGGGTACTCCATGAGGATCCTGGTTGTCCAGAGAGCATGTTACTCTTTGGATTTTAAGCAGGAAGGGACAAAATACAATTTCTGCTTTAGAAGGTCTCTATACCCTTTTGGATTGTGGGCTGAAGGCTGCGACAGCAGTAGCAGCTCCAGTTGCTCCTCCCCCAGCCCTCCCTCCCTGTCTCTGGTTTATTTCCTTGGAAGCACTTGTCACCACAGTACACAGTGTATGCTTTATTTACTTGCCCTTTGTCTGCCTTTTCTAACTAGAATGTAAACTTCCCGAGGGAAGGGATATAACTTTTCCCACTGCAGTATCTCCAGTGCCACCACCATGCCTGGCAAGTAACAGGTGCTCAGCAAATAATTTATTAACCAATCAAATGCATGAGTCAGTTTCTGAAATCAAAGTGTGTCATTGTTCTCCTCATAGATTTTATAATTGATTACAAAAGGAAAAAATAGTAACAAATCAGTGGGGAAACTGGACAACACCGTAAACAAGGGGTCAAAATTAACATCACCAATGAGGGCTGGTGAGTGTCACATGCCTCTGGATGTCATATCCCAGCCAAGAAGGCCGAATCCGAATCTAATTGTGAATAAACACCAGAGAAACCTAAATTGAAGGATATTCTCTAAAATAGTTGGCATGTATTCCTCGAAAATATCAATGTCATGAAAGACAAAGAAGCTGAAGAACTGTTTCAGTTTAAAGGAGACCCAAGTTAAATGCAGTTTGTGATCCTATGCTGGGTCCTGGGCAAAAGAAAACTTCCATGAAGGACAGACATTAGGATACTTGATGAAAGTGAAATATGCAAGGGGGGCGGGGAAAACAGATTGTGAGCTAGAGTGCTTCAGTGTAATTGAACTCTGGATAAATTGTCATGATTCAGAAGCTATATCTCTGGGTGGCTTGAGCCATGCCTCAGGACCCAGGGAAGCAGAAGAAAGATCTGTAGGGGCAAGAACCCTAGAGTGGGATTCCGGAGACCTGGCTCTGCTACTGAAGCCGAGGGGCCATGTTTCTTCTCAGAGGTTGGAGTTCTGAGGCTCAGAGACTCTCTGGCTGTTACATAACTTTGAATCTGAGCAGCAGACTTAGTCCCAGTGCTGAGAATTTTAGGCAGAGGTGACAGGAACACCTACTGGTCAACTGTGGCTGCCTTTTGGGCTGGGATTCAAAAACCAATGAAAGAGGAAGAAATAAAGACAGTAACTGACAGGGTAACCTATTTATTAGCACTGACATTCTTCTTCTTACTTGTCAGTTTCTTCTTGGTGAATACTCAGAGGGAGGTGGAGATAGAGAGAAGAGCTAAGTATTCAAAACATACAGTTTGGGGAGAATGTATGATCTTCCTGTCATTTAGAGTGGTGAAGCTAATTGCAGGGATTTATTTTATAGGGCAGTAGCTTTTAAGCCCAATTCCTTCTGCCTGGTTCCAGGGATCACTGAGACCCAGTGACGATAGATACTTGTTGACCCTGAAACTTTCTAGGATTAAAGAGTTCTTTGAAAAATCAGCTAAGATCCCTCATTAAATCTTTATATTTTTCTAACATCTTTATTGGAGTATAATTGTTTTACAATGGTGTATTAGTTTCTGCTTTATAACAAAGTGAATCAGTTGTATATATACATATGTCCCCATATCTCTTCCCTCTTGCATCTCCCTCCCTCCCACCCTCCCTATCCCACCCCTCTAGGTGGTCACAAAGCACCGAGCTGATCTCCCTGTGCTATGCGGCTGCTTCCCACTAGCTATCTATTTTACGTTTGGTAGTGTATATATGTCGATGCCCCTCTCTCACTTTGTCCCAGCTTACCCTTCCCCCTCCCTGTATCCTCAAGTCTGTTCTCTGGTAGGTATGCATCTTTTTTTAAATTTTTATTTATTTATTTTTTTTTTTGCGGTACGCGGGCCTCTCACTGTTGTGGCCACTCCCGTTGCGGAGCACAGGCTCCGGACGCGCAGGCTCAGCGGCCATGGCTCACGGGCCCAGCCGCTCCGCGGCATGTGGGATCTTCCCGGACTGGGGCACGAACCCGTGTCCCCTGCATTGGCAGGCGGACTCTCAACCACTGCGCCACCGGGGAAGCCCTAGGTCTGCATCTTTATTCCCGTCTTGTCCCTAGGTTCTTCTGACCATTTTTTTCTTCTTTTTCTTCTTTTTTTTTAGATTCCATATATATGTGGTAGCATACGGTATTTGTTTTTCTCTTTCTGACGTACTTCACTCTGTATGACAGTCTCTAGGTCCATCCACCTCACTACAAATAACTCAGTTTCGTTCCTTTTTATGGCTGAGTAATATTCCATTGTATATGTGTTCCACATCTTCTTTATCCATTCATCTGTTGATGGACATGTAGGTTGCTTCCATGTCCTGGCTATTGTAAATAGAGCTGCAATGAACATTTTGGTACATGACTCTTTTTGAAATATGGTTTTCTCAGGGTATATGCCTGGTAGTGGGATTGCTGGGTCGTATGGTAGTTCTATTTTTAGCTTTTTAAGGAACCTCCATACTGTTCTCCATAGTGGCTGTATCAATTTACATTCCCACCAACAGTGCAAGAGTGTTCCCTTTTCTCCACACCCTCTCCAGCATTTATTGTTTGTAGACTTTTTGATGATGGCCATTCTGACCAGTGTGAGATGATATCTCATTGTAGTTTTGATTTGCATTTCTCTAATGATTAATGATGTTGAGCATTCTTTCATGTGTTTGTTGGCAATCTGTGTATCTTCTTTGCAGAAATGTCTGTTTAGGTCTTCTGCCCATTTTTGGATTGGGTTGTTTGTTTTCTTGATATTGAGCTGCATGAGTTGCTTGTATGTTTTGGAGATTAATCCTTTGTCAGTGGCTTCATTTGCAAATATTTTCTCCCATTCTGAGGGTTGTCTTTTCGTCTTGTTTATGGTTTCCTTTGCTGGGCAAAAGCTTTTTTTTTAAGTTTTTAAAATTTTTTTTATTTTTTCATCTTTATTGGAGTATAATTGCTTTACAATGGTGTGTTAGTTTCTGCTTTATAACAAAGTGAATCAGTTATACATATACATATGTTCCCGTATCTCTTCCCTCTTGCGTCTCCCGCCCTCCTACCTTGCCTTTCCCACCCTTCTAGGTGGTCACAAAGCACCGAGCTGATCTCCCTGTGCTATGCGGCTGCTCTTAAGTTTCATTAGGTCCCATTTGTTTATTTTTGTTTTTATTTCCATTTCTCTAGGAGGTGGGTCAAAAAGGATCTTGCCGTGATTTATGTCATAGAGAGTTCTGCCTATGTTTTCCTCTAAGAGTTTGATGGTGTCTGGCCTTACATTTAGGTCTTTAATCCATTTTGAGTTTATTTTTGTGTATGGTTTTAGGTAGTGTTCTAATTTCATTCTTTTACATGTAGCTGTCCAGTTTTCCCAGCACCATTTATTGAAGAGGCTGTCTTTTCTCCACTGTATATTCTTGCCTCCTTTATCAAAGATAAGGTGATCATATGTGTGTGGGTTTATCTCTAGGCTTTCTATCCTGTTCCATTGATCTATATTTCTGTTTCTGTGCCAGTACCATAATGTCTTGATTACTGTAGCTTTGTGGTATAGTCTGAAGTCAGGGAGCCTGATTCCTCCAGCTCTGTTTTTCTTTCTCAAGAATTCTTTGGCTATTCGAGGACTTTTGTGTTTCCATACAAATTGTGAAATTTTTTGATCTAGTTCTGTGAAAAATGCCAGTGGTATATATATATTTTTTACACTATGTGGGCCTCTCACTGTTGTGGCCTCTCCCGTTGTGGAGCACAGGCTCTGAATGTGCAGGCTCAGGGGCCATGGCTCATGGGCGCAGCCGCTCCGTGGCATGTCGGATCTTCCCAGACCGGGGCACGAACCCGTGTCCCCTGCATCGGCAGGCAGACTCTCAACCACTGTGCCACCAGGGAAGACCACCAGTGGTATTTTGATAGGGATTGCATTGAATCTGTAGATTGCTTTGGGTAGTAGAGTCATTTTCACAATGTTGATTCTTCCAATCCAAGAACATGGTATATCTCTCCATCTGTTGGTATCATCTTTATTTTCTTTCGTCAGTGTCTTATAGTTTTCTGCATACAGGTCTTTTGTCTCCTTAGGTAGGTTTATTCCTAGATATTTTATTCTTTTTGTTACATTGATAAATGGGAGTGTTTTCTTAATTTCACTTTCAGATTTTTCATCATTAGTGTATAGGAATGCCAGAGATTTCTTTGCATTAATTTTGTATCCTGCTACTTTACCAAATTCATTGATTAGCTCTAGTAGTTTTCTGGTAGCACCTTTAGGATTCTCTATGTATAGTATCATGTCATCTGCAAACAGTGACAGCTGTACTTCTTCTTTTCCAATTTGGATGCCTTTTATTTCTTTTTCTTCTCTTATTGCTGTGGCTAAAACTTCCAAAACTATGTTGAATAATAGTGGTGAGAGTGAGCAACCTTGTCTTGTTCCTGATCTTAGTGGAAATGCTTTCAGTTTTTCACCATTGAGGACAATGTTGGCATGTCATATATGGCCTTTATTATGTTGGGGAAAGTTCCCTCTATGCCTACTTTCTGGAGGGTTTTTATCATAAATGGGTGTTGAATTTTGTTGAAAGCTTTCTCTTCATCTATTGAGATGATCATATGGTTTTTCTCCTTCAATTTGTTAATATGGTGTATCACATTGATTGATTTGCGTATATTGAAGAATCCTTGCATTCCTGGCATAAACCCCACTTGATCATAATGTATGATCCTTTTAATGTGCTGTTGGATTCTGTTTTCTAGTATTTTGTTGAGGATTTTTGCATCTATGTTCATCAGTGAATTTGGCCTGTAGTTTTCTTTATGTCATCTTTGTCTGGTTTTGGTATAAGGGTGATGGTGGCCTTGTAGAATGAGTTTGGGAGTGTTCCTCCCTCTGCCATATTTTGGAAGAGTTTGAGAAGGATAGGTGTTAGCTCTTCTCTAAATGTTTGATAGAATTCACCTGTGAAGCCATCTGGTCCTGGGCTTTTGTTTGTTTGGAAGATTTTTAATCACAGTTTCAATTTCAGTGCTTGTGATTGGTCTGTTCATATTTTCTATTTCTTCCTGGTTCAGTCTGGAAAGCTTGTGCTCTTCTAAGAATTTGTCCATTTTGTCCAGGTTGTCCATTTTATTGGCATATAGCTGCTTATAGTAATCTCTCATGATCCTTTGTATTTCTGCAGTGTCAGTTGTTACTTCTCATTTTTCATTTCTAATTCTATTGATTTGAGTCTTCTCCCTTTTTTTCTTGATGAGTCTGGCTAATGGTTTATCAATTTTGTTTATCTTCTCAAAGAACCAGCTTTTAGTTTTATTGATCTTTGCTATCATTTCCTTCATTTGTTTTTCATTCATTTCTGATCTGATCTTTATGATTTCTTTCCTTCTGCTAACTTTGGGGTTTTTTTGTTCTTCTTTCTCTAATTGCTTTAGGTGTAAGGTTAGGTTGTTTATTTTAGATGTTTCTTGTTTCTTAAGGTAGGATTGTATTGCTATAAACTTCCCTCTTAGAACTGCTTTTGCTGCATCCCATAGGTTTTGGGTCATCGTGTCTTCATTGTCATTTGTTTCTAGGTATTTTTTGATTTCCTCTTTGATTTCTTCAGTGATCTCTTGTTTATTAAGTAGTGTGTTGTTTAGCCTCCATGTGTTTGTAGTTCTTACAGATTTTTTCCTGTTAATTGATATCTAGTCTCATAGCGTTGTGGTCGGAAAGGATACTTGATATGATTTCAATTTTCTTAAATTTACCAAGGCTTGATTTGTGACCCAAGATATGATCTGTCCTGGAGAATGTTCCATGAGCACTTGAGAAGAATGTGTATTCTGTTGTTTTTGGATGGAATGTCCTGTAAATATCAATTAAGTCCATCTTGTTTAATGTATCATTTAAAGCTTGTGTTTCCTTATTTATTTTCATTTTGGATGATCTGTCCATTGATGAAAGTGGGGTGTTAAAGTCCCCTGCTATGATTGTGTTACTGTCGATTTCCCCTTTTATGGCTGTTAGTATTTGCCTTATGTATTGAGGTGCTCTTATGTTGGGTGCATAAATAGTTACAATTGTTATATCTTCTTCTTGGATTGATCCCTTGATCATTATGTAGTGTCCTTCTTTGTGTCTTGTAATAGTTTTTGTTTTAAAGTCTATTTTGTCTGATATGAGAATTGCTACTCCAGCTTTGTTTTGATTTCCATTTGCATGGAATATCTTTTTCCATCCCCTCAATTTCAGTTTGTATGTGTCCCTAGGTCTGCAGTAGGTCTCTTGTAGACAGCATATATACGGGTATTGCTTTTGTATCCTTTCAGCCAGTCTATGTCTTTTGGTTGGAGCCTTTAATCCATTTACATTTAAGGTAATTATTGATATATATGTTCCTATTACCATTTTCTTAATTGTTTTGGGTTTATTATTGTAAGTCTTTTCCTTCTCTTGTGTTTCCTGCCTAGAGAAGTTCCTTTAGCACTTGTGTAAAGCTGGTTTGGTGGTGCTGAATTCTGTTAGCTTTTGCTTGTCTGTAAAGGTTTTAATTTCTCTGTCAAATCTGAATGAGATCCTTGCTGGGTAGAGTAATCTTGGTTGTAGGTTTTTCTCATTCATCACTTTAAATATGTCCTGCCAGTCCCTTCTGGCTTGCAGAGTTTGTGCTGAAAGATCAGCTCTTAACCTTTTGGGGATTCCTTTATGTGTTATTTGTTGTTTTTCCCTTGCTGATTTTAAATATTTGTTCTTTGTATTTCTTTTTTGATAGTTTGATTAATATGTGTGTTGGCATGTTTCTCCTTGGATTTATCCTGTATGGGGCTCTCTGTGCTTCCTAGACTTGATTAACTATTTCCTTTCCCATATTAGGGAAGTTTTCAAGTATAATCTCTTCAAATATTTTCTCAGTCCCTTTCTATTTGTCTTCTTCTTCTGGGACCCCTATAATTCAAATGTTGGTGCGTTTAATGTTGTCCCAGAGGTCTCTGAGACTGTTCTCAATTCTTTTCATTCTTTTTTCTTTATTCTGCTCTGCAGTAATTATTTCCAGTATTTTACCTTCCAGGTCACTTATCTGTTCTTCTGCATTGATCCCTTCTAGAGAATTTTTAATGTCATTTTTGTGTTGTTCATCACTGTTTGCTCTTTAGTTCTTCTAGGTCCTTGTTAAACTTTTCTTGTATTTTCTCCATTCTATTTCCATGATTTTGGATCATCTTTACTATCATTATTCTGAATTCTTTTTCAGGTAGACTGCCTATTTCCTCTTCATTTGTTAGGTCCGTTGGGTTTTTATCTTGCTCCTTCATCTGCTTTGTGTTTCTCTGTCTTCTCATTATGCTTAACTTACTGTGTTTGGGGTCTCCTTTTCGCATGCTGCAGGTTCGTAGTTCCCGTTGTTTTTGGTGTCTGTCCTCCGTGGCTAAGGTTGGTTCAGTAGGTTGTGTAGGCTTCCTGGTGGAGGGGACTAGTGCCTGTGTTCTGGTGAATGAAGCTGGATCTTGTATTTCTGGTGGGCAGGTCCTTGTTTGGTGGTGTGTTTTGGGGTGTCTGTGGCCTTATTATGATTTTAGGCAGCCTCTCTGCTAATGGGTGGGGTTGTGTTCCTGTCTTGATAGTTGTTTGGCATGGGGTGTCCAGCACTGTAGCTTGCTGGTCGTTGAGTGGAGCTGGGTCTTGGTGTTGAGATGGAGATTTCTGGGAAATTTTCACCATTTGATATTACATGGAGCTGGGAGGTCTCTTGTGCACCAGTGTCCTGAACTTGGCTCTCCCACCTCAGTGGCACAGCCCTGACGCCTGGCTGGAGCACCAAGATCCTGACTGTCAACAGCGTCCACCACAGTTGACCACTCCCTGCTTCTAGCGGCACTCTTCCCGCCTAGGGCATCGTGCAGTCTCCTTGCTGCCTCATTAAATCTTAAACCACCAAAGAAAATTACATACCCATTTGCATTAATTATTGAAATTAGAAAATAATTTTAAAGCGGTGTAAAGTAACAACGGTTGACACAGAATTTGCTGGTTAAATCTGAACAAACAGAAATAAATGCTATTATCAGGGCATCCCAATGTTTTTAACCACTGCTTTGGGTGGGTGGCACAAAGAGGTTAGTATGAGCTTACATTAGCCAAGATAGAGAGATGAAGACCATCTAGAATAACAGTAGACCATCTAGTGTTATTTTACCTGTATATTTCTCAATGGAGTATATAAATAATGTGTTCAAATTTTAAGGAGTAATTTAAAATGCATTATAATATTAATGGAACCCAAATCAGAATCCTTTATAGATATTAAAAGTGTTAAATGTAAAGTGCTTACGTGCCCTGAGTGGTCTTCAAGTGTTTTGATGACAAATTTGCACACTTTTAACTGTTATTTTAAAATCCATTTCCATTTATTTGGTTTGCTTAAGTTTGAAGTATGCATACATCTTTTCCAACTGCGTCAGGTTCCCAAGGGTTTTGTATTTTAATGTAATTTATCGGTAAGTCGGTAGAAACATAACTAACTAATAGTGGTTATTTGGTGGGAATTTGAGTTGTATGATTTCTAAGTCTTGTCTCTCAGTTTATGTGAATTTAAACAAGAAGCCAGATAAAGTAAAAAATACCTAGAGATGCTTCAACAGATAAAGTTTGTTTTTTTTAATATAGTATTTGAATTTAGTCTAAGCCATACTTCAAAAGATAGCCATTTGGCATTAACTCTTTAATTAATTGAGAGAACAGAGAAAAACAACCTTGTCTCACAGTGTACTTCTGCTTTTTTTCTATAACTAGATGAAGTATAATTTAACCTACATGGCAAGTTGTTACTGATTTTTGAATTTTGAAAAAAGGTGCAATTTTGGACTAATGCTACTACTGCTTAGTTTCTGATATCCTGCCTACTCTGGAGAAGAATATTTATGTTTATATATTTATGTATAAGAAAATGCTATCTTGGTTACAGTGACACCTTTGAGATTTGAGGAGTATATGTATAAATTGTATAGAAAAACATCTGAATAAATGAGGAAAGGCTATGCATATGTAAAAAGCAAAATAAAAGATCTTTTTGTGACTTACCTCTTAGTATTGCTAAGTATTAGTATTACTACTAGTATTAGTAGTATTCTAGTATAACAAAACTTTCCTTCTCCGTAGCATCATCTGTCATTCTTTTAGTGTTTATTAGGTGCTAGGCACATGCTAAGTACTTTATACAATTTTGCGATTCGGTTCTCCCACGACTTTAAGAAATGAGTATTCACAACTTCATTTCACAAATGAGGAAACTGAGGTTTAGAGAAGGTACTTTCCGTTCCTCAGCAGTGGCAATTTCAGATTTTAATACAAGGTGGTTTTGTGTCCAAAGTCTTTTTATCTTAGCTGCTTTCTTACAGTTACCTTCTCAGTGGATGACTGACTATTCAACACACTCAGGAGAATCAGATTTGCTAACATTCTTAGCCAACTGCATAGGTGGGACAAAAATTTAATTCAATTAACCAGTTTTAAAGTTAAATAAAGGATTGCTATTAGGACGGCTACTAAAAAAAAAAAAACCCACCCAGAAGTTAATAAGTGTTGACAAGGATGTGGAGAAATTGGAACCCTTGTGCATTGCTAGGAATGTAAAATGGTGCAGCTGCTTTGGAAAACAGTATGGTAGTTCCTTTAAAAAATATAAAATAGAACTACCATATAATCTAGAAATCTCAGCTCTGGATATATACCCCAAAGTATTGAAAGCAGAGTCTTGAAGAGATATTTGCACACCCATGTTCATAGTAGCATTATTCACAGTAGCTGAGAGGTGGAAGCAACGCAGATGTCTATTGATGGGTGAATGGATAGACAAAATGTGGGATATACTGACAGTGGAATATTATTCAGCCTTAAAAAGGAAGGAAATCCTGACACCTGCAACAACATGAATGGACTTTACGCTAAGTGAAATAAGCTAGTCGAAAGAGGACAAACACTGTGTGATTCCATTTACATGAGATGCCTAGAGCAGTCAAAATTATAGAGACCAACTAGAAAGGTGGTTCCTAGGCACTGGAGGGAGGAAGGAGTGGAGAGTTATTGTGTGATGGGTAAAGAGTTTCAGTCTGGGTTGATGAAAAAGTGTGGGGATGGATGGTGGGGATGGTTGCACAACAATGTGAACGTTCTTAATGCCATTGAACTATGCTTAGACGTGGTTACGATGGTAAATTTTATGCGTATTGTATCACAATTTAAAATAATAGCTTAAAAAACAGGGGGGAAGGATTGAAGTGACTGCCTGTGAACTCTTCCCTGTGAAGGATAAAAGGGATTTTGATCTCAGTCACATATTTCTCAGGTTAAGTTATTCCAGCCCACTCAAACAGCATTCACTGGAAAAGCGAGGGTGGTGGAAAGTCATGGAGACCTTGAGTTTTATTTCCCTAACCCCCAACTTGCTTGGAGTCTTCATTCTCTTCATCTTGTCCAATGCAAAATGAGTGGACTTTTCTTAGAAATTGAATTCCTTGGAGGGTGATATCAGCAGACTTTCACTCTGAGCGCTTTAGCAACAGCTTTCTCAGCCTGAGAGGAAAAGCCAAGGGCTCGCATTCAAATAGGTAAGCGAGATGCTTCCGAAATTGAAACCTGTAACCGTGTAACCGAGAGTCACGCTTTTCAGTTAAGCCTAGTGTTAGATGGTAGATGGATGAGTCATCTGGTCTGAGCACATCAACTGAAGGATGTGGAATTTGACTATCTAGTTACCTTTGGGTTTATCTTACAGAATCTCACTGGTTCCATTCAGCTCCATATGGAAAAGTTTAACGTGATATAACAATGAAGCTGGGTTGTCCTGTCTTCCAGCTTTAACACTATTTTGGTTGTATGGATTGTAATGCTCGAAAAGAGGGGTTCTGGCTTTTATTGTTGGTTGACAGCTGTTTGAGTTGTCACCGCGCAAGTAGTGTAGTGGTGAATGGAGCTCACCGTCTAGTGCAGAATGGTCCGTATTTGGCATCTTCCTGTTTATAAGTGGGAAAAGTTCAACCAAGTATTGGGGGCATCTGGCAGAGGCCTTTACCCTGTTTGTGGGGAGAGAAGTGTGGGTGGAGCCAGAGTGCCCCTAGTTAAAGGGCTACCTTGGGAGTTTTGCACCGGGCTTCATTCCAGCAACACTGGGGGGCTGTTCTCACTTTTCAGTGGGGAGAAGAGTGTGGAGGTAACCAGGATTATTAGACCCCTCCCTGATTTTAAGGCCTCTTTTACTACTGAATAGAAGCTAGAGTGGAATTAGGGAGACCAAAAAGGAGGCTTGTGCAGGATTGTACCCAAAGATGATGATAATGATGGTAATGATAGTAGCCACATGGAGGGCCACCTGTGTGCCAAAAGCTCTGCTTGTCTTATCCTCACTCTGAGCTGTAGGTCGGTGACATTACCGGTACCATTTCGCAGATGAGGAAATCCAGGAACAGAGAGGCTGATCAGTTTTTGTTAAGATCACACAGCTTGTATTGAATGCACCCAGGATGGTGGGCAGGCCTGGGAGCTGGTAGGGAGGAGCTGTTTGCATTCTTCGACAGCCATGTGATCATCAGGAATGTAGTGTAGGAAGGTGCAGAGGCGGTGGATTGCCTTTAAACTGGGGTTCAGGGGCCACAGGGCATCCCTGGCTACATCTGTTTCTTCTCGGGATACATATGATAGCTGTTCAGTATCAGCTCAGGGCTGGCCTGAGCTTTGTGGAGGAATGGGCCGGTTGGGGGCGTTTGCTGGAGCTGTGCGCTCCCAGACGCCCGGCTGCTTCTCTGGATGTGGCAGTGGTGGGGTGATGGGCGTAGTGTGTGTGTGGGGAGGTGGCAGAGTGTACAGTGTGGTTCTGAGTCTGAGTGAGCTGTACGTGGATCTTTGTTGACGTGAGCAGGTTCTGTCGGTCCCCTAGGCGTTTGGTTGGGGGATGAAGAACAGCCCACAAGCGGCAGACTGCTTTTTGTGATGTTTACTTTATGGAACATACTGTGCTTGGCACTACAACCTGTTTGACAAGAGAGGCAGCAGGAAATTCAGAGCCATTAGAGAATTATTTATACCAGAATACAAACACAGCCTTTTCAAGTGTTTTGTAGGTCTGTTTCCTGCAGGGGTCTCTGGAAAACGTGTGCCTCATCTACTAAAATTAAGGAAAGGTGGTTAGCAGTTTTGTAGAGAAGCAAGGAACTGTAATTCTCCACTTTGTTTTTAAAAATCTGCCTGCCTTGGTCATGCTTATTGTTTAATGTGTTGGATTCAGGATTAAAGGAAAATTGACAGGTAGGGAGCATCTGCTCTTTTACTTTAAAAAAAGAGTTAAATATGTAGTTTCTTTTTTTAATTAAAAAATGAAATACAGGGAATTCCCTGGCAGTCCAGTGGTTAGGACTCGGTGTTTTCACTCACGAGGCTGGGGTTCGATCCCTGGTCTGGGAACTCAGATCTCACAAGCCGAGTGGCACAGCCAAAAAAACAAAAACAAAAATGAAATACATGCTCACGGTTTTAAAAAATTCCCTAAACAACATAAAAGGATGTAGGAAATCCTCCTTTCATTCTAGTCCTCCCATGCCTTCCCCAGAGATAGTTTCAGTTTTCTTGTGTATTCTTCATATATGGGCTATGCAAATATAAACATATTCTGTATACAATATGCACACTGTTCCATGCTGTGCTCTTTTCACTGTGTAATACTTCTTAGAGATGATTTCGTACCAGCACATATAAATAAATCTATCCTGTTTGTTTTAATAGCTATAAAATTCCGATGAATGGAATGACTAGAATTTATTTAACCAGCCCCCATTTAGACCTTAATGCTTTCATAAACAATATTGAGAGGCATATCCTTCTGTATCCTTCATTATTTCACACGTGTGGATATATCTATAAAATAAACTTCTCTGTCAAAGTATATTTAGATTTGAAATCTTAGGAGGCTTACTCTTGGGCTTAGTAAAGCTAGAATTTGAACATCTATTGTGTGAAAGACCAGTCATTTTTGAGAATTTCGTTTGATTAACGTGGTTTTTATCCTGCCAGCAGTTGTGAAAAGATGCTGTTTAAATACATCACATCTATGTAAACATTTACTTCTAAAAGTAAGGTATTTCAACCAAATGTTATTTCAGGCAGGTACAATTTAATCGTTAATTAAGCCCCTCCCTTGACAGATGGAATACAGTCTCGATTCTGAGCCCCCAGCCCCCCATTAAATTTTAAGAACATCAAGCTAAGCATGGTGAGTGTGGAGGCCATTCACTTCCCTGATGAGAAACCTCGTGATGCTGGAATATGGGGAATGTATGAGTGTCTGTTAATGGACAGTCTTAAGCTTCCGAGGGACCTGCAGTTTACTATATCCGCAGGACTGTGCCGCTGCTCTGTAGCTCATCTGCACTTGTGTCACCAGTTCATGAGGCATTTTTCTGCCAGCTTCACACATGTTAACCTATCAGGTGGGCTGGGAGTTTAAACTTCTGATTAATGTCAGTGCATTTCTGCAAATGATGTTTGTTATATTTCACCATCTTTCCAAAGTTAAATCTTATTAGCAGGGTGAGAGGGGTTTCAAGAAACTGATACTGGGTTTTTGTTTTTGTTTAGATTTTATGTTTATGTTTAGATTTTTCAGTATTTAACCAGGCGTGTGGAACCTGGACGCCTTTGGGTCTGCCGTGCCTCATTAGTCAATGTTATTAGTATGTCTTTAGAAAAAAACCACACACACACTAGAATATAGATTTGTTTTGCAAGTCAATTTGCTAAAATGTCAGTTAATATCACTAAGGAACAGGCCCTACTTCTTTTTTTTTTTTTTGCGGTACGCGGGCCTCTCACCGCTGTGGCCTCTCCCGCTGCGGAGCACAGGCTCCGGACGCGCAGGCTCAGCGGCCATGGCTCACGGGCCCAGCCGCTCCGCGGCATGTGGGATCCTCCCAGACCGGGGCACAAACCCGCGTCGCCTACATCGGCAGGCGGACTCTCAACCACTGCGCCACCAGAGAAGCCCCCTATTTCTTTTTACTGATTGTTCTTGTCAGTGGTGATCTGAGATGGATGTAGTTAATAAGCTTTTGAAAGTGTGTATCTAGGTTCTGTAATGTGGTCTTGTGTGGCCATGGGGTCGGAGTACCCACTGAGCACCTGTTAATAATTAGCCCTGCACTAATAATAACAACAGCTAAATGCACTGAGCCACAACTCATCAAAACCCTGCACTTCTTTCGCCTGAGTTTTATGGGTAAGGAAAGTGAGGAGGTTAAGCTGAAGCACAAGGGCCAACAGTTAGTAGAGCCAGGATTTGTATGTGGGCAGTTCGCTCCAGGCCCACACCATGATGTTTTATGTATTACTCTCCAAAAAACCCCTTTGAGGCTGATAATAATATTCCCATTTTACCTTCAGGGAACTTGAGGCTCAGAATTAAATGACTTAACCGCAGGTCATTAAAGGTCACAGCTACTGAGAAACCATGTGGTCTGAAATCCAGATTCTTCCCTATTGCTCACAGTTGTTATTTAAGAAAAGACCTCATGTGTGGGCCTGTCCCACATATTTCAGGACTTTTAGCTTCCCTACAACCCACTCACTAAATTCCACTAGGGACCTCAATGACTGTGCCAGCCAAAAATGTCCCCACATATTTCTAATGTTAGGAGTCATATTTATATTTCTTAATTTCCAACTTGTCTCTCATCCTTATACTGCATTGCCTCCCATGGCAATTTTTTAATCAACAGTAATCAAACTCAACTCTTGCTCATAATTTGGAATAGTTAGAATAATTGGAATAATTGTAAATGCAAATCATTTCAATACAAAATCACAGATGAGGGAGAGCGTCTCACCCAGATCCCTGTCTTATAGTTTACACACACACACACACACACACACACACACTTTCTACCCACCCTGAAGCACAGAGGTGGCAGAAAAGACTTTCTCAAAGTCAAAAAAAATTGGCAGCTCACTGGACTCAACCCCTATTTGTGCGGAGCCTGTTGGCATTTCTTCGAATTCTCAGTTTGCTTCAGGCAAATGTATTTGATTGGGCTGTGTTTGTTTTCTAATGAGTGATTTTGACCTTTCAAAGGGCAACATTTGGAGGGTTGATATAATTGAGTTGAAAAGGCCTACCATGGAACTGCAGGACAAGTTTGTGGCTATTTTGGAAAAGGTATCTTGCTCCTGGTCTCTCTCTTAAGTAGTTTTATAATGCTGAGAAAACTGGACACTTCTGGTGAGACTTGTCACTGTTACCTTAGCAGGTGTTTGTGCAGGCTCCCTCCAGATTTAAGTAGAGTAGGAGGCAGGTTGAATAATCTCATATGTACTAACCCTGGTGGTTCTCATGGAGGAAAGAATTTTTTTTTAAACATTTTTATTGGAGTATAATTGCTTTACAACGGTGTGTGAGTTTCTGCTTTATAACAAAGTGAATCAGCTATACATATGCATATATTCCCATATCTCGGAGGAAAGAATTTTTGGTGAATGAAAAATGTTATTGTTTGAGAACATTCACTTGTTCAGAAAATTTGTTCAGTGCCTGTTGTGTGGCAGATACAGTTTTCATTTCTGTGGATGAATTGGGCATAGATTTTGCCTGTTGTTTGTGGTGCTGATTGTTTCCAGACTCTTTCTGTATCTTCAATAAAAGACAAAAGATTACTTGACTACATCCACTTAGGACACTATACAACTGTATTGTCCATTGTACAGGATCAGGGTTAGAGGTTAGTTCTGGTAGCATCTTTGCCTGATGGTATCAGTCTCATTCATTTACGAGTATGCCTCTGGAATATAAAATGTGTTTTTGGGAACGGATTTAATGAAGAAGTTGATTCATTATGCAGGAGGGACATCAGATGATTATATCTTTTAAAAAAGCATCTCTAATGTCCCGGAGTTCTTGGGCCTCAAATGTTGGTTAATCAGTTAAGTCACAGCACTTCAGGAAACTATGACCAATGCAGAAATGTCTTCTGATGAATACTGGGAGAGAATTTGCAGATGCTGGAGTAAACTTCCTCTAAATAAATGCTCTTACACAAATTTGGAGGTGTTGAGGGATGTGCATTTCTTACTGACTGTGGAAAAGTTCATTGAAACTGTTGACATACACCTTTCATTAGTGATTCAGAAATAGTAGAAGTTGTTTTGAAATCACCCAAGTTATAGTAACAGGAAAATAATTCTTCTCATCCTCATCTGCCTCTTCTTCCTCACTATTATTATTATTATTATTAGAGTAGGAACATGGCTTGGGAAAAATCTGTTTGAATCAATAACTCACTTGGCAGACACTTGAACTGATTGAGAGCTATTTTATGTCTCTTTTACTTTCATGGAAGAGAGACCACTGATTAAAAAGCTTGATATTGGAGAGCTCTTAAAAAACAAACAAACAAACAAACCAATAAAACAGAACAGACTTAGGGCATCTCCTGATATCCTGATTTATGTACATATAGTGTATTACAATACACTATAGTGTATTACAATAATTGATGTTCTTAATGATGACCTTTGACTCATGACAATCATGTGAAATTGGGTTCTGAGTACTCTTCTTGTTTCTCTTTTAAAAATCAGTAAATAGCCTCGGAAGTATATTTGAGGAGGCAGGAAAATGCTTAGGATATAATGTGAGTGAAAACAAGTTACAAATTAGTATGTATATATATCCTCAAGTTGGTAAAACCCAACAGCATTTTCCAACATTTTACAGTGAATCTGGGTGACTCTTATAAAAAAATATTATTAGAAGTTGGGGTGGGGGGGAATCATAATTCTCCACAAAGCAGTGAGTCAACCATCTCAAAATAGAGGAGGGGGCAGAGGGCAAATGCAGAAGAATATTTAATAGTTTAATAGCCTGGAAACATGTCCACATGTTGTGACATGAAAAATGATTATAAAACAGTGTGTATAGTCCTAAATTTGTAAAATGAATGAATTTATAAAACAGGAAGTACACAAAAGTGTGTATAAAAAGTATACAAAATACACGAAATTATGCCAAAAATACACAAAATTTATACAGGAAGGAAAAAAGTATTTATTTAAACTGTATATACACCAGTGGAGCAAACAGAAATCCTCGTCCTTCTGGTGTTCTAAAGAAGGGCTGGAAAGAAATATTTCAAAATGGTAAGTGATTCTGACTGACGGCTAAGTTTACTGGTAATTTTTCTTGTCTGTGAGTATCTTTATTTTCTAATATCATTCAGGGAACATCTGTTACTTTTGTAAACGGGGAAAGTAAGAAAAAAATGTAATATATTTCAGGAAGATCTTCACTTACTAAAAGAGAAAACAAAAAATGAGCCTAGAAAGTCACTTTTCTCTCATCTGGGCAGTTAAGTCTCCACTTTATTGTTTGATAAATGAGCCATTTAAAGAGTTTTATTTTAACCAGGTCTCCTAAGGCAGGCAATGCTTTGTAGCCCATGGTTGTTACTACTTTAATGATGCAAACTTAAAACATCAGGGCAGCGAGTGAGTGGATGAATGATTCTCGGGCAGTTCTTCACGTCCTCAGATGACACTTAGGAGGTGAGGCCCCCTTTGTCTTTGCATGTGGCTGGCCTGGATGGACACTTAACTCTTGGCTGAGAAATAAACCCAGTGGAGGAAATTCAAGAACCAAGCCAAGTGCATCATTTTCCCTAGGATGTTAATTTCCGAGATCTAGTCCTTGGAGTTCTGAGAAGCGAGAGGAGTATGTTACTGCAGACCTTTCTTGGAGATTCTCAGTGCTCATTAGCATATTGAAGGTTCTGAGAAATTCTGGAGCAAAGGTAATTGCTGCCAAAGAAGGGTTTTTGTTTTTATTTATTTACTTATTTATTTATTGGCCCCCGCGGTATGTGGGATCTTAGTTCCCCAGCCAAGGATCAAACCCGTGCCCCCCTGCAGACCTAACCACTAGACTGCCAGGGAAGTCCCCAAAGAAGGGTTTTTAAAAAGTGGAATCTGACTGACTTCAGTGGAGTGGGGAGCCGGGTGGATGAGGCTCTGAAAGGAAAGAGTAGTCCTTGAAGAGGAGGAGAAAAGGACGTTACGCATTAAGGAGGTCCCTGCACAGATCTGGGAGTGGCATGAAACTTGGAGTTCTCCAAACCTAAGGATGTGGTTTCAACAGTAGTAGTTTTACATGTGCATGAAACTTTAAATGGTTTCCTGAATAGTTGTCCAAGTCTTGAAAAGTATACTTCAATCACATTTTATAAATTACAATGACTTATTTTAAGTCTTAGAGACTTGTGACTTGCAAGTGATTTCAGCTGCATAAATCATTAGTGGAAATATATTTTCATGCATCAAATTTACTTATATCAAGAAACTCCTATTGATTTTCATTTGATGGGTTTTTTTAAATAGCGTTTAGAAAAATGAATGATACAATTACTTCTACTCACTGTTTCTGTAAAGTAGAATCATTTGGCCCTGTTTTCTGCTAATGTCTGTACTTTTTCCTTTAAAACAGTCATATCAAGTGATGAGTAGAGAACCTTAATTTAAGCCCCCTATTTTGAGGAGTTTAAAGGTTCCAAAAATTTTTTTAAAAAATTGCCTGCATATATGAGCCTTGCTTTGCTAATTTACATGTGTAGCTATTTAGCTCAGAACATTTAAGGACAAAAGCAACAGAATAAGAGCAACAGATTGCAACCAAGATTATTATTTTTTTCTGAATAAATGGGGTTGCTTAACTTGGTAGGTTATGTGTCCCACTTGTCTTTGTTGCATGGATCTAACTGTATTTTTTTTTAATTGGGGTATAGTTGCTTCATAATGTTGTGTTAATTTCTGCTGTACAGCAAAGTGAATCAGCTTTGGATCCAAATCCATTTTGGATTTCCTTTCCATTTAGGTCACCACACAGCACCAAGCAGAGTTCCCCATGCTATACAGCAGGTTCTCATTAGTTATCTATTTTATACATAGTAGTGTATATATGTCAATCCCGATCTCCCACTTCATCCCCCCCACCTTTTCCCCCCCTTGGTGTCCATACATTTGTTTTCTACGTCTGTTTCTCTATTTCTGCTTTGAAGATAAGTTCATCTGTACCATGTTTCTAGATTCTACATATATGCGTTAATATACGATATTTGTTTTTCTCTTTCTGACTTACTTCACTCTGTATGACACAGCAGCATGTAAAAGAATGAAATTAGAACACTCCCTAACACCATACACAAAAATAAACTCAAAATGGATTAAAGACCTAAATATAAGACCGAACACTATAAAACTCTTAGAGGAAAACATAGGAAGAACACTCTTTGACATAAACCACAGAGTAATGAAAATAAAAACAAAAATAAACAAATGGGACCTAATTAAATTTAAAAGCTTTTGCACAGCAAAGGAAACCATAAACGATACGAAAAGACAACCCTCAGAATGCGAGAAAATATTTGCAGACTAAGCAACTGACAAGGGATTAATCTCCAAAATATAGAAATAGCTCATGCAGC
Source organism: Leucopleurus acutus (assembly GCF_964270905.1). Classification (NCBI taxonomy): domain Eukaryota; kingdom Metazoa; phylum Chordata; class Mammalia; order Artiodactyla; family Delphinidae; genus Leucopleurus; species Leucopleurus acutus. The sequence continues at coordinate 38,431,852 of NC_139156.1, forward strand.
GCAGTATCAAGATCTGACTGTATTTTTAGTTGTGTTTTTCTCACACACACACACACGCGCGTGCACACCACTGTTTTCTATGTGGATTTACTTGGATTTTATTTACATTGTATCCATTAAGAAGTGGATGCATGATATACATCTACGGCATTGGGATTCAAGGCTTGCTACCCACTGATGTACATAAAAGGCTGAGAATGTAACTTGCTTTACTGGTGAAATTGCTGTGATGTCATTGCCATTTGTTTGTCACTGAATTGCAAGGATCTGGCTCCCAAATAGCACAGACCAGTTATTCATAGCCTGATAGGTTATACTGTGACCAGTTGCTGTGAGTGATGGAAACTCTTTTCTAGGTGTTTATAACAGAGCGATTTTTAAAATGCATCATCATTGCTAAAGAGTAATTTTCAAAAAGTTAAAAAGTATTGCATGTAGGTATAAAATGAATGTATATCATAGTTTTTGTTCAACTTAGGGAATTAAAGGAGAATTTGAAGAACTGAAAAAAAAGGAATGCTATAATGAATTTATTAATAATAACAAAATTGGTTTAAAAAGAGCAATAAAACATAACGTTTGGATTATCTTTCCTTCCAGGCAGATCAAATTTTATTTGCATTGCTAGGGATAAGAATTATTTGGAACTACTGTCTGTTTTATGGAGGTGTAAAATAATAGTCGGTCAAAGGTGCATAGCCCTATTGACTCAGAAAATCCCCAGAAGGCCCTCTGGGTGATGTCTAGCACTCACTGAAGGGACAGACACCTAGGACTCTCTTTTGTCCATTTCAAAATCTTGGACGATTTTTCCTGACATCATTAAAAAAATACTTTTCCAGCAATTTCATTCTTTGAGTACTTATAGTTTCAGACTCTGAGATTAATGCTCTTCTAATTTGTTCAAAACTGAGTGACAAGAATATTTAAAATGGGTATTTGGATTTCCAATGTCTTGTTCTGTTACCATTCCTCCTCCAAGCCCCACTCCACCCAGGTGGAGTATTGAAAGTATTACAGTTAAGGTGGTAGCACCATCTGACCTAACTATTTCCTCTAATGACCAATCAAGTAACACTCTCTGCTTCTTACTTTCTTTAAGGGAGAGGTAGGGCATTGTAGTATCATTTTATATTTTAAATGAAAAATAGAGCAATTGAAAACAATACATAAAATTCTAATATTCTGTGTACAAATGGGATAGCCTGGGAAGTGACACATTTTAAGAGTCTTTACAGGAAAATTTGTAGTTCCAATTATGAATTTAATAGATGAAAATTCATCATGTGACAGCCCAGGTAATACGGAATGTTTTCCACCACTGCTCAGAAACTGTACCCAAAAGCAGAATCCTCCTTGGTCTGAAAGGGATGTGTTGATATTGCCAGAGGTTGCCTGTACTGAGATTATAAACCATAGGAGAGGATTTATAGATCTTCTCATAAATTGACCTTATTTTATAGGTGAGAAACCTGAAGTCTAGAAGAAAGAGAGAGTTGAAAAAAATTTGACCTCAGATTTCTTACTAAGTGATATGAGCTGTTCACTTCCTTAAATTAGTCTAAAAATAAGTGCTTTAATTCTAACTAAACATGTCAATAGTAGGTCTTCACATAAAAATTTAATTTAGGTTACTTTCATAGGCTCTGTCTTTCGGTAATTTTTTGCTTGCAAAAACCAGGTTAGTTTCACTCAAGAAAAGGTAGAGGGGGTGAAGGTGGAGATCAGGATGTAGGTGGTTCAGGTTCAGCTCTCACTTTCTATGGCAGACTTGGCTCATGACACTTACCCTGACCCTGAGTGTGCCTCTTGACCTTTTACCCCAATATCTAACTGGCAATTTCCTTTAGAGTTTCTTAATTCCAGTTTTTGAGGCAGAGAGTCTTGATTGGCTGGCCCCAACTTTTTAGCCAATAAACGCAAGTTGAAGACTCCTGGCCAGCCTATGAATGGCTGCATTTTGGTCAGATGTTTCTCCAGGTCTGATCAGCTATGGCTGTGTGTGTAGGGACTTGAATCATGTGATACAGAAGATGGCAGTTGAGAAGCAACTGAGCCTGGGTGTGGTAGAATCCCCCAGAAATAGAAGTGGGTGAACTGACACTGTGATATGTCTTCTATAAATTCAATTTTAGTAAATTAGTTGATTCTCAGTTAAAAACACATTTCTCATAATCTCCCTTGGAACTGGATTTAATGTTTTAATCTGTTTCTATATTGGAGTACATTTGGGATTTCTTTTTAGTTCATCTTATATTCTTATTAGCCAGCTAAATTTTGCCTTTTTTAGGAACACAAAAGACAGTTTTTGCGACTTGCAAAGTTTATTATGGTAGCTTGGTTTGACAATTCATGCTGAATTTTCTTTTGAAGCTCTAATGTTACTGCAAAGTATTTAAAAAGGAAATTAGAAAATTCTCATTGTTGTGAGTTCCTTTAATTTCCATGAAATATTTATTCTCAATATCTGAGAAGAATCCAGAATCAAAAGGCAAGGCATTTGGATTCATTTTTAAAGTAGTTCTTACATTGCTGACCTGTATATACTGTATGTTTGGGATATGGCATAACTTATATTTATGAGACTTTCTGAGTAGTTAGGGAGAAAGTGTGACTGTTTCAGAGGGAGACTGCTTGGACAATGATAGATTAGATGTGGTTTAGATAATTTTTTAAAGGCGTTATAGTTTTTGATCCTATTTTACTTGAAACTTTTTGATAGTGATGTAAGACTGTGTAAAGATGGTTTTACTGGAAGGTAAATTATAATAAAATATTATGTGGACATAATTACCAATCCAGAATTTATTGGTGTGCACATAATATTTTGAGAAAAAAGTTCTTAAGTCAGAAAAGAGCATGTGGACAATTCCTTCATTATTGCAAGTATGCTTATTTCCATTGTTCTTACTAAGCCCCGTGACAGACATGGACTAACCGTGTGGGGAGCAGGGTAGGCGAAGGACATTATAGGGAACTGCAGGGGCAAACATTTAGCAATGACTAAGTCTTTCGAGGGTGTGTAGTAATCCACTTTTGATAATAATGACTAAGCGAGAAAAGTAAGGGTGGCTGAACTGAGGGCTTGATTTGTTATAATTGCTGACAGAGAAACATGATAGGGTTTTGTTGGGTGCTCACCAATGTCTGTCCTAGGTACTGAGAGCATTATATTGGGTTGGCCAAAAAGTTCGCTCGAGTTTTTCTGTAACATGTTACAGAACACTGGTCAAGTGTAGCTCGTGCCCTCAAGGAGCTGTACAGTAAGAATGTACTGTAGCGAAGGGGAGAAAAAGACTTCCCTGGAGTGTGGTTGAACGTGTTCTCCCTGGTGAAGAACACTGGTCCCAGCTGCTAGCAGAAGGAAGCCTTGCAGTATCTCCAGCAGGAGACTGCGACTTGCAGTCACCATAAACTAGACAGGATGCCTGGGGCTTTGCAACTGTAGTTGTCGTCTTCTTTTTTTTTTTTTTTAATTATCATCTATGACTTTATTTTTTTTTATATATGTTTGGCTGCATTGGGTCTTCGTTGCTGCACCTCGGCTTTCTGTAGTTGTGGTGAGCAGGGGCTACTCTTCGTTACGGTGCACGGGCTTCTCATTGCAGTGGCTTCTCTTGTTGTGGAGCACGGGCTCTAGACGCTCGGGCTCAGTAGTTGTGGCACACATGCTCAGTAGTTGTGGCTCACGGGCTCTAGAGTGCAGTGTCAGTAGTTGTGGCGCACGGGCCTAGTTGCTCTGTGGCTTGTGGGATCCTTCTGGACCAGGGCTCGAACCCGTGTCCCCTGCATTCGCAGGCGGATTCTTAACCACTGCACCACCAGGGAGGTCCCGCAACTGTAGTCTTAAGACTGTAAAAGTTCTTCTCCAAGCCAAGCCAAGAAAGAAAAGGTTCTATTAAACTGTTTACTGACAGTTAAATATTAGAGGAAGAAAGCACTAACGTTGTACTTCGGATTTTGAACTCTTTTAAAGTAAGATTTAATTTGCATAGCACTCTGTTTATGAGTGAGAATGAGGACACTTTCAGTGGTTTTTCCTATTCTAATAAAGTATAATTTTAATAGAAAATTTAATAAAAATAGGAAAATATAATTAAATTGGTCACGTGCTATTACTGGTCTCACTATAGTATTCAAGTATAATTACACACCGTTTTCCCCCTGAGAAGAAGCAACTGAATTACAATAATTCAGTTTGGGACAGGCCTGCCAAAAAATGAAGCATACCTGCTGCCCTTTCTGTGTCTTATGTCTGTGAGCCACCTAGCAAGATGAACCAGTGCCCTCCCTGACCTAAGAGGGAGTCATAAGCCTGGAAAGGACTAGCCTTCCTGCAAATACAGGCTTGTAGAGTAGGAGTTTGCCGTGCCTTAGAGAATGTTGTGAACTTGAGTCTTTTCCTTCCTCAGCTTTGCTCCCGAGGCTCATTCCTTTTTACTTTGAATCTTCTCCTACTTCAGTGTAGTTTTTCCTGGGAGGAAGTCAGCAGTAGTAAAAACACAGGAGTTTGGGTATTGCTATACCAGCACTATTGTAAATAAGGGAAGGGTACCTTACTCTCTCCCCACTCCCCCCAATATTCTTCTGAATGTCACTGGGTTAATGTCTACAAAGATTCTTGCCTTACTATACTCAGTCTTAGTTGAAAGTTTAAAGCCACGGCCATCTAAGTGTAATTTGGATAATGTTTTTCCTGCTTTACTGTGCCAGGTGAGCATAGTTAACTCTCTTACTCACTAGTCCCAGAAAGAATTCACATGGTATGTTCACAGCATGTGTCCACTGTAAAATCAAGCCTGCAGCTTTTACTATGCTTTCCCTGTGCCAGAGCTGGTACAGACAATCACCAGAGAGCTCTCAGCTGCTTTAGCAGCTATCTAAATCCATAAAAAGAGTCCATCCAGACCTATCTTTATTTCCTGTCCTCAAGCCACTGGCTAACAAGAAACTTCCCCCCGTCTCGCAGAAGGAAGGCACGTTGATATCCTTTGCTCAGGACACATCAAAAACAATTGGAAACCGGAAAATAGTGAAAGAATCACTAAATGATTTGGAATTGGAAAGCAGATTTGGTTGCTATCATCTTTAAGCCAGAACTGTCCTGTGTTTTTGGCGTTCAACACTACTTGATTTGGGACCTTTTCCTACTTCCTCGCATTGAAATCTTGGACAAGTTTTTGACCTTGGACAATTTTCTGACCTTGGACAAGTTATATGACCTGTTTGGGCCCAGTGTCTGCATTTGATAAATTGGTGATCCTAACCTTTCCCTGCTTGCAGGGTTCTTACAGGATTAAATGTGAAGACATTTCATGATGTCTGACAATCATAGTTATTGAGGTTGACATATTATTTTGTATTTATCAGTGAGGATGCAAGAAGGCCTTATCACATAGTCTTACAACAACTTTTTTAGATATTTTATTTCCTCTCCCTCTCAAGTAGCAGATTAGAAAGTTCCCTTTTTGAAGAGTGTTCTCATTTTGGCCCCCGCTTTTTTGAATGTACTTATGATAGAATTAGATATTCATGCAGGTGTGGTGTATCGTTTGAAGGTGACATTATCATAGGTTCCTCAATAATTTTTGGTGGTAATTTGCCTTCTGTATCTGTGACTTTCTCTGAGGGACATCATGTTCTTTAGATTTCCACACTTGCAGTGACAAGGCATTCAAAGTGGATAAAACAAGTTAACATGTCAGAAATTTACACCTTGTGAAATTGAAGGATTTCTTTTGAAATTTCTCCTTTGAGGTACAGAAAGATGAGTACGCCTAGTTTACACGTAACAGAACCATTCAACTTTTTGGTAATTCAGCAGAAAGACTTGATGGAATTTGAATTACTTGGTTCTTTTCTTATAATGATTCATGGGCAAAGACAATACAATATATTCTGTATCCAATTACAATGGCTTCTTTTCTGTGAACATTTTCCTTTTTGTTTTTGGTGTCTAGCCCTGCATACAGGCTGTAAAGAGGAACAGCTTTGCGTCACCTACTAACTGTTTAACTTTATGCACTATACTTTGCTTTGAGACTTAATATCCTTATCTGTCTACAGGCAGATAAGATATGCTGTCTTCAGAGCAATTGGAAGATCAAATGAGATGATGCGTCAGTAACTTGGTCTAGCTTGTTAGACTAGTAGTAGACTAAACATACTTGTTTGGTAATTATCTTTATTTTATAGGTGTTTTTATACCTATAGAAAGGAGGTCCAAACTCCCTTGTCCCCCTCCCCCCTTCCCTCTGCTCCTGCTTCTCACATGTCACTTCCAACCGTACATACCTCCTGGACAATAGGAAGAAAGGCCCTTTCCCTGCTATTTATATCATAAAACACCTTCTGTTTCCTGCGATCTCTGGAGACCCTGCAGGTTGACTTCAAACAACCATGCAACCAGTGAAAACATCTTCCTCAGACACATCAACATCTTTCTGAAATAATATCTTCTTGCAGTCTGTGACTACTTGCTTCTCTCTTGCATTTTATTTTGGTCCAGATGCAGAGATTCTTAGACTCTCAGACAGATCCTTGATCCAATAGGCAAAACTAGTGTGTGGTGTTCAAAGTCATGGCAGTGGTGATCTTTGGGGAGAGTGGTGGTTACACATATGTGTTCACTTTAGGAAAATTAAGCCACTCAAGATTTTTGTATGTATAAAATATATTAATACAAATGTTTATTAATTTTTTAAAAGGGTACTTTTTCACCTCTTTCTGCAGGTACCATAATTCACATGTATATTCACGTATATATTTTTGAAGGGCTATATTTCATTTTTAGTTGAGAAAGTCTTTTGTGAAATTCAATGAGGAAGCATTTCTAAGCTTTTAAGATGAGGTGGATTAAAGTCTATTTATAAGCTTCTTTGATCATAAACATTTATATGTTGTGTAGTTTATCACAGGATACTGAATATAAACATGTTGCTACCTTTTTTACTCCTTTTTTACATAATTCTTATGTTTTGAAAACATGCCTTCATGCTTCTTTATCTTTCTCTGTATTGTCAGCGGTTATTTAGCTGAATGGTGAGAAGATAATTTATAAAATATAGGATTCTAGAACTCGTGATACCATTAGTTACACTTGGAATGCAATTTTTTATTGGCTTGACTTTACATACTTGCATCTGCATAGCTTTGCTTTGTGAAGCTTACTCTGAGTACCATGACAGCCAGAAATTAGCTGAGAAGTGGGAAAGAACAATTTTTGCTATGGCTAGGGAACAAGAGGTAAATAATAGTTTAAGTTTTTTTTCTTATAAGCAGCTCATGACCAGAAGAATGCAGTTTAATTTACTTATTATTTTCTTCTAGATTGGAAGGAAGACTGATGAAGAGAAATAACGGGATTCAGGTAAATGGAATTAATTTCTTTATGTACCTTTTATGTTAAGTTTACATTTTCCGTGTTTTCCCATGAGAAGAACAAAACAATTTTTGTGGTCAACTTGAACATATAAGGAATGTTTTGGGGATATAGATATAATAGTCAAGTACATACTTATACCATTTAATTAATCTAGTTACACATGTATATTTAATAATCACGTTTATATAAAACATAATATTACAATTAATACTTTTTTCCTACTTCAGAATAATTTTCTTCCAACTCTTTACATACATATTTGATGTCAGTGTCTTCATTATTAGAGTCACATTTTTGAAGCATCCAGTACCATTTGCCAAGCATGTTATCATTTTAGTTGTTTGTGATACAGCACTTTTGGAATTCATGTATGGTGCTATAATTGGAAATTTTATTCCAAGCCACAAGAAAGTATTTGCATAATGTTAGAATAGTTGCTATTTTCACTCTTTCTGTGTAGATGAACATAGGAGATCTCCACTGTGTAACAGTTTGTAGATTTGCCTTGTTAAATATTCTTTCCTTCCTTTCTTCCTTCCTCCCTCCCTTCCTTCCATCCATTTATTCATTTATTTTATTTATTTTGAGATAATTGCATGTACATTGTTTAAAATTAAACTAGTACTGTAACAGCCATTCCCTGTTGTTCTTGTACTCCCATTACTCCTTTACCCAAAGATGGTACTTTTCAACTCTTTTAGTTATATTTTCTCATGTCCACCTACCTATTTCTAAATAGCGCACTGTGTGCATTTCTTGATTTCTTTTAAAATTTTAGACATACACATTGATTTCCTGCTGAGGATTTACCTCTCATACACAACTCTTTACCCTCAGTACACATCTACTCTTCCTGTCTCTTGCGGTCATGTTACAGTCTGTGGTTAAATACATATTTAATGTTTGCTTTATTATGACTATACTTTGTTTATGACTGAGCTTTGCAAGACATATTAAAATGTCTCAGGCCATTCTGCTTTCTAGTTGGTTTATGTGAACTATTTTGTTTCTCTGGAAAATGTTTGACTCTTTTCTTTATCTCCAGAATTCTGAACTTTCATATTGGAACATATGTCTTACGGCTTGTTGATGTTCATGGTCCTTTCAATTCAGAAACTCATGTCCTCTAATTTGGAAATTTTTCTTATACTATTTCTTTGGTAATTTTCCTTTTCCTCCACCCTTTTCTCTGTTTTCTGTCAGTTTGTTAGTTGGATATTTGGACCTACTGGTTTGATTCTGTAATTTTTTAATGTCTATTTCTTAGCTATTTTCTAACTTTCTGTGTTGTTCTTTTTTTCTGAGAGGTTTTCTTAGTATTTTTTGAACTTCTAATTTCTGCCAGCATATTTTTAATTTCAAATTTAATTTTTTATTGGCCTCTGAATATTTCTTAAAAAAATGGGAACCTGTTCTTATTTCATGGATACAATATTTTCTCTTTTCCCTTGAGAATATGAATTGAATTATTTTGCAGTTTCTGTCTGCTTCTTGAACTTTTCTTTTTCCTCTGTTTCCCCTTTTTATCAACTTGTTTTGGCCCCTGGTTTTATTTTATTTTGTTTTTAAAGATTTTTGGGGGGCTTCCCTGGTGGTGCAGTGGTTAAGAATCCGCCTGCCAATGCAGGGAACGCGGGTTCGATCCCTGGTCTGGGAAGATCCCACATGCCACGGAGCACCTAAGTCCGTGAGCCACAACTACTGAGCCAGCAAGCCACAGCTACTGAAGCTCGTGAGCCTAGAGCCCATGCTCCGCAACAAGAGAAGCCACCACAGTGAGAAGCCCGTGCACCGCAACGAAGAGTAGCCCCTGCTCGCAGCAACTAGAGAAGGCCAGAGCACAGCAACAAAGACCCCATACAGCCAAAAATAAATAAATAAATCTATTAAAAAAATTTTTTTTTGATGAGGACCATTTTTAAAGTCTTTATTGAATTTGTTACAATAATGCTTCTGTTTTATGTTTTGGTTTTTTGGCTGCAAGGCAGGTGGGATCTTAGCTCCCGGACCAGGGATCGAACCCACACCCCCTACGTTGTAAGGTGAAATCTTAACCACTCGACAGCCATGGAAGTCCCTTGGCCCCTGATTTTAATGTTAGAGGTTTTACTCAAATTAATGGTGAGACTTCAGTTGTCTGTTCTTATTTGGGAGTGAGACTATAAAAAGTGGACTGGAAATTTGTTTACCTAGTGGACTTCACTATAGGCTTTTTGGACAGGAACCTGGACGTGTGAGTTACTGTCTCCAAGACATCAGAATCTGCAAATCTTTTTTCTTGGATCTTTCAGTTTCTCCAAAACGGAATCCTCTGTTCACTGTTTTGTGGGGTAAAAGCTGGCCTGTGAGGATTTGCGGAAGCCATGTGGGGGGAGGGGGCCAGACGTCTCACCATCCAAGCCTGTAATGCTGACTTCTTGATGCCTCTATTTCAACCTTATCTGATGTTTCTGAGTCTGAAGTCTTGCTGTATGGTTTTCTCCAGAGAGTAAACTGCTTCCTCTTATGGAAGTAAGGACAGTTAGGCTGGCTCTACTAGTTGGGGAGAAGATCTGGAGTTCTAACTCCTTTTTGGTTGTTGTTTAAATCAACACAAATGTATTACCTGGCAGTTCTGTAGGTCAGAAGTCTGACAGGGTCTTACTGGGCTAAAGTCAGGATTGTCTGCAGGGCTGCCTTCCTTCCTAGAGGAGAATCCATTCCCTTGCTTTCCCCAGCTGCATTCCTTGGCTCTCGGCCCCCCTCCTCCCCTTTAAAGGAGCAACAGCAGGTCAAATACCTCTCATGTTGCATTTCTTTGGCCTCCTGTCTGCTTACCTCTTTCACTTTTAAGGACCCTTATGATTACATTGACTCTGTCTAGATAATCCAGGATAATCTCCTTAATTTTTTTACTGTGGTTAAAAACACAATATAAAATTTACCCTCTTAACCTTTTAAGTGTATAATATAGTAGTGTTAACTATATTCACATTGTTAAGCAGCAGGTCTCTGAAACTTTTTCTTCTTGCAAAACTGAAACTACACCCACTGGACAACTCTCCTTTTTCCCCTGCCCCAGCTTCTGGTAAACACTGTTCTATTTTCTAAGAGTTTGACTACTTCAGATGCCTCATATAAGTAGAATCTTATAGTATTTACTTTTGTGATTGGCTTATTTTACTTAGTGTAATGTCCTCAATCAAGGTTCATCCATGTTGTAACATATGACAGGATTTCGTTTTTTTTGTTAAAGAGTAAATAATATTCCATTATATGTATATACCACATCTTCTTTATCCATTCATCTGTTGATGGACATTTAGGTTGCTTTCACCTCTTGGCTATTGTGAATAATGCTGCAGTGAAGATGGTTGTGCAAATACCTCTTTGAGATCCTGCTTTCAGTTCTGGGCGAGGGGTAATACACCCAGAAGTGGGATTGTCGGATCATGGGGTAGTTCTATTTTTAACTTTTCGTAGAACCTTCATGCTGTTTTCCATGAAGTGGTTGCATCATTTTACATTACCACCAACAGTGCACAAGGGTTCCCTTTTCTCCACGCCAACACTTGTTGTTTTGGTTTTTGAGAGTGGTCATCCTCACAGCTGTGAGATGGTATCTCATTTGGTTTTGATTTTCATTTCCCTGATGATTAATGATGTTGAGGATACTTTCATATGCTTGTTAACCATCTGTACATCTTCTTTGGAGAAGTGTCTGTTCAGGTTTTTTAACAGGGTTATTTGGTTTTTGGTGTTGAGTTGTAGAAATTCTTTATATATTCTGGATATTAATCCCTTATAATATGTATAGTTTGCAAATATTTTCTTCTATTTCATAGGTTGCCTTTTCACTCTGATTGTTTCCTTTGCTGTACAGAAGTTCTAAAGTTTGATACAGTCTCATTTGTCTATTTTTAAAGCTTTTGTTGCCTATGCTTTTGGTATCATAGCCAAGAAATCGTTGCCAAATCCAGTGTCATGAAGCTTTCCCCCTATGTTTTCTTCTAGCAGGTTTATATTTTCAGGTCTTACATTTAGGTTTTTAATCCATTTTGAGTTAAGTTTTATATGTGGTATAAGGCAAGGATCTAACTGCATTTTGTACAGACTTTAGTCAGCCTCCCTCTTCTCAGCTCCTTGCTGTCTTCTCCTGGGGACCAGAAGCTGCATGTCCTGAGCCTTTCTGGAGCATTCGGCTGGATTTTCGTTTGCTTCTCAAGCTTCGTTTGCTTCTCTTTCGTTTGCTTGCCTGTTCTGCTCTGCTCAGCAGTCATCTCTGCCTTCAGCTTCCAAAATGCCATTGATGTCTGTTGTCTTCACTAATATACTTTTCTGTTCTTTTTGTCCTTATGGATTTATATCTTTTGTCCTCTTTGCTATAATTTTAATGGGGTTGAGAAGGAAGTAGAGATAAACAGACCTATTCCATTGGGCATCCATAATCCCCAAATCCATATTGCTTTTTAAAATGATATTTAAAAGACTTTTAAAAAATGATACCTCACATTTGCTATTGTTAGATCCTACCTCTGAAAATAATTGTTCAATCTATTTCTTTGCTTCTCTTTGTTAACCAGTTTCTGTCAAGGGACCTATAAGCATCCAAAGCTAGCATTAATTAAAGTTATTTTCCCAAACATTATTATTAAAAAACCCCAGATTTTTGTTTGTAATATGAGACAGTGAGGTCTTGAATATAAGGTGACACCCTATTTCCTGAGTTATACTTTTTTTTTTTTTGTGGTACGCGGGCCTCTCACTGTTGTGGCCTCTCCCGTTGTGGAGCACAGGCTCCGGACGCGCAGGCTCAGCGGCCATGGCTCATGGGCCCAGCCGCTTTGTGGCATGTGGGATCTTCCCGGACCGGGGCACGAACCCGTGTCCCCTGCATCGGCAGGCAGACTCTCAACCACTGTGCCACCAGGGAAGCCCCCTGAGTTATACTTCTTTTAGGTGGGTGGAACCCTTGATTTATCTTTAGGTATATGCACTGTATGTTGGTATCATCAGCAGATGATGTTCTTTTATATAAATATATTTTACTCCGAAGCTTTTTAAAAAAAATTAATTAATTTATATTTGGCTGCATTGGGTCTTCGTTGCTGCGTTCTGGTTTTCTCTAGCTGTGGTGAGCAGGGGCTACTCTTCGTTGTGGCGCGCGGGCTTCTCATTGCAGTGGCTTCTCTTGTTGTGGAGCACAGGCTCTAGGTGCGGGCTTCAGTAGTTATGGCAGGCAGGCTCAGTAGTTGTGGCTCGCGGGCTCAGTAGTTGTGGCACATGGGCTTAGTTGCTCTGAGGCATGTGGGATCTTCCCAGACCAGGGCTCGAACCTGTGTCCCTTGCATTGGCAGGTGGATTCTTAACCACTGCACCACCAGGGAAGCCCACTCTGAAGCTTTAATTGAACACTTTTAAGCTCATGTAATGGCAAGAGAGTCCTTTTTGTTTGTTCTTAGTTTTTGACAGTGGCTTTCTATTGACTGTATTTGATTATTTACAAGGGTAGTGCTATTTCTTACAGATAGGATAAAGGTTGGTTAAAATGGGAGATTGCTTGGTGTGACTAGGTCCTTACGGACTATCAAGAGTAGTTTTTTGTTCCAAGAATTGTTTCCTCACAAAGTTTAGCCTGTTAGTTTTCTTAAGATAGGAACCCAGTTTGGTCCATGCAAATCCCTAGGATTTTTATCCTGGGGTCCAGGGATGGGCTTCAAAGGGTTGAAGATCCTCCTGAAATTTGAGTGGTAGTAGAATAGGCTTAGCTATCATCAGATATTCAATGATGAGGGGCTTGTGTGATCCTGAAAATAGTTGAGAACCCACTTCTAATACATTATTATAAAGAAAAAAATAGAATGTTGCTGATTAAAAGAAACACGATCAAAATGAAATGCCACCTTGCTAGATGCCATTAGATTCCACATTCTTTCACATGTAAGTACAAATGACCGTAAATAGGGACTAAATGAACAACTTTCTTTGTTCCTTGTCAGATGCAAAACATTATCTCTATCTTCCTGGTTATGCACACACCCATTTACACACATATAACTATGAAAGGTATCATTCATGAGGGTAATGTTTTAGCCTAGAGAAATGACCACCTTTTTATCAGTCAGCTTGTAAAGAGGGTAATTTAGGAGTTACCCTTTGTTTTCATAGTGAAACTGCTATACTTTATTTGTGAACATCAGTTATTTGTTGACAGTTAAAGATAGTAGATAAATATATAAAAGGAGAGATACCTCTCTGATAGAGGGTTACAGACTTTTGTTTTCAGTTAAGAAAAGATGGGATAAGTTTATGTTATATATATTTTATGACAGTTTTTATTAAAGATTGAGAAAAGAAAGAAAGAAAAAAAAAGAAAAAAAGATGGGGGTGACAAAAGATGGGGTGGGAGGTGGGGAAGGTCAGTTGTGAATTTTTGTTTCCAGTCTAATACTTGAAAACTTAAATGCTTTTCTTTATAGTGAGGTGTCCTGGATTGATAAGGTCTCTTTCAATGTAGGAATTTCATGATTCCATTTTCAAAGTGGTTAAACTTAAATTGCTCTTCTATTCTAGGTACACCATTGAGTTCTTTGGGATGCACAAAAGTGTCTGGCTGAGAAGCTTATGAAATAGAAGACAAGACCCTGCCTCAGGAAGCGTACATGAGAATAATTTTAAAGGAACCCAGCGATAAATGCAAAACAGTAGCTGTTGGAGGTATGTCATGACTTAGAGCTTAGATTGAACCTAGTGTGGCACACTCTGTACTAAGTCAAGTTGAGCCATTCTCTGGGAACCTTCTTAGAGCAGAACCTCACCCTCTGGCCTCAAATACACTAGTGACTGTTGTTCTCTGAACTTGACTGTGTAACAGGATGTCACTCTTAACTCTTTCTTAAGCAACTCTGACTCAGCCCCTCTAGAGTCCTTCCTATTGCCTGGCATACAATAAAGATGACAGTAAAAAAAGGCAACATTTGACTATGGACAAATGAAAGCGATAGTAAATTTCTAGCCGGATACCTCACTGCTTTCTCTTCTGGGAATGGGGCAGTCAGTATCAAAGCTCAATGAATGTGTGTCCTTTGAATCAGCTGTTACTTACTGGCTTTTCTCTACCCTGTTTGACATCAAGGCCTTATCTGAGTCTGACTGGGTGGTAGCTGCATCTGATTCACTGGTTCCCTGTTAGTCATTGAATTTGACCTGCTTGTCTCCTTGACCCCTCAAGTTACAGTGTTAAGTGGTTACTTCATTTCCTTGCTTAGAGCAATAATTCTTTACTCCTCAACCAACTTTATCATCAAGGTCAGGGTAACGCATTATTTCACATCCTTCGACCTTCAGCGATGTCTGGCTTTTGATGCACTGGCTCCTTTTTTATGCCATAGCCTGTGCCATGTTGTGTGTCGTCTTGATCCTTTAGGGGTTCTTTTTCCCAATCTACCAATATAGAACACTTTAAATATACCCTGTGCCAAATAGTTTATATCTTCGATCATCATACCATCATGAGAACATTAAACAAGTCCCACTTTCTAGATGAGAATGCTGAGGTTCCAAGTGGTTGAATAACTGGCCTACTATTTCTCAGAGAGTAAATGGCAGAGATGGGATTTATAGCATTTAACTAGTGTATTAAAATCAAGTATTTTCTAATTTCATAATTTCACTGAGAGTATATTATTGGTATGTGACATTATTAAAATATGCCCTCTTTCTAACATATACTCTGACGTCTTTGTTGATACATTCTGAATTGATTATGAAGGCAGTATAGGAAGTATGAGTGGACTTTGATGTTTCTGATACAATCCTGTTGTGTCTGTGACATTTGTACCAGTACCCAGATCCTTTCATATAGTTAGTGAAGATGATAAAGGCAAGGAATGATGAGATTTTGCTAGAAATCTTCTCATGTAGTTCACAAGCTTGTTTCAGAGCCTGAATCCTTTAAAATGTAGGACATCTATTCAAGTGCTTAGTCTTGGCTCAAGTGATCACTTTCAGTATGTATAGCTGGGAAGTTTCCCTGAAGGATGTGAGTTTTAAGTTTAAGTGAGTTTAAAACTAAATCGTATCGGGCTTCCCTGGTGGCGCAGTGGTTGAGAGTCCGCCTGCCGATGCAGGGGACATGGGTTCGTGCCCCGGTCCAGGAGGATCCCACATGCCGCGGAGCGGCTGGGCCCATGAGCCATGGCCGCTGAGCCCGTGCGTCCGGAGCCTGTGCTCCGCAACGGGAGAGGCCACAACAGTGAGAGGCCGGCGTACCGCAAAAAAAAAAAAAAAAAAAAGAATAAATCGTATCCACTTTTTGTTTTGTCCCCAATAGTGGGCAACATGAGTTGAAAATCTGTGTATAAAATCCTGGGAGGTTGGTGTGGTAACCTTCTTTGAAAGATGAATAACCTGAGGCTTGTGACATTATGAAACTTGCCCAAGCCCGTGCAGTTAGAGGATGGTAGAGCCAGAACTTGAACCTGGATTTGTCTGATTTCACGGACTGTGCTTTGGACAATTATGCTGCCTCACTGACTACACGGTGGTGACATTTAGATTGCAAATGTGGCCAAGGATTTTTTCCTGCTTTACATTAATACAAAGGCAGTCTTAAAACAAACAGTTAAATAGGCCTCACCCTCACAGAGGCAGAGGCTTCTAGATAGCCTGGTGTAGTCACTGATGGGGTTGCATCCAAACAGTGACAATTCTGTTAGGATGGACTGAAACCTGGGAGGTGTGCCTCCCCGGCTGTGTGTCCTTTCCCACACTGAGCCTAGTATGCTGCCGGGAGCAGTTAGGCTTGGCTCACCTGAGCTGTTGGTGAGCAGCTGTGCCTTCCAAAGCAGTTGTGGCTGGAGTTTGGCTACAGAATCACACAGCTCTTGCATTTGTATATGAGTCTCAAAATTTATGAAATATACAAACCTTAGAACTTCAGGTATATTGTACCAGTTTTACTAAAAGTAAAATTTCCTTTTGTTTTTAAATTTACTTTTTTCCTAATTCTAAACAGAAAATTTGATGAGCATTAACAAGTTCAAACAACAAAATACAAACCACCACTCAGAGGTAGCTGCTGGCAATATTTTGGTGTGGATGCTGCCAGTTTTTTTCCTTACGGCTACGTATACCTTGTAAAGAGTACAAAATTAGAATTACAGTCTTCTAGATCTGTTTTTACTCAGTATAACTTCAGCGTTTTCCCCCTGTTTTTAAGTTTTCTTTTACAACATGCTAAAAAGTGGCTACAAAGTGTTCCATGTGGGTAATAACATAAGTTATTCCGTCTTATTATTAGGTAGACCTAATCCTCATTCAATTCAGTTAGTACCTCTCCAGATTAGGCCACAGTGGTAGGACAGAAGCATTAAAATAAAAAAGAACTCCATCATTGCCACTAGTTTTTATGTATCTTGTAAAATAACTAATGAGGGTTAAGATATGATGAGAAAACCCAGATCACTTCCTCTGTCACATTATACAGTGAACCTGACTCGTAAATTTCCCAGTACAAATGCATGAAGGGAGTACTGGAAATTTCCTTTTGACTTGTAAATTTTGAAACCTCCTTTTTCTTTCATTGAGGTAACCCATCTATGACAAGTTTTCCCGTGGTTAGAAGAAACTTCTCAAATTCTTATTTGCAGATAGGTTGGCGCTCCTGGTTCCGTAATGTACTTGATGCTTCATGTACTAGTTAACTAAGCATTTTTTCCCCTCTTTTTTTTTGCAAGGAACCCCAGGCCTCATGAGTGATGCTGCTTTACAATCTCTTAGAAACATTCACCACGCAGTACAAATAGGGCTTCTCCTGAACTGAAGTTCTGTGCTCCTAGGGGGTCAGAGTTCTCAAATGGTGATGACAGCTGAGATGGGTCAACATTTAATAGATGAATTCTACTTAGGCTGATACGAAGCCGGGACTATAATGTGTTGTTCCTTTTTATTCTTCTCTAAAGGCATCGCTATTAAGTTAAATTATCATCATTATCATTATATCATCATCCTCACCAGGCCAGTGCTTTTCAGACATGGTTCCTTATTGCCCTTGAAATTCCAACATACCTGGGAGTGGGTTACAGGTGAGGGAGGAAGGCAAGGCCTTTGACCACCTTCTTGTCTCATCAACCAACAGCTCTGCTTTTATATGTTTTATATAGTGAGCTTCCACAGAGTTTTGTTTAAAGAAAGTTTTGTTTACTTCCTTAAGGAAGTAAAGACTGAGAATCACTGTGGCGTAGTGAACCTACAGGAGGATGAAAAAGAGAAAGAAAATAGATGTTTGCACGGTATTACTTGCAGTGTTCATTATGCCTGCAATTCTCCTGCAGGGACACAATCCCTCTTGGGTTTGGTACTTAACCATAGGCCCTCCAGTTGCAATTCCCATAGACTGACCTGCTTTTAGGGCAGTGGTTTCCCTGGAGGTGCCTCAGAAGTTCTAAGGTTAGGAGAGATGGAGTGATAGCCTTACAGTCATTGGTGGTAGAAAGTAACTTTTGGTGATGGGGTCAGTGAATGGTACTAAGTATACCCCTGCAAGGTTAGCCCTGGGAGACTGGTCTCTATATTCTGGTTGATGTGGGTAGTATGAGGGCATTCTTGCCATCAGAGTGATGTGGTGCGTGATATTGAGCCTGACAGTCTGTGAAATCTCCTTTATCTATTTCTAGATTCTTTTAGAACATTTTGGGTGGGCTGTCTTAAATTGTAGATTGATATTCATGAATCACAGAACTGACCCCTCTTGAATCAGGCACTTTAGCTATGTTTGTGCCACAGCTCAGTGGATTAAGTAAAGAATTTCCCTAAAGACCAGCTTGGTAATATTTTTTAAATAAAATTTTGCTCCTTTTCAAGTTTTTCTTTAGTGAGATATATTAAGTATACTTATTTTATGCTGATAATTCCAGTATTCGAAGTCTTTTCAGATCTGATTTCATTTGCCTGTTTCTGTTGGTGCTCATTCATAGTATCGTATTTCCTTGTGTTTATGATTTATTGGCTGAACTCGTGTTCCTTGTGTGGTTTTTTTTTTTTTTTTTTTTTTTTGGCGGTACGCGGGCCTCTCACTGTTGTGGCCTCTCCCGTTGTGGAGCACAGGCTGCGGACGCGCAGGCTCGGCGGCCATGGCTCACGGGCCCAGCCGCTCCGCGGCATGTGGGATCTTCCCGGACCGGGGCGCGAACCCGTGTCCCCTGCATCGGCAGGCGGACGCTCAACCACTGCGCCACCAGGGAGGCCCCCTTGCAATTTTTATCTGTGTGAGTTCTTTAGTGTCAAGATTAAAGGTAGGTTTTCCCAGGGAGTATTTATGTTTGCTTCTGCCAGGTACCTGTAGGTACCATCAATCTAGACAGTCTTTAAATTAAATTCTCTGCTTGAGCTTTCTTGAAGCATACAGTACGAATTTAGACCACAAAACCACACGAGTACTAGTTGTTGGCTGTGAATTCTCAAGGGAGATTTTCCACCCAGACCACCGCCATGCCTCACCTCACCCCCCAAAAAGGTGCTGGGGATAAAAAGCATTTTCTCTTCTCTTTTGATGGAGCAAGTTTACTTCTCATTCATTGCCCATATCCTGAGGGTATAGTTCTTTAAAGTTCCAGTTTTATGCCAGGAGCTCTTAAACTCACCAGCTTGAGGAGTCTTGGTTTTATCTACTCTCTTGTTCCATGTAATCATTATAATAAGTTCAGGGTGACCAGGGTTCTGGTTTTGTTGCTTTCTTACTTCCCAGCTTTCCTACTTTTACTGTCTCTTACTTTATTGTCGCCTCACTGGTACATTTAAAAAGATGTTATATTTTCTTCTTTATTTTTATTTGGGAGAGTAGTTTAAGATATCTGTTGTGTCATTCTGCATAAGTGGAAGAATGAGTAGGTTTTTTGTTGAGTAGGTGCTTCTAATAGATGAGGTGGGAAGATATTTAGGGCAGAGCTCAAAAAATTATTAAAAATTTAGGTACAAGCCCAGCCTCCCCTTTTAATTTGAGTGTCTGCCGTGTACAGTTGGATTAGGTCAGGAATGAGGTGGAGAATAATTCCTTGTAATATGCTTTCTGAGTTGGTGGGGACTTTGATGTCTTTGACACATTATTTATTGAGATGAGATTTATTCTTGTTCATTGATTTGATTAATTAATTGTCCAATATTTTCCTATATCCTATAAGTTTACCCTTCTAGGAAAGATTCCTAAGTAACTCCCCCACTTTATGGGGGTTTATTTGTTATATTTCGTTATGTGATATCTGCCATAGGTCCACATGATGATGTCCTGAGAGGCTCTGGTGTATGTTGGTCCATTTATTCAATATTATTTCATTTGATTCTAAATTAGTGGAATATTATTTGAAAGTGAAAATAGTTGCAATTAATATAATATTAATAATAATTAATATGCCGGTGATACTAAAAAGAAATCAGTCTCAAAAAGAAATTCTTAATGTTATGGTTTAAATGTACAATGTGCAGATCCTGTGGAATCAGTTTTATGATTTGAAAATTCAGCTGCCTTAGTACTCTTCGGGCACTAAATAGGAGTTTAGCAAGAAGCATTGCCATCTGACAGAAATATGTAATACGTACATGTGCCACTCACTAACCTAAATGAATTACACACTCTGTTGTGAACTTTAATTTTCTTGTTTTGAGACTCCCTTATTAGATTAATGTTGCAGAGGAGGACCTGCTATCAGGGTTACTGATCTAACACAGGTAGCCTTTCCTGGTCCATCTGTCACTCTGCGTTGCTACATTAGAACACAGTTTCCTGGAAACAGCGATATATTTGGCATGACTTAAACTAATGACTACTTTTTTTGAGCATGTAGCATGGTGCTAAGCAAATGTGAAATGGAATAAATGTTGACTTAAATTGGAAGAAAGCTCAAGTTACGATGATTAGGGTAGGGATAACGATTGCCTGGAACAGTTATGTATTTTAGATTATGAAAATTAGTAGTGTGTTTTAAATATTTGCCATGGAAGGAATCAGAAACATACCATGGTAAGCATGCCAGCTGGATTAATAGCATGATTTGTCAGCTGCACACTTACGTAAGACCATATTATGATTAGAAATTTTAAGAGTAATATTTGAAGGGCTTGGGGATGTTTATTTATTATGATTTTTTTGAGTAGCTGTGTTTGGAAGTTTTAATTTTGTAAAATGTGTTAGCTTAACAGATCTTCACATTTAGTTCTGAAAACATGGCTGTTTGTTTTTAAAATATTGTAATGTTTACTTTGAATTGGCATTGGTGGAAATAGTTTCTAAGGAGGAAAATGGTTTGCATCCCACATTATAAATATTTTCAGGCTTTTAAACTATTTGATCCAAAGCATCACTATTTATTATTTTTTGCTCAAAATTTGAGAACTTAGAATTTTCCTAGTTTTTTTTTTCTTATCACAGTTATATTTTTCAGCAGAGTACATTTCTGAGAATTATATCATTGATATTTTTAATAAGTTGAATACATTTAGGTTGACAAGGAAAGCTCACTAATTTTAGAGGAATTCTTAAATACTTTAGTAAAATGAAGAAAGCTTTCTTGATGTGAATAGTCTTCTCTTTTTTTAAAAAAAAAAAAACTTTTCTCGTTTTTATTTTTATTTATTTATTTATTTGTGGTATGCGGGCCTCTCACTGTTGTGGCCTCTCCCGTTGCGGAGCACAGGCTCCGGACGCGCAGGCTCAGCGGCCATGGCTCATGGGCCCAGCCGCTCCGCGGCATGTGGGATCTTCCCGGACCGGGGCACGAACCCGCGTCCCCTGCATCAGCAGGCGGACTCTCAACCACTGCACCACCAGGGAAGCCCGTCTTCTCTTTTTTATGCAGGGGTTTTTAATCTTGGGGTACTCTTTTGATAATTTTTTTTATATCACATTCAAAGATAACATTGAGCATGTTTTTGACTGCATATATTTATTTCTACCTACATTAATTTGGGAAAGAAACCATAATAGAAACAAAGATTATATAAGTAACAGCTCATTTTTAGAATCTTTTTCTTCCTAAATATTTGGTGGGAAAATGTTAATTATTAATGTATTCACTTTCAAACTTCCACACAGTCAGAAAAGCAATTGTTAAAACAAATATTTGAAGACATAATTATTGTCCTAACCTTCTCAACATTCTATTGCTTTTCTCTTCTGTCAAAGTGAATAATCAAAGTAAACTAAAACTTAGTTGTCTTTTTTAGTGATTGGGCCCTGTCTGGGTGAAGAACACATAAGTGTCATCTCTTTGTAGTCCAGAATCTGTTTTTTTTTTTTTTTTTTTTTTTGGCTGCACCATGCAGCATGCGGGATCTTAGTTCCCCAACCAGGGATTGAACCCACGCCCCCTGCATTGGGAATGCGGAGTCTTAACCGCTGGACCACTAGGGAAGTCCCCAGAATCTGTTTTCAAACTCACTCCCCTGTTAAACTTTGTTTTCTGTACAGGAATGTGTAATGTCTTAGGCTCATCATGTAGAATAATCCAGAGTGATCTCCCTCCCATGGATTTATAGCAGTTATTTCTTTTTTCCCTCTTTTGCTATTTAATCCTTAGCTGGCCTGTGCCATCTCTGACATTATTATTCTCATTATTTAAAATAAAAATTCTATTGACAGTTTCCGATAGTCTGAAACTGTTAGAGGATAATAATATAATAATATTATTAATAATAATAGGAAGATAATAATATTTGCTATGTACTGTGTGCCTTTTATATCCTAAGGTCTTTATTTACATGATCTCTAATGAGAAACCTGGAACCTTGCAGGGATCTTCATGAATTTCTTCATGCAGCAAACTTTGGGTGTTACATTTATGTTTTAGACCCTCCTTTAGACACGTTAGGTTGTGAACAAAGGGAAAAAAACCTAAACAAGCCCCAAACTTGTACCATGGAGCTTATAGCCTAGTGGGAGAAAGAGGCTAAACTAGATGAGTAACTAACATACATGTGTGCTAGATGGTGATCAGGGTTCTGGCAAAAACTGAAGCAGAGAAGTGGGTGGGAGTGTGGGTATGAGTGAGGGTGTGTGTGTGTGTGTGTGTGTGTGTGTGTGTGTGTGTGTAACGTGTTCGCCGTAGCGCAAATTAGGGAGGGCAGGGAAGGCCTCAGAGGGAAGTGCATGTAAGGTCATGAAGGAGGGGAGGGAATGAGTTTGCTCATTCTGGGGCAAGAACTTCCCAGGCAGGAAGATAGTAAGTACAGAGGCCTGGATACTTTCTTTGTTTCAAATCCAGGAAACCAAAGCTCAGCCTTGCCCAAGGTAACACAGTTCCAAAGCACCGGTTCGCTGGTTCACACCCTGATCTGTCTCAGTCAAAGCCCTCGCTCTTTCCGCTACCCTGGGTGACTCTAAAAGGAATTTGTATTCATCTTAGGATGCTTTCCAGCTCCTAACAAAGTGCATTGTACATCGTGAGCACTGAAGGTCAACCATGCTGCTCTCAAGCAAAAGTAATAGATAGGTAGGTAAACAGATAGATTAGTTTTCTCTACTCAGCTAGTAGAACCTCAAAATGATAACCTCTTTCTCAAATCTCTTAAGAGGATTAAGAAAAAACTTTTAGCAAACTACCCTTTCTGCTTTTTCTTCTCTTTCTTTGAAAAAATTTATTATTAGTATTTTGCTTTAAAAATCTCTGTTCTTGTTTATTTGTGAGATTTCAAGAGTACACTCCTAATTGTGTACAAACTGACACAAGCAGTAGTTTAGAAGGGAGAATATACGACAGTAACAGAGACAGACGGGATGGTTTCTTCTCTGTTCCCTTTAAGAGATATTGCTCTTTTGTTGTTGTTGTGTACGTGGAGCCTGTGAAAAGGGAGTTCACTAGGATCACGGTATACAGTGTCATTTTTAAGTCTGAATAGTGAAAACATTCATTGGTAGCAGATTAAGTGAAGGTATCACGTGGGCTCTGAACCCAAAGACTTGCCGTTGGGGCATCACCTTGTACTGAGCACCGTTCCACCACTTGTCTCACGTTCCCTCCAAGAGGGATAGCAGATCACTGGTCATGATTGACATTTGGCACTGGCCACCTGAATTTGGGGTACTAGCTGCGATTTGAGTCCATGTGTGCTACTTTTCGTTCTTGGTCAGAATGAAGAAAAATAATTTTTAAAATTCTTTTTGGATAAAATATTTGTTAACCAGTGTGCTGTTTATGGCATTGTGATTTTGATATTAATTATGGTGAAGTAACCCTGACACTCATTCTTAGAATCCTGACCCAAGTGATCTGATGTGGGGTTTTCTGGTCAGACTCATTGGATTTTAGTGGCTATAAGAACCTAGTTTAATATAACTATTCTAGGGTTATTTCCCTCTTGGAACAAGTTTGTGAGGATGACTGAAAAGTTAGGGTGGAGGCTGAAAGTTTGGCAAGTAGGCTAAGTAGACTAATCATTTTCCTTTGTATGGGCCTTGCCTTCTTCTTTGTATAAGAAAAGAGTTACGTCTGTAAAGAGTGTGAGATTGTACTGAATTGATTCAGGTGACATTTGAGGGAAACATTCTTGTTCCAAAGATGTTTGTGTATTTCGAGTGGATTTTAAGAGCTACTATTTGAGATAAATAAATGTTTGGTAATCACTTCGTTCTCTGGCCTTGGTAGCAGTTCTATCCAACAGTAGTTCTTGTCTCCTTTTATTCATAGCCTCTATTTGGTGGTGCTGTTTTTTCCACTTCTATGGTATCTTCTTCTTCAAAGTGCTGCTTTGCATGTGGCTCTCCTGGCCTCTCCAACTCATCACTTTCACCTTCGACTCCCAATGCTACCTGGATCGGCATCTCTGTTGATCCACTCAAACAATACACATTGAGCACCTGTTCCCCAGTAGACACTGTTCTAGGTACTGGGATACAACATGGAGCCAGACAAATGCCCTCTTCTCATTGCATGGGGGCGGGGAGAACAGACAAAGAACAGACAAGCATGTCAGGTAGCGACAAGTTTTAGGAAGAAAAATAAAGCAGGGATAGGGTATGGAGTGATGGTGAGAATGGCATCTTCCACATGGTGTGTTTGAGTGCTGACTGCAGGAGCAAGCCTCAGTCGGGGGGGATCTGAGGAGAGTGGGCTTCAGGCAGAAGAAACTACAATTGCAGAGACCCTGACGGGAGAGTGTATGAGTGATGGCCAAGGGGCAGGGGTGGCTACAATGCAGTGAGTGAGGGGAGAGTTTTTTTTTGTTTTTTTTTTGTGGTACGTGGGCCTCTCACTGTTGTGGCCTCTCCTGTTGCGGAGCACAGGCTCCGGGCGCGCAGGCTCAGTGGCCATGGCTCACGGGCCTAGCCGCTCCGCGGCATGTGGGATCTTCCTGGACTGGGACACGAACCCGCGCCCCCTGCATCGGCAGGCGGACTCTCAACCACTGCGCCACCAGGGAAGCCCTGAGGGGAGAGTTTTAATATATGAGTTCGGAAAAGTATTTGGGGGCCAGCTCATAGAGCACCTCTGTAAGCCTATGATGTAGAGTCTAGCTTTTGCTCTGAGTGAGGTGAGACGGTACCTGTGGTCTTAAGCAGAGAGGTGACTTACGATCTGACTTACGCCTTAAATCCCTCCGGTTGCTCTGTGAAGACTGTCCCACAGGGGACACAAGAGGATGCATGGAGACCAGGTAGGAGGCTATTGCCAAAGTCTAGGCCAAGATGCATAAGCCTGGACCAGGGTGGAAGGAGTAGTGGAGGGATAAGACGTGGTGAGATTCTGGATATATTCCTGAAGGAAGCTCGTAGAATTTGGATATAAGTTAGATGTGGATTTGAAAAAAAGAGAGGCATTCCGGATTTCTTCCAAGATTTCGACCTGAGCTGCTGGTAAGTTAGAGTTATTATTTACTGAGATGGGAGAAGAGCACAGGAGGAAAATGTTGTGGTTATAGGGCGGGTGGGGAGTAAAGTCTTTATTAATTAAAAGAACTTTAATTATTATTGTTAATAATTAAACAATACCTGTTAGATACCTGAGTGAGAATGTTGAGAAGGCAGCTGGCTATTTGAACCTGGAGTTCAAGGAGTCCAGCCCAGAGGTATCTTTTTAATTGAGAGTTGTCCTAGAAGAGATGGTATTTAAAACCATGGGATTGGATGGGAGCACCTAAAGTAGTTCTCAAAGTATAGTAGGGACCCATGGGTTCCTTGGACTTTCATAGGGAGGTCAGCAGAGTTAAAACTTTTTATAATACTAAGACGTATAGTTCAGTACCGTTTTCTAGAGACTATGTGTGACATCATAGCAGATTGAATGCAAACACAGTTGTGGGAATCTGCTGTTTTCTGTTAAGCTAGGTATTAGGGAGATTTTAAAAAATGTAAAATGATGCTCTTCTTCTTACTCATATATATGTTTTTATTTTGGAAAATGTATTTTCTATTAAAATATGTTATTATATATTGACAGGGCTTATAGTTGCTTTTAGATGAATTAATGTTTAAAAGTTTTCTCCGTTTTTAATACAGTAATTATCTATAGGTATAACCCTCATACACAAAAATTTTTTGAGTTCCTTATCAGTTTTTAAAAGTGTAAAGGGGTCCTGAGACCAAAATGTTTGAGAACTGCTGACCTAGAAAGCAAATGATAATAGGGAGGAGAGCTGAGCATTGAATGAACCTCTGGGCACTTACAGAGATAAGGAAGAACCCACGAAGGGGGGGTGAGAAGCAACTGCTGGAAGGAAGGCAGACAGTGGATAGAGTGTGAGGTGTTTCAGGGGCCAAGTAAAGAAAGAATTTCAAGTGGAAGCAAGAGAACAACCGTGTTGTGCGCTGCCGAAAGGTCATATTAAATGAAAATCGAGAACCAACCATTGGCTTTCGCAATGTTGGAGGTCATTGTTGATTTTGAATTGGCTAGTTTAAGTAGAGGGGATAAAAGTAGGCTCAGGAGAGAATAGAAGAGAAGGGATTTGTATCACAATTAGAGTCCTGAGAGTGAGAATTCTCTCACCCCATCACTTCATGTTGAGGCATAGCCTGACCAGCCTTCAGATTTACCTCCGATGGGAACCCACGCCAGGCAAACCAGCTATGAGGTTGGGATGGAGGATGTGTGCAAGTGGTACAAGACGTAGTTACGTAATCCCCTGTGCTGTGGAGATAATTTCCTTTGAAAGGTGGAGGGGTTATTTTTTCTTGACTTAAGAAACATGTTTATATGGAGTTAGTTGCTGAAGATTTTTCTTTCTTAAAATTATTGTGTCCTTCAAAAGGAATAACTGAATTTATTATATTTACTTCTTGCATTTTATTGGTCAATATTAAATATTATGGTTTTCAAGGGAAAAGAAGTGATATATTTTTCCCCCAATGAGGTCTTTACCAATTTGTATTAAATTTATTTACTTAAAATTTACGGTAATTTCTCTTCCACCCAACTGAGAACTCTTCAACAATAAGGTGGAAGTTTTTCATTTTCATTGCCCTAGTGACTATCGTCTTGCCTGGAATACAGTAGGAATTTAATATTTTAGAATAGTAAGATATTAGAACATTTAGATTTATGCTTTATAGTTTATTTTTTGAGTGCTTTTTTCATTGTGTTGTTAAAAGTAAACTTTAAATTGTTAATGGGGTAAATAAAATTAGATAAAACCTAAAGGGCAGGTTGTTTTTAAT
This sequence comes from Leucopleurus acutus, assembly GCF_964270905.1. Lineage (NCBI taxonomy): Eukaryota > Metazoa > Chordata > Mammalia > Artiodactyla > Delphinidae > Leucopleurus > Leucopleurus acutus. Next base: position 38,458,857 of record NC_139156.1, read on the forward strand.
TCCTCTAGGTTGGAACAAATATCAAAAAGAGTATTTTGATAGGAAACAGATAATAGTTCTTTTCCCTCTGCTTTGTTTGGGTGTATATTTCAAAAACAGCGTGACTAGGGACTTCCCTGCGGTCCAGTGGTTAACACTTCGCCTTCCAGTGCAGGGGGTGTGGATTGGATCCTGGTCAAGGAGCTAAGATCCCACATGCCTCACGGCCATAAAAACAAAACATAAAACAGAAGCAATATTGTGACAAATTCAGTAAAGACTTTAAAAATGGTCCACATCAAAGAAAAAATCTTTAAAAAGTCATGACTAAACTAAACACACACACCTTCTGTTTTGAGGCTTTAGAATTTGTCCCCCAGGGTAATAAGAGAAATACTTTTGACCTGTGAGAGACCATATCTCCTTCAAAACTAATTCAAAGAAATTTTTTTCTGAACTTTTTTTTTTTAATTTTTATTTATTTGTTTTTTATTTTGGGGGCTGCATTGGGTCTTTGTTGCTGTGTGTGGGCTTTCTCTAGTTGCGGCGAGCGGGGGTTACTCTTCGTTGCGGTGCACGGGCTTCTCATTGCAGTTGTTTCTCTTTGTTGTGGAGCACGGGCTCTAGGCACACAGGCTTCGTAGTTGTGGCTTGCGGGCTCTAGAGTGCAGGCTCAGTAGTTGTGGCACACGGGCTTAGTTGCTCCACGGCATATGGGATCCTCCCAGACCAGGGCTCGAACCCCTGTCCGCTGCATTGGCAGTCGGATTCTTAACCTCTGCATCACCAGGGGAGTCCCTGAACTATCTTTTAATTTGGGTATAATTTTACATACTATACAAGGTACAAATTTTAAGTGAACAGTTCAGTGAACCAACATCTCTTTCAAGATGTAGAACATTTCCGTCGCCCAGAAAATTCCCTTGTGCCATTTCCAGTCAGTTGTCCCAGCACCGAAGTAAATAGTAATGTGATTTCTATCAACAGAGATTAGTTTTGCTTCTTGCAGAGTTTTGTAGAGTTATATAGAAGGTACTTGTGTGTCTGGCTTCTTTGGCTTCACTTAATGGTGTTTTTGAGAGTCATACTTATTGTTGTGTGTATCAATAGGTTGTCTCTGTGTTGCTGAGTAAACTTTAAATTGTATGAATTTACCTATTCACCTATTGATGGACATTTGGGTAGTTACAACTTTTGGCTATTGTGAATATAACTACAGTGAACATTATTATACAAGTCTCTTTTTGGACATGTTTTCATTTCTTTTGGATATATGCTTGGAGGTGCATCACTGGATAAGTGTATGTTTAATTTTATAAAAAATTGTCAGACATTTTCCTAAAGGGGTTATATAATTAAACATGCCCATCAGCAATGTATGAGAATCTCCAATATGGTCCAAGCCTTTGCCAACACTTGCTATTATTATCATTCTTTTCAGTATTAGCATTCTAGTGGGTGCGATGTGGTATCTTGTGGTGTCCTGACTTCCGTTATGATAATGATGTTGAAAAATTTTCATGTACTTATTGGCTATTCCGGTGTCTGCTTTCATGAAGTATCAAGTCGTTTGCTATTTTAAAGATGGGGTTGCATGACTTCTTTATTCTTGAAGTATAGTATAGTGTAGTAGTTCTTTATGTACTCTAGGTACAAGTCCTTTGTCAGATATATGTATGGTAAAGATTTTCCAGTTGGTGGTTGCTTTTTCATTTTCTTGATTATGTCTTTAGAAAAGCAGAAGTTGTAATTCTGATGAAGTCCAGTTTATCAGCTTTTTCTTTTATTGATAGTGCTTTGACTACTTAATTGTCACAAAGACATTCTCCTATGTTTTTCTGCTCTATAGATTTAGCTCTTATGGTTAGTTCTATATGAGGTGTAGAGGTCAGGATTCATTATTCTTTCCATATAGATATCTATTTTCCTGTCTAATTTGTTGAAAAGACCATCCTTATACCCACTGAATTATTTTGGCATCTTGGTAAAAAAAAAAATCGATTGACCATATATGCGTACCTCTATTTCTGGCCTCTGTTCTGCTGTGTCGTTCTATTCATCTGTCCTTACACCATTACGGTATTTTGTTAGTGTCTTTGCCTGGTTTTTGTATCAAGGTCATGTTGGTATATCCTTTTGCACTGTTTATCTGTGTCTTTGCACTTAAAATACATCTGTTTTAGGTAGTATGAAGTTGGGTATTACTTTTTAATGTATTCTGACAATCTCTGCCTTTTAATTGGAATGTTTAGTCTATTTACTGTAATTATTGATATGGTTAGTTTTATATCTACCGTTTTGTTGCTTCCTATTTGTCCCATCTTTTAGACATTTCCTTTTAATCCTGTATCTCCTTTTCTCCCTTCTTTTTGTTTAGTTGAAAATATTTTAGCATTGCATTTTAATTTCTCTCTTAGATTTCCAGGTACACCTCTTTGTGTGATATTTACAGTCTCTCTGCAGATTATAATATTCATCCTTAATAAAAAGCCTTTTTGAATTAATATTTTACTACTTTGTATAAAATGTAAGAAACCGACAATATGGTTTCATTTGCCGCTCCTCATCCATTGCACCGTAGTCTTCATACAATTTATGTCCATATATGTTACAAAATATACAATTCAGTATTATACTTTTAACACAATATATGCTAAGTATATATAAAGTATTTGTATACGCAAACTATATTTTATACAGTATATCTAATAAGTATGTCATAAGGGAATTAAGAGAAATAGTCTTTCATGTTTACCTACACATTTACTATTTCGAAGGTTCTTCATTCCTTTCTGTAGATTAAAATTTACATCTGGTATCACTTGTCTTCAGCTGAAGAGCTTTCTTTAGGATTTCTTGCAATGTAGGCCTATTGGCAACAGATTCTCTCAGTTTTTATTTATATGGAGATTTAAAAATGTTTTCCTTTATTTTTGAAAGATAATTCTGTTGTAGATAGAATCCTAGGTTGATAGTTTTTTCTCTCCCCTTCTTTCGGTGATTTGAAGATTTTTTTGTCTTCTGGCCTCTTGTTTCTGATGAGATGTCTGCCTTCATTCTGATTATTGTTCTCACTTGTAACATGTCTTTTCTGGATGCTTCTAAGATTTTGTTGTTGTTATCTTTGGCTTTGGCTTTTGTTGTTGTATCTTTGGCTTTTGTTGTTGTTGTTATCTTTGGCTTTCATGGCTAGGTGAGGTTTTCTTGTGGCTGAGTTTTCTGCTTTTGTGTATTGGTTGCTGTTTTTGCTCCATTTTGAAAATTTCTGGCCTATGTTTCTTTACACATATTTTTCTGCCCCATTCTCTCTACTGTCCTTTAACATGTAAATTAGACCACTTGATACTGCCCTACAGGTCATTGAGACTCTTTTAAAAACATTGTTTTTTTTCTGTACCTCAGCCTGGATTCTTTATACTGACATATCTTAAAGTTCACCAGTCCAGCCTGTTCACTGTTGTGTCCAACCTGCTATTAATCTAATCCAGTATGTTTTTATTTCAGATATTGTAGTTTTAAGCTCTAGAACTTCCTTTTTTATTTTTATTTTTTGCAGTTTCTATATGTCTCCTGAAATTTCCTATTTCTTTACCCATTATATCTATCTTTCTCTGCAGATTATTTTAATGTTTATCATTGTTAGAGTTCTTGTCTTCTAATTCCATTTTCTGGATTATTTGTAGATCTATTTCTATGCACTGATTTATCTTTAACTATGGAGTTGCATTTTCCATTTTCCTCACATATCTATTAAGTTTTAATTGTATGCTGGACAACGCATATGCTACATTGTATACATTTGGGATTCTGTTGGGTTTTGTTCAAACAAGTAATTAAGTTGCGAATCATCTTTGGTGTTACATAAGCTCATTTTTATGTTAGCTGTTTCCATTTTGCCTGTATTTCCCAGGAAATATCCTATAGTCAGGGTGTTCTTTATTTCTTAATCCATGTTGCTTCTGTGGTGTCACAGGAAAGTCTCAGGCCTTTACCAGGCTCCTGAAACCTGCCATGCCACATCTTGAGCTTTAAACTCCTCTAAGGTGGGCAGCTGTTTGAGTCTGTCAGCTTTCAGAAAACTTTTCAACTGTTGTTTTTTTTCTCTGGGATCCTTGGAGTCTCATAGCTCTGGGTTTAGCCAGCAAGTGTAGAATTTATTTGCAAATTCGGAGCTTCAAATATAGGCCTGACTTCCTCATTTGGGAGATTTTTCTTCTCCATTTTTATAGCTACCTTGGCAGGTCTATATTCTGACCAATAAGACTGTGGTTTGCTGCTTGAGTTCCATCTGCTGTGACATAAACTTGGTTGTGCCCTCACAGAATAAGCTGTATAAATGTAAATTATCGTTCAATGCGGTTCCCTTATTTAAGGGCTATAGATTATCCACTGTCTGCCTGCTTTTGGTTATTTTCCAGTGCCTTCAAAGTTGCCTTTTATATTTGTCCACGGTTTATAATTGTTATTGGATGGAGGGCAGTTCTGCCATCATAAACCAGTCTCTTAAAGAATTTGTTTTGTGTGGTTTATTTCTGTCATTTGTAAAGAGGTGTTGAACCTCATTTTCATTTGGAGTTTAAAAATACCTTCAAGTCATGCATAATGGATGTTTGTTACTGGCCAATAACACATTGTTTAGATATAAGACAATATTTATGAAATGACTGGTATTTATGAAAAGAAATATAAGATATTAAAGCATACTCTAAGATGGGAAATTTGGTAATCTTCTCTGACTTAGGCATAGGCTGATGTTAGATAATCACAAGAATTCTAATTAAATATACTTATTATATGTATTTAAAGACTCTAGGGTAAGCACTGGAAATAAATTTCAAGTAAGTACTTCAGCATTCCTAATGTCTGGCTGCCAATTTCTGACCTATATAAATAACCTTTAAGAGAGAAGATATCAGTTTTGAAGTTTCTTATCTGCCCCTGATGCATTTGGTCACTAAAATTGGCTAGGTAAGTTAGTGCAGTTCTCAGAGTCCAAGACTAGAAAGAAATTAGGCCAACTTAAAATATATCATGCTCCAGGAAAAGTGAGGATGTAGTTAGAAACTGAAATTAACACCCTCAGCATTGGTACTATTTTGCTTCTGTCTGCTGATGCACCATGGTAGATGTATCATCATTATGATATTGGTAGGAATGGGTGAACATTTAAGGAGGTCAGAAACTTTTTTTTCTTTACGCTGTCAGCAAAGCTATGTTAAATAATAACAGCATTGCCCTGTTTCACATTTTCCCTATGTATATATACTGTTTCTTTCAAACAGCTTTGAAGTATTGTTTAATCAGCAGGGATTTTGTTTTAAATAACTTTAAAAAACTCTTTAAAATATATGTCGTCATTGTATAAAAAGAAGAAAACACTGGTAAATAAAAAGGAAAAAAATTAAATTAACCCAAATTCCTCTATCAGGTACAGCCACTTTGGGGGGCATACACCCTTTTAGTTATTGTCCTGTTTTATTTACAAAAAAGGATCATACTCTATGTATTTTATCATCTATTTTTTTGCCCAGGTATTTCAGGCAGTTCCATAGGTATGTGAATGTTTGTGCTTCTGTACATGCTGTGTGTATTTATTTAAGCAAAAAGAAATTATGCAGATACTTGTTTTAAATCTATCCAGCTAAATATTGTTGAATATACTAGGGCCCAGTATACTGAAAATTTTATCATTAACTGAAACCACATTTGCATTTTTTTTTTTAAAAAAACTGATGGGCATGAGAGGAACTTCTTTGTAGCTTCTACTTTAACAAACCTAAGAATGGGTAGCCTGCTCTTATTCTTTTTAAACGTAAGGGCCGTTCGCTTACTGGCACCTAGTCATAGCCTTCCCTCTTCAGCTTTATCACATCGTACATTGTTGAGGCTGGAAAAGCCCCAGAGTTGCCCTGCAAAATCATGCATTGCTGTTCATCACCAGCTATATACTTAGTCACTCAGTGCAGAGTGTCATGTTCAAACAATCAAGCCTTCTATTTAATCAAGGTCTCATTGCCAGTGTTGTATCTGGATGTTGAACAAGGCAGGTTTCTGGCGTTACAGTCTAGAAGGGAAGCAGGCGTTAAACTAGGAAGGAATTATAGGTGCACTGAGAGTAATGAAGAAGTTCAGTGTCATAGAAATGTATGGTAGGTGTCTTGACCTCACCTGGCACGTTTGAGAAGAGCTTCTTGGAGGAAAAGATGTTTAGATTGACACCTAAATAAGGAGCAAGATTTAGGTAGGAAAATGGGACAGGAAAAGTCAGGGAGAGTTTTCCAGGTGGAGGAACTGTCAGAGACGGAAACCATGATTCATTCAGATGCTTCTGTTCCTCTCAGTTTTCTTTCGTAGTTACTTTTGAAACGTTGGGATGATTTTTCCCATAATCACCCATGTAAAATATAGGGTAAGCTTGGACTTAACAGTTCTGTGAGTCATGATCAACACAATATTTTACAGATGGGTTCTTTGAATGTTAATAACTTTGGATAAGCAGCTACTGAACAAATGCATCACTTCAGTCTCTTAATCAAAAGGTCATGCTGAGCCCCCAGCAGATTCGGTACTTACGGGAATGGCAGCGCTCAGGGTACTTGCTGCCAGTTGAATGGTTATGTTGTCCCTAGATTTTTCTCTCTGCTTCTTTAGTATGTCATACGGCCTCCTGTGAAGGCCAGGTGACTGTCCAGGCCAGGCTTTAACAAACTACAGCTGAAAGGCCAAATCTGGCCAGAGACTGGTTTTTGTCAATACAGTTTTATTGGCACACAGCTATGTCCATTCATTTTCATGTTACCTGTGGCTGCTTTCAGACTGTAATGGCAGAGCTGAATAGTTGTAAAAGATTACCATATGCCCTGCAAAGCCTAAAATATCGACTGTTTGGTGCTGACCACTGGTTTAGGCATGATCTGTAACCAAATGCCCCTGCATCATTTCTCTGTTTTGGTTGGTGTTTCTTCCCATATTCTTCACGGCCAGTCTGCTGTTTGTTATTTCTGTTTTTAGAATTTTTCTTCCTTCTCTCCTTTCTTACCACTTATCCCGGGCTGTGCTAATAAATAAGTGAGGCTGACACATCTCATTGCATTCTGTCACACTGCATCATGGTCAGTCTTTGTTTTCGGCTCTTCTCCACTTAAATTTTGATCACTACTCATTCTCAGAGGCCTTTCCAATGACTTCTTGCTTCATGGTGGCCTAGAAGAGAAAAAGCACAAACTTTGGCTCCAATAGAAAAAAACCAGTGTGTTTCACGTTGAACCCTGCCACTTAGAAAGTAGGTTCACTTAGGCATGTCACTGTAATTCTCTGAACCTCAGGTTCTTTTTCTGAACATGGGGATAATGCCACAGCTGCCTTGCCTGCATCAGGAGTGCTCAAGGATTAAGGCATGGAAGTGCCTGTGTCTTCATTTGTCCTTTTCTGTGAAGTTGACAGTGCTGGATGACTGACTTCCTTTACTCATGTGCATTTGTGAAAAAGTTAATTTTGCTTTTAAATTTACTGTGGAAGAAATGTGGTCTGTTTTTTATTTCCAAATTTTTGCTTCGGAAACTAGTCTTATTAAGTACAGTTTGAATAAGAAAGCATGAAGCTCAAACTATCTGCATTAAAATCTCTCTATAGCCAAAAACAAATCAATATTACTGAATGAAAGCCCTTTTAAATGTATGTTTAAAATCAGACGCATTGTATTTCGAGATTAAAGGGAAGATCAAATGATAACTCTAGAAATTAGAGACATTTTTATTCCCGGATGACAGAGTTCTGAGTAGTATTTTTGTCACTGTACTTTCTATGGTAGAAATTGATGCAATTGATAAAAATACAGACTTGGCCAGGCTGAAGATAATATATCTACCAATGTGGCTACCAATGCTAAGGAATTTTCCACTGCCTTAAATTAGGGTACGACAGTAAAGAAGGTTACCTGCGTAGTTTTATTGATCTGGAAAGGAGATGGTGGTTTGAGGTCCAACACAGAAAAGAAAGTAGAGGAGTAGCCTTGTCTTTTAGACGCCACCTGACGGTGACTTCGAAGAGCAGGGTCACTAATGACCTGCTCTGCAGATACCTGGTTGAACTGTGTTATGTTCTTGTATCCCTTTGAGGAGGGTTTTTTCTTTCTCTTTTTTTTGTAAAAGAAATATTTGCCTTTTTCACAAAGATCTTTCCACCCATTTCTGCATTAATACTTAGTGCCAGGGCTTGAGAGGATGGACAGTTGACGAACACCCTTCTTTCTCACCCAATTTTGGGACCAATGGATAGACCAATGAGAGGTAGACATGCAGGGGTTCATTAGGAATAACCCTGATTCCAGGACTGTGGCTAAGTGGGTTTTCTGATATTTCATGCGAGTGAGACCAATTTCCCCTCATAGTGTGGGAGGGAGCAGCTTGGACTTCCCCGCCTGTGGGCAGGCCAGCTCTGAGAAGGGAGGTACTCTGGAGAGTTTGGGCCACATTGTCCAGGCCCTTCCCCCAGACTCACCTTTCACATAATCCACTTCTCTCCCAGGGAGGAGATTGGGAAGGAGACTGGACTGTTGGGCTAGTGGAAAGTCCTCCGCATGGAAGCATGAGGCAGGGGGAGTGGAGCTTTCCCTCTAACGCTTTATTGAATGTGTTGCATGAATAACTGTGCCTGCGTTCTCAGTAACTCTACCTCAGTTTCATCTTCTGTAAAACCAGGATAATAATAGTAACATGCCTCATGGTGCTCTTGTCAAGATTAAATGAATTAGTACCTGGGAAACATTTAGAAAAGAGCCTCGCGTGTGGCAAACAGTTGGTCTATTTTTACGTTGAGTAATACCAGTATTTTTAATACTATGTCAAAGCGTTCAGATGCATTTAAAATGGGAGGGTTAAATCGTGTCCTAGTGAAGGTAATACCTGTAGAGGTGTAAGTTCATGTTGAGGAGAGAAAACTGCTGGCTGCGTGGGAGAAAATAAGCCCTATTTCTTTTTGGTTTGTTTTAAACATATATTTGTTCTTGGTGCTGAGAGGAAAAGATTATGAAGGAAAATGCTGAGTGCAAGACCACTTTCTTTTAGGCTACTGAGAGACTTCCCTAATGAGAGTTCTGGAAGGATACGACCTGGGGACGTTAAACCCCTTTGTTTTGATAACTCCCACTGCTGCCTTAAAGGCAGTATTATTACAGAGAAAAACAAGTTGATTTTTATTTTAAGTACGGAAATTTCTAGGAGAAAAGGGAGCTCCAGTCTGCATTCTTAATAGCCTACCAAAAAAAAAGGCTGGAAATCTCTCTCTCTGCAGTGGTTACTTGTGTACATGTGGTTACTTCTGCTGAAAATATTAGTAAACATTATTTATGTCCAAACAGGCTCCTTATATACAGCACCTACTACGCCAAAGCATTTGTGTAACGAATATCTGTGTAATGAATATATCTGTGCAATGAGTCAGTGGATTTAGGAGTGGGGATTTCTAAAGCAGTGGAATAAGCACGCTTGCACAAATGTTTATTCTATGCCTCTTTTGACTTTCTTCCCTACTTAACATTCATTAAAAAAAAAAGCAGATCATTCACAAGAAGAGGCAGCCTATTTTAGGGGCATCTCAGTTTACTTAGAAAATCCTGTGCATTGCTTTTGAAAATGGATCGAACACTTAATATGAATGTTTAATCAGTGGTATTCTTCCGTCTTGCCACAGGGCTTAGTTTTTACACGTTGAAGCTTTGTAGAGTCAGGGGAAGTTAATCCCAATTGTTTTCCTCACAGAATATTTGATACCACTGATTTCATTATGTCTGGAGTTGAAGCCAAAGTTGGGTAGACTTGAGCATAAAGAAACCTGGGAAATAGGAGGCCCAGGCCGTGCTGCTGGGTGACCCTGAACAGGTCATTTCAAGTCTTTTGGTCTATGTGTTATCATCTGTCAACTATGAGGCCAGGACGAGAAGACTAATGAGGATTCTCCAGCTTTCAAATGATGTGAGTGTAGGATACCCCCACCAGTTTCTGCTTCTAGCAAGACATCCTAGTCACGTCGAAGGTCTCTGGCTCAGTGAGTTGTAGCTGTATGCTCTGCTTGCGGATTGTTAGTTGAATTAATTTGTAGAAACTGTTGGTACTTGCTCAGAAGATTTCAAAATACATGTGTTTGATTTTTAAAGACCCTATATTAGCAACTGGATGGAACTTTAGATGTTTGAATTTTTATTCTGGTCTCAAAACCACCAGTATGGAAAATCTCTAATGTGTCTCTCCAATTATGGGTTTTATAAAGTATTTAAGTCCATTATATCACATTTAAAACACACTTTTGTGAAAATTATTTTATGATAGGTAGGGTCATGGTATATCTTATAAGATGGTCGAAGTCCTCTTGCTGTTTCTTTTCTTCTTCTTGTTATTTATTTATTTGAAGTATAGTTGATTCACAATGTTGTGTTAGTTTCTGGTGTACAGCAAAGTGACTCAGTTTATATATACATATATATATATATGTATATATTATACACACATACATACATATTTTTTCAGATTCTTTTCCATTACAGTTTGTTACAAGATATTGAATATGACCCTGTGCTATACAGTAGGACCTTGCTGTTTATCTATTTTATATATAGTAGTGTGTATCTGCTGATCACAAACTCTTATTTATCCCTCCCCTCACCCCTTTCCCCTTTGGTAACCATAAGTTTGTTTTCTATGTCTGTGAGTCTGTTTCTGTTTTATAAATAAGTTCATTTGTACCACTTTTTAGATTCCACCTATAAGTGATACCATATGATATTTGTCTTTTTCTTACTTGACTTAGTATGATAATCTGTAGGTCCAGCCGTTTTGCTACAAGTGGCATTTAATTGTGTCAGTGTTTGGCATGTTAAATGGCCTTTGCAGGCCAGCCAGGGAACCTGACTGCCATTTACAAGACTGTATTTTCCTTGGTCATTATGATCCACTTTGTCTTCCAAATGGTAAGAATAGGGTGACAGGATGTGTGTGGTAAGAGCGGAAACTGAGTGTCTGAGTCGATAGTTGAACAGGAGGATGCATGCCAATGTGAGGGCAGGAGCACCCTCCCAGGCCCTGGCCTCTAGCCTTCTCCTTCCTTCCCCTCCTCTCTCAGAAGGACATGTGGTTGCATCAGGAACTTGTGCCTCACTTCCCTTCTGTATTGGTTATCTGTAGCTGCCTGACAACGCCACTACCAACTTAGTTGCTTAATCAGTGCAGAAACTACCTCACAGTTTCTGTGGGTCAGGAGACTGGTTGTGATTTGGCTAGGTACTTTATAAGGCTGCAATCAGGGTGTCAGCAGGGCTGCTGTCTCATCTGAGGCTTGACCGGGGAAGGGTTTTCTTCTGCGCTCATGTGATTGTTGGCAGAAATTCAGTTTCTTGTGGGCTCTTCAGTTGCTTATTAACTGTCAGTTGGAGGCTGCCCTCCCCTGGCTCTCTCTGTAGGCAGCTCATCGCTTGGCAGCTGGCTTCTTCAAAGCCAGCAAGGGAGAGAATCTCGTAGCAGAATGGACGATACAGTCTTATGTGATGTAACCATGTGTCCCGTCATTTTGGTCTTATTCTGTTGGTTACAGGCAAATCACGGTTCCCACCCCCACTCAAGGGAAGGGGATTACACAGGCATGGATAATAAGAGACAGGGATCTCAGGGGCCGATTTGGATCCTGCCACACTTGAGGCTGGCCAGGAATATGGCTTCTCTTTATCTCTTCTCTCCTCTCTGGGCATTCTCCTACTTAGCTAAGGGCACAATTCTCATCCTTCTGTCTCCTTTCTTCTGACCGACAGAGAATTCAACACCCTGGTGGCCTTTCTTCCGCTTTTCCACTGTGGAAACGCAAGGAAAACATAGCAGGAATCCCAGTCTTGGTAAGAAACTCTCATGCTGTGGGGGCTCTCCCCTGACAGCTGGTATTTTGTGTGTGTGACGTGTTCCCTAGCAGGTGTTTCTAAGTCAGCATGAGGCTTATATAAACGATCTAAGTGGCATCTTCTCAGCTTTTATGTCTTCTGTTCACTGTTGTACTTAAGCAAGTGCTGAATCCCAACACTAGTTCACTTTCCCAGTGCCATCCTTTTAGAATTCTTGCTAGGACTGTGTTTTAGATTTTAATGTAGAATCATTAGTGGTTTGGGTCCTTTTACTCTTTGGCCCCATTAGCTGCTCTTCTGTGTCATTTCCCTTATTTCCCTCTTCTCTTCAGTCATCTTTAGGGGGTTTCTTGCCTTTCTCTGTCCTGCTCCTGGTCTGTGACTTGCTCAGTCTCCAGTTATTGCTCTTCTTCACTGCTGAGGAGGCAGCATGGTGTCAGTTAAGAACAAGGACTCCTGTGTGGGAAAAGAGTCTAAAAAAGAGTGGTTATGTATGTATGTATAACATGTCACTTTGCTGAACACCTGAAACTAAAACAACATTGTGAATCAACTATACCCCAATAAAATTTTGTCTTTAAAAAAGGACAAGAACTGAAGCCAGGCTGCCTGGGTTTGAATCCCAGCTCTGCCATTTATTAGCTGAGGAATCTCAAGCAAGTGATTTAGTTTTGTTTCTGTGTGGGTGATACGAACAGTTCTGATTTTCTCACTGGCCAATAAGCCTCTGATTGCTGCTGCCGCTCTTAATTTGCTCCCAAGGTATGTGCACTGATATAGGAGCAATTTGTGCTTTATTACTAAATGAAACTTTAGACCAAGATTTTTTTCTGGTGAAGTGGGCCAGAACATTTCTGAACTCATGAGGATACCTCTTTTTTTTGTTGTTAATGTTGCCTTGGAACTTGCTTTGCCTCCTAAGGATGAGGATAGTTTACTTCTTCCAATAACAACAACATTTAATGAGCACTTACTGTGTGCCATGAGCTTTATTAAGCTGTTTACAGGCATTATGTCTTTAACCCATAGAACAACATTAAGCTGTAGTACTACTGTTAGTCTCATTCTATTGATGAAGAAACTGAAGCTCAGAGGAATTAAAGAACATCCTCAAGGTCTTTAAGGTAGATTGGGGAATGCAGTTTTGTGTGACTGCAAAGCACATGCTTTTAATGACCATAGGACACTATCTCCCATAGAGAAAGTCTAAACCCCTCTTCATGAACTAACTCCTTAGGAGAAAAGAGGCTAAGAATCCAATACAACCATGTCTTACAAGAGCTTCTATCCACTTCTGCAGCCTTAGTGCAAGTGACATCCCCTAGCATCTCTCAAATGATCTTGGTTTTGATGCCTGCCAGTCTCCTTCCGCCTTGTGGGAGCTTGGCCTCGCCCTAGAAGATAAAGTGTACGTTCAAAAAGGAGCGTATTCTTTTTAGCCAGGTTCCTGCGTGACTGTTGTAGAATATTAACATTGCATGTCAGGTATGATTAAGAAATATTGAGTTTTTAACTGTCCCAGCCAGGATTTATACATCCACATTATTCTCCTTCAGTGCACCAGCTAAGTTAATTGCTTGTATTCTGGTGATACTGCCATTGCACTGCATTCTCATGAATGAACTTCATCTCAACCACCTTGTAACTCCTTCCCCAGCCCCAGGACTGAGCACAGTGTCTTCTGCCACATGGGTAGTTCATTAGTCAGTTGTTGAAATCACTTCTAATTCTTTCAAATAACCCTGGTGGTGGCAAGTGACCGTCTTTGAGGATGAAATTGATTCCTTGAACCTATTAAAATATTTTCCATCATAGCAAAGAACGTGTGTTTGTTAAAAAATCAGGAGCAACTAAACTGTAATGAGACATTTTCTTGTGGGCATTGTACACAGGTTTTGAACGTACAAGAAGAGTACTCAGTTTACTCTGAGCAGTCAGCACCACTGGAATGAGTCCCAAAGCGATGAAGGGGTCAAGGAGAACTTTTTGTAGATAGAAAGTTCTGTTTAAAAGTTGGTAGTGCCGGGCTTCCCTGTTGGCGCAGTGGTTGAGAGTCCACCTGCCAATACAGGGACACGGGTTCGTGCCCCGGTCCGGGAAGATCCCACATGCCGTGGAGCAGCTGGGCCCGTGAGCCATGGCCGCTGAGCCTGTGCGTCCGGAGCCTGTGCTCCGCAACGAGAGAGGCCACAACATTGAGAGGCCCGCGTACCGCAAAAAAAAAAAAAAAAAAAGTTGGTAGTGCCTCACCTTGTGGTCTTTGTTTTTCTTGAAAACATAGCTGACAAATCCATACTGTTGTTGATGAGGCTGTGAAGTGAAGCTAGCCTTGGTGATAGGCTACTGGCATTCGCAGTGTGGCTTTTATTTTCCACAGATGTCTGCTGAGTACTTGGCATTACAATGCACACCAGAAGAATTAGCACTAGTGGAAAATTTTCATTCCCTTCTTCAAGAATTTATCATCAAAAAAAGAAACTCAGGGGCTTCCCTGGTGGCGCAGTGGTTGAGAGTCCGCCTGCCGATGCAGGGGACACGGGTTTGTGCCCCGGTCCGGGAGGATCCCACATGCCGCGGAGCGGCTGGGCCCGTGAGCCATGGCCGCTGAGCCTGCGCATCCGGAGCCTGTGCTCCGCAACGGGAGAGGCCACAACAGTGAGAGGCCTGCCTACCACAAAAAAAAAAAAAGAAAGAAAGAAACTCAGTACTGATATGAAGAATGCTAACAAATGCATAGCTATAACTTTTGGTTTGCATGTTAGTAAAGGCTACCAACTAAGATGGAGATTTTTATTTAACAGTTCATTCAGATCAGCTTAGAAGAGTTTCATGTTGTTGTCAAAAGTGTGATTTGAACCTCTTTCCGAAATGTTCACCTAGAGAAAGAGTCTGAATTTGATGGACTATCATACTTGCACTAGCAAACACAATAATTGTAATTATATTTTGGGGACATAGTCTGTGGTGGGCACTGTACATGCATGATCTCTAGTCTGCATAACTGCTCTCCGAGGTAGGTATTATTGTCCTTATTTTACAGACCTGGAAACTGAGGCTTAGAGGATTAACTTACTTGACAGAGACCACACTGCTATTAAATAGCAGAGGTAGAGTTCAAGACTATGTATTTTAAACTTATATCAAACTCTCTGCATTTTCCATGCTTTTCAAAGCCTTCCATACCAAGTAACCTGGAGTATAAAGCCATACAGCCAGCCGATGAGAATGTTCCTCGGTGTTGGGTACAATCTACAATACAAATCTTTGACTCTTCATTCCTTCCCTGCTATTTTTATTGCTGTTGACAAGTTCTTTCTTTGTTACCAGGAAGCTCTCTGTATTGATGGGGTGTTTTTCCATTCTCTCCCTTCTTTATGCCCCTCTTACAGACACGCACACACCCTAATGGTCTGGATAACTTGGGGTTTCTGCCTGTTCTATAACTGAGGTGACAGCGTCTCTCATGGTACCTCAGTGTATGGAGCCATTTTACAATTAATATTAATCTCTTCTCTCTGAATGCCTTTAACACTGAGGCTTCAGGTGAGGAAAGTTAACAGGTTCCTATTTTATAAGTGTTGTCTACTTGGAGCCACATGTTCTTCACATAAAATGAGCAATTGCTGCATTCTACTTGCTAGAAGTAAGATGTTTTCATTTGGGCTGTTCTGTGAAGAGAAAGAAATTGGAACTTCCTACCGCTTGGTTGGGGACCCTAAAATGTTAGGAAATTGAAAAACAGAAGTAAAACATCATTCTGAATGACTTCCTTTTGGAAAAGGGGGGCACTTTGCTGAGCATAATCCATTATTCCATGAATTACATGAATCTGCGCTATTTGAATTATATATATGGACGAAGTAGCAAGTCTGATCATTGAACTCTGGGTGTCCCTGGTGCTGGGGTGATACCCTTGTTAGATCAAAGTTTGACTTTGGCAGATCATGTCTTTCATTTTTTTAAATTCTCACAACCACACAGTATAGTAGGGGCCATTTGATTCTCTTTCAGAAATAAAGAAATTGAGGCTGGGTAAATGTGAATGGATTTTCCCAAGGACATGTGGCTAGGAAGTGGTAGGATTTTGAGCCAAGGTTTTATCTGGGCATTGTCCTTTGATAGATGTTGGTGGTTTGGGTTGCTTTACCATTTACCTTGTCTATCCTATAATCTTTATTTTTATTTTATTTATTTATTTATTTTAATTTTCGATTTTATTTATTTTTTTATACAGCAGGTTCTTATTAGTCATCCATTTAATACACATCAGTGTATACATGTCAATCCCAATCGCCCAATTCATCACACACACCCCCACCCCCCCACCACTTTCCCCCCTTGGTGTCCATACGTTGTTCTCTACATCTGTGTCTCTATTTCTGCCCTGCAAACTGGTTCATCTGTACCATTTTTCTAGGCTCCACATAAATGCGTTAATATACGATATTTGTTTTTCTCTTTCTGACTTACTTCACTCTGTATGACAGTCTCTAGATCCATCCACGTCTCTACAAATGACCCAATTTCATTCCTTTTTATGGCTGAGTAATATTCCATTGCATATATGTACCACATCTTCTTTATCCATTCATCTGTCGATGGGCATTTAGGTTGCTTCTATGACCTGCCTATTGTAAACAGTGCTGCAATGAACATTGGGGTGCATGTGTCTTTTTGAATTATGGTTTTCTCTGGGTGTATGCCCAGTAGTGGGATTGCTGGATCATATGGTAATTCTATTTTTAGTTTTCAAAGGAACCTCCGTAGTGGCTGTATCAATTTACATTCCCACCAACAGTACAAGAGGGTTCCCTTTTGTCCACACCCTCTCCATCATTTGTTGTTTGTACATTTTCTGATGATACCCATTCTAACTGGTGTGAGGTGATACCTCATTGTAGTTTTGATTTGCATTTCTCTAATAATTAGTGATGTTGAGCAGCTTTTCATGTGCTTCTTGGCCATATGCATGTCTTCTTTGGAAAAATGTCTATTTAGGTCTTCTGCCCATTTTTGGATTGGGTTGTTTGTTTTTTTAATATTGAGCTGCATGAGCTGTTTATATATTTTGGAGATTAATCCTTTGTCCGTTGATTCCTTTGCAAATATTTTCTCCCATTCTGAGGGTTGTCTTTTCGTCCTGTTTGTAGTTTCTTTTGCTTTGCAAAAGCTTTGAAGTTTCATTAGGTCCCTTTTGTTTATTTTTGTTTTTATTTCCATTACTCTAGGAGGTGGATCAAAAAAGTTCTTGCTGTGATTTATGTCAAAGAGCGTTCTTCCTATGTTTTCCTCTAAGAGTTTTATAGTGTCCGGTCTTACATTTAGGTCTCGAATCCATTTTGAGTTTATTTTTGTGTATGGTGTTAGGGAGTGTTCTAATTTCATTCTTTTACATGTAGCTGTCCAGTTTTCCCAGCACCACTTATTGAAGAGACTGTCTTTTCTCCACTGTATATCCTTACCTCCTTTGTCATAGATTAGTTGACCATAGGTGCGTGGGTTTATCACTGGGCTTTCTATCTTGTTCCATTGATCTGTTTCTGTTTTTGTGCCAGTAGAATATTGTCTTGATTACTGTAGCTTTGCAGTATAGTCTGAAGTCAGGGAGTCTGACTCCTCCAGCTTCTTTTTTTTCCCACAAGACTGCTTTGGCTATCTGGGGTCTTTTGTATCTCCATACAGATTTTAAGATTTTTTTTGTTCTAGTTCTGTAAAAATTGCCATTGGCAGTTTGATAGGGATTGCATTGAATCTGTAGATTGCTTTGGGTAGTAGAGTCATTTTCACAATATTTTCTTCCAATCCAAGAACATGGTATATCTCTCCATCTGTTGGTATCATCTTTAATTTCTTTCATCAGTGTCTTATAGTTTGCTGCATACAGGTCTTTTGTCTCCCTAGGTAGGTTTATTCCTAGGTATTTTATTCTTTTTGTTGCAGTGGTAAATGGGAGTGTTTCCTTAAATTCTCTTTCAGATTTTTCATCATTAGCGTATAGGAATGCAGGAGATTTCTGTGCATTAATTTTGTACCCTGCAACTTTACAAATTTATTGGTTAGCTCTAGTAGTTTTCTGGTGGCATCTTTAGGATTCTCTACATATAGTATCATGTCATCTGCAAACAGTGACAGTTATACTTCTTCTTTTGAAATTTGTATTCCTTTTATTTCTTTTTCTTCTCTTATTGCCGTGGCTAGGACTTCCAAAACTATGTTGAATAATAGTGGCAAGAGTGGACATCCTTGTCTTGTTCCTGATTTTAGAGGAAATGCTTTCAGTTTTTCACCATTGAGGATGATGTTTGCTGTTGGTTTGTTGTATATGGTCTTTATTATGTTGAGGTAGGTTTGCTCTATGCCCACTTTCTGGAGAGTTTTTATCATAAATGGGTGTTGAATTTTGTCAAAAGCTTTTTCTGCATCTATTGAGATGATTATATGGTTTTTCTTCTTCAGTTTGTTAATATGGTGTATCACATTGATTGATTTATGTATATTGAAGAATCCTTGCATCCCTGGGATAAATCCCACTTGATCATGGTGTATGATCCTTTTAATGTGTTGTTGGATTCTGCTTGGTAGTATTTTGTTGAGGATTTTTGCATCTTTATTCATCAGTGATATTAGTCTGTAATTTTCGTTTTTTTTACTGTCTTTGTCTGGTTTTGGTATCAGGGTGATGGTGGCCTCATAGAATGAGTTTGGGAGTGTTCCTTCCTCTGCAATTTTTTGGAAGAGTTTGAGCAGGATGGGTGTTAGCTCTTCTCTAAATGTTTGATAGAATTCAGACATTTAATGTGAAGCCATCTGGTCCTGGACTTTTGTTTGTTGGAAGATTTTTCATCACAGTTTCAATTTCATTACTTGTGATTGGTCTGTTCATTTTTTCTATTTCTTCCTGGTTCAGTGTTGGAAGGTTATACCTTTCTAAGAATTTGTCCATTTCTTCCAGGTTGTCCATTTTATTGGCATAGAGTTGCTTGTAGTAGTCTCTTAGGATGCTTTGTTTTTCTGCAGTGTCTTTTGTAACTTCTCCTTTTTCATTTCTAATTTTATTGATTTGAGTCCTCTCCCTCTTTTTCTTGATGAGTCTGACTAATGGTTTATCAATTTTGTTTATCTTCTCAAAGAACCAGCTTTTAGTTTTACTGATCTTTGCTATTGTTTTTTTTTTGTTTCTATTTCATTTATTTCTGCTCTGATCTTTATCATTTCTTTCCTTCTACTAACTTTGGGTTTTGTTTGTTCTTCTTTCTCTAGTTCTTTTAGGTGCAAGGTTAGATTGTTTATTTGAGATGTTTGTTGTTTCTTGAGGTAAGATTATATAGCTATAAACTTCCCTCTTCGAACTGCTTTTGCTGCATCCCATAGGTTTTGGATCTTCATGTTTTCATTGTCATTTGTCTCTAGGTATTTTTTGAATTCCTCTTTGATTTCTTCAGTGAAAGTGTTTAGCTTCCATGTGTTTGTGTTTTTTACGTTATTTTCCCTGCAATTCATATCTAATCTCATAGTGTTATGGTCAGAAAAGATGCTTGATACGATTTCCATTTTCTTAAATTTACTGAGGCTTGATTTGTGACCCAAGATGTGATCTGTCCTGGAGAATGTTCCCTGTGCACTTGAGAAAAATGTATAATCTGCTGTTTTTCGATGGAATGTCCTATAAATATCAAGTCTGTCTGGTCTATTGTGTCGTTTAAAGCTTGTGTTTCCTTATTTATTTTCATTTTGGATGATCTGTCCATTGGTATAAGTGAGATGTTAAAGTCCCCCACTATTATTGTGTTACTGTCGATTTCCTCTTTTATAGCTGTTAGCAGTTGCCTTATGTATTGAGGTGCTCCTATGTTGGGTGCATATATATTTATAATTGTCGTATCTTCTTCTTGGATTGATCCCTTGATCATTATGTAGTGTCCTTCCTTGTCTCTTGTAACATTTTTTATTTTAAAGTCTATTTTATCTGATATGAGTATTGCTACTCCAGCTTTCTGTTTATTTCCATTTGTATGGAATATCTTTTTCCGTCCCCTCACTTTCAGTCTGAATGTGTCCCTAGGTCTGAAGTGGGTCTCTTGTAGTCAGCATATATATGAGTCTTGTTTTTGTATCCATTCAGCAAGCCTGTGTCTTTTGTTTGGAGCATTTAATCCATTCACGTTTAAGGTAATTATCGATATGTATGTTCCTATGACCATTTTCTTAAGTGTTTTGGGTTTGTTTTTGTAGTTCCTTTTCTTCTCTTGTGTTTCCCACTTAGAGAAGTTCCTTGAGCATTTGTTGTAGAGCTGGTTTGGTGGTGCTGAATTCTCTTAACTTTTACTTGTCTGTAAAGCTTTTGATTTCTCCATCGAATCTGAATGAGATCCTTGCCAGGTAGAGTAATCTTGGTTGTAGGTTCTTCCCTTTCATCAGTTTAAGTATATCATGCCACTGCCTTCTGGCTTGCAGAGTTTCTGCTGAGAAATCAGCTGTTAACCTTATGGGAGTTCCCTTGTGTGTTATTTGTCGTTTTGCCCTTGCTGCTTTCAGTAATTTTTCTTTGTCTTTAATTTTTGCCAATTTGATTACTGTGTGTCTCGGCGTGTTTCTCCTTGGGTTTATCCTGTATGGGACTTGCTCCGCTTCCTGGACTTGGGTGGCTGTTTCCTTTCCCATGTTAGGGAAGTTTTCGACTATAATCTCTTCAAATATTTTCTCGGTCCTTTCTCTCTCTTCTCCTTCTGGGACCCCTATAATGCGAATGTTGTTGCGTTTAATGTTGTTCCAGAGGTCTCTTAGGCTGTCTTCATATCTTTTCATTCTTTTTTCTTTATTCTGTTCTGCAGCAGTTAATTCCACCATTTTGTCTTCCAGGTTACTTATCCTTTCTTCTGCCTCAGTTATTCTGCTGTTGATTCCTTCTAGTGTAATTTTCATTTCACTTATTTTATTGTTCATCTCTGTTTGTTTGTTCTTTAATTCTCTAGGGTTTGTTAAACATTTCTTACATCTTCTCAGTCTCTGTCTCCATTCTTTTGCCGAGGTCCTGGATCATCTTCACTATCATTATTCTGAATTCTTTCTTTGGAAGGTTTCCTATCTCCACTTCATTTAATTGTTTTTCTGGGGTTATATCTTGTTCCTTCATCTGGTACATAGCCCTCTGCCTTTTCATCTTGTCTATCTTTCTGTGAATGTGGTGTTTGTTCCACAGGCTGCAGGATTGTAGTTCTTCTTGCTTCTCCTGTCTGCCCTGTGGTGCATGAGGCTATCTAAGAGGCTTATGAAAGTTCCCTGATGGGAGGGACTGGTGGTGGGTAGAGCTGACTGTTGCTCTGGTGGGTAGAGCTCAGTAAAACTTAATCCGCCTGACTGCTGACGCTGGGGCTGGGTTCCCTCCCTGTTGGTTGTTTGGCCTGAGGCAACCCAACACTGGAGCCTACCTGGGCTCTTTGGTGGGGCTAATGGTGGACTCTGGGAGGGCTCTCGCCCAGGAATACTTCCCAGAACTTGTGCTGCCAGTGTCCTTGTCCCCACTGTGAGCCACAGCCACCACCTGCCTCTGCAGTAGGCCCTCCAACAGTAGCAGGTAGGTCTGGTTCAGTCTCCCCTTGGGTCACTGCTCCTTCCCCTGGGTCCAGATGCGTACACTACTTTGTGTGTGCCCTCTAAGAGTGGAGTCTCTGTTTCCCCCAGTCCTGTCGAAGTCCTGCAATCAAATCCCACTAGTCTTCAAAGTCTGATTCTCTAGGAATTCCTCCTCCCGTTTCCGGACCCCCAGGTTGGGAAGCCTGATGTGGGGCTCAGAGAACCTTCACTCCAGTGGATGGACTTCTGTGGTATAAGTGTTCTCCAATCTGTGAGTCACCCACCCAGCAGTTATGGGAGTTGATTTTATTGTGATTGTGCCCCTCCTACCATCTCACTGTGGCTTCTCCTTTGTCTTTGGATGTGGGGTATCTTTTTTGGTGAGTTCCAGTGTCTTCCTCTCGATGATTGTCCAGCAGCTAGTTGTGATTCTGGTGTTCTCGCAAGAGGGAGTGAGAGCATGTCCTTCTACTCCGCCATCTTAGTTCCTAATCGTATAATCTTTAAACAATTTGAGAAATAGAGCAACTCAAGTGGGAAGCAACATAGATAGTAGCTTAATTACTGATAAAAACAGGATTGGAGAACTGAGAATTGTCAGTTACCTCCTTCTGTAAAGCGTGAATTGGACCTTAGTAACCCTGATCTAGTCATCCTAGTCTGGTAACAGCTGGAGAAAAGCTGGCAGAGAGAGCTGGCTGGCCCTCCCAGAAGCAGGCAGCCCTTGTCCTGCTTACTGTGTGGAAGTTAGCTTGGCCCTAGGTGTTGGAGAGAACAAGAGGGAGGGCCTTGCTGCCCAGCTCTGTGTGCTGCCTCAGCACTAAGCCAGTGCTTACTCTAGCCTTCCCAGGTGATAAGTCACTTGCTTTTGAGAAGGGAGGAGGGGCTGGGGGGGAGAGGTAGAGAGAGAAAGTGGCTTACTCTAATACTGCTTCCTCCCAAGAAAGACTAAAAATTTCTTCCTGAAAACATAAGGGAGGGTATTTTAAGAGTGTCCACCCCCAACCAAGAGTAGAAATACTGCTCTTTCAAGTTCTTTCTCTTGAGGTGATCTTTTGTGGTGTTCTCTCCTGCCTTTTTGATTTTGGAGAGAAATGGAGAGACAACTATATTTTTCTGTGTGTTTTGGGTATAAAGAAAGGAAAAGACTAATGTAGTAGAAACCAGGAAATGGTCTTTATGAGACATATAATCAGATTCTTTCTTCTCATGGCAGGTGATGGAAATGTACAGAAACAGTGGGAGAAGCCGGTAACTTATAGGAAGCCAAGATGACAAGAATTTTAAAAAATAATCAGTGAGTAAAATTTTGTTAGCCCTTTAGAATTCCGTTGACTACAGGGTGAATTTTCTGTAAGAAACCATGGTAAAATAACAGCACAATTAAATACCTCAAAAGTTTAAAAGAGAAAATTTTGAAAAGTAAATATGCAAACACTACAGAAAGTTGGTGCCAACATTTGAGAAATTTTGCTTTTGCATTTTTCTTTCTTGGTAGAATGTGTCATCTTAGGTTGGGTATGTCAGTTTGGTGGATAGAGCATAAGTATTTAAAGAGTTGAACGAGGATTCCTTTTACATTAACCTTGGAGTAGCCCTTCTCAAATGCAGATCATTCTTCATTCCATTGGTTCTGTGGTCCCCATTTCTTACCCACTTTTTGTGGGTACATTTTGGAGGTAAATATGAATAAACTTGGTGAATATGAATAAAAGTCAGCTCTTTGTCTATTCCTCTTCATTACACCATTTTCTTTTACATATCAAAGGCCATTAGTGCTTGTTAATTATCTGACAGTTATAGGTGGTTGGTTTTGGTTTCGTTATGGTAATGATAACGTTAGTAAGTGGGGTAGTTACTGGAAAGATCATACATTTTTGAGTCAGACATTCATAGACCTGGTTACTCAGCCTCTCAATCTCAGTTGACTCATCTGTATATTGGATTTGATAATACCTCTCATGAAACGAAATACCATGGGGATAGTACTTTGTGCTGTGACTGGTACATTCCAGGGCCACAATAAAAGTAGTTACTTTCTATCCTCATATTTGTATCATGATTTATAGTTTACAAGCCTTTTTCTTGACTTAGAAGACTGGCCAGCTGAACTTCCTGAGCTCCTGTCAGGCAGTGGTGGGTTAACATTGCAGGTAGTGATATGCAGGTAAATGTTTAGAGCCAGCCCTGATGGGGGGAGGGGGTTGTAGTGTTTGCTGATTTCCATGGTGTGAACACTCCCACCATAGCTGATTTCACACTACCAGCAAAAGTCACCGCCAGCAGAGTTGGGAAGGGATGTGCAGGAGCACGCTGTTTTATGATCTCCTACCAACCAGGTACAATAGTTGCAAAGAACATCAAGAGCATTGATAATAGTAAAACAGGAAGTGACGTGTTTTGAGTATTTATGATCTTTGTTCTTATTATAGTTTAATTGTATGTTTATGTAATTTAACTTGTAATGATGGTGTGTTTAACAACTGCCTTGCCAAAAATCCTGAGAATATGCAATTTGTTCTAAGGGACTGGTATGAGCTGGCCCCAGCTCACCACTGATTGTAAGTTTCCTATTGTGAAGACGTTTCCAAGCCACAAATCTTCAATTATCTTTCTCAGCCCTGGTGGTAAGAGTTTGGTTTGCTCAACATCATTAATCATTAGAGAAATGCAAATCAAAACTACAATGAGATATCATCTCACACCGGCCAGAATGGCCATCATCAAAAAAGCTAGAAACAATAAATGCTGGAGAGGGTGTGGAGAAAAGGGAACACTCTTGCACTGTTGGTGGGAATGTGAATTGGTACAGCCACTATGGAGAACAGTATGGAGGTTCCTTAGAAAACTACAAATAGAACTACCATATGACCCAGCAATCCCACCACTGGGCATATATATACCCTGAGAAAACCATAATTCAAAAAGAGTCATGTACCAAAGTGTACATTGCAGCTTTATTTACAATAGCCAGGACATGGAAGCGACCTAAGTGTCCATCATCGGATGAATGGATAAAGAAGATGTGGCACATGTATACAGTGGAGTATTACTCAGTCATAAAAAGAAACGGAATTTGAGTTATTTATAGTGAGGTGGATGGACGTAGAGTCTGTCATACAGAGTGAAGTAAGTCAGAAAGAGAAAGACAAATACCGTATGCTAACACATATATATGGAATCTAAGAAAAAAAAAAAGATCATGAAGAACCTAGGGGTAAGATGGGAATAAAGACACAGACCTACTAGAGAATGGACTTGAGGATATGGGGAAGGGGAAGGGGAAGCTGTGACAAAGTGAGAGAGTGGCATGGACATATATACGCTACCAAACGTAAAATAGATAGCTAGTGGGAAGCAGCTGCATAGCATAGGGAGATCAGCTCGGTGCTTTGTGACCACCTAGAGGAGTGGGATAGGGAGGGTGGGAGGGAGGGAGACGCAAGAGGGAGGAGATATGGGAACATGTGTATATGTATAGCTGATTCAGTTTGTTATAAAGCAGAAACTAACACACCATTATAAAGCAATTATACTCCAATAAAGATGTTAAAAAAAAAAAAAAAAGCAAACCTGGCCTGGTTTTGAATCCATGCTAAGTAAACCAAGTTATCATGCCCCCATAGCTTCTGGAATGAAGATAAGGGTCAGGATCAGTTTAGAATTTAGACTTATTTTCTTAAGAGTGTGACTGGCATTCTCACGTTTTTAACTCAGCTTTGTAACTGGCCCCTGGCACCCCTCACTTCTTCTGGCTTTCGAGTGCCAGTGCTTGGAGATAAGTCAGACTGTTCACTCCCTTTTGAACTCCCTTCTTTCCCTTCTCTGTACTCCCGTGACTCTGCATTTCCTCAGGTAGTGACACTTTGGGGACAAGCAGCCAGGGTGCCCCTAACTAACCATGGCATGTAGCTTTGCTTTTGATTCAGAAATTAAGGAAAAGGAATTGTCTCCAGAGAGAGCGAAACAAAACCAAACAAAAAACCTGGGCGGTTTAAAGTTCATACTGGCTGGATTAAACCCTTAGGGGATCAAATGGGAGGAAGAAGGGAAACTGGGCCAGATATCTCAGTGTTTCTTCCGGAAGCAGTTTCTTCAGTTTTCTCAGGTGCCCTTTAGAAGGGAACAATTGAAGCCTGAAATTGCTAAGTAACAGCTAAAATCGTGGTGGTTGTTTTTATTTTAAATCTCACCCACCTAGTTCTCAAAACACATTCTTTATTGAACCTTCAAAAAATGCCTTGGATATTTCAAAACATTCATTTGTGTCAATTCCCTGAATCAGACTTACATAATCTTAAAACATTTATTTCCCTTATTTCTTCCTAAAACAATAGGTATCTATATTTCCTACTGAGTCAGGATTGGACTTGGATTATTGCAAAAGTAGTTCTTGTCCGTTTGAAGAGGAAGCTCATGGATAAAAATCTGAGAGACTTGCCTCTGGATTAAGAAATATTAACCCACGTCTTAAACAAGTTGAATAAGGGTGTCTTTGGTAACTTTGAAAGCAAACATGGGAGTAATGATTAATAGAGAAATTTTGCCACAGATAAAATATCCTGATTGACCATTTCTCTCTCCAGAATGGACCCTATGCAATTTCTGAACATCCCCACTATAGATGAATGTTTGATTAGAGCACTACTAGGTGTACAGTCTTCAAATGTGTAAATTTTATAGCCTTTCTTTATGTTCAAATCAACACACTCAGTAGTTTCTGGATACTTGGGTCATGGGTTATTAGGGTAGATTCCAGTAAATGTAAAACAGGCTTACTCCACTTCAGGAGTTGATAATCAAGCCTGAACAAAGAAAACTGCCATTTCAAAACAAATGTGGTAAATGTTATAATAGATATATTAGACTCTCAGGAAACAGACAGGAGAGAGGAATTACCTGTGTGATAAGGGTGGGCTAGACCGGGGGGTGGGGGGGGGGGCGAGGAGGGTTTCAGGAGCAGATGACATTTGAATTGGGTATTAATGATTAATGCCTTTTAATTAAAATACACTTTTTTAGATTATAAAAGTTAACAATGCTAATTGGGAAGAGCTTTAAAGTGTGAAAATTACTAAGATTCGAAAAATCATTATCACTGCCCAGAGATACCATTACTAGCTTTGTTTTTGTATTCTGCCATACTCTTCCTGTGTCTAGATTAGATACATATTTTTCCTCCCTAAAATGGGTCATTATTAATATTGTTTTGAAACCTGATTCAACTGATAATATACTGAGACCATGCCACCTCAATAGGTATAATCTACAACATTTTTGTTATTGTTTTGTGGCATTCCATGTATATGTGGTCTGTAATGGATTTAACCATTTCCCTATTAGTGGGCATTTAGGTTGTTTTCAACTTTTCATTCTTGTAAAGCACACTATGATGAACATCTTTGTGTATGCACTGTGGTGCACTTACCTAATCATTCAATATTTGGGCAGGATCTTTGAACAGAGTTGGGGCAGTGCCTAGGGAATACTCTAGGTAGGACAAACAGTTTGAGCCAAGAGGCAGAGATGGGAAAGGAAGATTCCATTCTGGGGAAAGGCTGGAACTGTAGTTTGGTAGAATGCAAAGAGCGAAGGCAAGTAGTGCTAATTAGGGCTGGAGCCTTTGATGCTAAGTCCTTTATTCATTCTCAGTTGGGAGCCACGCATGGAATCTATATCATACTTGAAATGAAGACTGGGTGTCTTCAGTTTTCCTTAATTTCTCTTCTTTGGGAAGAAATAAAAATTATTAATAGTGCTGCCTTCTGAAACTTCTTGAGAACCTTAAGAAACTGATCAGTCAGGGAGTAAACAAGTAAGAGAAGTCATGGGGAAAGTGTGTATGTACAGATAAAACTCAACTAGGGGAGCTTATGGTTTTGACAGGGGAAGGAAACATCATTAATAAATGCATTTTCTTCTTAAGGAATTTAAACAAACTATTTGTGATTAAATTTAATTTGGGAAAGACATGGGTTAAGACATAGATATCATAATTTAATAATAATACTACCTTATATTTGTTGAGTACTTTTATGTGCTTATGTGTTTTAAATATGTTGTTTTACTTAATCTCTCAGCAACCTTCTTAGGACGTGTCAGGGATTATCTCCATTTTGCGGGTGAAACAGAGGCCTCAAAGGCTCCTTTGGTGAGAGGTCACCAGACTTGGGGTTCCAGTTCAGGAGCTGCTGGGGCCTTGGGCAAGTCCTGGGATCACACCGGGTTGGTTGTAAGGATACAGTGAGACAACATCTGAAATATTATGAAAACACCATAAAGTACCACAGACATGGAAAGACTGCTTTTTTATAATAGGACATCTTCTTCTATCACTACTGAAGGGAAGCAAGCACTTCGCTAGCCATTTTCCATTTCCTTTGTGGTAGATTATATTATTGTCAAAACATTTGCTATTCCTCCCTGCCCACCCTCCATCCTGTGAGAGGATATTCTTTCCCACCCCACTGAGGGCTGAGCCCTGTGGCTGGCTTGCCATAGGCCTTGCAAATAATAAGAAATGTAAATACCCATGATGTGCCATTTCCAGGCAGAAATGGAAGAGACATTGCCTGATTCTGCCGTCTTTCTTTTCTCTCTGCCGTGAGATCAGCCTGTCCCAGTTAGGGGTGCTCCTTCTGCCTTGGTCGCAGAGTGAAGACAACATGGAGCCCAGCCTTGGCTCACCTGCAAAGAACCAAACAGGACCAGAAATAAACCTTTCTCTGTTGTTGGCCTCCAAAATGCTGGTGTTGTTACTGCAGCATATTTCAACCTGAACTGATCCGCTCCTTTTTCACCCATTAGGTACCACCCTGTCTCCCTTTCAGGACACACACACACACACACACACACACACACACCTTGTACAGAGAACTTCCTTTTTAAGTTGAGAAACAGTGTTCCCCATCATCTGTTGTACTACACTCTTCCTCCTGCATTGAAGAGGTCAACCTTCATCAGAGGTTATCACTTCAAATAAGGCATTTAAATAAGGTATTTAGGGTTGACCAACTTGACTCTTAGTTTTTTTTTTCTTCTAACATTTGTAGAACATGTCCCATGTCAAGGTCTGGACGTCTGGAGGCTTAAAAAATCCAAGCCCTGGACCCAGCCTTCAGGAATCTTAGAGTACGATGCAATTGGATGCTGTGTATCCCAGCAGCTATAAAACAAGGCAGACAGTGTCGGGTGCTGAGGGAGAGTGTCACTTTGATAATTGGCAAACTGTGTTCATGTAGGTGTCCCCACTTTGTTGTATGCCATCCTTAAGATGGTCTTTAAATGTCATTGCTTTCTTAGTTAAGCTTATCTTCCCTTTTCCGTCTCCTCCTTAGCATGTATTTACTGTACCATTTAATTTGCATTGCGTGTTAGACTTCCTTATTCTCAATATGTAGTTTTTAGTCACACAATTTATACTGACTCTCTCACTAGCTTAGTGTATATGTCCTTTCTTTAGACGTATATTGTAAACTCTTTAATTTCTTTATCTTAATGCTTCCCCATAATATAAGCTGTTTAACTCCCTGTTACAACAAAATTATTGACTATTTTCTTTGATTTTCCCCCCTCAAGTTATTTGTCCTTTTCTCCATGATGCATGAAGTTCGTTGTTATTAGTCCATGTGCTCCTTTTCTTTTTCTTCTTATGGTGTCTGATGTGTTTAAGGCTCTGCATGGGAGAACCAGTTTGTCTTGGCTTACTAATACCTTACCTCAGTTTGGAACAATTTCCAGTTGACCTGTCATATTTCAGGTCATGTGCCTAGTAATCTGTCTAATGACTACTCCTGGCTTTGGACCATGGAGTAAAACCAAAAGCTCCTACAAGTCTGTCTGATGAGCAGTTTCTAGATTAAGACAATGTACAATTTACCTGTGCCCTTCCTTTATGATTGAATTCAGCTGTTCTGTGTCTCATTACTCATGATCACTTCTCCAGTTTAATTTCAGGAGGCACTGGGTTAATTTATTATTAGAGCCCCATCTTGGACCAAGGGCTTTCAAACTTTTTGTCCAACATGCACAGAAAGAAGCAATTTTCAGCCTCCATCAGATAGGATGGAACACTCAGGGAGCTGCCATGGTTTATCGCTAATGGTCTGCCTTTAGGTTGGGCGGTGTGTTCATGATTGTTCATGTTAATATTATTTTTCCTGACAAATAAGTTAAGTATTGTGTTGGCCAAAAAGTTTGTTCGGGTTTTCGTAACAGAAAAACTCGAACGAACTTTTTGGCCAACCCAATATATTCTCTTGTATGTAGTAAATACTGCATAACCAAAAACATTTTTTAAAATGTGAAATACAGGTAAAGCTGTGAAATGCATCCATTGCATTTATTTTGGCAGAACTGAGTCACCTTAGCTAGTTATTTTTGCAATTTTAACTTTCTTCTAAAACACCTAAGTGCCCTCTAAGATAATGGTCTCTTTTTTCAACAGGGCAAAATCAATTTTTTATGAAGATACTATTTATAGACCCTTAATTTGCAGACGATCTTCATGTCAGTACAGGCATCTGTATAATTTAAGGTTTACCCAGAGAAATATTTTCTTTTGTTTTGCCACAGAGAAACACCTTCTCTTGGGAAGATATACAAAGTTAATGTCTGGCTATTGACTGTGTATGATGCCCACTAGTTCCTTCTCTTCTCTGCAGGGAAATCTAGATGCTTTCACACAGAGTCTGAAATGTTAGCTCAGCTCTTAGTCACCTGAACTGAAAGCCCGCTCTTGTCTGGCTGCTACAGATATCAGACAGAATAGTCCCAGCTTTGGGGTCAAACATTCATATCTCTGAAGCAGGCTCTGACTTGTCTTCATGATTGACCTTAGGCTTCAAAACCTTCTCGAACTCCCAGTTTCGTCGTGTGTTCAGTTGTTAATACCTGCCTTGCTGTATTGTGTACAGATTAAATGTAAAGTGATATGTGCACAATGGAAGCCACTATCGTTACTGGATACTCAGTAAATGAATTAAATTGAGCATGTTTTTCTTGCTGTAGGTGGAATTTCAAATACATTTTCCTATAGGAACAATGTTATGAATGGGGTTTGAGTATAGTGTTAGAAATATTATTAACATTGTACTTCAGATAAATCATGAGTTCAATAGGCCTTTAAAGTCTGGCAGAGAAGCCAGTCTCTCTACATTTGGTCTCTAGTGAAATGCATTTCAAGTGCCACAGAAGTGTTCATGAACTTTAGAGTTCATTAAACAACTTTCAGAATGTAACTTATTACCAGGTTGAGGACTGCTTAGATAAGCTTTTGCGTTAGACTTGAAGTGGAATTTCTTGATAGGTGGTGATATTTTGGGGGCAGACAAACGAGCCCCCCTTTCCACTTCTGGGAAGTAAACTCGCCTATCTTCTGGAGGACTTGCTGCTCTTCCCGCCAGTCCAACGAGGTAGTTCTAGTGTAGACCAGTCAGTCATGGGACCTTGGCCACTGGAGTGGCTACATGGCCCCAGGCTGGACCAGCATGAGGTTTTCTTAAGAATTTTAAAAATTATAACTATGGGGTAGTCCCTCTTAGTGGCAGAGCTGGGAGTTAAGTGGAAGAAGGCAGATTTTGGGAAGGGAGAACAAAGCCAACCTGTAGGAGCAGAGATGTCCTCTTGTCCTGGTGGAGTTCATTTTGAGTTGGTCCCAAAGCCTAGCCGCCCCCGTGGCTTTTGTGTTGCTAGACTCAGCGAGTCTGTCTTGCTTCTGCCTCTGCTCCTTCAAGGGGCCTTTCTGTTACCTGCAAGTTAAAGAATACTGAATAATTCATTTGGTTGTTTGTACTTGGAATATTTAAGAAGTCTGTGTCTTCGTCATGGGCAATTATAATAAATGTAATTGCATAGTAGGTTGGCTGATTTATCACGTAGCTTTTTGAGAACAACGGTAGCGTTTATTCCCATCTCATGAAAGCAGAAATGTGTTAGCACTCATCAAAGGATACGAGTGACTCCGTGCGTGTATGTATGATAATGACTCTTGGACAGAGGCTTGCTCTAATGCAAATGTCATATAGCTTTTGATTTTAAACCATATAAACAAATGGAAACTTATGATGGTTCTAGTAGTTACAAGTTGCCTCGGAGAACTGCCATTTGCTACCTTTTATGCTTAGGAGCACTTGTAGGTAAACGGGTAGATGTTTCTATTTAAGGGGGAATTGGTACTTTGGTAAGATGGTCAGACATGTATGTATGTGTTCCTTACTTGAGACGGATGATAGAATGACTTAGTCTCTCTGTTCACGTGAGTGGGTTAGTATTTGGGGAACTGAGATTGTATGTGCTGACACTCTTCTGTAAACTGTACTTCCCTTTAGGAAGTATCAGATTTGCTTTCTCAGTAGTGGCATTCTTTATTGTTGGAACATGTCGTAAAGAGCAAAGACACGCATCTGCCACTTGGGTTCTACTTGCCAACTGGTTTGAACAGCTATAATATTTGTGTATTCTTGGTGTGTCAGCAGTGAAAAGGAAAGTTTTCCTTTCTCCTTTGTGGCTGTTATGTAACTTAAACGTCATTATCTCAGCAACCATTCAGAATCTGCTAGGTCCTGCGGGATACAAGGCCTCTGAAACACCATCTCTGCCTCCGATGGACTTTTGTCATCTGCCAAGAGAGAAAAGTCAGGGATTTCAAAAAGAAGGAAGATACGAAGGCTCTCTAAGTCAGTTTGAGATGGAGGTATAAAGAATAAGGTCTGTAGGCATTTGGAGGAGAGGAGAGTTCCCTGGGGCTTGAGCCAGTGAGGAGGGTTCCAGGAAAAGGAAGGGGTTTGAGTGGGTCTGGAAGGTAATAACTAGTAAGAAGAGTGAGAAAGGACATCCGACAGAGGCCATGGCATGGGCTCAGGTGTGGAGGTGATAATGTGCCCATTGCATTAGGGGAACAACAAGTAGACCGGTGGGGTTATTTGGCCGAGGGTTTTTTAAGTGGAAGATGGGGTTGGAGAGGTGAAAGCCAGCTTTTGAATGACAAACATTATGGCACTGGGGCCGGAGCTAATCGTTCCTTTTTTTTAACCATAGCTTGACAGGCTTTGTACTTCGCATTTTAACTTTAGGCGACTAAGATATCCTAGAAATAGTGAGCCTTTTTCTATTGTGAGGATGTTCTAATAACATTGGTAATTATGTCCTTATTTCCGAAGCATAAGGATCATTGTAAACATCTCTTGGGTGCTTTGAGTTATGATCTCAGGTGCACTTATTTATGAAGCCTTCCTTCTTCTTGAACGGAGCACCCACTTTATACATTTTCACCTTTACTGCGTCCTAGACAATAGAAACAAACTAGGTTATCTCTCTCTTTCCTGTATGGGCTACCTTTCCCTTTTTCACTTTCACGTATCTCAGCATATCTATGTATGGCTGCACGCATGCGTACAATTGCGTATTTAAAACTGCAGGGTCACGAAGTTTATTGAGTTGCTCATACACACATAGTATGTATATATATATATATATATATATATATATATATATATAGTCTTCTCATATAAAAGAGCTACAGTTCTTGATGTAACAGCCAACATATTATCAGTTTGGCCAGTATAATTGATGGTAATAGTTTCATAAACAGAAAATCAATGTGCCTTAAAATAGGTATGTATTTACATGAAGTTTGAAGAAAGTTGCCTGTAAAGCAAATGTTTTCCTCTTGATCTCTACTATAAAACTATACTAGTTTAACTGATAGAAAGAGGACCCCCGGTTTATGACATGATGGCACGCTGGACTCTGACATTTATCACATGATGGTGATGATGATGTGTTGGGAGCACAGAGGATGGGACTCAGTGACCCTGGCACGAGGGCATGGATGACTGAACCAGGATGGAAAAGGTGTGAAAGACATTAGGAAGGTGTCATCATGCCTGGGGATAGTGAATTGTCAATAGAGAGGGAGGGAGCTCAGATGACTCCAGAATTTAATTTACAGTGTCTAGGACAATAAGATTACCTTTATGAGGAATATGAGAGTCAAGAGTGATTTATCGGTTTCATCATCTAGGATATAGGCCCAGTTTATGCCTGTTGCTAAAGTTAAATGTTAGGTTATAGGCTTATCTTCTGCCTGCTCTTTTGGACCATAACTTGGTCTTAAAACTGGAAGAACGCTTAGAAATCTGCAGAGAGAGATGAAGCAGTTTACGTAGGGCAATATACCTGATCACTTATTGGCAGAGATTAGGACAGGAGCTCTTGACTCCAGGTGCAGAGTTCTTTCTATTCTTCTATGATGGTTTGAAGAAAAGAATAGCATTTTAGAAAGGGCCCTTGATCTCACTTAAGATTTTATCTTTGGTTTAAAGAGTATTTTAAAGAAATCTTGGCCTATGGAATGACTGGTTTTAAACAAATATGAGGAAGTTAAACTCAGGAGATTGTCTCCAAAGCCAAGATAGTTTAATTGGTAACTTAAAAAAAAAAATTATTCCTCTGCAAAAACTCTCTTCCCTCACTAGTAACCAACTCTTAACTGGTGCTCAGGACCTAGCACTTCTGTGGTCTCCTGTAATTTGCCAATTCCAAGCTACTTTAAAGTTTCTTTTCATTACTTCTATTCCAGAATGATGTTTAGGGTACAGTGACCGAGATAGAATGAATATTTCCAAAATCACTCTTACTCTTTAAAAGTTGGTTTAATTGTGGCATAAATGGAATCATTCCAATTTTAAGCCTTTTTTTCCCCCTGCTACTAATAAAATTTCTCTTGTATAACAGGAACACCAAATCCAAGAATCCTAAACCAAAAGCTTCTTCAGTTTTCTATCACTTAAATAAGGGACTCAGACCATGCAAATACCAAAGAACTATTTCAGCTCGAAAATTCTTTGGATATTTTAACATTGAAAAGAATTTAAACAAAAATTATGGGCCGGTTTGTCCACAGGTTTGGAGATTTTGATTCAGTAATCAGAGGGACAGGACAGCATTGTTTGAGTGCCCACTCTATGTCATGCACTGTCCAAATGCTCTGCATGTATTATTACATATAATCTGTCCAGCAAACTGTTGGGTGAGCATTTTGTCCCTTTCACTGCAGATAATTAACCCGCGCAAGATCATACAGTGTCAGAGGTTAGATCCATCTTGGAGGTTAGATCCCAATCTGCTTTGTCGCCAGATTCCATGCTCATTACCTCCAGGATCGCTGCCTAGCTTAAGAACTTTTACTAAGTAACAGAAATTAACATACATCCACTGATCAAGTATCTATCATAACAAAATTAATCCTTGTTTTGTAAGAGTTGTAAGGCCATCTACCATTTTCTTGACGTTGTTAAAGGCTTAAGTTTTAAAAAAAAAAAGTCTAAAAGGCTCCTAAGCCTCATATAAATCAAGAAAGGAAAGTTCCGCCTTAACCGACAGTGAACAAGCTCATTGGTTAGGATCACACGGGCTGACTCATTTCTTTTTTGCTGTGTTAGAGGGCCACACCCCGCATTCCAAAAAAACCTCTGCTGCCCGGCCACACCCGCGGCCTCCCTGCTGGAGCCTCTGGGTTTGGACCCGGCGTGCCCGCTCACAGCTGCTCGAGGGAGAGGATCCTCCCGCCACCCGCCCGCCGGGGCGTCGGCTGCTCAGCGCCGCGGTCCTTGCACTCCGACCCCTCAGGCCGCGGGAGAAGGCGG
Organism: Leucopleurus acutus; assembly: GCF_964270905.1. Lineage (NCBI taxonomy): Eukaryota > Metazoa > Chordata > Mammalia > Artiodactyla > Delphinidae > Leucopleurus > Leucopleurus acutus. The sequence goes on from NC_139156.1 coordinate 38,493,936, forward strand.
CCAGGGCCCGCCGAGGCGCGGGCGCACCCGAAGAGCCGGGGTCGCGGGTCGGCGCGCCGCCGTCCGCCTTCGCCTCTCCGCCAGAGTCCGGGCGGGCAGCGCGCACCCTGAGCGCGCCGGCGCCGCGCGCAAACTTGGCGCCCCGGGAAGTTTCCCGAGACTTGGCCTCCTGGGAGGAGAGACCGTAAGTACTGCTCCTTCTGGGATACTAGGTTTCATTAGTGTGCTCTCTGGGGGACGCGTTGTAGCAGTCACAGACGGTGGGACCTGGTTAAAAGCCGGGACAAACAGCCTCCCTTTGCCTTGCAGAAGACACTCGGTACCGCAGTCGTTGCCATTCCTTCTACAGCGAAGTAAAGGGACTCTTAGTTTTTACTAAATCCGCCTTGATGATCAAACAGGCAATAGCTATTGACACCTGAGAACGCTCACAGGGTAGTTGATAAAACAGTGGATCGGGATAGGCTGCGTCAACAAATGCTCTGAATGTTGCGGGGTGCTTTTGACAGCCAAGGATCCAGGGGGTGGTTTCGGTTTGGGGTTATCCGGCTTTCCTAATGGAGGTTTTTGAGGTAGTGGGGTTATATTTACAGCTTGGTTACTCAGTTTTGGGGAACTACTCACTTTCTCAGATTCCAGTCCCTGTACAAAAAGGTCCTTCAGCCAACTTCTCTGGCTGGTTCGGAGCGAGCTGGTGAGTGAGATCTGCGCTCAGTGCCAGAAGGAAGCACGTGCTCCCTGTGATTTGGAGTGGGCATGTTTACTCCACAGCCATGCTTTCTATTTATTATGGCCAGGTAACTGCTCTTGTGGAATTTGCGGAAGTAAATACACCGAGAGAATGCATGGCACTTGCTTTTTTCCCCCCTCCCTCTCCTATTTGAGTTTGCTGTGTGTAGATGTTACTTAGGTTGTAACGGGAACCAGGAGACCTAAGGTCTATTAACCCTGTTGAACTGATTGTCACTTTTAAATTTATGTAGAAATAGTGAGCTTCTTTTAAAAATCTGCTCTTAATTAAAACTGCTTTTTAATGTAAGAAGTTAGTCAGCAAATGCATAGCAGTTTGTATGGTGCAGGCAAATTATTTTCTTCCAAGAGGGATGGGGAGGTAGAGGGCAGGAGAAGCATAATCTTGTGATTATTGCTGTTTTACTAAGGACATAGTGCAACAGACAGGTATCACCACCAGAAACACTGACTGTGCTGAAAAGGCAGGCTGAAGACTCCCTTGTAGCATAAAGGATGACAGGAAAATGTAAACTGAATTATGAAGTTCCAAATATGAATTATAGAGGTATGAAGAGTATCTTTACACTTCCTTCATTTTTGAAGATGCAGACTCTAATGCAGTAGACAAGCTCCGTAACAGAAAGAAAGAGTAAAGTGCTTTGCAGCTGACTTCTTTAGCTCTATAAAGGAAACTACTCTAGAAAGAAATCACTTCCAAGTGGAATAATTAAAATGTTTTTTAGAATTTTTAATTAGTTACACTTTGAACTCCTAGTACCACTGTTTTTGTGCTCATGGGCTAATGGGTAAACTCAACTTGCTTTGAGTTTAACTGATCAAACACCTCCTGTGAGAGGTAACACCTTGGGATCCCATTTCTTTTGGGAAACAGACTGTGATATTGACAGAAATGGCCTTAAGTCCACTGGGGTACTTGGAACAGCCCCCTCAGGTGGTGAGCATGGGAAAATATGTCTAAAATCTAAAGGGATAATTAAATTTTAATTTTGATTCAAGTTTTACCTAATAGTTGTAACAGAGCTGAACATTTAAGTGAGATGCTTTGCACCTGCTACCTCATTCTGTTTTTCCCAATAATGCTGAGAGGTAGAGGTATTATCGTCTCTGTTTTGTGATGAAGAAACAGCCTCAGCAAGGTTACATAATCTCAAAATTTCACAGTTGGTTAATTTAATTTATAATACAAGGTAACATTTAAGGTTTGTAATTTTTCCCATGTGGCCCCAAGTGCTCCTAATATAGTGTTGATTTTTCTGTGAGAAATAATCTAGAGGTGGTTCTGGGTTCAAAGAAGATTTTTAAGGAGTTTTAAAAGCTCTGCATTGCCCCAGTACCAAAATATCAAAGTTCAAGGAATAATGCATTTACTTTGGAAGCTTGTGGTTTTCAAATATTAACTAACATGAGCCTGTTGATACCTGAGGCTGCCTAATAGTTGCTGATTTGGAGGGACTTTCTCCTGCCATCTTCCCTGAAGCCCTTCTGGTTCTGGATGTGCAGATTCTTCTCCTCATCAAGGACAGCTTGGCTGTTCTCTAATTGTAACACCAAGCAGCTGGGTCCGTGGACGTCCAGTGGTTGAATGTCTGAGTGTACTCCAGCAGTATTTTATATGCTATGTGAAATGATTTTAAATTTCTGCTAGCACTTAGGTTAATGTTGAACCTGTTTGTTGGGAATGGTAAGGTCATGAAAGGCACACTCTGAACGCTAAGCTTTTCTTGTTAGACGGGAAAGGCTCAGCGTGTCTCACCAGGGGCAGCCAATTCTGAGAGTCCATCTGCTGGATCATCTGTTGGGATGTCATATAATATACAAGAGAACATGCCACCTTCTTAGAAGACCACGGACTACAATATCTATTCCAGGACCGAGTGTGGCTCACACCCTCCCTCATCATTTTTGCCATCTCTATGACACTGAACACCCACCCAGCTTCCCAAGCAAAGCAAGGATGCCTTGGCCTCCTCCTTAAACCTCTCTAAACCCTAGCTGCTTGAAATGACTGGAATTCTTGAGGATGTTGAAAGGACATGCCAGTGTGATGATAAAACCATTTGGGGGTGATCTTGAGAAAATCATGGAGAGAAAGAAGTATGCCAGACAACTTAGGTTTTGAAAACCGGGGAGATGGTAAATTCTGGAAACTTTAGCTGCAGAGTGTATGTTGCTGTTTAGCAGACTAATAGATCACATTTTTGAAAAGATGGATTGGGACCACTTAAAAAATCGTGGTGGTGATCAGTATCTAGCATCACTCATCTCCAGTTGACCTTTCTTTTTCGATAGTTGCTGAACTAGTATATCAGGACATGCCATAGATACGACATGTCTGCTCTGGAAAAACATTTAACAAAGGGCGGTGTGTATGCTTTACTCAAGGTGGACAAAGTGGGTGGACAATAGTGTAGGTAAGTGGGTTTGTGTCTTATACCTGAAGAGGGCTGATCAGTAGGGTGACGTCAGACTTGAATAAGGTGCCCGCAGTGTGCCTTAATGAGGGAGTTTGATACAGCTGGACAACAAAACACACACTAGTAGAGACAGAGAATTTAGAACCAAGGAGGTGATAATCCCACAGTTCTTTGAAGCACTGTAGATAGTGATTAAGAACAAGGACTTTGGAGCCTGCCCTTGGGCAGGTTATTTGAGCGCTCTGTGCCTCAGTCTCTTCATTCATAAAATTCAGATAATAATACTTCCGTCATACGGCCATTGAAAATGTTAAGGATCAAATTAGATTATTCAGGAGAAGTGCTTAAAAACAGAGCCTGACTGTAAATTGTATGTGCCGCCTTTTAGTGTTTCGTTGTTGCTACTGCTTTTTCTTCCTGTGGCAATGTTGTGCATATTTCTGGGTTTATGTTTAAGTGTGTGTCCAGAATGGAGTAATCAGGTTTTGGAGAGGGTCTAGAAACTATATGAACAGTGGTTGAAGACGCTGGAGACGTATACCTTAGTGTAAAAGCTGAGAGAGAGTGATCATATACTGTGAAGTGAAGCAGAGGTGGTCACATTCTGAATTCTGAGACATTTCATGCAGTCTAACAAGTGCTTTCTCTTAAGGAGCTGTAGCTTGGTATCAGAGAAATCTCCATTAAACTAGGATTTAGTAGAATTCTTTCCTGGTTATCAGTATAGCCTTTAACCAGGCAGTTAACTCAGTCGCTTTCCTTGGGGTGTGAGTTACCCCTCAAGGGACATTTGGACATAGTTTTGATGGATGCAGCTGGGGTGGGAAGATGTGCTGCTGGCATTTGACGGGTAGAGGCCAGGGATGCTGCTAACGTCCTGCAATGCACAGGACAGCCCCCAAACTAAAAATCATCCTGTTCAAATGTCGATAGTGCTGAGGCTGAGAAACCCTGGCTTAACTCTTCAATATATGTGTTTCTCTTTGTGAAGTGTGAATACTGATCTTTGCTTTAGGGACATCACAGAGTAGCTTTAAGAGTATATTTGTGAAAGGGCCTTTGAGAGTTAATGTATTCTGAAATCTGCAGATGTATACGGCATATACCTTTTATCAGCAGCGGCACATTAAAATATTATTTGCTCCGTTCCAGGGAGGAATATATTACAGTGGTTTGAGAGTCCAATAAGCCTATGCTTGAATCTCAGCGCTACCAATTCAACCTGCTGTGTGATTAGGGGCAAGTTTCCTTATGTGTGAAAACCCAATTCATGTTTCATAGAGTGTGGACTGTGCTACCAGATTTACATTCATGCCTTGTATGTAGTAAGCCATGTTACAATTAACTGTTTTGGCAATGGGATTGAGTGGTGCTTATTAAAATGTAAGATTTGGAAAGAGGATGAATAAAGAAATTGGATCTTAATATTAAAAGACAGAAAACAAAAAGTCTTCTTGTCTTCAGAAATTAGGAGAGGTGAATGTCTTTGCAAGTGTTGATTTGGCCTCTTAGGTAAGGACCATAATATGCACCAAGGTGAGAAGCGCTTATCTGAGGAAGAGGATGAGTTGCATGGAAAACAAGAGTTACCTACGTCATATTAGTCTGGAACTAGCCAGGATATAGTTTCTAGGTTTGTGAATTGCTCCACTACAAAAACTTGTAATGTTTGTTCTTAAGCAGTGTAATTCGCTCTGTTTTTTCATCTTACTCTTGATATTACGGTTTCTTAATATATTTTCCAGTGCCTTAAGATGTAAGCAACACACCCAGCCACTGAATGTGCAAGTGCGTCAGCTTTGCAGTCTTAGTGATTTCTGTACCTTCTCAGCCTCCCCCCAAAAGATAAGGCAAAGCTCTCATGTGATCACTCTTCCTGTCACCTCCACTTGTGCACCAGCTGTGGACCTAGAAGTCTGGAGTCCATCCACAAGGCCCACTGTTTTCCTGCTGCTATGGCAACCTATGTCAGTATGTAGCATATCCATAAAATCAGTTGAAAGTTAATGTATTTGACTTACAAGTGTGATTACGTGTGTGTGTGTGTGTGTGTGTGTGTGTGTGTGTGTGTGATAAGGCTTGGGTGGAAAGATCCCCAAGTGTGTACAACCCACCTGCTGTCTACTTTGTAAAGGCAGAATGTTTTGTAGGAATGTTCATCTCCCAAGGAGGTAGCAGTCAGAGACCCAGCAATGAAAAGTTCCCTGAGTTAGAAAGAGGCTCTTACTCAGGTTGGAGAGTGGAAGTTAGTGATTTTTTAAAGAGAGGCTACTCCTAATTTTCTTTCTCATGGTCCTTAACTGCATTGGAACTGAATTGTTTAAACCTCACATAAACATGTGACTTCAGCCCTCAGATGGAAGAAGTGTTTGTTAGTCCCCCAGCAGCTTGCCTCTCTCTGGGCATCTGGAAACTTTTCCTCCTGGAGCAGTGGGGAGAGTTCATGGCTGGCTCATACCAGGAGAGCGATGGCAGCCCCAAGGTGAAGTGCAGCAGCTGCATGTAGAATGGATCAAAGGGGATCAAAACACCCTTTGGAGAATTTATAACACAGACTAAGCCCTGTTAGTGCTCGGAGGCTTTCATTAAGCTAACGTTCAAGCTTGCTTAACTCTCCTGATTGTGCAGAAATAGAAGGTGGCATTCGAGACCCTCATGGTCTCAAGCTGCCCCTGATTTTCTGGGTAAGCATTCTTGGCAAAAACTCAGTGCTTCTAACGGAGAATCCCGAATTGGTTACACAGAATTGCATACCTCTGTGGGGTCAGAAGGCAAGAGTTTGATATGAAAGCAAAGCTGAAAGTCAGGTTCATGATAAACTAAATGGGATTGATAGATACATCACTATTTTAGATGGTGCCGTTGACCACAGTTCTTGAGACCTGACCGATGACTGCTCCACTTTAGGTACATCCTTATATGTATCATTTTGATTTCTCAGAGGTGGATGAGACTAGAAGATTCCATGAGCTGCCGAGAAAAAGTGTTGGAAGGCTGACTGTGGATTTACAAAGGCCCCTGGGCACCGGCTTGGTAAAACTCTTCGGTATTTGATACCAAAATCCAAGTTCTAGCCTTGTGCTGAGTCAACAGATCTAAAGATAGATTTCTTTGGGTTTTGAAACTAGAGTCTCACCAGAAGGCCCCAACACATTTTAGACATAAAAGGAACAAAGAGATTTAAAATGTCAAAGTAGAGTGTAATAGGATAGCTCATTCTCCATGTCTGAGGTCTGTTAGCTTGTATTTTTGGCGTTTAATGGTTTTCTAAAAATATGCTTCTTTCAATATCAGTTGTGGTTGGAGTTTTCTGTGCTGCTTCTTTTTTTTTTTTTTTTTAAGCTGTCTGTCCCCCTTCCCTGAAATTCGTAAAGACTTCATCTCCCTGTGGAGTTGTTGGCTCCTACCCTAAATGTGGTGTGTGTACCCTCATGAGGGCCAACAGGGAGACCCCTTCCACTTTCTGACTTGGATAAAAAGATAAGACCCCCAAAGAAACTATAAAACACCTCTGTAATGAATGAATCGCAGCAAAGATAGAGAAAGTAAGTAAAGAGATTAAATGGCTTCTAGGGCAGAATTATAACTTAGTTAAAGGTACTGGCATGCTAGTCTGAGAAGGGATCTGTTTGAAGGGGAATTTAGCAGACTGGAACTTGGAGAGGCCATGCTGGCCTCTCTACGGGAGAAGGTCCCCTGCCCCTCGTATAGTATCAGCAGGTCTCCGTATGGATCTTATCCCAGTGGTGGGGCCGTCTGTGGGCTTTTGAAATCAAATGGTTAGGTTCCCAACCTGACTCAGACTGTGGTCTTGCCCTCCCCACTGAACACCCTTGAGCCTACCTTTTTTTTTTTTAATATTTTTGGCTGTGCTGGGTCTTCGTTGCTGCACACGGGCTTTCTGTAGTTGCCGCGAGCGGGGGCTACTCTTCATTGGGTTGCGCAGGCTTCTCATTGCGGTGGCTTCTCTTGTTGCGCAGCACGGGCTCTAGGGGCGTAGACTCAGTAGTTGTGGCGCACGGGCTTAGTTGCTCCGCGGCATGTGGGACCTTCCTGCATCAGGGCTGGAACCCGCGTCCCCTGCATTGGCAGGCGGATTCTTAACCACTGCACCACCAGGGAAGTCCCCCCCGCCCCGAGCCTACCTTAACCTCACAGTGCAGTGTCGGGCCATACAGGAAGCCACAAAACACATTACCCTTCCATGCCCGTGATGCATCCTTCTGATTATAATTTGGGTTCCTCATGAATTATACTTTTCAGGAGACACAGGATCAGCAGATATCAGCATCCACCATCCAGTCTACATGGTGGTATTAAATTGACATTTTTACTTTACTGTCACCCTGAGTTTGGTTAGCCTGAACCCTCTCTTGATCACCATATTTATGAATTGCAAGGTTCAAGGGCCAGCCTTGGACTGTGGTAAGTCCACCAAGATGCAATACTCTGCACGGACTAGCTGGCTTCCCCACTGTTGCTTGTCTTCACCTTTTCTTACGTTGTGACTGGCAACATAAGAGTGTGATTCCCATCCTAATGATAGTATATTTTTTGCTTTTTCGAAAATGTTGAGAAGAAAAATGAGTGTAACGGAATGCTTATTCATGCTGGAAGTGTGATGGTCTATTGTGAGTGACTCATGTAAACATGAGTAAAGCAAACTAGAATACATTGTTATCATTACAGTTACCATGTAAACTAACTACTTCCTACTTTGCTAGTTAGTGTATCCTGTAATTCTCATTTAAATTGCACAAATTACTAAACAATTACGGAAGTCCCCAATCACAGCAGTTCATAGCCCACATTTCACAGTAGAATTTTTCAGTACCGTTTTGTATTGCTAAGATTCTTGTACATTTATGAAGTGTACTTTTATTTGGTTCTCAGGATAATATGGCCAAGTCTTTGGGGCATTAGGGTTCTGGAAGCTGTGGTACTTTTAAAGTCTATTCATGTAAAACTGTCCTTTTAATATTTTTATATTCCCACGGATATACTGAAACGATTCCCTGCAGTTAAGTACTGTTGATAGTAAGTGATTTTGTGCTATTCAGCAATGGTTTGATAATATCAGTCTAGTGGGCTGGGAGAGTCACCTTCTTAAACCTTTAGCATTTACTTCTGGGAGCAGAATTCTCAGGAGAAGCAGGAACCTGATGTTATTTACTTTGATGATGTCCACATAAAGGTCAGAGATGTGAAAGTGAATGTTTGTAACCCAGAAACTAGCCATCACCGGTCTAGATCAAAGGGAATGCCTCTTACAATTGGAGCAGCTCCGGGATAGATGCAGATATGTCGTGTGGCACACGGCCCTGGGAAGACTCTAGGAGAATCCTCTTGGAAAGAAAGTAAGGATTGGACTGGGACAATGCAGTAGGGAATAAGCAGGAGGTTATTCCCATTGGGTTGAAGAATAGGGAACACAAAGCAAGATTCTAATGTTATTTACAATTCCAGAGAGCTCCTCCTCTTAATGGACTGAACCCTATACTTCTCACCAGCCAACATTTTCTCCAGACCTTCATTCTCAAAGTGTGTTCAAAGGAGGTTTATTCTCTGAAAGTTTGTTAACTAAGTTATCTGAGTAAATTGTGTGTTCCTGTGGTTGGAGATCTGGTAGGCCAGGGGTTGTTATATTTTTAAATCGTAAATAGAATGAACAAAAGGGCTGATAGTTCTACAGTGCTTCTCTCTGTATCCACCTGTTCCCTGCGAACGCCCACAGAAACACCCACAGCAGGAGTTCTTCCCCACAATGGAGATGACCATATGCTAGACCTCTGCTGTCCAGTCCTGCAGCCACTGGCCACTTGCAGATATTTAAGCACATTAAATAAAATTAAATTAAACATTCTGTTTCTTAGTCATGCTAACCACATCCCGGTGCTCAAGAGCTACACGTGCTTGGTGGTTACCATGGTGGGCAGAACAGATACAGAACATTTACATCATCTCATCCCAGGAAGGTGATTCAGCCTTAAGGGAAAATATGTATTAAGGCATTGGATCCATTTTCAAAGAATTCCTGTATAAACCAAAACATTTCTAGGGTTTAACAAAGATGACTCTTTTAGGCCAAATGAAGGTATTAGTAGTATTATTGAAAATCTTAGCTTTCCTCAAGTTTCAACTTTGAATTCCAGCGGAGCATGACTGCTTTTGAGAGTCAAAGTGAATTATCAGCACATTATAGTGTAACTGGCTAGTCAGGGCCTAAGTAGGAAAACAGAAGCCACTTTTATTTACAATAGAGGGTATTTAGTGAAGTTCCTTCCACAGGTGATGGTGCAGCAGGGAGCCCACTGAAGAAGCCTAGAGATTAGCCCCAGCAGGAAGTCATTACCAGTCTCAGGCTGGAGGGACAAGTTGTGGAGGCTGTTATTGGAGCTCAGGGGCAGATAAAAGCCAAAGCCACAAAGGACATCCGGGACAGGAAGGTGAGAAGTACCCCGGCAGCTTCTGCTCTCCAGTCTTCTGCCAGCGCCTCCCATTGGTTGAATCCAGCATGTTGATCCCCTGTGACAACGCAGAGCAGAGTCGGGGACCAGAAGGGATGGATCTATCAGCCCAGGACCAACGCAGCTGGTATCTGGTGAGCTGAGCACCTCTTATGTATTAGGCTCGCCAAAAAGTTCATTCGGGTTTTTCTGTAACATCTTACAGGAAAACCTGAACGAACTTTTTGGCCAACCAATATAAGGTGACCTCATGCGTCCTGGCCTCCAGGCGTGCGCAGTCATGCTCTTTTCCATACATCACTTAGTAGACTGCATTACATGTTTCTCCCTTGAGATGGACTGTGAACTCCTTGGGGCAGGGACTGTGTTCCACGCATCTTGGTAGTCCAGGTCCCGCGCACATAGTGAGTACATTTTTAGGTTTTTAACAGATTGGTTCAAAATTTACTGAAGTGCGTTGTTTGGAAGATTTTTTCACAGAAAGCTTTCACTTTTTTTTTTTTTAAATAAAGAATATGTTTGCAGCCACCAAATTAAAAAGGTAGAAGCCAGCGCCCTCTCTAAGTGGGCAGGGAAGATGAGGAACCTAGGAATGTAGTATCATGAGTAAGAAGAATGAGTGGGAGAGGGGAGGGCCTGGAGATAGGGAACCAGGGCAGGAATCTTCTGGGGGAAGATTATTAGGGGCTAATAATTAAACGTCTGGACTAGCCCAGTTATCCTGAGTGCTATCTTTTCAGAATCCCTGTGGTTTGTCATTTTGGCTCAAACTAGGGAAAAGCGGAGCCTCTGAAAAGAACCTCCCCTGGCAACTAAAAATACTATACACTGATTATACAGAAATAGAAAATAAATCAGTTCCTGGTATGCCATCAGCTTTGGATCATTGACTTTTTTCTCCCAATATTTTAAAATAATACTGTAATCTTTAATATTGTAATAATATCTGTAATCTCATAGAGATTTTAAATTCAGTTTAATTACCCTGTTTTCTACACTGAGTCCACTACTGTCCTGACTCATGTGATGGTTTATGATAAAAGTAAATTTGCACCTAGCATAAAGTAAGCATTCGATAAATGTTTGTTCACCAAGTGAATGGCTATATGATTAGGAATCATAATGTAAAGCCTTCAGCTATTTTTCATAGCATGAAATCATTGCAGAGAGCTCTGATCTAAACCTGTATATTTCATTATCTGTATTATGTCCTTTAGCTGCTCACAATGGTTAGGCCTTATCTCTTTCCTTCACAGCTGCTGCATAAGGTAGGTATTATCATCCCCGGTCATGAGTAAACTTGCTGCTGCTTCCATGTAATGGCCAGACGTTCAAAGACGAGTACGAGCTGGTCTCTGCCCTAGAGGAGCTCAAGATCTGGAATGTAGGTCCATTTCAGTGGAACTAATCCTGTCTTCAAGGAGGCCTCTGCCAGGGGCCTTAGGGTGAGCAGGACTTGCCAGGGAACGGGAGTGGGGCCTACACGAGGCATTCTAGGCCAGGTTCACAGCCCCTGTGAAGACTTGGAGCCCTGAAACAGCCTGACACTTTGGGGTTCCTTGAGTCACTGAGGGAGACCAGAATGCAGAGGCTGGAAGAGTGGTCTCCTGTAGGAGCATGATGGTGTCACAGGGGCGGGGGGGGAGGTTTAAATAATGTTATCCTATCTTTAAGCTACTAAACTTTGATGGCAGGGAGGATCTTATATCTCCCTGGATTGTAATAACCCACGCGATCCCTTCTGAAGGCCAGGGTGTAGGCAGCGACAGTGGTTCCAAGCAAGAGAGGACATATTCCATTTAGGAGAAGTCTGTGGAATAGAATTGGTGGGACTTGGTGACCACGTTTATGTGAGAAGGTGAGGGAGAGGTGCGGAATGATGACAACCCTTAACCTACAAGAGAGTGCCTCTCCCTACTGTTCTTTTCCTTCCTCCCACCATACTCGAAAAAATGTCTTTTTTTTCATGACGTGGAATTTAACCTTAAAATTGCCCAGGTCTAAACTAACCAGGAAATCCTCAAGGGATAACCAGATTTTCTCCCTGAAGTGATTTTCATCTAAGTGGGAGAAGTTTTAATACAATGAAAAATCAGTGCTTCTTACTTTCTGCCCTTCTATGACTGTTATCTAGAATTTTATTGTGAAAATAACTTGAAAAGTGAGGAGTATGAGTATGGGGTTTTTTCTTTCTTTTTTTGCTGTGTTTGTTTTCTGAACGGATAACCTCTCCTGATCTTTGGAGCATGGAGTATTCGGCAGATTTGGGCTCAAGCTCTCCATGTGTCAGGGTGCTAGGTGTGGATAACTAGACATGTCAAATTGTCTGGGCTGGGTACTGGATTCGTGGTTTGCCTATGCTAGCTTAACTTACTCCTCACAGCATTAATATTATAAATAACACAATGATACATTATATATACATATATATATATATTTTTTTTTTTTTTTTTTGAGAGGTGAGCAAACTGAGGATGAGAGAATGTAGGTAGTTTAAGGCCATGCAGCCAGGGACAGAAATGGAAAAATGCAAATTCTTGCTCTTTCTTTCACTTGTGTAGTTTGCCATGGGGCCTGCAGCAGGAACGCTGGCAGACAAAGAGAGTGTGTCAGTCAGTGCAGTCGGGGGGCAGATACCATAAAGTAGTTTGAACAGGGCAGCAGTTAAATATTGAGAGTTATTAGCTATGACAAGGGGTTGGAGCAATGATGCCTGGCTAATAAGAAGTAAACAGAGCTCTAGAATGCAGAAATAATAGATAATAGGGAGCAACCACCGGCCCTTGGGCCCCTGAGGCAAAGGCCACACCTCATACCCGATCCAGACCTTGCTGGAGAGAACGCTCCTGGCTGCGGCCCACTGTATGGCAGAGAAATTGCTGTGGTGCCAGGCTGGCGGAACTTGCTGAAAAGGCACCATCCATCCTTTGGGGTGCCGGGGAACGCTGTGCACAGGGAGATGTGGACGGGGATACTCCACTACAAAAGCAGTAGACGGGTGCCAGCGAAGCTGCTCATACGGCAGGAGGCTGCCAAGGAGTGCACCAGAACCAGGAGGCACGGGGCCTTCCTCCAGCAGTGTCTTTCCAGCATCTCTTGCTGACACAGGTTAACAGCATCATGCAAGCGAGCAAGTGAAAAAATTTCTCAGGGGCCCAGATCCATTTATGCAGATCAGGCAGTAAAGGGTGAACTTATGGCAGACAGACAGTAAATTCATAACTGGCACAGGGAGAAAAAAGCTCACCCTTTTCTCAGAACCTTTATTTTTCTTTCATTCAGCCAAGCAGTAGCACATGATGTGTATATTTTGGAGTGGTTTTTATTTTTTCCCTTGATGGTACTTAATCATTTTCCTCAGACTTTGAACACTGTATGGTTTGATAACCTGTGTTATCCATATGGTGACTTATCCCTAAGGGACTGTTGAAGATTAACTTTCTTTCATTTTCTTTTTTATTGTTTGCCTCTTAAACCTTAGATAAATTCCTGGATAATCAGGAATTGGTGCATGCTACATTTATGAAATGCCATCCAACCAGATGACATCCCAGGCTTTTTGTTGAATGCTTGTGAAAATATTTGGTACAACCTAGAATTGTAATTGCACATGAAGTAATTCAATCTGAGATTTATCTCTGACGCTTTATAAATATTTGCCAAAGGATTTCACAATATATAGGGTTATGGTTTTATGTGTGTGTAGTGGTTGTTTGCTAGTGCATTTCTTTACTGCCTTCTTGTGAATTTAGAAGAGTAGACCTTCCAGAAGAGCTTTTTAAAGATTTTTCCCTCCGGGTTGTTTTCTGCATTCCATGGCTATGAACTGCTGGATTTCAGAGCAGTTTCTTGCTCCCTAACACCATGCAATGCATAATTCATCATTTTGTTTAAAACATTAGAAAGGGACAAGTACTCAGCCTTGACCTTGAACCCAAGTTGGTAACTTGATCTGTCTGTGCTGCCTTCTTTTTCTCTACTTCATTTCTTATTTTGAGTTTTTCTCCCTCAGAACTCTCCTGAAAAACCTTTTAGCTCATTAAATATATTTTGGGAGGTTCAGGAGTTTTAAAGGCTTATAGCTTTAACACTTTTTTAAATTAGATTTCAAATGTAAAGAGAGAGAGAATTGTCCATAATCTTACATTCAGGTAACCCATGATGACGTTGAAAATAAATAAAAACAGTGCGTGTACATGGCTAACATACAAATGGTATCAAAAGGTACAAAAAGAGAAGTAAAAGCCTCTCCTCAAATGTGACTGTTGTTACATTTTTTGTGATTTCTTCCAGGAAAAAAAATGTTTTGGGCATATATCTGCATCTTTCTGGCTCTCTGCTTTTTACAATTTTATAATAAAGGGATTCAGTTGTACATATTTTCTATAGCCTTTTTTTTTTTTTTTACTTTTCCTGTTACTTTTTTAGAGCTCTTTCCCGTCAACGCACAGATCTTCCTTATTTACTTTAATATGATATGTACAAGATTTCATTATTTCATCCACATTATGGACGTGTAGTAATTGATTTTACCTTTGTCTTCTGGCTAGTTTAGTAATTGCCAAGTATTTGTGGGGAGGAGTTGTAGTTACCTACTGGAGTTATTACAGTTCGCCTTTTTGTAAATAAACCTCCTGATGATATGTCAGTAGGTTACATTCCTAGCAGTGAGATGGCTAAGTCAGAGGATGTGTGCATCTTTAACTTTGGTAAGAATTGCCGATTGTACTCTAGAAGGTCTACACAGATTGGTTTTCTCTTCCCAAGGTTGTGTCTTTCCCACACCCCCATCACCACTGTAAATCACAAGGCTTTAACATTTTTGCCAATCTGATAAGTTAAAAATGCTACCTCTATGTTTTCACCTGCTTATCTTTAATAACAGGTTTCGTATCTTTCTATAGGTTCCTTGGGCATTCATATTTCTTTTTGTAAATTGTCTGCTCTTATGCTTTATTGTGTACTGTCTCCTTCCTCTTCTCCTTCCTCTTTCTTTTTGCTCCTTTTCTTCCCTACAGGGTTCTTTGTCTTTATCATATTGACTTATATGAGCTCATTTTAAATTAGGGAAATTAGTCCTTTCATATATGTATTGCAAATATTTTTTCCCATGTTATATATCCTGTCTTTCATTGTTCATTGAAAATATTGTTATTCTGGTGTAAGGAATATAAAACATGTTCTTTTTAAAAAGAAATGAAAGAAGGTTGGGGGTTAAGAAAAGTTGGCCACACTATCTGCTGTTTTTGAGGCCTGGTAGTTGTAGTTTGGGACGAAAATTATTTCCATGAATCCTAGTGTGTCTCATAGCCCTGGAGACCCCATACCGTCTTATTTACACCAAGACCACTGATACCAACCTCCTTCCTCTTTCTTTGTGTTCGCGTGGTTATCTGTCTAGACCAGCCAATCAGAGCTAATTATATCCATTCTCTTGTGAGTGGAGTGTTGCTAAAACAATATTTTTTTTAAATCCAATTTTAAAATAATAGATCAAGAATGGATATCCCTCCAAATTTCTTCAAAGAACAGACTTCTCATTTGAACATTTAAAATTTAAGATTCTGGTTAACAAAAATTGACTGTATGAAAGCACGTTACATATACTGTAAACTATGACTCAGCCTAAATCCAAGGAAAATATTTGACTAGTTCTTTCCCGGAGAAGATTTTAAGGATTTCCTGAAATTTCGTATAATCTATGTTTATGTACTTATTCATACATGTGGAAAGCCTTTTAATGGTATCCTATAAAGGGCAATATTATGGTACAGTATTTTCCTGGTTTGACCTACAGTCCTGTTCTCTGAAAATAGCAATAAATCTTAATTTCCAATAGGATCCTGGCCTCTTTTTCATGCCATTTGACCTGAGATGAGGTGTCTAATGGCTTTGTGTACTCTTCATAGTTCTATGAAGGCAGTTGATTCCATTAAGGTGAATTTACTGAAATAAGGCCCTTATAATAGGAAAATGGATTTATTTTTGAGAAAGCTAATGCTAAGCTTTGACTTCTGCAACTATTCAGTAACATTCAGTGCAAAAATAATTGGACATCAGAACATTAGAGAACCAGCCATTGTTATTTTGAATGATCATGGTGCTTATTAAGCCTTCGTTTCAATGCAGACTGCTGAAATAATTGATGATGTCATTAATTAGTTTCAACCAGATAAATTTTTGGTAGTTTGGTAATGGCACCTTTCTAAATAGGATGTCAAAATGAAAGATAAATGGAGATGTTTAAAAATGCCTAGCTGTGTCAAAGGAAAGCTCGCAAATGATTTCTTAGGCACAATAGTTTTGTACCACTTCAGTCCACCTTGCATCCTTAGCTTTAGCTTATAAATCAACTTGACTAAATAAGGCGGACAGAAATTCATTTGTGACTTTGTCTTTGACATCTTATACAGGAGGATAAATGAATAAGACGAATGGAATCTACTTTGAAGAATGAGTTTCTAAAAGCAGGAGTGTCTGTCATTAGTTCCACTCAGTGAGGGCGGGTCTGCAGGTGAGACCTTGGTGCCTTGTCGAAAGGCTCCAAGCCGGCCCCGGAGAAACTAAGCAAATGAAAAATAAAATGCTAATATCAACAGTGACCGTTGTTAAAAAAACAAAAAAAAACTTCAAGAAAATACAGGACCTTTTGTGGGGTATTTTTGATTAGGTGGTATAAGTTTTCAGTGGTGTGTAGACTTTTCGGAGGAATGCTTTGCAGGTGAAATGAAAAGTGTGAACCACTTGAGAATAAAACTAGGAGGCTTTACAGTGAGTGGGAAAGCAGAGGCTTTGGAAATGGAAGTTTCCACATTTGGTTCTCATGCCGTGAGTGGCAGCTCACGGGTGTCCCCGAATAAGGAATACATGCTCTCCCAGCCCCAGTTGTTTTAATTTGTAAAAGCGGAGATTAAAATGCCTACTTCGAAGAGTTTTGAGAGAAGTAGATGAATTTGGTAGATAATAATCACTCGACGAATATGTGTCCTGCCTTTGAGGAGGTTTCTGGTATTGTGCAGATGGAGAGGGCAGCTGTTGATAAAGATCTCCGGCGCCGCTGATGTTGAAAGTACCTCTTACGCCATCAGGTGTGGGAAATGGGGCTAGTTTAGAACTTGCTGTTTTTCAGGAAGGCAGAGAGGTGTGCTCTTAGAATGTGACAATTAATGATTTTTCCCACTGCTGGCTCAAGTGTCACATAATTCACCCTGGTTTATGTTGTATGTCTCGAGATGTGGTCACAAGTCCCACTGAGGTCAGTTATAGGCATAAGTATCTATATTGGAGCGTTTGTGTTTCTGGAGTCCTCTGCCGTTGGTCTGGTCACACACACTAATTATCGCCACCGGGAGACAGTGAAGTTCCCTTGACGGTGGCTGCATTATGAATTGGTCACCACACACTGAGCCAGAGCACTTGGGAGCTTCCTGTCCAGGTACCCTCTGGCCTCGGTGTAGCTCACAGGGAGGTTGGTTACATCATTATTGGTCATAAGACAGGCTCTGATGACTGTCCAGACTTTGATCAGTGCCTGATGCATCCTGCTCCCATATTCACATTGAACATACTTGAGGCAATGGAACAAAAGGTCAGTGCATGTGATTTTTTTTTTTTTTTTTTTTTTTTGCAGTACGCGGGCCTCTCACTGTTGTGGCCTCTCCCGTTGCGGAGCACAGGCTCCGGACGCGCAGGCTCAGCGGCCATGGCTCACGGGCCCAGCCGCTCTGCGGCATGTGGGATCTTCCTGGACCGGGGCACGAACCAATGTCCCCTGCATCGGCAGGCAGGCGGACTCTCCACCACTGCGCCACCAGGGAAGCCCTAGATAGATCTTCTGAAATGCAAACATCCTAGGGAAAAGAAACACCATTGTAGTGTAAGTTGACCTTAGCCTTACTTTGCTCAGCTCCTAGCTGAGCATACTAGGACTTGAGATAAAGGTGGTTGTAAATGCAAAGGAGAGAGAAGAGGCAGTGTTTAACCTGGGCCACCAGGCAGGCAGCCCTGGGAGCCTCCTTTGCAGAGCCTAGGGAAGTGCAGACTCCAGAGAACATGACCGCTGAAAGGGGGGTGAGATTTCATCAAGGCAAACTGTCTCCCTTTCATTTTTGTTCAAGTTCTTTATCAAGGGAAGAAGAAAATAGAGAGGGAGAGTCCAGACCTTGGTTTTAGTTCCTTAGAGAAAGCTTTGTCAAATACAATTAGGACCCCCTAGTTGGATGATTAATCATTTGAGAGTGGAAATAATGAAAAATGACACATGCCCACCATAAACATTTTATTAAACTTAGAAATATCAACACTCAGAATCGGTTAGTCTTTCATTTAGTGTCAGGAGTGTTTCTTTGGATATGGGTTCTCTGTTTTGTGTTCCATAATTGTCTTTCCCTCACAAGTCATAGTCACGACACACCATCGGTGATGTCCAGTCTTTATTTCTTTAAATCCAGAACATCAAAACTTTCCAAGCAGCTCAGTACTGAATCCGTCTAGATATTGAGAAGTCACGTTTTCCCCTTAGAATATTAACATTATCTCGAATACACCAAATTTTTCAGCATTTTTAGCTATTTTCATTTGTCAAGTGTTTCTAAAGCATTCAGTTTAATAGAAACAACAGGTCACTTTTTTTCAGATTCGAATTTCATTTATTACTTAATATTTTGTTAAATTATGTAATAACAGAACCAAGTACAAGCTGCACAAACAAGTTGAGAGCAAATGTAACTTAAGTCTTGATAAGCATTGCACGTCGACCAGTGGGAACAGAGTTGTCAGGCTTGTCTTAGCTAATTCCAGTCAGTGACAGTGACTGGTTACTTAGCCATCCACATCCACGTGTGTTGTGAGGGAGGGGTTAATCTAGTCCCAGATTGGTGAAGGTATCCAGGGGACCCCACCAACCCGTTACTATGCTTTTTACTATGAATTGCATCTCGAGTTGTAAAAATTCAATATACTAATCATAACAGTAACCCATGAAGGCATTTTTTGGTATCTAATCACAAAAAAGTAGCCACGTGGCTAGAGAGAGCAGGGCATGGAGTTTGCCATCACTCAAGGTTTGCTGTCTCTCGATATCCCTGGATTCAAGGGATAAGCTCATGAGTTAGATATGAGCCGAAACTCCCAGCTCACTCAAGTGCTTCTGCCAGGCTCTTTCTGTTACGTAAAAGCTAAAAGGAGTCCGTGCAGATTACAGTATTATTCTATATATGATAATTAGTTCTCAAAGTATAACTAGTTCATGTAGTGATTTGTTAATTTGGTTCATTACTTGATTCACTTTTAAGAAGCAGTCATTAACTTCATTATTTTTACTTTTTAGTTAGGCAGAAAAAATTCATACCAATCATTACTTGCTAAACCATTTGGTGTTGAATGAAAAGCAAAAACCTAGAAAAAAAGCAACTTTGGCTCTAACAGCCTGAACGTTGGGGTCAAACTTGTCTTGCTTTCCTGCCCCCCAAATTAAATTAGCTATGACTTAAAGCAGAAGGTGTAGATAGCTATAAAAAACTTGGGTTTTTTTTTGCTGTTTCATGTTTATTTCGCATTACCTCAGATTTATTTTGATTTCCATTTCATAGTGCCTGATACCAGAATTTGTACAGACCTCTTGAAAGACCACGCCCTCCGAGAAAATTCACACTATTGAAAGTTATGGATAACTGAATGGCAAGAGGAGTTTCTTAGTGGATGTGGTTCTTGATCAAGTCTGGACAAATTCTGCCCTGTCGTGTGTCATAAACTATGGTACAGAACGCATCCGAAGTGCCAGGGGAAAACCAGCATTATGCCATCACCCGTATTACCATCCCTGACTCTTGTCTCTCTTGAAGAAGGAATTCACGTGGCTGGTGATGGACGTTTTGATTTGAGATCCACATAACAGACACTTAGACTCGTTAGATATAAGCACTGAATCTTTAGGTTCAGTCCAGTTTTAGATTTGGCTAAGGGATTCCTGGTGGGCACAGCAAAATGAGAAACATCATAAGATTCATATTATCCATAAGATAGGAACTGACCAGTTTTTAAGAAAAGCAAGCTTGTTTTAAACATTCAGAGAGGAACTTTCCTGGAGATCCAGTGGTTGAGACTCCACGCTTCCACTGCAGGGGGCACAGGGTTCCATCCCTGGTCAGGGAACTAGGATCCCACATGCTGCTCAGTGCAGCCAAAAAAAAAAAAAAAGTTTCAGAGAGGAAGGATGTGAGAATGGAATGTAAATAATTTCCCCCTTTAACCCAGAGGATTGGCTTACGTGGCAGTTTTCCCCCTGCTTTTATGTGTCCATGTAGAGAGAAGATATATGACTCAGGGGGCAAAGGTCAAGAGTCTGAACATCTGGGTAATGAGTACCTTGCTCTGGGAAGATGACTGAACACAGTGTCCCGAGGACATGTAAGATCAAAAGAATCTCCTTGTTTTGGGGGACCTTTATCAGCTCACCTGCAAGATCTTCGTAAGCTGTACTGTTCAGCCAGTGATTTTGTTATCTGTATCGTGGATGTCCATACTAATAAAAAACATTTTGCCCAGAGAATCTTTTTTCTTGTTGAGGGACAGATATCAGAAAAGGTCCACAGTCTCTGTAACTATCCCTAGTAATTAGTCTCAGAACTCAGTGCCTTTATCAAAGGGAATTTCTAGAACAGTATATTATTGCTTAACCCACCTCCTTATCTGCCATTCGTGGAGTTTCTCAGATATTTCCTGACTTTCTTGTCTGCCTCTGGATCAAAAAAATGAAATGTAGAGCAAGTGAGGAAATAGTTTAAGAAAAAAAAAAAAGGAAGAACAGAAAAAGAAATACAGAATAAAGCTTTAGTATGTATCTTCCCAATAAATGGGATGCGGTGTTTAGATTTTTATCATCCATCTAATGTAAGGTGTTCTTGCGTGTCACAGTTTGATCTTTCTGCCTCTTTTTTTTTTTCTCTCTCTCTTATTGTTGACCTGGTTTCTTTACGTAGAGAATCTGGAAATGTTTTCGTTCTTTGAGGAAAGAGCTATGCATGAAAGCCCCACTGCCTGTGGGGACTGTAGGGTGGGTAATATTTGGGTGTACTTTCAGGGTCAGGTCTTACCTTGCTCAGGGAATGTTGTATGTGTGGGTAGGTTATTAAAGACATGGTGGTTTCACAATGTATGTGTATATCAACTCATCGTATTGTACAGCTTAAAAAAATTAAAAAAAAATTAAGCAGTGGTAGCTCCAGTAGCTGTTGATGAATGCCTGAGGCTTGGTGGAAAGAACTTCTGTTTACTCTGAGTGCTGGCTCTCTGATTAGCAGTTGTGTGTTTCATCCCACGACCCAACATAGATTTTTTGATGTATTTATTTATTTTTTGTGGTACGCGGGCCTCTCACTGCTGTGGCCTCTCCCATTGAGGAGCACAGGCTCCAGACGCGCAGGCTCAGCGGCCATGGCTCACGGGCCCAGCCGCTTCGCAGCATGTGGGATCTTCCCGGACCAGGGCACGAACCCGTGTCCCCTGCATCAGCAGGCGGACTCTCAACCACTGCGCCACCAGGGAAGCCCTGATGTATTTATTTTATTTCTATTTATTTTTTCTGGGTGCCTTATGTTTTTTGTGTGTGTTCGTGTGTAATTTTCAAAACAAAAATTGGGTTCATACCAAATTACGGCTTAAAAAACATTTTATAATGACAATTCTTGAAAATGTGGAGTGACTAGTAGCACGCTCTATATCCTTATCACCCAGCATTAACAACTATCGGCTTTCTCTGATTCTGATTCTACCTTTCCCTCTGCCCTACTTTGTTCAGGGTCAGGGGAGGGAGAGAGGGGCCCAAAGCAAATCTCGGCCATCATACCATTTCCTTCCCAATACTTTGTTCTCATGTTTGTTATTCAATTATTTACTTTTTGTCTGTTGACTTTTCTTTCTCTTGTTACTGAAACAACTCTTGGACTGTGCCCTGGTGGAGTTATAAAGGTAGACTCTTCTGGAAGCATTGTCCTCTGCATGGTGCTTGATGGGCTGGTCTTCAGGGATCCTGAGGAGGACAGCCCTGCTGGTGTGAAGTTCATGGTCCGGTTACTAATAGAACCCAGAGGTATGACTGCTGCCTCCTTAGCCTGTAGAGTCCGGTGTAAGGCTAGGCCTTCGTTGAGTGATGTTATGTTTAGAAGAAGTAGACCCAAATCTAAGTCATAATGATTTGTATTATTTATTAAACTCATGCAGAAACCATAGCTTTGGATAAAACTGTCTAAAGGATTGTGTCTAGATCCTTTTTTGTTTCTGTAGCTACCTAGACAGGAAACTGTTGATATTACAATTTAATCAGTTATAAATTTGCCATCCTTTGGGTAATATAGTAATCTGTGCAGCATTTCATGGTTTTGAAAGGTTTGTCATATTCGAGTCCAACAATAGCATTGTGAGGAAGGAAAGATATTATATTTCTGCCCAGTTAACTCAAAAGAGAAGCTGAAAGATGGGAGGGGGTAGTCATTGACTTGACTTTAGGTCTTATGTCTCCTAGTCTAGAAGTCTTTCTGCTTTGGATGGTTTTTGAGTTGCTTTAGAATGTGTTGTAAAATTGGAACTTGCCTTTTCCTTTATACTTGAACATTTTTGTATCAAATGTTTGAAATTCACGCCACCTCGTATAAGGTCTTGGAGATGCTTGGGGAAGACTGTCCTCTTATTGGGTCTTATTCCAAGGCGGGGCCAGGACAGCAAGCACAGCGCTTTTGGAGCTGATTCCTAACACCACGGTCTCTCCCCCATGGCATTGGTTTTCACCTCTCTCCAGTGCTGTCCCAGACCCAGACCCAGACCATGACCATCACCATCTTTGCCTTCATGCACTGGTTACTTTTGTGACAGAGTGGAATTAATTTGATCCTAAAAGCTCTGAGATTTCTCCTGGGGACTAGAGATATGTGATCCAATAGAGAAATTGTTTGGACATTCATTCACCCCTGTAGGAATTTGTACAGGCATCAAATTTCCCAGTTCCTCTTAAAACATCTAGACATGGACATTCTGTTGGCTTAAATTCCCTGAGGGAATAGAGTGATTCTTCAGAGCTGATGCTTCAGGAAATTTTTATAGTAGCAGTCTAAAAATGTGTATACTTGTTTCTCCCAGAGATACTTTCTTTTCTTTCACCAGTTAAAATTGGTTTCCTGCTGAAGTGTCTTGTCTGCTGCAGGTGTCTTTTGTAAAACAGGATTTATGCATTTGATTTATGGACATTACATATATATAAAGTATCAAGTGTTCTGAGTAAGAATTGAACATAATTTCAGCGCAGATATTTTAACCGATGTTTATTGTTCAAGGAATTCTTTGTGTAAAATAGGATAATCTAATTTTAATATGAAGTTGCTTTGAAAAAATTAAGGGAAAGCCAAGCCAGCTAAAATCAGGGGGATGTGTATCATGGAAGATGTTAAACAACAGGCAGTACTGTTTTCAAACTTTTTTTGTTTGTTTGTTTGTTTAACATCTTTATTGGAGTATAATTGCTTTACAGTGGTGTGTTAGTTTCTGCTGTATAACAAAGTGAATCAGCTATATGTATACATATATCCCCATATCCTCTCCCTCCCACTCTCCCTGTCCTATCCCTCTAGGCGGTCACAAAGCACTGAGCTGATCTCCCCGTATGATGCAGCTGCTTCCCACTAGCTATCTATTTTACATTTGGTAGTGTATATATGTCAGTGCCACTCTCTCACTTCATCCCAGCTTCCCCTTCCCCCTCCCTGTGTCCTCAAGTCTGTTCTCTACGTCTGTGTCTTTATTCCTGTCCTGCCCCTAGGTTCAGCAGACCTTTTTTTTTTTTTTAGATTCCATATATATGTGTTAGCATACGGTATTTGTTTTTCTCTTTCTGACTTCCTTCATTCTGTATGACACACTCTAGGTCCATCCACCTCACTGCAAATATCAAACATTGTTAATCAAAATAGTTGGTTAGGGCTTCCCTGGTGGCGCAGTGGTTGAGAGTCCACCTGCCGATGCAAGGGTCATGGGTTCGTGCCCCGGTCCGGGAAGATCCCACATGCCGCGGAGAGGCTGGGCCCGTGAGTCATGGCCACTGAGCTTGCGCGTCCAGAGCCTGTGCTCTGCAATGGGAGAGGCCACAGCAGTGAGAGGCCCGAGTACCGCAAAAAAAAAAAAAAAAGTCGGTTAACCACATGTTGTCATACCAAGGTTCTGGTCTTATCAAATAAATAAAAGACACAGATCTGCAATGAGTGCATTAACCAATATGCAAATGGTGCAGCCAAAATAATTACTGAAGTGCTTAGAAACAGTTTCGTTTATAAAAACAAAAAGCTTCATACAAAGTCTAATGAGATACAGGGCTTGTTAGAGGTTTTATGTTTTGTGGGCATAGCTGGACTAAGCAGTTCTGCAAATGGGCGTGGGCTTCCAGACCCAGGCAGCTATGGGAGGGCTTTTGTTTCGGGGAGCCGGTAGTAGCTGTGTGCATGTTGGGTGGAGGTGGGGAGAAAGACACACAGAAAGACTTCAGTCAAATCTTAGGCTCTCACTGAGAAACTGCTCTCACAGCCTGGTCTCAGCTTTGCTAGCCTTTGCCGTGTGATCTTGGGTAAAGCACTTGCTTTGATGACCCCAGTTTGTTTAGAATTTGAAGATTCAGCTAGAATCTAATTTTACAGTTGGGGTGCTTGAATTCCCCCGTATGTGAGGTAGTAGGTCAAGAGGTGTGAAGTAACATGATAAACACATATTTCTTAAGATTTGGGCAAAGAAAGTGGTTTTTGTATGAATATAACCATTATTATAGAGAATACAAAAATACAAAATTTACATGTAATTTTAAGGTCAACTAAACATAAAAAATTGTCCTTCTTAAAAAGTCTGTGCATCCAGACTTTTGAGTGGCTATGTTTATCCTCTCTCTGCCCACAGGAGTCTTGGGAGAAAATGTTCAGAATGGTGGTTGATATCTTTGCCAGTTGCTAGGTGCAATCTAAAATCTTCTTTCACTCTTAATTTATATTTACTGTTCCTCTTGTAAGAGCCAATCATGGTCACTTTCCTTGTCAGTAATTAAGTGTTTTTGTTCTTTTGTCCTTGTAAGCTGGTAGGTGACTTAGAACAGGGTGTGTCCTGTGAGCAGAGTAATTCCTATTAAATTGGAAGAGATAGTCTCATTTGTTTCATTCATTCTGCAAGATCCATGGAGTGCCAACTCTATGCTAGGCACTGTTTTGGGCTTTTAATAAATGCATTTTCTCTGTTTCAGTATTTAACTCTGCCTCTCACTGTTGTGGTCTCTCCCGTTGTGGAGCACAGGCTCCGGATGCGCAGGCTCAGCGGCCATGGCTCACGGGCCCATCTGCTCTGCGACATGTGGGATCTTCCCGGACAGGGGCACGAACCCGTGTCCCCTGCATCGGCAGGTGGACTCTCAACCACTGCGCCACCAGGGAAGCCCTCTGTTAATATTTTGAGTAGATAGTATATTCACATGGTTTCATGTTCAAATGGTAAGAAAGGATGTACAGTGACAAGTATACTTCTCATCCTTGCCACCCAGGGCCATTCCCTGGAGTAGTTCATATTGACTATTTTGAAGCTTTCAAGTCATATTTTATGTGTATATTGGCAAATTTGTATATATCTCCTTCCTTCCCTCTCTTTTAGACCCATGGTATTATACAATACATGTGAATCTGCTCCCTTGCTTTTTTCATTTAACAATTATATTTGCATTTTTTTAAAGTCCTGAAGCATGTACATCAGACTGTTAGCACTAGTTATCTCTAAAGGATGGAGTTGAGGAAGCTTGCTTTCCCTCCCTCCCTCCCTCCCTCTCTTCCTTCCTTCCAGTCTAACTTGAATGTACTTCTCTATCGTTTGAATCGTTTATAAGGAGAATATATTGTTTTTGTAGTAAGGGGGAAAGTCCTTTTTGAAGAAAGAAAGAAATACCTTTGCCTAAGTGTTGAGGAAAGTGAAACTGTATGGAACGTCCTTCTCTAGGAAATTTATCCCCTGATGTGACCCACTGCTTTGTAGACGTGATTTGTGTTCAGGAATTGTCTGCGTGGTACATGCAGATGGCGCCCTGGAGCGTGAGAGGCACTCCAGGAAGGAGGACCGTGTCCGCAGCTCAGGCTCCACACAAGCCCTGATGTTGTCTCTTAGCTATTGGAGCCAGGCTGGGCAGTGGACATGTTAGCCTGGGCAGAGGGTGGAGGAGGTGGGAGAGCCTTGTGTTGTTTAGGGGCCTCCCCAGTGGTGGGGCGTTTGACCCAGAAGGATGCTCCTGAAACCGCTCGGAAAGAAGAGAGACGAATTTGTCGGTAACAGGGCTTGTGGTAACAGTGCACCTCCTTTTAAGGAACTGAAAACATGTTCCAGAGTCTTCTCTCAGCTTTACCCTCATGGTTTGAAGGGAGGGACGGCTTCCCACTAGGAGGCGTACTGCTCAGTAGTGGAGCACACAGACGTTGGAGCCCAGTGTCGGAGCCCTGCTCCAGTGTGCGACCTTGAGTGTCTCACCTCACTTCGGGGGCCTAGGTCCTCACCTGTCAATAGGGATTCTTCATCCTTTTCGTAGGATTGCTTTGATTTCAATGAGCTTATAGTGTAAAAAGTTTAGGTCCTGGTAAACTCCCAGTAATGTGAGCTAGGAGGCAAAGCAGGAGGGTGAGAATGCAAGTAAGTAATGGACCTTCCCTCTCACACGTGGGCCAGAAGTGTGCTGAGAAGAGACCCTGGACTCTTGATCCCGCTTAGTTCTCTGCTTAAACCGCCCTCTGAAAATTCAGTGCTCTTCAAAGCCATTTATAGATCACTTGAGCCAGTGGTCCTCATCCTGGCCTGGGAGCCAGAGCATCAGTATCCATCTGGCAGATTGGTTTTTTCAGAGAACTACACATGCATGTTATTTCACCTCTGTGGCGTACAGGTTCCCACTCTGGCACAGAGAGAGCTTGGCAGGTGGCTGTTAACTTCCTGGTCTCTAAGGTACAGGTGCTGTAGAGCTTGGCTGGTAATAATAGTATCCTATAGAAGACTGTTGTATCACATTATTGATTTTCTAGTTATCAATACTTCAACACTTAATGATCCTCTAATGCCTTTGTAATCAACATCTAAGCTCTATGGAGTAACCCAGTACATACTTATTACTCTCTCATGTCTATGAATAATAATGTGGTTTTCCAAAGCTGAGGTTAAATCCACAAAGGCCGTGGTGCAGTAGTTTTATGATCCTTCATATGGTCTGATGGAGAAGTATTTAAAATCCAGATCCCCCCAGGATTAATTTTACATTTATTTTTGGTTTCTTTAGGGTTAGGCTTATATTTTAAAAGGAGGGATATATTTTAACTACCGTATGTTATGTGTGTCCTAGAATTGCCCTCCTAGCTGTCTACACCTGAGTATAACAGCAGAGGCAGCCATAGAAGAAAAAAGTTCGGTGTCCTATGTCACAGCCTAAAAATCCCTGCAAGAGAGCTCAGCAAGCAGAAGGTAATGATTTTACAAGAGAGAACAAATGAGGGAGAAGCCTCCAGGGCGTATAGCAGGGAATTGGTTCTTGCATCATGGGGTTAACGTGTCAGAAATCAAGCACAAATGCCTTCATGTTCTCTGGCTGTACTTGCAACGCCAGTTTTTGCAATGGAAAGATGAGATGGAGTAAGAGGGGTGTGCTGTTGGCTCTTCCATGCCTTCCCCCCTCATCTGACATCTTTCCAACCTACTCCCACAGTGCTCCAACCCACGTTTTCCCCCAGATCTCAGATTTCTTTATCTTAAGCCATAGTGATTATTTTGCAGAAAAAATAGTAACTTACTTAAAAAGTAATAATAGTGATTGATTTCATGGAATATGCATAAATTGCAGGCACTGAGTGCTTTACATATTTCATTTCATCTTCTTAACTTTATAACAGCTTCTTAACAGCTTTACAGGTAGTTTGTCTTTATTGGACACTGCGGGAACTGGGGAAGTTAAAAAACCTTGTCCATGGTCACATGGCAGGAACCAGTAAAATGGGCATTGGAACCCAAGTCTACCTAATTCCAAAACTTCTGTTCTTAGTTTGGATTTTACCGTAACAATAGCTGCCACTTGTTAAAGACAAGTTCCAGAACCACCACGTACACAAACAACTTTCTGAGGTTACCGACTTAAACAAGAGATCAGGTTAGCATTACACCCGATATGACATATAAACATCATGTACCCTTTGACATGATGTACTGAATAGGACACAACATCACTTCTGGGTGTTCCTGCCAAAAATGTATAACTTTAATCATGAAAACATCTGAGAAACCCAAACTGAGAGACATTCTACAGAATATTATTCTTCAGTAGTGTCAAGGTTGTAAAGGCAAGGAAAGATTGGGGAACAGCCATGTATTGGAGGAGATTAAGGAGACCCAATAACTAAAAGATTGTGGGAACGAAAGAAGACATCCAGGGAAAATTGGTAAAATTCAAATAAGATCTGTTTTTAAGTTAATAATATCATAACATTGTTAATTTCCTGACTTTGATAACTGCGCTATGGTTATCTAAGTTGTTAACACAGGAGAAATGGGGTGAAGGGTATACCTCAGTTTTCTGTTCTGTTATTGCAACTTTTATGTAAATCTAAAATTATATCAAAAGAAAAAGAAAAAATGTTTTAAGCCAGCGGAGATCGATATTAATTCTCATTTTAGAGATGAGGCAACAAGAGGTTCAGATGTTAGGTAACTCACCTAAGATCATACAAATGGTAGTTATTATTAGTGAAGGAAGGAGGAAGAATTTGACCCAGTCTAAGAGATTCCAAAGCTCATTTTAACCACTATGCCGTATGGCTGCCTCATGTTTAAATACGTGTGTTCAAGACATTAGCCCTGAGCCAAACTCCATCCCCATTAGACACTCCTTATACTGGGAGAAGAAAAAAAAAAAGAAGAATAACAACTTTGTGCCTGTTGAAAAAAAGCAATGTATGTATTTCATTACTATTATAAAATTATATGATATATTGATATATGTTTTGTTTATAGAGAGAGCAATATTAATAGAGAATTTTATATTTAAGGCAATTTAAAAATCACATGATGCAGCCAAGTCAAAGTTATATAAATTTTTACCAACAAAAATGAACTATTCATTATAAAGCTGTTCTGATCTTTTTCAAATAATTTCTACATCCTGCATCTCCAAATTATAAATACCATGTTTCTGTCTCTTCTTGCTGCCCAGCTCTCTCAAACTTTTCTCTATAAATACCGTTGGCACAAGTGAAGCTTATACTGTTTAATGCAAAAGATACAAGAAGAAAACCATCTTTTTGTCTTACTGGAAATTGATATTTGGAAAAATGAGGAGATTGTTTTAAAAGTTCAGGCCAAAGAGGAGAATGCAAAAAAAAAAAAATTGTCTATAAATTTAAAAAATCTTGATAAAATATAATTACAATGGAAGTCTTTTTAACTTTAAAGGAAAAACAGAAGTGGATCATTTGGCTCTATTCAAGTCTAAATAACTTAGTGATAAATTCTGGAAAATTCTTTGATGTAATATAATTGTAGCACTATTTCAGTGCTGAAGATCTAACTTGAGATCACTTACTTTTGGAGCCTCCATGTCCTCACCTGCAAAATTGGTACAATAAACTTCCCCAAAATTTTTGCTTTGAGAATTGGATAATTTTATAGTTTATAAAGTACCTTCACATAAGAGATTTAAGCATTCATTTTTTTTAAGTTTTTTTTTTCCTTCTTAATAAGAATCTATTGTACTGTTGATTGTAACTCCTGAAGTTAATAACCTACTTCTGAAGACTTTGACCTTTGTTATTTTGATTTACATGTATTAAGTGTTTCACAGAAATGCAGAAAACAAGTTGCTCTTTGCCAAGAAGTTACACCAACCAGCATACTGTGGTGCTATTTTTAATAGTATGTAATTCCTGTGGCCATTTGATAAAATCAGAAGCTCATAAAATGAAGCCCAGAGTGACAGAGCGAGGAAGTTCAGTTTCATGAGACCAGAGCTATTTCCAGGAGTTCTTTGAGAGGAACTCTAACTTGGATCTGTCTGCTAAATTTAGTCTACCAGCTCCACAGTCGCTCCTCTGTTTCTGTTGATAACAGAAGACAAAGGTTGTGTCTGGAGTTTTTCAGTAGGAGGTGGTTGGGGAGAGAGGGCAAGTGTGTGTGTGTAATTGAGGGAGGGCATCCACTTTTAAAACAGCTCTTTATTTATTTATGTTTGTTTATTATAGCCTTGTATTGATTAGAAAAATAATATGTTCATTATAATGAATTTTGAACTGTAAGAAGATAAGTAGAATTGTTAAGTCACCAGAGGTAACTGTCATCAGTTTGGTGTGTAGACCTAAAGTCTTATCTTCTGTGCGTCATGTATTCTATCTGCGATACAGTTAGCACAAAACCACGATCATGCCATATATATATACTGAACAGAAACTTGCTTACAATTTGCAATATAGAATATCACATGCATTCTTCCACATCATTGAACATTTTCCAAGAAGATATAAATTATAATTTTGTGGAATTACTTATAAGGGTACTGATTCATTTAGTCTGTTTCTTATTGTTGAACACTTTCTTCTCCCTGAGATTGGTGCCAACTGAAACCCACAGGTCAGAAGTCCATTAACTGTAATCCCAATTCTTAATCCTTAATTCCCAAGTTTAGTACCGTGTAAAATCTACCTAATATGAAAGGTATATATACGTGTATCCCTCTAACAATCCAATTTTATCTAATAGTTTTAACCTGGTAGTACCAGAGAATTAAAAAGAAGAGGAAGACGAAGACCTGTCTCCTACCCTTGTGCTTTACAGGTGGAGAGCAGGGTTGCCTGAAATGCCACTTTCTTCATCACACTGTACAGCAAAGGGATGTGAACATTTAGCAAGTGATGGGTTAGGATTTCATTCCTTCCTGAACCGCCCCATGTCCCCTTCCACACTGCAGTTAGATCCCTGAAAGGTGGATGGGAAAAAGACAAGAGGCAAAGACAGAGGGATTCACCAGGGCCATGCAGACCTGCCCTGCCCCACCTGAGCCTGCGGCGGGGCCACTCATAACTCCATTCAGCTCAGTGGCTGAGCATGGTTGGCTTTTTGTTTTTAACATTTTAAAAAATTTGTGGTAAAATATACATAACATCACATTTACCATTTTAACCATTTTAAGTGCACAATTTAGTGGTGTTAAGTATATGCATTTCTTGTACAACCATCACCAGTGTCCATCTCCAGAACTTATCACCCCAAACTACAGCTCTTTAGTTGTTTTTTAAATGTTAAAATTCAGAACAAAAACAGGTTCCTAGGGGCAAAGCAATTTGATTTGAAGGAAATTGCAAATAGGGATGGAGGAAACTTACACGAGGACTTTTCCCCGCTGTCCCTTCTCTCTCCACTTGCGATTACTTTCTTAAAGACAAAATCTGTGGTCATGGCAGCACCACGCTTCTGCATAGGTAGTGCTCCCAGAGTTCTTTGCTCTTGTTTGCACCTCAATACACTTTCCCAGAATGGCTTTTTCAGAACACTCTTCTCAAACTGTTTTACATACCATGGGAATCAGGCAACACTGTTAAAATTCTCAGTTATATATTTGCTTTAATGTTCATTAGTTTAAAAAGAATTGCCAGTACGTTAAATATCTGTTTTCATGGATATTGTTGCCTAGGACAAGACAGTGTTTTGTGTTTTTTTTTTCAATTTTCTTTCATTTATTTTTTATACAGCAGATTCTTCTTAGTTATCCATTTTATACATATTAGTGTATGTATGTCAATCCCAATCTCCCAATTCATCCCACCACTGCCACCAACCCCCCGCCAGTTTCCCCCCTTGGTATCCATATGTTTGTTCTCTACATCTGTGTGTCAATTTCTGCCCTGCGAACCAGTTCATCTGTACCATTTTTCTAGGTTCCACATATATGCGTTAATATACAATATTTGTTTTTCTCTTTCTGACTTACTTCACTCTGTATGACAGTCTCTAGATCCATCCATGGCTCTACAAATGACCCGATTTCGTTCCTTTTTCTGGCTGAGTAATATTCCATTGTATATATGTACCACATCTTCTTTATCCATTCGTCTGTTGATGGGCATTTAGGTTGCTTCCATGTCTTGGCTATTGTAAATAGTGCTGCAATGAACACTGGGGTGCATGTGTCTTTTTGAATTATGGTTTAATAAGGGCATATGCCCATTAGTGGGATTGCTGGGTCATATGGTAATTCTATTTTTAGTTTTTTAAGGAACCTCCATACTGTTCTCCATAGTGGCTGTAAAACTTAGATTCCCACCATCAGTGCAAGAGGATTCCGTTTGGTCCACACCCTCTCCAGCATTTGTTGTTTGTAGATTTTCTGATGATGCCCATTCTAACTGGTGTGAGGTGATACCTCATTGTAGTTTTAATTTGCATTTCTCTAATAATTAGTGATGTTGAGCAGCTTTTCATGTGCTTCTTGGCCATATGTATGTCTTCTTTGGAGAAATGTCTATTTAGGTCTTCTGCCCATTTTTGGATTGGGTTGTTTGTTTTTTTAAATATTGAGCTGCATGAGCAGTTTATATATTTTGGAGATTAATCCTTTGTCTGTGGATTCGTTTGCAAATATTTTCTCCCATTCTGAGGGTTGGCTTTTCGTCTTGTTTGTAGTTTCCTTTGCTGTGCCAAAGCTTTGAAGTTTCATTAGGTCCCATTTGTTTATTTTTGTTTTTATTTCCATTACTCTAGGAGGTGGATCAAAAAAGATCTTGCTGTGATTTATGTCAAAGAGTGTTCTTCCTATGTTTTCCTCTAAGAGTTTTATAGTGTCCAGTCTTACATTTAGGTCTGTAATTCATTTGAGTTTATTTTTGTGTATGGTGTTAGGGAGTGTTCTAATTTCTTTTACATGTAGCTGTCCAGTTTTCTCAGCACCACTTATTGAAGAGACTGTCTTTTCCCCATTGTATATCCTTACTTCCTTTGTCATAGATTAGTTGACCATAGGTGCGTGGGTTTATCTCTGGGCTTTCTATCCTGTTCCATTGATCTATATTTCTGTTTTTGTGCCAGTACCATATTGTCTTGATTACTGTAGCTTTGTAGTGTAGTCTGAAGTCAGAGAGTCTGATTCCTCCAGCTTCTTTTTTTTCCCTCAAGACTGCTTTGGCTATTCGGGGTCTTTTGTGTCTCCATACAAATTTTAAGATTTTTTTGTTATAGTTCTGTAAAAAATGCCATTGGTAATTTGATAGGGATTGCATTGAATCTGTAGATTGCTTTGGGTAATATAGTCATTTCACAGTATTGATTCTTCCAATCCAAGAACATGGTATATCTCTCCATCTGTTTGTATCATCTTTAATTTCTTTCATCATTGTCTTATAGTTTTCTGTGTACAGGTCTTTCGTCTCCCTAGGTAGGTTTATTCCTAGGTATTTTATTCTTTTTGTTGCAGTGGTAAATGGGAGTGCTTCCTTAATTTCTCTTTCAGATTTTTCATCATTAGTGTATAGGAATGCAAGAGATTTCTGTGCATTAATATTGTATCCTGCGACTTTACCAAATTCATAGGTTAGCTCTAGTGCTTTTCTGGTGGCATCTTTAGGATTCTCTACGTGTAGTATCATGTCATCTGCAAACAGTGACAGTTCTACTTCTTCTTTTCCAATTTGTATTCCTTTTATTTCTTTTTCTTCTCTTATTGCTGTGACTAGGACTTCCAAAACTATGTTGAATAATAGTGGTGAGAGTGGACATCCTTGTCTTGTTCCTGATCTTAGAGGAAATGCTTTCAGTTTTTCACCATTGAGAATGATGTTTGCTGTGGGTTTGTCATATGTGGCCTTTATTATGTTGAGGTAGGTTCCCTCTATGCCCACTTTCTGGAGAGTTTTTATCATAAATGGGTGTTGAATTTTGTCAAAAGCTTTCTCTGCATCTATTGAGAGGATGATATGGTTTTTCTTCTTCAGTTTGTTAATATGGTATATCACATTGATTGATTTGCATATATTGAAGAATCCTTGCATCCCTGGGATAAACCCCACTTGGTCATGGTGTATGATCCTTTTAATGTGTTATTGGATTCTGTTTGCTAGTATTTTGTTGAGGATTTTTGCGTCTATATTCATGAGTGATATTGGTCTGTAATTTTCTTTTTTTTTAGTGTCTTTGTCTGGTTTTGGTATCAGGGTGATGGTGGCCTCATAGAATGAGTTTGGAAGTATTCTTTCCTCTGCAGTTTTTTGGAAGAGTTTGAGGAGGATGGGTGTTAGCTCTTCTCTAAATGTTTGATAGAATTCACCTGTGAAACCATCTGGTCCTGGACTTTTGTTTGTTGGAAGATTTCCAGTCACAGTTTCAATTTCATTACTTGTGATTTTTCCGTTCATATTTTCTATTTCTTCCTGGTTCAATCTTGGAAGGTTATACCTAAATAAAAATTTGTCTATTTCTTCCAGGTTGTTCATTTTATTGGCATAAAGTTGCTTGTAATAGTCTCTTAGGATGCTTTGTATTTCTGTGGTGTCTATTGTAACTTCTCCTTTTTCATTTCTAATTTTATTGATTTGAGTCCTCTCCCTCTTTTACTTGATGAGTCTAGCTAATGGTTTATCAATTTTGTTTATCTTCTCAAAGAACCAATCTTAGCTTTATTCATCTTTGCTATTGTTTTCTTTGTTTCTGTTGCGTTTATTTCTGCTCTGATCTTTATGATTTTTTTCCTTCTACTAACTTTGGGTTTTGTTTGTTCTTCTTTCTTTAGTTCCTTTAGGTGTAAGGTTAGATTGTTTATTTGAGATTTTTCTTGTTTCTTGAGGTAGGCTTGTATAGCTATAAACTTCCATCTTAGAACTGCTCTTGCTGCATGCCATAGGTTTTGGATCATCGTGTTTTCCTTTCATTTGTCTCTAGGTATTTTTTGATTTCCTCTTTGATTTCTTCAGTGATCTCTTGGTTATTTAGTAACGTTTTGTTTAGCCTCCATGTGTTTGTGTTTTTTATGTTTTTTTCCCTGTAATCCATTTCTAATCTTATAGTGTTGTGGTCAGAGAAGATGCTTGATATGATTTCCATTTTCTGAAATTTACTGATCTTGATTTGTGACCCAGGATGTGATCTATGCTAGAGAATGTTCCATGTGCACTTGAGAAGAAAGTGTAATCTGCTGCTTTCGGATGGAATGTCCTGTAGATATCAATTAAATCTGTCTGGTTTATTGTGACATTTAAAGCTTGTGTTTCCTTATTAATTTTCTGTTTGGATGATCTGTCCATTGGTGTAAGTGAGGTGTTAAAGTCCCCCACTATTATTGTGTTACTGTTGATTTCCTCTTTTATAGCAGCTAACAGTTGCCTTATGTATTGAGGTGCTCCTATGTTGGGTGCATATATATTTGTAATTGTTATATCTTTTTCTTGGATTGATCCCTTGATCATTATGTAGTGTCCTTCCTTGTCTCTTGTAACATTCTTTATTTTAAAGTCTATTCTATCTGATATGAGTATTGCTACTCCAGCTTTGATTTCCATTTGCACGGAATATCTTTTTCCATTCCCCTACTTGGAGTCTGTATGTGTCCCTAGGTCTGAAGTGGGTCTCTTGTAGACAGCATATATATGGATCTAGGACAGGCAATAGAGGCAGAGTACAAGCCAATCTGAAGAACACTGTTAAATAAATAATAGTCCAGGTAATATAGCTGGTAAATTGGGGCAGAAATAAGTAATGTTTTAGAAATGGGTTCTGAATGCTCCTTGAGCAGGCCACACATCACTCCATTGAAGCCTCTGGCAGCAGGATGAAGCCAGGTAGGCAGTGACCTGTAGATGTCTCTACGGATTCTACTAATGGGCTGGTTAGGAGCTCAAGAGCCTGGAGAAACAGGGAAAGTCCCTGCGTCTTTCTAGTCTGGATTCCCGGGAACATGCTCCAGACCTGGGTAGCCCCATTTCTATAATTGTGTTCTTCTGCAGGTCATGTTTTTACTGCTTGCAAGATCAGAAAGAGAGAGGATTAAAAAGTCTGCATTGTAGAACCCTGTCTGTATTCGAATTGTGGATAAAAAGAGAAAGGTTTAGCTTGGTGACCATGTCGGTCTTGGTTGGTGGAGCTTTCTGAGGAATGCCCAGGCTGGGTGAGTCTGATGTGAATTTTGTCACTTACGCAAGCATCAGGGTTAAGGATGAAGGGTGGTCTCAGCTCTAGGACAGAACAGCAGTACCTGTAGGAGGCTTCGGAAGGGAGCAGGGAGCTGCTCTCCCGATTCTTCTTCCTTTCTGTTTTTCTTTACTTTTATGCTTACCAGAACTGCCACTGCCAGCAAGGTTGGGGCAGGTCCCAAGCAACATGGGTTTCCAAAGAGGGAGAGGAGTTAAATCCCAAGAAGATACAGCTGCAAGAGAAGGTGAATTTCATGACCTCCTGGCTTGGGCAGCTGGTCCCAGATGGACACTTACATTTTAAAAGACGTGTGTAACTCTGGACTTGAGAATTCTTTGGTAAACATTTTTCCCTTCCCTTTTCTTCTCTTTCTCCTTTTCCTCTTGTGCTCTCCTTAATCTTTTTAAGTGCAGACTGACATGTGATTATTGAATATACACCATGTATAAACAAGTGAAATTCCCTCACCCACTCCAGTTCTCCATACCTGTTCCCCCATAGCCTCTGTGTTGTATATACTTCCAGACTTTCTATGCTTATACATACACATACACATATACAGCAAAATACACACATTTTACTACACAGGCACCTTAATCAGCTAAGCCATGGAGCCTGCCTTGAAATATATACATTTTAAAATGAAAATAATAAGTATTTCTGTATCACAGACACACTGCTATCTACAGATACACCTCATTCCTTCCTACACCTCATTCTTTGAAATGACTGCATGGTATTCTGTTGTGAGGAGGTACCACATTTACTTATCCATACCACAATGAAGGATGTTTAGATGCATTTGGAAATTCTGCTGTGTGAACCGGGCTGCAGGGAACCTTTTTGAACGTATGTCTTGACTCAGTTGTTAATATCTCTGAAGCAAGATTCTTAGAAATGGAATTTCTGGAGCGTAAAGTATGTTACAGATTTTGATAAGTAGTGCACATTGCCTTACATAAAGGTTGTGGCAGTATTAACTAATTTTTTTAAATTGTTTTTGCCTTTACTGAATCTTAGCATATATTATTTGTACTTACCTCCTATTTCACGCTTTGAGCACTTTTTGTTCCATATATCCTACCTTAGCATGTTCTCTTTGCTATGCTACCTGGATTATGAATTGTCATTGTCAGGGATACATAGTGCTTTAAGAGTAGGTGCTCAATACAATAATGAGCTTTAGAAACAAAAATAAATAATTCCACTCCTTCATTCATTCATGCATTCAACAAATATTTATGAAGAATCTCTTCTGTGCTAGATGTTATAGTAGTCCATTGAAGGTTTTAGGTCTGACTAGTTATTTTTACTCAAGTTTGGAGTATTTCTGAATAAAAGTTTCCAGTTAGTTCACAGATGCTTCTTTGAATATCATTGGTCTTATGCTGTAATGGATTGGATAGGGGCAGAGAGAGCGTGCCAGCAAAGATTCTTTGCCAGAGCATGTGGTAGGATGGAATTGCAATTTACTAAGCTGAAGGAGGCATGCAAGGGGAGTAGGTTTGGAGAAGAGTTGGAATTTGATTTTGGGTCATTTTAACGTGGTTAAGCAGGAACAGTGCTGCTGTATGTGTCCCAGTTTCCCAGAATGCCTGTGACAATGCTTTATGCATAGTAGGTGCTTAATAAATGTTTGGTTTTATTTGGATTCAGTGATTTGGCTTTTACTAATATGTATAATTTTCAGTCCTTAGCTCTTCAGTGCTGGCTTTGTTTATGCCAAAAAGAAAAGCTCATTAGGAATATAAATAGAAGATAAATTTGAGCTGTGTCTTCAGTGAAGTTAATGTGCCTGTTGCCTTGCCAGAGTGCGTTGGTAATAGGCTCTCTGAATGCTGATCATCAAGTTCCTTTAATGAACAGGATCTCTATAATATATACTTAGCTCTATACAGAAAGAACTTAATTTAGATATGCGGATCTTTTATTATGTATGTAGTTTAATTTTTCTAGCGTAGGTGTGGAACATGATCAGATATGGAATGGACACCCATGGGATTTCCACTGTTATTTTATGGTAAGAATGTAGTTTTCAGAAATAATCTGGAACGCCAATTTTGGTGTACTGGGGCTAAATTTTACCCCTCCCCATTACTGAGACACTGAGAGTTTCCTTTCCCCTAGATGTAGTACATAATTGTTCTTAGTCATTTTTCCAATTTCGATCTTCATGACTGGTGTTTGGTTCTTCTACAGATTAAATCCATATTTTCCCTTGCTCCTTGTTTCTCTTTTATACTGAAATAACTTGTGGCATTTGAAAGTTAAATTCTTTGATCTCACAGTTTACATCTTTAGATCATTTGACAAGATTCTGAAATTCTTTTAATGAGCTATGTCACCTTTTCAGGTTATGATAACATAATGTTCTCATTGTATGTGAAACTGACATTTTGTCAAATGGTTTAGGTGTTAATGCATACAGAATTTTGA
This sequence comes from Leucopleurus acutus, assembly GCF_964270905.1. Lineage (NCBI taxonomy): Eukaryota > Metazoa > Chordata > Mammalia > Artiodactyla > Delphinidae > Leucopleurus > Leucopleurus acutus. The sequence continues at coordinate 38,532,202 of NC_139156.1, forward strand.
AAAAAAATGAGCACTACATGATCTGAGCATTAAAAAACACAACTCAGGACAGTGATACTTACAGTTCTGTTTTAGTGGCTAGGGCCTGTTGAGGAGTGAATAATTAGGGACATGGCATCTCCATGTCATGTTGCTCAGATGTGCCTATATTATTGTTCCAACCACTGTCTCAACAGCTAATACAGATTAATGAACAACTCATCCATAAAGGATCTGGGAGTTATCGTACCTTCAGAAGCATGTTGAGAAACATCTGTAAGGTTTCATATTTAGGCTCTGTTTCTTACTGTGACACTCTTAAAAATCTGATTAAACATACTACTAAGGAGGATTTTGATAACTTTGAAAAGTGTGAGGGCTTAATTTCGGGTGGAAAATGGCTGTGTACACAATTTGAAAAAAACAAGTATTTTTGCTTTAATTATTGTATAAATGTGAAATTGTAAATTTTGTTTGAATACTTTTGGTTTTTCTGTTATAGCATTGACTCTGCATTTTCTTTTAATTTACTTATAACAAAGAATACAAATTAAGGAACCTCTCTGAGCCTTCTCTTTAGGCATAACAATTGGATAGCGATTCCTTTTACATGTTTAAGAAATTAAGTTCCTACCAACAGGGCTCAATGTTATTTTCTTCTCTTACTAAAGTAAGTCTAAAAGGAAAAAATGGTATGATTAAAGGAAATATGTTTTCCCATCTGAAAATCCTAGCTGTACTTTTCAGGAGATTCTTTTAAATTAATTTTTTGATGAAATGGTTTATGGATTTATTCTTTTTTTAATACTTGGGAGTTTAAAAGAAAATACATGAGTTTTATTTAGAATGATCTGGTCATCCCCACATTATGGACAATCTGGGTTTAAGACCTATGTTCTTAGAATCAAATATAGTCAACTACCTTCCTTCTCTAGTGTTTATTTTTTCACTCATGAAACAGATATTTATATTGAGTGCCTACTGTGTGCTAGCTCTCAAGGATACAATAATGAAAAAACACAAGAGAACTTCCTTCTATCCTGGAGCTTCCGTTCTGGCAGGGCAGAAAGACACTCAACAAGTAAGATGATGATGTAGGTAAGAGGATGATCATGGAAGGCTTGGTGAAGAGATGACATATAAGAGTGGAGGCCTGAATATGTGGCATATATATTGTATTATGATGTATTAATAACATGTGGATCAGAGAGAAGCAAAAGTCAAGGACAAATGTAATTTTTTGTGAGATGTACATTTGATACTTTTGAACATTTAGCTGATAATACCTTTGGATGCCAATTAAACATTACACCCCCTTCAAAAAAAAAAAAAAAAAAGAGTGGAGGCCTGAAAGTTGAGTGGAAGCCAACAGTGAAGAAAGAATAGGGTGAAAGTGTCCCAGGTAGCTGTAACAGCATGTACAAAGGTCCTGGGGTGGTTAGGAACTAAAAAAGATTAGCATAGTAGATGTGTAGTATGTGGTGGAGGTACTTGGCCATACAAAGGCAGGACGAGTCTTGTAAGCTGTATAACAATTAAGTGTGGATTTTATTCTAAGAGCAGTGGGAAGCACTGCAGGATTTCAAAGATGGGAAGCACACAGTTGAAGAAGTTCTCTTTGCCGCCCTATGGAGTACGCACTTGGCGTTTGGACACAAGAATATCATTGAGGAGGCTGTGGCAGTAATTCAAATGAAATGTGTTGTTGGCTAAACCATGGTGGTTGTATGAAGTAAAGAGAAGTAAATGGATTCGTGAGGAACTTCACAGGTACAATTAGCAGAACTTAGACCCTTGGTGAACTGTTGTTTTTTTAAAATTATGGTTCTTTGGGCTTCCCTGGTGGCGCAGTGGTTGAGAGTCCGCCTGCCGATGTAGGGGACACGGGTTCGTGCCCCGGTCCGGGAAGATCCCACATGCCGCGGAGCGGCTGGGCCCGTGAGCCATGGCCGCTGGCACTGCGCGTCCGGAGCCTGTGCTCCGCAACGGGAGAGGCCACAACGGTGAGAGGCCCGCGTACCGCAAAAAAAAAAAAAAAAAAAAGAAATTATGGTTCTTTTTCATCTTTGCCAACTCAATAGCTGAAGAATGGCACCTTGCTATAATTTTTCTTTTTCTTCTTTTTTTTTTTAAACTTGTGAGATTGGTCTTTTTGACTTTGTGTGTGTGTGTGTGTGTGTTTGGACTGTTTGTAATCTTTGTTTAAAGTCTTTTCCTTAACTGATTTTTAAGAGCTCTTCATATTTGTAATCTAAGACAGATTTAAAAAATATTTTGTCTGGTGTTGCTTGACTTTTAATTTCATCTATGGAGTATTTTGACTGGCATTTTTATGGTTATTTGTTTAAAGCTATATTTTATACACTTAGTGTCACGTGTGTTAATGTTAGAGACTTCATAAATGCCTGTGAACTTGCATTGAGTTGAGAGAACACTTTATATATGACTCATTTTGAACTTAGTTCACTATAACATAACACAGTGATATATGTTCAAGCCTTTTTAAGAGCAAAGAACCTGGAACTTCCCTGGTGACACAGTGGTTAAGAATCGGCCTGCCAATGCAGGGGACACGGGTTCCATCCCTGGTCTGGTAAGATCCCACATGCCGCGGAGCAACTAAGCCCATGCACCACAACTACTGAGCCTGCGCTCTGGAGCCTGCGAGCCACAACTACTGAGCCCGTGCCCCTAGAGCCCGTGCTTGGCAACAAGAGAAGCCACTACAAGGGGAAGCCCACGCACTGCAACGATGAGTAGCCCCCGCTCACCGCAACTAGAGAAAGCCCGCGCACAGCAACAAAGACCCAACGCAGCCATAAATAAATAAATGAACAAACAAACAAATTTATTTTTAAAAAAAACAAAGAACTTACGTCACCTAATGCCCGATAGCCTAGCTGTGCTCATTCAGATCTTTTACTTTTATCATGCCTTAAAAAAAAAGTTGGGCTTCCCTGGTGGCGCAGTGGTTGAGAGTCTGCCTGCCGATGCAGGGGACACGTGTTCGTGCCCCGGTCTAGAAGATCCCACATGCCGCGGAGCGGCTGGGCCCGTGAGCCATGGCTGCTGAGCCTGCGCGTCCGGAGCCTGTGCTCCATCCACAATGGGAGAAGCCACAACAGTGAGAGGCGTGCGTACCGCAAAAAAAAAAAAAAAAAAAAAAAGTTAACTAATTTCACAACTTATGTAATTTTACATATTTTTACATCACTGACTTAGTTGCAAGGTTCTAATTTTGTTGCATTAAGTTATAGTTATGGTAGCTAGAAAATAAATCTTATTAGGTTTTTATATAAACCGAGAATAAATATTTAAGTGATTGTCTTAAGGTTAGTGCTTCTGGTAAACTGTGTGGTTTTTATATATTTATTTTTCTTAATTTATTTTTGGCTGCGTTGGGTCTTTGTTGCTGTGCGTGGGCCTTTGTTGCTGGGCGCAGGCTTGCTCTAGTTGCCGTGGGCGGGAGCTACTCTTTGTTGCAGTGCGCAGGCTTCTCACTGCGGTGGCTTCTCTTGTTGCGGAGCACGGGCTCTAGCAGCACGGGCTCAGTAGTTGTGGCTCGTGGGCTCTAGAGCACAGGCTCAGTAGTTGTGGTGCACGGGCTTAGGTGCTCCGTGGCATGTGGGATCTTCCTGGACCAGGGATTGAACCCGTGCCCCCTGCATTGGCAGGTGGATTCTTAACCACTGCACCACCAGGGAAGTCCCTATCTGTTCTTTAATTGTAGGGTTTTGTATTTCTTTGAGATCCTACACCCCAGACAAGGTCTTGTTTAGGTGGGATTGCAGGATAGTTCAGATATGCAGTGTGTTGTCTGGAAAACTATGGAAATGGCCGTATTGCTAATTGTAGTCACTAGATCCACGTTATAATCACATGGGTATAGTGTAAGGAGCATCAACTGATGATTTAGAAAACAGGGGTTCTAGTTCTTGCAATTCTACACATAGCTTTATTGCTTAGGTGTAGGGTCTCTGTTGGAAGATGTCTCTAAAATCATAGTCTGGGCAAGGTGCTGGGATGAGTCTGTAATTTGATAGACTTTCTGCTGCCCCCTGGTGGTATTCTACCTTAGCCAAAGCAAAAGCTTTTACAGGTCCCTTTACAACCTGAGACTGTGCTCCAGTGCTGACCAACTTGATGGTTGAGGAGCATCCCTTCTGTGCAGCTGAGCTTTGCTGCTGCTAACCATTGGTCAGTTGATAAAGAAGCTCAGTGAAGATTGGCCCTGTAAGTTTGGGAAATTATCAGATCGTTAGAACCAAGAAGACATGGTCAGTGATGCCCAGAGAAAAGTCGATGAGTTGATGGGTATTCATTTTTAAGAGTTGGTATACTTGCTGTCAGAAAAAAATGCTTAATGTATTTTGTTTTGAGTGTGGAGATAAAGGTAAAGAAGATGTACACTTGCTTTCCCTGAAATCCAGGAGACCAGGGAAGGAGACTGGCACAGGGGGCCATTTGGGGAAGAAGAATAGAACATGGTGGGAACATGGACAGCACCTTTACAGCTACGACTGACCAAAGGATGCACATTTAGGTGCCGTCAGTTTAAATTTACCTCTTTAGATGATCCCTAGTCTGAAGATAGTTTAAACTGCTCTAGCTATCAAAGTTAGTATTAGAAATTTATTTTGGGACATAGGCTTGAACTTGATTTCCCCTATCTGGGCCTGTGAGTTGTTGCCAATTTTGCAACGTGGTGTTAGTCCCCAGGGTCGTGGTCTCTAAATTAGCTTTCCTCTTACCTCAGTGAGTAAAATTTATTTTTATAAGTATAGATTTAGAAGAGATTAGATAGACCTTTTCTCACTGAAATGGAAAGGCTTTGGTTTCCCAGCCAGTGGGGATTTCTAATCCTTGGTAGACTGTAAAAACTTACTTCACTTTAGATAAGGCTTTTTATTTTATATTAATCAAGAAACTGTGTTTTCTCTCAGCCTGCTATTAATCCGTTACCGATACTAGGTAGTCCCAATTTAAACACCAAAGGTGTACTTTAAATTAGTTGTGTTTTATTATTACGCGTGGTGATTAGGGCCCCAATCAGTCTTCCAACATCTGTAGATTATTAAAAGCGGTGATGCTTCTGAGTAAAATCATCAGCACACATCTAACTAAAACCTCTAACAATTTCTGGGTAGTGGAAGCATTCTGGGAGAGAATTTAGAAACTGAAATGTTAAACCTTCTAAGACATTTTGATGGTGTATGAGACGAGAAAAATATATTTGAAACCTGAACTGCCTTAGAAAATATGGGATTATGGTTACTGTAAATTAAATGTATCTAAATTTTATGGTACTGTTATTCTCATCATTTCTTTAGTATTAAAGAGGTACCATTGCCTATTACAATAGTGTGACTAAAACTTCTACATTTAGATACTGTAGGGAGGGGAAGAATCTTCCTCTTCCACCCATGTTAGGGTCTCTGGCAGGGGCCCCACAAGTTAGACTGACAGAAGACAGATTAACAAGAGAAAAGTAAGCAAATTTATTAATGCTTGTGGCATATACACATGGGAACACTAGCCATGAGTAACTCAGAAGGGTGGTAAGAACTTGAGTTTATATAGTGTCTTAACAGAAGAACAACAAATTTTTAGAGTAGTGACGAGACAAAGGAAAAGGACTTTGAGCTTCTAGGGGAAGCAAACGTGAGAAGGCAAATATGTCGGAAAGCTAATGGTAGAGAAGGTCTAGTGTTACCAAGGTTGGTTATATAGATTCCCCCAGTGCCATCTCTGGGCTGATAAGTTTTTAGACTCTTAAAGTTGTCTCCAGTGATTAACTTCTGTCCTTCCTGGTAGAGCAGGGAGAGGGAATACTTTTACAAACTTATGTCCTACTTTGGGGCAAAATAGGGGGAGAGCAGAGAGCTTTTCCTGTATCTGCTTCTGTTGTTGAATAGAATAGTTTGTATGCCCAATGCACAGTGAGGCCAAACGACAACATTGGAGTGTGGAGCACAGAAAGGTTTATTGCAGGGCAAAAGCAAGGAGAACGGGTGGCTCAAGCTCAAAAAGCCTGAACTCCTCTTCTCGGGGAAGAGTTTTTATAGGCAAAATTGGGGTTGGGGGGGAACTGCAGGGCGTGTAACCCTCCTCTGACTGGTTGGTGGTGAGCTAACAGGGTGCTGTACCAGGAATCTCAATCATGAGCCTTCTGGTTCCAGCCAGTCTGGGGTCCACCACTTGGGCCCAGCCTGAGTTATCATCCTCCACCTGGGTGAGAACTCTAGTTCCTGCAGAAGAACTCAGAGGTATGTATCGAAGTATTATGCACGTCCCCTCAGGAGGAACCAGGACCCTGCCCCATCCTGCACTGTTGTTCCTTTCTGTATTCCCTCACTCCCCTAATTAGTAACTGTTTGAATCTGCCCTTTGGAGCTCAGAGAAGGTCTAGGAAGCTTTCCTACAAACAAGAAGGGGACACGGAAAGGCTTTTCTGCCTGGGAGGACCCCACAGCATCCTGCTTGGTTTCACTTCTCAGTTGCCTTCAGCTCAAAATAATCCTCATGCCAAAGTAGCATATTCTGCTACCCTTCAACACCAAAACCGTGGCTTTGTGCTTTAAGCCTGCGGTGGTCCTTGTGGACAGGGACAGAAATACCAGTAAGGAAGGTCAGAGATGGAGATAGGCAGCTGTGGTTTGAGGTAAGATGGAGGAAAGCATAGCCAGGATGGTGAAAAGCAGGATGGGGCTAGAGCATTCTTCAGGGTCTCCTTTCCTTTAAAAAATAAGTTAGTACAGAATAATAATAACAAACGTATTTTCAGTCATTGTTCTTGAATATGTGATGAACTCTCTCAGAATAGCAGTTCATATCCCCTTGAGGTCTGGAAAACGTTCTTGAATGCTTGCTTTGATTATAACTTTCCTGTTTTTCTCCTGTGCTCTTTCTTGAGCTCCTACTAGTCACATATTGAATTTTCTAGATGACTTTTTTAGTGCTCTTACCTTTTCTCTCAGTTTTCCGTCTTTCTGTCTTGTTCTACTTTCTGAGATATTTTTTCCAACTTTATTTTCTAATTACCATGAATTTCCAAGACGTTTCTTTTTAAAAATTCTCTGAATTTTTTTTTTTTGGTACCATTTTGTTCTTGTTCAGTATCTTTGAGAATGTTAATAATAGTTTTTCTTAACATTATAATTTTCCTACTTAGCTTGTTCCTCCAGGTTCTTTTTTGTTTTAAGCTCTGGCTTTCATATTTATTAGAGTTTCTTCAAATGTCTGTAATTTGTGGGGGGGGCATCCATTCTTATTTTAAAGAAGGCACTTAAAAATGCTGTCTGAAAGCACTTTGCATGAGTGGAGCTTGTTTGTGTGGGTTTCAGTGCAAGATGATCAGTGCTCTTCTCTTTTAAAATGTCTGGAGTTCCCAGGGGGATAAAAAAGATCTGCCTGGAAGTTTTCATCCTGGCTCCCAGTATTCTGGGTGTCTAATAAGGTAAAGGGCTAGGGCAGGTCTGACTTAACATCTGTTTGCAACTTTTACTTAATCCATTGTAGTTAGTATGATGGCCCTACTTTGAACTGTGTTCCTGTCCCCTGTTCTAACAACTCTCATTTCCCTTTTCCAGACAATAAACTTTCAGTCTTCTCTGGTGTGGAGGACAGCTAGTTGTTCCACTGTGCAAAGTGAGAATCTAAAGGTAACTTTTTAAATGGTCTTTCGACCAGTCCTATTTTTAGCTCTACCTTCACCCCCATTTTGCAAGTTATCTGCACCTCCAATTCCTCATTCTTTTAAGGCCTCTGTTACGCAGTTTGCTTTTCATTTTTCCTCCTTACTGGCTTAGGGTTCTGTTTTCTTGGGATTGCTGTCAGTTACCACTAGTCCATCTGCTTCCCAACCTCCTAAACTAGTTGTCTCTTTTGTTCTCTTTGCTTTTTTTTTTCTTTTCTTTTTCATCCCTATATTATCATTTGAGGAGAGTTTTAAGAGGCGGTGGAAACTAATGCACATGTTTAGTTAGCCATCTTTTTAAACATAAGATTCGTCTTTTGATGGAGTGGATTCCATTTTCCCCTCCTTTTCTCCCTGCAAAAAGACTATGTGGATGCTGGATTGCTTGAGTTTGGGGGATTTGAAAAAACCTGTCAATTGCCTTTAAACAGATACTTTATATATTTGTTGATTTCCCTTCCTCTTATGACCTCCCTTTAACCTTTTGCTCTCCCTTTCGTCCTGAGGTATCAGCCCACCACAGGCCAAGGAGAGAACCTGGGATTTTCCTGTATTTTCTTTAAAACACCTGTCCTTTTTTCTTTTTTTTTTTTTTTTCCCCTACCATGTCTTATTCTTGTATTAATGTTTTACTTCTTTCTTTTATATCATTAGTATACTCACTTCACCACTCTTCAAACTTACTTTGTTTTCTCAAGTTCATGGTTTGGTGAACTTCCTGTTTGTCACACCTGCTAGCTTTGCCTCTTGGTGGATTATTTCCTCATATGGTTTATACTTTTCAATTACTTGTTCATTCTTAACTGAGATTACTTTTTCCATGGGAAACCTGTGAACTCTTGCTTATTGAAGAGTCTCTAAGGGGCTATTTTGCATTTACTTCTCTTTTGTAATTTACGTTAATTTCTTGAAGTTTCTTAAAAACACAGGATGGGAAAACATGGCTTCATCTTTTTTCCCAAGCCAGTGACTTTTTTCATAGCCCCGATTTACATTTATGATAGATTCAGAGGTACGTGCAGTCTTTTTAATTCCAGCTGAACAAGCAGTAAAGTGGAAGGGTTTTAGCTTTTATTTTAAAAAAAGAGGAATAGGAAAAAAGGAAGAGGATGGAGTGAGGTGTGATGGAAATAAGAGCCTGTGTTCGCCCTTCCCAGGCTTCTTGGGGCAGATAAGATCACCGTTGTGCACAATAGCTGGACATGAGAGCCATGGAATTTGGAAACATTGATTATGTCCTAACATTCTTGAGTTGCCAGATTGAGTCTTTGTCTCAGGACTACAGATTAACTTGATGAATATTATAAAATAGCCCTGCTGGTTTCAGACCTAGAGAGGCAGTTCATCAGCTGAGTGGGAATAAATCTCTTCAGAGTTTTGGTAATTGGGTTCTAAGAATGAAACCCCAGGGGAAAACTATAGTGATTAGTTGTCATTAGAGTTATGCAAAGTTTTCCTTATTATAATGGCAACAAGACAGAGTTTTCAAATGGTTTTTACATTTGGCAGTAGACTGGATAGATGGATGCTGAAGAAAATCTAGATGGTAGAAGAGTTGTCATTCTGAGGGTTTGTTGTTGTTTTCTCTCTGGAATGATGGGAAATATCTGAGACTGGAATTTCTTTATGCACTTAAGTTCAGATTTCAGCTTCATCTTTGTGGGTGGTTTGGCTCTTATCCTGAGACCATTACGTTTGGTGAATATGATGGTTTTGGAACCTAATTATACACAGAGGGCAAAAGTTCCAGTTATTTAGGGAAATCTGCAAGCCCATTTCATATTTTTAAAGAAAGCAAATGCAGGAAGCATCTATTTTTAATTTTACAATGCAGCCTATGTGTTTAAAAACAATATGCTTGAAAGAAAAACGTTTTTCTTTTCTAAACACAAGTAATATGTCTTTATCAGAGAAATTAGAAAACACTGGAAAAAATAAAGCCAAAAATTATTTCATAATTTTATCTCCCAAAGGTAACAGTTCAAAGGTGATACACACCTTCTAGACGTTTTTCCTATGGATGTTCATGATACATGTGTGTTTCCAAAAACGGTATCATTCTCTTTTGTAACCTGTTTGACAAAACTGTATATACACATATATATAAATATGTATCACAGTAAATATAGAAGTATAGTCTAGTCTTTAGTGGAGGCTTAGTATTCTGTTATATCATGATGTATTTAATTCTCAATTTTAGGTTGTTTCTGATTTTTGCCACAATAAATGATTCTTTGAATTTTCTGGTTACTAAATTTTTTATATATATAAATTTATTTATTTATTTATTTTTGGCTGTGTTGGGTCTTCATTTCTGTGCAAGGGCTTTCTCAAGTTGCGGCGAGCGGGGGCTACTCTTCATCGCAGTGCGTGGGCCTCTCACTGTCGCGGCCTCTCTTGTTGCGGAGCACAGGCTCCAGACGCGCAGGCTCAGTAGCTGTGGCTCACGGGCCCAGTTGCTCCGCAGCATGTGGGATCTTCCCAGACCAGGGCTCGAACCCGTGTCCCCTGCATTGGCAGGCAGATTCTCAACCACTGCGCCACCAGGGAAGCCCTGGTTACTAAATATTTACATTCCTTCAGAGAAAACCCAAACGGAGGCCTGGTGTATAGGAAATGGAACGAGCTAGGCTTGCTGGTGGTAGGACTTTCCAAGAAATAGATGAAACGGTTTTGTATTTCACACTGTCAGAGAACCACTGGAGTCATGATTTATAGCATACAGTTGACATGGCTGGTTTCTTGTCATTGTGTTATATATACTACCTTTGTCAGCCAAAAATCATCTTTCCCTCTGGAACACTGAGGGCTACTACATTGGAATGGGTCATTAGGGAGGGAGATACAAAAAGGGAGGCTATCAGTTGGGTTAGTTATAGGGCAACTGCAGAGAAAGAATACATTTCAGATATTGCAGAATCAAAATATTAAACATCATTAAATAAACAAGGCAGAGAGACCCAAAGATGTCCATATGAGGCTCTTCTAACAGTTTAAGTGGACCATGAGGCAAGTATGTTTACTTCAGCAAGCTCTTCTTTCTTGTATCTCAGCCAAATAGGCCAGCATATACTTAGTTCAAGGAGCCATTTCAAAAGGGATGGTTTGCTAACCAGAGTTGACTATGGAATTGTGAACATTTCACGTAATAGCAATTTAAAATAAATTACAATTTAAAGGTTAAAGCATCAAAAGTCATCTAAAATCTCCTCAACAGTAGATTGAAACTGTGTGGTTCTTATTCTAGCCAATTTTTCTTCTTCAGATAAATACAATTTTATGAATTCTGCCTATTTAAATTAATTCTTTACTTGTTAAATAACAACCAAAAAATCTTACAGCTAATTAGATTGGTTTGGAGAAAAGCATTCAGGAGCTATCCAAATTGAGTCAGAGAAGACTTAACACCTACCTCATGAGTATTTCAGTGGGCTGCATTACCCTAAAAGGTCCATTAGGTTACTGTTGACTTTTATGGAAAGTTCTAGTAGGTGTAAAGACCTTTATGTGGGCTTGAAGCGTTTACAGAAAGGCAGTTCGTCTGTTTCACAATAAAATAGTATGAATTCTTTTTTTTTCCTATTTCTTTATTTTTTGGGGGGGCTGCGTTGGGTCTTTGTTGCTGCACGCGGGCTTTCTCTAGTTGCGGCGAATGGGGGCTACTCTTCATTATGGTGCGCGGGCTTCTCATTGTGGTGGCTTCTCTTGTTGTGGAGCATGGGCTCTAGGCTTGTGGGCTTCAGTAGTTGCAGCACGCGGGCTCAGCAGTTGTGGCTTGCGTGCTCTAGGGCACAGGCTCAGTAGTTGTGGCACACAGGCTTAGTTGCTCCATGGCATGTGAGATCTTCCTGGACCAGGACACAAACCCGTGTCTCCTGCATTGGCAGGCGGATTCTTAACCACTGCGCCACCAGGGAAGCCCCATAATATCAATTCTTGATTTTATTTCTCTTTAACAAAGTACCCACACGTACTTTCATGTTGTAAAGTCTGAGCTAAATATCACATGCTCACCAAATTTTGATTTTGCATCAAGTTGATTATATAAGCTAGTAGAGTAAAATCATGTGTGTGCCCCACGTTGCTTTTGTTCTTAGAGATTTGATACATGGAGCGTGGAGCGGAAAGTTTACTTGGCAATTATGCTATGTACTGCTTCCTACTTTCATTTGGCATTATCAGCATTTAGAAACATCTGGAACTTCTCTATAGTTTCTTCACTGTTATGCCAGCTATGTTTGTTCAATCTTGGGTCCATCGTGCCTTAAAAAAATCATGAAAATGCAATTCTTAATTTCATGGCCTTTGTTTTAGAAGTTCATTGAATCTTCAAAGGAGAATAAATTATATTCAGTATAATCATTTCTTACATTTTAATGTATTGCTCTATGTTATCCAAACCACTGTCAGGTACATGTGAATTCCCTTAATTAATGGAACAAGCAAATGGAATGAACTATTCCACTATAGGAAACTGAGGTCCTGATATTGGAGTATAAGTTAATGCCAGAATAAGCATTAAAACTCAGATTTTCTGAGCATTTTCTGTGTGGCTAGTTGTACTGTGTATTTTGTGGTATTCTAATTTTTGAAAAATTGTGTTCAGTGTGTAATTCATATGGTTGCTTTTTGTTAATGCAACAATGTCTTGTTCCTAGACAATGTCAGATAACAAGATAATATAATAGATTCTTTTTGAATAAGGGTAAATATTCATAAATGAGTTATTTAGTGATTTTGCTGGTTAATGTTCTTTTTTTTTTTTTTCAGTACCAGGATAATTGCTTTAACTTATTTTTTCTTTTTTTAGACATCTGGCTTTGATGATTATTTATAGAGGCTATAGTGTGTGGTGGAATATTATCTAATGCCTTTTTTAATATTAAAGCCTAAAATACCTATTTTAAGAATTGGAGCTGAATTGTATTCACAGATTTATTTTTTATTTAGTTAAAACCTTGGTGAGTTTAGAATATATAATGAAGTGTTCTTCCTGCCCTTTATCTTCTAGGACTCCATAAGTTTTAAAAAGACTTTTCAGATTATCTTTCATACATTCTCAAATCTGTGAGACCATTGACTATTTATAGTGGGAAAGCCCTGAAAAGCATCTTGAGTCTCTGCCTAAACCCGGAGCTAACTCTTTGCTGTGTATGAGATTTTAGACAAATCACCATCTCCCTGGACTGTAGTTTACTTATGTCCAAAAGTTACAGATGCATGAGAGTTCCAGCACCTCTTCCACCTCTCAAATTCTGTAGTGTTTTGGAATAAAGAGTTTATATACAGCTTTTTTTCTTCTATGACATCTTCCCAGTTCTGAGAACTAAGTCTAATGATTTGAGCGCTACGTTATTTCTTAACTTTCTCCCAGTAATGGCTTCAGGGTGGCTTTTCTGGATGATGGTGGTAATAGTTGTTTTCTGAGTCCAGCCTAACATACAGTCTTCTGGGTCTAGATATGAAAGCAGTTTGCCTTTCCCTTCTCAGAAACACCACAATATGTTCTAAGTTGAGTGTATGGGTCCAGGGGGCAGTCACTGTCTCACCTCTCCTCCTACAGCCAGACTCTGGGGTCAGTGAGTAAGTCCTCATGTTTTAGCTGTGGCCTTTGAAGTACTGAGTAGCTGCCCAACAGTTACTTCCATAGAAATGAGTATTTTCCCTATCACGTGATTTCAGCATCAGCTGCAGGAAAACTGCGTGTATGCCTTCATTTTCAAGCTTCAGATCTTGCTTGAAATATAAATTTTATTTTCTCATGAAATTCGGAAAGATGTGTTTCCTCATGTGTGTCCGAATGATTTGGGCTTTTAAAAATGCCATTTGGAAGTGGCAGCTTCATTAAATAGTTATGAAATGTCACTATGGGCCCTGTTGGGCAAATAGAAAGGAAGCAGGATATTACAAGAAGAGCAAGACGTATTTCTTGGAGTAATTAATAGCTTTCATTCCTTTTACATGCTCGTCACAGCAGTAGCAGCCCATGGGAAGGTAGGTATGGTAGTTGTTAATCCCATTTTCCAGAGGAATCTGAGCTTGAAGAGGTTAAAGGATTTTGTCAAGAAGAGACGTAGCTGAGTTGGGTCTCAACTGCAGGCTCCCGGCCTCACACAGCTGGTGCTCTTTCTACCACATCGTGCACACAAAACAGTGAAATGATATTTTGTGGCACAGATAACAGTGACATAGGAATTCAGAGAGGGGGGAAAGATTGTGAAGGAGTGGCCAGGAAAGGCTTTGCAGGGAAGGACCTTAAAGGCTAAGGGAAGAATCTGGAACTTGTTGAAGAGGATTCGAAGGAGCATTCCAAACTGGGGGGAATCACAGGAACTGTCTTAAGGAGTGAACAGTTTTTTGTCCTAGTCAATTAATGGAAACTATTGGGTTATCTTGCTGTCTCTTAAGAGTTCTACTGGCTATCTCAGACTGCCTGACGGGCTTGCTTTTGCAAGATTAGTGTTTCTTCATTTGGATAGAAGCTTGCGGTGCCAGAGAGAGAGAGAGAGAGAGAGAGAGAGAGAGAGAGAGAGAGAAAGAGAGAGAGAGAGAGAGAGAGTGCGTGTGTGTGTGTGTGTGTATGCGCGTGCGTGTGTCTCACGGCCCTATATGGTCTCCTACCATCTGATATTTTTCTATTTTGAAGATGATTGTGTCTGAAGAGGAGATTATCTGACTTTCCTCATCAAAGAGAAGTGAAATAGTACCTTGGCCTTGGTCTGTTCTTTGTGGTTCTGAGGGGCTTTCCCCTCCTGGTGGACTTCTGCATCAGGCAAGGGGAGAAATGAAGAACCTGTATGAAAAGCCCATGTCCATTGCCTTGGGCCTGAGCACTCAGTCGAGGATTTTTCTTTAGAGTTCCACATAACCACTTCAAGCTGTTGAGCGTTCCCTCGGCTCTTATCCTAATTCTGCTGAGGAATATTTGGAGAGAGGTTTGGGGTCTGATGCCAAGAGCTTTCCTTTCATACAGGACGTTCTGCCAGGACTCCCATTTGGTGAGTTTCTTCTTGTCACTCTAGGTAGTAGTAGTGATGACTGAAGCCCCTCTGTAGTGGTTTTTAAGTGGCCAGAGACTCACTTTGGTTTCATGTTTCTTTCTGGAGGATGCCCATCTTATTCTCCTTGACCATTCAAGTTGTTTGAAAGCAATTTTCAGTATCAGTGCCATTTTCAGTAGTTTTACTTTCCATTAAACCATCTACATGTTGCTAGTTATAAGGGACATTCCCTTAGATATTGAGTAGATATTGAGTACCTTCTGGGCCCTGGGAAGGTAAGATACATGGATGCTTAAAGATTGTAGCCCTTCCATGGTCACTCATAGCCCCCTGGGACAGTCTAAACAGACACTTGACCACAAGGGAATATGTCGGGAAGGTGCACAGCACTGTAGATGCTCAGAAGAGACAATGCCCAACTGTTTTGCAAGGTCTGGAATAGCTTTTAAGCTTTACTGCCATTTGGTTGATTGTTATTTGGTCTGGGAAGTTGGAAGTTGGACATACTGTCCATTTTCATTCCAGAGTCAGATTTGGGGGTTCAGTAGGGACAAGTTTGGACTTTGAAATCAGAAGACCTGAGTTCAGGTCCTGTTTGTGCCAGTACCTCCCAGTGTGTCCATAGGGAGTTCATAGTTACTAGGGAGGAAAAGGGATGGAGAGCAGGACAGCCTTGATGAAGTCAGTTTAAGAAATCCTGGTAGAGTTTCTTTACTGGAGGATTTCCAGGAGCTTCTAACATACTAATGTGTACTGCTGGCCCTAGGAAGGATTATGGTATGCAGTTCCTAGGCTCATTTGATTTTTTTTTTTAAAGCATGGAGAGCCCTTTATCAGATTATTATTCCGCAAAGCATACTTAGGAAACACTGTCGTCACTGATTTCTATCTCTTAAACCTACGAACTTGTGCAGGTTTTTTTGCAGTTAGCACAACATTATTTTATTTTATTTTGTTTTTTACTTTTGGGGCATGCCCTGAGGCATGTGGGATCTTAGTGCCCCGACCAGGGATCAAACCCACGCCCCCTGCATTAGAAGTGCAGAGTCTTAACCACCAGACTGCCAGGGAAGTCCCAACACAACATTCTTTTGAGATTAAAAAAAAGTTAGCCCACTATTGGAGAGTGTGTTTTCATCATGAGCTATAGCGGACAGTTAACTATTGGATATGATAGAAAATTTGAGAAAGAATAAAAGACCCTACCTTTTTTTACTGAGGCGTAATTGACAAATAACCTTAGTTTTATATTCTACAATAATTTGATATGTGTGTACCCTACAAAGTGGTCACCACAATAAGTCTAGTTGCCATCGGGCACCATATAATTGACTCCTCTTTCACCGATTTCACTCACCTCCAGCCCTCCTCTCCTCTGGTAACCACCAATGTCTTCTCTGTATCTGTAAGTTTTGTTTTGTTTTGTTGTGGTTTTTTTTTTTTTTGGATTCCACATATAAGTGGTGTCATATGACTTATTTCACTTAGCATAATACCCTCTAGATCCATCCATGTTGTCAAAAATGGCAAGTGTACACTTGGTGGGAATGTAAATTGATGCAGCCACTATGGAAAATAGTATAAGGGTTCTCAAAAAAATTGAAAGATAACTACCATGTGATCCAGCTATTCCACTTCTGGGTATTTATCTGAAGAATAGGAAAACACTAATTCAAAGAGGCATATACCCCTTTGTTCACTGCAGCATTATTTACAGTACCCAAGATATGGAAATAACCTGTGTGCATCCATGGTTGAATGGCTAAAGAAGATGTAGTGTATATATTTACAGTGGAATGCTACTCAGCCATAGAAAACAAAAACAGAAACAAAAAAGCAGACCCTTTTTAGTGCTAGGTTGTGTATCATCAACTTTCGCATGTGGTGTTTAAAGTACTGACAACACCCCTGTGAAGGAGATATTTGATTATGTCCATTTTAGAGATTAATAAGCTGAAGTTCAAGTAGTAGGTTATCCATGGAGATGCTGAAAGTCAAACTATGGTCTGTCTTTCGCCAAAGGCCATGTTTCATTAACCATGATGCTTTGTTAGAGAGCTAGGTCTTTTATTTTTAACTTTTCTTCTTTTTAAATTTTAAATGATTATTACAAAATTAATACATGCTTATTAAAGAAAAGTAGGTGGGAGAGAAGTAGAAAATGTCCCCAGGCCCATCATCAAGTAGAACTTCAGTCAGTATGTGATATATTTCTTTCCCATTATTTTATGCAATGTTATGTTCATTAACCATAATTGTGGTTAAATATATGTATATATAATATATACATTTTTATACATATATTTATACATAAATAAATTTATAAAACTTCGAATTCTGCTTTTGACTCTCCCCTCCAGATGTGCATTTTGGTTACTGCCACATCACTGGTTAAGTATTTTAATAAATAAATATAGTAAACCAGGACTTGGAAACTTGTAGCTCTTTTATGCAAGCTGCCACTTGACCACGGGCAGGTTCCTTGACCTTCTGGTACTCAGTTTCCTCCGCATAAGTGAGGGAGTTGGTTCAGAGCACTGATTTTGAAACTATGGTATCCCACGAAACCTCCTGGAGGCTGGGATTAAAGGTATCATCAGAGCAAGGAGGACCCTGGCCCTTCATTCCATCTGTTTCAACCTAAGCATCTACATTTATAACTCTTTTATAGATTTGGGGTCCAAGCACATTTGGAAAAAGGAACTCATTGACTTTTTATAGAACAGGATAAAATTGTTGGACCAGATGATCCTGAAGCTCAACATTTCTGTGATTCTCTTTTATGATATCTATTAAGTTGTGTGCGTTCTTAATGTTTTAAAACATTTCTTCACCAGATAGAGTGGTAGATTAAGCAGATTTGATACATTCTTTAAGATGATCTGAGGAACCATGTAATAAGCACAAAAAGAATCACTGATCAGGG
Organism: Leucopleurus acutus; assembly: GCF_964270905.1. Taxonomy (NCBI): domain Eukaryota; kingdom Metazoa; phylum Chordata; class Mammalia; order Artiodactyla; family Delphinidae; genus Leucopleurus; species Leucopleurus acutus. The sequence continues at coordinate 38,549,804 of NC_139156.1, forward strand.
CTTCCCTGGTGGCGCAGTGGTTGAGAGTCCACCTGCCGATGCAGGGGACACGGGTTCGTGCCCCGGTCCAGGAAGATCCCACATGCCGCGGAGCGGCTGGGCCCGTGAGCCGTGGTGACTGAGCCTGCGTGTCCGGTGCCTGTGTTCCTCAACGGGAGAGGCCACAACAGTGAGAGGCCCGCGTACCACAAAAAAAAAAAAAAAAGAATCACTGATCAGTACTGAGCAATGTCTAAAGCACTGTCGAATTATTTCTTAGCAAATCTACCACTGCCTTTGACTTGATCCATCTCAGGTCCAATTTAATGCTCTTTTAGGGAAGACTAACCAGGGAATCAGTGGTTCCTTAAACTAATACATGTTTGAAAACTATGGACTTTTACCAGTACCTGATTTTCCATTTTCCTTATGCATGTTAAGGTTTTGCATTTTGAGGGGATTGATTTTCAAGTCCCAGTATCTTGACTTTTTCTCTTGCCTCCACAGAAGGAAGAATCTTGTTCAAAAATGAGGTGAATTAATGCTCAAGCACTCAAGAACCCCGGACAGCTACATGAAGTGTTTAAAAACTGCCCTGACCATCTCGCCACACAAGTCTGTCATGAGGCCTGACAGGATGAGTGCACCACGGAGGCACAGTGTCCTGCCCTGCAGGAACGGTGACTGCTGACCTGCCGGGAGCAAGCGGGGGGCCGCGTGTTGTCTGCCAGTACAATGAAGGAAGTGGTTTATTGGTCACCCAAGAAGGTGGCAGACTGGCTGCAGGAGAATGCTATGCCAGAATACTGTGAGCCTCTGGAACATTTCACAGGCCGCGACTTGATCAACCTAACCCAGGAGGATTTCACAAAACCCCCCCTGTGCCGAGTCTCCTCCGACAATGGGCAGCGGCTCTTGCACATGATAGAGACCCTGAAGATGGAGCACCACTTGGAAGCACACAAGAACGGCCACGCCAATGGGCACCTCTGCATTGGCACAGACGTCCTCGCCCCTGATGGCAGCTTCAGCATCAAGGTCAAACCCAAGGGGATGCCAAATGGGTATAGGAAGGAGATGATAAAGATCCCCATGCCCGAGCCAGAGCGCTCCCAGTACCCCATGGAGTGGGGCAAGACTTTCCTGGCCTTTCTTTATGCACTTTCCTGCTTTGTTCTCACCACAGTGATGATCTCGGTCGTCCATGAACGAGTACCTCCTAAGGAGGTGCAGCCTCCACTACCGGACACGTTTTTTGACCATTTTAACCGGGTGCAGTGGGCCTTTTCTATTTGTGAAATTAATGGCATGATCCTTGTAGGACTCTGGTTAATTCAGTGGCTGCTCTTAAAATACAAGTAAGTAAAGTAAAAGCTTGCAGATTCAGTGATTGGGGTTTCTCACTGCAGATGTTTGATATTCATTATTGGGAAATGAAATTTATCAAGCAGTAGGAATCAAAGCACATTTCTCTTTTTTTTGTTTGTTTTTAAACCACATATTCTGTTGAACCAACTAAAGCTCTGGCAACTTTAAGAAAGTTCTGTGCTTGTTGCCTGTTTTGTACAAGATTCATACAGAATGATGAGTAGGATTGTTAGAGGTGAGGTTTTTCTATTTTCACTTCACAGGAAGGAAAACCCTCAGACATCTTCAGAGAGTACAGGCTATTGAACCACGGAAAAACTACCCAGTCTTGGTGTTTTTAACCCATCACATCAGTTGTCGACAGTTGGCCTATGGGCCATGAGTGGCTGTGTAGCTTTTCCCACACAGAGTCAGATATCTAGAACTTAGCAATATGTATTTAAAGATGTTTCACACAAAGAATTTAGAACAGCTAGTCCAGAGTGGCTTGGACTAGTGGGAGAATGATACCCACAGGGAATGACTTTAGGTGGGATGTGGATGAACCTACATGGCTTTCCACCTTTTATAGAATGTGTGGCATTTAAAGCAGTATTCCATTCAAGTTTCTCAGGGTTTTTATTTTTTTATATTTTATTTTTTTGCGGTACGCGGGCCTCTCACTGTTGTGGCCTCTCCCGTTGCAGAGCACAGGCTCCGCATGCGCAGGCTCAGCGGCCATGGCTCACGGGCCCAGCCGCTCCGCGGCATGTGGGATCTTCCTGGACTGGGGCACGAACCCGTGTCCCCTGCATCGGCAGGGGGACTCTCAACCACTGCGCCACCAGGGAAGCCCTCTCAGGGTTTTTAAATAGGTATCTCCTTTCAGTTTCAGGTGGATCCAAAGTGGCTTTCATGTCCCAAGCTCTAAACTCAATGCAGACAAGCTGTTTGCTTGGGTTGCCTGTAGCAAACTAAACACCTACTTTGTCCTCATCTTTGGTGTCTGATTTTTTCCATTAGCGGAACATCTTTATGGCTTCCATGCATGGGAGTTGGAAACTGGTTTGCTAAGGATCTGAGTTTCTCTCTGGTGGACTGTGTTTCATGACCCACAGTATGGTTGAATATTAAGGAGATCATCTTAAATCAAGAAAACAAAATGCAGACTGAGAATTTATGTTGAACTTTAACGGAAATGATGAGTTTTTTCCTGGTACGTTTCATAAGGTCTGTGTTTTTTTTACCTTATAAATTATGTATCTACAAGTGGAAATAAAAGCAATTCCTGACTCTTTGCCAGGAAAGGGCTATCTTAACCTTGTATAAAGGAAGTAATTTAAGTGGCCAGTTTTTTGGGGGGCTGGTTTGGCAATCCTGGAGTTTAAGCTAAATTTGAAATAGGAGCAGTTGTCTGGGATGCATTTGATTTGGTGGAAGACTGTTTTTTGTTTGCTTTAGTTTTAAGAGGCTAAATAGATAAGAATAGGCCTTAGAAATATGAGATGCTCAAAATTTATTAACTACATTCTTCCGGCTGTCAAACTTCAGTTCTGCTTTTGACTTGCAAGCTTTTTTCCCTAGAAGCTCATTAGAAAACAATGCCCGCACGTTTTGCCGCTTCAGAGCCAAGGTCAACTCAAATGAGGTTTCCTGGGGTCTTCCTGATTTTTGTTGTTTTGTTTATATGAGTTTGTTTTCTGGTTTTTATCAAAATTCTTACATGCAAGCTAGTAATTTACTGCCCCAGAATATATCATTATCTACTTGTACATAACCTGTGCAAGTTCAAATCTTTCACAGAGCTGACTTTTGAATAATTTTATTCTTGTTCTAAGAAGTGTCCTAACCATAGGGATAATTTCTTTAAAGTATATTACTATTTATATTTCTCTCAGCAGGGACTTTTCCTCAAATCTGTTTCTCTTTAAGCTTTCTAATTTCATGTTTTACCGGTATTCATTGCTAATACTGTAGTCATTTGTATATTTAGATTGTTCTACAGCCATAAATCAGTTGACTCACACCTTGGGCAAAATTAACCCAGGGCTAGGACACAGGCAGCCTGGGCTCCAGCCCCAGCCATGCCCTCACATGGTGGGTGGTGTGGATGAATCTCCAAATCTCAGGAGCCTTGTTTCTCTCACAGATAAATAAAGACCCTCTCAGTCTAGATGATTTCTTTTGTTCTATACAACTGTGATTTATTTGATTCTCACATTATTCAACGGACCAGTTATGTTTGAGTATTATTAACTGCAGAGCATTTTTCGTCCAGAGTACATCCAACTAAGGATTCTTTAAGGTCCTTTCTCTGGTTTCCACGTCAGCAGGATAACTCAACTGTTGTCATGATAATCCTAAGCGTCCCCACCCTTGTCCTGCTACTGGGACACATCTCTAGCTTCCCATCTCCACCCTTGAGACCTGTCTTCAGTGTGTGTGGCACACCAGACATGGAAGAGGTAGGAAGAAAGGTAGAGCTTGACACACCAAGCACTGGGTATTAATGAGCTCCCTTTCCCTGGCCTTCATAAAGAAGATTACACTGTTTCATACAGTCAGAGATCCCTTGTTTCTAGTTATTCGGCTATGGCAGTGTAACAGGTTTATTATTAGGTATGTTGGGAAAATGGATCCTTCCGGTTATGGAATATTCTGTTTAAAAGTGATAACCTCTCATTTTGTGCTTGACTCTTCTGACACTTGACCCCTCTCCCCAACCTCCACCAGGCAGTTTGCTACTTAGGAGTATGTCCAGACCTCCTAGGAATTAAACCTGCCTGATCAGTAATTTCCAAAGGGACATTTTAATTTTACTTTGACTTTAAGAGTCTTGGAGCCTTAAAAAATCAGCCTATTCCTTCTTGCTTCTTTATCTTCTACTTTTTAGAGAAGAATCAGGGGCTGAAACTGTAGAGGATGACTTATTGAGAAATGATATGCCGGAATTTGAGCAACATCTCCGACAGCAAACCCTTCAGCCAGATGTTCAAGGTGCTAGCAAACATTGGTGCCCGAATTTATGACATTGTGACATTTGGTTCTATCCTTATGCTGTATACAGTTGTCCTTTACTGTTAAACATAAGTTTTGTTTTTTGTACTTAAATTTTTTTTGCGTCCTTTCATTCTTAACATCTCCCCCTCATGTCTATATGTACATATGCTGATATATACATAGGTCCGCATGGGGCTTCCATAACGTCGTGAAGTTGGAAAGCAACAACAATGCCTGTCCTTGACAACTTTTTGATTTTTAAAATTGTAAATAATGTTGTCTCCCCATTTAGAATTGGACTTTCAAGCCACTGACTAGGAAAAATTCCTGGGAAATCTCTGCATTTGTGTCAGACTTCACTGCAAAACAGGTATCCCTTGTTTTAAGAAAGTGTGATTAAAGAATATGTTAAAGGGACAGATTTGGTAGGGACTTTCCATGCATGGCTATATCGTAGCTGACACGATGGCACCCAAATGTGATACAGGTGGCTCAGCGCTATTAGGATGTTGTAAACGCCCACCAAGAAGAAGGCCAAGGAGCAGGGTGGCAGAATTTCCAAGCCAAGAATTTTCTAGCCACTCGAGAAAGCACTATGACTTAGTATGGTGGTCATAGGTACCTCAAACTCAACTTTTCTAAAACCAGATTTGTCATTTTTTTCTTTCAACTTCTTCTTCCTCCTATGTGGGCAGTGACATTTCCTAGAAACCTAGAACTTCTCGGTTCCTTTCATGTAAATAGTCACTAAGTTCTGTCCATTCTAATTTCAAATTCATTACCTCTTTCCATTCCTACTTAGTGATGAATAGCGGGTGCTCAGATGGAGGCCCAGTTCCTTAGCCTGAAGCCTAGGGTCCTTCATAATCTGACCCCAGGCTGTTCGACCTCATCTCCAGCTACTCTACTCCACGGTTTCCCTTGAACACTTCAAGCTCATATCACAGTCCATTCTATTCATTGTGTGTGTATCTCCTTCATTGCTAGACTTTTAAGTTCCCCAAGGGAAAAGACCAGATCCTTTTTGTCATTCATCTTTATATCCCACTGCCTGATACAGAGTCTGGCACATAGAAAGTGCTCGTTTAAAATTCATTCATTCATTCAAGTTGTATTCACTGAGAACCTACTGTGTGCCAGGCACTGTGGTAGACCCTGGGGGTGCTGCAGTGAGCAGAGGCCCCTGATGTTCTCACATCAGCTTGTATTCTGACCAGGGTGTAACAGTCGTGAACAAATGAATATATAATACCAGGCAGTGATAAGAGAAATGGAGGAAAATAAAGCAGTCTAAAGGATTAGAAAGTGTTGGGGATAGTGGGGAGGAGGTGGTATTTTAGATTGGGTGATCAGGAAAGTCCTCTAATGAGGTGACAGTTGAGCAGACACCCGAATCAAATGGGGGTGTACCAAGTAGGTGTTTGGGGCAGGAGCAGTCAAGACAGGAGGCACAGCAAGTACAGAGTCTCTGAGGTTTACCTGGGGAATAGCCACGGGCCTGTGTGGCCAAGTGAGCTGGGAGGAAGCGGTGACACGGGGTCAGGGAGGTATGGATGGCATCGTGGGCTGTGGAAAAAGAGGCAGGATTTTTGTTCCAAGTGTGATGATGTCATTAGGGGAGAATGATGTCAACAGATTGGTATCTTAAAAGAAGCCCTCTGGCTGCCGTTTAGAGAATAGGGAAGCAAGAGTGGAAGGCGGAGGATGGGTGTTAGGATGCCATTACAAATGGTCCAGTTGGAAGATGACCGCGACTTAGACTCACGTTTGGCCAATGAATACATTTTGTGCTGGGCTGTGGGGAAGGGATAAACTTCCTAGAAGCTATGGCTTCTGTTACATTTAGAACTCCGTAATCTTTTATAGCCACAGGGCTGACTTCTGTTACAGTATCTCATACAGGGTTTTGGGGTCTCTCTGTGAATCTCTGAATTTTATTTGAGATTTAATGAGGAATGAACCATAGATTGAGATAGAATTCACTAATTTGAGAGCTCTCTCAACGTTGCTTGAATATATTTTACTTCAGAGCAAAGTCAGGTGATGTGTATATTTGTTTTCTGTCATGGCTGCTTTTAGATCAGATATTTGCCTAAAAGGAGTAGCACAAGTCAGGTGGGGAGTGAGGGTAGCTAGTAAAGCAATGAATTAAATATTGCAGGATATATTGATCCACTGGTGGTGTAAAGATTTGAAGAAAAAAGAAAAGGAGCCATTGGGTAGTTGGGATGTGGGATGGAGTTGAAAGAGCCTTGTGGTTGAGGCATTTGGGGCATGGAGTAGAACATTCTGGCATAAACAGTTGTATAGAGTTATGGAGAGAGTGGTAGAATGGTCACCCAGTAGGTTCTTTGAAAACTGATCTCATACCAAAAGGAAAGGAACTAGAGAAGGAAGTGCTGTTGGCAGATCCTGCTTAAGACTTGATATCTCTGTTCGGAACTGTTTCTGGGGGCTTCCTTGATCCCGAAGGAAGGAACAGATACGGTTTTCCAGTGTGGCTTTCCCAGGATTACACTCTGAGAGTACTGCAGTGGATTTTTAGGTGTTTGGCAGCAGTACGTTTTTTATGTTGGGAGACCGCTTTGGAAAAGACTTACTTTGTATTTTACCCTTTGGTAAATGCCCTGGGTTTGGAGGCCTTATCTGTTGGGAGGGTGTCTGCCAACATAAGAAGGTTTATCTACAGCATTTGCCTCTCTCCTGTGAATGGAATGTTATTTCCAAGGACAGAAGCCTTGTGCTGATTGGCAACTGCTGCTGTCAGGTGCTAATTTGATTTTTTTGTTTGTTTCTTTTGTGTCTTATTCAACAGGCTAGACTCTCCACTAACATTTATCTTTCATTTTACCCCAGTTTGATTCCATCAGTGTTTCTTTTCACATTAAGTTGATTGGATCAAAGTACTTATCTCTTTCCCCTTCTACTCCCCAAGGTAGTTTATGACCACAGTTACTGTCAACCTTTTTTCAATTGTTTTTAAGTCTCTGATGGTTGTGACTGAGTTACGTTCTTAAAAGCTGTTGATGTAGAGCATTTGAGATGAAGCAGGTCCCTTCAATAGAGTTTATTTTCCAAGTTCCAGAAGAGCCTTTTTTTTAAGGCTGTTTCACTTTATTAGAAATCGACGGTACATTGTGGGCCACTAGGCTAGGCTGGTCTCTAACGGAACTTCAGGGCATCTTTACATTTAGTAATTTGTCAAGAATTATTGAAGACTGGTGCTAGGGATGTAGCAGTGAGCAAAACAAAGCTACATAGAGGTTATCTCCTGGGGAATTTTTGTTTGTTTCCACAGTAACATCTCAGGTTTTTAAAGTGTGTGTTGTGCAGGCTCTATCCTAAAGTATAAAACTCACGAGGACAAAAATTCCCTCATGTTATTGCTTTGGGGGCATCTAGCACATTATTTAATTGGCTGACAGACTGTCATATTCCTCTCCAGCCATAAAGCAAGTTACGAGCTCATGGATCGTCCCTTCCCTTCCTTTCCTCTCTCTCTACACATGTACCTGCATCTATTATATACTTACTCAAAGTCTGTTTTCTTCTGTTCCTTTTCATCCATGTTGTCAAAAATCATTATTGCCCTGTTTAAACGGCAGATTCCAAACATTTGAGTAACGAGAATTTTTTTTTTTCACATGCACTGTCATTTCATCCAATCAACTCTTTAAGCAGTGTGTTCTCTTGTCTCAGTGAAGATACCTGAGACACAGAAAAGCTGTTGACTTGCCCGAGATGCCACACAGAATATTTTGAGGATTGAAGGCTTTTCCGTATAAATCCAGCCTCATAGTGTCCTGGTATAATAGGCATCTGTCCTCTGGAAATGTGTTTTCCTAACAGATATAGTAGCATAGATTCAACATGCAGAGGACAGATAGAATGAAAACAGATCAGTCCTGTGTTGGATAATAAGGTTTATGTGTCATATACCATCCAGGAGACATTCACACTTGCCCCAGGGTGGACCTGCCAAACCTGAAAGCTATCCCAACTTGGCTGTTCCACAGTAGTTTGTAGAAAGCGTACTGAGTTCTGTCCTACTTGACTGCTGTCCTGTGACCTCCTAGGTGTGGTGTGGCATGGGCCCTACTCACCATGGGTCTGGGAAATGCCCTCTGCCTCCATGCAGTCACGCTTTTCCACTGAAGACTGCTGACCAGGCGTGCCCAGCCTTAGACTTTTTCTTGCTGTTTCTAGCAAGTTTTCTCCCCTTGATTCTGACCCTGGGCGGCAGAGCCCGGGGATAAGATCCTGTTTTCCTTCCTGGGGCCTTCCCTGTCCCATTATCTTCCCGTGTAATCTGGGTGTCCTAGGCTTTTGCAGGCCTCTGCGCCCTCCCTGGAGTGGGGAAGGACAGTCACTCTAGGCACTAGATTCGGTTCCAGGCTCTACCTCACTTCTCATTCTCACTTTGTTAGCTCACAGATGGTCTTACCAGCTTTCACCTCTTCTAATTTTTACCAGTTTAGGTCTCAAGACCTAAATACTAGCCTAAACCCTAGGAATTGTAGGGAAACTAAATTCAGTAATTCCAGCAATTTAGGTTTTAAGTTAACATAAATATTATAAGAGGCTTTTTAAACTGAGACTTAGGATAAAAGGGAGAGAAAGCACACACAAAAAATTGGTGCAATAAATTAGTTTTCATGAGTTAATTTTTATTTATGACACTAAAGGAAAAACTAAGTAGTGTATCTTGCCTATAGGCCAATTAGAAGATAAACAAAAAGAAAAAAAATTTACTTATGTTGCCTGAGATAAATAATGCTAACATCTGGTTTCATATTCCTTTTCATATTTTTCCGTATGCTCATATAGGTGTAATCTACATATGTGTGTATTTTTAAGTAGTATCACATTTGCCTTGTATTTTACAGTGTGCCCAGGGATCATCTCTTTCCCTCTTTTCTTAAAACACCACCAGGGATGTCTGTCTAAGTATTCATGCTCTTATTCAGAAGTCATCACATATGTCCCCCCTCAACCTGTTTGTATCATGGTAATGGTAGTTAAGCATTCAGTTATACTGTAAATCTTACTGGTTTGTGATCATCTTATCCCTACAGCCACCTACTAACTGAGGTGAATTTGGTCAAATCACTTAACTACTTATAGTAGCGTTGTTTCCTCACTACAAAGTGGGGACAATAAAATAGTGTCTTATGTCAACGTTGTTGTGTGGATGGAGTCAGATAATGTGTATAAAGCACTTAACTGAGTCCTTGGCGTCCTCCTGGTTCCCAAGCCTGCCCCGCCCCCATCCCCATCTTAGTAAATGGCATCTCTGTCCTGCCCCATTCTCAGGCCAAACGCCTCGGTTTTGTTGTTGGTATTTGCTTCCACCCCACATCTGGTCTGTTAATCCCACCACTTCTCGCCACCTCTGTTGTTGCCCTGGGTCTAACCAGCGTCATCTCTTACTTGGGTTGTTGCAGGAGCTTCCTACTGGTCTCTCTGTTTCCATTCTTGTTTCCCTTAAGTCACTTGTCAACTCGGCAGACAGAATGTGTCACTGTACAGTAAGCTGGTGTATGTCACTCTTCTCCCACTTCATACAGTTTTGTTTTGTTTTTTTAATAATTAGTTTCAGTTTTACTTTTTCTTAAATTTTATTTATTTTTGGCTGCGTTGGGTCTTTGTTGCTGCGCGCAGGCTTTCTCTAGTTGCGGCGAGCGGGGGCTACTCTTCGTTGCAATGCGCGGGCTTCTCATTGCCGTGGCTTCTCGTTGCGGAGCAGGGCTCTAGGCGCGTGGGCTTCAGTAGTTGTGGCTCGCGGGCTCTAGAGCGTAGGCTCAGTAGTTGTGGCTCACAGGCTTAGTTGCTCCATGGCATGTGGGATCTTCCCGGATCAGGGCTCGAACCTGTTTCACCTGCATTGGCGGGTGGGTTCTTAACCACTGTGCCACCAGGGAAGTCCCCTCATACACTTTTTAGGTCAGAGGTCCTTATGGTGACCAAGGAGGTCCCTCCAGACCTCGTGTCCTCATGCACTCTGCTCCCTGACCCCTCTGCCAACACCCACACATACTAGCCTCTGTTTGGAGTCTTCTTCCCCAGATGTCCTCATGGTTAACCCCCTCATATACAGGGATACCTTCCCTGATCAACTTAGCCCCAAATTGTAACCTCCCATCCTCCAATGACACTCTTGCTTCATTTTAGCCTTTAGCACTTACCTAACATACTGTATATCATCTATCTTGTTTATTGCCTGCCTCCGCCCCTAGAATATAAGTACCACAGGGCAGGCTTTTTGTCCATTCTGTTCACTGCTGTATTTCCAGTGCCCAGAATAATGCCTAGCATATATATATATATATATATATATATATATATATATATATATATATATATGTTTGTTATGAGAATACATAAATAATAATAGCAGCAGCTAACATTAATTGAGTATTGCACTATGATGATTACTGTGCCTAGAATTCAGTAGATGTTAGCCATTGCTGGTGAAGTATGTGCTTATTATGTTTTTAGAATCCAACCCCCTGTTAAAAAGAAAATGTTACTTTTAAGGGTAATCCTTTAGCTTAAGAGCAAACATTCATTGTTGAGTTCTGCCCGCTGTGACTGAACAAGCCTTAAGAATGTGATTCAAGGTAAGTTTTGATGAAGGGAAGGAATGAAGAAAGATCTGTATACATATACATATTTGTGTTATGTGTACACATACATATTTGTATTATATATACACACACATATGTATATATGCACACATACTATTTTTGTTAATAGCCTAAAATACTAACAAGAAATGTAGCTTCTTTTGTTTGGTACTTACATATGCAGCAGTTTCTGGAGGATACTTGATTTTAACTCTTCATAACTCAAGTAGATCATATTGATGTCTTTCATATCTTATAGCGTAACATTTTTTCTTTATGTTACAATCTATATTTAACTCAGGAAATAATATTTTTTAAAAAAAGATGGCTTAAGTGGGGACAATTTTATAATATGATCTATTCTTTGCAAATTCCCTAAACTAGTATGGATCATTTCCTGAACCTAATTCTTGCGTTATATTGCAGACCTTTTACATGGGACTTAGAAAAAAATATAAACCACTAAGCCACTACCTTTTTTTTTTTTTTTTTTTCCTTTTAACTTGACAATTTCATTAGTGAAAAGAGGAACTAATTGAAAATCTGGAGACCTGGGTTTTGTTGTGGCTGTCTCATTGACTGACGCTCTGGCCCCAGGCTAGTACTTAAACTCTTTATCTCTTACTTTTTCCTTCTGTAAAATAGTATATGCTAAACAGGAATGTGGTTAACATAGTTAATACCAAAGATGCAGAACTCTCTTTGAGTTGGATTTTTTTAAGGCAAAGGGGCACCGTGCGTGTACAGACACATTTCCGGGCCGGGTACATGGGTCCCTCTCGTTCTCCTGATTCATGAACTGCCATCCTCCTGTGTGCACACCCAGGAAGTACTAGGCGAGTCTGGATCTCCCGGGAGAGCATATGTTTTTACTTTTCTGTTTACTCTACAGCACTTATTCCTTCCTTTTTGTTTTACAACCCTTTCCTTGGGATTTTCCTTCTTAAAGTACCGAATTAAGCCCTGGGTTTTCATGATTCACCATCTGGAGCAGTTGAGACTCCTGTGATGGGTAGAAAGCCCAGACAGGGCAATGAGCAGACGGGGGAGGCAAGGGAGGAAGATGGTAGGACTCACAGTCCTTACTTGGATGAATGCCGCCATCTTGGCAGGTGTCATCACTTAAAATATAAGTGCAGAAATGATGCAAGGTGAAGGATTGGTGAGCGTCAGCAGAGGTTCATTCTGGCAGATAAATTAAAGAGTTTAAAGGACAAACATTTATGGGAAGAAGCAGGAAAGCACTGTCAGAGGGAGTAAAAAGTGAAGCTGTTAAGCACAGAACCGCAGGTGTTGCCCATATTACCGGTACCGTCATGAGTCTCACTGGGACTAAAACATAAGTAAGGAGCAGCTTTCTTTAAGAGCTTTTCCTCTAACAGAAGGAACGAGGGCCTCTGTTGGTAATGGTGATGCCAATCTTACTATTAAAAATACCGTAAAATACAAAACAAGTTCTGAAGTGATTTGGAGGATGAAGTAGCTCTGCCCAGTTGGGAACATGTAGGAGGCTTCATGCAGAGGTGGTATTTGAGGTAGTGGATAGAGTAACAGGAGAGGCCAGGGAAAGAGATTTGCTGGCAAAAGCAAGAAACTAGGGTTTTAGGGAACGGATGAGTGGGGCTCGTCTTGCCCAGGGCAGTGGAATTCAGGTCTGCAAGATAAAATAGTTAAGGTAGCTTGGGGTCATGTTGAGCAGTTGTAATCCAGGGAATCCACGGACTAGTAGCAAGGAACTAAAGGGAGGAAAACAGATTTAAGAAACTCTTTGGAGTTAGCTTCAGCAGAATGTGGGAGTGGGAGTGGGAGGCCGTGAAGAAAGTAACATGGAGGGTGGCACCAGGCACCTTCTTTAGAGCAGGTGGCCTCTCAGAGACCTGAGTGACAGGCATGTTCCAGGGGTCCAGGCAGAGGGAATGGCTGGCACAGAGATCCCACCTAAGGCAGGAGGGACTTGGGGTGATGTGTTCAGTTGCACCAAGGGCATCGGACCGGAGTTGAGGAATGGCGGGGAGAGCAGTGGGAGGTGAGCTTAGAGAGAGGCAGGCCAGATCATCCAGGGCCTCACGGGCTTGGCAAAGGATTTGGATTTTATTCAAAGTATAGCTGGCAACTACTGGAGGGTTTTAAAGGACATACTCTGTGTAACTGTTTCAAACAAAGGATGATTCTGGCTGCTCTTTGTAGAAAGGATTTTAGGGAGGCACAAGTAGAATTGGGGACACTAGGTCAAAGGTCATAGTGGAAGTTCAGGCGAGATAGAATGTTGAGAAATGGATGACATTTCAGAATGACTGACCAAACACTGGGGGGGACGTAAAGCATATCTAACTGGGCACGGACTGTGCAAACGATAATGAAGAATGGACAGTTTCCTTCTGGATACCTAGAAGGATTTTTTTCAGTACTTTAATAACTAACATGGTTATCATTAAATAACTGTCAGAAGTGCTTATTTTGTAGAGGTCTGGGTCAATACGAAATATGACATAAATATGACATAAAATATGACATAAATATGACATAAAACACTAAGTGAAAAATCTGAGTTAAGTGGATTTTGATATGTAGCTTAAATGTGATCGGCTGTTGGCTCGTCGATTGGTACGCAACAGTGTAGTCTCAAAATGAAATTGGGCTTTCTTACACAATTTGAAGCCATTTCCTGAATCTTTTTGTCTTGTGTAATGTATTTATATTTCACCTTAGACTCTCTGAAACTGCAATTTCCCCATCTGTAAAATAAGGATCATAGCCTTGCATTGCAGGTTATTTTAAGAATTAAATGACACAGAGCTTGGCGTAGAGGAGGAATTTGGCAAAACCCTAGTTACTGTTAATAACAGTCTGGGGAAATTCCTCAGTAGCATTTCTCTGAATCATTAAGAAAGATACCGTTTTGCTGGCGAGGAAGCCAATTTCCAAAGAAGTTAATTGAGATGATTCAAATCATCACGCGAGCCTTTGCTAAAGGTAGAGCCAGCATCTGTGTGAAGATAAGCTGGAGACGCCTTGTCCCCGTGGCATATACTGGAGGGACCTGAACTGCGCACTGGCCTCCGTGATTGCTCCAGAGATGTGGGCCTCCCTGATCCTGGTCCAGATACATGTGCTGTCCCCCGTGTTTATCGCCTCCTACTTTGGGATTGTTGCTTAGTTCCACTGCTATGTCTCAGGACCTGTTTGTTTCAAGAGCTGGCAGAGCAGGTCTGAGCACTGAAAGAATTGTGCGTCTTCTGGCTACAGCTCAGAAAGAGACAACTTGCGGGAAACAAAAGAACTTCCCAGTATTTTAATTTTACTTTCCAGTATATTCATTTCTTTCATCGTTTTTTCTTTAGAATTTTAGACCATTGTATCAAATGCCAGAAACAAAGCAGTACTGCTGTTTTAAGCCTGTATTTGGTAGTAATTAATCAGGTTCTGTGTACTTTTTCCTCCTTAAGTAGGGATAGTAAAATGTTTAATAAAGTTATCCTGGACCTGACATAACATACCATTCTAACAAGTCTTAATGATTATCTATTAAATATTAACACTTTTATTCATATTTCCTTATCGAATTTAACAATAATGAAGAATGGACAGTTTCCTTCCTCTTGCATTATATTGCAGACCTTTTACATGGGACTTAGAAAAAAATATAAGCCACTAAGCCACTACCTTTCTTTTTTTTTAATTTAACAATGTTTTTCTTTCCTGTCAGAGCAAGTAGTAATGAGCCTATTACTCAAATACTTGAGAGAAGAATAATCATGACCAAGTACAAGCATCTGTGACGTGATAGTCATTGCAGAGTGCAAGCAGATAGGAAACAGGCTTCTTTCCAACGTGAAAGGAGAGATATATCCCATGTGAGAAGAACAGCATTGTGGTTTTGAGAATTATAATGTGTGTATTGTCCTTGGCATTTGCTTAATCTCTGTAAATACCTCATTAATGTTTCCTCTGTGGCTTTTTTGTTGTCTTGTTACATTTTTAACTACTTTAAACCTTTTTTCTTTAAAGCACATCTTGAACTTTTAAACTTAAGTAAGAAAGAATTCTAATGTGTGAAATTGTTTGATTAAGGAAGAATACCTTAACAGGATACAAGTTTTTGAAACACTTTTATATCCTGCTTTTTAAAGTTTATGGTAGGAGATTCTTGTTTAAAATTATACATTGAAGATATTCTAAGCTTGCTTTCAAAAAGATTAATACCAAAGATCAGAAGATTCTTACTAATAGTCACTTCCAACTTGTCACCATGTGAATATTGATGGAGTCACATTGATAAAATCATTTGACTTTTTCACTTCAAGTCAAAGAGTAAATGTGACTGAATCTTTAATGTTTGATACTTTTAAAGTATTTTTTGTTAAAGAATTTGCCTTTTCTCATCCATTATCATTTTTTCATATACCTCATTCTCAGGTAATCCTACGTCTTTTCACTGCTTCTCAAATGTGACTCAAGTTTGAGATATGGAAATAGTTACTGGTGTTTGTGTGTGCGTGTGTGTATCTTATGTGCACCATGAAACCATCAGGCAAAGGGATTTAAGATAGTAATCTTTCCCAAAATGGAGTGATAGGAGTCATTTTATTTGTTTCTCTTCATCTAAAGAGATTAACTTATCTAAATAGACTTAACAGTTTTCTGTTGTAGATGTTTTTCGTATAGTTCAAGTAAAATGGCAAGTAATTTCTGTTTGTTTGAACAGGATGGTGAGAGAGGGCATTTTCTTTTTGAGAAAAATGATCATCGTGTCTTACAATGTAAAATTCACGCGGGTATTTCAAGTTATTTTGGTAAGACATTTACAGTCTAGTAATATTCTCTAGTATTGTCCCTCTTTATATTGTTTAATTATACTGTGCTTTTCATCAAGTGAAATTAGAGGCACATACCTTTATAAAAGACAGCTTTATGCTGAATAAATTCTTGCCCTTGGAGGTGGCAAGCACAGCTTTAATAAGAGAAAATGAGACATTCTCTGTGGTAAGCAGTTTTGACCCAGTTTCTAAAATCTGGGTAAAGAGGCACAACACCCAGGCTCTACCCGTACAACCTAAGGACCTGACATGAACTGTGTAGTTATGAATGAAATACTAATACACTTATGTGGGTTATCTTTAAATTAATTTCTAATCACACAGGTGACATGTCACTTCATTCCTCTTGTTAAAAAATACAAACGATACAAATTCTCCTCCAGTAGGAATGTCCATCCTGCATAAAGATAGAGGCACATTGTACAATTATAGAGTGAATGTTCAGTATCCTCAGAGGAAAGCCTGTTCACTGTTTCTAAAAAATGTGTGTTTATTTATGTCAGGTTGCCCTGGGCCAAGGAAAAATTTGAACCCCTCAAGGTTGAAGAGGAGGAGACCCACAGGACTGTGATTCTGGCCTGTGGTAGAACAAGATAGAACAGGTAGAATTAGAAGGGAAGGAACATTCTTGTTCAAGGATACGCTTAAGTTTGTACAACTTAATCTAGTTAAAGCCAAACCTATGTGGAAATTGCTATCAGGAGAAGTTATCAAACTCAATATACATGTTCACATATACATATCAAATAATTTCATTAGAACCACCAATAAACTTGAAATGGAAAAGATGTGTGATTCTAATTCTTGCTTATTTTGTGATTCATCCACAAAATGTATACAGTTGTTGACTGCCACTGTGCATGGATGGCAGGGATTTTCCGTACATTATTTCTAATGTTCTTATTTCTGGTTTACAGATTAGGAAACTGAGACTCAGAGATGTCAATAGTCTATCCCAAGGCCACATAGTTAGCAGAGAGAGGTTGGATGCTATCACTGAGACAGGCTCTTTTCTTGGCATCATGCTACCTTGGAGATCTGCTAAGATAATCAGTTTCTGGGATGTACAAGTACAGTGGTTTAATGTCTTTGGCTCATTAAATGTCAGAAAAGTTTTGAATTCTCATTTTAATGTCATTGTAATTTTCTGAACATCTTTTTTATGACAGAAAAGACACTCTCTAAATGTTTAACCACAGGTACTGAGTCAGCTCTGACCCATCAGAATAGGCCCTACTTGTACATCAGTTGAATGTCAACTCATGTTTAAGGCCTCAGGAAGCCCAATTAATAGCAATATAGAGTGTTTTAAACTCCTCTGGCCTTAAAGTTAATATTTAAAAAGAAAAAACAGAATCATTCTCAAAATCCTCACCTTAATCTGCTCTTAGCTCTAGTTATAAAATTCTGATTTCAATCTCTCAGGTAGTTTTGGGGTTTGTTTGTATTGTTGGGTCATTGAAAACTTGAAGTAAGTGAACCTGCGAAATTTCATGACTGAGTGTCTGCCCTGTTTTTCCCTTTTTCTAGGTCTATTATTAGCAGAAGATTTTTCTGCATAGTTGGCACGCTGTACCTGTATCGGTGTATTACAATGTATGTAACTACACTCCCAGTACCCGGTATGCATTTCAACTGCTCTCCGAAGGTAAACCATTCCTTGCTGTAATTTCCCTTTTTGTTTGTTTCTCATCTTGCCCAGGGGTCCTTTGATGTAGGCCAAAGGTAAAAATTTCTTTAGAATAGAATCAAGTCCCTTTGCCTTCATCTGGGAACGTTACTAAGCAATACAGCTAGGTGGCCCCACCCTTCTTAAAATTCCCAAACCCCAGTGCTTCGCAGCTGGGGAAATATGTGGTCTAGTTAGTGTGATGGAAGCAGTTAAGCTTTGTGTGTGGGCATAGCTCTTTGGTTTCCTGCCATACTTTTAAAATATCATTCGCTCCCTTGATACAGATCCAGAAGCTTTTATATGCGTTTTCCCTCTCTTAGATGGAAGGTTCTGTTTCAAATGATATTTTTTCCTTCTTTCTATTAATCCCTACAGTGGGAATCCGTAACAGCAGAGCTAGAGACACTATTCCTGTCCCTTTGCACCCTCCACCCACCCAAACAAGATCTCTCCTCCCTGGCGGGACATTTTGCTGTATTGATCTTCTCTAGTAGCATAGAAGCTTTTCTTTAAAATAAACTTTATTCCTCTTCTATTGTCTCTACCTTTCCATCAGATTCATGTAATACTCCTTACCCCAACTTTTGCCTTGGAATAATTTCAACTGGGGAGATCATCGGAATTTTATGAAATAATTAACAGGAGATTTAGTTTTAAAAATGTCTAACTACATTAAAGCTTTTTAATGTAATAAGAAGTAGAAGAAGCTCATTTCCTCGATTTGGGTGGGAGAAAAAAATGGAATGCTGTGTGTTTGGAATCATTTCTTCACATCGCACTTGTGCTAGTGAAACATCCTTTCAATTTCATCCATTTGTACTTTTGTTACTTCCAGAAGAGACATTCTCTCTGATAGAACCTTGGAAGAGGGCTGAAGAATCCAGTCCCTTGGAAGAGGGATTTTTTTTTTTTTTTTCGGTACGCGGGCCTCTCACTGTTGTGGCCTCTCCCGTTGCAGAGCACAGGCTCCAGACGCACAGGCTCAGCGGCCATGGCTCACGGGCCCAGCCGCTCCGCGGCATGTGGGATCCTCCTGGACCGGGGCACGAACCCGTGTCCCCTGCATCGGCAGGCGGACTCCCAACCACTGCGCCATCAGGGAAGCCCCGGAAGAGGGATTTTTAAAGTGGTGTCTTTATCATTTGAAATTCTGGATCTCTTTAGGTTGCTTGCTTACTGTGGTCCCCTTCCTTCCTAGACTTACATACGTGCTCAGAGAGGTAGCTAGTTTGTTACTGCCCTCTTTCCGTTTTTGCTACAGTCTATTTCAGTAACTGGAGAATTCGTCATAAGGAATGAATGATCCCAAGGTTCTACTCATCTCCATCAGCAATCCTGCCTCTCTGCATCTCCTTGCTCTTTCTTCAGCCCTTCCAAAGAAAGCCAGCCTCACATCTTCTTTATCCTCTATGAAAGCTCTCAGGCACTTGCCTACAGCTCCTGACTTAGACGAAATACCTTGTTGTCACTGAGGACCCAGTGATGCAGACTCCTGCTGGGAGGCTGGCTTGATAAGCAAGTGTGTTCTCAGTAGTAGTTCGGTTCTTAAAAAAGTCTGTGCCTGGGAAGTTTCTCCACCAAGGAACATGCCATACCAGTTTAGGTAGATGTGGGATCTGGTCCAGCCCATGTTGAAGATGGACCCAGCATCAAGGGGTCGTGCTGTGTGTGTGGCCTTTCTCCCTGATCTGGTTCCAGCCTTGTTTCTTCTTAGGACCTCTGCAGCTCCACCCAGTTGCCGGCAACCCCACACTTGGTTAGTATTGGCACTTACAGAGTCAGCTTGAGTCATCAGCACATCCAATCAAGATCCCATAGCTAAATATAGCTTGTGGGTTTTCTTGGTAAAGACAGAGGTAATGGCAGGGACAGTATGCAAAACCAGACCCAAGTGTGTCACTCATTTATCATGCTGCCAGAAACCCCGACTAGGGCCATCTTTCTGTGACAGTCTTCTGGAAATTAGAATCTTTAAAGTAAAGTATACAGGAGGGGATAAAATGTTAGCAAAACTTATTAGTAAAAACTCACTAAATCTGATTCTTTTGTAGAACAGAGTTCTTGGAAGAATGGGTTCAAAAAAAGTTTTTTGTTCTGAAATTTTTCAGCTGTATTCCAGAGAGAAACCAGTATAAGGAACCACCGTGTGCCAGCACCCAGACTCAGTAGTTACCAAGATTTACTACATTTGCTTCATCTTATCTTCTGTTTTTCTTTTGCAGTATCTTAAAGCAAACCCCAGACAATGTTATTTCATTGCTACATACTTAATATGCATCTAAAAATTTTGGACATTTTATCTCATAACTTTAACGCTGTTGGTACATTCGGCACAATTAACAGTAATTCTTTGGTATTGGCAATTACCAACTCGTGGAATATCTTGATTGTCTTAAAAAATGCCTTTTTAAAAAAAACAGTTGGTTTGTATAAATTAGGATCCACAGTCTTTATATTACATTTAGTTGTTCTGTCTGTTAAGTCTCTACATTCTAGAGCAGTTCCTTCTCTCCTCCCCACCCCCCGTTTATTTTTTTTGGCATGCGGGATCGAACCTGTGCCCCCTGCAGTGGGAGCTTGAAGTCTGAACCGTTGGACCACCAGGGAAGTCCCCCCACCCCCTTTTTGTAAACCCCATCAGTAACTTACAGAGATCAGAGCAGTTGCCCTGTAGAATATCCCACATTCTGGACTTATCTGTTTGCGTCTTTCTAGTGTCAATTAACTTCTTCCTCTCTCCTCCATATTTCCTCTAAATAGAAAGTTGGCTCTGGAGACTTGATTCAGTTGTTCTAATTTCTTTGGCAAGAACACTTCACAAGTAAAACAGAATGATTTCTGAAGCTAGACAGAAGACTTGGAAAAGGTCTTGAAGGCTCAGTGCTGCCTCTTGGAGATCAAGCTTAAGAAACTGAGAGGTCAGACAAGGGTCAGAACACTGCACTGGGGAACAGTGTCAGAAGGGAGCGAGAGATAGTGCTCGAGAGAGATCCCAGAGACCACCTCTGCCTACCTTAGAGCCCTACCCAGGGCTTGGTTAGTCAAAACGGAAAGGAACCTTACTGAAAGTCATCCAGTCCAGTGTCTCAATATCCTTGCCACCAAATCTTGATCAAACTCTCTCTGAACCATTGCACCGAGAGGGGACTCATTACCCTGTAAAAATACAAACCTACCCAGTAGTGGAAAGAACACTGAGGTCAGAGTGAGGATGATGTCGTCCAGCACTTGCTAGCTGTGCAGCAGTTGCATTTAACTTCTCAGAGCCGCAGTCCCTTTGTTGGCAAGACAGGGCTTATGGCACTTTTTTCATACCATCTTAAGGAGTTGCGAGAGTGAAAGAAGGCAGTAAATACACAGGATTCTGTAGATGTAAGATGCTGTACAGAAATAAGAAAGCTTGGTGTGGCCATCACGCCTTAACGCCTAGACTCTTATTCATCCAGAGAAAATGTATTTAACGTGCATTAAGCACCTGCTGTGTCTGAGGTACTGGAGTGCAAGGGGGTGAGCAGAGTAGAAGCCCCTGCCTTTGTGGAAAGTGCTTTAAGACCACCTCATCCGAACTTTCATCTTATATAATGTGGAAAATGCTGTGATATAAGGACCTTAAGCTAAGCTGCTGGCCGTAGGGATAAGAGAAGTGGAGACAGATTTGAGCAATATTTAAGTGGCTGAATCAGTACAGCTTAGCAATACATTTGATATAGGGAATAAGGAGCGAAAGGAAGGATTTCAAAGGCAACTGGCTTTTACCACTGGCATAATTATAAGGTAAGGAGGAAAATGGAGTTAATGACTTCAGATTAAACAAATAGAGTCTGAGGTACTTGTGAGATATCTAAGTGGTGGTGTCCAGGCCAACTAGCAGTCTACATCTGAAACTGAGGGAAAAATCAGCGCTAGAAATTAAGTATTTGTGATTCATCATATTCTCGGTGGTGTTAAAGCTGTTGGTATGGATGAAAAGGCCAGAGACAGGACATTAATGTACGATGCTTCCAGAATTGGTTATCCCCTGACTTGAGACACCATCTAAGGCCTGTTGGTTGGTGGATATTCTTATGGTTATCAGTCATCATTAAACTCCAAGGGAAGGGAGTTGAGCTTTAGAATACGACTTTGTTTAACATGGGCACGTGAACTTAAACTTGGTTCTGCCAACATGCAAAGCCCCATAATTAGTATACTTAATTCTTCCCTTAACACCAGTATTCAAAACGCATGGCTTCTAAGAAAAATGTTTCAACAGGTATGCAGTAGTAATTAAGAAAATTGTTCCTAGTGTTCATTCACTTGATGGCAGTGTACTCTTTACTTCACAAAATGTCATGGCTTAGAGAAGTAATCGTCATGTGAAATGATGAGGTGAGAAGAGAAGGGGGCCTGTCATCAGATGCTCCTGCAACAGAGATGAGCTGCTGGGGCGTGAGAAGGGAAGGAAGCATTCAGTTCCTGGAACAGAAGCTTCTGGGAAGCACTAGTCCTGTATCCCAGTGGGTGTGCGTGGTGGGCTTACGAGGCTGCCAAGTTAGTGCAACCTTGATTACCCCTTGTTAATCTCAACACAGCTTTTCTCCAAGGAGCATGTGTCCCAACCAGAAAACACCTTCTTGTCATCTTGTTCTAACTTTTTAGGATTCAGTTTTTTAAAATAAAAAAGGCAGAAACATTTGAGAATTCTTCTATGTCCTAAGCTTTATGTAAGAAATTTTTGTTGTTGTTGTTTTAGCAAACTCCACAAGAAAAAAAAAGAAAGAAAAAAAAACCTGTCCCAGATAACACAGATACACTAATGTTATTGGAAGAGAAGGAATAACTCATGCTGTTTTCAACTCTCATTTTAATAATCACTTGAGTTAATCTAATGCCTAAGCATTAAAGTGAGATTCATGTTGGTTCTGGTTTTTGGTCTCCATGGTGACCTTAGATTTGAAAACCTTCAAAACGAGAGAGTTACGTTACATCCTGGGTACTTAGCTGGTTAACGCATTAATCTGACATGGTGTTTTCAGTGGAATGATTTTCTTGAACTTCAAAAACGTGACTTTTTATTTTTCTATCCAGCATACTTGAACATAGCCCACTGTCGGACAAGGCTGAGATTAATTGGACATCTGAGATTAATTGTTCAGTGGAACAATAAAATACAAATATAAGAACAGAAAGACTTCCGTGTTCTTTCCTGCCACTGTCAGTTTTTTTGCATTGCACGCATTAGAAAGATCAAAGCACCTCCTTCAATTCGATGCTAAGCTGTGATGTAGTAATCCTCAGTCTCAAGGGTCTCTTTACTGGCATGTGTTCAGTCTTACAAGGCACAAGACTCACTGCTTTTTAGGATTTTATAACCTTTTTAAGTTCTTTCCTACTTTCTTAGGTAACAGCTTGAGTGCTCAAAAGCTGCCCTCCTCGCTGACAAATGTTGATGTTCTGATTAGCTCCTGCTAACCTTATCAGCATTTCAGAATATGGCTTGTGTTCTGTTACCAAAATAGCTTCATGTCATCCTGTTGAATCGTGTGGAATTTAAATTGTCAGTGCTTGATTTTACCTAATTTTCTGCTTGCCTCCCAGTTTCTTATCATTTTGTTCATTCTCATTTTTAAAAAAATTTCTTGCTTTATAATTTCCGGTAACCTTCCCCATCCCAAGTCTCTTCTTCACTTTCCCATTTTTCTCTCCACTGTTCTCTTCCCTTTTCAGGAATGAGAAAAAAAGAAACAGAAAAAAGAGAAATGTACTAAGTCACTTCTTTCTGTCTTAAAAAAAAGGTTATTTTTTCCATCTTAAAGAAACTCTACATTCATTATAGATACATTGCAAAAATGTAAAAAGGAAAATTTTTACACTCATGGTTCTATCTACTGTTCCTGTTTCAGTATATTTATTAGTTCTTTATGTGTATTTTTCTTACATCGTTCTGATCATGCTTTTTGTGCAGTTGTTCCTGTGTCTTTACAGTTAACATTTGTTATATGCATTTTTACATGATTTTATAAACTTTCTAAATGGTTTTCTTATTTATGGGAAGTCTCCAGGGAGACAGGGATTGTGAGGCAGGGAGATTATAGATGTGACTTCTTTTCACAAACAAGCGGATTGCTTGCTTCTGAACAAACATTTCTAGAGGCCCTGTCTTGCGTGGGGTGAATTTTGAGGATACACAAATACGTAAGACAAATGGGCATCCAGAAGCTGTGACAGACATGTAACACATAAGATTATTCTCTGACTACAGCCTTCACTGTAATAGGCGTGAGGTGCTCAGTTGCCATGGAAGCAGAGAAGAAGGTGGCAAACTTTGCTGGGAGTGTTGGCTGCACTGAGGAGGTGCCGTCCGAGCCAAGTCTGAAAAGGATGAGTAGGTGTTTGCCAAGTGGAGTTGAAGGGAGAGAACAGAAAGGGTGTGAAAGGAAGTCTGAAGGCGCAGGTAAAGTTAGATACGCCTGGTCATGTGATCCTGTGGGCTGAGTGGCAGAGAGAAAGCCAGAGAGGCACGTTGTGGGCAGATTTTAAGGGATCTGGTCACCCTTCTAAGGAGTTTGGCCACAGGAAGCCAGGAAAGGTTGGAGCAGTGAATAGGATGTGATCACATCTGTCTCTTAGAAAGCCACCTCTCCAGTGATACAGAAAGTAAGCTGTTTGGGAGAGAGGAGGGGAGGTAGTCTTCGAGTGGTGCTAAATTACGTCTACCTGTTTCGTGCCAGGTATGATTCTCAATGTTTTTTCATTGAAGTCTCACAGTCATGAGTGGGAGGAAGTTGCAGTTGGTCCAGAGATGCTTGACTTGCCTGTTGTCTCGCAGGTAGTAAGTGGCAGAGGCAAGAAGTTCGGCCGCGTCTCTGTTCTTGGTACTTCACACGAGGGAGGCAGATGAGGCTGCTTTTGTGCGGCGTTTCAAGTTTAGAGATGAGGAATGCCTAGACCAGGGCAAACACTGGGAAGGTGACAGAGGTTTCCTACACGGCAGCAGCCATCTAGTGTGAAGAGGTCACCAGGGTGAAAAAGCATTCACTGAAGAAATCCAAAGAGCCTCGGAGGTGACGCTATATGACTCTACACGAAGCGTGATCCACTGTGTCAGAGTACAGGCAGATCGACAGCAGGACTTTTGTCGTGAGGAAGGTTCCAGAGCTTCCCAGACACTGCAGGCCGGTGGGTTCCATTCAGAAGCCACACTGTCCTGCTTGAGAGGCTCCCACTGGCCACGTGTGAGACAATTGGAGCACCACAATGAAATATGACAGTAATTAATTATAATACATTAATAAGAAACATTTTAAAAATTAGTGCTGGTGGAGAAAAAATTAACTGCTAGGTATAAAAGAAATATTAGAAATAGAAAATCACCATTTTGCAACCACTGTAGTAATAATTCAAGCAAGAATCATCAACAGATGCTAAAGCCACTGGGTGAAAGGTGGGGCACCATAATATTTATATAGTTTCAAAAAGTCACAAACTGCTTGTTAATAATAAAGGGGCAAAGGTGTGTATTCGGAGGAGAAATCTGGCAGACACTCTGGCAGCCAAGTGATCAAACCAGCAGCAGAACAAATGATATCGGATGCTTTTTGATCTGATGCACTGGGTAGGACACATCATTTCTGTATATTCCTGCCAATAACATTTAACCTGAGTTTAAACATAAGGAAACAGTCAGATAAAAGCCAAATGGAGGGACATGCTCTTGATATAAAAAAACTAGACTGGACTCTTTAAAATAAAATGTCAGTGTCATTTAAAAAAAAAAAGACTGAGAAACTAGTAGACTAAGAAAAATTAAGAGTATGACAAGTACCCTCAATATGTCTCCTCTGATTGAATCCTAGATTCCGGGGGGAAAGCTATACAGGACATTGTTGAGACTATGGGGGAGTCTGAATAAGGATGTCTATTAACCATGATAGTATTCTATCATTGTTAAATTTCGTGAGTGTGATTACAGAAGAAAATGTCCTTGTTTGTACACTTAAGGGTAAAGTGTCATAATGTATTCAACTTAAATCTCAAATGGCCCAGGAAAAAAAAGTGGGAGAAGGAGGAGAAGCAAATGTGGCAAAATATTGATAATTGATGAGTCTAAGGATGTTCATTATTCTCGTCTTTAGATTTACACATTTTCAAAGCAAAAATTTGAGGGAATTTTTTTTTAATTTTCACTTCATGACCAGGTAGGCTACAGAATCTCTCAGGTATAATTTTTGTTAAAGGGAAATCTTGCCTGACTGAAATACTGGATTTCTTTAATGTGACAAATAAGTATCTGGGTAAGTGGAAATCCATAGCTGATCTTTATTTAAGATTTTATGAAGGCTTTGATAAGTCTCCTTACTAAAGGCCATGAAAACATTTTTACGTTTTTACTGGGGGAAAGGGAGGCTGGTAGGGGGTGAGTGCTTTATTACTGATGATTATTTAGAGACCCCTCCCCATGAAAAAAAAAAGCCTGCCTGGTATAGGAACTCTTGGATACATTGGATAATGGAGCAGTGTGGAGAGCCAAATCCCTCAGAGCTCAGTGGAGGGAAAAATGTTTTTAAGGTTGTATATCTGAGTTCTAAGAGGATGTGTATAGGGAAATCTCCCTACTTCAGATCATTTGAGATGGATATAATATTTGCGGATGAAACTAAATCTTCCCAGGAATGAAATGATAACCATCTGAGGAAGAATTCATAAAAGTGATCACAGATGAACATCCGTGAGGGCTGTGTATTTAAGGAGAATTTCACTTCTTGGCTGCAAAGCATTGAGTTCTCGCTTAAGGAACTCCTCACCCAAAACATGGGCCTAACTTGATCATTGTAATGTGGTCTGATATTTGTATAGCACTTTATAATTTTTGAGCAATCACTTTTATAAACATTACCTCCCTTTGGCAGTGAGGGTTGAGGATGAGGTGGTGGTATTCTCGCCATTTTACAGATGAGAGAACTGAAGCTAGAATGGGTAAAATGGTTTGTCCAGAGCCACCTGGATGGTTAACCCAAAACGGGGGCTTGCGGCTGGATTTATCCTCATTGTTGTTCTTATGACATAAGCTTAGAGGTCTTTGGAGCATCCCTCCTACGCAGCACAACATAAAGCAAGGAAAGTTAAGATCAAACTGAAAACACCTTGCTCAAGAAGGTGGAAAATGTGTAATTTGTTTGTGAAAGATACCCATGGAAATAACTTTTTTAGAGATGGGGAAATTTGATTTAATGGAAAAAACACGAAAAATAGATCTTTAGTGAATAATGAATAAAATTTTTAAACCGTTCAACTATATTTAAATGATTTATGTAAAATGGATTCAATTTCATTAGCATGACAAAAACAACAAAAAAAGTGAACCTGGAGACATTGTCCAGCCTTTGTTATTTGGAGAAGTGTTTGCACCAATAGCTGCTCTTTCCAGGGAACCAAAAGGCAAGATCCTTTAGTGAGAGGTAAGACATTTGGATCTGATCCCACTGAGTCACTGTGAAATAGAAAAATAGCGCCTCTATTTGCTTATCTGTAAAATGGATATAATTACATATACGCTAACCACCTGATAGGCTTGTGAGGCCACAATGAGCTAATTGACAGGAAAACTCTGTTAAAAAGTTGGAATCTCTGTACCAACAAAATGTAATATTTTATTATGTACAAACGACCCTACATTCCTTTTTGTTGTTTTTTTTTACTCCTCAATCGACAGTCACAAAAAGGTATGAGAAATTATAAGGGACAGTTTTTTTTTTTTAATTGGCATATAATTGCCTTACAGTGTTGTGTTGGTTTCTGCTGTACAACGAAGTGAATCAGCTATATGTATACATGTATCCCCTCCCTCTTGGACCTCCCTCCCCACCTCCAATCCCACCCATCTAGGTCATCACAGTGCACTGAACTGAGCCGCCAGTGCTATACAGCAGGTTCCCACTAGCTAGCTATTTTACACATGGTAGTGTATTTATGTCAAACCTGATCTCCCAATTCCTCCCACCCTCCCCTTGCCCCACTGTGTCCACACGTCCATTCTCTACATCTGAGTCTCTGTTCCTGCCCTGGAAATAGGTTCATCTGTACTATTTTTCTAGATTCCACACATATGCATTAATATACGATATTTGTTTTTCTCTTTCTGACTTACTTCGCTTTGTATGACAGACTCTAGGTCCATCCATATCTCTACAAATGACCCAATTTCGTTCCTTTTTATGGCTAAGTAATATTCCATTGTAGATATGTACCACATCTTCATGGTATATATGTATCACAGAAGGTCGGAGAAATTATAAGGGGCAGTTTTGAACCTCTCACTGCTGCTGTGAAATCTAAAACATTCATCAAACTTAGCAACACACCATCTTCCCCTCAGTCTTCAAGGTCATGTTCAAGGACATTTCATGGCTCAAATTAGTTCTTAAGTGTCCATCCCTGGTTAGGAGGGCCGTGTGCCTGTTGAAATTCAGGAAGTGGCATAGTTTTGCTGCTTTTGTTTGGGAGTTGAAGTTGAGGCAGGGACTGCAGCACGTAGCGTGTGTTTCCCAGTTGCAGGCTGCGCAGGACATGGATTGATGGGGATTCCACTGATCCTGCTGTTCCCTGATGCTTGATTCCCTTAGCGGATCTGACCTGTGGTCTGGGTGTTGAAGAACAGCTTTCTTTACATGCCATGGATGGTAGTGAACTTTCTGTTTTGGAGGAAGACTTTTCTTCTGGAACAAGACAAGAAGTTATTTGCCCTGGTGGTAGTAGCTAGATTCATTGAATGCATGAATGAGGACAGGTCCACTGAGAGACATCTGACTGTTCCTGGTGGTTGGTATGGGGCATGATGGCATGACGTTACCTTTGTAAGGAACCTAGGCTGCTCAGAGCAAGGTTGCTTCATGTGTATCCGGTTCTTGGTTTATGCAGGCTTGGGGAGGCGCTGGCAGTGTACAGGTAGCGTGCAGTTTGCAGATAATACATACGCGGAGTCAGAGGACTTGGGACCCATTCCAGCTCCCAAACTGAACAGCCGGGGGACCCAGGACAGAGTTAAGACCTGCCTCGCTGATTTTTCAGGGCTGCTGTAAGATGAAGCATTGGTAAGACTCAAGGATTCTATTAAATAGCATTTCTGCTCTTTAGCACTCACTTTCAGCCCTTCCTCCAAGTTATACCAAAGCCATTGATTCGTGCAGCATTATTTGATGAGTTTGGGTTCTAGGTTCTCCCTCTCCTGCCAGAAGGGGATGAAGCACAGTGAATGTCCCCACTTTTCAGATGCACTTAAGAGAAAAGGCAAGTGCATGAGGCCATCTGCAAACTGAATGGTGGTGAACAGCCTATCATCAGAGCACTGTGTATTCAGCATTGAAAACATACTGGGGGGGGGGGCTTCCCTGGTGGCGCAGTGATTGAGAGTCCGCCTGCCGATGCAGGGGACACGGGTTCGTGCCCCGGTCCGGGAAGATCCCACATGCTGTGGAGCGGCTGGGCTCGTGAGCCATGGCCGCTGAGCCTGCGCGTCCGGAGCCTGTGCTCCGCAACGGGAGAGGCCACAACAGTGAGAGAGGCCCGTGTACTGCAAAAAAAAAAAAAAAACATACTGGGGGAACCTGGTTTTTAGTAACCAAAGGCTCACTGGTTTGAACCCTTCTGGCGTGGTCTGTCTCTTTCAGAAGCCTCTCCGTCTGTCTTCTGCTCTCCATTTCTTTCTATGTCTCATATTGCTTAAGTGATTTAGCCAGTTAATTTCTTGGCCGTTCATTAGAACTTGAAGAAAATTGCTCTGTTTTTACTGAAAAGTGATTTTTCTCTGACCCTAGGAGATCATAATTCACATAATGATGCAGATGCAAGACCTTGTCACAGCTTTGTAGTGCCCACTGAGAAAGTGTTTGTGTGAATGTCCCCCAAAGATCTCTGCTTTCAAAGATGAGCACTCAGAAGTCTACTGATGGGGAGGTTAGAGCTCCAGGTACACACTCCATCCTCTTTCCCACTGAATGCAACCCAACACACAGGCCACAGTGTCTGGAGCAGCCCTTTGAGGACTCTGGAAAATGGTAGCAGGCAGAGTGCAGAAGGAAACTAAAATGAGAAGGAAGGAAGATGGAGCTGGGAGCTTCCTGTTTCTGCTTCTTCCTCTTCCTCCCTCCACCCTCCCCCTCCTCCCTTTTCCTCCTTTTCCTCTTCTTCTTCTGTTTTCTTCCCGTGTCTCCTGCCTGTACTCAGAGGTAACCTAAATCTCAGAACTGCAGAACTCCACAGGAATCCCCTCCTTTCTAGCCCAACAAGCAGGGAACTCCTACCGGTTTCCATGCAAACAGTGCTAACATGCAGTGTGTACATCCTAGATTTTTCCTGTGCATGTTTTTTTAAACAGTTATAATTACACCAAACATTTTGTTTCATTTTTTTCCTCTTGGTAGAAGAAAATATTTATGATATAACTTACTACAAAGTCATTGTATGCTTATTTTTAAATAATGTATTAAACACTTATGGCCTAGTTCAGTGCATTTGAATCACTATAGTGTGCATTTGAATCACCTCAGATTCTGGCTCAGTAGGTCCTGAGGGGGTACAGGCACACGTTATTTTATTGAGCATTGCTTTATTACACTTTATAGTTATCGCAATTTTTAGAAACTGAAAGTTTGTGGCGATTCTGGGTGGAACAAGTCTGTCACCACCATTTTTCCAGCATCATTTGCTCACTTCATGTGTGCGTCACATTTTGGTAATTCTTGCAGTTTTTCAAACTTTGTATTTGTTATGTGATCTGTGACCAGTGATCTTTGATGTTACTACTGCCACTTGCTGAAGGCTCAGATGATGGTTAGCATTTTTAGCAATAAAGTATTTTTTTAATTAAGGCACGTACATTGGTTTTTTAGACATAATGCTATTGTACGCTTAATAGACTACAATATCCATAACTTTTTATGCACTGGGAAACCAAAAAATTCGTGAAACTCGCTTAATTGGAATATTCGCTTTATTGCTGTGGTCTGGAAGCGAACCTGAAATATCTCCGAGGTATGCCTGTAATGACAGGCAACCCCTGGTGTTGCCATTGCTCCCCTGGCCCAGGTTCTGAATGGCAAGGGAACAGTTATTTAACAATTCCCATTTGGGTTGTTTCTAGTTTGTTGCTTTTGTAAATAATATTGTGCGTAAAGATTTTCTTCATGTGCGGGCTCACTTCTTGGAGGTGGGTGTCTAGAAACAACTAAGCACTGAGTCAGTCACACACAGGTCATGGCTGTTTGGATTGGTGGTCAATATTGATGATTATTTTTGCAGAGGATTTTGCCAGTTGTAATAAATATATTACTCCCCAGGTTGGTGATGAGGAAATTGAGGCTTAGAGTGGTTCGGCTGCCCAGGGTCACACAGCTAATTGGTCGGAGAGCCATGCTTTTTAACCCAGCCTGTTTCAGAGGCCACTGCCTCTTCCTCCCTGCACTGCTGGCTGCTGCATTTACTACGTTCCTTCCCTCCTCTTTAAGGAGCCTGTTTGAGAAGATCAGTGACGTTGTCCCTGCCCCACCATTGGCTATCTTTTTTTAGCTTTGCTAATTTGATATGGGAAAGAATGAGCTCCTGTTAATGTTCATTTTTATTTCTATTTGCTTGACAGAGCCAGTGCCTCCAGCTGGTCACATCCTTTGTCCTTTGATAAATTTTGTTTCCTAAATGGTTTTATTTACTTGATTTATGTGTACTGTGTACACGGTAAAGATGTTAAGTTGTTTCTGCTCCAGTTGTGTTGTCATTTGCCTTAGAGTTTGTTTACTTTCTTAGAGTGTAATTTAAAAATTTTATGTAGCTGTAACCATCCATCTTCTTTTCCTGTTCCCCACTGAGCTTTTAGAAAGCCTTTCCCCTTGCAGAGGTTTGACAATCATGGAAAGATATTTTTAAAAGAAAGCATAGATGTGTTAAGGGCACTTGTAAGAAATGGAGCATTAATTTGGGGCTGTTTTTCCTCAATGCCATGTTTACCTCATAATCTCTCCCTCTTTTCCTACCCCTACAGTTTCTCCACAAATATTTTCCTACCAAAATGAGAGGGCAAATTGAGGGGGAATGGTGCTCAAGAATATGATGTATAGTTTTCAAAACACAGAGGGAGTTTCGAAAGGACAATTTGAAATAATGTAAACTGAAGAACTACCTAAGCTTTTTTGCCATAATTTTCTTCCATTTATTACCCGTTGTTATGACAGAACCAGACCAAACTTTCAATTTAAAACTTTCAAAAAATTTTTATCATGTTTATACATGCGTGCAATTTAAGAAACAAAATGATCCTACAGGACTTATTATGAAAACCATGGTACGCAACCCTTACCCTAATCACACTCAGCCTGCTTTCCTACTCTCTTTAGCGCTTTCAACTGAGTCTCGTGGTGTTTACCTTCATTTCTTTAACTCTTTTTACAGAATTTTTGTGTGTGTATGTGTTTATCCTCAGGTCTCTAAGTGCCATGGCAATATTGTTTCTTTATAATTTCCAATACAGGCTGTTGCTGACTTCCTGCTGGGGAAGGCCAGGATTTAGAGCCCTTGTGTTCCCCACACAATCCTCCCCCGCAGCTTGTATGTGTTCTGTGCCTTTTCCTTCCCTTCTTCCCCTCCCCCACCATCCCAGTACAGTAGTTTAGGCTTCTTATCCCATCTTCCCAGTGTCATTTTCTGTCCTTGATTTAACTCAGTATTCAGAGCTTACATTCTTACAGTTTTGTAGATGCTATTCATAGCCAAGTCATATAGTTTCCTATAATTACTTTTCAACACAATATTTCATTTCCTGTAGAGTCCGTAATTGCCTTGCTTTTTTGCTCTGTTAGTTTTCTGTGTACTTACTCGTTCCCATGTTGTGACTCAGTGCAGCCGCGGAATTAGGTGTTCTGTTAGCCTCATCTCCAGAGCTCTGACTCACCCATGTAGGGGGCTCCCTCTCTTAGGCCTACGGCACAGCTCTCAGTATTCCCTTTGCTGGCATCCTAGCAAATCCCATTTCTTCTTTTTTCTGTTTTCTCCTTTGCCTTGTAGAGTACATCTTCTGTAATTTCCCATAAAAAGAATACATAGATGGTAAATATTGTGAAATCTTGTATATATGAAATGACTTTAGTTTATCCTTGGTCTATTTTTTAAGATTAGGCTCAGTTAATAATATGGCTGCGTATAGAATTCTAAATTGGAAATCATTTTCCCTCAGAATTTGGAGGCATTTTTCTGAAGCCTTTTCTTTTCCAGTATTGCTTTTGAAGAAGCTTGATTCTTGATCTTTTGTTTGAAGCTTGTTTTTGATCTCTGGATGCTTGAAGGTCCCTTGTTAGCCCCAAGTTTCTGAAGTTCCGTAATGCTGAGTCTTGCTATGTAGATCTGTTTGCTTCTGTTGAGCTGGACTTTCAGTGATCCCTTTCAATTTGGAAATCCGTATCTGCTATGTGGTATGTTCAACCTGACGTCCTTAACTAGAAATCTTGATCAGTTTTTTTAAAGGGAAATTATAATGAAACATGTTTCCCAGAGCCCAGAATATTATCAGTTAAATGTTGAAAAGGGGTCATGGTGATTAATTTGGCTAACCAAAATTTAAAAGAATGCTGACAAACATAAAATATAGACAGTCACACGTTTTATTTGCCAGAGCAAACAAAAGTTTCGGTGAATGACTTGTTCATGCCATTTACCACTCTAGTATCCAGCCCAGACTTGTATCAGAGACAGGTAGATTTATTTATAAACTTTTTCACTCTTATTAAAAGGAAAAACATGCAGTTCTACCCACATAATTTCAGAAGATTGAAGGTACATCCTACTCAGTCCCTTGCTTCAATTTGGTCCCCCAAAATCACATACCAAAAAAAAAATTCATATATTTGACTTTCTAACCTCCAGCTGCTTTAGCTAATAAGTTAGTAGAACATTTGTCCTCTAGGCCAAGCGTGTGAAATAGATCTTTAAATTTTTCCCAGAGATTTTCCCCCAGATGGCAGTTATGGTAGTAAATCAATCAGTCAGTCTTTAACAGTGTAGTGAAAAAAAACTTTAGTAACTAAATATCTGCTGACATGTGCTCTAAAAAGTGCCAACATGTAAGGGGAGCTCTGAAGCTGCATGCTTCATCTCTAGGACCACACTCTTCCAGGGCTGTCTGAACAGCAGTGAATGTTGAGTGGACACACTTCATGGCGGGGGGGGGCGGGGGGGCGGTGACTTTACATGTCTTAATATAAACTCATAAAGGAAAAACACTCCTGTGCATCTCCTGTACTCTGAAAACCCCACTGAATACTTCTGTGACTAGATATATGGGTTTCCCCACACACGCACACACACACAAGCAAATCTCTAACCCTCTTTAACTCCATTCTGGCACTGTGTCTACCTGGAAATAGCATCGGATCCCACAGGGTAAGGGCTCAATCTCACACTGACTGTCAGCCCCCAACCACTTCAGACTCTGATCACAGGTTCAGATTGTCACCTATACTTCTTACTGACCAGCTTTAAACTGGAAGTTCCTATGACCCCCCCTCCTTGGGTTCAGTTAATTTGCTAGAGCTCACAGAACTCAGGAAAACATTTTACTTACTAGATTAGCAGTTTATTATAAAAGGATATAACGTAGGACCAGCCACATGGAAGAGATGTGTAGGGCAATGTATGTGGGAAGGGGCGTGCATCCCTCTCCCCACATCTCCTCACGTCCACCAACCTGGAAGCTCTCCAAACCCCTGTCCTTTTGGATTTCTGTGGAGGCTTCATTATAGAGGCATGATTGATTAAATCATTGGCCATTGGTAATTCACTCAACCCCCAGCCCTTCTCCCCTCCTTGGAAGTGGCGGGAAGTGGGAAAGAGGTTCCAACCCTCTAGTCACCTGGTTGGATCTCCTGGCAACCACCCCCATCCTTAGGGGCTTTCCAGAAGTCACCTTGAACTCATGAACATGAACCTAGGTGTGGTTGAAAGGGGCTTTTATGAATAACCAAAGACACCTCTATCTCTTCTCGGGAAATTCCAAAGGTTGTAAAAGCTCTGTGCCAGGAACAGGGATGAAGGCCAAATATATATTTCTCATTATAAATCACAATATTACAAAGCTTAATTTTGAATATAAGTTATAATCGTAGCAGACTTTTATGTGGGCTAATAGTCTGATTTTTTCTTTTCCCACCAGCTCTTCGGAGACTGGGAAGCCCAACTGAGGAGAATAATGAAGCTCATTGCTGGTGGCGGCCTGTCCATCACAGGCTCCCACAACATGTGTGGGGACTACCTGTACAGCGGCCACACGGTCATGCTCACACTCACCTACCTATTTATCAAAGAGTGTAAGTCGAAAGCAGCCTTCCATGAGAAATGTAACTGGGCATGGAAAATGGGAACAGAACAGGCCTGATGTCAGCGGCCCTGGGGGGTGGGATTCCTAACCGCCTGCTGGTTGGTACCTGCAATACTTTAATGGGGTTAAGCCTTATCCTTGGAGATGCCATATTGGAAGACTTGGGTCACAAACTGATTTTGAATCCTGGTGCTATCACTTACTAGCTCTGTGACCTTGGGGAAAACCTCTAACCTCTGTAAGTCACAGTTTCCTCATCTTTAGAATGAGATACTGATAGCTCCTTCATGAATGAGGGAGAGGTTGTGAAAATTAAAATAGATGGCATATAGGGACACTAGTAGTGGTGCAGGGAGAATGAATGGTAGCCGGTCTTTGTTGTTGCATTGTTAGAGTACCAAGTACAGATTTTCCTGGAAATGGAACATGGAGCCCTGTACATACTCTTAAGACCCTACCCCCAACCGTGACCACTCCATTTAAACTGACAAACCTCCCTTCACCCTCTCTACTGCTGATCCCACTTATTTGGTTCAATTTTTTACTTTTCCATAGGCTTTAACACCTTCTAACATAATATATAATTTACTTTATTATAATCATTATTTATTGTTTCTCTTCAGTACTAGGAAGGGATCTCCCCACAAAGGCAGGCTCTTTGCCTATTTTGTTCATTGATTCCAGTGACTAGAGCAGTTCCTGTCCTGGGCACATCGTAGATGCTCAATAAATAGTGGTTGAATGAATGATGGATACCGGGACCCCTTGAAAATTCTGTAAAAGCCTAAACTGTCTTCCCCGGCGTGAGAAGGGTAGATCACACTCAGACAACATTGTTGCCTAAAATTTCAGACCCTCTGAAGCCCACTTAGTGAGAATACAACGTAGGAAGGCCTGCACGAATAGAGATTTTGAATCTCCCGTCAGGTGACTTCCCAGACACTGCCCTGCCCTTGGGAACGTACTTGGGCTCGAATTCCCAGGCATTTGGATTCTCTCTTATTTGTATTTGAGAAATGGAAATCTCAAAGACTTTCAAATTAGTGTATGGTTGCAGAGCTTGGAAAGCAAATAGGGCAGTTGTATCAATTATAATCGCCTAGTCTGTGTATAAGGATCAAAAGGTACTGATTTTTGTATAGAGCATTAATCCCAAATTATTTCCTGGTAAATTTAATTGTCAGTGGGCGGTGGTGTTTTGTATTTTAATGGAGCATGATGCATTAACCTGTCCTTATTTGTCCTTTTAAGCTACACTTATAATTACATGAATCAAGTAATAACCAAATATAAATTACTATGGCTAAGAAAATCACTTTATGAAATAAGCTGCTTCCCTTCTAACCTCCGTTACAGAGAAACGAAAGCCCTTAGGTTTGCTACCCCAAAAGATCTGTTTTCAGAAGGAAAGATCCAAGGTAATTGGATTCAGAAGTAGTAGTTGAGGCATGGTCGGGTGCCCTTAGTGGCACTTGAATAACGGGACTATTGCAAGTTTCTCCTTTTCAGATTCCCCTCGACGACTGTGGTGGTACCACTGGATCTGCTGGCTTCTCAGCGTGGTTGGAATCTTCTGTATTCTCTTGGCGCATGACCACTACACTGTGGATGTGGTGGTGGCATATTACATCACCACAAGACTCTTCTGGTGGTACCACACTATGGCCAATCAGCAAGTGAGTTTCTCTCCCCATTTGATTTTAACCCCTATTGCTGTTGGCCTGCCGTCGCTGGCGTGGCAGGGGGAAAAGCGCAAAGAACCCACAGATGTCTTCGGTTTCTTTTGTCTTAAGAGATAGTCAGCTAAGGTTGTGTTGTCTCTTGTGATGCTGATCCACTTCTGAATCAAAGATGAGCCAGAAATGTGTTAATATAATGACATAGGAGACGGCATCCTTCTAGAACAAGAGTCACGCTCTCATTGTCCCTGGAAAATATTTTTTAAGCTGTACCTACCTCTTGCTTGATTTGCAGTCCTACCTTCTTTTCTATCTTTGGCCCCTCACCAGCTTAATACTTAACATTTAATTAACTCTCTCTGTTTTCATCGTAGAAGAGTAGCTAAAACGCTAATTGAGGTATTTCTTTATAGACAAGAGAGTGAGTAAGCCGCATGTTCCCGTGTACTCCCGGAATTGGAGTTACTTGTTTTTCTGCTAGGGTGTGGCCCGGTTTACAGCTGAGTGCAGAGTGTAGAACGGTGGTGGGAGTGTGAAACTGTGGCTATGTAGGTGGTCATGGGGCGGGTCTGGGGGCCTTTGTGAATTTTAATATGGAAACTATTTGAACCTAAAGTGAAAGGTTATGTGAAACATGTGTATGTTCCTTTTGGGGCTGGAACCATCAGTTGTTCTTCCTGACTTGGTTTTCTCTTTCTGTGTTCTCTTAGGTGCTAAAAGAAGCTTCCCAGATGAACCTCCTGGCCAGAGTGTGGTGGTACAGGCCATTTCAGTACTTTGAAAGGAATGTCCAAGGAATTGTACCTCGATCTTACCATTGGCCCTTCCCCTGGCCAGTAATCCACCTCGGTAGGCAAGTTAAATACAGCCGGTTGGTGAGTGACACATAACAGCTGTACACGGTGGGGAAAGAGGAGCTGTCCGAAGTGCTAAGAACTCCATGAGAAAAGATGCCATAAAATGAACACCTCCCTTATCCTGTTATCTTTCAACAGTTACCGTGACTTAACCGATTGAGTTACCTGGTCAGCACTGTGATCTTTTTTTTCTCTCCAAAGGACCCGCGTTGGACAACAATAAAGAAAATTTAACCTGTCGTGCACTGTACACATTTCCTGTTCATAGGCTTGGGATTTACATAACCTTGCAACCACCGTGTTCCTTTGTATATGATGCAACAGCATAAATGTAAGCTTTTATATCATAAGTTCTGGTCTTTCCAGTCACACCTGGAAATAAAGCGTATTATTTTCTTGGGAAAACATACTTTTCATATCTCTTGCCCCAAAGATTGGGCTGTAAGCCATTTTCTAGCAAATGTCTCTATGAAGGTTTCTAAGTACCTGAATGGGGTTCGATTCTGAAATCTTTCTACCTGTTGCACCGATATTCAAATAAAAATGACAGACACAGAAAGGTTTGGTAACTTTGGATTTTGTAAAAATCAGCAGAGACAGTGTGTCAAAAAGTACAAAAAAAAAAAGATTCTGTTATAAAGTGATTTTCTAAGTATTTCCTAACTTTATTTTTCAAAATGATGTTATGAAAACCAAATTTAAAGATTTTTACATGTCAGAGAAAAGAGAGTTAAAATTTAAAAATGTTTCTTGGGAGAGAAATTTGTCTATGTTTCTAGTGCCTTTCTTGTCTTGATTGTATGGTCAGTAGGCAATCTTCAATGTTTTTATTTAAAATAAAGTATTCCATGAAAATATAAATGTATGTATTACTACTAAATTTTGCATTATAGCTGAATTAAATCAGGAGACTGCTTATGGTTTTTAAATTGCTATGAATTAAAGAATGGGAGAGTTAATTAGAAAGTCAGAGCCTGTTCCCATATTGTGAGCAGGTGGCAATGACAGGTACCACTTCAATTATTTTATCATCTATTTGGTAGTTTGATTTTAACTATACAATGAAAACAGCCATGAATACTTTGTTTTTAAAAAGAGAGTTTTGAAAATGATCACTTAACTAAAAATTGAAAGCTATAAATTAGTTATCCATACTCTCATGGCAATTTTGTTGGTAAACAACAAAGAAGAGATCTATTTCTTTAAAATATATTTGTGCAGGAACTGCATGTAACTCTTAAGTTTTACTCCTAACATGAGTATGTTTGGGGAAGTATTCTATTCTATACTTGCCAATGTGGAGAACAAAATAGTTTTTTAAGAATGAAGAAGTATATATATCCATTCTGTATTTTATGTGCAGCAGAATTATCTTCCAGTAGGGTTTTTTTTTTGGTGTATTCACAAGGTAATATTTGTATTGTAAAACAATAATGGTGAAGGAAATAAAAAGGCTTTTAAAATTTTGTTTGTTTTAAATCTTTGTAAAGTTATTATTCCAGAGAGTATACTGATACCTTATTAACAGCTTACCTAGATCATAAAATAATCAAAATGCACTTTTTAATAAAAACTGATACTTAAAATAAATGGCTGCTATTTCTAATGTGTTCACATTCTTCACAAAAGTCGTAAATGAAGTCATTAAAGCAAGATGAAAAACTGAGTTTTGAAATTTCCTTGCTGAATTTCTTTGAGAGAGGGCCTTTATAATCATGTTTCTTTTCCCTTGAGATTCCTTAAAATGTACTGTAAAGTTCGGTAACCTCTACAGATTGAGTGTATTTTTAAAAACATATAAAAAGACTTACAGATAAGTTTAAGTCAAACTGCAGACCACTGTTTACCAATAACTTTGAATTCTCTAATTCTCAATCAAGTCACTTAACTTTTTCCCCCTATAACTGGAAGTAATACGACTTTTTCAGTTTAGTTGGAAAGGAAAAGTAAATTCTGAAATGAGAAATACAGTAATACTACTTTGCTAATCGATGGTAATGCAAACATTTTTTAAAAAGAAAAAAAATATTGTTCCTGATGTGGGAAAGAAAGGAGGATGTTAACAGTCAAAGCCTGTCTTTATTAAGGGAGGCTGTTATGTAACCAGGGAGGCTAGAACTGTAAAACTAGGAAGATTTCCTGCCTGGGACCAGATGCCACAAATTGAAAGGGAAAGTATCTTGAGTAATGAAAGTGAATTCTTGGCATATGCTAAAAATAGGATCTTTTTTTCCTAGGTCAAAATAGTTACATAAAAAAATTCATTATGTTGAGTTTACATACTACATATGTACCAGGAAATTCACTTGGTGGTGGTTCTTCATGCCTGACTGTACAGAATCATGAATTGACGAGTCTTGTGGCTCTAAAGTCTGCAACTTCCAGGAAGGACAAGAGAAATCTCGTGTTCTGGAGAATTGTAGTACAGTTGATAATGCCTGCCTGAACAAGGACATGTGCTTTTCCGTGCTTCGGTTTATTTAAGCCAGAGCCGTAGACAATAGCTTCTTTGTTTTACTCTCTTTAAGAGTTGGGCAATTCACATGCATTATCTTGTTAACCCTCACATCACCACAAGGTGTGTTATTATCCCCATATTATGGGAGTTGACTCAGGTATGTTAAATAACTTTCCCAAGGGCATGCAGCTGGTTAAGTGGTAAAAATCTGATTGGAGTCCAAGTTTTCACCCACACCTCAACAACCTCTCCACCCAAATACTGTGAGCTTTCGTAAATTCTTCAGTAAAAGTCCACAGTGACAGAAATCTGCCTACGGTGTTCAAGCTAAGCAGGGTGACTTACTGTGAACCAAGTAGTAGGAAATTCACACCATGAGGTGGAGAGACTAATTTTGCCCGTTTCCTAATTGCTGTATGTTTTGTTTGTATCCCAAGCAAACACCTAAATTGATAAATTTGATAAATATCTCATAAAATTTATAAATATCACATAAAATGAAAGTGCTTGCTAGCTTTTTTAAAATTCTTATTGATGAGTATAGTTTTTATTTTTTAACATCTTTATTGCAGTATAATTGCTTTACAATGGTGTGTTAGTTTCTGCTTTACAACAAAATGAATCAGTTATATATATACATATGTTCCCATATCTCTTCCCTCTTGCGTCTCCCTCCCTCCCACCCTCCCTATCCCACCCCTCCAGGCGGTCACAAAGCACCGAGCTGATCTCCCTGTGCTAGGCGGCTGCCTCCCACTAGCTATCTACCTTTGGTAGTGTATATATGTCCATGCCTCTCTCTCGCTTTGTCACAGCTTACCCTTGCCCCTCCCCATATCCTCAAGTCCTTTCTCTAGTAGGTGTGTGTCTTTATTCCTGTCTTACCCCTAGGTTCTTCATGACAGTTTTTTTTTTTTTAATTCCATATATATGTGTTAGCATACGGTATTTGTCTCTCTCTTTCTGACTTACTTCACTCTGTATGACAGACTCTGGGTCTATCCACCTCATTACAAATGGCTCAATTTTGTTTCTTTTTATGGCTGAGTAATATTCCATTGTATATATGTGCCACATCTTCTTTATCCATTCATCCGATGATGGACACTTATGTTGTTTCCATCTCCGGGCTATTGTAAATAGAGCTGCAATGAACATTTTGGTACATGACTCTTTTTGAATTATGGTTTTCTCAGGGTATATGCCCAGTAGTGGGATTGCTGGGTCATATGGTAGTTCTATTTGTAGTTTTTTAATGAACCTCCATACTGTTCTTCACAGTGGCTGTATCAATTTACATTCCCACCAACAGTGCAAGAGTGTTCCCTTTTCTCCACACCCTCTCCAGTATTTATTGTTTCTAGATATTTTGATGATGGCCATTCTAACTGGTGTGAGATGATATCTCATTGTAGTTTTGATTTGCATTTCTCTAATGATTAGTGATGTTGAGCATTCTTTCATGTGTTTGTTGGCACTCTGTATATCTTCTTTGGAGAAATGTCTATTTAGGTCTTCTGCCCAATTTTGGATTGGGTTGTTTGTTTTTTTGTTATTAAGCTGCATGAGCTGCTTATAAATCTTGGAGATTAATCCTTTGTCAGTGGCTTCATCTGCAAATATTTTCTCCCATTCTGAGGGTTGTCTTTTGGTCTTGTTTATGGTTTCCTTTGCTGTGCAAAAGCTTTGAAGTTTCATTAGGTCCCAATTGTTTATTTTTGTTTTTATTCCCATTTCTCTAGGAGGTGGGTCAAAAAGGATCTTGCTGTGATTTATCTCATAGAGTGTCCTGCCTATGTTTTCCTCTAAGAGTTTGATAGTTTCTGGCCTTACATTTAGGTCTTTAATACATTTTGAGCTTATTTGTGTGTATGGTGTTAGGGAGTGACCTAATCTCATACTTTTACATGTACCTGTCCAGTTTTCCCAACACCACTTATTGAAGAGGCTGTCCTTTCTCCACTGTAAATTCCTGCCTCCTTTATCAAAGATAAGGTGACCATATGTGTGTGGGTTTATCTCTGGGATTTCTGTCCTGTTCCATTAATCTATCTTTCTGTTTTGTGCCAGTACCATACTGTCTTAATTACTGTAGCTTTGTAGTATAGTCTGAGGTCAGGGAGCCTGATTCCTCCAGCTCCGTTTTTCGTTCTCAAGATTGCTTTGGCTATTCGGGGTCTTTTGTGTTTCCATACAAATTGTGAAATTTTTTGTTCTAGTTCTGTGAAAAATGCCAGTGGTAGTTTGATAGGGATTGCACTGAATCTGTAGATTGCTTTGGGTAGTAGAGTCATTTTCACAATGTTGATTCTTCCAATCCAAGAACATGGTATATCTCTCCATCTATTTGTATCATCTTTAATTTCTTTCATCAGTGTTTTATAATTTTCTGCATACAGGTCTTTTGTCTCCTTAGGTAGGTTTATTCCGAGATATTTTATTCTTTTTGTTGCAGTGGTAAATGGGAGTGTTTTCTTGATTTCATTTTCAGATTTTTCATCATTAGTGTATAGGAATGCCAGAGATTTCTGTGCATTAATTTTGTATCCTGCTACTTTACCAAATTCATTGATTAGCTCTAGAAGTTTTCTGCTAGCATCTTTAGGATTCTCTATGTAGAGTATCATGTCATCTGCAAACAGTGACAGCTTTACTTCTTCTTTTCCGATTTGGATTCCTTTTATTTCCTTTTCTTCTCTAATTGCTGTGGCTAAAACTTCCAAAACTTTGTTGAATATGAGTGGTGAGAGTGGGCAACCTTGTCTTGTTCCTGATCTTAGTGGAAATGCATTAAGTTTTTCACCATTGAGGACGATGTTGGCTGTGGGTTTGTCATACTGGCCTTTATAATGTTGAGAAAAGTTCCTTCTATGCCTACTTTCTGTAGGGTTTTTATCGTAAATGGGTGTTGAATTTTGTCAAAAGCTTTCTCTGCATCTATTGAGATGATCATACGGTTTTTCTCCTTCAATTTGTTAATGTGGTGTATCACGTTGATTGATTTGTGTATATTGAAGAATCCTTGCATTTCTGGAATAAACCCCATTTGATCATGGTGTATGATCCGTTTAATGTGCTGTTGGATTCTGTTTGCTAGTATTTTGTTGAGGATTTTTGCATCTATGTTTATCAGTGATATTGGCCTGTAGTTTTCTTTCTTTGTGACATCCTTGTCTGGTTTTGGTATCAGGGTGATGGTGGCCTCGTAAAATGAGTTTGGGAGTGTTCCTCCCTCTGCTATATTTTGGAAGAGTTTGAGAAGGATAGGTGTCAGTTCTTCTCTAAATGTTTGATAGAATTCGCCTGTGAAGCCATCTGGTCCTGGGCTTTTGTTTGTTGGAAGATTTTTAATCACCGTTTCAATTTCAGTGCTTGTGATTGTTCTGTTCATATTTTCTATTTCTTCCTGATTCAGTCTTGGCAGGTTGTGCATTTCTAAGAATTTGTCCATTTCTTCCAGGTTGTCCATTTTATTGGCATAGAGCTGCTTGTAGTAATCGCTCACGATCTTTTGTATTTCTGCAGTGTCAGTTGTTACTTCTCCTTTTTCATTTCTAATTCTATTGATTTGAGTCTTCTCTCTTTTTTTCTTGATGAGTCTGGCTAATGGTTTATCAATTTTGTTTATCTTCTCAAAGAACCAGCTTTTAGTTTTACTGATCTTTGCTATTGTTTCCTTCATTTCTTTTTCATTTATTTCTGATCTGATTTTTATGATTTCTTTCCTTCTGCTAACTTTGGGGGTTTTTTTGTTCTTCTTTCTCTAATTGCTTTAGGTGCAAGGTTAGGTTGTTTATTCGAGATGTTTCCTGTTTCTTAAGGTAGGATTGTATTGCTATAAACTTCCCTCTTAGAACTGCTTTTGCTGCATCCCTTAGATTTTGGGTCGTCGTGTCTCCATTGTCATTTGTTTCTACGTGTTTTTTAATTTCCTCTTTGATTTCTTCAGTGATCACTTCGTTATTAAGTAGTGTATTGTTTAGCCTCCATGTGTTTGTATTTTTTACAGATCTTTTCCTGTAATTGATATCTAGTCTCATAGCGTTGTTGTCGGAAAAGATACTTGGTATGATTTCAGTTTTCTTAAATTTACCAAGGCTTGACTTGTGACCCAAGATATGATCTATCTTGGAGAATGTTCGATGAGCACTAGAGAAAAATGTGTATTCTGTTGTTTTTGGATGGAATATCCTATAAATATCAATTAAGTCCATCTTGTTTAATGTATCATTTAAAGCTTGTGTTTCCTTATTTATTTTCATTTTGGATGATCTGTCCATTGGTGAAAGTGGGGTGTTAAAGTCTCCTACTATGAATGTGTTACTGTTCCGCTTTTTTGGCTGTTAGTATTTGCCTTATGTATTGAGGTGCTCCTATGTTGCGTGCATAAATATTTACAATTGTTATATCTTCTTCTTGGATCACTCCCTTGATCATTATGTAGTGTCCTTCTTTGTCTCTTCTAATAGTCTTTATTTTAAAGTCTATTTTGTCTGATATGAGAATTGCTACTCCAGCTTTCTTTTGGTTTCCATTTGCATGAAATATTTTTTTCCATCCGCTTACTTTCAGTCTGTATGTGTCTCTAGGTCTGAAGTGGGTCTCTTGTAGACAGCAAATATATGGGTCTTGTTTTTGTATCCATTCAGCCAATCTGTGTCTTTTGGTGGGAGCATCTAGTCCATTTACATTTAAGGT
This sequence comes from Leucopleurus acutus, assembly GCF_964270905.1. Lineage (NCBI taxonomy): Eukaryota > Metazoa > Chordata > Mammalia > Artiodactyla > Delphinidae > Leucopleurus > Leucopleurus acutus. The sequence continues at coordinate 38,594,272 of NC_139156.1, forward strand.
AATTATTGATATGTATGTTCCTATTCCCATTTTCTTAATTGTTTTGGGTTCGTTATTGTAGGTCTTTTCCTTCTCTTGTGTTTCTTGCCCAGAGAAGTTCCTTTAGCAGTTGTTGTAGAGCTGGTTTGGTGGTGCCAAACTCTCTCAGCTTTTGCTTGTCTGTAAAGATTTTAATTTCTCCATCAAATCTGAATGAGATCCTTGCTGGGTAGAGTAATCTTGGTTGCAGGTTTTTCTCCTTCATCACTTTAAATATGTCCTGCCACTCCCTTCTGGCTTGCAGAGTTTCTGCTGAAAGATCAGCTGTTAACCTTATGGGGATTCCCTTTTGTGTTATTTGTTGTTTTTCCCTTGCTGCTTTTAATATGTTTTCTTTGTATTTAATTTTTGACAGTTTGATTAATATGTGTCTTGGCGTATTTCTCCTTGGATTTATCCTGTATGGGACTCTCTGTGCTTCCTGGACCTGATTAACTGTTTCCTTTCCCATATTACGGAAGTTTTCAACTATAATATCTTCAAATATTTTCTCAGTCCCTTTCTTTTTCTCTTCTTCTTCTGGAACCCCTATAATTTGAATGTTGGTGCGCTTAATGTTGTCCCAGAGGTCTCTGAGACTGTCCTCATTCTTTTCATTCTTTTTTCTTTGTTCTGCTTTGCAGTAGTTATTTCCACTATTTTATCTTCCAGGTCACTTACCCGTTCTTCTGCCTCAGTTATTCTGCTATTGATCCCATCTAGAGTATTTTTCATTTCATTTATTGTGTTGTTCATCATTGTTTGTTTCATCTTTAGTTCTTCTAGGTCCTTGTTAAATGTTTCTTGCATTTTGTCTATTCTATTTCCAAGATTTTGGATCATCTTTACTATCATTCTGAATTCTTTTTCAGGTAGACTGCCTATTTCCTCTTCATTTGTCAGGTCTAGTGGGTTTTTATCTTGCTCCTTCATCTGCTGTGTGTTTTTCTGTCTTCTCATTTTGCTTATCTTACTGTGTTTGGGGTCTCCTTTTTTGCAGGCTGCAGGTTCGTAGTTCCTGTTGTTTTTGGTGTTTGTCTCCAGTGGCTAAGGTTGGTTCAGTGGGTTGTGTAGGCTTCCTGGTGGAGGGGACTAGTGCCTGTGTTCTGGTGGATGAGGCTGGATCTTGTCTCTCTGATGGGCAGGTCCACGTCTGTTGGTGTGTTTTGGGGTGTCTGTGGACTTATGATTTTCGGCAGCCTCTCTGCTAATGGGTGGGGTTGTGTTCCTGTCTTGCTAATTGTTTGGCATAGGATGTCCAGCACTGTAGTTTGGTGGTCGTTGAGTGAAGCTGGGTGCTGGTGTTGAGATGGAGATCTCTGGGAGATTTTTGCCGTTTGATATTATGTGGAGCTGGGAGGTCTCTTGTGGACCAGTGTCCTGAAGGTGGCTCTCCCATCTCAGAGGCACAGCACTGACTCCTGGCTGTAGCACCAAGAGCCTTTCATCCACACGGCTCAGAATAAAAGGGAGAAAAAGTAGAAAGAAAGAATTAGTAGAAGTAGAAAGAAAGAAAGGAGGGAGGGAGGAAGGAAGGAAGGAGGGCAGGAAGGAAAAAAGATAAAGTAAAATAAAGTAAGATAAAATATAATAAAGTTATTAAAATAAAAAAATAATTAAGAGAAGAAAAAAAAAAACGGATGGATAGAACCCTAGGACAAATGGTGGAAGCAAAGCTATACAGACAAAATCTCACAGAAGCATACACATACCCACTCACAAAAAGAGGAAAAGGGGAAAAAATCATAAATCTTGTTCTCAAAGTCCAGCTCCTTAATTTGGGATGATCGTTGTCTATTCATGTATTCCACAGATGCAGGATACATCAAATTGATTGTGGAGCTTTAATCCGCTGCTTCTGAGGCTGCTGGGAGAGATTTCCCTTTGTCTTCTTTGTTTTCACAGCTCCTAGGGGCTCAGCTTTGCATTTGGCCCCGCCTGTGCGTGTAGGGCGCCGGAGGGCATCTGTTCTTCACTCAGACAGGACGGGGTTAAAGGAGCCGCTGATTCAGGGGCTCTGGCTCACTCAGGCCGGTGGGGGAGGGAGAAGCACGGAGGGCGGGGCAAGCCTGCAGCGGCAGAGGCCGGCGAGTCGTTGCACCAGCCTGAGGCACGCTATGTTGCGTTCTCCCGCGGGAGTTGTCCCTGGATCCTGGGACCCTGGCAGCGGCAAGCTGCACAGGCTCCCCAGAAGGGAGGTGTGGAGAGTGACATGTGCTCGCACACAGGCTTCTTGGTGGCGGCAGCAGCCGGCTTAGCGTCTCATGCCCGTCTCTGGGGTCCTTGCTGATAGCCGCGGCTTGCGCCCGTCTCTGGAGCTCCTTTAAGCAACGCTCTTAATCCCCTCTCCTTGATCCCCTCTCCTTGCGCACCAGGAAACAAAGAGGTAAGAAAAAGTCTCTTGCCTCTTTGGCAGGTCCAGACTTTTCCCCGACTCCCTCCCGGCCAGCCGGCCAGCCGTGGCGCACTAACCCCCTGCAGGCTGTGTTCACGCCGCCAACCCCAGTCCTCTCCCTGCACTCCAACCGAAGCCCGAGCCTCAGCTCCCAGCTCCCGCCCGCCCCGGCAAGGGAGCAGACAAGCCTCTCGGGCTGGTGAGTGCCGGTCGGCCCTGATCCTCTGTGCGGGAATCTCTCCGCTTTGCTCTCCGTACCCTGTTGCTGCGCTCTCCTCCGCGGCTCCGAAGCTTTGCCCCTCCGCCACCCGCAGTCTCCGCCCGCGAAGGGGCTTCCTAGTGTGTGGGAACCTTTCCTCCTTCACAGCTCTCTCCTTCTGGTGCAGGTCTCGTCCCTATCCTTTTGTCTCTGTTTATTCTTTTTTCTTTTTCCGTACCCAGGTACGTGGGGGGTTTCTTGCCTTTTGGGAGGTCTGAGGTCTTCTGCCAGCGTTCAGTAGGTGTTCTGTAGGAGTTGTTCCACGTGTAGATGTATTTCTGGTGTATCTGTGGGGAGGAAGGTGATCTCTGCGTCTTACTCTTCCGCCATCTTCCCGGAAGCCATTAAGGGAAGCCATTAAGGGTCTTTTTTCTGTATAGTTGATGTATATTGTTGTGTTAGTTTCAGGCGTACCATAAAATAAATCAGTTATCCATATATATATATATATATATATATATATACATATATATATATATATATATATATATATATCTCGACTCTTTTTTAGATTCTTTTCCCAAATAGGTCATTACAGAGTATTGAGTAGAGTTCCCTGTGGAATACAGTAGGGATAAGTTATTATCTGTTTTATATATAGTAGTGTGTATATGTCAATCCCAATCTCCCAATTTATCCCTCTCCCCTCCCTTCCCCCCGGTAACCATAAGTTTGTTTTTGACATCTGTGACTCTATTTCTGTTTTGTAAATAAGTTCCTTTGTACCTTTTTTTTTTAGATTCCACACATATGCGATATCATATGATATTTGTCTTTCTCTGCCTTACTTCACTCAGTATGACAATCTCTAGGTCCATCCATGTCGCTGCAGGTGGCATTATTTTGTTCTTTTTTATGGCTGAGTAATATTCCATTGTATTGATATATCTGTACCACATCTTCTTTATCCACTCCTCTGTAAAGGGACATTTAGGTTGCTTCCATGTCTTGGCTATTGTAAATAGTGCTGCTATGAACATTGGGGTGCATGTATCTTTTCAAATTATGGTTTTCTCTGGATATATGCCCAGGAGTAGGATTGCTGGATCATATGGTAGTTCTATATTTAGTTTTTTAAGGAACTTCCATATTGTTCTCCATAATGGTTGTACCAATTTACATTCCCACCAACAGTGTAAGAGGGTTCCCTTTTCTCCACACCCTCTCCAGCATTTACTGTTTGTAGATTTTTTGATGGCCATTCTGACCTATGTGAGGTGATACCTCATTGTAGTTTTGATTTGCATTTCTCTAATAATTAGTGATGTCGAGTATTTTTTCATGTGCTTTTTGGCCATCTGTATGTCTTCTTTGGAGAAATGTCTATTTAGATCTTCCATCCATTTTTGGATTGGGTTGGTGGTTCTTTTGATATTGAGCTGCATGAGCTGTTTGTATATTTTAGAGATTAGTCCCTTATCAGTTCCTTCATTTGCAAATATTTTCTCCCATTCTGTGGGTTGTCATTTTGTTTTGTTTATGGTTTCCTTTGCTGTGCAGAAGATTTTGAGTTTAATTAGGTCCCATTTGTTTATTTTGGTTTTTATTTTCATTATTCCAGGAGGTGGATCCAAAAAGATATTGCTACGATTTATGTCAAAGAGTATTCTGCCTATGTTTTCCTCTAAGAGTTTTATAGCATCCAGGCTTACATTTAGGTCTTTAATCCCTTTTGAGTTTATTTCTGTGTATGGTATTAGAGAATGTTCTAATTTCATTCTTTTACAAGTAGCTGTTCAGTTTTCCCAGCACCACCTATTGAAGAGACTGTCTTTTCTCCATTGTATGTTCTTGCCTTCTTTGTCAGTCAGCTAGCTTTAACTTGACCATCACTATACAAAAAGTCAGGTTTTGAATTAACTAGGATATGGGATATGCTACTTGGATCCCTTCATACTGACATACTTTATCTTTTTTTCCCTTTGGTGGGAAAACTCACTTTGAACAAATCAAAACTGCTGTCTTGAAATTCTGCTTATCAGCACCTTAAAAATTCTTACCTGTCTTCTGGCTTAGAGTACAAATAAGAAAATTAAGTGGTGTCTGCCTTGAGGGCCCAGACTCCAGCTCCCACAGGAGGGCAGAGATGGGCATGACCATCATGATGAGAGAGAGACTGAGAGTGAGGGGAAGTGGCAAGAAGAAAGGGGGGCGTCCCTGGTGGCGCAGTGGTTAAGAATGTGCCTGCCAATGCAGGGGACACGGGTTCGATCCCTGGTCCGGGAAGATCCCGCATGCTGTGGAGCCACTAAGCCCGTGCACCACAACTACTGAGCCCATGTGCCACAGCTACTGAGCCCGCATGTCTAGAGCCTGTTTTCCCCAACAAGAGCAGCCACTGCATGAGAAGCCCATGCACTGCAACGAAGAGTAGCTCCTGCTCACCGCAACTAAGGAAGCCCACATGCAGCAACAAAGACCCAACGCAGCCAAGAAAAAGTGAATTTATTAAAAAAAAAAAAGAAGAAGAAGAATCGGGGGCTGGAGCTGGGCCCCAGGATGTAGAGGGTTTGGAGAGTAGATGAGGCAGCAGCATTCCAGGGGAGGGGCAGAAGGACAGCACAAATGGCTCTGGTTTGCTCTTGGTGAAGAGAATGTGAAGTGAGGATTTATCATATGAGTTAATGTTTATTGTACGTTTGAGAAATCCTTTGAATTCTTGGGCCCTGATGTGACACAGTGGTATAGTTTAGCATCAAATGACTGAGAAAATACATGCAATGAATTAGAAATGTCCTCAAGAAAACTTGTGGTTTATTAATCACAATAGCATATGTGTAACATTTGGTCCATGGGAGTAGTACTTCCTTATAAGAGCCATTTTTCCATTATCATACCATGGTTGGTGAGTGTAAAGATTTGAGGGTCTCTTGAGAATTCTCAGGGAAAGTTTAGTGGAGATTATAAGGCAGAGATTGGTGAAATAGAGTCCATTTTTTCAAAGTTTAGCAAAAAAAAAAAGGTAGGGAGTCCAGATCCAGAGGCCTATGCAACATCAAGCATCGCGGTTTCTGTGTCAGAGGATGTGTAGGGCGTGACCACAGGGAGCAGTAGTGGCATTTCAGGTGAGGAGAAGGAAAGACTGACGCCCAAGAGGGGGCCAGTCCAGAGTCCCCTCCCAGCCCCACTGTGGCCCACAACCACATGTACTTTGCCGTTCTCTTGTTAGGTGCATACACATTAGGATTGTTTTGTTTTCTTAGAGAACTGACCCCTTTATTATGTCTCTGTCGTCTCTCTTTATTCCTGATAATCTTCCTTGTCGTGAGTGAAGTCTGCTTTGTCTGAAATTAAGCTAACTACTCGAGCTTGCTTTTTTTTTTTTTTTTTTTTTTGGCGGTACGTGGGCCTCTCACCGTTGTGGCCTCTCCCGTTGCGGAGCACAGGCTCCGGACGCGCAGGTTCAGCGTCCATAGCTCACACGGGCCCAGCCGCTCCGCAGCATGTGGGATCTTCCCGGACCGGGGCACGAACCCGTGTCCCCTGCATCGGCAGGCGGACTTTCAACCACTGCGCCACCAGGGAAGCCCTCGAGCTTTCTTTTGATTAGTGTTCGCATCTTGTTTTTAATCTGTTTTGAAAATCTCTGTCTCGTAATGGGTATATTTAGACCTTGGACATTGAAACTATAATAGATATATGCTTGAATTTATACCTACCACATTTGTAACTCTATTCTATTTGTTACATTTGTACAGTATTTTCTGTTTGTTTAGTCAATTGCTTATTTCTTTTGATGAGTACTGTTTTTAGCTTTGGCTAAAATAAGTTCTAAATATTTTAACTTGGTGACCCAAAGCATTCTTCCAGTGTGAGTAGGAAATAGCAAGCGTTGTTGTTCTTTTATTCTTTTAGATATTCCAATCCACGTTAGTTGTAGCAAGAACTTCAACCAGGATATTACACTTACCTTTATTTCCCAACTAGAGTTTTGTCCAACCCCTCTCTCGTGAATTTCGTCTAGGATGCTAGTGCTTGGAGAGACTTAGTAAAGCACATTCAAATACAAACCCAGGGTAGTTCCTGAAAGGATAGGAATCACTTAGGTCATCGTTAGAGTAATCTAACCTAGAGACATCCTGATCCTAACAAGCTGCTCTAGTTCATACTTTCTCAACTAGAAACCTTTAACAATGTGACCATCTACCTTTCTGCCGTTTTGGAATGAAAACTGTGCAACTGTGAAAAGTATGGACTCTGAAGACCATAGTGGACTGTGTAGGTACATGCTTGTGGGAACCAGAAAGCTTTGGGGAGTAGATGTAAAGGAAAATAACAGGTTCAAAGGAAGTGCCTTCTCTTTAGGAAGTAAACTAAGCACTTTTATCTTTTGTACTAGGTACTCCATAAACGCTTGATAGTTGAAAGGGTCAATGAATGAATGGCTCCATTGTTTTGTGAAGAGTGAGAATAGTTGTCGAGGGGGAAAAGAGAAACTCCAGGAGAAGATATGGTGTATCAATAGGGGCATGGATTGGGGACTCAGATGTGTTCAAATCCCAACTCTGCTGCTTATTGGCAATGTGTGCCTTGGCCAGTTTTCTCTGAGCCTCGGTTTCCTCACTTGTAAAATAGGAATGATTTTACTTATGTTCTGGTGTAATGTGGGGCAGTGATGAGGCATGCATACAAGTTAAGTGCTCAGTAAACAACCACTGTCATTCTAGAGAGGAAAGTGAGAGAGATGAAAAGAAGACCCCTGCGGAGCCAAGAAAGAAGTCCCAGTCAATGAAAAGACTGACCCCACCGGAGAAAAACTGCAGAAAAGCCAAGCACAGACTCAGCCTTTATTTGAACTTCTGAGTGAGTATACTTATTAGTAGTCTGAACCTATTTACACCTTATTACCTTTGGTAAGATACTTGGTCTAGCATTCTGAACATCGGATGTGCGTGCACAATGGTTGCTAGAGAACTGGCCGACTCATGAAATAGCATGACACAGTCTTCTTCGGTGATGAGCCAGGGCAGCAGAGACATGCATGGCTACCCTGATCTGTTGACACTTGGTGTCTGCTCACCAAGCCAGCTCTGTGTTGTCATGTGGAGGAACCGGTATTGTTTGAATTACTTTCTGCTAATAGTATTTATCAGCATGAGAGGCGAGGGGAAAAGGAGGTTTCGGTCAAAGTTGTCTGTCTTTTATGCATTCTTTTTTTAATAAAGAGCCTGTGACCATGGAAAGGCACGTATCAGGTTTCCCATTGGGATGTGTAGCAATACTCCCTGATATTTTAGGATGGTTCAGGAAAAAAAAAATTATTTTGGAAAAAGCGTGATCTGACTTCAAATGAATGTTTGTTTTGACGTCGTCTCTGAAATCATTGGCTTTGAGGGGTTTTGTTTGTTTGTTTTGTTGGGTTTTTTCTCTTTTTTGGCTCTGAATTTTAAGAGGCCACAGGCTTATGGGAAGTGTGTTCATTACGAGCCTTATTGGCCAAGGGAGACTTCTGACCTCTGGCTGGTTTTAGGCTCTGACCAGGACCCCTGGCAGGGGTATGAAGTGAGGATACAGAGTGTTTGCAGCACAGACTTCCTTTTTGCAGCAGGCAACAACATTACAACTGCTTCAGTGAGCCTTGCAGGCTCCCTACCAGAGGCGGGCAGATGAAGCTGCAGGCGTTTGCTAGCTCCATTTCTCCACAGGCTCCAGGGATGAACTTGCAAACGGCTTGAGAGGAATCGTGTCCAATTAGTGCTGCTAGCGCATGTGTGCTCTGGAAGCATCGCTGGCCCGATTCTGGAGCGCGTTCCTGAGCTCGGGAGCTGGCACCAGATGACTCCACGGAGCTTGTCTCCCTGCCCGCTCAGCTTGCAGCGGACATTCAGAGCCCTCAGGGCCAAGCGGCTGCCTGATGAGCTCTCCCCTGGGGCTCCTGGAACAGGAACTGAACCCGGGAACAGAGCCAGAAGGTCTTGTTCCCTCTTCTTGCACAATCCTTTGCACCAATGGCACACAACACACAGCAAAAGCTATATGTTTCTTCCTTCAGGAGAGAAAATGTCAGTGCGTTCAGCACATGCAACCCTCCCGTGCTATTAACATTCACACAAGTGTGAATTCAAACAAAAAGTCACCAAAATTAGACTGGAGGGGAGCAGAAATGTCACTTTAACACATGGTGAGTATGGAGAGCTGTGACAATTTGGCTTCCTGTAGATCTGGGCTATCGAAACAGGCTTAATTTCTCAAGATGTTCAGGGCTTAATCACCAATTAAAATCAGTAACAACAGTGCATTTGTTCAGGCCCTAGGAGATCCATTTTCTTCTTGAGAATGAAGGGGGCCCAAATCCAGGTCTTCTCATTTGACAAAAATGATGAGGAATGGATGGCAATCTTCCTGCTGCTAAAAGGAGGTCAGAGCAGGAAAGGCAGCCAAGGTAGCCAGAAAGACCTGCTGGCTTCTGTTCTGATTTAGAGCAGCTTGTCTTATATGCCCAGGACTGAAGGGAAATGAGCTAGTGAAATTCAGGCTGAAGCCCAGGGGACGAGAGTCACCTGGTGGTGGTCCCTGGAGGGCAGGGGAATGTTGGGGACTGGAGAGCACAGTGCTCTCTGTTTCACAGTTCTCTCTTCCCTTTCAGTTTTTTTTTTTTTTTTTTTTTTTTGCGGTACTTAGGCCTCTCACTGTTGTGGCCTCTCCCGTTGCAGAGCACAGGCTCTGGACGCACAGGCTCAGCGGCCATGGCTCATGGGCCCAGCCCATGTGGGATCTTCCCAGACCAGGGCACGAACCCGTGTCCCCTGCATCGGCAGGTGGACTCTCAACCACTGCGCCACCAGGGAAGCCCTCAGTTTGGGTTTTATGTGGGCGGAATCTAAGTTAGGGAATACACACACACACACAAACACACGTGCGCACGTGTGCATGTGTATATAAATCCAGCATTCATATCAGTATATTTAAGGCTCTAATAAATCTTCCCCTTAAAGAAACCTACTTAAATTTCATTAAACTAATATTTTCCAAATTTATTTGGCATTGAGACCCTTTTTATACAAACCCTTTTCCTGCTAACGTTCTATCATGAAAAAAGTTGTGTACACTAAATTGAGAATTTCACGTTGAGAACCTCTAGAGGCACCACCCAGTTTATACTGTAATTTTTTTAACTTGCCATTTCACATATCAACCCATTTGTCTATATTTTTATCTATCAATTACTCTTATTTTTAAAAATTCATTTCAAAGTAAATTGGAAATATCAGTTCACTTCTACCTAAATACTTTGGCATTCGTATCATTAACTAAAATTCAAAATTTATTCAGGTTTTTTTTCAAGGTAAAATTTATAGATGAAGAAGTACACAAATCTTAAGTGAATATTCACTGATTTGACAAATGCGTGGACCTATGTAACTTATTGTGACCTAGAACATTACTATCTTCCCAGAAAGTTCCTTTATGTCCCTTCTCAGTCAATCCTGGCCAGCCTTTCACCCTACCACTCCCAGAGGCAAACTCCTCTATGTACCCTTTTTCCACCATTGATTTTTTTTTTCCCACCATGTACTATGTATGCATTCTTTGTGTATGGCTTATTTCACTTTGCGTAACGTTTTTAGATTCATTCATGTTTTCACGTGTATTGGTAATTTATTCCTTTTTATTAGTGAGTAGTATTCCATTGAATAAATATACCACAGTTTGTTTATCCACTCTTCTATAGATTGATATCTAGACTGTTTCCAAATTTTGGATATTATGAGTCAAGGCAGGTAAGAACATTCTTGTATGTGTTTTCTGTGTGTGTGCATGTGTGTGTACACATGTGTCTGTATATACAGGCATGCCTCATTTTATTGTACTCACTTTATTGCGCTTCACAGATACTGCTTTTCTACAAATTGAAGGTCTGTGGCAACCCTGCACTGAGCAAGCATTGGTGCCATTTTTCCAACAGCTTTTGCTCACTTCGTGCCTCTCTGTCACATTTTGATAATTCTTTAAGTATTTCAGACCCTCCACCAGCAAAAAGATTAGAGACTTGCTGAAGGTTCAGATGATGGTTAGCATTTTATAGCAATAAAGTATTTTTAAATCATGGTGTATACATTTTTTAGAAATAATACTATTATTGCACACTTAATAGGCTACAGTATAGTGCAAACATAACTTTTATAAGCATTGGGAAATTCATGTGACTTGCTTTAATGGTCTGGAATTAAACCTCCAGTGTCCCCGAGGTATGCCTGTATGTATATATGTTTCCATTTCTCATGGGTAAATAGCCAGGTGTAGGATTGCTGGGTCAGGGTAGATGTGTGTTTGATTTTATAAGAAATTACCAGACCTACTTTTGGGAAATTTTTCTTGCTCTTAAAAAGGGACCCAAGGATGAAAATACTCCCTTCCTCTTGGCAAGGTTGCGTCTACATATAATGCCCAGAACTTTTGCAGCTCTGAGGACAAAACTGACATAATGTCATTGAGGAACGGGGTCCTTAACGATATTACTGGACGCTGAAGTAAGCAATTCTGGGGCTGCCCTCCTTGGAGTTTTTATGTGAGTTAATAATGTCCTTATTATTTAAGTCAGTTTGAATCCGAGATACTTTTAAAAAAATTGAAAGAGGGAAACTATTTTTAGAAAATTTACCAAAGTATTACATACATACAGAAAAATATACACAGATTAATTTTCACAAACTGAATGTACCTAAGTAGCTGGCCTCCAGGTGGAGAAGCAGCATTACCAGTAACAGGGGGCTTGAAGAGATAGGGCTATATCACACACTATTAAAATTAGATGTGAAAAAAAAAAAATTGGAGGCCCAGTGGAGTTCACTGGTGAATTCTACCAAACATTTCCGGAAGAAATTATACCAATGCTCCACAAAGACAAAATAGATACCCCCATTAGAAACCCCTCACTCGATTGGGATTGACATGTATACACTAATATGTATAAAATAGGTAACTAATAAGAACCTGCTGTATAAAAAATAAATAAAATTTAAAAATTAAAAAGAAAAAAAAAGAAACCCCTCACTCCTCCTCAAGTTCTCTCCCCTGGCTTCTCTCTCTCCCCCAAACCTCCTCTTGCAACCATTGGCACAGGTTTCTCTTCTGTATTCTCTCTCCAGATTCCTCTCAGTTTGCACACTTCATTCAGCAAGGCAAAAGCCTTATCGTTAGCTAAAATAGTAATCACTGAATCTCCCCCAAGTTGTCCTGGGTGTAGGGTGAGGGAAGTTGGAGAGGAGGTGAAATTATGATGAAGTGACCCAGCAAAGTGTGCTTGTTGTCTCCAATGAACAGTGAAAAACTAGGGGTCAGAAGATGAGTTGTGTCACTTACCAGCCAGGTGACTTTGGATGTGCTGCTACTTGAGCCTGGGGTGTTACTTGTGAATAGGGTAGATTAATGGTAGCTACTTCACGGGGCGGTTTTGAGGACTGAATGTAAAGGGCTTACATGTATTCAGGGGGTGCAGTAGCAAGGGTCATATTCTGGGGTTCATGGGATGACTTCTTTCCAGTTTCTACCCTAAGCAGGAAGGATTCTTCCCAGGAAACACTGTGAGCTACAGCACTGAAGATCACTGGTGTTGCAGAAGCCGCCTGCAGACTCAGGTGGGCCCACTTGCTAGGGTTTGAGGGCAAGGGGTTAAGGTAGGACTTATGAAGGAAAGCATATTCTTTTCCAGAAATCAATCAAACTACAAGAACAGCAATTAGAGTAAACTTTGAGTAATTATATATGATCACTGAATGAGAATAATCTACAAATGCTATTTTTGGCCTTTGATATAGAACACACCACCCCTGAACTAATCTCACGTGAAAAAAAAAATGTGGTGGTGGAATCACAGAAGACAATTAGCCAACTGTAAATGAATAACAATTTGGATGGATCAGAAAAGACTCAATGGTTAAGTCTTCTCTTCTCAGAGACTGACCTTTAAAGATACTTAAATTAATTGGATATTACATTATACACCAGTATTTCCCGAAGTTCATCCATTATTTGATAGCTGACATGATTATTCCCTGTAACTATTTATCACTTGTACTATTATTTAATTAACATTTTTCTTGCAGTAAATTCCTTAAAAATTGCTTTTGCCTGACTCTAATTCATGGCAAAACCAACTCATAACTATCAAAAGTGCCCACTTTGTACCACTTGAAAACCTATCACCCTCTGGGATAGACTTTTGTCTATCATTATCTTTGCAGCTATTAGATCACTTCCGACCAGTCTCCGCAAGTCATTTTCATAAGGTCTTGAGCTAAAGAATCCCTCCAGAATTATTTTGCAGAGATACCCAATGCTTGATTCTCTTTAACCAAACCTACTTCTCTCACACTCTTCCCCATCTCAGCAGAGGTCAACTCCACTCTACCAGTTCTAGAAAACTTTGGAATCATTCTTGACTCCTATTTTCTCTCTTATCCATCTAACCCCACCAGGAGATCCTGCTGGCTCTGCCTTCAAAACACATCCATGTTATGACCACTTCACATCATCTTCACGTCTAGCTTTCTAGTCTAAGCCTCCAAATCAGTGTGCTTCTAAAACTTGTGCTTTGTGTGTGCTTTCGCATAGCATCCAGGTGATAGATACTAGCGTAAGCTTTCTAAAGCCCAGGTCATGCCATTGCTCTGCTCAAAAATCTCTAATGACTTTCTAATTCAGAGCAAAATCTCAAGTCCTTACCTTGATCCCCAAGGCCCTTCCTGACCTCCACACCCCACATCTTGACCGTATTTCCAACTGCTCCCTCTCCTGCTCTCTCTGCTCAAGTCACCCTGGCCATCTTTTCTTCCTTCATCTCGTCAAGCACACTCTTGTCTGGGGACCTTTATGTTTGCTGCTTCCTTTTTCCTAGCATACTTTTCCCCCAGGCGTAAGTAAGCATGACTTCTACTTTCTTTCCATTTCCTTCAGGTGTCTATTGAAATATCACCTTATCAGAGAGGACCCTTCGGTTTATACTATATAAAACAACCTTCTCTCACCTCTTAATGTGCTTTATTCTTATTAACACTTATAACCTAATCAATTTTATTTAATTTTATTTTTTGTTTGGCTGTCTCCATTGAGAATGGAAACATCAGGACTAGAAGGACTTGGCTGTGTTTACTACTCTATCATCAGGGTCTAAAAGATTGCCTGGTAAATAGTAGGCACTTAATAAATATATGAATAAAGGCTGGGTTGGATAAATACTAGCAGACCATTACAGTCAAGATTCTGATGCCCAGAAAGAACAAAACTGGGTAGGGAACACTCCCTCCTCCAGCCCGTGCCCCTCCACCTTACAGTTACAGATATGATTCATGTTACATAGGTACTGTTCTTATTAATTAACAAATCCATTCATTATTACATAAGGTGCTCCAAAGAGATAGAGTGGAGCCGACAACTCAGAAATTTAAGTGGCTAGAATGGTCAGAGAAAGCTTCTTGAAAAATATGGAGCCTGTCTTGCGCCCTGAAGGACGGCATTCCAGTTATGTTTGCTACATAACAAATAATTCCAAACATAGTCATTTAAAATGACAACTGTTTTATTATGGCTGATGGTTCTGTGGGCCAGGAACTTGGGGAGAGCGTGGCTGGGTGATACTTCTGTTCCATGTGGCATTGATGGGGTTCACTCCACAGTATTCAGCTGGTGGATAGACTAGTTTGGAGTCTAAGACTGATTCACTTGCATATCTGGTACCTTCTTGGGGATGGCTGGAAGGAGTTCAGTTGAAACTGTGACTGAAGCATCTACCCAGGGTCTCCCCAGTCTCAGGATTTCCAGACCTCTTACATGGTGAATCAGAGTTCCGTCAAAAGCCAGACAACAGGCCCAAAATGGAGTCACTTATGCTAAACCCCTTGTCACCAAACCGAGTTAACTTACAGTTGGCTTTCCCAGAAATGGAATCTTAAAGCAGCTAGTCAGAAATTACCTGATCATCACTAGTTAGGTACTCTGCCTGATAGGTGCCTACAGTCCTTTAAAGGAGAGTAACCTGGCAATAACCAACCTGCTTGTTGGCCTCTTATAATTTCCTGTTCCTGCTCCCTTCTGCCTATAAGTCTTTCACTTTGTACAGCTCCTTGGAGCTCCTTTCTATCTGCTAAATGGAATGCTGCCTGATTCATGAACCGTTGAAGGGAGCCAGTAGGAACTTTACAATGTACTCAGTTGAATTTTGTTTTCTTGACAGTTCCAAGAGTGAGCGTTCTAGGAAACGTGGATGCTGCATGACTTTTTGTGACCCGGCCTCAGAAGTCACATGGCTTCACTTCTTCAGTCTCTACTGTCAGACGCAAGCAGTGAGTAGCCCACCCAGATTCAAGGGGAGATGACATAGATCCCCACTTTTCCACGGATGACTTGTCAAAGGACTTGCAGCCATGTTTTCACACTGCCTCAGCAGAGTGTGACTCAGTTAAGTGGGGAGTAGTGGGAAAGTGGTCTGAGCGAGGGGAAAAGTTTGAGTAGGGGTGAGATAGGACAGGTACATTTAGGAACCATAAAGAGACCCATGTGCCCAGAGTGGGAGACAGACCAGGAGAAGTGTCAAAGACAAAGATAAAGGAAAGAGTGTGGGCCGGGGTGAGTTTGAATACCTGGTTAAGGAGTCTAGTCTTTTCTCTGTAGACAAGTGGTCTTTATTTTTTTAATTTTTTCTAAATTTATTTATTTATCTATTTTTGTCTGCATTGGGTCTTCGCTGCTGCACACGGGCTCTCTCTAGTCGTGTCGATGGGCTTCTCATTGCAGTGGCCTCTCCTGCTGCGGAGCACGGGCTGCAGGCGCACAGGCTTCAGCAGTTGTGGCGTGTGGACTCAGTAGCTGTGGCTCGCGGGCTCCAGAGCACAGGCTCAGCAGCTATGGTGCAAGGGCCCAGCTGCTCTGCGACATGTGAGATCCTCCCGGACCAGGGCTGGAACCCGTGTCCCCTGCATTGGCAGGTGGACTCTTAACCACTGCACCACCAGGGAAGCCTGACAAGTGGTCTTTAAACTGTTTTGCTTACATATCTCTAAAAGAATTTTGAAAAACACATTTTTAAGGTTTGTCCTCCAGTTCTTTTCCTCATAATTTAAAAGTACAGGCATACCTCAGAGATATTGTGGGTTCAGTTCTAGACCACTGTAATAAAGCAAATACCGCAATAAAGCAAGCCACATGAAATTTCTGGTTTGCTGGTGCATATAAAATTTATGTTTACACTATACTGTAGTCTATTAAAGTGTGCAACAGCATTATGTCTCAAGAACAATGTGTATTCCTTAATTAAAAAATACTTTATGGGGGCTTCCCTGGTGGTGCAGTGATTGGGAGTCCGCCTGCCGATGCAGGGGACACGGGTTCATGCCCCGGTCTGGGAAGATCCCACGTGCCGTGGAGTGGCTGGGCCCGTGAGCCATGGCCGCTGAGCCTGCGCGTCCGGAGCCTGTGCTCCGCAGCGGGAGAGGCCACAACAGTGAGAGGCCTGGGTACCACACACACACACACACAAAAACATACTTTATGGCTAGAAAATGCTAACCATCATCTGAGCCTTTAGCGAGTTGTGATCTCTTTGCAACAGTAACATCAAAGATCACTGATCACAGATCACCATAACAAATATGATCATAATGAAAAAGTCTGAAATATTGTGAGAATTACCAAAATGTAACACAGAGACAGAAAGTGAACAAATTCTGTTGCAAAAATGGCGCCAGAGTCTTGCTCCTTGCACGGTCCACACAAAGCTTCAATTTGTAAAAAACGCAACATCTGCAAAGCACAATGAAGTGAAGCACAATAAAATGAGGTATGTCTGCTCTTAAAAAAGTCAGCAGCTCTCTCTAGGTGGTCATTCAGGCTTTTCAATTTCTTCTTCCCATAACCTCCAAGGTCACTGTGGATATCTCCCTCCAAATCTGTGCCTGGAAGATCACACATGGGGAAGGTTTTATAGGCAAAGAATGGAATTGGTGCATATCACTTCTGCCCACTTTCCATTGGCCAGACTTCGGTTCCATGGCTATTCCTGACTGCAGGGGAGGTGAGGAAGAAGAGAGGAATAGAGATTTTGTGCAAGAACTAGCGATTCTTGCTACAGAGCATATGTAAGGCATTTGGCTCATTTGCTGGCAGACAGTAAGCATTCAACATAGTAGCTGCTGCTATTGTTACAATATCACCATTATTATTATTACACGTTCAGTTTACAGGCTGTGTCTGAGCACAGATGGATTCGCACTGCCTTTGCTGGAGCTTACAGGCCCCTAGGGTGGAGGCAATCAGGCAAAGGAGGCCCCAGCGCCTTGGAGCCCAGTTAGTAGCTAATAACCCAAGCTGGCAACTCTGCAGCTGCAGTCAGTGGGGAGAAGAGGGAACTCTTGCAGTAAATCCCTAAGGCCAGATTCCCACACAGCTGCGCGTCTGTTTCCTGCCTGCCTGCAATAATTCATTTCTGACCATACGCCCCTCCCTGTACCACGCTCTGTACTCCTCCTCCGTGCCTTGCACCTGCCTTGTACTTCCGTGTGAATCCTGGGGTGGACTCAGCTAGAGCCTGAAGGAAACCAAGGACTTGACCTTAGGCTGGGGAGCAAGTTTTTGCCCCATAGCTGCTAGTTCAAGGGACCTACCGATAACTAGAAAGCGGCACTGGTTTCCTTTAGGAATTCGAAGTTCCTGTACTTCCTGCATGTGACGTGGGTGCAATGACATGGACTTCAAAGATCTGATCAAACATCAGAAATCTTTGATTTATTTTCCCTGCCTTTGATACCTGCTAATCTGGGCCCCAAAGGGTTAGAAGAGTGAACAACATTTTCTCTAAGGATCCTAGTAACCATGTGATGAAAACTGAGGCACTATTGCAGGAAACTCATGTTTGGTTTAGCCTGGGAAGGACACCAGGGAAAACGTAAACACTGTAAATGCTTCCCCAAATTACCAAGGTGACTACGTGTAATCAATTTTCTCCGTCCGGTTACAACCTTCCTAGGAAAGAGGGGGCATCCCCTTGCCCAAGCTGAACTCATTTATCCAACAAGGTCCTAACTTACATCTCTGTGCTGATTTGTCCTGCAAAGCCTCCTCTGAGTGGTGTGTAGTTGATGTGGTCGAGGAAAAATTTCATATTTTCCAAATCAAGTGGGAGAAGCAGGTCAGTGTGAGGTAATGAATGATCCTTCCTGGGCTGTGGTGCCAGGTACAAAATGGCGAGATGAGCTCCAGGTGTGACCTTCCAAGGATGGTGCGGGGCTTCAGCCCATAAGCAGGCTCAGCTGGGGTGCGTCCTGCCCCGTGCGTGAATCAGCACGTAAGCAGTTAAGTTGGCGAGCCTTGGCTTCATCGGTAAGAGCATTCAGCCTCCAAGCGTTGACCTGCAGCCGTGCTCAGAACAGGGGCCGAGGATTCAGAAGCGTCCTGGCACGCGGGCTTGAAGGAGCAGTGACATGTGGCTTTGAACAAGCAGCTGCCCCAGCAGATCTGGGTACGTAGCTCTGCTTTGACTGATAGTGTTTTGTTTTCTCCCGAGAGAACAAAGTGATGGTTGTTCATGTTTGCAAACAAGATCCCTTGGACACTGAAAAGGAACAGATGTTTATTAGCTGCTATTTATTATGAAAAAATGTAATAGGGCTGGAGGGGGCCAGGGGAGCAGATTCTTCCTACTCATTTACATTTCTGATTGCAATGGCCGAGTGTCTTTAATTTTATCTGAATTCCGATGCTGTGTGGTCAGGTCATTTGAATGTCATGGTTACAGTAGAATTCAAAGGGTATCTTTTGGCTGCTCTTTCTGTAAATCGTCATGTCTACATTCAGAGATACGGATTGAGTTTGCAGAATTATTTGTCAAATTGATGAAGCCAAGTGGCAGAAATCCATTTTCCTACCTTATTTTGGAAAGCAAGGTTCATATTCTTAGGCTTAAAGAACAAACTTCTCCAAATTTACCATATGCCTGAGTGAGAGCAGTAGCATTTGACTATGGTCTTTTTCTTTCCTACAGCTTGACTTTCATCTCAGGTGTATGCAGCGTGACATGAAATAAACTTTAGAATCTCAGTTCTCTTTTTAATGAGTCTTATCTGGATCACCTGGGCCTTTCCATCACTTTCGGTGACTTTCTCTATTCTTTTGATTTTAGAATAGCTGAGATTTAGAGTAGCTTAGAATTACTCCAAAAGCTTGGATTTGATTGAATTTCCAAGGATATAGGAACTTATGTTTGGCTGGGTATCACCGCATCCCCATTCTGGCACTGCAGCAACATCTACCAACTGACCCCGATGACCTTTTCCCCAGCTAGCATCTCCTGCAGGTTTAAAATAGGGGGGTGCTGCTTCTCAGGCTTAGACCCTACTTAACAAGTTACTGCTTCCCAGCACAGTGTTCAAAACTGGTCTTTAATCATCTTGGAATTATCTAGAATATTTCCTCCCTGGTGCCCATAGCTTCTCCTATATCCACCTGGATTTCCAACCCATGGGAGGCTCCTTTCGGTAAACAAGTTTTTCTTTGAAAAAATGCAAACACTACCTTAAAATTTGGGTAGGCTATCAGTCACTAATACCTTCATACAAGTCAGTTTAGTGCCTCTTTAAAATCACTCTCCCTGAAGTAAAGGTGTTTTTCCAGACTGAAGGAAAGGTGGTGAGAATCAGGAATTTGAAGCCTGGATTCTGAAGGTGGAGAGAGAGGAAAATCTGGATGGGCGCTGCAGTAGTGCCCAAGGAGGCCAGTTTGAGAATCCTGAGTCACGAGGAAAGGGCGGGACCCAGAAGGCATTGCTCACAGTGGTGCAGGTGAAGGTGCCTGAAGCCTTCAGGGTCACCTGGGCATAGTTAGAATCTAAGGAATTAACTTCCAGGTGCTCAACTCCCATTTGAACTGCTTCCCAAAAAATTTTCTGCTGGAGGAGCCATATGAGTTCTGCTTCAGAAATAAAGAGAGACTTCTCACTCATCTGGAATCTCACTCTGGGCTTACAGTCTCACTCTGGTCCCAAGGTATACAGAAATCTCCTGGGCATCACACACATGGATGACTTCAGAATACGTTGTTCCAGAGGGAGGGCCCGGTAAGAGCAAAGCAAGCAGAAATGGACCACATCTCATTTCTCCAGGTTTCAAACTCATGCCAAAGACTGTGCCTTGTTTCTCTTAGAGCTGCAATTAAGGAGTGAGAAGGTTATCACGAAGACAAGGTGTATGTATGAATACATTGATTGGAACTGAAACTGAAGTCTGATATTTTTTAATAGTAATTCTGGTTTGGTTGCCTGATTTGATGACGAAGTTGGTTTGACTAATTAAGGTCTGTGGATGTTTTCTGTAAGTTTAACACGCTGATTCTGCTGCTTAAGCTTTTGGCCAAAATAAATTTAAAATGTGTACAATATATAGAAAATTAGAAAATACAACTTTTCCAAGTATTTTAACATATAAAAGCTTTAGATGGTACCTTTTTAAAATGCACAAGGGAGTAGAAAATGCCTTTAGGGGTTTCAGGAGCAAAAACCTGTGAAGACCACTGGAGTGTATTATCCTTGAGGTGAGATGCGCCTGCCTGAGAGCGAGTGCCTTTGCCCTCAGGTGGCCCCAGAGTCCACTCCTTGTTTTGTGCCTCTGCATCTACTTCCCGCCCCCAACTTCAGGATCCTGCAGTTTCCATCACTCAGCCCCCGTACCGCTGCCTCTGTGAACCAGCTGGTTGATATATTTGTGCTGAGTAGTTGCCTAGTGATTTGAAGATGGCGTGTGAATGGCAGAACAAAACTTTCATGAGGCAAGGGTTGAAGAAGAGGAGGGTTTACCGGGCATTTTTTGGGATCACCTCTCTCCTGTGTCAGGGAGATGAGGTTGGAGCCACTGGAGTAGAAAGATGTGAATTCAAGTCCTGCGTCTGCAACTGACTAGCTCTTTGAACTTCCTTGAGCCTCAGTGGCTTCATTTGTAAAACTGGGATCCTGTGCATGAACCTCTGGGATGATAGGATGGGACTCGAACAGTAAATTGACACCCACTCATTAAGTACTAGTTCCCAGGTGGAGGAGTGTATAAAGTTTAAGGGGAAGAAATAGGTTAAGTCATTGACTCTGTCTGGGGGATCACTGTTATGAGAATTAACAACTTTTTAGCACCCTGCCGTTTACACAGAAATATACACTTCCCTTCTGTATTGCTTCCACAATCCTGTGAAGCAGATTCTTTTTTTGATTTTTTTCTATTTTTTTGAATTTTTGAATTTTATTTTTTTATACAGCAGGTTCTTATTGGTTATCCATTTTATGCATATTAGTGTATGTATGTCAATCCCAATCTCCCAGTTCATCCCACCCCCACCCCCCACCACTTTACCCCTTGGTGTCCGTACGTTTGTTCTCTGCATCTGTGTCTCAATTTCTGCCCTGCAAACTGGTTCATCTGTACCATTTTTCTAGGTTCCACATATATGCGTTAATATACAATATTTGTTTTTCTCTTTCTGACTTCACTCTGTATGACACTCTCTAGATTCATCCACGTCGCTACAAATGACCCAATTTCGTTCCGTTTTATGGCTGAGTAATATTCCGTTGTATATATGTACCACATCTTCTTTATGCATTGGTCTGTCAGTGAGCATTTAAGTTGCTTCCATGACCTGGCTGTTGTAAATAGTGCTGCAGTGAACATTGAGGTGCATGTGTCTTTTTGAATTATGTTTTCCTCTGGGTATATGCCCAGTAGTGGGATTGCTGGGTCATATGCTAATTCCATTTCTAGTTTGTTTGTTTGCTTGTTTGTGGTACGCGGGCCTCTCACTGTTCTGGCCTCTCTCGTTGCGGAGCACAGGCTCTGGACGCGCAGGCTAAGCAGCCATGGCTCACGGGCCCAGCCACCCTGCGGCATGTGGGATCTTCCCGAACCGGGGCACGAACCTGTGTCCCCTGCATCGGCAGGTGGACTCTCAACCACTGCGCCACCAGGGAAGCCCCTCCATTTCTAGTTTTTTAAGGAACCTCCATACTGTTCTCCATAGTGGCTGTATCAATTTACATTCCCACCAACAGTGCACTCCCTCTCCACTCCCTCTCTAGCATTCGTTGTTTGTAGATTTTCTGATGATGCCCATTCTAAGTGGTGTGAGGTGATACCTCATTGTAGTTTCGATTTGCATTTCTCTAATAATTAGTGATGTTGAGCTGCTTTTCATGTGCTTCTTGGCCATCTGTATGTCTTCTTTGGAGAAATGTCTATTTAGGTCTTCTGCCCATTTTTGGATTCCATTGTTTGTTTTTTTAATATTGAGCTTCATGAGCTGTTTATATATTTTGGAGATTAATTCTTTGTCCATTGATTAGTTGGCAAATATTTTCTCCCATTCTGAGGGTTGACTTTTCGTCTTGTTTGTAGTTGCCTTTGCTGTGCGAAAGCTTTTAAGTTTCATTAGGTCCCATTTGTTTATTTTTGTTTTTATTTCCATTACTGTAGGAGTTGTAGCAAAACAGATCTTGCTGTGATTTATATCATAGAGTGTTTTCCTCTAAGTTTTATAGTGTCCTGTCTTGCATTTAGGTCTCGAAACCATTTTGAGTTTATTTTTGTGTATGGTGTTAGGGAGTGTTCTAATTTCATTCTTTTACATGTAGCTGTCCAGTTTTCCCAGCACCATTTATTGAAGAGACTGTCATTTCCCCATTGTATATCCTTGCCTCCTTTGTCATAGATTAGTTGACCATATGTGCGTGGGTTTATCTCTGGGCTTCCTATCCTGTTCCATTGATCTATATTTCTGTTTTTGTGCCAGTACCATATTGTCTTGATTACTGTAGCTTTATAATATCTGAAGTCAGGGAGTCTGATTCCTCCAGCTCTGTTTTTTTCCTCAAGACTGCTTTGGCTATTCAGGGTCTTTTTTTGTCTCCATACAAATTTTAAGATTTTTTGTTCTAGTTTTGTAAAACAATGCTACTGGTAATTTGACAGGGATTGCATTAATCTGTAGACTGCTTTGGGTAGTATAGTCATTTTCACAATATTGATTCTTCCAATCCAAGAACATGGTATGTCTCTCCATCTGTTTGTATCATCTTTAATTTCTTTCATCAGTGTCTTATAGTTTTCTGCATACAAGCCTTTGTCTCCCGAGGTAGGCTTATTCCTAGGTATTTTATTCTTTTTGTTGCAGTGGTAAATGGGAGTGCTTCCTTAATTTCTCTTTCAGATTTTTCATCATTAGTGTATAGGAATGCCAGAGATTTCTGTGCATTAATTTTGTATCCTGCAACTTTACCAACTTCATTGATTAGCTCTAGTAGTTTTCTGGTGGCGTCTTTAGGATTCTCTATGTATAGTATCATGTCATCTGCAAATATTGACAGCCTTACTCCTTCTTTTCCAATTTGTATTCCTTTTATTTCTTTTTCTTCTCTGGTTGCCGTGGCTAAGACTTCCAAAACTATGTTGAATAACAGTGGTGAGAGTGGACATCCTTGTCTTGCTCCTGATATTGGAGGAAATGCTTTCAGTTTTTCACCATTGAGAATGATGTTTGCTATGGGGTTGTCATATGTAGCCTTTATTATGTTGAGGTAGGTTCCCTCTATGCCCACTTTCTGTAGAGTTTTTATCATAAATAGTATTGAATCTTCTCAAAAGCTTTTTGTGCATCTATTGAGATGATCATATGGTTTTTATTCTTCAATTTGTTAATATGGTGTATCACATTGATTGATTTGCATATATTGAAGAATGCTTGCATTCCTGGGATAAATCCTACTTGATCAAGGTGTATGATCCTTTTACTGTGTTGTTGGATTCTGTTTGCTAGTATTTTGTTGAGGATTTTTGCATCCATATTCATCAGTGATATTGGTCTGTAATTTTCTTTTTTTGTAGTATCTTTGTCTGGTTTTGGTATCAGGGTGATGGTGGCCTCATAGAATGAGTTTGGGAGTGTTCCTTCCTCTGAAGGAACACTCCCAACTCTTTTGGAGGAGTTTGAGAAGGATGAGTGTTAGCTCTTTTCTAAATGTTTGATAAAATTCACCCGTGAAGCCATCTGGTCCTGGACTTCTGTTTATTGGAAGATTTTTAATCACAGTTTCAATTTCATTACTTGTGATTGTTCATATTTTCTGTTTCTTCCTGGTTCAGTCTTGGAAGTTTATACCTTTCTAAGAATTTGTCCATTTCTTCCAGGTTGTCCATTTTATTGGCATAGAGCTGCTTGTAGTAGTCTCTTAGGATGCTTTGTATTTCTGTGGTGTCTGTTCTAACTTCTCCTTTTTCATTTCTAATTTTATTGATTTGAGTCCTCTCCCTCTTTTTCTTGATGAACCTGGCTAATGGTTTATCAGTTTTGTCTGTCTTCTCAAAGAACCACCTTTTAGTTTTATTGATCTTTGCTATTGTTTACTTTGTTTCTAGTTCATTTATTTCTGATCTGATCTTTATGATTTCTTTCCTTCTGCTAACTTTGGGGTTTTTTTGTTCTTATTTCTTCAGTTCCTTTAGGTGCAAGGTTAGATTGTTTATTGGAGATTTTTCTTGTTTCTTGAGGTAGGCTTGTATAGCTATAAACTTCCCTCTTAGAACTGCTTTTGCTGCATCCCATAGGTTTTGGATCGTCATGTTTTCATTGTCATTTGTCTCTAGGTATTTTTTGATTTCTTCAGTGACCTTTTGGTTATTAAGTAACGTATTGTTCAGCCTCCATGTGTTTGTGTTTTTTACGTTTTTTTTCCCTCTAATTGATTTCTTATCTCATAGCCTTGTGGTCAGAAAAGATGCTTGATATTATTTCATTTTTCTTAAATTTACTGAGGCTTGATTTGTGACGCAAGTTGTGGTCTATGCTGGAGAATATTCTGTGAACACTTGAGAATAAAGTGTAATCTGCTGGTTTTGTATGGAATGTCCTATAAATATCAATTAAATCTATCTGGTCTACTGTGTCATTTAAAGCTTGTGTTTCCTTGTTAATTTTCTGTTGTATGATCTGTCCATTGGTGTAAGTGAGATGTTAAAGTCTCCCACTATTATTGTGTTATCATCGATCCTCTTTTATAGCTGTTAGCAGTTGCATTATGTAATGAGGTGCTCCTATGTTGGGTGCATATATATTTATAATTGTTATATCTTCTTCTTGGATTGATCCCTTGATCATTATGTAGAGTCCTTCCTTGTCTCTTGTGACATTCTTTATTTTAAAGTCTATTTTATCTGATATGAGTATTGCTACTCCAGCTTTCTTTTGATTTCCATTTACATGCAATATATTTTTCCGTCCCCTCACTTTCAGTCTGTATGTGTCCCGGGATCTGAAGTGGGTCTTTTGTAGACAGCATATATGTGGGTCTTGTTTTTGTATCCATTCACCGAGCCTGGGTCTTTTGGTTGGAGCATTTAATCCATTCACTTTTAAGGTAGTTATCGATATGTATGTTCCTATGACCATTTTCTTAAGTGTTTTGGGTTTGTTTTTGTAGTTCCTTTTCTTCTCTTGTGTTTCCCACTTAGAGAAGTTCCTTTAGCATTTGTCGTAGAGCTGGTTTGGTGGTGCTGAATTTTTAGCTTTTGTTTGTAAAGCTTTTGATTCCTCCGTCAAAGCTGAATGAGATCCTTGGCGGGTAGAGTAATCTTGGTTGTAGGTTCTTCCCTTTCATCATTTTAAGTATATCATGCCACTCCCTTCTGGCTTGTAGAGTTTCTGCTAGAAATCAGCTGTTAACCTTATGGGAGTTCCCTTGTATGTTATTTGTCATTTTGCTCTTTCTGCTTTCAATAATTTTTTTTTGTCTTTAATTTTTGCCAGTTTGATTACTATGTGTCTCGGCATGTTTCTCCTAGGGTTTATCCTATATGGGACTCTCTGTGCTTCGTGCACTTGGGTGGCTATTTTCTTTCCCATGTTATGGAAGTTTTCGACTGTAATCTTTTCAAATATTTTCTCTGGTCATTTCTCTCTCTCTTCTCCTTCTGGGACCCCTATAATGTGAATGTTGTTGAGTTCAATGTTGTCCCAGACGTCTCTTAGGCTGTCTTCATTTCTTTTCATTCTTTTTTCTTTATTCTGTTCCACAGCAGTGAATTCTACCATTCTGTCTTCCAGATCAGTTATCTGTTCTTCTGCCTCAGTTATTCTGCTATTGATTCCTTCTAGTGTAGTTTTCATTTCAGTTATTGTATTGTTCATCTCTGTTTGTTTGTTCTTAAATTCTTCTAGGTCTGTGTTAAACATTTCTTGCATCTTCTTGATCTTTGTCTCCATTCTTTTTCCGAGGTCCTGGATTATCTTCACTATCAGTATTCTGAATTCTTTTTCTGGGAGGTTGCCTATCTCCAGTTCATTTAGTTGTTTTTCTGGGGTTTTATCTTGTTCCTTCATCTTGTACATAGCCCTCTGCCTTTTCATCTTGTCTATCTTTCTGTGAATGTGGTTTTTGTTCCACAGGCTGCAGGATTGTAGTTCTTGCTTCTGCTGTCTGCCCTCTGGTGGATGAGTCTATCTAAGAGACTTGTGCAAGTTTCCTGAAGGGAGGGACTGGTGGTGGCTAGAGCTGGCTGTTGCTCTGGTGGGCAGAGCTCAGTAAAATTTAATCCACTTGTCTGCTGATGGGTGGGACTGAGTTCCCTCCCTGTTGCTTGTTTGACCTGAGGCGACCCAACACTGGAGCCTACCTGGGCTCTTTGGTGGGGCTAATGGCAGACTCTGGGAGGGCTCACACCAAGGAGTACTTCCCAGAACTTCTACTGCCAGTGTCCTTGTCCTCACGGTGAGACACAGCCATCCCCTGCCTCTGCAGGAGACCCTCCAACACTAGCAGGTAGGTCTGGTTCAGTCTCCTATGGGGTCACTGCTCCTTCCCCTGGGTCCTGATACACAGACTGCTCTGTGTGTGCCCTCCAAGAGTGGAGTCTCTTTTTCCCCCAGTCCTGTCGAAGTCCTGTAATAAAATCCTGCTAGTCTTCAAAGTCTGATTCTCTAGGAATTCCTCCTCCCATTGCTGGACCCCCAGGTTGGGAAGCCTGACGTGGGGCTCAGAACCTTCAGTCCAGTGGGTGGACTTCTGTGGTATAAGTGTCCTCCAGTCTGTGAGTCACCCACCCAGCAGTTATGGGATTTGATTTTACTGTGATTGCGCCCCTCCTACCGTCTCATTGTGCCTTCTCCTTTGTCTTTGGGTGTGGGGTATCTTTCTTCGTGAGTTCCAGTGTCTTCCTGTCGATGACTGTTCAGCAGTTAGTTGTGATTCCAGTGCTCTTGCAAGAGGGAGTGAGCACACGTCCTTCTACTCCGCCATCTTGAACCAATCTCCTGTGAAGTAGATTCTTGGTGGGAGGAGGAGAAGAGGCATGTCCACCCCCTCCCCCCACCCCCATTCCTGCCCAATCATCTTTGCCAAAAGGACACAGTTGTGCTGTGAAGTGATACCAGGAAACCTAGCCTTATTTGTTAAGGCAGAGATGTCAAGAGTTGGCTCTAAATGTTCTTCCAAATGGGCACCTTTCCAAGCCCTTCTGCAGTGAGACCTTTACCAATTCTTCCATTTTCCCATCAGAGAATGAAGTGCCTGCTTCTCTGCTAAGAGACAAGGTCAAGTCAACAATAGGTGAGAAAAATGGAGAACACGTCAAATGTCCAGTGCAAATACTCTGTTGAGAGGGAGGAAAGAACCAAGCTAATCTGGACCATCTCAGGGCAGGCATCAGAGGTTCTGCTAGCATCAGGGTAGAAGGGTATCCTTGAAAAAATGGTAATAGAAACTTTGAGATGGCCAGTTATCCATCCCCAGGATCAAGACTCCAAAACAGGAGGATAGCAACTACCACATATCTCTGGAAGTGAATGTCAGAGGTCATGCTAAAGAGACAGATCTGTGATACATAGGCTCCCTGCAGTGCAGGAGACTTTTGGCTGTAACTCTAAGTTGCAC
The DNA here is from genome assembly GCF_964270905.1 of Leucopleurus acutus. Lineage (NCBI taxonomy): Eukaryota > Metazoa > Chordata > Mammalia > Artiodactyla > Delphinidae > Leucopleurus > Leucopleurus acutus. Next base: position 38,621,830 of record NC_139156.1, read on the forward strand.
CACTCAGCTTATTTCCCATTCAGATGAGGGAATTTGTCCCAAACTTTTCCAAAAATGTGAGATCCAATAACATTTGTACACAAGGTTCATGAGGCTTTTCATCACACCTTGCTGAGAACAGCTTCATCCAGAAATAAGACACATGAAGAGGAGGAAAGAAGGTGGTCAGGGATTAGTCATCCCCCGGTGATGGAAGCCACTGAAGCCACAAGAGAGAACAGAGAAGGGCACTGGTGACTGGGAAGGAGCGTAAGTTTATGTTCAAGAGGGTAACATGTGCTTCTTGGGGTTCTGCCAAGAAATGAGGTCCCTGAGAGCCTCAGAATCTCCTGGAACTGTTTTCAATACTGTTTTTATTGCTACCCACATCTCCTGATATCTGTTCCAGACTTTGCTGGTCTGGGAAGAGCAGCTGATGCAAAAAGAAGCCTCAACATATATTTAGGAAACAAAACAAAGCAGTGTGTGTCAGCTGGACATTGTTTTGACCATCACCTGGAGGATGCAGTCACAATTCCTGCTCTACATTGTCTCCCTAGCTCCCAGGACAGCAGTGTCATCTGAGACTATACTTTAGAAATGCCTCATTGGTGGCTTAAGAGTTGGTTTGTATAGTGACAATGATGTGTTGAAGAAAGTTCGTACTGGCTCATCAGAGCCAATTGTGTATAGAACTTCCCAGCATCACGATCCATGACTTCCTTTGGTTGCTTGAAATCAGCCATAGTAGGAGTATTTACACCACAGAAATTGGTGAATGTTACACACCAGGGCTTCTTGTTCCTGGAGAGCCAGTTGTTAACCATTCAGCAGCACACCACTGCCAATACTTGTTGCAGAAAATTCTTTGATAAGGAAATGATGTGCTGGTTTAAGACATTAGGAGAAAAAATAGCCTTAGGAAGATATTACTTTCTACTGTTAGAGAATGTTATGATAGACCCAGGATCAGGTTTGCTTCGCAGAGCAACTATACAAGTTTGCAAATAGGGAATATCCTGTCCAGGTCACCTTTCCAGGGCAGGCTACTACTTTCCTAAATGCTTAGATCCCTGAATTATGCTAATTGAATCACATAACCCCATCTTTATGTCACTATATTAATAAGAGGAAGAATTTAAGTAAATCTTTGGAATGGAAGTGAAAGAGTATGCTAATCCTTTTTCCAGTTCATTTACCTTTTTTGGGTTAATAGAAGTAGAAACAAGAAATTTGCCAAGCCCAAATGTGGAAGATCATTTGTTGAGGTCTGTCAGCCTAACTTCCTTCCTTTATTTATTTTATTTACTTATTTATTTTAAAAAATTGAACTATAGTTGATTTACAATGTCGTGTTAGTTTCAGGTGTATAGCACAGCGATTCAGTTGTACACACACATATATATTCTTCTTCAGATTCTCTTCCCTTGTAGGTTATTACAAAATATTGAGTACAGTTCCCTGTGCTATACACTAGGTCCTTGTTTGTTATCTATTTTATATACAGTAGTGTGTGTATGTTAATCCCAACCTCCTAATTTATCCCCCCACCCTTCCCCTTGGGTAACCATAAGTTTGTTTTCTTTGTGAGTCTCTTACTCCTTTGGAAATAAGTTCACTTGTTTGTTTGCTTTTAGATTCCACATATAAGTGATATCATGTAATATTTATCTGTGTCTGGCTCACTTCACTTAGTGTGATAATCTTCAGGTCCCTCCACATGCTACAAATGGCATTATTTCATTCTATTTTGTGGCTAATCGTCTGCCTAACTTCCTATACAGGGAAGGCACCTCACAGGAGATTAACTCTATGACTAGCGTTTCCTTGTGTTTTCTCAGAGTGGGGAAGCCTCTGAGAATTCCCTTTACGGGAGGCATTCATTAATTCACAGGTAGGTCCTTTTCTACTCATGCTAAGCCAAGGGAAATTTTTGTTTTAGAAAATAGGAGATCTCTCCATGGATTATACTGAAGTAAAGTATAAGAGGAATTATACATTAGTGCTTGGTTAAAAGTGTCTATACCAAAAAGTAGGGTAATTGTGAAGCTGTCATGGAGGTGGAGACTATGATTATCCCCATTTTACAGGTGAGGGAATAGATGCATAGAGAAGTCAAGTGACTTCCTCCAGTTTGGCCAGTGCTGGGATCTGAACTCAAGAAATCTTAATCCAAACCCATATTCTAAACCACAATTATTTATCCTCTCCCTGTGAAGAGAACGGCTAAAAATCCAATCCAACTCCTCTGAACACGGGCCCCCACTTTTTTTGCGTGAAAACCTATTTCAACCCACAGCAGAACAGCAGATTTCATAATTTAATCGAGTCTCACGTGTCTCATTCAGTCAGAACTTCAGACACAGAGCAGAGGTTGGAAGAGGGAGCAGGAAACATCAGGTTTCAACTTGTACAGCTGTGGCTCAGTAGGCAAAGCAGGAGTCATTCCTCCCAACTGCTTCTTATGTGAAAGTATAACAAAACTCTTTTGCAACCATGTTGTCACCTTTCTTCCTCTTCTGAGTTGGGCCAGAAATCTTCAACAGTGTTGTAATACTTTTAGGGTAAATAAGAAGTCTGTTTCTCTCCCATATGCTTTTTTTTTTTTAATTTGCTGGAATCTTGGAAGAAATGCTATATTCATGAGATTTTTGTTTTGTGTTGCAGTCATAAACATTAGCCTCAGGCTTCATTCTAGTGCTTTTAGACCTGATGTTTATAGCTGATACTCAAACTGAATCCATTTTAACAATCAGTTTGTTTTCCCAAGTCTCCTTTGGTTAGCAGCATCACAATTCTCTCTCAATCTTAAAAAAATTGGAGTGATGTCTGGTTTTCCCCTCTCCTTTACCTCCCATATTGAGCAAGTGTCAACTTGCTAGTGACAAACTTCACCAACACTTCTCAAATGTATTCCCTCTCTCCGTTCCCACGGCCACCTCCACACACCACCTTGGCTCTGCTTCCCTCCCAAATGGGGTCTCGCCTCTTAAATGGTTGTCCATCTCTAGATCCAGGGTAACCATTAGCTTCCAATTTGTTTTTCAGCTCTACCTCCTTTTCTTTTGTATTACTGATTTTTTTAATTGAAGTATAGTTGATTTACACTATTGTGTTAATTTCTCCTGTACAGCAAAGTGATTCCATTATACATATATATATATATATATATATATATACACATTCATTTTTTTATATATTTTTTTCTGCTGTGGTTTATCATAGGATATTGAAACTAGTTTTCTGTGCTAGGCAGTAAAGACCTTGTTTATACATTCTATGTATAAAAGCTTACATCTGCTAACCCCAACCTCCCTCTTTATCCCTGCCCCAACCCCCTCCCCCTTGGGAAGCACCAATCTGTTCTCTATGTCCATGATTCTGTTTCTGTTTCATAGATTGATCATATGGTATTTGTCTTTCTCTTCCTGACTGACTTAACTTCACTTAATATGATAATCTCTAGTTGCATCCGTGTTGCTGCAAATGGCACGATTTCATTCTTTTTTATGGCTGAGTAATATTCCATTTATATATGTACCACATCTTCTTTATTCCATTCACCTGTGATGGACATTTAGGTTGTTTCCATGTCTTGGCTATTGTGAATAGTGCTGCTGTGAACATAGGAGTGCATGTATCTTTTTGAATTACAGTTTTGTCTACATATAGGCCTAGGAGTGGGATCGCTGGATCATATGTCTACTTCCTATACCAGTAGAGCACTAAGTTGGGAAGAATTTGGAGGATCTATCTGGGCTTCTCATGAAAAAGTCCCTTGATCCATTCATGATATCATGACCAAAGAATCGGAAAGAAGCATCCTTTCTTAGCCTGTCCCTGCTCCATTTTACCCACTTTCGTCAGATGAAAGTTTGCAAAATGCAACTCAATTTATGTTTTTATCTTACTCAGAAATATTCAGGGACTCTTTGCTGCCTTCAGTAAGTTAAAATTCCTCAGCCTGGCATTTGAGAACCTCCAGGTTCTGCCTGTCACTTATCTAAGCTGCATCTCTCATTGCTTTCATTGCATCTTTCACTAAGCCTGCATTAGTGGATCTCAAACTCAGTGTCACAATGGAGCAGTGAGCGAGAGAGGGTAAGCTTATAACCAGAGATCTGGCGATCTTACATAATGAAATAAACTATCTAAACTCCGGCACAGCTGGGGTATGAATCCTGGAGAGCCTCACATATGAACATTGTGTTTTGGAAGGTTAAGATTGAGAACTGCTGCCCTCAGCTTAGTCAGACCATCCTGCTTGCTATTGTGTATATGTATTTGGACTTTCCTTTCCCTGCACTTTAGCTGACACTGATATTGTCATCTCTATATCTCTACCTGTCAAAATCTTTTGCTCTTCAAAGTTCAGCTTGAATTATACCTCTTTTATGAAACTGTCCCTAATTTTTCAAACTTAGGTATGATGTCTCCTTTTTATGGGTCCCCAGAGCATTTTATTAATGATGCTGATGTTTAAACTTGCATTGCGTTTATTTTGCACCTGTCTTGTAGTCCCCCTTATAGATAATCAGCAGAGGGAAGTTGTTTTTGTTTGTTTGTTTAAATCTTTGTTTCATTGGATGCACACATGGTAGGCCCTTCATGATCTGGCTACTTAGGTTTTGTTTTGTTTTTCCATTTTAATTTTTATTTTATTTCCCTTCCACTTCCATTGAGAAATAATTGACATATAGTACTGTATAAGTTAAGGTGTACAGCATAATTTGAATTATTGTGATAATCATTTCAAGATATATATGTTTAGTGAACACCCATCATCTCATATAGATACAAAATGAAACAAAAAGAAAATTTCTTTGTGATGAGAACTCTTAGGATTTACTCTTAACTAACAACTTGCGTATATAACATACAGCAGTATTACTTATATTAATCATGTTGTACATTTCATCCCTAGTACTTAGCTTATAACTGGAAGTTTGTACCTTTTGACCACCTTCGTCCATTTCTCCCCCCACCCCTTATCTCTGGTAACCACAAATCTTTTTCTCTGAGTTTGTTTTCTTGAAGCATAATTGACCTACAACACTATGTAAGTTCCTGGTGTACCACACAGTGACTTGATATTTTTATACATTACAAAATTGCTCCGGCTACTTCTGATCACACTTGTCATTTCTTTCCTCAGTACCTCTGTGTCATTCTCTGCTCTTATCCTATGAAACAACTTAGAATTTCCCAAACTCCATGTGTTTTCTTTTATCTTCAGGCCTTTGCACATGCCAGGCCTTCTTATCAGGTGAAGTAGGTTGCCAAAATGGCCCCGGTTCTTCACCCTTCCCTGAATCCACACCTTCCACCACATGACTTCCCATCAAGAGGCAGAGACTGTTTCCCCTCCCCTTGGATCTGGCCCTGAGACTAGCTTTTGTCACTACAATGCAGGGGGAGTTACAGCGTGCCAGTTCTGAGCCTAGGCGTCAAAAAGGCCTGAATGTTTCCACTCTTTCTCTTGGAAACTAGCCCAGCTGCCGTGTGAGCAACCCTGGGCTAGCCTGCTGGAGAATGAGTGACATGTGGAACGGAGACAAGCTGCCCCAGCTTAGGCCATCCTAATCCAGTAGCTCCCAGCCAACCCTCGAGCAACCCAGCAGCTCTCTGTCTATGCATTAACAAGTCGCAATCAGCAGAAATGCCCAGCTGTGCCCAGCCACATTGCTAACCCACAGAATCATGAGCTAAACAAATTGTTATTTTTAAGCTATTAAGTTTTGGAGTGGTTCGTTAGCCAACTGATATACTAGGTTAACAGTTACCTTTGGCAAAGCCATTTCGGATCCCCTTCAAGTTTGGGTTAGCACTTGTAGTTCAATATTATTACTAGGGAATAACCTCTATCTTACACTGTAAGGTTTTTGAAGGCAGGCATTTTGTCTTAGGTATTGTGTCCTTTAGGCCACAGTACCCAGTACTCTGTAGATGCTCAGAAAATATTTTTGAATAAAGGAAGCAATGGATTAAATCAGAGGTTGCAACTTGTGGTCTACATATGTTCAGTTTGTCATACATAGTGTTAACTGAAAGAATGATAAAAAATTTTTTTCAGAGTTGTTTGCCAATATTTGAAATCAAAAAATTAATAAACACTGATAGACTACTGACTCTTTAGGACTTAGACGTTATCATACTAAGCAAAGTCTGACAAAGACAAATATCACATGATATCACTTATATGTGGAATCTAAAAAAATGGTACAAATGAACTTATTTACAAAACAAGCTCACAGACATAGAAAACAAACTTAAAATAATATTTTTCTATTTATTTGGCTGTGTCAGGTCTTTGTTGTGGCATACAGGATCTTTGTTGCGGCATGTGGGATCTTTCATTGTGGCGCGTGGGCTCCAGAGAGCACAGGGGCTCTAGAGCGCACGGGCTCAGTAGTTGCGGCGCTGGGGCTTAGCTGCCCCGTGGCATGTGGGATCTTAGTTCCTGGACCGGGGATCGAACCCACATCCCCTGCATTGGAAGGCAGATTCTCAACCACTGGACCACCAGGGAAGTCCCCCAAAACAAACTTATGATTACCAGAAGGTCAGGGAGGAGAGGGATAAATTAGGAGCTTGAGATTAGCAGATACACACTACTATATATAAAATAAACAACAAGGACCTGTTATAGCACAGGGAACTATATTCAATATCTTGTAATAACCTATAATTAAAAAGAATCTGAGATATATGTGTGTGTGTATGTATGCATATATGTATAACAGAATCACTTTGCTGTACATCTGAAACTAACACAACATTGTAAATTAAGTATACTTCATTTAAAAAATATTGCTGATTTTTCATTAAAAAATGAGAAAATCCATCAATACTGGGCCTTCGTCACCTTCAGGTGGGCACACTTTTTCTGACTGTGGCAGTCCTCACTGATCGCCATTGTCTCCTCAGCACCCAGTGTGGTTATCATTGCATCTGTGTAGTTCTCTTGCAGACATCTGCAAGCTTCAGGCAGCTACGTACCTGCTGTAAAGCACACCGCAACACTTGGGAGAGCTGCTGATAAATGTGTCCACTTATTTTCTTCCGCCTTTGGTGTGAGTGTGACGTAGGCAGTCTCCTTCTTCCTGGGAAGATTTTAAGCATTGTTTAGCATTTCATTTTTCTTCTCTACAAATTGGGTTTGTTGGCTTTTCAAGGATACTTCAGCTTATAATCTGCCTAAACTAGAGCAAGATGTTTTCTTTCGTTTCATAATTCAGTTTCTTATGGCAGGAATTGTGGTGTGGCTGGACGTATCCTCACCTAGCAGTGTTGGCAGGCCTGTTAGGAACATCATGCCATTTTTCTGACATTTTTTTCCCTTTAATGGTGCTCTTAAGGGCCTACATAAAACCTGCTATTGGTGACCTGTCTCTTTCATGATGGATTGAGGTAATTTTTCAGTAGCGTGAGGTGAGATTGGAAGCCCTTTTTTTTTTTTTTTGATGACTACTCGTTCTATTTATAAGGCTTATAGCTCAATGGTTGGGTCTTTGAAAGAAGAAATTCCCCAGCCAATTCATAATTCCACATTTAAAAAAGAAACTCACTAAGGCTGACTGATGTTCAGCAAGAATGTATTGATATAGGTAGACCAGTTGTTTACCCTGGCATCTGTTCATATTGGTCAGTGCTCAGACTGAACCAGTAGTTAAATCTTTTGAACATATCAACCCTGGAATTGACACACTGGGACGGAAAAAATGCTAGTCTTCAATCCCGTATTTATCTTTGGACTCACTGGCTAGACAACAGGGTGAACAACTTGGTCACAGCTCTATGTGGTATCCGTCCTCTTAGGGAATCACCAATACATTATCCAATTCAGAAGAACCTTTATCTCTTATGTTACATCCAGGGTTCAGCTCAACTGGGCCTGAAGAGACAGCTCAGCCTGTTTGCTGATTAGAGCATAAGCAGGTGCAACCTGCCATGTTCTCTTAGTCCTGACTAAATTAGTTGATGCCTCATTATTTCTAAAAGTCCCATATGATCAGATCACTGACTTAGGAGCTCAACCAAGATGGAGTCTGGGGTGAGCACAGCCTGCCTCATGCAGCCAAGAAAAGAAACAAACTGTTTTCAGTGGTGGTTATTCATTTGATGATCCCTAAGAATAAATACATTAGCAGGGTTGACACCTTTTTTAACCTAGTTGGAGAATTAAAGTATTTACTTGGTGTGACTTTTTCATATCCTGCATTCATCCTTTAAAAAAATTACCTTAGCATCACAAGTAATATACAAGTAATATGTGATCATTGCAGAAAAAATTTAAATATGGTTAAATAAAATGCAGAAGATAAAATTTCTACAAATCCCAACTTAATAAAACATTGTAGCATTTTGAAACAGATTAGTCTAGTTATGTCTTTGTCTCCCTCTTTATATTTTTGATAGCTTTAAAATGTGGAGTTCTTTCTTTTAAACACCAAACTTAAAAAAAGAATCTTGGAGGAAAATGTTTTCAAATATGTTACACATGCTTCTGCTGTCTTAGAGATTATCAAACAAGAACGACTCAAGTTCTTTCTCTGACCACTGATTACTGTCATAGACTGAGTCATTTTCATTAGAGCCTCTTTCAGCTATCACTTTTGCTACCTGTGTGCCTGCTTCTAGAACAATCTGTGATTGGAAGAAAAAGAACCGTTATTTAGAACTATGTGTAAATTAGAAGTTATCAAGCCCTGAATGAGCTGAAGAGCCTCTCCTATGGTATAAAATGCATGGACTTTATTTCACAAGTTTTTGTGACCTGGGGGCCTTTTATATTTCTAAATATTTTAAACTATGTCTTAGAGTTGGGATTACATGAAACGTGATCTCTAAATTAGAGAGATTTTAGTATATTTTGAAATGTACTGTTGAGCATCCTCTTATATACCTGTTTGCTATTTGGAAAAAATGTCTGTATTTATTCTGCCCATTTTTAAATCGAATTGTTTGTTTTTTGTTGTTGAGTTGTATGACTTCTTTGTATGTTTTGGATATCAACCACTTATCTGGCACATGGCTTGCAAATAGTTTCTCCCATTCTGTAGGCTGCCTTTTCACCTTGTTGATTGTTCCCTCTGCTGTGTGGGGCTTTTTCATTTGCTATAGTCCCACTTACTGATTTTTGCTTTTGTTGCTGTGGGGTTTGTGTCATATGCAAAAAATCATTGCCAAGATCAATGTCAAGGAGCTTCTTCCCTATATTTTCTTCTAGGAGTTTTATAGTTTCAGGTCTTATGTTTAAGTCTTTAATCTGTTTTGAGTTAATTTTTGTGAGCGTTTTGAGATAGGAATCCAATTTCATTTTTCTACATGTGGAAATAAAACCATTTGATTCATAGCATTTATTGGGCTGAAGGAAATTTTAAAAGAAGATTTATCATTTGGGTAAGGAGTCATCTTCATTAGCTGGTATTAATTAGGTGGCTATGTTAATCAGGGTGGGTGGGCGGCTTGCTATGGTAAAATCCTCATTGCTTAACACATAAGCATTTACTTCTTCTTTATGCAAAGCACACTCTTGGTCCGATGACTCTGAGTTAGATTTCTTCCAAGTGGTGACTCAGGGACCATGTAACCTGTCATCTGGGACATGCAATTATCAGGTCACCACAGCAGAGAGATCATGGAGAACTCACACCCCCTCTCAAATGCCTCTGCATTAATACTTTAATCCAAAGGTGACACATGTCATTGCCATTTGTAGCCCATTGACCAGTGACTACCAGGGGGTTGGAAAGCGTAAATTCCTGTGTGTCTGCGGGGGAGTGGAGGACCAGATATGGATGAGTGCTAAAAGTCTCAATGACAGTGAATTTGGGCAAGTAACTTATCTAGATGACATGGGGGCTGGACTAGATGATTTTAGTAATCCTTACCTCTTCTCACAATTCCTGAGTCTAAATATTTGACTTCCTATTAGCCTTGTGTTTTTGACTACTATTGTAGGCATTATTTGATTGTTACCCTAAGGATGTCAGGTCTAGCAATACTAGTAAAAGGCTTTTGTTGCCTGGGGTAGCTGTTGGTCAAGCTGGAGAGCACCGAAGGCAGGTGATCTGGTTTTGAATCCACTTTGGCGTCTTATTGGCAGTATGACCTTTGGCTACTTGTTTAACTTATCTGATTTTTTTTCTTTTAATTCAAATGTAAAATGGGGATAGGAATAATACCATCCTCAAAGGATGACTGTGAGTATTAAATGAGGCAGACCGTGTAATGTTTTTAGAACAGGGTCTGGAACATATGAAGAGTTTAATAAGTTAATTTCATTTTATTTTTTATTAGTTTAAAAAGGTGATGTGTCCTCCTTGCCCTGGTTTAATAAGTTTCTACATGATAACATCCCAGTAAGTTGTTCTTCATGTGCTGGCATGATTAGCCATCCCAACCCATGCAAATCTCTTTAATCTACTGACTTGCAAAATGGAGTCATAAACACTACCTCTAGGTGATCTGGGTCTTTACCCAAGACCACCAACGTGTTGGGACTTGTGCCTCATCTGTTTTAGCTTAGATTTCATCCCTGCCTGGCCCTGTCTTGGCTCCATATCTGAGTTGGATCCTGCCTTTGACTCCTGCAAACTTGAGGTTCCTGCCTCATTTCCTGATATCATCAAGCCTTGGCTTTCTCTCCTAGACTTCCTGGGCTGGCCTCTTCGATTCTTGGGGAACCCACTGACCTCCAGCAGGACCTCTCTACCCTCATGTCAGTTCCTCAGACCAAAATCCTTCCTCAGCTTCTGGCTCACACTGAGGCTTGGTCCTGGCTTCACATGGTGGAGGGAGCATCAGACAGATATCCCCTCTCATTTCATTGGCCATACCCTTTGAACCTGGATATCTCAGATGCCACCTAAACTTATAATGATCCCAAATCAATGACAAACCCACAATGTTAAGTTCTCCTGCAGACATTATCACTCCAGGTAGAACACATGAGCAAGAACTTTTTCTTCTTCCACCTGGACCTTAAGTGGATTATCCTTAGAAACAAGTCAGAAAAATTGCAGCAAGAGAGAGCATGAGAACTGGTGTGCATTTACTCTCTAGCATGGGGATGATCTGTTTCTCTCCCCTTTTGCTTTTTGGCTGATCTAATGGGGGAATCCTCTGTGAATGGTTTAAGTACATTTGCTCCAGGCAGGGAAGAGAGCGGTCCTCACCAGGCAGGCTTCCTCCTCAGGCTGGTTCTGCCCAATACAAGAAAGACATTGTGCTTTAGTGTCAAGCTCCACTCAGATCGTCCTTTCTCCCATTGGCCCAAGAGAACACTGAGTCCAGATGGACTTTGATAGAAGCAAGTTGCTTTCTGTTTCTCTTGGTCCTTTCTCTTCCAAGTTCTATCAAAGGATAGTGTGGTACTTTTCCCACAAGTGCACAGTACAGGTGGGAGATGCTAAGCAGCTGAGATTTATGTGGAAGGGAAAATTACATCAAAGATATTGTCACCCTGTCCCTGAAATCATGATAAATGCAGCTGTAGCCTGTTTTCCTCCAATCTGCCTTCATAATCTTGTATGGAAAACAGGTCAAATTTGTCACTGCCAAATGCAATAGATTCCTATCTGTGGTTTTGGAAAGAGACAAATCATCAGAGAATAATTTCCAAATACTCTGCAAAGGTTATATAGCCCCACACTGTTTATCTAACAGCAGAGAAGTAGGGAAGTTTTGCAATTCCAATTTTATCTAAATTATAAATCCTCTGAATGTTTTGAAAATAGCAAAAGACACTCCTTCTCTCCAAGGCTGAGTTTTTCAAACTCTAACAGGGCGATCTGTAGAACCAAGCTTGAAGAATACACCAAGAAAAGAACTGTGCTATAAGGTCAAAAAGGCATGGAAGCTGCCACTCTTGGGAGTCCACATTCACTTAATTAATGACTCATTTGCATCATGCTGTAGAGTTAGCGAAGAACTTTTTAAAAAATATTGTCTATGTGACTCTTTCAATAAGGTGTTTTTTTGTTAGTCTCTAGTTTTCACACAAGGAAAATGAGACTCAGAGAGATTAAGGTCACTGAGAAAGCCTCAATCTTCTGATTCCAAATTGTAATCTTTTCCATACCCTCAATATCTCTCTGTATCTTTTGCCCTTTGTGTTGAAGGTAGGACTGGGGTAAATTTGGGGAGAGGAGCTCTGTAGCCCTGGAGTAGTTTATCTACCCTTTTCTCTGAGAAAAGCAGGACTCTCAGTATTGCTGGGAACATGGGGTTTGGGAATCCCCAGGGGAAGGAGAGCCATGGTGCATGTGCTCCTCTGTCACCTGCCATCTTCCTCTCACTACGGTCAGAGCTGGGACCTCCTTTATAGAAGGAACTTGGGCTCCCAACTGAAGGGAATAACATCCCCTAGTTGCATTCTCAGGCTCAACATATGACCAGGTGCATAAGGGATTTAATAAGAAACGTTCTCTCCAGTTTGGAACAGAAAGGACTCTGTTCTCTCTTCTATTGCTTGTGGTTTGAGATCAAGATTCAATTGAGACATTATGAATCTGTAAATAGTCAACTGATGATGGGACTGTTTTCGGGTTCAAAGGGATATTTTAGTCCTTTGTAAACCCATAAGGTAATAAGGTACCACTATAGCAGTCCTGCGTACTTAAAATTAATTTCTTTTCAGGCCTAATGAAAAGTTCATTGTGCCAAAATGGTCATCACTTTTAACTTTAAAAGTGTTCCCAGAGGTGGCTTGGCATAGAGTGTCCAATGACTGAAATGCCTATATTCTCCAAAGAGAGGTCCAATGCTCACTTTTGTGAGATTTAGCTTAGATGAGTTCGTAGTTGGAGATAACAGAATCCAATCCTGCTAGCTCAAGAAGAAAGGGCTTTATTACGGGAGGTCACTTGCAGAACGTTTGTGAAGGATGAAGTCAGAGAATTGAGACTGAGCTTCTAGGAACAATCCCCTCAACTTAAACTGCAGAACTGAACTGCCAAAGGATGAGCTACCTTGGTCACGGTCATGGAATAAGGAAGCAGCTGCATCAGCTGGAAGCAGCCACTGAGGAAGCAGCTCAGAGTCATGCCGCCGTTTTACAAACTGTAAGATGGATGTCCCAAGCCCTGCCTCTCTCCCCAAGTAGCTCAGTTCTGAATCAAGGTCTCACACCAGTGCATCTGAAAGGTAGAACCTAAACTATATCTGGCACTCAAGGCAAATGAGGGTCCAGCCTCTGCACACTAGGTGGGCTTAGAAATGGTGTTGAGTGAAGTACTCCACAGTATCTGCTGCAGTGCTTTTCACTGCCTCTCTGCTGTCCACCGATATATTAAATAACAAAGCTTATTTCCCATTCATCTCTCCTATCTGTTCATCACCCATCCACTGATCTGAGTTTTGCACTTTTGGTATTGTTTCCTTTTGTAAAAAATCTGTCACAGAATGTATCTAAAAGAGAAAGATTTAAATATATATATAACCACAACAGCATTATCTCACTAACATTCTAAATAATAATACCTTAATATCACATATCTAGTTAGTGTTCAAATTTTCCCAATTGTCTCATAATTCTTTTTTAAAAAATTTTATTTTATTTTATTTTCGGCTGCGTTGGGTCTTCATTGCTGTGTGTGGGCTTTCTCTAGTTATGGCGAGCAGGGGCTACTCTTCGTTGTGGTGCACGGGCTCTAGGTGCATGGGCTCAGTAGTTGTGGCTCATGTACTCTAGAGTGCAGGCGCAGTAGTTGTGGCACACGGGCTTAGTTGCTCCACAGCATGTGGGATCTTCCTGGACCAGGGCTCAAACCCGTGTCCCCTGCATTGGCAGGCGGATTCTTAACTACTGCGCCACCAAGGAAGCCCTCCATTGTCTCATAATTCTTAAAAACCGGTTTTGAATCAGGTTCCAAATAGCGATGGTTTGGGATATACAGCATACAGTTGGCTGATATGTCTCTTCAGCCTCTTTTAATCTACAGCTTGCTTCTCCTTTCCTCCCCTTCCTGGCCCCGTCCCCCTTCCCTTGCCTGTCTCTCTGCTCCCCATTCTTCTTCCTCCTCATATTCTCTTCTTCTTCTCCCTCTTCCTACTCTTCTACCTCCATCTCCATCTTTCTTTCCTTTTCCACTTCCAATGTGTCTGTTAGGGAAACTGGCTCATTTGTCTTACAGAGTCTCTCAGTCTGGAGTTTGCTTACTGTATCCCCACATTGTCCTCTAAAATACTCGGCTGTCTCTTGTGTTTCCTATAAACAGGCACTGAGATCTAGAGGCTGATCCAATTTAGGTTTAATATTTTTGGTAAGAATACTGGAAAGGTAAGGTCGTGTATATCATTCAGAGCCTTGCAATATCTGGTTGACTCTTTTGGTGACCTAAGCGGCCAGCCGCTGATGGTCATTGCCTATATCCATCGTTTCATTAGGGGTTTGCAAAGCATTTAGATTCTAAGTTGGTCATTCCTTCCTCATTTATTTAAGCTTGAATACTTCCATCGTGAGAAACTGTCCCTCATCAATAATTTCGCTTTCCCAAGTTACCTTTTTTTCCCTCCTTTTTTTTTTTAAATTATTTATTTGTTTATTTTTGACTGTGTTGGGTCTTTGTTTCTGTGCGAGGGCTTTCTCTAGTTGTGGTGAGCGGGGGCCACTCTTCATCGCGGTGCGCGGGCCTCTCACTATTGCGGCCTCTCTTGTTGCGGAGCACAGGCTCCAGACGCGAAGGCTCAGTAGTTGTGGCTCACGGGCTTAGTTGCTCCGTGGCATGTGGGATCTTCCCACACCAGGGCTCGAATCCATGTCCCCTGCATTGGCAGGCAGATTCTCAACCAATGTGCCACCAGGGAAGCCCCCCTCCTTTCTTTTTTCATTTTCTTTTTTTTCTCCCAGTTTTATTGAGATATAATTGAGTTACAGCCCTGTGTAAGTTTAAGGTGTACAGCATAATGATTTGATTTATATATATCATGAAATGGCTATCGTAATAAGTTTAGTGAATATCCATCATTTCATATGGGTACTAAATTAAAGAAATAGAAAAAATTTTGTTTCTTGTGATGAGAACTCTTAGGATTTACTCTCGTAACTTTCATATATAAGATACAGAAGTGTTACCAAATGTAAAATAGATAGCTAGGGGGAAGCAGCCGCATAGCACAGGGAGATCAGCTCGGTGCTTTGTGACCATCTAGAGGGGTGGGATAGGGAGGGTGGGAGGGAGATGCAAGAGTGAGGAGATATGGGGATATATGTGTATGTATAGCTGATTCACTTTGTTATACAGCGGAAACTAACACACCATTGTAAAGCAATTATCCTCCAATAAAGATGTTAAAAAAAAAAAGATACAGCAGTGTTAATTATCTTTATCATGTTGTACATTCCATCCGTAGCACTTATTTCTCTTATAACTGGAAGTTTGTACTTTAACTGCCTTCCTCCGATTCCCCGTCCCCCCACCTCTGCCTCTGGTAACCACAAATCTGACCTCTTTTTCTGAGTTTGTTTGTTGGTTTGTTTTTGAAGTATAACTGACCTACAATACTGTGTAAGTTCCTGTTACACAACATAGTGATTTGATATTCCTATACATTTCAAAACGATCACCACAATGTCTGGTTACAGTATGTCACTATACAATGATATTATATAGGTATCGACTATATTCCCCATACTGTACATTTCATACCCATGACTCACTTATTTTGCAACTGGAAGTTCGTACCTCTTAATCTCTCTCACGTATTTCTTTCCTCCCCACCCCTTCTACTCTGGCAACTACCTATTTGTTCTCTGTATCTATAACTCTGTTTCTGTTTGTTCATTTTAGTTTTTTAAAGATCAACATGTAAGTGAAATCATACAGTATTGGTCTTCCTCAGTCTGACTTTTTTCACTTAGCATAATACCCTCTATGTCCATCTATGTTGTCACAGATGGCAAGATTTCATTCTTTTATGTCTTAGCAATATTCCATTATATATCTATATCTACCTCTATCACATCTTCTTTATCTGTACATCTACTGATGGGCACTTAGGTTGCTTCTGTATCTTCGTTATTGTAAATAATGTTGCAGTGAACATGGGGGTGCATATATCTTTTCTAATTAGTGTTTTCATTTTCTTTGGGTAAATACCCATGAGTGGAATTGCTAGATTATGTTGTAGTTCTTTTTTTTTTTTTTTTTGCGGTACGTGGGCTTCTCACTGTTGTGGCCTCTCCCGTTGCGGAGCACAGGCTCCGGATGCTCAGGCTCAGTGGCCATGGCTCACGGGCCCAGCCGCTCTGCAGCATGTGGGATCTTCCCGGACCAGGGCACGAACCTGTGTCCCCTGCATCGGCAGGTGGACTCTCAACCACTGTGCCACCAGGGAAGCCCTGTAATTCTATTTTTAATTTTGGGGGGAATCTCTATACTGGGGGAATCTCTGTATCTGCACCAATTTACATTCCAACCAACAGTGCATGAGGATTCCCTTTCTCTACATCCTTGTCACACTTACTTGTTTTTTTTTGATAACAGCCATTCTCACTGGTGTAAGGTGATATTTTACTGTGCTTTTGATTGGCATTTCCCTGATGACTAGTGATGTTTAGCATCTTTTTATGTGCCTGTTAGCCATCTGTATGTCTTCCTTGGAAAAATGTCTATTTAGATCCTCTGCCCATTTTTAAACCATGTTGTGTGTTTTTTGAAGTTGAGTTGTATGAGTTCTTTGTATATTTGGGATATTGACCCCTTGTGAGAGACATCACTTGCAAATATCTTCTCCCATTCAGAAGGTGGCCGTTTTGTTTTGTTGGTAGTTTCCTTCACTGTGCAAAAGCATTTTAGTTTGATATAGTCCTATTTGTTTATTTTTGCTTTTGCTTCCCTTGCCTGAGGAGACATATCGAAAAAAAAATTATGAAGACTGGTGTATGAGAGAGTACTGCCTATGTTTTCTTCTAGAATTATTATGGTTTCGGGTCTTACAATTAAGTATTCAATCCATTTTGAATTTATTTTTGTGCATGGTGTGAGAGAGTAGAATCTTTTGCGTGTAGCTGTTCAGTTTTCCCAGCACCATTTGTTGTTTTCTCACCAGTGTGTATTCTTGCCCCTCTGTTATAGATTAATTGCCCATATAAGTATGAGTTCATTTCTGGGTTCTCTGTTCTGTTCCATTGATCTACGTGTCTGTTTTTGTGCCAGTACTATACTGTTTTGATTACTATAGCTATGTAGTATAGTTTGAAATAAGGGATTATGATACCCTCTAGTTTTATTTTTTCTCAAGATTGTTTTGGCTATTAGAGGTCTTTTGTGTTTCCATGCAAATTATACAATTATTTGTTCTAGTTCTGTGAAAAGTGACATTGGTATTTTGATGGCAATTGCATTGAATCTGCAGATGGCTTTGGGTAGTATGGTCATTTTAACTGTATTAATTCTTCCAACCCATGAATATGGTATATCTTTCCATCTGTTTGTATCATCTTCAGTTTCTTCCGTCAATGTCTTATATTTTTCTGAATACAGGTCAGCTGCCTCCTTAGGTAGGTTTATTCCTAGATATTAATATTTTATTCTTTTTGATGTGATGGTAAATGGGATTGTTCCTTGAATTTCTCTTTCTGATCTTTTGTTGTTGGTATATAGAAATGCAGCAGATTTCTGTGTATTAATTTTGTAACCTGCAACTTTACCAAGTTCATTGATGAGTTCTAGTAGTTTTCTGGTAGCATCTTTAGGATTTTCTATGTATAGTATCATGTCATCTGCAAACAGTGACAACTTTACTTCTTCTTTTACGATTTGGATTCCTTTTATTTCTTTTTCTTCTGATTGCTGTAGCTAGGACTTCCAAAACTATGTTGAATAAAAGTGGCAGGCATGGACGTCCTTGTCTTAATCCTGATTTAAGAGGAAATGCTTCTAGCTTTTCATCCTTGAGTATGATGTTAGCTATAGCTTTGTCATATATGGCCTTTATTATGTTGAGGTATGTTTCCTCTGTAATATTTAATCTACTTTTGATTCCTTCTAGTGTACTTTTCATTTCAGAGAGTGTTTTCTTCATCTCTGGTTGGTTGTTCTTTATATTTTCTCTTTTTAAAAAACTTTTACTTTTCACTCTATACATTCAATCTTCACCTGAGTTCTTTGCATCTCTTTATGATCATTACCTTGAACTCATTATTGATTGAACTCATTATTGGGTTGATTGCCTATCTGTACTTCACTTAGTTCTTTTTATGGGGTTTTTTCTTGTTCCTCTGGATCATAGTCCTCTGTTGCCTCATTTTGTCTAATTTGCTATTTTTATTCCTATATATTTGGTAGGTTGGTTATGTTTCCCAACTTTGGAGAAGTGGCCTTTTGTAGGATACGTCTTATGCATTCCAGCAGCACATTCCCGTCTGCTTATCAGAGCTATATGCCTTAGGGATGTCCCCTATGTGGGCTGCATGGGTCCTTCTGTTGTGCCAGGCTGACTACTATGGGTGGTCTGGTGTGACTGGCCCCTGGTCTGGTTTATTGCCAGTATCTGCCTTGGTGGAGACTGCCAGCTGCTGCTTGGTGGGGCTGGGTCATGAGGTGACTGGCTGTGGAGCCCCAAGGGTCCTGGGGCTAGTGTTGCCCACTGTGGGGAGCAGCTGGGTTCTGTAGTGTGTGGTTCCAGATCTAGTGTCAGCCTGCTGGTGGGCAGGGCCTATTCCTGACATAGCTGGCTGAAGAATCTGGAGTTTCCCCAAACTGGTGCTGGCCTGCTGGTGAGTGTGGGTAGATCCTTGGGTGGCTGGCTGAGGGGTCCAAGGTATCTTGGAGCTGGGGTTGGCAGGCCTAGGCTCAGTGGTCTGGGACTAGTGTCTGCTCACTGATGGGTGGAGCCAGGCCCTGGGGGTCCTGAAGCTGGTGTCAGCTCACTAGTTGCTGGGGTAGATCCCAGGGCTGCTGACTGAGGAGTGCAGGGTGTCCCACAGTTGGTAGTGTCCTGCTGGTAGGCAGGACTGGGACCCAGGAAGTCCCGGGGCTGGTACTGACCTGCTGGTATGTGGGCTGGATCCTGACTTGGCAGGCTGCAGGGCTGTGTGGTCCTGGGGCTGGTGTCCACCTGCCGGTGGGTGAAGACCAGTCCTGGAACTAGTACCAGCCCACTAGTAGGTATAGCCGGGTCCCAGTGTCTCTGCCTACTGGACCCTAGGGGTCATAGAGTTGCTGTATCAGCCCATTGTTGAGTGGGGCTGGAACCCAGGGGCTCCTTGGTCTGGTGCCATCCCACCGGTGGTGGAACCAGGTGTCAGGGTCTTTGGCTGCAGGGCTCTGGGGGTCCCGGTGCTAATGTTGGCACTCTGGTTGCAAGGTCAGTCCCGGGCCCTCTGTTGGACAGGGCTGGGTAACAGGGCAGCTATGGGCTTAAGGGATCTTAAGGCAGCCAGCCTGATGGTAGGTGAGGCTGTGTTTCTGCCTGACAGGTTGCTTGGCCTGAGGCATCCCAGTATTGCTGCAGAGAGGCTTGGGTAGGGCTGGGTCCCAGAGCTAATAAACTAAAGGATTCCAAAATAGCACTTACCAGCCCAGTGTCCTTATGGTAGTATGAGCTCCCCCGATTGGCTGCTGCCCATGTGTATGTCCCCAGCGTGAGCTCCAGTTGCCTCCTGCTTCTCTGGGAGACTCTCCAAAATCAGCAAGTGGGTCTAACCTAGGCTCCTTTCACCTTACTGCTGCTGACTTGGGTCTCAGAGTGTGTGAGATTTTGTGTGCACCGTTTTAAGAGTGGCATCTCTATTTCCCACAGTCTTCTGAGTCTCCCAAAAGTAAGACCTGCTGGCCTTCAAAGCCTGTAGGACTCCTGGGCTGGGGAATCTGATGTGGAGCCCAGACCCTTCATTCCTTGGGGAGAAACACTGCAATTTTAATTATTCTCCCGTTTGTGGGTCGCCCGCCCAGCATTATGGGTCTCGACTATACCACGACTCTGCACCCCCTACCCATCTTGTTGTGGTTCCTTCTTTATATCTTTATTTGTAGATCTTTTCTGATAGCCTTCCACTCTTTCTCATCAATAGTTGCTCCTTTCCCTAAGTTACCTTCGTACAGCAAAAGAAGAGTACATTCTTACTCTATTTCTTGATCCTTCCTCCCACTTCCTGTGTTTTTCTTACCAGTTTTCAGAAAAAAACAAACTAGTTCCCTAGCATCTTTTAAAGGTAATCAATGAGATTTTTAAAAATTTCATTATGACATCATGAATTTAAGCAAAATTGATTTGCTTATCTACTGCAGTTATTTTTTAAATTGCTCAAATTGACCCATTTTTGGCTAGTGGGAAACTCTAGTTCTTTTTGAAACAATTATAATCATCTCGATGACTTCCTTGATTTCTGGTATGAAAAAATATTTCAGATTTATGTGTTTCCTGGCCCAGACCCAAAACCAGCCATTTCGTCCAGGATCTCTTTTTCCTTTTAGCAAGGAATTATATTTAGAGACCACAATCTGGGTGCTATATGAAATACTATATGGTTTTTAAAAGTAATTTATTCTTCAATTATTCCAAGAATTAAAGAATGAAAAAGGATGTGACCAGAACCTAGTTGCAGGGTAGGAATAAAGAGGTAGACACAGAGAATGGACTTGAGGACATGGGGTGGGAGGGCGAAGCTGGGGCGAAGTGAGAGTAGCATTGACATATACTCATTACGGAATGTAAAACAGTTAGCTGGTGGGAAGCAGCCGCATAGCACAGGGAGATCAGCTCGGTCCTTTGTGACCACCTAGAGGGGGGGGATAGGGAGGGTGGGAGGGAGGCTCAAGGGGGAGGGGATATGGGGACATGTATATGCATATGGCTGATTCACTTGGTTGTGCAACAAACTAACACAGTTTTGTGAAACAATTATACTCCAATAAAGATCTGTTTAAAAAAAAAAGCAATTAGCATCAAGCCTTTCAAGGCCCCTATTCTGTAGGCATAAGTAAAATGAGAGAATTCGTAGTGCTAGAATATTGGTTAATGTTTGAGGAGTTGGGCATTTGGGAGAATCTTCCTCAGTGTTAGGATGTTAAGAGACAGAGGACATGATTTGCTTCATCATCTGCTAATGAGGAGTGAACACATGACTTGTCTGTGCCCAGAGGCTGCCATGCCAGGGCCAGAGTTGAAGTGATGTAGACAGCAAGAGTTTGGTGAAAGGTAAGCAGTCTTGTCTGGGAATCTGGGGACTTGGGCTCACATCCTGGAATAATTATTGTTTAATCATGCTCACTTTTAACCATCCTTTCCTGTTCTGGAAGCCCTTTAACCTTTCTGTGTGTGTTTGCTCATCTGTAAAATGGGTAGAACATGAGTGAGTGTCTTGGGGTGATGAGTTGAGAAGGACAGCCATCCTTATCCTAGCAAACAGGATTTGTCTGATGGTCATTCAGACAGAAATAAAATACACGCATGAAATATTTACAATGATTACGTCTTCCCCTCTCCTCGAGGTAGTCTATTTCTGGCTGTAGGAGTCAGCTGTCTTGATGGGCACCACAAGTCCCCTTGGCCCAACATTTTTCCTTCACTGACTCTGCCACAGTGCTTGGAATCTCCTTGATTCTCAACCCCTTAGTGTTCAGGAATGGGCCTTCAAATGTTGTCTGGGAGAAATGATATATTATGCCATGATTATCTACTGAAACCCCGGTTAAAATGATTTTCGCTGACCCAACCGTGGGACACCTAGGTAGTCTCAGTGGGAATGAGCTTGGCGTGGCTCCTTCTTACAGGGAGAAAGATGGCTGGAGAGGTCCAGAAGAGACCACATTTTAGATCACAGGGCCCGTTTAGAGGACCTCCCACGTAAGGGAGAAGGATGGGAGAAGGAAATCCAATGGCAGGTCACAGGCTCTCTGTTGTTTCTATTTTACCTTGATTTTATTTTGGAGAACTGTCCTTCCCTCTTTGGGTATGGTCTTTTTAAATATCCTGTCAATGGAAGGGATAGGTATATGATCTGAGCTAGGTCAGTCAGATGCTGTCTTTTATTTTTTAATTTTTTATTATTATTTTTAAAGCCTTTATTGAAGTTGTTACACTATTGCATCTGTTTTATGTTTTGGTGTTTTGGCCATGAGGCCTGTGGGATCTTAGCTCCCCAACCAGGGATTGAACCTGCAGCCCTGGAATTGGAAGGTGAAGTCTTAACCACTGGACCGCCAGGGAAGTCCCCAAATGCTGTCCTTTAGGAACTGAATCCAGAGTGGAACAAGGTAAAGACCTAAAGTAGTTGGAGAGCATCCATCTTGATGACGAAGCCCTGAAGAGATGGCTCAGTAGAGCCTGCCACGTAGACTCAGAGCTGACCTCTGGCCTTCCTGAGCCTCTGCATCTTCAACTTCTTTTGCTGCTTTCTAGTGAATTTTCTTCTGTTTTTCCCCAGCTGCCTTAAGTTAGCTAGATTTGGTCTCAGAATTCTTGGTGTCAGGCAACAAACATATTTGCACGAAAAGAAAAAACAACTTGTCTAATACCATAATTTAACCTGTTCCCCTCTTTTGTAGCAGAGAGGTAGCTAAGACACGTTACTAAATGCCCTATCTGAAAGTACTTTAATATTTCCATTGGAACTTTGGGGCTGGTCTCTCTTAAAACTCTGTGTGGAATTCAGCAGCCGATGTGGTCTTCTTTAAATTGCTTCCCGGATAGTTTGGATTTACTAGGAAAAAAGGAGGACTTTGGTCTATTTATTTCTCTCTTTGTCTTCTGTGGGCCATTGCTTAACTTCATGCTGTTATACAGTGTACATTCTCTGAGATAAGCTAAAACATTTTATTTTCCTCATTACAGAAATGCTACGTGGCTGTCATAGAAAATGTCAAGAATCAAAAAGATGAAAACAAAACTCACCCATGATCTTATCACCACATAATTGCTTCTTAACATTTTTTGCTGTATTTTCTTACAGTCTTTATGATCACACACATATAAATAATGTATACTTTACAAAAATGGGATCATAATGTTTTGCAAACTTAATTTAATGACATGAAAAAATTACTAAATATTATTTCCTTCAATATAATTTTTAATGTTGCATACACTCTTCCCTTTTGTATACTCATTATTCACATTCTTAGTTCATCTAAAACTTTGCATTCTTTTTATACATGAGAATCTAAAAGTTCACTTTTCTGTTCTGAAATTATTGTAAATGTTGCCTAGTGGGGCCCATAGCCCACACTAATGTCCAGCATACATTATCATTTCCTCTTGAGCACTGGTTGAGTGGCCAGGGGTAGATAAAGCAGGTGCTTTTTTTTTTGTGATCCAGGTTGGAGCTTTGCACAGACCTTGTTGTGCTGGAAGAGTTGTGTTGAACTCTGAAATGTCCTTCAGCCTGGCAGGCCTTCTGCAACTCAGTACCTCACTATCAGGCTGTCCCAGGGGAGAGTTCGCTAGTAAGTCGTGTGTTATCAGTACACTTTAATCTCTTCCATATGCCAAACCCACAAAGCTATGGTCGTGGGAACTCTAACTCTCCTGGACATGACTGTGAAAATCTTTCCTCAGTAGGTTTCAGGAAGTGCTAAGAAATCCCAGCCAAGCGGTGTTCCAGAGGAAGGGGGACACGATTCTGGACCAGAGGAAGGGGGACACGATTCTGGACCATCATTTGCTTTACCAGGATACACAAGTTCTCCTGAGTGGTTGAATCAGGTAAGAATGCCTGTATTATCTTGGAGAAGGAGGGAGGGATCTTGAATCACCCCATTGTCTCAGAGATCTTGATGAAACCTCATTTGCTTAGCTTTGGAAACCCATTTTGCCAAAATATTACTTTTTACTGTCACAGTCTTGAAAAATGGGGGACCTCAGGGTGGTAAAGATCTAACAAGTGGCTTGTTACGGTGTCATTAGAGCCTCACTGTTGACCTTGCAGGATTATGCTAGATTAAGTGGGAACTATTTAAATATGTACAGTCCTTTAAAATGTAATCATTGGTTCAGCTCTCCAAGGTACATTTGCCTTCTGAAGGGAGATATAAGGCATTTGCTTTCATGTTTAAATTCAGATTCTAGTCATTTACGAGAAATAGTGCTAGTGGTTTCAAAAAGAATGGTAATATGCTGGTGGTAATTCTGGCAACTAAATAGAGTGGTGAAATACACGAGGTACGTGGTTGTAATCCAAGTAAGAGGTGGAAATGCTAATGTTAAATCGAGTGCCATTGTTGACTTGTGTAAAAGGCCAGTGGTGACAGCTAGTTCAGCAGAGCAAAACCAGCAAAAAACTAACAAACCCAGACACACATGCATACACATATATTTCATATCATGTCTGTCACATAGGCTCTTACCACATAGCCACATTTACATACGTCATCTGCATGTACACGCTTTGGGGTTGAAGGGTCCACCTGTCAGTCATCCATTTTTAATAGCCTTATTTGTGCAAAAGCTGTCTCAGCTGGCAGGAAGGCTCACAGAAACCAAAGCTTTGGGCAAGAACTAGGTCTACAGGGTTTGAAGTTTGCTACTGAAACAATAGCTAATGACTAGTAAACCTTTTTGACTCATCGAAGTTTCAGAGACATATCTTACATGTGCTTTCTGACTCAGGGCTGATACTGAAAGTTGTTTTGCCCTAAGTTTGAAGCTGTCCCTACCGATGGTGGTGAAGGTGATCATGCTGGTGATAAATGGCTGAGGAACGCCTGCTAACAAAAAACTAGGAAATAGGGAAGATGTTCCAGGCTCTTGGTCCTCTCCCAGTTCAGCCCTACCTCTGAAGTGTTTGCTGCCAGACTGATATTTAACCTTTAGTCTGTGGATTGCAAAATAAAATGACTACGAAGACCGGATAGATAAGGCCTACTGGGTAGAGGCAGTGGCCGTTTAGAGAAGGGCTGCCGCATCTAAAGGGAACAGCAGCTACTAAGTTTTACAAAACTCTTGGTGCGTGGGAATGCTGTCTCCGTGTTGCCATATTTTACGAAATATTTTGAAAGAAAACCGAAGTTTCATATTTGTAAAAGTAGATTCTATTTTTACAGATAAATTGTAAGCTCTATCTTTTATCTTGTTGACTAAGTCACATTGAAATGAAAAATTGGGCCATACTAAATACATCTGTTTGTTGCCAATTTACAGCTCTTGGGGGTAGCAGCATCTTAGCCACATCTTAGCCATTTGTGGGGCAAGTCTTGGGACCACAATCCCATCTCACTGCTCAAGCTTCCTTGAGCTTAAGAAAACGGACTCTAAAGTTCCCACCTGTGATTCGTGATTCTTTTATACAAACTCATATACACTCCCCTTAATGCTGCTGAGGAGCACAGAGTCTTTGCTATTTTAGAACCTAATGATAAATGCTGACATTCTGAATGCTTATCACATTCCATGAAACAAACTATTACTGTGTCATCTTGTCTTATTTTTATAAAACCTCTATGAGATAGGTACTAAAATTGTCATCATTGTCACATCCCTATTTACAGATGGGGAAACTGAGACTCAGTGATGGGGATGATTTTCCAGGGTCACCTAGTAAGTGGCAGAAATGAGATTTGAACTCTGGCACCAGACTTCAGAATGCAATTTTTAACCATCATATTATCCTTTCTCATGCTACATTATGTGAGTTTTCAGCTTCTGTAGTCCCTCTGAGTTATGATGAATTCTACTCTGAAAATATCTTAAGGAATCTGTAAGGACATTTTTCTGCTTTTGTAGCACACAAGGGCCATTGTCTTTATCCTCATACTTCAACATGGGGTTTGCAGAATGTGTGGGATCCTCCTGACCACTGAAGAGGGAAATTTTACAAATGCCTGGCTTGAGATCAGAGATGCCAATCTCCTTTTCCATGCCCTTTTCTATTCAGGTAGTAATTGAAAGTTAGAACAGGAAGCTTAAAGGCCAAAGGTCCGTTTCACCTCCTTGTGGACAAGACACTTAGTCCGTGGCCACAAAGTAAAGCCCTAACCCCAGCAAGCTTTCTCACAAGTACAAGCCATGTGGGTACATCAGTTATCCCTGTTGACAGAAATGCTCCAATCTAGACCCATGTACAGAGAGCATCACTGCTATAAATGAAAGCAGTATGATGTATCCAAGGAATACAGATAGGTTTTAGCTTAGCTGCCAATGCCAAATGATGGGTGGTGGCTTCCAGCATGAGCACTGTGCTGAGAAGCGTTTGGAAACCCCATGTGAATTCATCAAGGAGTGCTGTAATTGACTGGTCTTTTCTTCCATAGGCTTGGGATACGGACCTAGTGGCAAATATGCCCTGTACTTGGTATTCTTGGTATAGTCTATTCATATGAAAGAGCTAAGACATCTTAGCCTCGGACAGCTTGAAGCATGTGTATTTTAATTTGTTATTCTGTCTTTTTTCTGTCTCTTCCGCAGTTGTTCTTCTGTCTCTGCTTTTCCTCAGGAGAAATGGCCAAATGTACCTTTTCCACATTAGAGATATTCCTGATTTTCCTCTTTGTGATGATGACAGGGATCACGGTGGCTCTTCTCAGCCTGTTGTTCGTCACCAGTGGGACCACTGAAAATCACACAGGCAAGTATCATGGGTTCTCTTGTATGCTATTCCCAGCCTGTAGGAAATTTCTTCATTTTGGGGGACATCAAGGCAAGAAACAGTGTCTGCTGATAATGCTGGTAACAGGGCAGTTCAATGTGTACTTAAGCAGCCTGGGACGGTTATCTAACCTTTACCATAGTTGCCCTTTATGCATTGATAGCAATTTTTATCAAGTTTACCTTTGGCCCAAATAGCTGGTGCTGCATTCTGACATGCACTTATTTGTCTCACTTTTCCACTGATCTAAGTACAGCTCAGGATTCTTCAAGGCCCAGTAATGTGAGCTTTTACCCTGAGCCTCTTCTTTTTCTCTTTGCCTCCTTTCTGGCATCATGTTCTCTAGGGGGTGGGGGGCAAAAGGAGAAGGAAAGACCCACTGAATGTCAGTTAGCCTGTGAAAGCTTTAGAGAAGGGGATCTTGAACTCAAATCCCATGAGGGCCAATCAAGTTCCATAAATGGGGTGGGGGGCGTGGCCCAGGGTGGGGACAGGTGTCTCTCTGGTGAAGAGGGTCCACGGGCCCTCCTGAGTGCCAGCTGTTTTTTGTCATGATGTCACATCGACTCAGCCCTTTTGAGTTTTCAAGGGAAGCTGGAAATTGGGGGAGGCGGTTTAGACATCTGGGGTTTTTTTTCCTGATTTTTTTTTAAATGTTGGAAATTAACTTAGTTTTTGAAAACCACCTAGGCTAAATTTACAGGCAATATCACGTCCATGGGAGCCTCTCCTTTGATGATAGGTTATATACCTGATAAACAGTAGGGAAGACAGGTGGGGACTGAATGCTTTCACCAAAGTAAAGGGAGGGCTGGCCACAGGCCCAATGGAGAAGGAGAGGCAACATTGTTCACCTTGGTTTTCTCTTTTGCGGGCTCTTCTCTTTTCTAATGTATTCTCTACCTGTCCCTATGTTTTTTTGTTTAAAGACTTATTTATTATTTATTTTATTTATTTTTGGCTGTGTTGGGTCTTCATTGTGGCACACAGGATCTTCACTGAGGCATGCGGGATCTTCATTGAGGCATGAAGGATCTTTCGTTGCTGCGTGCGGGCTCTTCGTTGTGGTGCGCGGGCTTCTCTCTAGTTGTGGAGTGCGGGTTTTCTCTCTCTAGTTGTGGCGCGTGGGTTCCAAAGTGCTTGGGCTCTGTAGTTTGCGGCACGCAGGCTGTAGCTGAGGCATGTGAGCTCAGTAGTTGTGGCGCGTGGGCTTAGTGGCCCCGTGGCATATGGGATCTTAAGTCCCTGACCAGGGATCGATCCCGTGTCCCCTGCATTGTAAGGTGGATTCTTTACCACTGAACCAGCAGGGAAGTCCCTGTCCCCATGTTTTGAATTCACTGCCCACAGACCCAGAGAAACAGAGATCCTCTTTTCTGGGAGCGGGCAGAATGAGTTTTAGACTGCTAGAAATGAAAGAATGCATAGGACTTAGTTTTCTCTTTTAAAATTAGAGAATCCAGAGCCTGAGGCTCAGGGAGGTAATTAATAACTACAGTCACTATTTTCATAGTAGAAGTTGCTATTTATTGGATGGTTACTTTGTGTCAAACACTATGGTAAACATTCTATGTAAATTTCTCATTTAATCCTCACAAACTCCCATAAAGGTAGGTGCTAGCCTTAGTACTGCTTTACAGATCTGAGTCTCTGAGATTGAAAAGAATCCTTTGGCTATGTGACTAGATTTGGCGTTGGTTGGCACTACATTCCTACATTGGAACAAATGAGGCAATAGCAAAGGTGCCTGATTCCTTCCTTGCAATACTTGATGTCTTGTAGAAAACGTGGGCTTGGGGATGGGAAAACATGAATTCTAACTACACTTAGAATGTGGATGAAAGAGCTGCAGATTCTGAGTTGGAGGATCTGGGTTAGGCACCTGATTCATCATATGCTCTCCATGAAATCTTGCTTAAGTCATTTCTCTGGGTTTCAGTTTTCTTATATGTAAAATGGAGGAGATTGGATTATGTGATCTCTAAACTTTCTTGAGCTCCAAAATTCTGGAACCCAGAAGAAGTCTTCTGTTAATCTCTTGCCTAAATACTTTCTGACCACTAATGCACTGTGACACTGACATGTGTTGCCTTGGCCACCCCTGGCTGTTGTCTGGGGTGGAAACAAACAAATAAAATATATAAGTAAGATGTCTAAATATGTAAAAAAACAAAGCTATATGCCAGCCATCGTTTTAAATTTTGAATATGTATTAACATATTTATTGTCAATCAACCCTTGGAAGTAGGGTATTATTATCTTCTTGTTATGAGAAAGTTATGTTACTTTTCTTCATAGATGAGAAAAGTTGAGGTAAAACAGGTTAAGTTATTTGTTCAGCTAGTAAGTGATAGAGTAGTTTTCAAACCCGGGCTGTTTCTGGCACTTGCTCTTTTAGTCTCTATCCCATTCTGCATCCTTTGATATTCATGTGTGTGTGTGATGTTGGTGTAGAATATATGTATTAATATGCATACATATAGGTGATATGAGAATAATTAAAATAAAGCAGAACTATGTTAACTGGTGTACAGTGATCTAGGTTGCATTAAGAAAAGAAGATTCAGAAGATCGAGGAGGATAAGAGCAGGGTAGAGACAGCCGGGGTGGCATCCTGAAGGTGAGGGGTTAAGCTGGATCTGGCTGTGATGGAACCACACCTACTCTGAAGGGGTAGAGGAGACTGATCGAGGGACCAGAAAGGGGTAAGGTCTCTGGATGGAGAGAGTGGTAGACACAAATCCCCAGAGGCTGGATTTAGTGGGCTGTGTGCCAGGAACCTGGCACCTGATTCGTTTGGCTGGAATAGAAGTGCAGGGTGAGTGAATGAAGAGTGACAGGTTAGACAGGAAGGGCTTGTGAGGAGAAGTTGAAGGACATTTGACAGAGAGCTTGACTGTTAGGCTGAAACATCTCCACTCCGTGAAAAAGATCCTCCTTGGGATTACGCTATAAAACATGTTCCTGAGATGTTTCTCACCGTGTATGTTAGATGTAAGAGAATATACAAAGGTTCATCCTTAGGAACCCGAATCTGTGTGTTCTAAGTGATGCTGACAAGTGCATGGGCTGAAATGTTGTTTCTTAAATATCTTACTGTTTTTTGATTCAGGTTTTCCAACCACCCAGATCCCTCCAGCCACCCAGGGCCCCACAGCCATCCAGGCATCTCCAACACCCAGCACCCCAGAGCCTACTCTATTTCAGAACTTCAGTGGCTACCATATTGGTGTTGGGCGAGCTGACTGCACGGGCCAAGTAGCAGATATCACTTTGGTAGGTAAATCATGGGATCCTTGAGGAGACTGTGAAACAGGTAACTTTATTATTTTGCACCCTGTATTTATTCCTAAATATTATGTCATAATCTCCTTCTCACTTTTTATTGACTTCACTGCTGTCTAACATCATGGATATTGTACTATGAGGAAGAGGGGACCTTTTATTTAACCACAACTCCCTTGTAAACTCAATTGGCCTTTTTTTGTGAGTGGAAGTGGCAAGGCGGACGAACTCCAATACTACAGGGGATGGGCAGGTACCATAAATGACCAAAGAAGGCCAGTGTAAGATGATAAATGTCTAGTAAATCCTCAGTTTTTTGGGGGGCAGTAGAAAGTGGTGGTGACTGTGGTACAAGTAGAAAGTTGCATGGCTTTAGCTGATTGTTCCCATGTAAGAGTGTGGATCTAGGGCTGCCCTACCTTACGGTTTTCTCAAGAGAAGCCAGAATATTTATGGATTGAAGATCTGAGGATTTAAGTCTCTCCATTGGAAAATGGAAGCAACTCTAGTTAAAACTGGAAATCTAATGTGGGCCAACAGTGTGTTAGCCAAGTAAAACACTTCTCTGGATCAGTTGTGGCTAGGGGCTGCTGGCATGCAACTTCCGGGCTGTGATGGTAGACACACATTTCTAGCCACCCTTTGCTAGGTAACCAGAGCAGGAGGTTGCCTGATGGGATTTTTCTGTCTCCTACCAAATAATCTTTAGACTCTAGGAATTATTCCCTGTTGTCTGTTCTGAAAAGCAACTCTGGAATGTAAACCTTAAATGACCACTCACATGAGAGGTAAAACAAGCAGTAGAGGGACCATGCTGAAGACCCGGGTGCAGCTTTTATGGGCGGGCTTCATGACATGGTGAGAGAGGGGCTTCAAGATAGGTGTATTGATTTGACTTGGCTGAGGGAGGGACAACATGATAAAAGCCAGGGGGAGGCACCCTCAATAAGGATTACTTAGTCATAAGGAAACCATTTTCTTCAGGAAAAAAAAAAAATCACATGCCAAAGAACCAAAGTGAAGGGGCCTCCAGTCTTCAGGGTATTCCTGGGAATGTGGAATGATGGCTGGGGAGCGATTTCTTCTCTAGTACCTTAGATAGGCTGGAGAAACGGTCCTGTTTCAAAGAACAGAAAAGCCATGAAAGGTCTCCAGCATCGTGATGGAATTCCTGAGTCACACCAGCTCCCTCCTTGCCCACAGGCCAGTGAATAGCTACTGCCAACCCAACAACTACTTTGCCTTTTTCTGCACAGAAGAGCAAAGCCTGTTTTGTGATGTTGGCTTTACTCTTGAAAACACATATCCCGTCTCACTCGGAGCCACAGTGTCGTGTGGATTGCATTTCTTTGCCTCTCCTAAGTAGTCTATTCTTGTGTGGTTGTGCCTGGTTTCTGGTAACAGCGGGGTGAGAAGGAGTGGAGCTGATTCTCTCTTCCTCTTTAGATGGGCTACAGCAAAACTGGCCAGAATGCACAAGGCATCCTCACGAGGTTGTACAGTCGTGCGTTCATCATGGCGGAACCAGATGAGTCCAGTCGAGTAGTGTTTGTCAGCATTGAGATCGGCATGGTGTCCCAGCGACTCAGGCTGGAGGTAAGTGATTGAGGTGGGAAAGAGATGACGTGATTTAAAGGCAAAGTCTGCAGGTGAACGTGACAGTAACTAAGCTCTCCTGGTTTCACGTCCAGTGAGTTTCTGCTACCCTCAAGGTTAGAAGCTCTTGACAATCCAGCAGATGATCGAATGGGGAGAATGAACCTCATTCCACTCCAAGTCATCTTGGTCAGAACTTGCTTTCCATGCTGCTGGTCGCTCACCGTCATTATTAATGCTATTTTTTTTGCGAGCTTATTATGTCCCAGTGACTTTCACATACACGCTCTTGTAATCCTCCTTGTTAGAAGTCTGAGAGTGCCAATTAATCACTAACCCTCCCCTCAAGTTTTTAGACAATTAAGAATAGATGCAAGGAATTAAAAAGAATTAAAAAGCAACTCTGAAATGAGGTTGGCCGTAAATTGCTGAAGTTGGGTGAAAGGCACATGGCGGTTTCATTATACTATTCTGATGATTTTTGTACATGTTTGAACTTTTCCATAATAAAATTTTAAAAGAATACAACATTAGCACTCTTAAACTCTAAACAGTTTTTAAACTCTTAAACTCTAAACTCTAAACTGTAGAATATGGCAGGCTTTTCTATGATTTTTTCTGCCAATTTTGACCATGTAACCCACCTGTGGGGAAAGTTGAGCTTAGCAGAAAGGTGCATAGGAGGTCCTGGACAGGCAGCTTGTAAGATGTAAGATGCAGAGAGCGGGTGGGGAGGGAGAGAGAAATAGTTATAGACACATGGACTTCCAGGTGTCTCTCTCTCAGCCAGTTTCTAGACCCTGATCTGGTTATATTTTCTGCAGGGATCAGGTCACAGAAAGAAAGTGTATTCTTAGTATCTGCTCACACACTTACAAATGTGAGAAAGAGGAGAGTCTGGAACATCTAGAATAATGACCATTAAATGTCCATTATTCAGTGTCATGTTCTATCAGCCTCACCAAATAAACACTTTCTCCTCCTGCGGTGTGAAGGGGCCAGGGAGAGGGATGATGAGAGGGCCTAACAGCATTTCTCTAATGTCACCCCCTCACGAGGAGTAGAATGTAAGTCTCTCCCATCTATGGAAACATAAGGAGCAGAGGATTAAGTACTTTCCCCTCACCTACACTGACAACAAAACTGTGAGGTCAGCCTGTTGTTATCCCCATTTTGCAGGTAAGGAGACTGAGTCTTAGAAGAGGTTAAGTAACTTTCCCAAGTTCACACAGTTAGAAGAAGGTAGAGCTGGTTTCTGAACACATATATGCCTGACACCAGAGCCTACATTCTTAAAAGTGATGTCATTCTATTATCTTGGAGAGCATTGATCACCTGCTTTTTGCAAGACACTTTGTTAGGCACTTCAGGGGCACACAGCTAAGTGAGTCATAACACATGTTCCTATGAGCTCAGTACCTAGTTAGGGGATTGGAGGAAGGACTGTACCAGAAATACGCAAATAACTATGATTTACTGGAATAAAGGACAGTGATATATTAGTTATCTATTCATGAGTAATAAATAGCCCCCCCGAAATAGGGACTTAATTAATATTTGTTGTTTTATCTCACACTTCTGTTGGTGAGGAATTCAGAACTGGCTTAGCTAGGTGGTTATGACTTAGGGTAGCTTGCAGTCGAGATGCTGGCAAAGGCTGCAGTCATCTGACGGTTTGACTAGGGCTAAAAGATCCACTTCCAAGGTGATTCACCCATGTGGCTACTGACAGTTCCCCCACTGTCCATATCCTCATGACAGAGCGGCTGGCTTCCCTTATAGTGTGTAACTTAAAGGAAAGAGCAGGGATTTTCGCCCACTCAGCAGGTTGTCTTTTCGTTTTGTCAGTGGAAATATTTGCAAATGATATGACCGATAAGATGTGAGTATCCAAAATATATAAACAGTTCATACAACTCAACATCAAAAAACCACAAACAACCTGATTAAAAAATGGTCCGAGGACCTGAATAGACATTTTGCCAAAGAGGACATGCACATGAAAAGATGCTCAACATCACTGATCATCAGGGAAATGCAAATCAAAACTACACTGTGATATTACCTCACGCCTGTCAAAATGGCTATCATCAAAAAGAACACAAATAACAAACACTGGCGAGGATGTGGGAACCCACATACATATTGGTTGGAATGTAAATTTGTGTAGCCACTGTGGAAAGTAGTATGGAGGTGTCTCAAAAAATTAAAAATAGAACTACCATATGACCCAGAAATTCCACTCCTGGTTATATATCTGAAAAAAATGAAAACACTAATATGAAAAGATATATGCACCCCCATGTTCATAGCAGTATTATTTACAGCTGCCAAGATGTGGAAGCAACCTAGGTGTCCATCAATAGATGAATGGATAAAGAAGCTGTGGTGTATATACATATATACAATGGAATACTACTCAGCCATAAGAAAGAATGAAATTTGTAACAACATGGATGGACTTGGAAAGTATTATGCTAAGTGAGATAAGTCAGAAAGACAAATACTGTATGATATCACTTGTATGTGGAATCTAAAAAATAGAACAAACTAGTGAATATAACAAAAAAGAAACAGACTCAGATATAGAGAACAAATTAGTGGTTACCAGTGGGGAGAGGGAAGAAGGGAGGGGTCATGTAGGGTTAGGGGATTAAGAGGTATAAATTATTATGTATAAAATAAGCTACAAGGATATATTGTACAACACGGAATATAGCCAGTCTTTTATAATAACTATACATGGAGCATAACCTTTAAAAATTGTGAATCACCATATTGTATGCCTGTAACTTATGTAATATGGTACATCCACTATACTTTAATTTTTTAAAAAAAAGAGCAGGGAAGAAACCACAGTGCCTTTCATAACCCAGGCTCAGAAGATGCACACCATCGCTTTCACCCTGTTCTATCCTTAGAAGCAAGTCACCAAGTCTAGTTCACACTCACAGGTGGGAAAGTTATACTTCACCTCTTGAAGCCAGGGGTATTGAAGAATTTGTGGACATACAGTACTTTAAAAGTACAACACAGGGATTCAGGAAATGGAAACTAGAGGAAAATTCAAAGTGGAAGTGACACTTGAATGGGGAGAATTTCAAATGGTTGACATGGGGAGGAAGAGCTATCAAATCGAGGGGACAACATGGACACAGAGAGGCACAAGGGAGAAATGTAGATGTATTTGAAGAGACAGATTAGTTCTGTTAGGACACATGTAGGCATGTAATTGGAGATGTACCTGGAAGGTGTGTTGGTCATAATTTGTAGGGTCCTGGGATGACAGGTGGTTTTTAATTCTGTGGGTGATGGGGATTCTTAGAAAACTTTTGCGTGGAGGAGTGATGCAAACACAGTTGTGCTTTAGGGTGATTAATCAGACAGTGATGTTCGAGGTGGATTGTAATAGACTAGAGCTAGCGGTGAAGACACAAATTGGCAGATTCCTTAAATTAACATCAAGGCTCTATTGATAAGAGTCCAGTGGGAAAACAGTAATCACACTAGGCATTTCAAACAGGGGATTTAATATGGGGGAATTTTACAAGGTGTTAAAAGGCTGAAAGAACTAGAAAGGGAAACTAGCATTGCAGGAGGGATTTAAACTTTGCCTGGCCATTTCCCCTATACTATGTAATGCTGGCCTAGAAGTTTTAAACCAATTGGACAGCAGTGAGACTATATGGTGGTAAAAAGTCAAATTAAATGCTAATGAGATTTGGGGATGAATTGGCATAAAAGCTAACACTTGACATAGTTCCTGTGACGAGTCAGGTATTGGTCTAAGTGCTTCATATATATTAATTCATTTAATCCTCCAAACAACTGTATGAGGGAGGTACTATTATTATGTCATTTGACAGACTGGGAAACTGAGTTGCAGAGGACCAAGTAACTTGTCCAAGTGTACGCAGCTAGGAACTGTCCGAGGTGGGATTCAAACATTGACATCTTCCTGCCAGAGCACATGCTCATTACCATAGCACTATTCTGTTTTTCTGAGGAATCAAAAATGGTTCTGATTAGGAAATGGTGAGGTCATTAAGTAGAAATAGAGTCAAAACAGACACTTTGGGGTGGAGTGTGGAGGGGATAGCAGGTTAATGTATTGGGTTGTAGACCACTATGAAGTTAATACTGGGCACCATTTAACCATCTCCTCCTATTTTTACTTCCCCTTACAATCAGAGACCCAGAGGAAAGACCTATAAATGAACCCACTTACTTATCCCAAGTTAATCCAAGGGGAAAGTGTGAAAAATAAATGTAACTAAACTAGTGCCATTAAACTTATTATAACACCTGGTTGTTTTTTTTTACCTATTTATTGGAGTATAATTGCTTTACAATGGTGTGTTAGTTTCTGCTTTATAACACAGTGAATCCATTATACATATACATATGTTCCCATATCTCTTCCCTCTTGCGTCTCCCTCCCTCCCACCCTCCCTATCCCACCCCTCTAGGTGGTCACAAAGTACCGAGCTGATCTCCCTGCATAACACCTGGTTTTAGTCAGATTCTCTGTCTCAGCTTTGAGATTGATGAAATTTCCAGCATGGAATAAAGATTAAAGAAGATCCCTGAGCAGTGAGGCAGGGCAGGAAAGCAGAATGACTTTTCTAACTCTTTCTATGTCATGTTCCCAAGAGTGTCCGCAATAGGAAATGGAATGGAAACTGCAGTTGAAGAAGTGAGCGATAGACATTAATGTCACTTCTTTGCTCTATGTTAAAATAGCCCTCCTTTCATGAAGTAGGAAACATGCTGCTTATAATGGCTATTGGCAGGCATTGTTATTGCATGACTGAGTTTTTAATTTTTTTCTTTTTCCCCAGAAGTCCCACATGTCTGACTTCATATCAGAGACTGTAGTTTAGGATAAGATTTCTGTAAGCTGTTTGTAGTCTTTTTCTTTTGTTTTAAAATTCAAGATTCATAATTTCTATGTTTTCAAGAGCTTGATTCTTGCGTAAACCTGAAAAAATGCACCGAATTCTAAAAATCCTAATGTTACAGTTCTTTAGGAATAAAAATGTGTGGGACAGGGAGCT
Organism: Leucopleurus acutus; assembly: GCF_964270905.1. Lineage (NCBI taxonomy): Eukaryota > Metazoa > Chordata > Mammalia > Artiodactyla > Delphinidae > Leucopleurus > Leucopleurus acutus. Next base: position 38,658,277 of record NC_139156.1, read on the forward strand.
CTAAAGTTGACTGGCAGTTCCTTCTTTTCCAAGACCTTCTTGTCTTGGTTACAGAATTGTAAGAACATTAGCTTTTGACTTTAGTTAAGCTTTCATGGTGTCCATTCATTGATTGTTTCCCCTTCTCCCTACAGACATTTCTTTTGCATGAAGCAGTAATATTTACTGTGTGAAAGAGTATGTAAGAGTGATGAAGAGTTAGGGCTGGAGTTAGGATCAAACAGAAGGAACATGGAACCTTATGGGGATGGAGAGTGTGGGCTGGTAATGTTGGTCTAGTTATATCCTATTTCCTTTCCACATTTGCCTGGTATTACATGGTTGCTCATGTGGATGTGGCAACCTAGGAATCAGTGTTTGGGGCATGGAGAGGTTAATGAGGCGTGAAGATGGTTTGTAAGATCTCTTTCCTGATTCAATGACCATGTGACTTAGAATGAATGTGACTTTAGCTCTTCACCTAAAATAGAAAAGGTTGAATGGATGTCTTTATGTATTTTCAGTATAAGTTGCTGCTGCTTCCTTATGTACCATTGGTGTGCTGGAACTGGCTTGTACCCGCTCATGAGAGCTGATTGTTAAATATTTAGGAACTTTGTGAGTTAGTGGTTAAACTTTTGGTAGCTTGAAATTCACTATGGTGAGTGTATTTGCGCCACAGAAATTGACAGATGATACAAATGAGGGCTATTCTTTTTTCTTTCAGAGAAACAGTTTATCAACATACTACTGTCTATACCATACTCAAGGTGGACAGCATTGCTAATCAAAAAAGGCACTCTTTTGGGACTTCCCTGGCCGTCTAGTGGTTAAGATTCTGCGCTTCCACTGTAGGGGGTGTGGGTTCGATCCCTGGTTGGGGAACTAAGATGCTGCATGCCTCCCCCTCACCCACCAGAAGGCACTCTTTTTTTGCTAAGCTCAGATTTGGATTCAGAATCCTTCTCAACACACTGCTTTGGATAGCAACCACCCATGAATAGGACTGAGTGCATGAGATAAGTAGTATTTGCCAGCTCTGCCATGAAAGAGTTTCCACCATTGTCCCTGGTATTAGGTGATAGTATCTTACACTGAGGAAGGTGGCCTGGGGTTGACACTTTTGCTGGAACATTTTAGTAATTTTTGACATGAAGTCAAGGCATCTTCCACAGAGAAACCACAGTAATACCAAACTTTAGTTGCAGTTGATTAAAGCATAATCAGATATAGGTATTCAGCACTAATGTAGCCTTTGAAGTCAACTATACTTCAATAAAAAACAGAAAAAAAAAGCTACTCAGCAACATCACTAATTCTTTCTTTTGTTTTCTTGATGTGTCTATACCACCCCAAACATTAATTATTCATCTGGATGTTCATTGATTAATTCAGTGAACATTTACTGAGTCTCTTTGGATTAGGTATCTATTGCTGTACAGCAAGTCATCCAGAAAACTCAGTGGCTTAAAACAACAATAATCATGTATTAGTGCTCAGGATGTTTGTGGGTTAGGAATCCTAGAATGGCTGGGTTGGCTGATTCTGACATATTAGAACCACAGTCACATATCATTACTTTTGTATCATGCGGTTGAACTTGGATGTTGGCTGGGGCTGAGGTTGTTTGAAGCTTGCCTGCGTCTGAAGGGTCACCTTCTATGGTTGTTCACCAAACGGCTAGCAAGTTAGTGCTGACAAGATGGTTCCTTTCCACATGGGCCTCTCCACAGGATTGCTGGGGTGTTCTCAGGTCACAGTGGGTGGCTTCCCCAGGCCAATAAGTGTAAGTGTCTGGGAATATTGAGTTCTTCATTTTGGGAAGTGAGGCAGTAAAGAGGACTTTGCACTGCTCCCGAGATGCTTTGCCCCCTGGTATTGCATGACCAGTTTGCTCTCTTCAGTTAAGCCTCTGATGAAAGGTAACATCTTTGGGAAGATCTTTCCTCACTAACACCTATCATGTTCTTTTGCCTTACCTAGCTGTATTTTTCTTCATAGAGTTTATCACTGTATAATATAATATCGCATATTTATTTATCTTTCCCTCACTAGAATAAAAACTGCTCCAGGGTAGGGACCTCATATGTCCCTAGATCTTAGAACAGTGTCTGGAAATGAGCAGGTGAGAATACTGGTTGTATAGTTAGACTTGGATCTAGACTCTGACTCTGCTCTTTATTAGACCTGTGGGCAAATTATTTAACTTCTGTACATGTCAATGTTTCCAGCAAAAGATAAGATTAAAAATACCCACCTCTTGGTGGTGTTATAGAGATTTTTAAATGACATGATGTATGTAATACTTAGCATTGTGCTTGTACACAGCAAGAATCTATAAAATGTTAGCGACTGCAATTATTGTTGATGTTGCTGTTACTGAGATGATAAACTCAAGCATGGAGTGAAAGGTCACTTGACAGGGATGTCACTGATGTGGCTCAGTGGTTAGACTCATCAGTGCTTTTTCTCAGGCTACGCTCCTATGTTATTCCTCTTCTTAGTTTGGTTTTGTTTTGTTTTCCTTTCTTAAAGGTCCTGAACAGGCTGCAGAGTAAATATGGCTCCCTGTACAGAAGAGACAACGTTATCCTGAGTGGTACTCACACGCACTCGGCTCCAGCAGGATATTTCCAGTACTCTACATTTGTGATTGCCAGTGGAGGATTTAGCAATCGAACTTTTGAGTACATGGTTGCTGGCATCATGAAGGTAGGCAAGGGACCCCAGAGGACCCCAATGTTCTTTAGCATTGCTTACAGTGTTTTAGGAGTGGTGTGCTATGATACGGAGAGTCCCTATAGGATCTCGGTCTGAGCACAGTCTTAGCACCTACTTCCCTTTCTCCTTTTTGACTCCCTTGTAGCTTCTGGTTCTGAGCTGTGGGATGCTAGTCCTGAGGCGCTGATTGATTGAGAGAAGAGGGTTCTATGGCAGTAAGCCTCATATTGTCACCCAAAGACACAGAAAACATTTTGTATCTAACCCTTATAAATTATAGGGTCCCACATAGTCAGTTCTCTGCACAAAGTCACTTGAAAAGAAATCCACCAAGGAACTCAAAGTAATTACAAATAATTTCGAGCCTTCCTTGTATTTCCCAAAGAGCATAGAAGGGGATCCAATTTACACCACACACCCTCATTTCTCAAGTCCTCTATTGCAGCTCTAGACTGACGTGGGGCTCTGAACTGATACCCTCAAACTCTTCTCCCATTCCTGGTTTGGGTAGCTTTTACTACTCTCTCCTGTCTTCCAGGTAATTATTTTCTCTCATAGAATCCTTGCTAATGTTTTTTTCTCTCAGGTTTTGTCTCTCAGGTTTAGTCTCTCTCTACTTTTTCTCATAAAATTACCACCATCTGCCGCCCCCAAATCCAGGGATCCATCTGGCAAAGGAAGAAGTGTCTTTACAACAGTGTTTTTCAAAGAGCAAATAACAGTCTATGAATGGCTTTATGAAATCAATTTCATACGTTGTGATAAGCTTTAAAAAAGGAACTAAAAGAGACAGGAAAATAACATAATGCATGACACACAGGGTATAGTTTGTGTTGTGAACTTTTGTTTTAGGATACATATCTTGATGCGTATTGAGTTATGATGAAAAATGTATCAATTACTGTATTTCTCAGTCCAAAAAGTTTGAAAAGCTCTGCCTTAGAGGGTGTGAGCAGGGGGATGGAGAGTTGTAAGGTCAAGGCTCCCATTTTGGCCATCTGAAATGGCAGACAGTTCCTGACTTGGCAGTCCTGAGACACTCAGGTCGTTCCCTATACACAGCATTTCCTCATCTCAACCCGGAAGGTCATGTCTGTTACCCCCAGAATGACACCAGCTTTGTGGTTCTCTAGCTTTCATCCCTTAGCAGGGACAAGTTGGAGACAAAAGAAATTTTCCACAGGGTTCTTCTGTTTATATCAACTAAGTCTTAATGCCCACCAGGATTTCTAACTTTACTTTTTTTTTTTTTTTAACGTATAGAGCATTGAGATAGCACATGCAAATATGAAACCAGGCAAAATCTTTATCAATAAAGGGAATGTGGATGGTGCACAGATCAATCGAAGCCCTTCTTCGTACCTTCGGAATCCACAGTCAGAGAGAGCAAGGTGAGGGTGCGATTATCTAGATAAAATCATGTGTTTCCTTTAGGAACCAGCAACAAAATCTAAGAACAGGGTTGTAACTTGATGGGTATGGTGAGATCCTGAAAGGGTATTAAAGCTGAAATAATTTAAAAACATGCTGATAATCTAAGACAAGCAGAAATAAAAAGAGAATGCAGAAGCACAGACCAGCCTATGCACACGTCTTCCCCCTTTGCTGGTTGTGGGAGTCAGATGTGAATGTTTGGAGGACTCTGGGCTTTCAAAGAAGGCACAACTGTGGTCTCATCTTAGCTTTATCACTTCCTAGTTGTGTAACCTTTAGAGATCCACTTAAATCTTAATTTAGGGGTTCTCTGCTTCTCATCTGGAAAATATAAAAATGTGCATAACGTATATTTGTTCGACTAATGAATAACTTTCAAGACATTATGCCAGCAAGACATAAAACTGGCATAATTGAATGGGACAACTAAGGAAGCCCATTCTTTTTTAATTTTTTATGTGATGAACGAGGTTTGTGACAGAAGAGAAGTACTTGGCTACTATAGCAGAGTAAAATAATATCGCAGTTCAACTTGACCACTTGACATTTCATATTTGTCTCTATATTTTTTAAAAGATTTCAAAGGAGTTGATTTTTAGAAAATATAATCTGATTTCCCTTGAAAGGACATAAAAAAACCCTTTAAATTGTAGGTCAGGAATGCTTTTGATTTTGCACATTCCCTGCTATTTTTAAGAGATTTCACTAAAATTTAGTATGAGTAGATATTTCAAAGACAAAACCTTTTTTAAAGAAATAATGTATGCTATATAATACTGCATATTTTACATAAAAATGTATATTTCATCTCCAGTTAGCTGACCTAATGCCCCTTTGCTCACAGTTGCAAATCATTTCTTTAGCTGAGAAATGAGATCCTGGATGCAGTTTGTAGAACTAGAGTGTCAGGGAGCCTTGCTTACTGAGAGTCATTTTGGTTTTGGTTTTTGTGTCAGCTGCTGGCTGAGGGGGTCATACATGAGGGCCAGGCTCTAACCTAGAACTCACTAAGTTCCTCTGTTTTGCTGACTAGGTATTCTTCAAATACAGACAAGGAAATGGTACTCTTGAAAATGGTAGATTTGAACGGAGACGACCTGGGTCTTATCAGGTACTCTATTTACTTAAAAAAAAAAAATTCTGTTTGAATGATTTTCCTTAATTACAGGGGGGAAAATGAGACCAGAACAGTGACAGCAGAGGCTGAGAATAAGCTGAGTGGTTGAATCATATCTGGGGTCCAGCCATGGGCCCTCAGGCAACGTTCTCAGCATCCCAGGGCTTAGTTCCTCACCTGTAAAACAGGACTAATAAAAAGATTATGTGAATGAGGGATCTGGGTGAAGAAGTTTAGCATAGCGTCTGACATATAATAGATTCAGTAAATGCTAGTGGTTATTACTGTATCAAGATCTCATATGGTGGTAGACAATGATCTCTTGGAAATGAGAAAACAATCTGACCAACCAGCAAGTGATTATGGGTTTGAGGTTATTTACCTGTGCTTTTCTGAAAGGATTAAGTCTAATGTAGGACAATGCCAATTAGTGATAAAAGCAGAACCGAGACCACCTAACAGAAGCAGATGAGGCAAAATTACATCTTGGCACAGATTTTAGCTCCATTTTGTACGTAAGGAAACACATGAATTTTGTTTTCTTTGACAAGAAAGCATTTGCATTCATGTGTGATTTTGGTTGCTGCTTCATGTGTGATTTTGGTTGCTGCAGTTGAACTGACTCAGGAATTATCTGGATGGGTAACAGTTTCAGACACCTTGACCCGTGGACTTCCAAACTGACACAGAAATGTCCTAAGGAAGCGGATGATAGCACGTAGGTGCAAGAGTCAAATGGCTTGTGTTCATTCTGGGCTCTCATTCTTGGTGGCTGTGTGACTTTGGTCAAGTTCCTTAACTGCTGTGTCTCAGTTTTCTTACTCTAAAATTGAGGGATAAAATGAGTCCTTAAATGTTGATAATAACTGTTCTTAAAGGGGGTAGGAGTCTTCCGGGGGATTATAAAATATCTAAGTAAAATTTCTCTGTGAATAAAATTAAGTAAATTGAAAGTAATACGAGGTGAAGAAAAACATTGAAGACTGACCCACAGTTCAGATACTAGGGTTGGTCCTATAACTGGGTAGAGAACAGCATGGTGGTAAGGGGTTTGGGTTTTAGCATTTAGGTTTTAGGACTTGAATTCAAGCCCCAGCTCTGCCCCTTACCAGCCCTGGGGCCTGGGGAAAGTAATTTATCTACTTGCACCTCAAGTATTTTGTTTGAAAATGGGAATAATGATACCTCATGGGATTGTTTGAAGATTAAATGAGATAGTGCATACAAAACTCTAGTTCTATGCCTGGCATAAAAAGAGTTTAATAATTTTAGCTAAAAGGTAAGTAGTAGAATAACATTCTACCTCTTCTAAAAATGCCATTATTCGCATCTCAGAGTGCTTGAAACTCTTAGCATTCGTGTTACTTCTTTGGGGTTAAAGTGAGGTCACTAAAAATTCCCTGATAAAATAACCTTTATTATGTGGGTTGATAAAATAGGACTCATTCTTTGTTTACAGTTAATTCATCTACTGATTAGTTGCCACCTAGCATTTAACTCAATAGGCTTTCTAAATGTCAGGCATGCAACTGTGTGCTTGGGGTATATTATTATGAATAAAGCATAGTCCCTATCTTAGTTTTATAGGCTAGTGTGGTGATCTGGGCAGGAGACAAGAGACAGACAAATAATCATAACATAATCAGATGGCCATCAGTGCTGTCACCTGGGCATAAATAAATGCTGTGGGAATTTGGAGGTGGTAGCACTGAGCTCTACCTGGGAGCATCGTGAAAGGCTTCAAAAAGGAAATGACACTGAACTGGACCTGAAGGAGCCATGGGAGTTCTCATGGAGCCGTGAAAAAACTGCATTGTGAGGCCAGATTATGGGCTTAGGTCAAGGAGTGGCTGAGAGATGGATCTAGAAAGCTAACCTAGCTCTTGATTTTGGATCACTTTAATGGGGAATTTGGTTAGGAGACAGGATAAGGACATGTATGTATGACTAGTTAGAGACTTCGCAATTTGTTAGGAGAAGAAAGTGCCTTTTCCCTTATAGTTTCTACTTAACTCTTGGCTGAATAACTGAGACCATTCATGATTTCCTTTTTTAAAATTTATTTTTAATTTTATTGGATTATAGTTGGTTTACAATGTTGTATTAGTTTCAGGTGTACAGCAAAGTGATTCTGTTGTACATATACATACACTCGTTCCTTTATTTTTTATTTTTTTAACATCTTTATCGGAGTATAGTTGCTTTACAATGGTGTGTTAGTTTCTGCTGTATAACAAAGTGAATCAGCTGTACATATACATATATCCCAATATCTCTTCCCTCTTGTGTCTCCCTCCCACTCTCCCTGTCCCACCTGTCTAGGTGGTCACAAAGCACCGAGCTGATCTCCCTGTGCTATGTGACTGCTTCCCACTAGCTATCTATTTTACATTTGGTAGTGTATATATGTCCATGCCACTCTCTCACTTTGATTTAGTTTCTGAATCATTGAAGAATGCCAAGAGGACACTCAAAATGCTATTTTGGGGACCAGATTCTCTTTGCTTCCTTGCATATAACTATATAACATATCTGGCAGTCCCAGGGTCAACTGTCAATGTTATGACAATGCTTTTCCATCTGCTGTGCTTAACAGCCTGCAATAACTTTCTGTTGTTTCTATAGCCACCGTATATTATCCTTGACGAAATTGCCCCTGCAATTGCCTCTTGTTGCATAGGGATAATTGCTCTTTGAATACAGTAAAAATGATCCAAAGCATAAAGTCAAATCTGGGCTGCTAAGTAACTCAGCCACCATATGTAGGTACCTGCTATTAGGCAGGATGCCAAGGTATGAGGAGTTTAGAAGCACAGAACCTCAGATTTGCAGAGCATGAAGATCATCGAAGTTTAAACCTCAGCTGAGGCCTGGAAAGGTGATGCGACCTGCCCAATGTCACAGCCAAGACTATTCTCTTCACCCTGAAAACCATGTTGAAGTTCATAATTTATTCCTTGCTACTTTCATTGTTGTTTTCATTTCTTCATTCAAGAAGTCTGCACCAGACACCTACTATGTGCCAGGAAGGGCTTTCCAGTCCTTGGAATGATGCATTTCCAGTAAATGGTCATAATGTCAGGAGTCAAATACCTGTGTCTGTGCTCCTTGAGCAAATCCTTTAAAATCTCTGAGACTCAGTTTCCACATTTCTCAAATGTAGATGTAACATCTCTCCACATAGAGATTATTATGCATTCATTCATTTATTAAATATTGTGGAAGATGTGTGTCATGAACTGAACTAGTACTATACAGATACACTGAGAAAAAACTTGGTTGTGGTTCTTATAGAACTTATAGTCTACTGGTGGAGACAAAAGGTAATCATATAGTCATACAAATGCATGTATAATTATAATTGGGTTAACTGCTAAGAAAGGAAGGTATGAAGAGCTATCTTAAAGGGACTTGACCTGGTCAGGGAGATTGGGAAAGGCTTCCCTGAGGAAGAGACAATGGAACTGAAAACCAAAGGAAGGGTAAGAATTAACTGGCAAAGTGGGGGTAAAAAAGAACATTTAACACAGATGGGAAAACATGTGCAAAAGTCCTGTGGCCTGTTTGAGGTGCTGATAGTTCTGTGTGGCTGGAGTGCGAGGACAGTGGGGCATGGTGTTGTGAATTAAATTCAGAGGTAGAGATTAGATGCCTTGATAAAGATTTGGGTCTTTAAACAAAGGGGAATAGAAAATCACTGAAGTGTTTTCAGCTGGGGTTGGGAGTTGGGGGCTCTTGAAGGGTTAGGAAGAGTAGTGACTTGAGGGATGAAAGAATTATGTGCATGAAACTATTCCATAATCCATCAAGTCCTCTACAATTGTAAGACCAACATTTGCCTCAGTTGATCTGTCTATAAGGAAAATATTTCTTTTTGACTGATACTACTGTATGAAAAAACAGTAAATGATTTTTCTCCAGACGTGGAGAACATGTTTGGGATGTTCTGTATTAAAATATAAGCTGTGTGGCAGTCACAAAATTCACTTAGGGAGATTCTGGAAGGCACCTCAAAGAAGGAGTCTGTGGAGTGGAGTTCTGGGAGATCCTGGTGTAGTAAGATGCTATGGAACGAAGAAACGATGAAGGGAGAAAACAAAACAGGTTTCAAATATCTGTACCAAGAGAAGAATCACAGGGGTGGGCAGATAATCTGAATGGAGGCTCTGGGAGTGGCAGCTGGGAACACTGACTCATTTCCTCAAGTGTGGTGCCGCCGGACAGGCTCTGTCTCACTTCTCTTCCCTTCTCCTATCTTTTCCCGTCTGCCAAGTTTCCTTTCTCAAGTTTGTAGGAGTGGCATGGACCCTTCTTTTTTTTTTTTTTTTTTTCTCACCTCATTAACGCTTTAGGAGTCAGTATCGCACGGCTTCCTTCAGAGCTGGAAGGAAGGTCTGAGCAGGTTTTTGAATAATTTCTCTATTGTCTTCTGCTTTACACATTGCAAATCCTTTTATTTTTACAGAAAGGGGTTATCCTTTCAAGGCACATTTTCAGAAGACAACAAGGGGCAGTGATTTGTGCAACCTATTTGAATAATTTATGTACACACTTAGAAAAACCCAATTTATGAAATTAATTCATTCGAATGATATGACTTATGGAACTCAGTTTGAGGGGTGTGTGTGTGTATAAATCTTCTCTATGATTTCTGACTGTGACTTCTTGAATTATAATTTCTAACTGTTTATCCTCTATGGCTCTCTATTCTCCCCCCTACATTCTCTCCTCAGTGTACTTAACCCCACGCCGAGAGCAAATGTGGAAACCTCAGTGACTGCCTTCCACCAGCCATTCTTGACCTCTTTTCTCCATCTCATCATCATGTCTTTATAAATACCTTCTCCATTAGCCTTCGCTCTGGTTTGTGAAGACCCGCTCTGTTTCCACATCCTGAATTTCTCTTTCCTATTCTGCCTCTTCTGTGTTGTTGTGAAGCTTGACGCCGTCTTCTTGCTCCAACTTTCCTACAAGCTTATTTGTGCTCTCCCTTTTCAGTGAAGTGTAGGCCTTGGTTATGTAGTGAGTTTTCGTTCTGTGTCTAGTCCATGCCCATGTAAAGTGAAGGTGCTTAAAAAGGGCTTTCTGATGACGAGGGTGATGAGAGTTGACTGATAGCAGAGATTAATCATACTTGTTAATTTAAATTGTCCCAAGTTTAGAAACCAAAGCTGTAAAAGCCAGCTGTCATAACTGGCAGAAGACATTGGACTTACTTTCCAAAGTCAACCATGGTTAATATTCAGGTACATTTTCTTCTGCCTATTTTCCTATGTGGAATGTATGATAAGAAATAAACATGACTAAAAGGTCATTCTTTCAAGGTAGATGCTCTCTTAGTTTCATATACTATGGGTACTAGAAGCTTTAAAATACTATAAAAAATATTAACAATGTTATCTCCATGTATCTGAAGTGCTTTTTATTTGTTTTTGTAGTGATTCCCTTTATACCTAATAATAAATTTTTTGCCTCAAAAATCTATGTATTTTCAGTTAATATAGCTAGCTCAGCTCTCTGTAGGTTAGAATATGCCATGTATATTTTTTCTATCATTTTCTTTCAACTCTTATTTGTTCTTACATTTTAGAAGTGTCTGTTATGAATATCATATAGCTTTATTTATTTGTTTTTTACTCTGATAATCTTCATCTTTTAATGAGTGAATTTAGTTTATTTTTATGAATTATGATTATTATGTATCTGGACTTGTCTATATCTCTTCACTTTGCTATTTATCTCACTTTTTCAGTGCTTTTTATTCCTTTTGGGATCGATAGACTAAAAAAAATCTTTAAATGGAAAATTATAGTTTCCAAAGATGGTGGCAACAATAGCTCTTACCTTATGCATTCTATACAAAGTGGCCTTGCCAGTCCCCTTCAAGAGTGGAGATTTTCCCAGCCCTTGAAACTTGGCCAGCCCCGGGACCACTTTGACCAATAAAAGATGAGAGAAGTGACACTATGCCAGGGCTGGCAAAGTTGTTTTTTCAATAGACTTTATTCTTTAGAGCAGTTTTAGATTCACAGCAAAATTAAAGTACAGAGATTTCCCATATACACCTGCCCCCAAACATGCACAGCCTCCCTCGTTATTAACACCTCCCACCAGAGTGGTACATTTGTTACCATCCATGAACCTATGCTGACAGGTCATTTTCACCCAGAGTCCATAATTTACATTAGAGTTCACTCTTGGTGTTGTACAGTGGTTTTTAAAAAATCTTCCTTTTGTTCATGTATTTCCTAAAATTTCTAAGGTGAACAAAAATAACAATTTAAAATCATCTGGTAATCCTGGGCCTCAATAACTTCTAATATTTTGTTATATACCTTTCAGACCTTTACCTAATCATGTTTATTTTTCTTTATTTTTTGAAAATGACACTTTATTGTATATACAATTTGGCAACTTCTTCATTTAGAATTACCTTATGAATATCTTTCAGTGCTACGTAGTATTTTTTATTTTATTATTATTTTTTTAACATCTTTATTGGAGTATAATTGCTTTACAATGGTGTGTTAGTTTCTGCTTTATAAAAAAGTGAATCAGCTATACATATACATATATCCCCATATCTCTTCCATCTTGCGTCTCCCTCCCTATTCCACCCCTCTAGGTGGTCACAAAGCACCGAGTTGATCTCCCTGTGCTATGCAGCTGCTTCCCACTAGCTATCTATTTTACCTTTGGTAGTATATATAAGTCCGTACCACTCACTCACTTCGTCCCAGCTTACCCTTCCCCCTCCCCGTGTCCTCAAGTCCATTCTCTACGTCTGTGTCTTTATTCCTGTCCCACCCCTAGGTTCTTCAGAACAATTTTTTTTAGATTCCATATATATGTGTGGGCATACGGTATTTGTTTTTCTCTTTCTGACTTACTTCATTCTGTATGACAGACTCTAGGTCCATCCACCTCACTACAAATAACTCAATTTCATTTCTTTTTATGGCTGAGTATAGACATTTCTCCAAAGAAGATATACAGGTTGCCAACAAACACATGAAAGAATGCTCAACATCACTAATCATTAGGGAAATGCAAATCAAAACTACAATGAGGTATCACCTCACGCCGGTCAGAACGGCCATCATCAAAAAATCTACAAACAATAAATGCTGGAGAGGGTGTAGAGAAAGGGGAACCCTTTTGCACTGTTGGTGGGAATGTCAGTTGATACAGCCACTATGGGGAAGAGTATGGAGGGTCCTTAAAAAACTAAAAACAGAACTACTATACGACCCAGCAATCCCACTACTGTGCATATACCCTGAGAAAACTATAATTCAAAGAGTCATGTACCACAATGTTCATTGCAGCTCTATTTACAATAGCCAGGACATGGAAGCAACCTAAGTGTCCATCAACAGATGAATGGATAAAGAAGATGTGGCACATATATGCAGGGGAATATTACTCAGCCATAAAAAGAAATGTAGTATTTTTTAAATCACCATTTTAAACTTGTTGTCTAGTGTTCCATTATATGTATGATAATGTACCAAACAAATCACCAATCATTTGACATTTCAGTTTATAGCTTTTTTCTATCATAAAGTACGCTGTGCTAAGCATTCATGAGCAGATATCTTGTATATATTGCCAATGATTTCCCTAAGCTAAATTCCTAGAAGTGGGGTTGCTGAGCCAATAGAGGGATATTAATTATTACAGCTTTTCTCATAATTTGCCAAATGGTCCTCTGGAAAACTTGCTGGTTTACACTGCTTCTACCCAAGCATGAATGGAGCGTTGTTTCCTGTGCTCTTGCCAATTTTGGTATTAACATGCTTTACAAATGTTAAGTAATAGACCCAAAAAAGCCAAATCATTCTTGTTTTCCTTTCAATTTCTTCAGTTCCTGGGTAGTTAGGCTGAATTAAAAAAACTATTCTTATTGGCTACTTCTTGTTTTACTTTTGTTGATTACTTAATCATACTATTTGGGATGCAAGAATTTTGATTGCAGTAACTTAATGAACTTAATGGAATCCACCCAAACCAGATATCTCTCCAGTAACATTATTGAGAGGGTATTTTTGTTTTTTTTTATCCAGGACTTTTGAAGATAAAAAAATGAGTAGTTGAGAATGGACATCTCTTCTCTTGAGCAGAGATGGTAGAAAGGTTCTCCAGGATGCTGGCCACCAAGTTTACCTGTAACTTTAGAAGGGGTCCTCTGGCTACAGCCCATTGTCCTTTAATCTGAGTAGTCTGGTCTGGAGTCATTGCTTCTGCTTGTTTCAAATTCAGGTTGCCGTTTGGGTAAAATTCCGGGCCTAATAACCCTTACAGTATAACACAATGCAACACCCTTTGCTTTCCTTTTCCCAGTAGTCTGTAGTGGGGTGAGGCCAGGAGGATGGTAAGGCAAGTGAAAAAGTGGTGTGTTAATTCGGTGTGTGTTAAGAGGTGTTCATTAATGCCAGGCGATGCAATAGACCATGAAATTCCAGTGGCTTAACACATTAAAGATTTTAATGTGCACATTTCCCACTCATGCAAAGTCTAATCAAAATTTGGTGGTCCTTCTTCACATATGTTATTGGTCAGATTCACATGCCCCACCCTGCCAGAGGGACTGGGAAGGAGAGGACACGTTGGTATTTTGTAAGCCCTCAAGTCTCTGCCACAAGAGGGCAGCGTTTCCTCATTTAATTATTTAAAGCTCATATTATATGGGGTGAATATACGTGTGTTGAACACACACATGCACACACGTCATATATTTTAATTTTGTGTTTACCTTATGAAACACACATATACACAGGGCTTTGGATATCTTTTTCCCTTATAGTCATCATCACCACCAGCTGCAGCAGTATCAAAATCAGCATCAACATGATCATAGTGATGATTTATTCCATTCTTAGCACAAACCAGTCTTTGTGCTAAGCACTTCAGATGTTTTTGTTCCTTTAATTGTCAAATGCCGTGAGGTAGATAATACTATTATCATTATGTTACAGATATGAATACTGAGTTTCAGATAGGTTAAGTAACTTGTGTCTGATTCCAGAGCTCTTAGCCACTAAGACATATGGCCTCTATATTAGTTTCTTAGGGTTTCCATAACAAAGAACTACAGAGTGGTTGGCTTAAAACAGCAGAAATTTATTCTCTCACAGGTCGAGAGGCCGGAAGTCTGAAATCAGGGTGTTGGCAGGCTTGGTTCCTTCTGGATGCTCTGAGGGAAAATCAGTTCCATGTCTTCCTCTTAGCTTCTGGTGGCTGCCAGCAATCCTTGGCTTGTAGATACATCACTCTGATCTCTGTCTTCATGTTCACATTGCCTACATCTCTATCTCTGGGTGTCTCTCTGTCCCTTTCCGCTTGTTATGAGGACACTAGTTGCTGGATTTTAGACCCAACCTAAGCCAGTATCATTTCACTTGATCTTTACCTCGTTTACACCATTTAGACCATGTCTAAATAAGGTCCCATTCTGAGGTTCTGGTAGATGTGAATTTTGGGGGGGACACTATTGAATCCACTACAGCATCTTCTATTGTATTTGTCCAAAGGGCTCCCATGTTATTACACATCTTCATGAACACTACCTTTGAATGGAGGTACAATATTCTCTTCCCCTATTGGTGGGCACTTAGGTTGGAGATGGCCACACCTAGCACATAGGACTTGGTGCACAGCACACAAAGGCGCTCCCTTCTCTGCGCTGACTAAGGTGCCTCGTTCGGGGAGCTGAGAGGGGGCTGGATTTCAGCCTCCACTTACCCCTTTGCCAGTCACCTTTGTGCAGAGCATGACCTCCATATGAACAGGGCGGCTCAGGTCTGAGAGAATGGAACCTGGGATGGGTTGTTACTGTTTTAGAATATTTAAGAAGCTCAATTCTGCATTTGGCTTTTCTGCTTCAGAATAGGAAGTACACAATGTCTGAATTGAAAGAGACACTAGAAAATGTCTCAGTTACATAGGAGAGAATAATTATACTACTCTGTATTAATTCGCTGTTTATTGATTCACAAAGCATAGTTGAAATCTGTTTTTCAGTCTTAGGAAACAGGGATCTAGAAAGTTTGGCTAACTTTGCTCCTTATAATGATAAGATCTCAAATCTCTTGACTTTCCTCAGCACCTCGATTCCATCATGCTGACTCAAGTAGAGCCCTGCCCTAGCCCTGACATAATCATTATTTTAAAAAGTTTATTATGAAAGACATAGTCATCCTTTTATGTCTATATTCTAACTTCTTTTGAAACTACCTAAACCTTTCTTCCTCTCTCTTGAACTTTGCTTTGATGAATACTTTTTGACCAGATAAAATAAACTGTAAGTAAGCATTCTTAAATTAAAATGACCACTTTTCTGCCTATCTTTATAAATATTCATCTCTTACCAAAGTACTTTGGTTGCTGTGACAAGCCTGATATTTTTATAGCATATATTTTAAAGGGCAGAGAAGGAAAAACAGTATCTTCTTATTCTGAAATGCAAATAACTTTTTTGAATACATTTTTTTTTCAGTTTTGTAAAGAAAAAATTCAATTAATTTTCTATGGTCTAAAATAAATGAAAATAAATAAATAAGAATTCAAGCCTATAGTCTAATTATAGACCAAAATTCTTAGCATTTGCTTTCGCCCAGGTATTATTGTGGTTCCTTGATGGTAGAGAACACACCTGATTCCTCTCTGTGTTCCTTGGGGTTTAACATAAGGCCAACCACATACTTGGTTATTAATACATTCATATTGATTGAATGAATGGAGCAACCTCCATCTCTCCTTGCCCTCATCCATTCTGCTCTGGTCATGCTGGTTATCCAGTTTCTGAACACACTGCACTCCTTCCCATCTCCATACCTTTGCTACGAATGTCTTTTCTCCAGTCATCCCCTTGCCAAGTTCTTACTCATCGTTTGTTTGTTTGTTTTTTTAATCTTTATTGGAGTATAATTGCTTCACAATGCTGTGTTAGCTTCTGTTGTACAACTAAGTGAAACAGCCGTATGTATACACATATCCCCATGTCCCCTCCCTCTTGACTTACTCATCTTTTAAGACCCAGCTCAAATGTCACATCATCTGTGAAACATTTTTCAAGGGTGAGATGATGCCTCGTGCATCTCTATGTCCCCAGTGTCTGGCACAGAGTCAGAGTTAACTAAATGTATATTGAATGAGCGATTGAACGAACAGAAGAGACAGAGCCCACATCCCATAGCAGATAAGAACATGGGCTTATGGTCTGACAAACCCAGATTCATAGTCCTGCTTCTTGACTTACAACTCTGTGACCTTGGTCATGTTACTTCATCAGTCTGAGCCTTTGTTTCCTTGGTTTGAAATGAGGATAAGGAAAGCATCTGACTCAAAGGGTTCTTGTGTGAATAAAATGAGAACCTATATATAAAGTTTTTCACCCAATAAGTACTAAGTGATAGTCTAACATTGATAGAATTGTTCTGTGGGTTTCCTTTGATTGCACTGGAGAGGTTGCATCTGGCTGACCTCAGTGTGACCATGTTGGAAATATTTTGGTTGGAGAGCCTTGGAACTGTCAGGGCCACCACCTCATTTTCCTTCCAAACTAAATGGAATAAAACTACAAAAAAGCATATTTCTACTGACTGGAAAATACTAGTTGACTAGAATATCCCTTGGCACTTGAGTCTTAGGAGAAAGAGAAAAAAACACAAAAAAGAAACAAATATAAGGGTTTTAAAACATATAGAAACCTTGCAAGTAACTTCTAGGGAATGCCCTTAGAACTGCCTTCAATCCAAACTTCTGTACCTTTGCACCGTGGCAAGTACACACCTTGGGGGCTGAATGCAGCCTATAGACTGGTGATTTGGTCTAACACTATTAAAAAAAAAATTGAA
Organism: Leucopleurus acutus; assembly: GCF_964270905.1. NCBI lineage: Eukaryota > Metazoa > Chordata > Mammalia > Artiodactyla > Delphinidae > Leucopleurus > Leucopleurus acutus. The sequence continues at coordinate 38,675,386 of NC_139156.1, forward strand.
ATGGATGAAGGCCATCAAAAAGTACTACAAACTTCCACGTATAAGTACTAGGGATATAATGTACAACATGAAAAATATAATCAGTACTGCTATATATTATATATGAAAACTCTTGAGTAAATCTTAAGAGTTCTTATCACAAAAATTTTTTTCTTTAATTTTGTATGTGTATGAGATGATGGATGTTCACTAAACGTATTGTGATAATCATTTCATGATGTACATAAGTCAAATCACGCTGTACACCTTAAACTTACACAGTGCTGTATGTCAGTTATCTCAATAAAATTGGAAGGAAACATTTTTCAATGGATGTCAGCATAACAAAAAGCAATTATGGAAAATTTCAAATATATGCCAGTTTAGAGTGATTAGTCTAATGAATCTCCATGGAACCATTATCCAGCTTCAATAATTAGCAATCCTCTGCCATTCTGTTTCATCCCTCCTTTCCTTTTTGTTTGTTTGTTTTGCTAGAGTATTTAAAAGCAAAAATACCGGATATCATTTTATTCATGAATATTTTAGTGTGTATCTCTACCAGATAAAAACTTAGACAAATATAACTACAGTCCATTATCACAATCAACAAAATTAAAAATAATTTCTTAATATGATCTAAAAACCTAGTCTGTGTTCAGTTTTCCCTGATTGTATCAACAGTCTTTTTCCAGTTGTTTTGAGTCAGAATCCAAACACAGTCCACAAACTACATTTGTTGGCTTTGTGTCTTAAGTCTCTTAACTTGTAACCATTCTTCTCCTTGGTCTCCATGCCATTTACTTCTTTAAATAGAATTTTTAAATCGATACATTTTCCCAAAACCATGGATTTGTGGAAGATCTGGCAGCACTGGCTTATGCTCCCATCAGGCAGCATTTGGCCGCAGCCCAGTAGAGGCGGTGGTCCTTAGACTATGCGAGTGCCTCTGCAATTCACAGTCCCTATTGTACCAACCAGATTAACTCTTATGTTGCCTACCCAGCCCCCGTGGGTGTTGTGCTGGCTACCTCTGACCTACATATTACATCTGTTGGGTAACGAGAACTGAATACTGAATGATGACTTGAAGCCCCAAAACATCCCTAGTCATTAAGTCAATGTTCAGTTTTGTGTACCATATTACTTAGGTAGAAATGTTTTAAAAGCCTTCAGCGAAGAAAAATCAACGAAAGATTTTTAAAAATCCTAAATTAGCTTGAAAATTTATTGATTGGCATCTCTCTTTTCTTGAGTATTCTTGCTAATCTGCTTTACAGCCTTCTATCCTGTAAACACCTTTTTCACCTGTGTCGAGGTTTGATCCTACAAAGGCCACTGAACAAGATGTCACGAGACCCACACTTTAGCCTTGGTCCTGTATGACAAGTGGGCTTCCATCTTGCTTCTCCGAGACAGCTTGTGAGGCGCAGGTAATACCAGCCTGTTTTTCAGGGTTGTTGTGAAATTCAAATGAAATAACAGATGTGAAATTAACTTGTGAACTCTATAAGCTCTACACTTAAACAAGGTATTACTATGCATAAGGATATACTGAATTATGCATAACATCCTCTTTCACACCCCTGTGCATTTACTCTGCTGTTCTTTCTCTCTGGAATGCGTTTAAGAATTAATTGCTAGTCATCTGTGGTCCTCAAACACTTTATGCCTCCTTATTTATAACATTTGTCACACTGTATCAAAGCCATTTGTTTACATCTTTGTCTTCTGCAAAATTCTAGAGTAAATTGCAATTTATTCAGTGCTCGGCACACAGCTGACTCTCAGTAAATGTCTACTGAATTGGATAGGATTGATTTGAATAATTATTATGTGTGTACCTGTCTTGAAAGATAAAGTCTATGTCGATACAATTCTTTAGGTATATCACCTGGTAACTAACCAGTATTGGCTCTTGTTAAAAGCTTATGATGAAGATGACAATGATGAAATATTTTTAATTTAAGTAAGTGGTCAGACTTCTTGAGTATATTATTAATAATTTAAGTTTCATTAACAATGAAAGAACTTAAATGTTTTGATAGAATGCCTATCATCAAAATAATTTTTTTTTTTTTTTTTTAACAGCTGGAGAAACCTTAAGCTCCCAGTCATCATTTTTCACCCCAGTTACCTGGTTCTCTTCATTAACTTAGGGCTGCCTGTTCTTTTACAGCTGGTTTGCCATCCACCCAGTCAGCATGAACAATAGCAATCACCTTGTAAACAGCGACAATGTGGGCTATGCCTCTTACCTTTTTGAGCAAGAGAAGAACAAAGGATATCTACCTGGAGAGGTGAGAATTTATGGCATTGAAAGCTTCATCTTAATTCATTGAATATCATCATTCATTCAGTGTTCAGAATAGCTGATTCAAATCTTCAGAGGAAAGTGTCATCATGGATGCCACATACTGACATGCTTGGATAGAAAGAATTCTCCATCCTCCCTAAGAAAAAATTTAAATGACCGTTAGCTTTGTGTCAAATACTACTGATGTGATGATTTCATAAAGTTACAATTAGTTGGATAAGGAAGGGCAAATTAATATATAATAACTTTTGCCATATATAATTTTTGATTAACTTGGAAATATGATAAACTGTGTTGTGTTTATATCTCTTGTTTTCAGAGATATAAAATTATTAAGCACCTTCTTAATGGTATAGGAATCTGAATGAGGACAGGGAATGAGTCCTTTTCTGTGGTCCAGACTTCCCTCTTAATTTCCTTTCAAGGAATTTCTACTTTCCTGCAATATGGCCTAAGTCAGAGACAACCGTAATCCATTAGAGTTGTCTTTGTAACTTTGAAATGTAGTGAGTGATGGGATCAGAGTTGGGGGTGTCCAGGAACCCAGTCCATGTACTCCAGGAAACTCGTCAGCTTTGTGTAAATTACCGACTGCAGATATTTGGCGAGGAAGGACCCTGCTCTGCTTGACCCCAGCATCTAACCCCTAATTGCAGAAGAATATATGATGGGATGAGAACCCCAGGCCCTCGCCTAGAATAAGTGTTCTGTTACAAGATATTGTGTTGGCCAAAAAGTGCCTTCAGGTTTTTCTGGCGATGTTATAGGAATATTAGCCCATGAACATCTGGTCTGATTTTTTAGCTCCTTTGTTGACAAATCTCTATTTTTTTCATTTTAGCCTGTGTTTTAGGGAAAAGAAAGGAGTTTCCCATTATCTTTTTAGTATAAAAAAAGACACATAATCTCCTATATTTGATTATCTCTTTCCCTAAGAAAATTTAAGAATTTAAGGTAGAATTGTAAGTCCAGTTGGTTGAGGTTAAGGTCTTACCCTACTCTATAAGGTTTTGTGTTGTTATTTCAGGTTGAAAAGATAGAGAAAATATACACAGAGGGCACGTCTGGGTGGTGGAGGCTATGTTTAGGTTCAGTTGTGCAACAGAAAAATCTGGACTGGCTCTTTACTTTTTAAGCCAATAGGCTATTTATTTTTAAAGGGAAAATGGATATCTGAGCTCCAGGTACAACACCAGACACTAGATTGATGAGTCAGCATTTTATAACTCGTTGCACACTGTATTTCTTGTCAAAATGTTGCTGTTTGAGACACAAATTTGAAACTCTCCTACTTGAAATAGCTTTATTGATAACTGGAATATCACAAGTAATAACACGTATGCTGACGGCAATGTGAGCCTTTTCAGAAATAAAAAATTCTCACAGAATATTGTACATCCTCCTTTTGTCGTATGCAGATGATTTTGAATAGTTCACCAGAGTGGGTTGAATGTTTGCCTTTTTAATGAACTCATTGTGGTAAATAAGAAAGAATAGGCTTTTCTCACCTTCGGAGATGGCCCACACTCTGTCTGTGGAGTGTGTTTCTCTCTCAATAAATCCACTTCTCACCTATCACTTTGTCTCTCACTGAATTCTTTCTGCGATGAGACATCAAGAACCTGAGCTTCATTAAGTTCTGAAACCAGTTGTTCTACAGGAACTGAGACCCCCACTCAGGTGGAGGATGGCGACTACCTGCTGAGCACAAGCACTAGACCCCAGACTGTTTGGAACCAGAAAGTTGATGATTAAGATTCCTAAAACACCACACTGCTACTTCACAACATATCAGTGAGAAGAAAGTCATGAATCCTGCAGCCTTCACCCCCAAATGTTGCCTTTAAAAATGCTCCCCTGAAAGCCATTGGGGAGTTTGGGTCTTTTGATCATGAGCTGCCTGTTCTCCTTGCTTGGCCCTGAAATTAAAAAAAAAAAAAAAGAAAGAATAAACGGCAACTGGATGTTTCTTTTGGCAGGGACCGTATGTAGCGGCTTTTGCTTCATCGAACCTGGGAGATGTGTCCCCCAATATTCTTGGCCCACACTGCATCAACACGGGAGAGTCTTGTGATAATGCCAATAGCACTTGTCCCATCGGTGGGGTAGGTAATAATGACGTGAAATCTGTTTTTGCATCTCAAGTACATTTTATGTTTAACTATTCAACATTCATGTACAATTATGTTCTCCTCAAGTATACTCTGACCTACTTACTGCTAGCATTTGCTCTTCTCAAAAGCACCCACTAAATTGTGATTGAGTAAAATTGTAGTTTTCCATTTGATTGTTAAATTTTTTGAATGGTAAGACAATTTAGTAAATGTCAGAGATTAAATATCCTTCCCCAAAATTGGACAGCCTGAAACATTTTTCCTTGGCATTTCTGAAGTCACAATTTAGTATAAAAACTGCCTGCCTGAGACATTTCTCAGTGATTATAAAGTCTATAGGGTTTTCTAAAAATACAAGGTCAGAATTCTTTTTCCTTTCTTATAAATTACAAACAAAACAATCTTGGTGTAAAAACTCAAACCACATGGGAAGCATAAAGAGCAGTAAAAAGTGAAAGTCCCTGTTCACCTCCTTCCCCTCTACCCTCTCCCTTTCCCCAAAGTTACCACTCTCACTCCTCTTCATATGTTTATGTGTTCATGAACAACATTCTATACCTTATTGATTTTTTTATTGGTATAGGATTTGAGTTTTCTACCTAATTTGTCTTAAAAAAATCTCTTTATGACTATATACAATTCTATGTGATAAGTTTTAAAGGTAGCAAGTAAGGCTGTCCTCCCATCTTCATTTAGATTTTTGCAACTTTGACATGAGCAGCAGATTCTAGCTTCTGGGTTCTTATTCTTTGTGTTTATACGGTATTTCACCTGCCATATTGCTTTTATTAAACACTATTCCTGGGCTATTTATTTTATCCCAGTCAACCCCACTCAATGAGAAATATAGTTTTAACAATTATACTTTTCCATTGTATATTACTATTTTTATATAGAAAGTCTTCATACACCAGAAACTAACATAACATTGTAAATCAACTATACTACAATGAAAAAAAGTCTTTGTTACCATTCACTTCCAAAATTTTTACACATCATTAATTCACATTAGATTTGAGGATTACTTGTTAAATTCCAAAATTCACAGATGAAATGGTTAAATAAATTATAATACTTATTTGCAATAGAATATTATGCATCAGCTTCATGTCTTATGTTGGAATACTTAATGTGGGAAAGAGCTCATAATACTAAGGAACTCAGGGTTTAGTATTGCATATTCATCATGACTGCAGTTTTGAGAATAAATGTATCATAGTAAAAAGACAAAATGAAACACACTGGTATGTTAACCACGATTTTCTCTTTTTGGCACTAGTATAGGCAGTTTTCTATTTATTTTTTGTTCATTATTTTAATTCTATTTATACTTTTTAATACTTTTTCTACAATAAGTATATTTTACTTTATAATCAGAAAAAATTACAGCAAAATCATACCCCCTTCCACAACACAATTCAGTTTCTCTTCCTTTCCCTTTGTGTTGGATTAGCTTCCCTCATGTCTGCAAGATACCAGTCATCAGTGAGGAAGGTGTGTGCTTTTTTCTCTCATACCCAGTAGGAGAGAGAGCGAGCCTCTCTTCCAACCACGGAATAAGAATTCTCTTTAGTCTGACTGTCAATTTATGTCACATGTCCATCCCTGGACCAAAACAGTTGCTGGAGAAATGGTATGTGTTGATTGGCTTAAGCTGGGTTCCAGACCAATCTTTGGCAAAGCCTAGGGAATTTCCATAATCACCTTAGACTTATTTGGAATGAGGAATGGGATCACTGCAAGGAGAGGGATGGCTTTCTGAACAAAACCAGAAAACGCTTGAGAAAAAGAAAGAGGGAAATGGATAAATGTTGCCGTGTCTTCTGCTTTAATGTGGTTTCTTTAAAAATTTTTTTAAATTTAGAAAATAGCTTTAATGCTTTTTAGAAAAATGATATATGGTTGTTAAAAATACACACAGGGCTTCCCTGGTGGCGCAGTGGTTGAGAGTCCGCCTGCCGATGCAGGGGACACGGGTTCGTGCCCCAGTCTGGGAAGATTCCACATGCCGCGGAGCGGCTGGGCCCGTGAGCCATGGCCACTGAGCCTGCGCGTCCGGAGCCTGTGCTCCGCAACGGGAGAGGCCACAGCAGTGAGAGGCCCGCGTACCGCAAAAAAAAAAAAAAAAAAAAAAAAAAATACACACAATATTGAAAAGTTCAGAAAATGAAACTTATGTAAAGGAGCACCCCTTAATTCCACAATTAACCTGTGAAAATTTTAATAAACATCCTTCCAGACAACTTTTTTTTTTTTCAAAGAAGATGTTGGGGGTAGGAGTTTATTAATTAATTTATTTATTTTTGCTGTGTTGGGTGTTCGTTTCAGTGGGAGGGCTTTCTCTAGTTGTGGCAAGCGGGGGCCACTCTTCATCGCGGTGCGCAGGCCTCTCACTATCGCGGCCCCTCTTGTTGCGGAGCACAGGCTCCAGATGCGCAGGCTCAGTAGTTGTGGCTCACGGGCCTAGCCACTCCGCGGCATGTGGGATCCTCCCAGACCAGGGCTCGAACCCGTGTGCCCTGCATTAACAGGCAGATTCTCAACCACTGCGCCACCAGGGAAGCCCCCCAGACAGCTTTTTATGCACCTGTACACATATATATGTACAGTTTTACATAGATGGGATCATATTGTAATGCTGTTCTATACCCTGCTTCCTTATTTCCAGTAAATATACTTTAAAACATTATTTAAACTAACTTCGTAATCTTTATTTTTAAGTACCATAATTTGGTTAACCAATCCCCTACTGATGAGTATTTTCTTTCCTTTCCTGCTTTTCTCCTCGTACAGTCTCTCTCTTCTTATTTTCTTCCTTCATATAAGCATGCTATGGTCACTATGCTTGTCATATATTTTTTCACATGTGTGAGTTTCACCTTAGGACAGATTCTTAAAAGTGAGTCTGTTCTTTTTTTTCAAAGCACCTCTAATATACACTACACATTGCTCAAATACTCTCAATCACGTTTCACTCTCAATTGGGGAAAGTGACACTTTCCCCAAACTCCTCCAGCAGGTTTGTCAATCTTTCAGTTTTTTCTAGCACAAATGTGAAGAGTTCTCTCTTCGTAGTTTAAATTTAGTAGTTTAAATTCATTAAGATTGAACTTATTATAACGTTGAATGGCCATTTACATATACATTTTGTGTGTGTGTGTGAATCACCTATTTCATCTGCATCCATGGTGTTATCCATTAGGATGCTTTTTTTTTTTTTGCTTTTATTTTTTTCCAGCTTTATTGGGATATATTGACATCCAACACTGTCTAAGTTTAAGGTATACAATGTGATGAGTTTTACTACAAATAAGAGAATACCCAACTCAATATGAATGAATCAAAATGTATTAATAAGGGTATTTTTTTTCTTGCTGACTTTTTAAAGCTCGTAATATATTAAAGTCTTAGTTTGTCATAAACTGCAAACTCATCCCTCAACACCCCATTTATCAGTTATCTTTCAGTCTTATGTTTCCCCCCCCCCCGGTATGGATGTTTAAACTGTCAAACTGTGTTCCATATAATTTTTAGAAGGGCCTTTCACATCGTTAGACTTTAGAATATATTCATCCATATTTTCTTTTAATACATTTTGGGTGCCATTTATAATATTTAAGTATCCGATCAGTCGCAAATTTTTCTGGTTTAAGAAGTAAAATATAGAGCCAGATGTATTTACTGATTTTTTTTTTCCAGAGGGTCAGCTAGTTGTTCCAATATAATTTTAACTGAGTTTCAATTGAAGGCAATTATGAGCAAGCGCCATAGGCAGGAACCAGCAAAGAGAAAGATGTGCAGCAAATGGAAAGGCCTGGATTTAGGTAATAGCTCAGATATTAGCTACCTGTATAATCTTCAGTAAATCTAACCCAGCTGAGCCTCAGTTTCCTTATTTTTAAAAGTAAGTTTCTAGAATAGAGGATTTCTAGCAACATTCATTGCTCTAATTCCGTGAATGATTTTGCTTCTCATAATCTGTAAATTAAGAGAACACCTGAAAAGAAATGCTGGAATGTGGCTTTAAAAAATTCTATTTGCTTAGATTCACTTGTCATTTTCCATTCCCTAAAAGAATCGCTTATTTCACTAAGAACACATCTTGTGTCATTTTGTTCCAGCCTAGCATGTGCATTGCTATGGGACCTGGGCAGGATATGCTTGACAGCACACAAATCATAGGACGGATAATATATGAGAAAGCAAAGGTAAGCTGTGGGCCTGCTTCTTTCATCTTCATTCAAAACTATGCTTTAAAATCCACTGACATTGTTCATCAGGAAGCCCGTAATTGTAAGGAAGACAGCAGGAGCTTAAGCTGCACCAGGGAGTCTGGAAGACTGAATGCTGTTTATTGTCAACCAGGAAGGTTGTTTTCACAAACCACACAGGAACCTCTCTGTGACTGCTTGTGTCTGGCTTCTTATGGGAAGAACATTTAAAAGAAAGTGATCAGGAAACATTCTCTTTCAGCCAGAATGCTTGCTTCAGGTGGTTGGATGATAGATTGTAAAGTTTTCAATTCATGTGGTATGACCAGATATAACCAGACTGACCCAAATTCTCTGAAGTCTCTCAGGCCTTGGCCTGCCAAGTCACCTGACCATTTCTTTCTTTAAAAAAAAAAAAATTTTAATTAATTAATTAATTTTTGTCTGCGTTAGGTCTTCGTTGCTGCACGCGGGCTTTCTCTAGTTGCAGCGAGCAGGGGCTACTGTTCGTTGCGTTGCGGGGTTCTCACTGCGGTGGCTTCTCTTGTGGAGCACTGACTCTAGGCGCGCGGGCTTCAGTAGTTGTGGCACACGGGCTCAGTAGTTGTGGCTCGCGGGCTCTAGAGTGCAGGCTCAGTAGTTGTGGAGCACGGGCTTAGTTGCTCTGCGGCATGTGGGATCTTCCCGGACCAGGGCTCGAACTCGTGTCCCCTGCATTGGCAGGAGGATTCTTAACCACTGCACCACCAGGGAAGCCCTACCATTTCTTAACTTTTCCTTCGGTGACAAGGTAAAGCTGAGTGGCACCACTGCCAATTCTTGCAATTTGGATTCAAATTAGTCCCTGGTCTTTTTTGATATGGAAAGATCATCCATCTTACATTTTCCTTTCTTTTTAAAAGATTTTTTGATGAAGAGAGAATCTGGTCTCCAGTGAGCTTACTACAAGTTACTCTACCCTCCTTCCTCTTCTAAATTTTATCTTCCATTTTGCTTACATATTTTGTATCAGCTTCTATGGAGACATTTCTGATGGAAAAAACAAAAGATAGCTTTGGGCTGAGCCATCTCTGACAGAGATAGCTAAATCTCTTCGTTTTTATAGCTTACCCATACCTTTAGTGAGTGTGGGCTTGAGAGAGGGTGTGTGTGTAAATATTTTGTCTCAAGGGTTCTAAAATGTTTCAGGAGCAATTAAGGAAGAACAAAAACACCTTGAAAACATCAGACACCAGCCAACCTAATTGCTGCAGTTTCTTTTTAATTACTGTGGTATTATCAGTGGATTGTTCTAAATTAACAGATTCTATTTAGGGTGTGCACCCCTGACACAATCTGGCGTCAGAAATTTTGTTACCATTCTGAGCCCAGTCGACATAGAGATTTGTCCCACATTCTGGATTCTCTTCTCAGCAAGGCACAACTTCCCTCTTAATGAGGAGACGCAGGCTGCAGCTGGTGTTACTGACAACTTGAGCGTTCCCATGTGGCTGTGGAAACTGACATGGCAATAGAGTAGAAATGAGTTAGGTGTCAGGCAAAGGCATTGGTGCTGAAGCAGGGTTTGCCTCTACTGTATGATACAGTTCAATACAAACAAACCTTCCTAAATATGTTTTGACTCACAGTGCCCCTAAGATTAAAAAAGCATCAATTGACCATACTGGAAAAAAAAAGAACATCCAAAGGTGAACAGTGGGTGGGGGAACAGATGCAGATGAAGTGGGTCCTGAAGACTTTCAAGCCCCCCTTTGGCACCAGCCCTGCCAGAGGACTACAAGGACTGTGAGAGGGAAAACTCCATGAGAATCCCCATGGAGGCGCCCTTGTTCTGGCAAAGAAGGTAATTTGGCCCACCTACTCCTAACCTTAAATTTTCTTGGCTGTCTTTCTAGCGAGATTGGAGCATTTGTACCATAGCCTGCATCACTGGAATTTCATATTTGTGGGAAATAGACACAGATCAATGGTCTCAGGGCCTTCAAGTTTCTGGGAAGCTACAGGGGGTTTGGTGGAGAGATGCGCATGCTCTGTCTAATCGGACAGCAAAACAAAACTTGACTGAAAGACTCTTTTCCAAATTGGCACTTCTTAGGTACGGTTGCTGGTATTCATTTTAGCTCTTTTGCTTTTAATGGTAAGGCTGTGTGTGTTTTCTAGGAACTGTATGCCTCCGCCTCTCAGGAGGTAACTGGGCCACTGGCTTCAGCTCATCAGTGGGTGAATATGACGGACGTCACCGTCTGGCTCAATTCTACACACACAGTAAGTGTCACTGAGTCACACTGATTATGCCACAAGGGTAAAGTTCTGGGCTGATCTCATTATTGAAGTTCAACTTCTGTTTCTTTTTCTGTTTATGTTTCATTTTTGTTTTGTTTTTTTCAATTTTTTCCTTTAGGCAAAAACATGTAAACCAGCCTTGGGCTACAGTTTTGCAGCTGGCACGATTGACGGATTTGGAACCCTCAACTTTACGCAGGGTGAGGTGCAGTCTGATGTGATTTATGGTTCCAGGTTCTGAACTTCAGGGTTCTGTTCCCTAACAAGGTTTAATGTAACCAATACATTTACTATTTTTATTTTTTAAATTTGGTGGTATGCAGGCTTTCCAGGTTTGTACATGATTTCTCAGGGGTAGGTATCTTTCATAATTTAGCTTTCCACTGATTCAAGTAGAATCAGAGATTCTCTTTGCATTTCAATCTATGAAAGAATAGTTTTAGGGCTTCCCTGGTGGCGCAGTGATTGAGAGTCCACCTGCCGATGCAGGGGACACGGGTTCCTGCCCCCGTCTGGGAGGATCCCACATGCCACGGAGCGGCTGGGCCCGTGAGCCATGGCCTCTGGGCCTGCGTATCTGGAGCCTGTGCTCCGCAATGGGAGAGGCCACAGCAGTGAGAGGCCCGCGTACCGCAAAAAAAAAAAAATAGTTTTAAATTGGGCTGGAGCCTGGGGTGGAGTTGGAGTGGTGCAGAGTGGGAGTGTCATTGTAACTTCGACAGTATGAGTTGGCCCTTCCATCTGGTTGTTAGTGTCTCTTTCCCAGATTCCTTTATTGGAGCCCAGATTCCTCAGAACAGAAGCTTTTAGGAACCTAAAGCATGTGGTCCTGGGTCTTCTTCCTGTGTGTATTTCCATGAATTTATAACTGATTATTATAGGTTTTATACTTTTATCCTGATTATCACTGTGATAACATGCACTGGCAAGTAGAGAAAGTTAAAAAAAAATTGAAGAGTATCACCTACAGGCAATATTTTGGCTTATTTCATTCTTGTCTTTTGTATATATATATATATATTTTGGAACCATTAGTTAAATTAATAAATACAGTTGTAATGTGATATAGTTGGCATCATCTTCCCTGGTAATATTTCATCTAGTTTGGTCTACTGTTCTAAAATAAATAATTTTTAACAGGTTTATTGAGATATAATTCACAAAACATAAAATTCACCCATTTAAAGTGTATAATTCAGTGGTTTTTTGGTATATTCACAGATATGTGCAGCCATCACTACAGTCAATTTTAGAGCATTTTCATCACCTCAGAAAGAAACCCTGTACTCTTTAGCTAGTACAACACAGTCTCCGTCTCTCCCAGACCTAAGCAACCACTAATCTCTCTATCTCTATATTTTCCTGTTCTGGACATTTCATATAAATGGAATTGTAAAAAAAAAAAAGTGACATTTTGCATTGGCTTCTTTCACTTAGCATCATGTTTTCAAGGTTCATCCAAGTAGTAACATGAATTAGTATTTCATTACTTTTTTTTCTTTTTAAAAAATTGTTTTATTGAAGTATAGTTGATTTCAACGTTGTGTTAATTTCTGCTGTACAGCAAAGTGATTCATTTATACATATCATACATTCTTTTTCATATTCTTTTCCATTGTGATTTATTACAGGATATTGAATATAGTTCCCTGTGCTATACAGTAGGACCTTGTTGTTTATCCATTCTTTGTATAATAGTTTGCATCTGCTAATCCCAAATTCCCAGTCCATCCCTCCCCCACCCTCCCTCTCCCTTGGCAACCACAAATTTTGTTCTCTATGTCCGTGAGTCTGTTTTTGTTTTGTAGATAAGTTCATTTATGTTATATTATGACTGAATAATATTCCACTGTATGGTTTTACCAGATTTTGTTTATGCATTCCTCAGTTGATGGACATTTGGGTTGTTCCACTTTTGGACTATTAGGAATAATGCTGCTATAAATATTCATGTCCAGGCTTTTGTGTGAGCATATGATTTCATCTCTCCTCTTTGGTATATGCTTAGAAGTAGAATTGCTGGATGATATGGTAACTCTATGTTTAATAATTTGAGGAACTACCAGACTATTTCCAAATTGTTGCACAATTTTACATTCTCATCAGTAGTTCTGAAGGTTCTGATTTTTCTACATCCTCACCAATACTTATTTTTATCTTCCTTTTTGATTCTATCTACCCCCTGGGTGTGGAGTGGTATCTCATTATGGTTTTGATTTGCATTTCCCTGAAGATTAGTGATATTGAAAACCTTTTCATGTTTATTGGCCATTGAGTTTCTTCCTTGGAGAAATGTCTACTCATATATTTTTCTTATTTTTAAATTGGGCTACTTGTCTTCTCATTACTGAGTTGAAAGAGTTCCTTATGGGTCCCATATATGCTCTAGGGATGCCCGCTAGCTGGGCTGCTTGGGCCCTTCTGTTGTGGTGTGCTGACTACTGTGGGTGGTCTCATAGGCTTGGCTCTACCACCCGCCCCGGGTCTGGTTGGTTGCCAGGCCCTGCCTTGTGCAGAGTCTGCTGGCCACTGCTTGGTGGGACTGGGTCATGAGGCAGCTGGCTGCAGACCCACAGGTGGCCCCTGGGCTACTGCTAGCTCACTGGTGGGCAGAGCTGGAGTCAAGGAGATCCTGGGCTGGTGTCTTCCCACTGGTGGGTGAAGCTAGGTCCTGGGGCTAGTGCCAGCCCAACTGGCAGGAAGAGCTGAGTCCTGGGGTCTGGCTACAGGGCCCAGGGTCCCAGAGCTGGTGTCAGACTGCTGGTGGGTGAGGCTGGTTCTTGACATGGCTGGCTGCAGGGTCCAGGATGTCCTAAAGCTTGTGTTGGCTTGCTGGTGGGCAGGGTCAGAGCCCAGCTAGTCCCAGAGCTGGTGCTGGTCTGCTGATGGGTGGACTGAGTCTACAGGCAGCAGGGGTACCGTTGTCCTGAGGCTGGTGTCCGCCTCACTGGTGTGTGCGGCCTGAACCTGCATCCTCTGGTGGGCAGGGTTGTGTCCAGGGGTGGCTGTGGGTTCAGAGGGTGTCTTAAGGCAGCTTGTCTACTGGTGGATGGGACTGTGTCCCCACCCAGTTAGTTACTTGGCTTGAAATGTCCTAGTACGGGTGCCTGTGGGTTGGTGGGCATGGGCACAGCTGGGTCCTGGAGCTAATAAGCTAGAGGGAGGATCCAAAATAGTATGTGGTAGAATGAGCTCCTAAAAATGGCTGCCACCAGTGTCTGTGAGCTCCAATTGACCACTGTCTCTCTGGGAGACTCTCCAAGATTAGCAGGTAGGTCTAACCCAGGCTCCTTTCAAATTATTGTTTCTGAGCTGGGTCTCGGAGCATGTGAGATTTTTGTGTGCACGCTTTATTAGTAGAATCTCCATTTCCCACAGCTCTTTGGGTCTCCCGCAAGTAAGCCCCACTGGCCTTCAAAGCCAAAAGTTCTAGTGGCTCATCTTCCTGGAAGAGAAATGCTGGGCTGGGGACACTGATGTGGGGCTCAATACCTTTGCTCCTTGGGGAGATGCTCTGAAATTGTAATTATTTTCCTGTTGATGGGTCACCTACCCAGAGGGCATGGGTCTTGACTACCTATATCACTGTGGTTCTTCTTTATATCTTTAGTTATAGAAGATCTTTTATGGTAGGTTCTGGTCTTTTCCATCAATAAGTGGTCTGTAAATAGTTGTTATTTTGGTGTGGCCATGAGAGGAGGTGAGCTCATGGTCTTTCTACTCCACCATTTTGGCTGATCTCCCTAGTGTGGGTTGTGTTTCCACCTTCTTCATTGTGTCCTTTTAAGCACAAAAAGTCTTAATTTTGATGAAATCAAAATGGTCTATTTTTGCTTTTGTGTCTCATGCTTTTGGTGTCATACTTAAGTATCCTTTGCTAAATTTGATGTCATGAAAACCTACCCGTTTTCTTCTAGAAGTTTTATGGTTTTAGCTCTTATATTTAGATCTTTGAGCTATTTTGAGTTAGCTTTTATATATGGTGTAAGGTAACAATCCACCTTCATTCTTTTCCTTGTGGCTATCCAGTTATTACAGCACCATTTGTTGAAAGGCTATTTTTTTTAACCCATTGAGTGGGCTTGGCACACTCATTGAAAATCAGTTGACCATAGATTCATGGTCTTATTTCTGGATTCCCAATTCTATTCCGTTGATCTGTGTTTATTTTTTGTGCTAGTATCACCCTGTAAAAAAAGAAAAATCATTCCTTTTTTATAGCTAAGTAGTATTCCATGGTTCGTATCACCCTTTCTTGATTACTATTGCTGTGTAGTAAGTTTTGAAATCAGGATATATGAGTCCTCCTACTTTGTTCTCCTTTTTCAAGATTGTTTTTGCTATTCTGAGTCCTTTGCAATTCTATTTAAATTTTAGAATCAGTTTGTCAACTTCTACAAGGAAGTCAGCTGAGATTCTGATTGCAATTGTATTGAATCTGTAGATTAAATTGAGGAGCACTGTAATCTTAACAATTTTAAGTCTTCTAATCCTTGAACATGGATGTTTTCCTATTTATTTAGGGCACGGAGTAAAGGGAGAACTCTCCTGTGCTATTAAATTGGTATATCACATTTATTTATTCACATTTTTTGAACCATTCTTGCATCCCAGGAATAAATCCCATTGATCATGGTGCATGATCATTTTAATGTGCTATTGAATTCAGTTTGCTAGTATTTTGCTTGGGATTTTGGCTTCTATATTCATCAGAGATATTGGCCTTTTTTTTTTTTTTTTCTCATAGTGCCCTTATATGGCTTTGGTATCAGGGTAATGTTCGCATCATAAAGCAAATTTGAGAGTATTCCCTCCTCCTTAATTTTTGAGAAGAGTTTGAGAAGGACTGGCATTAATTCTTCCATAAATGTTTGGTTGAATTCACCAGTAAAACCATCTGATCCTAGTCTTTTTTTGTTAGGAGGTTTCTGATTACTGATTCAATCTTCTTACTCATTATTAGTCTGCTTAAAGTTTTCTATTTATTCATGATTTAGTCTAGGAATTTCTAGGAATTTCCCCATTTCTTCTAGGTTATCCAATTTGGTGGTGTATAATTGCTTATAGTCATCTTTTTGTATTTCTGAGGTGTCATTTGTAATGTCTTACCTTTCATCTCTAATTTTTTGAAAAATTTGAGGCTTCTCTCTTTTTTTTCTTAGTTAGTCTAACTAAAGGTTTGTCAATTTTGTGTTTTCAAAAACCAGCTCTTCACTTTGTGGGTTTTTTTCTATTGTTTTTCTGGTCTCTATTTTATTTATTTCTACTCTGATCTTTGTTATTTCTTTTCGTCTGTTAACTTTGTGCTTAGTTTGTTCTTTTTCTAGTTCCTTGAGGTGTAAAGTTAGGTTGTTTTTTTGAGATCTTTCTTAGTTCTTAATGTAGGGATATATCACAATAAACTGCACTCCCAGAACTTATTTTGCTCTATACAGTAAGTTTTTGGTATATTGTATTTCCATTTTTGTTTTGTTTGTTTTGAGGTATTTTTGATTTCTTTGACCCATTAGTTGTTCAGGAGTATGTGTTTTAATCTTCACATATCTGTGAATTTTCCAGTTTTCCTGTTACTGATTTTTAGTTTCATGTCTTTGTGGTCAGAAAAGATAGTTGGTATGATTTCAATCTTCTAAATTTGCTGAGGCTTCTTTTGTGACCCTACGTGATCAATACTGGAGAATGTTTCATGCACACTTGAGAAGAATGTGTTTTCTACTGTTGTTGGGTAGAATGTTCCATATGTGTCTTTTAGGTCCCGTTGGTCTAAGATATGATTCAAGTCCAATGTTTCCTTGTTGATTTTCTGTGTGGATGATCTAACCACTTTTGAAAGTGGGCCATTGATGTTCCCTACTATTATTATATTGTTATTTATTTCCCAGTGCTTATAAAAGTTATATTTACATTATACTGTTAGTCTATTAAGTGTGTGATAACATTATGTCTTAAAAATGTACATTCCTTAATAAAAAATACTTTTATTGCTAAAAATGGTAACCATCAGCAGAGTTTTCAAGGAGTCATAATCATAATCTTTTTGCTGGTGGAGGGTCTTGCCTTGATGTTGATGGCTGCTGACTGATCAGGGTGGTGGTCGATGAAGGTTGTGGTGACTGTGGCAATTTCTTAAAATAAGACAATGATGAAGTTTTCTGCATTGATTGACTCTTTCACAAGTGATTTCTCTGTAGCATGCAATGCATTTTATAGTACTTTACCCACAGTGGAACTTCTTTCAAAATTGGAGTCAGTTCTGTCAAACCCTGCCACAGCTTTATCAACTAAGTTTGCATGACATTCTAAATCCTTTGTTGTCATTTCAGTGGTCTTCAGAGCATCTTCACCAGAAGATTCCACCTTAAGAAATCACTTTCTTTGCTCATTCATAAGCAGCAACTCCTCATTTGTGAAAGTTATCATCATGAGATTGCAGCAGTTAAGTCACATCTTTAGGCTTTGCTTTTAATTCTAGTTCTCTTGCTGTTATCACCACCTCTTCAGTTACTTCCTCAACTGAAGTCTTGAACCCCTCAAAGTCATCCATGAGAGCTGAAATAACTTTTTCCAAGCCCTTGTTAATGTTGATATTCTGCCCACTTTCCATGAACCATGAATGTTCTTAATGGCATCTAGAATGGTGAATCCTTTCCAGGAAGTTTTCCATTGACTTTTCTAAGATCCATCAGAGGAATCACTGTTCATGGCAGCTATAGCCTTATGAAGTGTATTTCTTAAATAATAAGACTTGAAAGTCAAAAGTACTCCTTGATCCACAGGCTTCAGAATGGGTATTGTGTTAGCAAGCATGAAAACAACATTAATCTTGTACATCTTCTTCAGAGCTCTTGGGTGACTTGTGCATTGTCAGTGAGCAGTAATATTTTGTTTGTTTGTTTTGTTTTGTTTTTTGCGGTACACGGGCCTCTCACTGTAGTGGCCTCTCCCGTTGTGGAGGACAGGCTCTGGACGCGCAGGCTCAGCGGCCATGGCTCACGGGCCTAGCCGCTCCGCGGCATGTGGGATCTTCCCGGACCGGGGCACGAACCCGTGTCCCCTGCATCGGCAGGCGGACTCTCAACCACTGCACCACCAGGGAAGCCCAAGCACTAATATTTTGAAAGGAATCTTTTCCTGAGCAGTAGATCTCAACAGTGGTGTTTAAATATTTAGTAAACCATCTTGTCAACAGACAGGCTGTCATATAGGCTTTGTTGTTCCATTTATAGAGCACAGGCAGAGTAGATTTAGCACAATTCTTAAGAGCCCTAGGATTTTCAGAATGGTAAATGAGCATTGGTTTCAGCTTAAAGTGACCAGCTATGTTTATCCCTAACAAGAGAGTCAGCCTGACATTGACTTCTCCTCTCTAGCTAAGAAAGTCCAAGATGGCATCTTATTCCAAAAGAAGATTGTCTTGCCTACGTTGAAAATCTGTTTTTAGTGTAACCACCTTCATTCATTATCTTGGCTTATTCTTCTGGCTAACTTTCCTCAGCTTTTACATTAGCACTTGCTGTTTCACCTTGAACCTTTATGTTATGGAGATGGCTTCTTTCCCTAAAGCTCATAAACCAACCTCTGCTACCTTCAGAGTTTTCTTTTGCAGCTTCCTCACCTCTCTCAGCCTTCATAGAATTGAAGAAATTTAGGGCCTTGCCCTGAATTAGGCTTTGGCATAAGGGAATGTTGTGGCTGGTTTGCTCCTCTATCCAGATAATTAAAACATTCTCCATATCAGTAATAAGGCTGTTTCACTTTCTTATTTGTGTGTTCGCTGGAATAGCACTTTTAATTTCCTTCAAGAACTTTCCTTTGCATTCACAATTTGGCTGACTATTTGGTGCAAGAGATCTAGCTTTTGTCATATCACAGCTTTCAACATGTCTTCCTCACTAAGCTTAATCATTTCTAGCTTTTGATTTAAAATGAGAGATGTGCGACTCTTCCTTCCACTTGAATACACAGAGGCCATTGTAGGGTTATTAACTGGCCTAATTTCAATATTGTTGTGTCTCAGGGAATAGGGAGGCCTAAGGAGAGGAAGAGAGATGGAGGGACAGCCAGTCAGTGGAGCAGTCAGAACGCATACATTTATCAATTAAGTTTTCTGTCTTAGATGGATGTGGTTGGTAGTGCTGCCAAACTATTACAGTAGTAACATCAAAGATCACTGATCAGAGATCACCGTAAGAAATATAACAATAATGAAAAAGTTTGAAATCTAGTGAGGATTACTAAAATGTGACGCAACGTCATGAAGTGAGCAATTGCTGTTGGAAAAATGGCACTGATCAACTTGCTCAATGCAGGGTTACCACAAACCCTCAGTTTGTAAACAAAACCCCAAACAAACAAACAGAAAAACACAATACCAGCAAAGTGCAAGAAAATGAGGTATACCTGTTCTTTCATATCTTTTATGGGCTATTAGTATCCTTGCATTTCAGCTTGAAGAACTCCCTTTGGCATTTTGTGTCTCATAATTCATGTAGGCTTTCTTCATTCTTTTTCATTTTTTTCACTTTAATTGAATAGTTCCTAATGATTTGTTTTGAGTTCACAGATTATTTCTTCTGCTTGATCAAATCTGCTGTTGATGCTCTCTACTGCATTGTTCATTTCCTTCATTGCCTTCTTCAGCTCCAGAATTTGTCTGGCTCTTTTTTATGGTTCTGCCTTTCTGTTGAACTCCCATTTTGTTCATAATTATTTTCTTGATTTTGTTAAGTTGTATATATTTGTTCTCTTGTAGCTTGCTGAACTTCTTTGACACAATTATTTTGAGTTCTTCTTTGACAGTTTCTAGATCTCCAATTCTTCGGGTCAGTTATTGGAAAATTATTGTATCCCTTTCGTGATGTCATGTTTCCTTGATTTTTGTTGTCTCTTGTAGAATTGCATTTGTCTGTGCATTTGATGGATCAGTCACCTCTTTCAGACTTTACAGAATGGTTTTGGTGGGGAAAGGGCTTCACCTTTGGGTGGCTGCAGAGACATTGATTGGGTGACTGTGGTTGTTCCAGCTCCAGGGCAGCCCAAGTGGCATAGTCTCCATGCAGCTCTGTCAGCTGAGGTCATCATTGGTGAAGATTGCATGCATCCTCAAAGGCCAGTACTAAGGGTATCTGCAGCTGCTGTGAGCGCTGTTGTGATCTTCAGTGGTGAAGTCTGCTGGGGACATCCTGACATCCTTTTCTCCCTTGGAGGATGTCATGGCCAAGGGCATCACTTTGGGTGCTATGTTTGGCTTCAGGTACATTCACAGTGGTGGTGGCACTGATGTCTGATATGTCGCATTCATGGAACAGTGACATACCTGAGATCTGGAGCTTGGGTGCTTGTGGAGCAACCATGCCTCCAGCGTCCAGGGCACTGGCTCACCAACAGCTCTGTGCCTGAGGTATGGGCAATGTGGAGCAGCCATGGAGCTGGGGACTAGAACACGTGCATTTGCAGAGGAAAGTGGTTCTGGGGTTCAGGTCCACTTGCAGTGGCTCCAGTGCCTGAGTTACAGGTACTTGCAGGGCAGCTGCAGGTCTGGGGTTTGGAGCTCAGGAAAACATAGCGTGGTCACAAAGTTGGGGTCTGAAACATGGGCGTACATGGAACACCCATGGCTCTGGGATCAGGGTCATGTATGGGTTTGGGGGTGGGGGACTGACAGCCCTGACTCCAGGGCAGTGGAACAGAAGCTTCTCATGAGGGAGGTACAGCATCACGTCTCTCTTCAGTGATCCATGGTAATCCATCATTGGTTACCTCAGTCATACAAGCTGCTGGTGTCTCTGTGGAGCAGTCTTCTGGGGTTTGCACTGACAAACAGGGTCCTCTTTCATGAAAGCTGTAGAGAGTCTGTTGCAGAGGCTGTTCAGGTTCTCAGTGGCAAGGGTTTCCAGGGCCTTCCACAGAGCAGAGGCCACTACAGCAAATGATGGCATCTGTTATGTGGCTGATACTGATATCTTCTGCCCTTCTTCGTTCCTAGCCATCTTGAGATGTCTCAGATAAGCCAACCTTCCCAGTGACCCTTTTCATGTGGTTATTCTGTTTTGCTCCACTGTGTTGCTGTAGGTTTTTAGTTGGACTCTTGAGCCCTCCCAGAGCTATTTTCTTTTGTGGATAGCTAATTATTGTATTCTGTGGGGAGATGAAAGCTGATATCTTCTACTTTGGTATCTTGCTGAGGTCATCTCCTTTCTTTATAAGGGCATTTAAAGCTATCAATTTCCCTACGGGAACTGCTTTCACTGCATTCTATAAGTTTTGATATACTGTGTCTTCATTTGCATTCATCCGAAACTGTTTTTATATTTTCTTTTGATTTCTTTTTTGACCATTAGCTATACATAATCATGTTGCTCAATTTCCACATATTTGTGAGTTTATCAAATTTTCTTCTGTTATTTATTTCTAATTTCATTACATTGTGGTTGAAAACATACTTTGTATTATTTATACTTTAAAACATTTATTGAAGTTTGTTTTATGGCCAGCATATGGTCTATTTTAGATAATGTTCCATATGCACTTGAGAAGAATACAAATTATGCTGTTGGTGGATGGAGCCCTTTGTTAGTATCTGTTAGGTCTAGTTGGCTTCTAGTGCTGTTCAAATTTTATACTTCCCTATTGGTCTTCTCACTCGTTGTTCTATCTGTTATTGAAAGTGAGTTATTGAAGTTCCAACTATTATTGTTGATTGTTTCTCCCTTCATTTCTGTCAGTTTTGTTTCATGTATTTTTGTACTCTGTTATTAGGTTCATATATGTTCATAGTTGTTATATTTTCCTAATGGATTATAGATTCTATGTTCTTAGGTTTTGTAGTTAACATAGCTTTTCCCCAGATTATGGGTGTTACGCTTGATGGTTGTTTTTATTGCTCGTGTGTGTGTGTGTGTGTGTGTGTGTGTGTGTGTGTGTGTGTGTGTGTGTGTGTACATAATTAAGTGGAGATTCAAGAGTGGGTCTTTAGAGACCACAAGTCAAACAACTGGTACTTCACGTTGGAGGTGTTTTTTTTTATAGTTTTCAAAATAAGAAAAAGGTGATTCAGTTCATAGACCTACATTTAATTATATCATATTTTTTATTTGCAAAATGGTTGAGAAAGAGCAATAAAAAAAATTAAGGTTGTAGAACATATATATTCTTTTATTCTGTCAACCACACTGAGGTCTAATTAAACAACGGCTCCTACTTTAGGATGTACAGGAAATCTTGCCTCTTCTATTATGCAACTGTTTGGAATCATTGAACAACAACCTCGATAAAATCTCTCAAAGTCCTAAAAGCATTGTTGTACAACATTTGTCAAAATGATGATATTTTTCAGAGGGTTGGAATCATATTAATCATAACATTCCTAATAGGGACAACAGTAGGTGATCCATCGTGGGACAGTATTCGGGATCAGGCCCTGGGCAAGCCATCTGAAGAAATCAAAGAATGCCAAAAACCAAAGCCAATCCTTCTTCATACTGGAGAGGTAATACATTTTGATTATCATGGTGAAATTAGTATATCATTAATTTTACATTTATGAATTATCAGATATGAATAGTAGCTCTGTGTTGAATAGTAGATCTGTGTGTTATTCAGATGTTCCCATACCAAATTTTTAATATTAAAAAATATGGATGCTATAAGTGTAACTCTAAGAAATAAGGGTTATGATTATTAAATACACTGACTTAGAGTTTTACATCTATAGTAAATAAATGAAGCAATTAGAACAGTGGAAAAGGAAGAATAAGAGTAACATTTTTCTTATTCAGGATTTGTTTATGTTGACTCCAGGATAGGAGTGAACACAGAATTCTTTGCAGAGAAAAACATCAGGTTATTTTCTCACAACTCAGGCAACATTATTAAGTAAAGCAATATTCTTTAAATACTCTTTGGAACATGGATTTTCATATTCATACAGTGTTCATACTATCATGGATTTTTGATGTAGAAAAAATTTTTAAATAGAGTTTTTTTCTAATATTTAATTAAAATTCTCCAGGAAGAAGAAAGAGAGGAAACAAAGGAATAGAGGGAAAGATTCTACTAATCTGAATATGGTAAAGGATAGATTCTCTTGGAGAAAACCTAAAAAGTAAGGCAAGACTTGGTAACTGAAGATGTAAAGTAAAAAGAAATCATTAACTTAAGCTATTCCAAATGATGGTAATTTCTTATTCATCTTGTATAAGGATAGTCACCATGGTAATATAGGAGAACACTTGGTTATCTATTACACATTGTGATTCCACAATGATAAATCCATTAGAAACTTCATTGATGAGAAAATAAGTCCAGGTTAATGGGACACTGGTATATAAGATTTACATCTTATTATTATTGAATAGATAGAATATTTAATACTACATGAATTAGAAAAGAAATATGATATTAGGATAAGACACCCCAAAACAGCTGGAAACATTTAAAATCCTTTAATAAAGGAACTTCTATGAGCAGCGTCAGTCTCTTGACGATAGAAAGAATAATATTCTTAACACAGTTTTCATGCTTTTGGTTCTTAGCTGTCAAAACCTCATCCCTGGCACCCAGATATAGTTGATGTTCAGATTATTACTCTTGGGTTCTTGGCCATCACTGCCATCCCTGGGGAGTTTACGTAAGTTCCTGTTTTTCTTTTTGTAGTTACACATGTAACTGTTGTGGATGTGTTTCTGTTGGGATCACTTCTTATCATGGGCAGATAATTCTGTACTGACTCCTTTGTATCCTACTGTGCTATGTTTGGCGACGGTGACAAATATTCCCACCCTCTTTTGGTGGGGCCTCTGAAGAATGAATCTCTCTCTGCCTGTTACTAGTGGGTAACTTGAAGTAAACAGAAAAATTTGAGAAGTTATCATTCCAATAAAATTATGCAGTGATTTATTATGTCAGTAGAAAGACTTTAAATAATATTAAAACATAGGGTCGTGAAACAATCGATTTAGGTATTAGAAGCATGGAAGCATATTTTAAATCCGCTCCTTATGCCATATTTCCTATCTTAGTAAGTAGCAATTTTTTATCTTTTCATTGCTCAGGCCCTAAATCTTAGAGTCATCCCTGAATTCTCTCTTTTTCAGTTTTCCCTGCTTTCAATCCTTCAGCAAATTCTGTATGTTCTATTCAACAGTTTCCATCATTCTTCCCCTCCCCACCCCCCAGCCCCAACCTGGGTCTAAGCCACCATTATCTCTCCCCTGGATTTTACTGCAATAACCTCCTGTCTCACCTTCTTGCTTCTCCCTCACTCCTCTATAGTCTTTCCTCAACATTATAGCCAGAGTAATCCCTGTAAAGCATAAGTCAAATCACGTCACTACTCAAAACCTTTCAATGGCTTCTAACTCTCCAGAGAAATTCTCAAACGCTTGTAATATCCGACAGGGCCCTATGTGATCCTCTCTTCAGCAAGCTCTCTGATCTGATTTCATACCACTCCCCCTTGATCACCCCTGCTGCAGCCACCTTGGCTTCAGTGCCGTTCCCAGACTACCAAGCACGCTTCTATTTTAGGGCTTTCGAATTTACAGTTCCTTCCGCCTGAAACACTTACCCTCCATTTATCCCCATGGCCAAGTCTTTTATTCCTTCAATTCTCTGCTCAAAACTCTAACAGAGATGCCAGTCTTGCTTACATGATACAACATTGTCTTTACCCCCCCACCACTCCTACCACCACCACATCACTACAGCATCAGCACGAACACCACCATCCCCACAATGACCACCACCATCCTCTTTCATCCTTATCCTACTTTATACTCTCCATAGCACTTACAGTCATCTCACTTTTTTATTTGCTTGTTGACCATCTTCCCTCCCTAGAATGTCAGCTCCATACTGTTGAATCCTTAGCAGTTTGAAGTGGGTCTGGTATGTGGTAGGTGTCCAATATTTTACTGAAGGATTAAATGAATGAATGAAATAGTAAGTTCTTTGTAGGCAGGAACAGTACACTCTCTACTTGCCTCAGCTGTTATTAAATAGAATGCAACCTATTGTTGACTCAGTGAATGGAAAGTGATTGGGATCTTTTGCCAGTGATATTCATTGATTCTGTTTTCCTCCTTCAAGTTGTCTGTTTTCACTTTAGGATTTGTTTTGAAGATACGGCAGTGAGGAAAAAAGCTCAACTTTAACTTGCATTGTTTCTATACACTTTACTATTGTTAGCCAGGCTAACATTTTGGCTTTCACTACAAGTCTTTCTGTGTACCTTGTGTACATTCTGAATAGGAAAACACTCTGATAATTCTGTTTTCTTGACTCAGGACCATGTCTGGACGAAGACTTCGGGAGGCAGTTCAAGAGGTAAATTAAAAACGAAATAAAATATCCATACGCATTTTTATTTGGAAAAGAGAAAAGAATTCCCTGTCCCTGTGATCTGGCACCTTTTAAATTATTCTTTGCGAAGATGACGAGAGTTTTACACATCTTGAAAATAACGGCTGGAGGTGAAAATGAAATATTAATGGCATAAGAACAAACTTAAAAAATATAAGAGAACTATAGTAAGATTAAAATATTTCATTTGTATTTATGTACGAATAATTTAAAAATTGATAATGGTTTTATGGATTCAGTAGTAAATGACCCCAAGTACATTAGTATCTTATAGTCCTGTGTAAATAAAAATTTAACACATGTTAAAAATGCTGTATTTTATTTATATTTGTGATTTTCTTTACATTCAGAAAGTATTGTAAATGGTTCTAAGATGACATAATCAACAAATGTTTTATTATTTGGAGCTGGAAATAACTCCTGTGGTTAGCTAATATGTTCCCATTATACTTTTTTGGAAATTGATAAAATATCTGTATTTTGGTAATAAGAAGATTCTGCATCTGCAAATGCAATCGTTAAGATGTTTGGAGATCCATTGACTTGCCCAACTATAGTGCAGAGTTATGGCTTTAAGTTTTCCTAAGGGATCCTTAGATACTCCTGTACTCCTAGGCAGTTTTGATCATTAGGAAAAATATTGTTAAGATATTTGTCTTACACTAATGATTCATATTTATAATTGTATGTTAAATATAAGTAGGATGATAATACACTATAAGATGAAGAGTAATTTTATTGCACTCTCCCTTTCCCCCTAGGAATTTGCAACTTATGGGATGCTGAATATGACTGTTGTTATTTCGGGTCTATGCAATGTATATACACACTACATTACCACCTATGAAGAATACCAGGTAAAATTAAAAGTTCTCATCATTTAAATGAATTATACCCTGGTCAAGACTATTGCGTCAAATGCAGAATTTCTTTGTGGACTTCCTCAATCGTGTTTTTGAGATGTGATTTTGTTTTAGGGCTGGTAAGAGAATGATAAGCCAGAGGTTGTATTTGGGAGTTCTAGGTTGACCATTTCCAAGTTCAGGTCAAAATTCTAGTCTCACTGACTTCCACTTTCTCTGAAATAAATTACTCTGTCAGGGGCACTGATAATAAGCCTGGGTTATGGCATACAACATTCCTAACTCTATCCTTAATACTTCTGGTGCCTTAAACTTCTGTAGAACCTGGGAAAAACTCCCATTGATAGCTTCTGTTTATTGAGTGCACTGGCTAAGCACCTTGCAAATGTGATCTTACATAATCCTCACAATTAGCCCTGACTGAAGTAGGGTATTATTATATCCATGATACAGATTAAGAAACAGAGCCTCAAAAAAAGTAGGGAGGCTGCTGCCTGGTAATGCGTTTTTTTTTTTTTTTTTTTTTTTTTTAAAGGTTAGACTTTATTTTATTGCCCAGATTCTATTTTATTCTCCCAGGGATTTTTTTTTTTTTAACATCTTTATGGTAATGCGTTTTTGTTTACAAATAGTATAGAAAGTAGCCCAAGTACTTTTAAACAACAGTAGTTAAAAACGTGAAAATGGTGTAGAGTTCCACAATTAATGGTTTCTAATACATCTGCAGGTATAACTTGGCAATCCATACTGTGGCACACAGGCTACCCCTTGACAAATACTCAGTAATTCCAGCAGTAGAGTCTGCCCTGCTGCCCTCTGTTGACTTTACTGAAGGGTCCCTGCCTTCTAGGAAATCCTGTTGAATAAAGGTCCTTAACTGGGGTAAACTTAGATGTGAATAAGTTTTCACGTATCCACTTTTTCATTTATCTGTAACTGTCTTTTAGCATCTCTTTCAATTATGAATGTAGGCAACAAATGACAGAATATTAGCTGTACTTCTGACTTTTGTCACCAGTAGGAACCATGAATATTTTTCATATCACAAATAGTTACTGCACATCTGGAAATACCTTTTACTCTCATTGCTGTTTTAAAATCACAGTAGTTATTAGATCTGCTACTAGATCTTGTTATTCAGTAGCATCATACAGAAGCACAAACATTACTCTATTGCAAAATTGGTTTATTATTGTTTGATTTCAGTTGAATGGGTTTCCTTTGTCAATCCATGTATTTTATTTTATGTGTTTAGAAATGTTGCTCTGAAAGGGGTCCATAGGCCTCAACAGACTGCCAAAGTAGTCCAAGGTGCAAGTAAAGTTAGGAACCCCTACTAGCTAGTCTCCTGGTTAGGGACATGAAAAGATTAGTATTAATTAACTAATTAACTTATTCAGTCAACAGATATGTTTTGTGAGAGATACTGTACTAGCCACTATCTGGGCATAACAATGCCTTGCCCTCAAGACCACTAGAATTTATGGGCCAGTAAAAGACATAGAAGAAAGCAGATGATTACACTTCTGTGAAAGGGATGCACAAGGTGTTGTGAAAACGAAGAGAAAGAGCACCAGTTTAGACTGGGTATTTGAAGTTGGGGACTGGCAGATTTTCATGAAGATGTAGAATTTGTCCAAGTTATTGAGAATGAGTAAGGACTAATTAAGCAAATAAAAGTTAGGGAGGGTGTTCCATATTGAGGGAGCTACATACACGAAGGTCCAGAAGGGCAGACTTAGTATATTTAAGGGGCCATAATTAGTTGAGTACCATGGAATTAGCATGATGAAGGTAGTGAGACAGGGACTAGAGTGGGAGGCAAGGGTTAGATCGATGGAGAGTGTTTTATGCTATGCCTCAGAGCTTTGATTCAATAAGGAAGATTTTGGGGAACTGCAGTAGAATTTAGAGGAAAGAATGCTCTGTTGAAATCTGTAATTTAGAAAGCTCACTAGGCTGGCAGTGTAGGAAATGAATTGGAAGGACAAGTGTAGAGGCAGAGAACTGATTAAGAAGCTGTAGTTATGATCTGGGTGAGAGCTAAGGGTTTGACCAAGGTAAAGCAGTAAAGAAAGAGGAAAATGAAAAAATTCAAGAGATGTTAAGTAATGATGACTTGGAGACTTATAGGATATAGGATGAAGGAGAGAGAGGGGTCTAAGCTGACTGCAAGATGATCCTGGCATGGGAGACTGGAAGGATGGCCTTCACTGAGATGAAGAATGTTGCAGGGAAAGAGCTGATATATTTGGAGTGATGAGTTCCAGGTTAGATTTGATGAATTGGAGGTTTCTGTGGAACAACCGAAGCCTTGGCGCTCAGGTAAAAGGAGTTGTATTTGGTTCCATTTTATAGTTCTATGATGGGTTAAATGTCCTTCTCCAGATAGTTCCATCACCCCCCAGTTTATCCAGGAGTTACTAAGACTCTTATTTTTCCTCATTTTTTTCTCCTGCTGTACTCTTTGGGGGAAAACATTTATATTACAAGTACTTAAGATAGACATAAGCTCAGGAGCTATTACTGTCTTTCAGGTTAACTGGACTGCTGGTCCAAATGGCGTAAGCCAGGAGAATTCTTCACTGCCTTGAACAAGTAGTTGATGGGAGCCATTTACTTTTGCTGGTAAATGGAAATGCCCACTCTCCTTTGTCATAAGTAGTCTTGAATTATGTCAGTTTGGATTATGCAAGATGTGCAGTCATCACCCCTCACTAAAATGCAGCACCTCTGTAAATGGATCGAAATATGCAGAATGGTATGAGACTCTGTTCTGCCTCTCCTGCAGGCTCAGCGGTATGAGGCAGCATCCACAATTTATGGACCACATACTCTGTCTGCTTACATCCAGCTTTTCAGAGTCCTTGCTAAGGCCATTGCTACGGTAATCAAAAATTGTATGTTTGTGTGTCTCAGGGGTGGGGAGATGCAGAGGGAAGCAAAAAAGACCTTAGCTTTGAGTGTTCAGTTTCTTTGAAAATCTTTATATTTAAAAATATTGTAGCTGTGAGGTATCTCTAAGAAGTGAAACTGGTAAAATAAATTCAGAGTCAGTTAACATCTTTTGGTAGTGACCGTTTTTCATACCTATTATCCTCCCAATCACCTTGTGAAGTATGGAGGTATTTTTTCCCCATTTTTCAGATGAGCAAATAGGTTCAGAGATGAGAAGTGATCAAGCTTACTATAACTGTGAGTTGAACCAGTGCTCTCTAATCTTGGTCAGTTTCTCTCCAGTTGCTTCCTGAATTGAGTGGTTTATCAGTTCTGAGATGCCCATTTTCCATATTATAACATCTCTGAAATTGGGATGTATTGGGTTGGCCAAAAAGTTCATTCGGTTAATGAATACGTTGTTTGATTAAGTTCTTGGTGAAAATGAAAAATGTCTTTTACTTTTACCTAAAACTGAAGAAACTTTTTGGCCAACTCAATATCTTCCAATCAAAGGAATCTTACAATTTTAGTTAGTAGCATGTTTTCACTTTCTTGGTGGTTCAAAAATAATAATAGTTATTATAATCAATAGAGCCTTAGGTTTGATAAAGTACAGCAGTGTCTTGGAATGTACACACACATTGTATCTACCTAAAATCTGTACACCTAAATAAGTTTACTTAAAGGAACTCCACTTGTGTAAATCTTCCCTCTGGCATATAGTTTATGTATGAAGCTTCACTCTGGTGTCAAAAGATTAGTCAATAAGCAGGATAAGGACTTTAATGTGATAAATCGACCCTTGTACAATACCACATAAGCCCCAATAAAGGCTGTGAGGCAATGATGGCTTAGCAAAGACAATAAAGCCCTTTCACAGAAGGAGCTTGGATATATTAAATTGAAACAAAACTGCTGTTTCTGTAGGTCAAAATAGTGAAATATGGGCAATTTCATATGTCTCCATCTAATTAGTTATTGACTGTGTATTTGAAGTTTCAGTACAAGGTATTTACTTCAGATATATTTTAATTATCAGGTTATTGTTTTATCATAATATTCTTTTCAATTTTAGGTCTGATACTTTTTTAAAAAACAGAACTATTTTTAGTTTTCGTCATAAAAGCTATTTGTAGAATATTCAGATTATACAGAAAAGTATAAACCTCTAACCCATCTCTAGAGATGACCACTGTTTAACTTTCATGCAATTACAGGTTTATAGCTCTTCCCATGGAAGTAGAGTCATCAAATTTTATAGTGATATTTAGGAAGAAAAGTGTGATTCATTTTGTGGAAATTTGTTTCAGAATTTTACAGTTACATGTCTAAGAATATCTATGTGATCTTGAAAAAATAAAACCGCTGAGTATCTGCAAGCTTATCTTCCCATTTGCCAAATGAGAATGATAACGAGTAGGTTATGTGGCTGCTGTCAAGATTAAACATATAAAGCAAGGATTAAAGTACATCAGATCCATATGAGGACTATTTAAAATTTGAGATTAGAATTTTGGTGACACTATTAAAGGTGGCAAATTTTGTGGAAAGTATAGATTAAACCAGTCATGATACAGGCTGATCTTAACTTTTAAATTAAAAATATATTTATTATATTCTTTAATGAGCACAGAGAAGGATTTAGGAAAAAACTTAGTAGTGACTTTGGATAAGAGAGACTCAAAACTTTTTAAACCTTAAAAGAATAATTACAGTGTCATGTTACAGAGGCTTATCATGTGTTTCTGTCCAGAGTCATACAGTTAAAGAATGCCTGTCCCAGAATCTAAACTCGTGGAGCATGATTCCTAGCTTACACTCTAGATTATACTGCCTAGGGGAGTGAAAGTGTTACCTGTGACTGACACTTTCTTCTAGTCACAAAAGAAAATTATGGACATCTAGGCTCCTATTTCAGCAGAGTTCCCCTCGCATTTTGTTGCAGTTGTTAGCTCTTGGGAAGAGGGAGAGGGAGTGGGAAAGTGAGTGTGTATGTGTTTGCTTTAATGAAGGCATTTTTGGGGATCTGGGGGGAAGGGTCTTGACTCTACATTGTATGCTTCTTAAGCAAATGCTCTCTGTTCTAGGATACAGTAGCCAATCTGAGCAGCGGTCCAGAGCCTCCATTTTTCAAAGACCTGATGGCCCCATTAATCCCTAATGCTGTGGATAGAGCGCCTGTAGGCACAACTTTTGGGGATGTCCTGCAGCCAGCCAACCCTAAATACAGAGTGGTAAGACTCGCAAAGAGGTCTTGGGATCCTTCAGAAGACTGTGTGGGGATGGGGGGAAAGATGTTTAATGTCACCACCTGCCTCGAATCATGCCTCGGACCAGCTGTTAGCAATAATTTAGAAAATTGTTCTTATCTCTGCAGAGGCTCTGAAAACATGAAAACGGGGAAGTATTTATTTTTCAGTTGGTAATTGTGGAAAATTGAATTTCTAAAATTCAAATTATTCCTTTTCTTTTTAAAAGGATTGTCCTGGAACCATTCATTGTAGCATAGAAAAGTTGTCTATGATATGTCAAGGATAGGAAAAGCACATAGAAATGAAACAGGATTTCTACCACTACTATCTGATATAGATCTTGTGTCTTGCAACTTTGCTAAATCATTTATTAGTTCCAATAGATATTTTTGGTGTGGATTCCTTAGAAATGTCTATGTATAGTATGTCATCTGTGAATAAGAACAGGTTTACTTATTCCTTTATGAATTTCTTTTGTGGATGCCTTTTAATTGTTTCCTTATTGCACTGGCTAGAGTCTCCAATGCAATGTTGAAAAGAAGTTGTAAGACTGGACATCCTTATCTTGTTTCTAATCTTAGGAGGAAAAGTATTCAGTCATTAAGTATAATGTTTCCTTTAGAATTTTTGTAGATGCCCTTTATCAGGTTAAAAAAATTCCCTTCTATGTCTAGTTTGTTGAGAGCTTTTATGAAGAAAAGGTGTTGAAGTTTTTCAAATCCTTTTCTGTATCTACTGAGGTGATCATGTGGTTTTTGTTTTTTATTCTATTAATAGGGTGTATTGTATTGGTTGATTTAAGATATTAAATAAATACCCTTTAGTAATGGTATATAATACTTTTTACATGTTGTTAAATTTGGTTTGCTAACATTTTTCTAAAGAGTTTTGTACTCATGTCCATGAGGGGCATTTGTAGTCTTCTTTTCATGTGTCGTCTTTGTCTGCCCTTGGTATCAGGGTGACACTGGTCTCAGTAAAGGATTAGAAAGTCTTTCCTCTTGTATTTTCTGAAAATGTATGCAAAAGATTGATATTATTTCTTCCTTAAATATTGGATCAGATTTACCAGCAAAGTCATTTGAATTTGGGCTTCTTTTTATGGCAAAATTTTAAATCACTAATTCAGTTCCTTTACTCGTTTTAGGCCTACTCAGATTTTCTGTTCTTGAGTCAATTATGTGTCTTTCTAAGAGTTTACTTTGTCTTTAGGAATTTTCCCATTTCATATAATTGTCTAATGTGTTGGGATAAACTTGTTCATAATATTCCCTTGTAAGTCTTTTAATTTCTGTAAGGTCAATAATGATGTCCCCTCCTTCTGCCTGATTTTGCTGACTTATGTCTTCAAAGAGCCATCTTTTAGCTCCATTGGTCTTATCTGTTTTTCCATTTCACTGATTTTTGGTCTAGTGTTTCATTTCTTTCCTTCTGCCTGCTTTGATTTTATTTTGCTCTTTGTACACCCTCTTCTTTTGCATTTCTTAAGGTGGATGCTTAGGTTATTTTTATGTTTTAGTGTCCTTTTTTAATTCCTCTGTTGGTTTTTTACTATGTATATTTTTAGCTGTTTTCCTGGTAGTTATTTTAGGGACTTGAAAAAGAACTCTGTTTCTTCTCTTTACACTCCACTCTCAATACTTCTGACAGCAGATGTGTGGAGGTTTCCACCCACCAAGTAACTCTCTAGTTCTCTGTGGACACCAATTTGATGTCCTACAATTCAATTCAATTCTGATGGTATTTATTTGGGGTTGGCACAGATTCCACAGGTTAAGGGCTCAGTCCCACTAGACTGCACCCTCCCCCTCACCTCCCACTCCCCATTCACACATATTTCAGACACCAGTGGCAAATCCAAGTTGTCACCTGTGCTTCTAACAGCCTGGCTATAAATTGGAGATTCCCATGACCTCCTCCTCAGGTTTAATGACTTGCTAGAATAGCTCACAGAGTTTAGGAAAATAGTTTACTTACTAGATTACCAGTTTATTATAAAAGGTTACAACTTAGGAACAACCAGTGGAGAGATGCATAGGGCAAGGTATGGGGGAAAGAATGCAGAGCTTCTTCAGCCATGCCACCTTCCCAGAGTCTCCACATATTCACCAGCCTGGAAGCTCTCCAAACCGAAAACTTTAGGGATTTTTGTGGAGGCTTCATTATGTAGCCATGATTGACTAAATCATTGGCCATCGGCAGTTAACTCAACCTCCAGCTCTTTTCCCTTCCCTGGATATCAGGGGGTTGGAGTTGAAAGTTCTAACCCTCCAATCACAGCGTTTGTTTGCCCCCATTCTGAGGTTATGCATAAGTCTGCAGCCACCAGTCATCTTAATAGCATACAAAAGACACATTAGCAGAGATTCCAAGGGTTTTACGAGCTGTGTGCCAGGAAATGGGAGCAGAGACCAAATATATATATATATATTTATATCTCACGTCACAGAGCTATAATATGCATCTTAAGTAACCACAACCTACTTTAATATAATACTAACTTAATTCTAAAAAATACAAAAAGATTCTTCCCAAATATCTTTTTTCCCTTTCCCATTTTTGGTGATATTGTCACATATTATATCTACATGTAAATGTAATATACAGTGTTATAATTATTGTTTTATAAAAGCTTATGTCTTTTAAAGACATTAAGAAAATCTATGAAAAAGTATATTTAGGGCTTCCCTGGTGGCGCAGTGGTTGAGAGTCCGCCTGCCGATGCAGGGGACATGGGTTCGTGCCCCGGTCCAGGAAGATCCAACATGCCGCGGAGCGACTGGGCCCGTGAGCCATGGCCACTGAGCCTGCGCGTCCGGAGCCTGTGCTCCGCAACGGGAGAGGCCACAACAGTGAGAGGCCCGCGTACGGCAAAAAAAAAAAGTATATTTATAGAAAAATTTTATTTACCTACATATTTACCAGTTCTGGTACGCTTTATTTCTTTTTAAGAATTTGTATTTTCATCTAGCATCATTTTCTTTCAGCTGGAAGGACTTCCTGTAGTATTTCTTGTAAGACAGTTATACTAACAACAAATTCTCTCAGCCTTTGTTTATCTGGAATGGATTTATCTTATCTTTGAAGAATGGTTTTGCTGCATTCTTGATTGAAAATTTTTTTCTTTTATTACATTGAATATGTTATCCTGTTACTTTCTGTACTTCACTCTCTAATGAAAAGTCAATTGTTAATTTTATTGTAATTTCTCTGTAAGAAATGAATCACTTTTGCTGCTTTCAAAATTTTCTTTTTGTCTATGTCTACCACTAGTTTGCTACAATATATCTAAATGTGAATCACTTTGTGATTATCCTACTTGGAATTTGTTGAGTTCCTTGGATCTATAAGGTAACATTCATCAAATCTGGGAAGTTTTCAGCCATTATTCCTTCAAAAAGTTTTTTGTTCCTTTCTCTCTTTCTTCTAGTTTTAGAACTTCTGTTTTGTGAATGTCAGTATACTCGGTGTTGTCCCACATGTTTCTGAGGCTCTGTTAATTTTACTTCAATCTCTCTTTCCCTCTCTATTCTTCATATAAGATAATTTATGTTGATAAATTCTAGTTCACTTATTCTTTCTTCTGTCATCTCACATTTGCTGTGAAATCCCTCTAGTGAATTTTTCATTTCAGTTGTTGTGATTTTCAACTCCAGAAAATTCTCTTCACTGTGTCTCTGTTTGTTAAATCATTATCATTATACTTTCCTTTAGTTCTTTAAACCTGATTTATATTAGTTCTTAGAACATTTTAATAACAGCTCCTTTGAAGTCTTTGCTAAATCTAACATCTGGGGACACAGAGAAGCAGTTTTGATTGTTCCTTTTTTCCCCTTAGTATGGGTGATACTTTCTTGTATGCACATCTCATTTCATTGTTGTTGTTGTTTGAATACTGCATGTTTGTTGATATATTGTAGCAACTCTGGATTCTAGCTTCACTTCCCCACCCCAGAGTTGTTATTTTCGTTTATTTGTTTGCTCATTTAAAACTTGACTGGACTAATTAGTAAAGTCTGTCTCTCTCACAGTGTATGGCTGCTATATCTTTGCTCAGTTTTTTATACTTGATTTTAAGTCTCACTCTCAAGTGTTGCTTCTGTGATCACAGAACTTAATGTTCAGCTGGATATTGTTCAGAGTTTGTATTTAGGTGGCTCAAGGAGTAAGAATTTCAGTCTCTGCTGATGGAACTGTGTGGGCTAGGGTATGCATTCAAACTTCAGATCATTTTCAGTTTTCCCCAAATTTTAATTTCCACTGGGGTCTCTTATATCTCCTCTGCACATACATCCAGACATTAGCCAGGGATATATGAGTGGTTTGGGCCTGCTCTCTTCTCTGTGTATGATCATAGCCTCTGATTAGTCCAGGATAGGATAAGAGCTTATTAAAACCATGACAGTTATCTTCCCCACAAACTATTAAATCACCAATTACCAGTCTAGCCACTATCCCTCAATGTTTGCCTTCCACTGAGATCACCACTTTAAATGGCTATGTTCCAAATTAAGTAAGTTCCTTCTGGCAGCAGCAGAAAAGCTGTTGATTTTATGGCCTTCCCTGCTCTGGTTGAAATATAGTACTACAGAGGATGAGAGCAACCCTGGTAAGAACACCAAAAACTTGCACTGTGCTTACCACTAAGTTTAGTAGTTTTAATGAACAAACATTTCTCAGCTTTTGGTTGATAATTGAAGTGCTAAAATGGTTATTTTTAGAGTTACATATGATCCAGCAATCCCACTCCTGGACATATATCCAGAGAAAACTCTAAAATGATATAGGCACCCCAGTGTTCACAGCAGCACTATTTACAATAGCCAAGATATGGAATGGAAGCAAACTAAATGTCCATTGACAGATGAATGAATAAAGAAGATGTGGTATTATATAATATACAATAGATACTACTCAGCCATAAAAAAGAACGAAACAATGCCATTTGCAGCAACATGGATGGACCTAGAGATTATCATACTAAGTGAAGTAAGTCAGACAGAGAAAGACAAATATCATATGCTATCACTGATATGTGGAATCTAAAATATGATACAAATGAAATTATTTACAAAAGAGAAACATACAGACATAGAAAATAAACTTTTGGTTACTAAAGGGGAAAGTGGGGAGGGAATAAATTAGGAGTTTGTGATTAGCAGATACAAACTACTGTATAGAAAATAGATAAACAACAGGGTCCTACTGTTGCACAGGGAACTATATTCAATATCTTGTAATAAGCTATAATAACCTATAATGGAAAAGAATATGAAAAAGTATATAACTGAATCACTGTACACCAGAAACTAACATGACATTGTAAATCAACTATTTCAAGAGGTAAAATAAAATTTTAAAATGGTTATTTTTGACAGTGTTGTCTATTTATATAGTTGCTTTTTAGGGAGGGGACCTACTGACCTCCTCACTCTTTCATGTCAGAAACGTCTGTTCTATACCACTACTGTTTGAATTGGCACATTATATTTGTAGTGGGGTTGTCTCTCATAGTTAAGGTGAGTGTGACTAAGCAGGAAATTGTGATGGTAAGAAGAAAAATCAAGGACAAGAATGCTTTTAAGGATTAGGAAAATTTGGCTAACTGGATACAAATTTTATTTTTTTAAGTGAACCATGATATTGGTTGCAGGGCTGATTGCTCTATATAAAGAATATACTGATTTTTGCAGAAAATTCTAATTGTTGTTGAAACATTTTGCTAACCATTGGTGAGACTGGCTAATTTGGTAATCTCACTGGTGAAAATGAAGAAAATTAGAAAAAATAAATTAATGCTAGTTATTCAGGGGAGTTAACAGTAAAGTAAATAATTGAACAGCACATCTCAGTTTAGATGGTCATCATTGATTATGAATCCATGGACTGTTTTTATTAAAAAATGTTTTTAATATGGGCTAGGTCTTAGAGGATGAATAGGAGTTCACAGAGCCTGTCAAGACATACCGCCTCTAGGTATATGGACTATAGAGGGCCTAAGGTGGAGCAGCAGGTAGGAAATTACCTGTAAAAGGTCTTGTGTGCCACAGTAAGTCATGTGAAGACTTATTTGTTTGTTAGTTATTTTAAAAAATATTTTTATTTCTG
The DNA here is from genome assembly GCF_964270905.1 of Leucopleurus acutus. Taxonomy (NCBI): domain Eukaryota; kingdom Metazoa; phylum Chordata; class Mammalia; order Artiodactyla; family Delphinidae; genus Leucopleurus; species Leucopleurus acutus. Next base: position 38,712,814 of record NC_139156.1, read on the forward strand.
TATTATTAACATACAATAAACTACATATTTAAAGTGTACAGTTTGGTAAATTTTCACTATTAAGGCCATTTACTTCTTCTTGAATGATATTTAGTAGTTTCTATATCTCAAGGAATTTGTCCATTTCATTTCATCTAAGTTATTTGAATTTGCAGGTGTAAAGTCATTGCCAATTTTTCCTTATTATCTTTTACATATCTATAGAATCTGTATTGATGTCCCCTGTTTTATTCCTGGTACTGATAATTTGAGCCTTCTGTTTGATTTTTATCTCTTGATCATTCTGGCCAGTGGTTTTATTCCATTGATATTTTTCTGGTCTTTGTGTTACTGTCATATATTTTACTTTTATATGATTTATCAACTCCATCATGGATTGTTGTTATTTTAAAACAGTAGATTATTTTTAAAGAGACTTAAATAATAAGAGAAAGATATTATATTAACTCACAAATTAACAACTGACCCTTCATTTCTTTTTGTAGATCCAAATTTCCATTTAGTGTCATTTTCTGTTTGCTTGAAGGACATCTTTTAACATTTTTCTTTCTTCTTTTATATGTTTGAAAATGTCTTTATTTTACTTTCATTTTCATTTTTAAGAATATTTTTTACTGTTTATGGAATTCTTGGTTAGCAGTTTTTTCTTTTAAGACCTTAAGATTTTGCTGTACTGTCTTCTGGTTTGCATTGTTTTCAGTGGGAAAAAAAATCTGCTGTCATCCTTATGTATGTTCTACTCTGTGTAATATGTCTTCTTTTTCCTCTTGCTTTTAGAATTTTTTTCTTTTTATTTCTAGTTTCCAGCAATTTGATTTTAAGGATCCTTGATGTCATTTTTTTTTTTAATGTTTCTTCTGCTTGGGGTTCATTGAGCTTCTTGGATTTGTGGGCTTAGAGTTTTCAGCAAATTTGGAGAATTTTGGCCATATTTATTCATTATTTTTTTCTGAATTTCTTCTGCTCTTCTATCCTTTGGGAACTCCAATTACCTATATATTAGGCGGCTTGAAGTTGTTCCACAGCTCACTGCTGCTCTGTTCATTTTTTTTCAGTCTTTTCCCCTTTTGAATTCTGTATAGTTTTTATTGCTGTGTCTTCAAATTCAGTAATCTTTTCTTCTGCAGTGTTTAACTTGATAATTCCATCTAGTGTATTTTCTTTATAGATACTGTAGTTTTCATCTCTAGGGGTTTGGATTAGGTCATTTTAAATAAAAATCTTCCACATGTCTACTTAACATGTTCATTCTTTCTGCTAGATTTTTGAACACACAGAATAGTTATAAGAACTGTTTTAGTGTCCTTGTCTACTAATTCTATCATCTAATTCATTTATGGGTCAGTTTTGATTGAGAGTTTTCTCATTATGAGAAGAGCTTTTCTTTCCTTTGTATGCTTGATAATTTAGATGTCAGACATTGTGAAATTTTATCTTGTTAGGTATTAGATGTTCTCCTATTCCTGTAAATATTTTTGAACTTTGTTTTGGCGTGTTATTGAATTATTTGGGAAGAGTTTGATTTGGGTGGGTCTTTGTAAGTTTTTAGACAGAGCTGCTTTTGTTCTAGGGAAAATCTTTCCACCATGCACTTAAGGTAGAATTATTTTGAATTATGAGTTTTCCCATTCTGGCTGGTGGGAACAGGAACTTTTCACAGTTCTCTATGAGCCTGGGATTTTCTCTCTATTTCTTTTAAATGATTCTTTTCCTAGGTTCAGGTACTTTCGTTACATGCATGCAGAATTGAAGGGAGCCTTCTGCAAATCTCCAGAGTTCTCTCTCTGTGTACCTCTGCTTTCTATGGTCCTTTCTTTTCTTTGTTACTCTACCCTATGAACTCAAGACCACTTGGTTGTCTTGGACTCCCACATCTATTCCTTAACTTACATAGACTGCCTAGCATTGCTTGATTCTGCCTCCTTATGCTGTGGCCTGTAAACTCTCTGAAGGCATAAAACTGAGGCAATTGTAGGGCTCATCTTTTTCATTTTCTGTCACTCAGGATCACTATTTTCATGCCTACTGTCTTTAAAACCATTCTTTAATACATATTTGTCCAGTTTTTTTAGTTATGTCAGGAGAAAAGTTAAATACACACCTTGTCAATCCATCTTGTATCTTTTACATGTAAGTGTATGTGCAAGTATAAGTCATCCGAAAAAACCACATTCACAGAAAGATATACAAGATGAAAAGGCAGAGGGCTATGTACAAGATGAAGGAACAAGATAAAACCCCAGAAAAACAACTAAATGAACTGGAGATAGGCAACCTTCCAGAAAAAGAATTCAGAATAATGATAGTGAAGATGATACAGGACCTCTGAAAAAGAATGGAGGTAAACATCGAGAAGATGCAAGAAATGTTTAACAAAGATCTAGAAGATTTAAAGAACAAACAGAGATGAACAATACAATAACTGAAATGAAAACTACACTAGAAGGAATCAATAGCAGAATAACTGAAGCAGAAGAACGTATAAGTGACCTGGAAGACAGAATGGTGGAATTCACTGCTGTGGAACAGAATAAAGAAAAAAGAATGAAGACAGCCTAAGAGACCTCTGGGACAACATTCAACTCACCAACATTCGCATTATAGGGGTCGCAGAAGGAGAAGAGAGAGAGGAAAGGACTTGAGAAAATATTTGAAGAAATTATAGTCGAAAATTTCCCTAAAATGGGAAAGGAAATAGCCACCCAAGTCCACGAAGCCCAGAGAGTCCCATACAGGATAAACCCAAGGAGAAACACACCGAGACACATAGTAATCAAATTGGCAAAAATTAAAGACAAAGAAAAATTATTGAAAGCAGCAAGGGCCAAACGACAAATTACATACAAGGGAACTCCCATAAGGTTAACAGCTGATTTCTCAGCAGAAACTCTACAAGCCAGAAGGGAGTGGTATGGTATACTTAAAGTGATGAAAGGGAAGAACGTACAACCAAGATTACTCTACCCAGCAAGGATCTCATTCAGATTTGTTGGAGAAATCAAAAGCTTTACAGACAAGCAAAAGCTAAGAGAATTCAGCACCACCAAACCAGCTCTACAACAAATGCTAAAGGAAATTCTTTAAGTGGGAAACACAAGAGAAGAAAACGACCTACAAAAACCAACCCAAAACACTTCAGAAAATGGTCACAGGAACATACATATCGATAACTACCCTAAATGTGAATGGGTTAAATGCTCCAACCAAAAGACACAGGCTTGCTAAATGGATACAAAAACAAGACCCATATATATGCTGTCTATAAGAGACCCACTTCAGACCTAGGGACACATTCAGACTGAAAGTGAGGGGATGGAAAAAGATATTCCATGCAAATGGAAATCAAAACAAAGCTGGAGTAGCAATACTCATATCATATAAAATAGACTTTAAAATAAAGAATGTTACAAGAGACAAGAAAGAACACTACATAATGATCAAGGGATCAATCCAAGCAGAAGATATAGCAATTATGACTATATATGTACCCAACATAGGAGCACCTCAATACATAAGGCAACTGATAACAGCTATAAAAGAGGAAATCAACAGTAACACAATAATAGTGAGGGACTTTAACACCTCACTTACACCAATGGACAGATCATCCAAAATGAAAATAAATAAGGAAACACAAGCTTTAAATGACACAATAGACCAGATAGATTTAATTGATATTTATAGGACATTCCATCCAAAAACAGCAGATTACACTTTCTTCTCAAGTGTGTACAGAACATTCTCCAGAATAGATCACATCATGGGTCACAAATCAAGCCTCAGTAATTTTAAGGAAATTGAAATCATATAACGCATCTTTTCTGACCACAATGCTATGAGATTAGAAATCAATTATAGGAAAAAAAAGTAAAAAACAGAAACACCTGGAAGCTAAACAATACGTTAGTAAATAACCAAGAGATCACTGAAGAAATCAAAGAGGAAATCAAAGAATACCTAGAGGCAAATGACAATGAAAACACGAAGATCCAAAACCTATGGGATGCAGCAAAAGCAGTTCTAAGAGGGAAGTTTATAGCTATACAAGCCTACCGCAAGAAACAAGAAAAATCCCAAATAAACAATCTAACCTTACACCTAAAGGAACTAGAGAAATAAGAACAAACAAAACTCAGTCAGCAGAAGGAAAGAAATCATAAAGATCAGAGCAGAAATAAATGAACTAGAAACAAAGAAAACAATAACAAAGATCCATAAAACTAAAAGTTGGTTCTTTGAGAAGATAAACAAAATTGATAAATCATTAGCCAGACTCATCAAGAAAAAGAGGGAGAGGATTCAAATCAATAAAATTAGAAATGAAAAAGAAGTTACAACAGACACCGCAGAAATAAAAAGCATCCTAAGACCTACTACAAGCAACTCTATGCCAATAAAATGGACAACCTGGACGAAAAGGACAAATTCTTAGAGAAGTATAACCTTCCAAGACTGAACCAGGAAGAAATAGAAAATATGAACAGACCAATCACAAGCAATTAAATTGAAACTGAATAAAAATCTTCCAGCAAACAAAAGTCCAGGACCAGATGGCTTCACAGGTGAATTCTATCAAACATTTAGAGAAGAGCTAAAATGCATCCTCCTCAAACTCCTCCAAAATATTGCAGAGGAAGGAACACTCCCAAACTCATTCTATGAGGCCACCATCACCCTGATATCAAAACCAGAAAAAGATACTACAAAAAAACAAAATTACAGACCGATATCACTCATGAATATAGATGCAAAAATCTTCAACAAAATACTAGCAAACAGAATCCAACAACACATTAAAAGGATCATACACCATGACCAAGTGGGATTTATCCCAGGGATGCAAGGATTTTTCAATATATGCAAATCAATCAGTGTGATACACCATATTAACAAATTGAAGAAGAAAAACCATATGATCATCTCAATAGATGCAGAAAGAGCTTTTGAGAAGATTCAACACCCATTTATGATAAAAACTCTACAGAAAGTGGGCATAGAGAGAACCACCTCAACATAATAAAGGCCATATATGACAAGCCCACAGCAAACATCATTCTCAATGGTGAAAAACTGAAAGCATTTCCTCTAAGATCAGGAACAACACAAGGATGTCCACTCTTACCACTGTTATTCAATGTAGTTTTGAAAGTCCTAGCCACAGCAGTCAGAGAAGTAAAAGAAATAAAAGGAATCCAAGTTGGAAAAGAAGAAGTAAAACTGTCACTGTTTGCAGATGACATGATACTATACATAGAGAATCTTAAAGATGCCACTAGAAAACTACTAGAGCTAATCAATGAATTTGGTAAAGTTGCAGGATACAAAATTAATGCACAGAAATCTCTTGTATTCCTATACACTAATGATGAAAAATCTGAAAGAGAAATTAAGGAAACACTCCCATTTACCACTGCAACAAAAAGAATAAAATACCTAGGAATAAACCTACCTAGGGAGACAAAAGACCTGTATGCAGCAAACTATAAGACACTGATGAAAGAAATTAAAGATGATACCAACAGATGGAGAGATATACCATGTTCTTGGATTGGAAGACTCAATATTGTGAAAATGACTATACTACCCAAAGCAATCTACAGATTCAATGCAATCCCTATCAAATTACCAATAGCATTTTTTACAGAACTAGAACAAAAAGTCTTAAAATTTGTATGGAGCACAAAAGACCCCGAATAGCCAAAGCAGTCTTGAGGGGAAAAAATGGAGCTGGAGGAATCAGACTCCCTGACTTCAGACTATACTACAAAGCTACCATAATCAAGACAATATGGTACTGGCACAAAAACAGAAATACAGATCAGTGGAACAGGATAGAAAGCCCAGAGATAAACCCACACACCTATGGTCAACTAATCTATGACAAAGGAGGTAAGGATATACAATGGAGAAAAGACAGTCTCTTCAATAAGTGGTGCTGAGACAACTGGACAGCTACATGTAAAAGAATGAAATTAGAACACTCCCTAACACCATACACAAAAATAAACTCAAAATGGATTCGAGACCTAAATTAAGACCGGACACTATAAAACTCTTAAAGGAAAACATAGGAAGAACATTCTTTGATATAAATCACAGCAAGATCGTTTTTGATCCACCTCCTAGAGTAATGGAAATAAAAACAAAAATAAACAAATGGGACCTAATGAAACTTCAAAGCTTTTGCACAGCAAAGGAAACCATAAACAAGACGAAAAGACAACCCTCAGAATGGGAGAAAATATTTCCCAACGAATCAACGGACAAAGGATTAATCTGCAAAATATATAAAGAGCTCATGCAGCTCAATATTAAAAAACACAACCCAGTCCAAAAATGGGCAGAAGACCTAAATAGACATTTCTCCAAAGAAGACATACAGATGACCAAGAAGCACATGAAAAGCTGCTCAACATCACTAATTATTAGAGAAATGCAAATCAAAACTACAATGAGATATCACCTCACACCAGTTAGAATGGGCATCATCAGAAAATGTACAAACAACAAATGCTGCAGAGGGTGTGTACAAAAGGGAACCCTCTTGCACTCTTGGTGGGAGTGCAAATTGATACAGCCACTATGGAGAACAGTATGGAGGTTCATTATAAAACTAAAAATAGAATTACCATATGATCCAGCAATCCCACTACTGGGCATATACCAGAGAAAACCATAATTCAAAAAGACACATGCACTCCAGTGTTCATTGCAGCAATATTTACAATAGCCAGGTCATGGAAGAAACCTAAATGCCCATTGACAGATGAATGGATGAAGAAGATGTGGTACATACATACAATGGAGTATCACTGAGCCATGAAAAGGGACGAAATTGGGTCATTTGTAGAGACATGGATGGATATAGAGACTGTCATACAGAGTGAAGTAAGTCAGAAAGAAAAACAAATATTGCATATTAACGTCTATATGTGGAATCTAGAAAAATGGTACAGATGAACCGGTTTGCAGGGCAGAAATTGAGACACAGATGTAGAGAACAAACGTATGGACACCAAGGGGGGAAGGCGGCGGGGTGGGGGGCGGGTGGTGGTGTGATGAATTGGGAGATTGGGATTGACATGTATACACTGATGTATATAAAATGGACGACTAATAAGAACCTGCTGTATATAAAAAAAAAAGAATAACAACAACAAAGTATAAGTTATCCATGGAAAGTTTTGGCTTTCCTTATGTAATTCAGTCCATTTCCTAGATGTGTATGGGAGGGAGACGTAAGAAGTTATCCAAGGCTGAAGAAGCCATTTTAATGTGCTGTCACTAATTTGAACTATAGCTCTAAATTTTCACCTATATCTGAATCTACCAAAAGCAAATCCATTGGCCCAAAATTCTGAAGTAATTTGTTGCCCCCAAATTCCTGTGTTCATTGTTACAAGTATATTTTCTCTAATATTCTCAGAAGACAACTTCACTTGATTAAACAGAATACAATCTCTACAGGTACCCAAACTCCTAGAAACATTTCATAAATAATGGCCCAAATATGAGCATGGCAAAAAGTACTTTTATTAGAAGTCATAAAATGAGTTTTTATTTTCAGGGAGAAGTTGTTGAAGTTACATTTGTAGGTGCTAACCCGAAGAATTCAGCAGAGAACAAGGTAAGCATCATTGATTCTTTGTACAAATTTAAGTCCACTTTTTAGCCTTTCATTTACTTAAGTATCCCTACAGAGCTTAACAAAATAAAGGTAAAATGTTCCAACTTGCTTTTCATCTTATTTTGTAGGTGTGAGAAAATTTTCAGTGGGAACAGTTAACGTAGAGTTGAGTCTGGGAAAAAAGCCCACAGGAAACATTTAACTGGTTCTACTTACGATCACATATAGCACAATGCATAGAGAATGGCATTGTCTCTTGAGATGATGAAGATTTGAATATAGTTCCTATTTCCATATTCCAATTTTAAAACTCTATTGAATTTGGTAAAATAATCCTAAGGCCAGTGTGACATGTATCTTTGTCTCCTCTCCTCTTCTCCTGCACTCCTGACTCTGGTCCTGCCTCTACTGTTGTGGAATGATCATGGATCCCTGGGTGGACGCTCTACTGGCTTGGAGCCCTGGCCCATGCACTTTACTTTTTCTTGCATTGGCCATTTCCCTAGTTTTTGCTACTGGCACTAATACGGTATTTATTTATTAAGCTTGAAAAATGACACAAGAAATACAGATCCCATGTAAAAACAGACAGTATAGAAGTGCTTAAAATAGAATGTGAAAATACCTCTCTTTTCATAAACATTTTTAGAGGTAATCACTGTTGACAGTTTGTTACATATCATTTCATAGTTTTTTGTTTTTGTCATGTATTTATATATGTATATATGATAAAGTATATATAATATATCTATGAATAAAGTAAAGTAATTTTACTCCTCTGTAACTTCCTTGGAATGTTCATATGACTACACAAGCAATAACCAGACACATTCTAGTTGTAAAAATTCAAACAACAAAGAAATATATAGAGGAAAAAGAAAGTGGGTTTATGAAAGTGATTTCAAGGTCAGATTTTTTAATAGGGTGGAGAATGCATTCACTTTATCTATGAGCCATTCTTCCCAGAGCCCACTGTCACTTATAATCCAAAATACCTTTCTTCCAAATAAGCCTTCCCATCTCTGTTTATTAAAATATGGTTATTCCTTTGATAAAAATTGTGACAATATGACATTTTCAAATATGATATTGGGGAAGTTTTTTCTACCGCTTGGGTAGTCAACATGCACATGTTTGAAATAACTTCTCTAGGCAGTCAGGTCATGCCAGAATATTTACATGTTTACAACATTACTTTCTAAAGATATTAAAGTGCTGTAGCAAGACTGCAGGATTAGCTGTAATCTGACACCCTTAGGGTAGAGAAATACTATCATCATTATTGCCGTGGAGAAACAGGAGACTAAACTGCTTAAAGCACTATAATGAGAATAGAATTAATTTCTAAGAATGTTTTGGGACTTGGCATAAAACAATTTCTGGTGCCCTTTATTATTAGTAATCATCACTTCCTCACCACTATTTATTGAATGCTTACTCTTTGCAGGTACGAGGCTAAAGTTTTACATACATCATCACATGAATCTAATTTAATCCTCCCTACTGCCCAATGAGTTATGTTTTATTATCCCTGTTTTACAGGTGAATAAACTGAGGCTTAGAGAGATTAATTAACCTGTATGAACTAATTATGTATCTGGAAAAGATTAAGGTTGGGAGGCGGGGAGAGGATGGTCACATAGTTCACACATTAAGCATCCTAGCTTTGTCCTCTGATCTGCACTCTAGACCTATACACTGGGTCCTATTCCACCCTATCTCCTACTCCATTGAAGGCCTTCCCAGTGTCACTCTGCCCTAAATGGCCACGAACAGTTCTCTTTGAGAGTCACTGTGGTTATGAAAACTTTTTTTTTATTGAATATAATCCATTAGGTGTTGAAGAATTTTAAATAATCCCATGGCCCAGCTATAAGTAGGTGATCCATCCAGCATTTATTTGAACACCTGTAAATTACAGGGCTTGATGGATAAAGGTAAATTAGACACAAGTCCTGCCCTTAAGGGCCATAATCTAAAGATTTTTAAGGAAAATTGGAGATTTATGGCCTTTGTATATTTTAATTTATTATGTTATTTAAATATATGCTTTATTTGAAGCTGAATTCTTGGCCTAAAACAAATTACTATAATTTTCCACCGATGTGGAAATTTTTATTTTCCACTGGGAAAATAAAATCTGCTTATGATGTGGGTTTCTAGGAATCCATTATGACAAAATATAAGGGTCGCTTATAGCACCCTAGGAGTAGGAAGATTTATTCATCCTTTTCAATTCTTTCACTAAGGCAGGTATATTTACTAATAATTCATTTACCTGGAGATGAAAAGATGAGGAAATTTTCCCATTTTCCCTCCTAAATCTTGAGGTGAATAGAGAAGGTCTTGGAATACAGATCAGTAAACATGTCATGAAACTGTTTGCTGCCTTTTCTAAATCTTGTTTTATTTCATCTCTTCTTTGCCCTAATTTCCAAAATTTGCTCTCAGCTCTAAAATTATGCTTCATTCAGCTTTCTAAAGAAAAGCCGTGCTTTTTAATAGACTGGATAAATTAACACTCTGAGGACATTGCATAGAATGTTAAGAGGAACACCTAAGGATTTGGATGAAATTCTAATACATGTTCATATCAGATATTGGGAGGTTAGCAATGGTCAACAAAGGGGAGTATGGGGTATGTACAATGTACAAACACGTTTCTTCTGTGATTATGCAGTGTCTGATCAGTTATGTTAATTGCATTTCAGACCCATCAGACCTTCCTCACTGTGGAGAAATACGAGGCCACATCAGCAACATGGAAGATAATGCATAATGATGCCTCCTGGGAGACTCGGTGAGCACGTTTATTGAATATTTTGTTTTTCAAGCCCTGAAACGAGTTGGTTAGTCATGCAGAGAAGACAAATGGGAAGACTGGCTCAGTACATAATATTAATGATACCAAATTCCCAAGGAGCCTTCTGGCCATATTTAGTTGATTTATAGATTTCATTTTGATCCTCTTTTTCTACAAAACAATGTGGTGTGTGCTTCTGTAAGATTAGATGCTAATGAGGTTATGACCTCAATTCTTATAAACATCTGTTAGTTTTGTCTTTTTCCATGGTCACAGACATTACCCCTAAGAGCTGGTTAGCCTTCCTGCAAAGTGGTTGAAAGGGGTGCTGGGTGAAGGTGTTGAGATGGCTCTGTAGAGCCCAACATTCCTTCTGGGAAAATAACGAGTCCATACCTACCATGTATTGCATGTTTGTATATGGTCAATGATTCTTCATTTGAATTACTAAAACACAAGAAGCTTGAGTGTTTAATTCTTACTGACCCAAGGAGGAAAGGAATGTGCTTATGGAGTTCCCTCAGAGAAACATCTCTCTGTGCTTTTTGTTATCAAATACCTGAGCTGAATAGATAATGTGAAGATTTGAAAATATATTTGAAGTAAGAAAATGTTTCCGTTCCTAACTCTGTAAACTTCATACCACAGAACAGTAGCATGGACATGGGCAAAATTTTTGGCAATTTGTGTCTAATTCAAATCACTTCAAGCTAAGTGATTATTTGTATGTTGGTTTGGTTCCCATGGTTAACTGAAAATAGAGATTTGACCTTGTTGTGGCCTATTTGATAGCCATTCAAAAATATGGGCATAATGTTTCTTCTGATCTTTAGGACTCTAGGGTATAGGTAATCTTTAAACAAGTAATACATACATATTTATTGCTAAAATAAAGTTATACAGATGACAAAAAAGGATGATTTGTTTTCAAGAGCCCACAATCAGAATAGCATTCAACACGGAGGATATGTGTAGTCTTCAGCCTTGTTCAACAGCAGCAGTATCACCAGCTATTTACTGAAAGCACTGGACCTGTCACTGAGGAAACATAGGATGCTGAGCACACCCTCTCTGCCCAGGGGATTTGCCCACCACATAACTGAGAGTATCAGTTAGTTAGCCCATGGTACCTTGCTGTATCTAGAAGAGTAGCTGAACTTCCTGCCATGGTCTACAAGGACCAATGTGATCTGACTCCATCTGTTTCTATCATCTCAGTCACTCTTCTACAGTTCACTCTGCCCTGATCCTACTCACCTGTGTCCTGTTCCTTGGCTGTACCAAGTCTGCTCCTGCTTCAGACACTTTGCATTCTCTTTTCCTTATTCCTAGAATATTCTTCCTCTAGACGTGTGTGGGTTCAGTTTAAATGACATCTCCTTAGGGCTCCCTCTGTCTTACTTCTTCATTTCACTTATAAATTTTAAAATTATTTGTTGGTTTACTTGTTTATTGCTTTCTTCCTATCTCTGCCCTAGTAGAACATAAACTCCATGAAACTTTGGACCACGTCTGTCTCACTCACTATGGTATTCTCAGTACCTCCAGCATAGAGTCTGGCACATGAGCTAATGAAATATATATTTTGAACAAATGAATCTAGATGCAAAAAGAAGTGTCAAGTTGAAGCAGAGGATGGCAAGGGCGAAAAGGATGCTATAGCAGTTTTAAAGCAGGGGACATCCTGTGTTCTGAATATCAGGTGAGGCTACCTGGGATGGATAGAATTTAAATAGCTAGGTAGAACAAGTGAAGATATTTCTACAAATGGCTGTTTCTTAAAGGTCTGCTTCTAGGAAGTATTTACTGTTTTGTTCATTGCTATACTCTCAATATCTAGCATAGTGCCTTGCTTATGGTAGGTACTCCCTTCCTATTCATTTAATGAATAATCATACACTTTTCTAATCACACATTTTTAAGAGTAAAATTGGGTTTGTTTGTTTGTTTCCTGCCAACAGTTTCTATTGGCACAAGGGATTACGGGGTCATAGCAATGCAACGATACAATGGCATATTCCAGATACTGCCCAACCTGGAACCTACAGAATAAGATACTTTGGACACAATCGGAAAAAGAACATTCTCAAGCCCGCTGTCATACTTCCGTTTGAAAGCACTCCCTCCACTTTTGACGTTGTAACTACTTGGTGAAAAGTTGACAAAGATAAAAAAGTTGATAAAGAGCAGCTGTACTCTGTATGATTTAAATAATCAATTTCATGTGAATGTAACCTATTATGATGACTTCAATAATTGTCCTTGTTTGGGAACAGATAGTTTACTGCTAATGGGACAGGTGTGTGTGTGTGTGTGTGTGTGTGTGTGTGTGTGTGTGTGTGTGTGTGTGTGTGTGTGAGAGAGAGAGAGAGAGAGAGAGTGAGAGAGAGAGACGTGTGTATGTGTCCCATTTACCTTTGCTCTAGTAGATTTTACATCATGGTCTGCTGCCTAAAGCATGATTTCCCTTGGGGCCCTGTGGTTGTTTAAAGAAACAGTTCCCCTCAATATGAAACCTCTGAAATGTTAGTGAGAGTGGTTAAAGATGTGTGAACAATGTTTAAACTATTTATTTATAGAATTATGGAATGATAGCACTTAAAAAGTTTAAAGAGGTCATCTAGTTGGATCCTTCATTCTACAGATGGGAAAATGAAGTTTTATGGATTTAAGATTAGCATAAGGCTAGGACCTTGTCCCTCAGTCACATTTTAAAAATATTATATAAACATTGACCATAAATGTATAAGCCCAGTTAGAGAAAATTAGCATGCCAGCTTTTCTATACTGAGTGTAGCTTTTCAAAGCAGCCACCCTGGAGTTGATATGGCTGATCCAGAGTTTTGTTGATGTTCAAATCATTTCTGGAATTGCCTTCAGAGCCCAATTATGAGAAAGTCAGACTTGTAATATTTTGGTCATGCCTTGTGTTTCCCTAGGTGCCCTTATCCCACTGAATTGTGTCCCGTATTCCCAAGACTTGTTCTAAGTGATTTTTGATTGTTTCACTAATCAAATTCACCCCAAACCCACAAAGTTTTGCTCTTAGTGTAGATACTAAAATGAAAAAAGAATGAAATTAGAACACTCCCTAACACCATATACAAAAATAAACTCAAAATGGATTAAAGACCTAAATGTAAGGCCAGACAGTATAAAACTCTTAGAGGAAAACATAGGCAGAACAGTCTATGACATAAATCACAGCAAGATCCTTTTTAACCCACCTCCTACAGAAATGGAAATAAAAACAAAAATAAACAAATGGGACCTAATGAGACTTAAAAGCTTTTGCACAGCAAAGGAAACCATAAACAAGACAAAAAGACAACCCTCAGAATGGGAGAAAATATTTGCAAACAAAGCAACTGACAAAGGATTAATCCCCAAAATATACAAGCAGCTTATGCAGCTCAAAATCAAAAAAACAAGTAACCCAAACCAAAAATGGGCAGAAGACCTAAATAGACATTTCTCCAAAGAAGATATACAGATTGCCAACAAACACATGAAAGGATGCTCAACATCACTAATCATTAGAGAAATGCAAATCAAAACTACAATGAGGTATCACCTCACACTGGTCAGAATGACCATCATCAAAAAATCTACAAACAATAAATGCTGGAGAGGCTGTGGAGAAGAGGGAACCCTCTTGCACTGTTGGTGGGAATGTAAATTGATACAGCCACTATGAGGAAGAGTATGGAGGTTCCTTAAAAAACTAAAAATAGAACTACCACATGACCCAGCAATCCCACTACTGGGCATATACCCAGAGAAAACCATAATTCAAAAAGAGTCATGTACCACAATATTCATTGCAGCACTATTTACAATAGCCAGGACATGGAAGCAACCTAAGTGTCCATCGACAGATGAATGGATAAAGAAGATGTGGCACATATATACAATGGAATATTACTCAGCCATTAAAAAAATGAAATTAAGTTATTTGTAATGAGCTGGATGGATGTAGAGTCTGTCATACAGAGTGAAGTAAGTCAGAAAGAGAAAAATAAATACTGTATGCTAACACATATATATGGAATCTAAAAAAGAAAAAAAAAATGGTTCTGACAAACCTAGGGGCAGGACAGGAATAAAGACACAGACGTAGAGAATGGACTTGAGGACACAGGGATGGGGAAGGGTAAGCTGGGATGAAGTGAGAGAGTGGCATGGATATACATACACTACCAAATGTAAAATAGATAGCTGGTGGGAAGCAGGTACATCTCACAGGGAGATCACCTCAGTGCTTTGTGACCAAAGCACTTTGTGACCAAAGAGGGGTGGGATAGGGAGCGTGGGAGGGAGACACAAGAGGGAGGGGATATGGGGATAAATGTATACATATATACACTGATTCACTTTGTTATAAAGCAGAAACTAACACAACATTGTAAAGCAATTATACTCCAATAAAGATATTAAAAAAATTAAGTGGAATTCTAGAACTGAAAAATGAAATATCTGTATTTTTAAAATTTTCCCTGTATGGCTTTTGTCCATATTTCTATTGGGTGGATAGTCATTTTCTTATTTATAGAAACTTTTTAAACTTTAAGGAAATTAGCCTATTGTCTGTTGTATGTGTTGCAAAATTTTTGTTGTTGTTTGCCTTCTGACTTTGTTTATAGTTTTTCCATGCAGCAATTTAAAATTTTTATTTAGTTGAATTTAAAAATTTTTATGGAAAAAAAAAGAAAGTGATACTGGCTTTAAACGGAGTCCTCAGAGGAGAGGCTCTGAATTCATTTATCTGTCATTTCTTATTCACTCACTCACTCACTCACTCATGGACCCGTTCAATCATAGAATATTTATTAAGGCTTACTCTCCTACCCAGCAATGCACTAGTGCGGCTCTGACAATTAGTGAGATCATATTTAGGATAAATGTATGTGTCAAAAGGTGACTTTTTTTTTTTTTTTTTTTTTTTTTGCGGTACGACGTGCAGGCTCAGCGGCCATGGCTCACAGGCCCAGCCGCTCGGCGGCATGTGGGATCCTCCCGGACCGGGGCACGAACCTGTGTCCCCTGCATCGGCAGGCAGACTCTCAACCACTGCACCACCAGGGAAGCCCAAGGTGACTGTTTTAAAGGAGAAAATATTCAATTCAATGTATAAATTTTGCAGAGGCATTGAAAAATCAGTAATCTTCAAGTCACATCTTGTATATCGCCTATGTTGGGTACTCTAATTTGGGGGTAAATAGGCTCCAGACAACTTGGAGAAAGCTGTTCTGAAAGTTATTTGGGGGTATTGTGAAATACCCAGTCTAATATCTGAAAGAATGAGATATGACAGTCTGACATCGATTGCCTCAAAGTATTAATTGCATTTAAAATTATCCAAGTTAACTAGGAGCTCCCAGTCTGCAAAATAAATTTCCAAAAACTGAGTCATGCTTTTGTATGTGTGTAAAAGCTTTAGCATTTTGGGGAAAAATCAACTTTTAGTTTAAAAAACCTTTCAAGTTTGAAAATAATACTGATATTAATAATAATATTTGCATCCATTTAGGTAAGACTTAAACATGCTATATTGTATTATTAGAATGAACCTGGAACATATTTTGATGAATCAGTACTCTAGAGGCTGTTTCTGTGCAGGTTAACTGCTGGAGAATTAAGTGATTAGGATTTCAATGGGTGGTGATCATTTTTCCTAATGATACCATACTCTTTAGGATAAAAGTTCGAAGGCCTAAAAGAGCAGGTGCTTCTGAAAGTAGTTGATCCCAGAAAGACCAATTATATTAGAACCTATGACAATATTTTTAAAAGTATTTCTTATGCCTCAGAAGAGGTTTTGAATTATTTTCTATCCCCTCCATGCCTCCCATTGAAGCTTTTCTCAACCGGCCTATGATTCCCTATTATTTACTTGCCGCTATGCCAAGGCAACCATTGTCTTACCTACTGCTGATCCTTCGGCACCCCACCCTCTGCCACCAGTGCTATTGGCCCCATATAACCCACAGAAACCTGTTTTCTCACTGCCTGCCATCTCTTCCAACTGATAAAGTTCCATTTCTGCAGTTTGCCTGTAAAAATAAGACCAGATCTCCACATCATAAATACTATAGTTATTCACTTGAGCAGAAAAGAACAGCATATAGAGGCTGATCTCATCTGTTAAGATAAAAACAGATCCAATCTCTGTGGTTCTGAGTGGCTCATTGGAGCCAAAGCACGTGGAGAAAACTGAAATGGGTGGAAAATGTATAAAAGGGGGTTTGGTGGGTGGGAGAATTCTTTTGGAGAAGATTTTTTTTCTCATGTCAAAGTGTCTGTGTTTTATTTGCTGTACTCTGTCTACTCTGGTTTTAAGGATGCTATGACTTCAAAAAGTACTGAATGATCCACCTCTATTTTTCAATGAGTATTATGTAAATTGTCAGTATTCAATAGAATGTTTAAAAAATTAATAATTACACTTGGGACCTTATTTTCTAATGAGAGGTGTAGACAAATGAACCATTCTTTCTTTTTAAGAGATGGAACAAATGGTGGTAGATTACGTGTAAATCAGGTTGGAAAGTGATATAAATGACCTCTGTAAGTAATCACCCAAACATAAGGGATGTTTGGATGACAGGGCTTGCTTTCTGTATTGCAAAATGTAGGCATTCGTTTCAGCAAATTTATATTGAGCACTTACATACTTTTTGGCAGGCATTATACTAAGCCCTAAAGATATAATAATGATGAAGGCACCATAAGTTCTTATCATCAAAGAACTTGGAGTTTAATGGAAAAAGCAATTCTGTGCGGAGTGGCCCACGCTACTACAGTAGTCTAGGGTGTTAGAGATGGCACCGTAGATGGTCTCGGGAATATTGCAGTAGGTTTCCTGGAAGAAGTAACATCTAAGTTAAGACCTGAAGGGTATTAGCTAGGAGAAAGGTAATGGGGTGTATGTGTGTGTGTGTGTGTGTGTGTACTTGCATGTGTGTAAGAGAAGTAGACTATTCCAGGTAGAGGGAATATCAAGTAGTTTATCAAGGCTGTAGTTAAAGTGCAAGGGAGGAGTGGTCAGAGATGTAGCACTGAACTTTGCTTTCATAAATAGCAATTTGGTTTTATGTTTGTATTAGCATTTTTCCTCCTTGAGACTCTTCACTTATGACACAAATGTGCTTGAATGTATTTTCCCTTTGCTATACTAGTAAAACACATATTTTATAACCAAGGAAACTGATTTTGGTTCTCAGTCTCCAGTGATATTGGGTTTCACCCTTCTGTCTTCATGGGCTGTAAACCTGTCTCCCGGAATTGAATTTAAGATACTTCTTTGCTTCTGTACATTTCATGTTTTCAAATCTTGAGTTCCTTTTGCTTTTTTATACCTGCTGAGTTGTCAAATACAGCCAATGAAGACCACCTCTCTTCCTTACAACCCAATACTTGTAAGTACTTATAGAACTCTTCCAGAGTTCTATAAGTACTTACAAGTATTGGGTTAGCCACAAAGTTCATTCAGGTTTTTCCGTAAGATGGTATGGAAAAGCCCAAACGAACTTTTTAGCCAATCCAATACTAAACAATTGACCCACCCACATAAATTTCAAAGTACCTTGGCATGCATCATTTCCTGTCTGTATTTTGTTGTTGTTGTTGTTGTTATTTTCTGGCTGTGTTTCAAGATAATAAGCAAACTAGAAACTTGGGGTATTGGCTCAACACTAGTTAGAGGAGAACAGGCAATGTACCACCCCACTACTTGCCTGGGTCTGTGATAGTACCTGATAGTCAAATCATCCCTTGACAGCTTACTCTCAGATGGTTAACTGAAGAGAAAATAAACTTTCACCTCATCTTTCACTGTTACATTTCATTGTTAGAACAGATGAAACATGCTATATTCTAACTGCTATACTGATTATGACCGCCATGAGGGCTATAATTTAGGCCTTTTCTTCTGCTGTGGCTAGAGCAAATATCAACATATTTGTATGAAATCAGAAAGCAGATTTTTACTAGCTCACCTGGAGAAAATGGTATGGTGACCTATTTCTATTTTTTGACTCTCTGGTTGTTATGGATTGAATTGTGTTCCTCAAAAAGGTATGCTGAGTCCTCAACCCCAGTACCTCAGAATTTGGAAATAGGATCATTGCAGATGTAATCAGTTAAGAGGAGTAGGACTCTAACTGAGAGTACTCTACTGGAGTAGAGTATGTCCCTAATCCAAAATGGCTGGTACCTTTCTAAAAAGAATGCCTTGTAAAGAGACGTACACAGGAGACTACAATATGAACACGAAGGTGGAGACCAGAGTGCTGTGTCCATAAGCCAAGGAATGCCAAAGATTGCCAGTAAACCATCAGAATCAAGGAAAGAGGTACGGAACAGATTTTCTCTCACAGCCCTGGGAACAAACCAACCCTGGTGACTATTCAGTCTTGGACTTGTAGCCCCTAGAACCATGAGGCAATAAATATCTGTTGTTTAAGCCACCCATTGTGTGCTCTTTAGTTCTGGCAGTCCTAGGAAACAAATACACTGGCCAATGGATTAATTTCCACCCCTTAGGCACCTAGCCAAAATAGACTCCTGGGAGCCTCCCAGTTTAGAGGACTATGTCCTTTATTCTCCTGGATAATATGGTCACTTTTTGGCAACTGGTCTCCTCTATCATTGATTGCCTATGAGTGTCATCTATCACTGTCAAAGACTAGTAAATTCTGAAACTAACTTACATATAATAAAAAGCCAAATGAATCAGCTATGATGTAGCTCTAACTAAAAATTTATGGAGAATAAACATTCTATAATTTGGGAATTGATCTTTTATGGGTTGTGGGTAAGACTGAATATCTACTATATATATTTATAAGATGACAGAATGAGGACACATATAGTTATGCATGTTTATTCTCAGTTCCTATTGAACTGAGTTGGTTTTTTCCTCTCAAATTTATTATGCAAGTATTATAAGCTCAGCAGCGAATAGGGGACAGGTCAGTGTAGCGTCCATATTTCTGTTTACATGGAGGCAAAGCTAGAAAGGAATCATGATATACTTCAAGAATTTGTGTCAATTTTAGATTAAGGTAGAATATGGTTGTATTCACGTTGTAGACGGTTATTGCAAAAATTAGTAACTGAGTTTTTTCTCTCTATGGGTGATTCACTTCATGTTTAAATAAATGAATATTTAAACATGAAATTAAAAATGAATATTTTTATTCATTAAAAATATTTTTTAATGAAAAATGAATATTTCTATTTCAAGACATGTTTTTATGATAAGAGAATGCTTTCAAGACTATTGAAGAGAAAGCTTCCCATTTTTGGAGGGCATTTTATTTTCTTTGGATTAACCAAGTAGCATCTCAATGCCCATTTTTAGCATAAAATTTATTGGGGTCCTGTGGGAAATATGTTTCCTTCTGGTGGGGACTGTGAAACCCACACAGTAAAGTCCGATAATCTTCTCCCATAGGGATCATCCTCCCTGTGCCTCCACCGTGATTCCAAGGTTAGACTATCATTGAATTTCTTGAGGTCTTAAAAAAAACTTTTATGGAAAATTTGAAACATATAAACACAGAAAGAGACTAGTACAACAATACCCCATATACTCCATCATCTAGCTTCAGATATCATAAACAGTTTGCCAATCTCATTTCATCTATCCCTTCACATTTTCTGGGGTGGGGATGGGTTCAAGCTGTACTATTTCCCTTTTAAATACTTTATTATATTTCTTTAACAGAAAAAGATATTTTTCTTTTACTCAACCACAAGGTCAGTCTCATATCTAACAAAATGAACAATAACTCCTTAATTTCACATACTATTCAGTCTATGGTCAAATTTTCCTGATTGTCTAAAAAATGCCTTACAGAGGGTTTGTTTATTAAGGGTCCAAACAAGTTAGGTATATGGCATTTAGTTTACTTACCTCTTATGTTGCTCTTAATATGTAACATTTCTCCCCATACTACCTCCTCTGCATGCTCTTTGTTTAATAAATAAACCGTGGTGCTTGTCTAACATATTTTTCCCATATTCTGACCTTTTGCTTTCTCATGGTGTGTTTTAACGTTTTTGTCTATCCTTGCTATTTCCTATAAACAATAGATAGATCTAAAAGATTGGTTAGATTCAAGTTAATTTTTTTTCTTTTGGCAAGAATACTTCCTTGATAGGACTATTTTATGAAATAAGAGATACATAATGTCTGGTTGTCCCATTTATGTTTGGATTGACATGACATTTGAGAGTTGTCATCCTGATCCATCCATCTTAAAAGTCCCTGTCAACCTTTAGTCTTTGGTTTTCACAGCCATGGATGTGTTAATTAGATCCATTATTTCTTTAGGGATTACAAAATATTAATTTTATTTTTTATCTTTACTGGGGTATAATTGACAAAATTGTAATATATTAAAAGTGTACAATAAGATGCTTTTACATATGTATATATTGTGAAAGAATTCTCACCATTGTATTAATTATATCCATCACCTCACATACTTACCTTTTTTTCTTTTTTCTTTTGTTTTTAGTGAGAACACTTAAATTCTACTCTCTCGGGCTTCCCTGGTGGCGTAGTGGTTGAGAGTCCGCCTGCCGATGCAGGGGACACAGGTTCATGCTCTGGTCCGGGAAGATCCCACATGCCGCGGAGCGGCTGGGCCCGTGAGCCATGGCCGCTGAGCCTGCGCGTCCAGAGCCTGTGCTCCCCGACGGGAGAGGCCACAACAGTGAGAGGCCCGCATACCGCAAAAAAAAAAAAAAAAATTCTACTCTCTCAGCAAATTTCAACTATGCAACACAGTGCTATCAACTGTAGTTACCATGTTATACATTAGATCCTCAGACTTTATTCATCTTACCAGATTCACCATTTTACTCTGTTTCTGCATGTTCAATTTTTTTTTCAGATTCCACATATAAGTGATACTTTTCAGTATTTTTTTTCTCAGTCTGGTTTATTTCACTTAGAAAAATGCCCTCCAGGTCCATCCTGTCATTTGCAGATGTTAAAGCATCCTTGCATCCCAGGGATTAATCCCACTTGATCATGGGATTTGATCCTTTTAATGTGCTTTTGAATTCAGTTAGCTAATATTTTGTTGAGAATTACTGCATCTATGTTCATCACGGTTATTGGCCTATAGTTTTCTTTTCTTGCAGTGTCCTTTTTGTGATGGTGTCAGAGTAATGCTAGCCTTGTAATATGAGTTCGGGAGTGTTCCCTTCTTATTCATGAGGTAGCATGTTATACATTCTCCTTTGCATCTTCCTTATTTCACTTAAAATACACCAAGAGATAATTCTATTTCAGTATATTGATATTTTTCTCTTTTTTAATTTTTAAAACTTTTATTTATTTATTTTTAAATTTTATTTATTTATTTTTGGCTGGGTTGGGTCTTTGTTGCTGCGTGCCAGCTTTCTCTGGTTGCAGCAAGCAGGGGCTACTCTTTGTTGCCGTGAGCAGGCTTCTCACTGTGGTGGCTTCTCTTGTCGAGGAGCATGGGTTCTAGGCATGTGGGCTTCAGTAGTTGTGGCTCGTGGGCTCTAGAGCGCAGGCTCAATAGTTGTGGCGCACGGGCTTAGTTGCTCCGCGGCATGTGGGGTCTTCCGCGGATCAGGGCTCGAACTGGTGTCCCCTGCACTGGCAGGCGGACTCTTAACCCCTGCGCCACCAGGGGAGTCCCGATATTTTTCTTATTTTTTATAGCTTCCCAAACGTACCATAATTTATGCATATGCCGTAATGTATTAATCAGTCCCCTGTTGTTAAACATTTGGATTGTTTCCAGTCTTATGTTATTACAAATTAAGTATATTTTTGCCAGTATATAGATTCCTAGATATGAGATTGGTAGATAAAGATAAATGCATATGCAATTGTAAATTGCCAAATTTCTCTCCACAGGGTTGGTATCATTTCACATTTTCTTCAATATTCAATGAGAATGTCTGTCTTCCTAGAGCCATGCTAACAGTATATACTGTCAGGTTTTTAAATTCTTGCTAATCAAATAGGTAAATGGTGGTATTTCAATGTTATTATTTTGGATTTCTCTTATTAAGACTGAGATCACATTTCCTTTACGTTTTCCCCCTATTCACTGTTCATATGTTTTTTCCATTTTTTTAACTGGTTGTATGTCTTTATTTTTCTTAGTTTTATTTTATTTTATTAAAATTTTTAAATTAAAAATTTAATTATTTTATTGAAGTATAAATTACATTAATATATAAATATATAAAAATCATGTTAGTTTTAGGTATACAGTGTATTGTTTTGGTATTTGTGTGTATTGTGAAATGATCACCACAAGTCTAGTTAACATCTGTCACCATACGTAGTTATAAAACTATTTTTCTTGTAATTAGAACTTTTTTTTTTTTTTTTTTTTTTTGCGGTACGCGGGCCTCTCACTGTTGTGGCCTTTCCCGTTGCGGAGCACAGGCTCCGGACGCGCAGGCTCAGCGGCCATGGCTCACGGGCCCAAGCCGCTCCACGGCATGTGGGATCTTCCCGGACCGGGGCATGAACCCGGGTCCCCTGCATCAGCAGGCGGACTCTCAACCACTGCGCCACCAGGGAAGCCCTAATTAGAACTTTTGAGAACTATTCTCCTAGCAAGTCTCAAATATGCAATACAATATTATTGATTAATAAAATGTGGTATACGTGTATATATATATAAAATGTATACCACATTTTATTGATCCATTCATCCATTGATGGGCACATAGGTTGTTTCCATATCTTGGCTATTGTCAATAATGCTGCAATAAACATGGCCATGCATATATCTTTCCAAGTTAATGTTTTCATTTTTTTTGGATAAATACCCAGAAGTGGATTTTGCTAGATCATAGGGTAGTTCTATTTTTAATTTTTTGAGGAAAATCCATACTGTTTTCCATAGGGACCACACCAATTTATCTTCCCACCAATAGTACACAAGGGTTCCCTTTACTCCACATCCTCGCCACACTTGTGGAGCTTACTGCATGTTTTCTTCTAGGAGTTTTGAAGTTTCAGGTCTTACGTTCAAGTATTTAATCCATTTTAAATCTATTTTTGTGTATGGTGTAAAATAGTGGTCCAGTTTCATTCTTTTGGATGTCCAGTTTTCCCAACACCATTTACTGAAGAGACTGTCCTTCCCCCCTTATATATTGGCTCCTTTGTTGTAAATTAATTGACCATATATGCATTGTTTTATGTCTGGGCTCTGTGTTCTGTTCCATTTGTCTATGTGTCTGTTTTTATGCCAATACCATATTGTTTGATTACTATAACTTCGTATAGTTTGAAATCAGGGATACTTTCCTAATTTTTAGACAATGTTTATATATTTGGTATACTGGCCCTTCATCAGGAATTTAATTAGTTAAATTTTTCCCAGTTTGTCACTTGTCTTTTGACTTATAGTAGTTTTTTCCATGCTATTTAAAATTTTTATTAGCCATATGTTACTTTTTATTTTATTGTGCCTGGATTTTGAGTGAAAGTAAAGAAAATTTTCTCTGCTTCTAAGCTTTAAAGGAATTTTAAAAAAATTTTCTTCTAGTGCTTACCTGGCTTCATTATTTACATTTAGAAATCTAATCCATTTGGAATTTCCCTTGGTGTATGGGATCATACACAATTCTATCTTTTCAAATGACTGTCCAGTGGTCCTAATACTCACTTAAGAAGTCTGTCTTTTCTTCACTGTTTTGAGATTCTGTCTTTATTAACTACTAAATCTTTAATACCCTTGGGTCTGATGCACTAGGACTTCTAGATATTTGTTGAGAGTTTAAAGTTCTCCATTATATTGCTGCCTTGACATCCATTTTGTGTGGCCATGTGGCCTGCAGGGGCCATCAACTGACACTAGACCCTTCAGCGCATGCTCTAGATAATTTACAAGTAAATGTAAATTCCTGATATGACTCCCCCAATGGCCCTTTTGATAGACAGTGATGTCCCTCACCTCCCAGGGCACTTACATTTTGTGCTCCTTAGGTAAAACCCTGCAGAGTTCACCAAAACCCCAGTCTTTCTGGTTTTAATTAACTAATCTGGCTTTAGCCTAGGCACTCCAAAGCACTCCACCGAAGGACCCTAAAAAAAGCATGTGCCTCAGGTCCTACCACTCTTTCTCCTGCACCCAGCCCTGACTTCCTTGCATGGCCCCTTGAGGCATGCCATGAACTTTTCCCAGGATGTCCAGAAGTAATAAACATCCTATTTTATTTTATTTTATTTTTTATTTTTTTGCGGTACACGGGCCTCTCACTGTTGTGGCCTCTCCCGTTGCGGAGCACAGGCTCTGGATGCGCAGGCTCAGCGGCCATGGCTCACAGTCCCAGCCGCTCCGCTCCATGTGGGATCTTCCTGGACCGGGGCATGAACCCGTGTCCCCTGCATCAGCAGGCGGACTCTTATCCACTGCGCCACCAGGGAAGCCCCCTTGTGATCTTTTGTTGAAAGTTGATGGCTCACCATTCCACACCCCAGGGTCTACTTAAGTGTTAATTTAACAAAGTCACAACAATATTCTATTCCACTCATCCTTTTTTTAATGCTACAATACCACAATTTTAAATATAGAGATTTTTATAATACATTTTACTGGCTGGCAGAGTTAGCTCTCCATTTCATTGTTTTTCTTTTTCAGTATACTCCTGGAGATTCAGGCTTGTTTGTTTCTTCTATATGAGCTCTGTAGTCAACTTGTTTAGCTCCTGAAGAAAGTTGAAGGTATTTTATTGGTATTCATTAATTTTATAAGGAAGCTCAGGGAGAATTAACATTTTTATTATGTTGAGTCCTTCTATCCAGGAACGTGGTAGGAATTTCTATTTTTCAAGTCTCTTTTTGTGTCTTTCAAGTAGAGTTTTCTAGTTTTCCTCAAGAATTTTACACATTTCTTTTCGTTGTTTTTGTTTTTCTCTTTCATTATATTTTCCAACTGGTTATTGTTCTTATATGTGAAAGCTATGGATTTCTGTATGCTGATTTTACATCCTACTACTTTACTAAATTTTCTTATCATTAGTAGTAGTTATCCATTAATTACTTTGACTTTTCTAAATATAAAAATATCATCTGCATATAGAGATAGTTCTATCTATCCCTTTCTCATTCTTAATGCTTCTGATTGCTTTATCTTGTCTAGTTGCATTGGCTGAGCTCTCCAATACAGTATTAAAGAACAAGGAAAAAGAAAGCATTCTGGTCTTGTTCTAGTGTTGCCTTATGTTGTTTTTTTGCTGAGGCATGTATATTTATCAGGTTAAAGAATATACGGCAATTCTTATTTTATTGAGTATTCTTTACATGATTTTTTTTTTTTTGTCAAATGTCTTCCTGACCTCTATGAAGTGATTGTATAATTTTCCTGCTTAAATAATATTGAGCACCTTTGTATTCCTGAAATAAAAATAATTTTGTAATGATGTACTTTTTAATATACTGTAAATTTGTGTCCTCAAAATATTTAAGATTTCTGCAACAATATTTATAAATGAAATTGGTCTGTATTGTGTGTATGTTTTCAGTATTTGTCTGGTTTTAGTATCAATGTTATACTAACTTTATAGGAAGAATTTTGAAAATTTGAAGCTGTTTTTCTTTTTGTACTCTGGGCCATTTAAAGTATTTCAGGGATTATATGATATTTAGATGTTTTATATAATTCTCTTGGGGAAACATCTGGGGTTGGTGGCTTTATTTTTATTTTATTTTTTTAAATTTGTGGGAAGCTCTTTGATGACATTATTTCTTCTATGGAGATTGGTCTATCTCTACTGATTTCCTAGGAATTTATCAATTTTATCTAGGTTATATTTATTTGATAGCATTTTACAATGCATTGTCTCATGTTATTTAAAAAATTTCCTTTGGTTTTTCAGTAATTTATTTTTGCATTTGCTCTTTTTAATATTTGTACTCTAATATTTCTTTCTTGTCTTGTAATTGAATTCCACCTTATCAAAGGCACCTTCCTTGAGCACCCAGTCTAAAGTAGCTCCCTCTCCTTTTTTCTCTAGTCTGTATTATTTCCTTCCCAGCAATTATCACCTTATGAAATTGACCTATGAAATTGTCCTGTTTATTCTTGTGGTCTTGGTACCTAGAACATGGCCTGATTAACAACTTTTCTGAAATGAATGAGCAAATGAATGAGTGAATGCATCTTTTATGTGCCCAGAGACAAATGCAAGCTTTAGGAGAAGAGAAGATTACTACAATTTCTGTTGCATTTTTTGGTGCCTTTCTCCAGGGAGAAATTATATAATTCCTTAGTCTTCTGTAGAAGAGAGAGGTCAATCTTTTGTACAGGCCTTGGTATATCTTTGAAGTTGAAGTTCTTTCCAAATACAAGGGTGTTCATTTCAAAGTGTAGTCACCTGAGATTGTGGGCTAGCTCTATGGACAGCTAGGTAGGAAAGAAAATGGAAGAATGGTCAAGATCCTGGCAAAATTGGATGCTCTGTCAGCTGCCCCCGATAATTTGTTTAGGTACATCTAGGCAGAGAGAACAAGGCTGGTCAAGGCAACACTGGGGCTTTGGACCCTAAACCCTAGCGACCAGGACTGGACCTTGTGTGAAGTGTGGGAGCTCTAGTGCATTTTTGCTTTTAAGTCTACATCAGTGTTTATCAAACTTGAGTAATAAATTAACTGCAGTTAAAAGGAAAAACAAATTTATTATGTATACCATAATTTTACTTAAAGCCTGTTAATAAAATATTAGCTAAGTATGCAGAGACAAAATTAGGCATAAATTTGTTTTACTTATCAATCTTACGCACCTCTAAAAACTAAATAAATTTTAAAATTTCAAATATAGTGAAAAGCCACAAACCAGTAAGAATCAAATAACAGCAATTATTAAATGTGATGCCTGATGCTGTTTTGCTGAAGTTAAATTGCCACTTGTAATGTGATTATGGTTCTCACTACTTTTGTATGGGCTCTTTTGAGTCTGCCTGTCTTTGCTATGGTGAACTGTGATGACTCACTTCTAATCATCACTCTTCTCTGTTCTACTGCAAAGTTCGTATTTGAGCAAATGCTGTGGCATCAGTTGGTCTTCACATGGCACAAAGAACCAATTACATTTAAGCCCATCTTTTCTTAATAATTGGTGCCAAAGTAATACCATTCTATTAATACTTCAAGTAGCAGCATAAACTATTGATTACAAGGTGAAGCTGGGAACTACATGGCTTGGGTTTGAATCGCAACCTCATCAGGTGTCAGCTGTGCATTTTGGGGCGAGTTAATAAGTGTTCTAGTCTTTTCCTTCATCTCTAATAGGATAGAATACTTTATCTCATGGCTGTTGTGGGGATGAATAAGGTATGTGTGTGGAACACTTAACAGAGGGCCTATCATATAGCAAGCACTCAATATAGTCCATCGCTGTTTATGTAAATATTGTAAGATTTTGCTTGGCATCAAAATACAAAATGTAAAATTCTTAAAGGTAATTATTGAACTCCTGGAAAGACCTCAGTTTGAAAAACACTGACCTACACTAAAAGCAGGCAAAGTAGACATTTTGACTCATTTTTCTTCCTACAACCTAATATGAGCCGTTTGGATTGTGGCTTCGAACCTTTCAAGATTCACAGTATATTTAGAATACTAAAAGTTTTGGGAATACATTTGAAGAGATTAAAAAGTAATCACTGGTATAGAGAAAGAACAAATTTCAGGATGAAAAAAAAAACCACTTGTATTCATTCCAGAACCTGAGATTAGACAACACTGTATACTTCGATAAAAGTGTACAATTTATTTTTACTACTGACGAGAAAACAGCCATAATGATAACACCTGTCAGGTAGAACATTGAGTTGAGTGAGGATTTGTGTGACATGTTGTAGAGCAGTAAAGGGCTTTTAACCTTCTGCAGGTATGAGGTATCGACAAAATTCAGCTAACTCCAAAGAAATACCACATGATCAGTGGAACCCAGAAGGACTTAGCTTTGGGAGTATATAAGTACACAGGGCAGTAAACAGTTCTATACAGATAATGATAGGCTGCTAAAGGTGATCAATTAGAGTAAGAATAATATGTATCTTTACCTGGAGCCCGAATAACCGTGCACATTGACTGACCAACATTTAGCAGAGAGTTCAGCACAGCAGTGTGCAGTGGCCCACAATTTGAGGCTCACCACTGCCCTAGCTAAGAGGTTCTCAACATTGTCTGTACCCAAGTAACGCTTTAAAAATGCACTGACGGTGAGAGGCCCGCGCACCGCGATGAAGAGTAGCCCCTGCTCACCGCAACTAGAGAAAGCCCTCACACAGAAACGAAGACCCAAACACAGCCAAAAATAAATAAATTAATTAATTAAATTAAAAAAAAAAGAAAAAGAATGGGGGAGCAGTATAAGTCCTGGAATAGGAACATTATATATATATATATATATAAAAAAATGCACTGACACCTTGGACCCACCCCGACATTTTCATTTTATTGCTGTGATAAGAGGCCCAGAGTCAGTGGGATTTAAAATCTCCCAGGTACTTTTAATGGTCAGCCAGGGTTGAGAAGCACTGTTCTAGATATTATTACTATATTGGTTAGAAGAATAAGGGAGTGATGGACTCAGGGAAGTTTGTGCTAAAGGTAACAAGCGATATCTTGCACCAATTCACCTTGTTTACACTTCTTCCAATACAATCCCATCTTTTAGTAATGGGGCACAATTTTAATTTTATCTTTGTAATATGTAAATTCTCTTCTGAAGATATCTAGGGGGTCTGGAGCTCTCCCTACAAGCTAAAGTAGTCCACTAATAAATTTCTGGTCAACCCTAGAAAACGCTAGAAAATTCAAGAGAGCACATATTGGCTGAGCTCCTAGGAACAAGGCACTGTACAAGTATGGGAAGTAGGAAAGAAGCCATATGAATATGATACTGGCGAGAAGGGCTATTCATTACAGTGTTGTTTTAAATTGTGAAAACTTGCAAAATAACCTGACTGTCCTTCAACAGGGAAAATGGATCAATAAGCTATGGTGTTCCATACAAGGGAATGCTGTAGAAAAGTTAACATGAGTGAACTAGAGTGGCCTGTCTCAAGGTAATTATCAAAATATGTGGCAAATACGGTAAGTTGAAGATCATATGTACTGCATGTTAGTACCATTTAGAAAAAGTTTGAAAATGTGCAAAACAACAATGTATACTATTTTTGGATATACACAATGGGATAAATGAGAAAAGATGTGAGAAAAAAATTGGAATGGTGATACTTCTGTGTGTGTAAGCTCCATGAAAGCAGGGGTTTTTGTTTCATTTACTGATGTACTTCCATTCCTAGACCAGTTCCTGGCACTTAGTAATGCCTGAGAAATATTTATTGACTGAAACAACTGGTAAGTGGGAAAGAAATGGAATCAGGAATGGATCTGCAAGGTCTTCAAATATAAATGGTACTTTTATTTCTTAAAAAACATTAGGTAATAATGGCAAAACACAAACATTTGATAGAGCTTAATGGTGGATACATGGGTGTCCATTATGTTATTCTTTTGACCTTTTCTATATGCTTGAAATATTGCATTGAGAGTTTTAAAAAGAGTAGATGCAGAACAGACAGAAATTAACGTGACTGATGAGAATGACTGAGATTTCAAATCTGGGTGACTGGAGAATAGCAGTGCCTCTAAGAGTTGCAATTACTAAATGGAAATCAGGGATGAAACAGAGGGTGACAGCACCACTTTTGGATGCATGGTATTTAAAATTCTGGCTGGATTTCATGTAGAAATGCCCCCAAACCTACTGGAAATGTTCATTCTGATGTCATCAGTTTTGAGAAAAAAGAATCAGGATATAGTTTAAGGGCTTCACATTCAGTTTTTCCTGATGTACTTTTAGAGCAACACAGTTAGAAGCTGAAAAGCCATGGAAAGTTCCTGAAAAAGCAATATTAATGAAGGGACCTGCCATTTGACTCAAAATTAATACCTGATTGCCTTAAATGCTAAGGGATTAAAAGCCTTGGCATATGGAGGTGGTGAGCTCTGGGGTAGGAGTAGCTGGAGGGCAGTGATATTCTGGGCCAACAGAGCAGGCCTTTCTTGTACTGAGATAAAATTGGCCTTTGAGATTGGTGGCACAAATAATACTAGGTCCCCACAGACAGCTTTTGGGTTTAACTTCTGACTCCTTTCCCTCCTCTCTCTCTCCAAGTGGGTAATTGGTCCACATGAGACCAGACAGACCCCTAGCACTTAATTATCTGGATTTGGTCCTCAGGGCTTGTACTTAAATAGCCTGGCTCTTAGCAGGAGGAGATGAAGACTGGGTGAAATAAAAACTCTTCAGTGAGAGTCAAAAGGCCTGGATCCCTGTCCTGGTTCTGTCATAAACCATCTGGTAAGTTTTGGATAAGTTCCTTAGTATTTCTGAGTCTTATCAAGGATTTGATCTTGAAAGTCTCTGAACTCTACGGCTGCTGTTATACATAGATTTCATCTTCATTGCCTTTATAGACCGATTCATAGTAGCTACTTGGAGAAGTGTATGGAAAAGAATTGGGAGATGGTGTTTGGGTCCAGTGGGAAAGTGTGATCTCATTGATTTGCATTGTCTGACATGTGTTGGGTCCAGATTAGCAGCCAGATAATGGTCTTTACCCTTCCTGATCTACAGAATTCTATAAATGTGCCTTTTCAGGGATAAGATATATAGGTAGAGTTTCCAGAAGGTGAAGAAAACCATTTCTTACCCTACTTCAACCCTCTTCCTCTCCAACAAAATACACAAGTTCCCCTCTTGGCTGATAGATAACATTGGACACTAGAGAGAGCGGGGGAGAAGGCAGGCTATTTATCCCAGGATGAATCTACATACACTCTTTGGGGTTTTCTCTGTGTTAAATCTGCAGCGCCATCTACTGAATCAGGTAGGAAATAGTACAAAGACTGTAAAAGCATTACAGACAATGAAAGGAAATCTGCTTTTCACGTAAGAGCACATATTTTAATCTCATAATTTAGCTGCACTTTCATTATAATAGTTTGATAGGTGAACCCTTTTGAGAAACTCTCACACCAGTTTTAATTCCATGTAAACAACAGTCATGAGTAGGTTGTCAATAAATGTTGAATCACTTGTTTCCCTTTTACAAAATGAGTATTTTAAGTGATAGAGTTGAAGATTAAAAACTCAAAGCCCCAAAGTACATTTCTGATGTCCTTGTAGCCACAGTAAGTTTTGTTCAGGGTCTATTAGATTTTGCTCCAAATTAGTATTCCCAGTACTGTTTATACTAGTGTCATGAAAAAAGTTTCATGATCCAATAAATTTGGGAACTACTATATGCTCAACCCCTCTTTCACAGATTCACAATGTACATTAGGATAATAGAAGTTTTTAGACACTCTGAAGGTAAGAAATCTATTTAAGTTTGTCTAATTCAGTGTTTCCTATATTTAGTTGAACGTAGCTTATTTATTTGAAAGCATTTCAGATATTGGTCTTTCATATGGCAGACGCAATTCTAGGTGCTTCGTATGTGTTACCTGATTTATGCTTCATTACAGGCATCTGATTTTACCTCTGTTTTACAGAGGAAATTGTTGACATGTTAGAAGCAACTTTTGAAGAGCATATAGTTAGAAAGTGACAGTGTTAGACTTAAAACCCAGGCCTGCCTGGTTCCTAAGAACATGCTGTTTCCAATTGTATCACATGGCCTCTCAACAGGACCTTTCAGGTATCTAATGGCTGAGGACAGAATCTTCTGCTTGGCAAGGAGGTGGGAGTCACAAGAGCGCTGCTTTCAGTTGGCTCTTCCCTTGGGTAGAGACACTTTTAAAGTACACTCGTGTAGAAGCAAGTGATTCTCTTCTCCTGGAGGTAAGAAATTGTGGCCTGCTGTGCTAGATGGTCTTTTCGTGCTGCTCCTCAAAAACGTAACCATCTACTTCCAAAGCTGCTGTTGTTTTGGAGAATAACTGGAGAGAATGGATGTCTCTAAGTAATTTAATTTGCATAAGATGCTTCACCTCTAGTCTCTTCCCAGGTCTGTACTAGGCACTGGGTTTCTTAGCCATGAAAGCAGAATTTATAGTCTAATTCTCTGAGATTCAACTTTCAAAGTCACTTTCCTGAAGGGATCATAGATTTTGTACCTTGCCAGTAAAGAACAGCTATTAAAGAACAGATAACTCCAGAAGGTCACTCATCCAGAAGCTATTTTTAGGCAGACTATTTTGGGTACTTTATATAGAAAAGCTGGATGAGAGCAAGCTTTTAGAACAGAGGGCAGGAAAAGATGGGCCCTTTGACTCCTGGCTCTGTCTCTCGCTTTCTGTGTGATTCTCAAAGTCTCAGTTTCCTCAGGTGTTAAAAGGAAGTGAATGTACCTAGTTCTTGAGGCTTAATTGAGTACCAAATGAGATCCTGAATATCTATATTCTCCCACTCCAAATTCTTATGAGTCTATAAAACCCAACAAAGACAATGACATAGGAATACAATTGACAAGATTTATTAACATGGTGGAGGAAACTTGTATGTCTGACCCATGTTGTAGAAGGTGTTTTGGATGTCCCGCCATCTTCAAGTGGTAGATTAAAAAGAAAGTGAATTTTAACAGTTTGATCAGGAGAGAGGTGGCCAAGATGGTGAAGTAGGAAGACCCTGAGCCCCCCTCCTCCCATGGACGCACCGAAATTACAGCTACTTATAGAGCAACCATCTATGAGAATGACCTGAAGACTAGCAGAAAAGATTTTCCACAACTAAACACATAGAAAGGAATCATGAGACAGGTAGGAGGGGTTAGAGACACGATGTAATCAAGACCTACTCCCCTGAGTTGGTGACCCACAAACAGGAGGAGTATGACAATTGTAGAAGTCCTCCCCAAGGAATGAGGGGTACAAGTCCCCATCAGATTCCCTACCCTGGGAGTCCTGCACTGGGAAGACAAGCTCCCAAAATGTCTGGATTTGAAAACCAGCAGGGCCTATGTTTGGGAGAGCCAGAGGGTTATAGGAAATAGAGACTCTGCTTTTAAAGGGCATATGCAAAATCTTGTGCTCTCAAAGTCCCAGCACGGAGGCAGTAGCTTGAAAGAAGCCTGTGTCAGACCCACTTGCTGATCCAGGAGGCAAGAGGGACTGCCCCTGGGGATGGAGATGCTAGTGGCAGCCATGTTTGAGAGCTTATTCTACCATAATAACACTCATTCTGGCAAGCACCATTTTAGAATTCTCTCTCTAGACTATTGGCCCTGGGGACCCAGTCCCACCTTCCAGAAGGCTGGCACCAGCTCCATTCCCCACCCCGACCCCCCATGCCCAGACAGGCCACACAGCCAACCATGCAGGAAGCCTACCCTTATCTCCAGCAGCCACTGCACAGGGCACAGCCTCACAACCAACCAGACCCGAGGCCAGCTCTGCCTACGAGCACACCCAGAGTAGTCAGCCCACCACAACAGAAAGGCACATGCAGCCCACATAGAGGATACCCCTAGAGCACATAGCTCTGGTGACCAGAGGGGAGTATGCTATTGGACCACATAGGATGTCTTCTACGTAAGGCCACTTCTCCAAGATTGGGAAATACAACCAACCTACCAATGCATAGAAATAGACACAGAGAATTGGGCAAAATGAGGACACAGAAAAATATATTCCTAATAAAGGAACAAGACATAACCTTAGAAAAAGAACTAAAAAAAAGTGGAGATAAGCAATCTATCCGATAAAGAGTTGAAGGTTATGATCATAAAGATGCTTATTGAACTCAGGAGAAAAATGGATGAACATTGAGAATGTCAACGAGGAGAAAATATAAAGAAGAAGCAAACAGCTGAAAAATGTGACTGAAATAAAAATACACTAGAAGGAATAAACAGTAGATTAGATGATAAAGAGGCATGGATCAGTGAACTGGAAGACAGAGTAGGGGAAATCATCCAAGAAAAACAGAAAAAAGGAAAAAGTATTTAAAAAAATTAGTATAGTTTGAGACCTCTAGAACAACATCAAGTGTACTAACATTGGCATTTTAGGGGTCCCAGAAAGAGAAGAGACAGAGAAAGTGGTATTTCCTCTTATTTGAAGAAATAATAGCAGAAAACTTCCCTAATCTGGGAAAGGAAACAGACATCCAAGTCCAGGACATACAGACAGTCCAAAACAAGATGAAGCCAAAGAGGTCCACACCAAGACACGTTATAATTAAAATGGCAAAAATTAGAGAGAAAGAGAAAATCTTAAAAGCGGCAAGAGAAAAGCAACTAGTTATACACAAGGGAACTCCCATAAGACTATGAGCTGACTTTTCAGCTAGTAGATCAACCACTTATGCAGTTAGTAGGAAGGTTAAAAGACAAGAGTAGCAAAATCATCCGTATCCACAATAAGAGTTAAGGGATACACAAAACAAAAATATGTAAAATATGATGTTGACAATAGTAAATGGGGTGGAGGGAGACGTAAAAATGCAGGGTAGTTAGAATGCATACGAATTAGATTACCAACTTAAAATAGTTATATATAGGTTGTTATATATGAACCTCAGGGTAACCACAAACCAAAAACCCAAAATAGATACACACATGAAAAAGAGAGAGGAATTCAAGCATAACACTAAAGATAGTCATCAAATCATAAGGGAAGGGCTTCCCTGGTGGTGCAGTGGTTGGGAGTCCGCCTGCCTATGCAGGGGACACGGGTTCGTGCCCCGGTCTGGGAAGATCCCACATGCCGCAGAGCAGCTGGGCCCGTGAGCCATGGCCGCTGAGCCTGCGCATCCGGAGCCTGTGCTCCGCAACGAGAGACGCCACAACAGTGAGAGGCCCACGTACCGCAAAACAAAAACAACAACAACAACAAAAAATCATAAGGGAAGCGAGCAAAAGAAGAAGAAAGAAACAAGAACTATAAAAAGAACCAGAAAACAAGCAACCAAATGGCAATAAGTACAAAACTCCAGAGATTCAAGGTCAAACCTGCCAGAGGTCTACTTGCCCAGGGAATCCAGGTGCTTGGGGTGAGGGAAAACTGACCCTTGCCATTTAGCTCCTCTACAAAACTCCTCTTGGTTCTGGGGGAATCATTGAAACACCAAAACCTGCACTTGATGGGGAAGGAGCTCACTCTGATGGGGGTTACCATGCACCATCTTGCTGGGGAGATAATATCAGTTGCAAGGGAAGGACTAAGGAATGCCTCAGGGTGTGCGGGTCGTCAACTTGGCTTCTAGCCTAGCTTCCTGCAGACCATCTCTTTGTCTGCGGAGGAGGAGAGCTATAACAGATGACGTGATTTAACAGAGTGGTTGTGTTAGTTTGGATCCTATGAGAAGCAGGTGCCGGGCATTTCATCTTTACCAGGACCCAGTAACAAGCCCAGAGCTGGTTCTTCACTGCAGATGACACGGCCTGGCTCCAGACCCCCGCAGACCTGCATTGCAGATGCCTCATTAGGGCTTGCCATGCACTGCACACTACGTCTTTTACCACCACCGACCCCAACACTGCAGGGTCTTTTGGTTCATATGGCCCAAGGGACAGGGTCGCTCATTCTTCATCCTGGACCTGCTGCAGAGCCCTTTCTTACTCCAGGTCCCACTCCAGCAGGCAGCCTCCTGACACCTTATATGTCGACTAGAGCAGTATTTCTAAGTGAGCGTTGTCCTGTCTCCAGAACCCAAAGAGGCCTACCAGGCATTACATGTTTTTTTCTTTCTTTGCCCAGAAAGCCAGTTGTTCAGCACCCTGGCTCACGTGAATAGCAGTAACCAGTGGGTGGGTCTGTGGACCTGGTAGAGGCCCTATAAGCCAGACTTCAGTAGGTCTCCATTTATTACCTGACACCTGATAGGCCTCACTTTAACAGGAGCCAGGGATGCCTTTGGGGGTCTCTGGGTATCAATGTCAACTCAAATTCTGTGTCCAATAGTCTTCAGAGTCTCTGGGTTCTCCTCTCTCCAGTCTACAGTCACCTGAGTAAACAGCCGTAGGTCTCATTTGAGAAGTGAATCATAGTCAAGTCAATAAAAAAAACCTTGAGGGACTTCCCTGATGTCACAGTGGTTAAGAATCCGCACGCCAATGCAGGGGACACGGGTTCGAGCCCTGGTCCGGGAAGATCCCACATGCTGCGGAGCAACTAAGCCCGTGCGCCACAACTCCTGAGCTTGAGCTCTAGAGCTCATGAGCCACAACTACTGAAGCCCCTGCACCTAGAGCCCGAGCTCCACAACAATAGAAGCCACCGTAGAAGCCCACGCACCGCAACGAAGAGTAGCCCCGGCTCGCCACCACTAGAGAAAGACTGCGTACAGCAAAGAAGATCAAACACAGCCAAAAATAAGTAAATAAATTTATATACATTAAAAAAATCCATCTGTATTAGGCAAAAAATTCACCCCCGCCCCCCAAAGTCTCTGGAACCTGATATTATGTTATCTTACCTGGCAAAAGAAACCTTGCAGGTGCGATTAAATTAGGGGCCTTAATTAATTAAGGATGGGGAGATTACCCAGGTGTATCTCAATGTAATCATGTGTTCTTATTAGGGAAAGATGGAGGCAGGATGGTCAGAGAGAGAGGTCTGAAGATTCTTTACTGCTGATTTTTAAGATGGAGGAAAGGGCCACGAGCCAAAGAATGCTGGCAGCTTCTAGGAGCTGGAGAAAATAAGGAAACAGATTTCCCCTTAGTCTCCGGAAGGAATGCAGCCTTGCCAATACCTTGATTTTAGCTGGTGAGATCCATCTTGGACTTCTGATTATACCGGTAAGATACTAACTTTGAGTTGTTTTAAGCCATTAAGTTTGTGGTCATTTGTTACAGCAGCACTAGGAAACCAATTTACTCTCGGAAGTATGAGTTTGCCCCTTCTCTAGGGATCTTTCCCAAAGCGTTAAATCAGTTCTTTCTTATCCAGCCTCACACTTTGGCCCTTTGAACAAGCGCACTCACCATCCAACCCCAGGGTCCTCCTTTGGCTTCTGCTTGTACCTACTAGGTGATTCTTGCTATTCCTTCTGGAGGTATAATTTCTTTTCTCTCTTATCAAACCCAGCATGGTCCAAGCTGAGTTATGCTGGATTGAACCCTGTCTATCATCCTGGCCATCCTGGAGAGGAAGTGGGAGCATCACCTTAGGGAGTTATCTGTTGCCTTATGAAGGAGAAGCTTCTGCAGTGTCTCCCCACACAGGAGAAATGCTAGTTCTTATTGTGAAGGCAACCTCTGGAAGCTCTTGGGGGAAGGAAGGTCTGCAGAGTAAAATCCTTGAGGGAATCCACCCGAAAATCTCCATCCCATATTCTAGGGTCCCATGTGTTCCCAACCAGAGCCCAGGCTTTAGCTTAGCTGACATATTTTGGCTGTGTGTTTAAATGTGAGTAACTGTATAAATCCAAGGATAGCACTACAAGAGTCAGCAAAGTTCTATACTGTGCATAGTAGACACAATATTAATGAAATAAAGAGATATAGAGTGAACAGCCTACAGTAGTTCCAAGAGTAATATGTAGACGTGAAGAAAAGATGAGAACAGGCTCTAGGGCCACCAATGCTGTTTTGTTTATGAGTGAAATGTCTCTGGAATTCTGCAGTTCTATTAACTTCTGAACGTGCTCCTCAGCTGTGTTTGCTTTTTTTTTTTTTTTACATCTTTATTGGAGTATAATTGCTTTACAGTGGTGTGTTAGTTTCTGCTTTATAACAAAGTGAATCAGTTATACATATACATATGTCCCCATATCTCTTCCCTCTTGCGTCTCCCTCCCTCCCACCCTCCCTGTCCCACCCCTCCAGGCGGTCACAAAGCACCGAGCTGATCTCCCTGTGCTATGCGGCTGCTTCCCACTAGCTATCTACACTGCAAGAGATAAGCTACCAAAGAGGCCCTTTTGCTTCTCTCTCAGCCGGTAGCTGCCAAACCTGTTTCACATTTTTCCTTTGTAGAGCATTAAAACAACTTGGTAATGACTAACTCTCTTGCCTTTGTAGGAATTTTTCACCAATATCTTTCAAATGTCTGAGTTATTGTACCGTTAAGAGCATTTCCTTCCAACAAGGCATTTCCCAGGTCAGCACCAGTGAAATCTTCAGCAACTGGGCTGCCACCTGTGCCAGGGACTATCTATACCCTGCGCAGGATGGAGTCATTCCTGCCTTTTGAGTAGTGAATGAGCCAGTCCTGAAACCTCATAATACTACCTGTTTTCTTGGACCACTTGTGGTATCACCTGTGTCATCCAAGAAGCAGATACCCAGATGAGATTAGACATGCAAGAGATTTTATTGGGGAAAATACCTGTTTAGGATTTAGGGGAAGGGAATAGAAGCAGGTTAGAGAACCTTCAGACTGTGGTGCAGATCTGGCATTTGTGAAAAGAGGGAGGGAAGGAAGGAATGATTGCATTGGAAAATCCTCAGACCATGGTGCAGCCCTAAGAAGGTCTGGGTTAGGCTAACAGGGAATCTCTGAGGAAAGGTTGCTTGACAGAGGGGTCCTGTGCTGGGCAATGGTGGCCCAGTTCTAATGCCTCTGCTTTGCCCATTGTCTGGGAGCACCCCAGGGGAAGTGTGGCCTTGTCACACCTCACATGCTTGCTGTTCTCTTAAAGGAGGTCTGAGTGGCAGCCCTCCATGGCCATGACAATGGTTAATAACCTCAGCTTCGGAGCCAGGGGGCCAGGGTTTGAAACTTGACCGTGCCACTTATTTGCTATATGGTTATTCATTTCTCTAAGGTAGTTCATTTCTCTAAGCCCTAGTTATCACATCTTAAATCATGAGGTTTACAGTAACTATCTCACAGGCAAACTGTGAGTCTTCAGGTGGTTAATACATGTGAAATGCATAGAACACAGATTGGCACACAGAATAATAAATGGTAGGTAAACAAGCAGAACAGATTGGTGGCTCTAGAACCTGTGCTCATCTTTTCTTTGAGTCTATGTATTGCTCTTGCAAATATCATAGGGTGTCCACTCTAGTCCTCTCTAGTTATTTTACAAGTATTTACTGAGAGTCTCCTAGGCATGGCATATAACCTTGCTGACTCTTGTAGTGCTATTTTGGGATTCATGCAGCTCAGGGGTGAGTTCTCTGAAATCCTCATAAACTTGAACTGTGTGGCTACCACACAGGGTCACTTTCTAGTTCTTTCCTAGATTCTTTCCTTCTGTGGTCTTCATGAGGTAGAGAAAAGTCTCATTCGTGCACATCAACATCTCAAGTAGTTCTTTCTAGGAGTTTGAAATTTAAAGCTATTCCTGTCTCCTGATACTACGCAAAGCCAAATTAATTCACATGTTTTTTTTGTTTGTTTTTTTTTTGGTACGCGGGCCTCGCGGGCCTCTCACTGTTGTGGACTGTCCCGTTGCGGAGCACAGGCTCCAGGCGCACAGGCTCACGGGCCCAGCCGCTCTGCGGCATGTGGGATCTTCCCGGACCGGGGCACGAACCCGTGTCCCCTGCATCGGCAGGCGGACTCTCAACCACTGCGCCACCAGGGAAGCCCCAATTCACATGTATTCTTTTTCATTCCTCAAATGTTTATTGAGAGCCTAGTTAGTCGTCAGGCAAATAAGGATAAAATATTAGTAAGATGATGATTGAAACACTCAGAAACTCTAGTCTCCCGGGGAAGATAGATAAGGGACCTACTCAGAATTTAATGTGAAAAGCACAATTAAAGGAACAGCCATGAACAAAGACAAAAGGATATAGTGAGAAGTTTCCCAGGCGACTTCAAGGAAAAGATGGCAGCAGGGACAAATCCAAAATCACATTTAGAGAATGTCAGGAGATTCTGCCGGACTGCAGTTCAAGCATCTCAGAAGACTTCATAGCAACAGCACATTCCTCTTAATGTATTTCTTCCAAAGCCCCTTTGCAAATAGTTATCTTGGGAACAGTGCTGGGGATGCTGTAGCTTACAAAGAGTATGCAAAGTGGCTCTGATAAGAGTTCAGG
The DNA here is from genome assembly GCF_964270905.1 of Leucopleurus acutus. Taxonomy (NCBI): domain Eukaryota; kingdom Metazoa; phylum Chordata; class Mammalia; order Artiodactyla; family Delphinidae; genus Leucopleurus; species Leucopleurus acutus. Next base: position 38,753,214 of record NC_139156.1, read on the forward strand.
GTCGTATGTATACATGTGTGTAATGTGATTTAGCAATACAAGTAATACGTGCTTCCCATGTTTGTTGGTGATATCTATAGTGCTTCCTTGAGCACTGTTTGAGCTCTAAATTATTAACCAGTCAACCTGCTATCACTTTTGCAGAGATGGAGTAAGGAATCCCTGGTTAGAATTAATAGGAAATGAATAAGAGCAGTCTTATATCCAAAGCCAGAATGGAGTAGCACTTGTGAAATTTATACCCCAATTGATTAATAATAAAATCCCTGGAAAGCACTGAGTTTTGTGCTAGAAATAGGCTTTTGACTTTTCCTAACTGGCCCAACACAGTGCAGTTCTCCAATTAAACAAGTTAAAGGGGCCTGGGTGGGGCATTTCTTCCCATCAAAGGAAATTCTAGACAGAGTTGTTTTCTTTTTTTTTCCTTCTGTTTTTGGCCAAGCCATGTGGCTTGTGGGATCCTAGTTCCCTGACCAAGGATTGAAGCCGTGCCCTCGGCAGTGGAAGCGCGGAGTCCTAACCCCTGGACCGCCAGGGAAGTCCCCAGGTAGACATTTCTTAGCAGAGAGGAACACATAAGGACAGGACCCTGAGCAAAACTACCGGATTCACATGGGGTTATTTTTATTCTTCTAGATGGCCAGGTTTTTCTTGATTTAAGTTAGAGGCGTGAAAAGCATATTGAAGCATATTAAAAATTGCTTGAAGCAGTTTTAAAATTGAAGCATATTAAAAATGTTAAGAGTTTATTTGAGCAGAAATCAATGGGAATTGGGCAGCACCAGACTGGAAGTGGGCTCTCTGCCCACACAGGAACCAGGAGAAAGACTCATATAGAAAACGTGCCAAAGCAAATTACCTGATTGGCTACAGCTTAAGCTTAATGGGCTGCTTGTGATTAGTTTTCTGTAGTTTTCTACTTCAAATCTGGGCATTTACGGGCTTAGATTTTGGTTTGCTTACATAGACCTCCACAGCATTAGAGCCGCCTCAGGGCAATGGCCTCCTTGTTTAACTTTTTTTTTTTTAAATTTTGAAAAAATGACAGCATTTATTTTTTTTGTTGTTTTTGTTTTATTTTTTATTTATTTTTTAACATCTTTATTGGAGTATAATTGCTTTACAATGGTGTGTTAGTTTCTGCTTTATAACAAGGTGAATCAGTTATACATATACATACATATACATACATATACATATGTTCCCATATCTCTTCCCTCTTGCCTCCCTCCCACCCTCCCTATCCCACCCCTCTAGGTGGTCACAGAGCACCGAGCTGATCTCCCCGTGCTCCGCGGCTGTTTCCCACTAGCTATCTGTTTTACATTTGGTAGTGTATATATGTCCATGCCACTCTCTCACTTCGTCCCAGCTTACCCTTCCCCCTCCCTGTGTCCTCAAGTCCATTCTCTAGTAGGTCTGCATCTTTATTCCTGTCCTGCCCCTAGGTTCTTCAGAACCACTTTTTTTTTTTAGATTCCATATATATGTGTTAGCATACGGTATTTGTTTTTCTCTTTCTGACTTGCTTCACTCTGTGTAAGAGACTCTGTGTCCATCCACCTCACTACAAATAACTCAATTTTGTTTCTTTTTATGGCTGAGTAATATTCCATTGTATATATGTGCCACATCTTCTTTATCCATTCATCTGTCGATGGACACTTAGGTTGCTTCCATGTCCTGGCTATTGTAAATAGAGCTGCAATGAACCCTGTGGTACATGACTCTTTTTGAATTATGGTTTTCTCTGGGCATATGCCCAGTAGTGGGATTGCTAGGTAATATGGTTGTTCTATTTTTAGTTTTTTAAGGAAACTCCATACTTGAACTGTTTTCTTAACTTAAACTAAGATCAGCTTAATTATCTGCAAAATGGAAATAGCGAGTATCTCATAGAGTGGTTGTAATATATAAATGAAATAATTTAAAACAATTTAGCAAATAATCTCAGTAAAGGAGATGCTCCAGAAATGCTAGTTCCCCTACATTTGATAACAAATGTGGCAAAATCGTGGCTAACTGAAATCTAGCTTTCCAGAAATCTCCTTTAACCACATCCTTTCATCTGCATTTCATAGAAGAAAAGCTGGTATATGTTATAAATATTAGTTTATAAACTTCAAGCCCAACTTTATACATTCTAAGCTTGTGTAATTATCAAGAGAAAGAGGAGAGAGAAAGAGAGAGAGAGAATTTTTGTTTACCATGGAATCTTTAGCACTTAGAACCATCTGGCACATGGTGGGTACTCAGTAATGTTTGTTGAATGAATGAGGACCCAGAAATCCTCAAAGACCATTATTTGTTAGGAGTTCAATGATGCCGTAAGTCAGCAAAGCAGACAAACTCATTTTACAGAGGTCTTCAATGAAAACTGTAGCAAGTAAAACACTTACTGGAGATTTCTCTGAGTTTCTCTGCAATGCTTCAGCAACTTACAAGTATTCAAAACTTCATCAGTATTTCTTGTTTGATTACTACGTGCAAAACAGAGCAAGATATATAGTCCCTTTACTCAAGGAACTCTGATAGAGCATGGGAAGAACGATTGAAATGTCAGGCATAATTGAGAGAACGAACGAGTATGAACTAAAATTGCAGTTGTGATGCAGTAGAAGGAATTCATTCTCAGTGAGGGGCACAGGGAGTTCTTTGAAGGGGAGATTTTATTGTATTTGAGTCAAACCCTAAAGTGGGAGTTAATTTGTGACAAGTGGGCATGACTAAAATGGTAAAGAAGACTAGAAGGGATGTGAATATGGGGGAGAAATTCCAGGCAGAAGACAAGGCATGGCTGGTAAAGAAGCAGAGAAAACTTTTCCTGGGGATTTTGAAGAGGTATGTCCCAGAGAAGATGCAGTGTGTGAGAAGAGTAAATAGAGAGGATAGGTGATACCTCCAGGATTACTGTAGACTTCATATTTGAATGCCCTTCAAAGTCACTTGGGAAATATGAAGAATGCAATTCCTTATGAGCTCCTTCTTGAATGTGACTCTGCTCAGACTGAACTGAAAGAGACTAGATTTTATCAGGGCAAAACAGGCAAAGGGTATTAAAAATAGTTCTTATCTGGGAATGATGCCCCCATATTTGTAGCCTAAACCAAAGACTAATGGTAGAAGAATTTCTGGCCAGACAGGAGATGTCATCTAACTACTCCTATAGACTGCTCTCAAGGGTTTAGAATGTGGCAAACCAAAGCCAGTCTTCAAGATAAGCTATTTAACTGCAGAGAAAATGTTCACTCTCATTATTTTGGAGGTTAAATCTTTCTAAATTAGATTGCATATTTTCTTACTCGATTAAACATAAGACTCTAAGAATAATTTAATTGCTTTAATGACTCAGAGTCATCATTATGGACATCAGTTATTATGCCAGTTTGTATAGAGTGAGACCTTGGGAGCTTAAAATGTGTCAAGACTTTTTGCCCCTGTATTCATGGTACTACCTACACATTCAAGTTTTAAAAAATTACTATTAGTGTTCTTTTCTCTCCTTTCTGCTGCCAATTCTTGGTATGAAGCAGTCTGTAAGTTCATTTCTAATCTTCCAGTGGTCAGAGTGGGGGCTTTTCTCTGAAGTAAAGCAAAGGGTCTTTGTATTTCAGAGGCCCTGGTGGAGGTAAAAGATGTTTCTGTTATGGGCAATTTATAATGGAAAAATTAATTGGTGGATCCTCTGCAAGACTGGGGTTTCAGCCTCAGCCCTTTCCCTAGTTGCTAGTTAACTTTCTGGCATCACTTAACCTTCCCCAGGCTAACTTCCACATTAAAAATAGAAATTTGGAAACATGTTCTCTACAGTCCCAGAATGATGGATGCAGCGTGGGTTCAGGAGTCAGACTGTATTTACAGTTTCTTACTTGCAAGCTTGGCAAGTTGCTTGGACAAGTTAGTTCATCTCTATGCCTCCTTCTGTTTTTCATTTTGGTGGATAATACTACTGGTGTCACTGTGGAGTGTGGGTAGGATAAATGGGGAAAGTTCCTCTCACAGTGCCTACAACCCAGGGGAGAATACTTGTTAGTTCCAGTTCCCTTTGTTCAGTTGAAATCTTTTTCAGCAAGATTAAGTGCCTAAGAGGTCAGAATTCCCCAGGCTATTAAAGTCTCTAAGTGTCATTAGCCAAATAAGCCACTGGATGTCACACTTGATCTAAGCTACCACATGTACCTTGTCCAGTGTACTTTGGCTTGGGCAGTCTTGTGCTTTCAGAGCTGGAGTGGACCTTAGTGATTGTTGACTCAGAGTTGGAGCCAGAGTTTGAAAACTGCAGGCCACAGCCAAATTTGTTTTGCACATGTTTTATTTTTTCAGTTTTAATGGAACTTGAATGCACTCAGGTAGACGGTACCCTGTCCTATCCTGTAGAGCCCTACTTGGGACCTTCACTCATTGGGGTTATTCACCTGGTTCCTCAAGGCAATGGAGTGGGGAGCACCTGATCTCATTTTATAGAAGAGGAGACTGACCACCCAGACACCTTACATGGTTTGACCAATGACATAGTTTAAGTTGGTGGTAAATCTGGGACTAGAACTCAGGCCACTTGACTCCCCCATTGGTGCCTGGCATTGAGCCAGGTACCCTAGAGTTACATCAAGATTATGTCCCTTTAGGAAATTTCTACTCTGCAGAAGCAAATGAGAGGGATCATCATCTGACTCTAGCTCTCTCCTCTGTTCAATCACAAACCTCAGAATATTTTGACTTTCACAGTAGCACTAGATTGGGTGTTTTATCTCATGAATGTTTTTTCTCATGAACTTGGTTGGGGGGTGGGACTGTGTTTGGACATTGGAACATGTTTCCCAAAGCACTTAGCAGAGACACATTAGGCTAACAATAAAGTCCACAACCTCTAACAGGAAATCAGTAAGACAAGCCAAGGGTCATGATTTATCCCAGCTCTTATCAGAAAAAACAAGCCAAGAGAGCTCACCCTGAGTACTAATAAGTTATAATGTAACCGTACACAACCACACAGGAGTTTAAATTTTCGTAACTACCAGGAGGAGGATATAGGCTAATATTGCTCACACTCTACCCACCACCTTTGGAAAAACCAGGTCAGAGAGGGTAATTATCTCTCCAATTTAGATTTTCCAGGTTGTGTTCTCATTAGAACAGCAGAAAGTTATTTCTGGGTCTGTGTCAGCAGAATTGCAGACCTGTAGGAGCTACCAAGATAAGAGTAAATCAGGTTTCCATTGAAAACGTTTGACTGCCTAGGGCACTTGTTCTGAGATCCTGCACGGTTTGGGGAGGGTGTGGTCCCTTCCCAGGGGACTGGAAGTGTGGCGTGTGAAGCATGCCTATCTCTTTAGTTGATAAGGATTTTGAAGCTTCTTCAGGAAGCTCACTGCCGTCTCTTGAAAGTCTATTTTGAAGAACCCTGATGTCAATGATCAAAAATGGCAGCACAGCCTGTTATAAGTGGACCAAATTTTAAAGAGCATCAAATCCAACCATTTTCACATCACACAATCAGGAATGGGGGCCCAGAAGTGATAGAGTACCTATTGATGGGTACACAGCCATTTCGCTGAGCCAATACTTTTGTCCTTTCTTTTTTCTTCTGGCAACACTTTCTTGTACCCAGATCCTCAGAATCCTCGTCCCTTGATTTCTCTAATTACCCTGCTGCTTTTACTATTTCATACCCATTTTTCAATACTGAGGTTTTGTCGACACATAGTAAACTACACATAACAAAATTATACAATTTGATACACGTTGACATGTATATACTCACAAAGCCATCATTGCAGTCTAGAGGATAAACGTATCCATCACGCTCCCAAGTGTCCAACTGCTGCTTGGTAATCCATCCCTCCCACTCCACTCCACCCCACCACGCCCCACTCAGTCCCCCAGGCAACCAATGATCTGCTTTCTCTCACTGTAGAAGAGTTTGCATATTCTGGAATTTTATATAAATGAATCTCTTTTGTCTGAGTTCTTTCACTTAGCATACTTACTTGGAGCTTCAATCACGTTGTAGCATGTATCAATTGTTCATTCTATTTATCACTGAGCAACATTCCTTGTATGAGTGTACCACAATTTGTTTATCCGTTCATTCATCTGTTGATGGACGTTTGGGCTTTTTCCAGTTGTTGACTGTTACAAATAAAGCTTCTATGAACATTCATGAACAAGTCTTTGTGTACATATTTGGATCAAGACTTAGGAAAAGAATGGCTAGATCATATAATAGGTATGTGTTTAACTTTTTTAAATGCAGCTTTACTGAGTTACATTTGATATATAATACACAGTACATATTTAAATTACACAATTTGATAAGTTTTGACACATTTATATGCCTGTGAAAACATCACCATATTCAAAATAGTAAACACATTCATCACTCAGAAATGTTTCCTCAGAATCATTTGCCATCACCCTGCCCTTCTCAGCCTCAAGCCCAGGCAACCACTGTTTTTTCTCACTATAGTTCGTGTTTTCTAGAATTTTAGAAAACGGAGTAATACAGTATGTGCTATTTGATGTTTGTTTTCTTTCACCCAGCATAGTTATTTTAAAATTCATCCGTGTAGCAATGTATCAATACTTCGTTCCCTTTTCTTAATGAGTAGTATTCCATTATGTGGATGGATTTTTGGTTATTACAGATAAAGCTGGTAGAAACAGTCATGTATAAGTTTCTGTATACAAATATGCTTTCATTTATCTTGGGCTAGATCATATAGTACCTGTACATTTAACTTTCTAAGGCACTACCAAACTGTTTTCCAGAGTGATTGTATCATTTTACCTTCCCAACAGCAGTGTATAAGAGTTCTAGTTCTGGGCTTCCCTGGTGGCGCAGTGGTTGAGAGTCCGCCTGCCAATGCAGGGGACGTGGGTTCGTGCCTCGGTCCAGGAAGATCCCACATGCCGCAGAGCGGCTGGGCCCGTGAGCCATGGCCACTGAGCCTGCGCGTAAAAAAAAAGAGTTCTAGTTCTTCCACATCCTTGCCAACACTTGGTATGGTCTGTCTCTTGAAGTTTTGGCTACTCTAATACATTTATAGAGACGTTTTCTAGGGTGTTAATTTTCATTTCCCTTAGGACTAATGATGTTGAACATCTTTTTATGTACTTATTTGCCGCTTCACCAAAGTGTCCATTCATATCTTTTGCCCATTTTTGATTGGGTTGTTTTGTTTTCTTAGTGTTAAGTTTCGAGAGTTCTTTACATAGTCTGGATACATGTCTTTATAAAATACTTGCTTTGCAAAGATTTTCTCCTAGTCTGTGGCTTGTTTCATTCTCTATTGAATGCCAGAAGTTTTACATTTTGATGAAGTTCAATTTATCAGTTTGTTCTCATATAAAACTATGCTTTTGGTATTATATCTAAATAACCTTTGCCTATCTTAGGGTCACAAGATTTTTCTCTTATTTTTTTCTTCTAGAAGTTTTATTGTTTTAGGCTTTACATTTTATTCTATGATCAACATTGAGTTAGTTATTATGTAGAGTGTGAGGTATGGATCAAAATTTATTGTTTTACATATAAATATCCATTGTTCCATCACCATTTGTTGAAAAGATTGTCCTTTTTCACTGACTTTGAACTGCTGTCAAAAATCAGTTATATATATGTGTGTATACACATACACCCACACATATATATGTATATATGACTCTCTTTTTGGACTCTGTTTTGCTCCATTGATCTATTTCTCTATTTTGACACCAATACCACAGTGTCTGGGATACTTTAGCTTTATAAAAAATCTAGAACTCAGGTAGTATAAAACCTCAAACTTTGTCCTTTTCAAAGTTGTGTTACTATATTCTATATGTATTTCTATATAAATTTTTGAATCATCTTGTCAGTGTCTAAATAAGTCTGCTAGTCTGCTGGGTTTGGGATTGCATTGAAACTATAGATCAGTTTGGGGAGAATTGACATTTTTAACAGTATTGAATCTTCTGACCCATGAACATCGTGTATCTATCCATTTATTTAGACTTTCTTTAATTTATCTTTAATTACTTTCTCTAATCTCAGAAGCGTTTTGTAGTTTTCATTGTATAGGCATCACATCTTTTGTCAAATTTAAATCTATGCATTTCACATTTTTTGATGGTGTTGCAAATTGTATTGCTTTTTAAATTTCAATTTTGGATTGTTTGTTGCTAGTGCATAGGAATATAGTTGATTTTTGTATATTGATCTTATATCCTGCAAGCTTGCTAAACTCAATTATTAGTTCTATTAGCTTTTTTGTAGAGTCCTTCACATTTTCTATGTAGGCTATCATGTTGTCTCTGAATAAAGACAGTGTTACTTCTTTCTTTTCAATCTAGATTTTTTAAATTTCTTTTTCTTATTTTATTGTACTGGCAAGAACCTCCAGCACAGTGCTGAATAGAAGTGGTAGAATTGAACACCCAGGTCTTGTATGTTATCTCAGGGAGAAAGCCTAGAGTTTTTCACCATTACTATAATTTTAGATATAGATTTTTTTTTGTAGATGCTCTTCATCAATTTAAGGAAGTTCCCTTTAATTCTTAGTGGGCTGAGAATTGTTATGATTATAAGGTTTTCTTTTAAACTTTCTCTGCCTTATTTATTGGGGTAAAGCTGGCCTCATAGAATAAGCATGGAAATATCCCTTCCTTTTCAATTTTCTGGAATAATTTGTATAAATTATTGTAAATTAAAATATTGTAAATAGAACTGTTATTATTTCTTCCTTTATGTCTGGTAGAATTCTACAGTGAAGCCATCTGGACATGCAGTTTTCTTTGTGTGCAAGTTTTTATCTACAAGTTCAATTTTTTAAAGCTATTGGACTATTCCAGTTATCTGTTTCTTCTTGATTAAGCTTTGGTAGCTTTTTTGATTCTTACCATGTCAGGCATTATGATGAGTACTCCTATGTCCATGATCTCAATTCTCATAGCAACCCTATAAGGGAGATGTTACAATTTCTCCCTAATGAATGAGGAAACAGAATCAGGTAGGTTAAGTTATTTTCTCATTCCCAACCATAAGTAGTGGCAGGGCAGACTTCGTTCTGACTGGCTACAAAGCTTGTGCTTTTAGCCACTCTGCAAGGCAGCATGGGGTTAAAAAGAACAATTGGAACTATGCTGAGGTTGACCTCGAATGATGGAGTAGCAGGTCTCAGTCCACAGACACAAGCACTAAAGAAAAAAAAAAATCACTTTATTTTTCTATAACTCAACTTGAATTTTGACTGACTCCCATTTTGTGGGGTGGGTTAAAACAAAAGCTTGCCAAGGCTCATCCTCCCATTCCTGAGATTGTGTTACAATCTTTGGTGTCCTTCGTAGTAGTAGGAATGGAGGATCTGGGCCAGATACCTTTACTGAAGCAATGATAGACAGATGGATCTTCTGAGAAAGGGGGATAAAGTGAGAGTAGAATTAAGTTAATGTCTTCCTTTTCTTTGTCTTTCCCTTCCTCTCTTTCTCTACCCCTCCCTTCCCTTCTTCCTTTCTTCTTTCCTCCATCCTTCACTCTCTCCCTTCATCCATCCCTCCCTTCCTTTCTTCTTTCCACTTAGCCAACATTTTTGAGCACTTCCAATCAGGTATCTCCAACCTCCTTAGCTTTAATCCTCCCTAGTATTGGGCATATGCTCCTGCATACGGACAACAGCAAAGTTATTCATAAATTTAAAAATTGAGTTTATTTCTCTGATTTTGCATAACAGCTTCAATGACTCTCAAATAAGCACATTTGCATTCACTATAACTTTATAACTTTTCACTGTTTCATTAATTATCTACTGTTTCACAACAAATTGTCCTAGAACTTAGCAACTTAACACAACACATTTTACCTCCTGTGGAACAGGAATCAAGATGCAGTTTAGATGGGTCCTCTGCTTCGGAATCTCTCATAATCTGCCGTTGACTCTGTTAGCCTGGACTGCAGTTCTATTGAGGAGGAATCTGCTTCTGAGCCCAGTCATGTGGCTCTTGGCCTGACTTAGTTATTCACAGGCTGTTCCTTACCATATGGCCCTCTCCATAGCACAGCTCACAACATGGCAGCTGGCTTCATGAGAGTGAACAAGCAAGATGAGCTAGCAAGATCCCAGCAAGATGGAAATCCTAATCTTTTACAACCTTATCTCAGAAGTGATATCCCATATTCTGTCCATTAGAAGTGAGCCACTTGGTCCACACTGAACTCAAGGAGAGGGATTATTTAATGGTGGGAATACCAGGAGGTTTCAGTGGAACCATACGTACCACAACTATACTTTCAATGGGTGACAACACTTTAAGAAATTCTGAGGTAAATTGACAGTTTCTTTTGTTTGGTGAAGGGGAGGGAGGCAAGGGTCCTAGGCATCCAGCATGTGCCAAGCCCAGTGCTGAATCATCTCAAGTGCTTACTTATTTAACTCTCACATATTTCCTGTGATGTAGGTGTTTGTGGCAGACTCTGCTAGCTTTCCCTCAATATTCATTCTTCCATAGTAAAATAATTTCTGATGGTTGCCCAGATCAAGACTACATTTCCCATTCTTCTTTTGCAGCTAGGCCTAAGTTCTGGCCAATGGGATGGAAGCCATAGTGTTGTGTGGCAGCTTCCAGTAAATTTCCTTTAGGGAAAGCTAGTAGGTGTCTTTTCCTCTTCTTTGTCCTGCCTCTATCCTCCTATGTAGAATGTAGGTGCCATCATTTTAGATCATGAGATTGAGACCATGCAGGTAAAGCAGCAGAAGAGACTCTCTGTTCATGATATTGTGAAACACAATACCAGCATTGTACTGCATTTTGGGACTTTGGGTGAGGAGAAATAAAAAACCACTGCTATTTTGGACTGTCACTGGCAGCCAAACCTAATCCTAGCTAATGCAGAATTTGGTACCTAGAAGTGGGATGCGACCTGTAACAGAAGGTATTTTGTTAATACCATCAAAATGTGTGGTATTGGCTTAGTGCAGGGTTGGCAAACTTTTTGTAAAGGGCCAGATGGCAAAGTCTTTAGTCTTTATATGCCATCTATGGACATTGTCACAAATTCTTCCTTTTTTTCAAAACAACTTTATAAAATGTAAAAAACATCTTAGCTCAGTCCTATAAAAATACTACAACCATCCTTAGCTCAAGGGCCAACAAAACACAGGCAGCTGGATTTGGTCCTCCAGGGATGGTTTACTGACCTCTGCTCCCGTCCATTAAGGGATCAGCAGATACCCCCGGGGTAAATGTTGACTTCACAGCCCACTTGCCTTTCTGGAGTCATGTTTTCTCATTATTTTTTTGTTTCTTAATATTCCTCTTGTTTTCTTTATTGATTGGAAAATAATGCACTCAATCATTAAAACTTACATTTGTTCTCAGAAGATGCACCAGAGGGAAATTTTATAAAAGATGTGAATGTAAAGGAGTCGCCAAAGGGACACTGCAATTATGGATCCTTAATATTTAGGTATTTACTCAAAAAGAGCAAAACTTTAGTTTTCAGGAAAGAAAAAATGAATCAGCAACACATGTTGATACTTTTAAAAACTTTATAATGGTGCTTGAAAATTCAGTTAAAATCATTTTACCATCCTGGAATTACACTAGTCATCACAATATTGCATTATTTCTCATTTCATGTGATTTATGATTCTACAGTGCCCATTATCTTCCAAACCAATGATTATTTTCCCAATGAATGAATGTTGTAATTTTACTCAGTATATATAGATAGATCACAGAGTTTTATAAAACATTGTACTCAAAGTACAAAAATAAGTGCTTTATGCATACTCTTTAATACTGTTTTTGTTTCTTGGTACCTCAGCTAACTAACTTCACATAAATAATGTCAATAATAACAAAAAGGAAAAGAAGAGATTGTTTAACATCTAGAAACTAGAGATACATTTTGCTGACAGCATGCTTTTCATTAAGAGAAGAGATAATAATATCTGGCTATATTGCAGTCAGAAAAGTAGAAAAAAGAACTCATGAAGAAATAGGGATAAAAATGCCAATAATTACATCACATATTTGAACCAGTGATAATGACAGATTGATTTAATAGACTTATCTGCAGCCTGTGAGCCCAAAAATCCCTTATAAATTATTGTAGAAAATGCCAAGTTTCAAAATAAATTTACATTTGAAAATAGGTATACTTCATTGTAAATCATTTACTGCAAAAAATATAGGTATAGATAAGGCTTTTTACGCAGTTTTTAATTTTATAAACACAGGTATATTTAGAAAATAGAAGTTGTTAATAACCAAACTGTTTTCAAGTAAATAAAAAGCATGAGTCCCTGCTCGTTAACATCATAAATCAGTATGTGAATTTGTCAACTCCATGTTTTAAAGCTCCTTCTGGGTCTCTAACTAAACTTTTTTCTTCTTTTTACATTTTTGCATAGTCTTTTATATTTCTTCTGGGGAAAATATTTGAAAACTCATTTTACTTAAGTAGCAATAACGATAGATCAAGAGTTAAATTCGTCTTTAAAAAGGCTTACTACACGAACCTAGTGTTTGGCAGTGAGAGTGGAAACAAGGTTCAGAACAGAGTCGATTTATTTTGGGGATTCTGACTAAGTGACAAAACTTACCAGATGACACACTTAAATACGTGCAATTATATTCAGTTTTAAAAACTGCAGAATGGATCACTAGACTGTGTACCCCACGAGGGAAGAAATTTTTAAAAATAGATTTGTGTTCACGGTTTCTGGCATAAGAGTAGGTGCATAGTAAACACAGACTGATCATACATTCTATGAAGAATAGTTTTGTGGGTTAATAGCAATAGAGACTGTAAAATTTGTTTAATTCTCAATATTAGTAAAGAGAATAAAGGAAGAGTGAAAAGGAATTCCTGTTAAAAAGGAAACTATCTGTTAACATTATTTTCCATTAAAAATAATAAATTCTTTATATGGGATTATATGATGATTTGGGGTGAAGTATGGTTGATGAGCAAACATAATGGTGAAGTTAAATAGAAGGGAGTCAGTGTTTGAGCAAATCTGGAAAACACAGAAGGAGGGAAAAAGACATCATGCCTCTTAATATGAAGATTTACATAGGAAGTCCTTTCTGGTTTGAGGTGTAGGTAGCTTGGTTCCAGGAAGAAAGAACCCAGCAAATGCTCTAAGACCCTACTAATGCCCTCTTGACCTTGACAGGCTAAGCACATGCCCCCAAGAGCTATCTTTCATTTTTTCTTCTGCACCATGTGGCCAAGTGGCCGCTAGCTCTGTCAACAAAAGGCAGAACTCGGGACCCAGAGCCCAGGGGCAGTGGGAAGAAAACTAGGACCAGCAAGGGGCAGTAGAGGGTCAGCTAGATGGGGAGTGGATTGAAGAGTGGAGGAGAAGATGTTGCCTTCCTCTGTGTTCACCATGATCCTACCCCAGTCAGAAAGAAGTGGCAGGGCCTTTTAGTTTAAGCTGTATCTGCTCTAGAGAGGATAAAGCCAATTCTACAACAATAAAAAAAACAAAAAGAGCCATAAAAAATGGGGTCACCGTATAATCTGTTGTCTAAACTGAGACAAAGTTGAGAGTAAGGGGGACAGTTGTTCATTTTAATTGTTGATTGTTAATATTTATAGTGGGACAACAGACATACGCCTGCACTGTCCTGGCAAACCAGGATGTATTGTCACTCCAGAGAGAGGTGTTAAACCATGAGTGGGGTGGATGCTCTTCTGTCTTCAAGAAATTCCTGCTGGCAGCTAACTTTCTTTAAAGACCTGTTTCTTGGTATCTCTCCTCCCCTTAGACAAAGTACCATATGTGAAGAGAGAATGGGGTATATTCTTTTTCTTGATTTCCCTCTCAAAATAGGAGAAAAGTCCACAAGGGAGAGGTGATGCAGAAGAGTTCTATATTTTATTCTAGGCACTTTTGAATGAATGGAGGCTCTGGTTTCCTAATTACTTTTTACTTCTAGATCGGTTATGAACTTCTCTTCACTATTAGCTAAACTATAAGGTGTTCTTTTATCTTTCCTACAAAACTGAGGGTAACTGGGGATGCATAAAGTCTGCCGTTTCCCATAAATGAGTCTGTGTGTTCAAGGTATACATTGCTGTCCCTATTAAATTTGTTCATTCTATACTCTATCAACATTGTAAGAAAAAGCTGGCTTTTAAAATGTTGGACATTTTGGGGGCAATAGAATATTCTGTACCCATTTTTTATTGAGTAAAAAAAAATTGTTTTAATGTTTTACTCCATAAGTAAAGAGATAGGTATGGAGGTAAGAAAAAAATCTTATTTTCCTAATAGTTTCACTAATTATAGCAGGACCTGCTTTGCTTTGTTCTAATGTTGGCAAACACAAACATACAGTTTGTGGATACTTTCCACTTTCTATGAATATGTTCTCATTAAACTGAGAGCATTTTCAAGATGTCACTAGAATGAAGTGAAATTTCAACATCAGATTTGACAATCAATTTGACAAAACTCAGTAGATAACCGTTGCCTGTCAGGTAGGAATGTCTGTTGCCTAGTTTCTCTTTCAATAAGTATTTTAAAATTCCTAAATTTTGCTATTAGTATTTTCTCTTAAAAGTGTTTATCATAAAGTTCACTTATGGTGTCATATTTGAAACTTAGTTTTGTCTTTAGCAGATGTCTCTACAATATATAAAAATATATCTACAAAATATAAAAACCTAATTCTTAACCTAATTCTCTAGGTTAAGTTGTAGCTATGTTTTCACCCCCTGGAAACTTCTATATGAGTGCAAGGGGGGAATACATGATCATGGCCTTGTGTGAATATTGGGCACATTGTTCCCTTTTAGTTGTAAGTTACTTTCAGGAAATCTGGGACAGGGCTGGAGTTGCACAACAATAATAAACTTTATCAAACTTTGTAGTTTTGAATACAAGACAGTTTACTGAAAATCCTAACTTTCTTTATTGACCCTTATTCTGCCAAGGCACCCTGGAAAGTTTCCCTATCCCCGTGAATTCAAATTGTGACCCAGCTGTCCAAGAAAGAACGATAAAATAGTCATTTAAAAATATAGCGAAAATTAACATAAATTAAAAATTATATTGAAGCAATATTTCTGAAAAGCTAATCTGTGTGATTGGAAGAATGTTTTTTTAAAAAAACTTTTATGTAAGACTAAAATTTCCTGCATAGCTATTAGCAATACATAGCTATAATTTAATTTCCATCCATCATTGGAAAGTTAAACACCTGTGGTTTGGAAATACGTTCTCGTTTGTTAGATATTTTTTGAAATACGTTCTCGTTTGTTAGATATTTTTTGAAGTCAGTGTTTTCTTAACACGAGGTAGCTTTCTAGCAGCATTTTGGGTGCTGTCACCCGAATATCGTGTGGTTTGGCGTGATACCAGCTTTGGGCGGGGATGGATGGGTGTGGATAGTCATCTAGGAAAATTATGTTTTGTGGCAGTTAAAGGCAGTTCTAGCTAAATTAATGGGGTGGGAGAGGAGTATAGCAATTTAAGAAGAGGAAGCATTTTTATAGATAAGAAATTGATATCTAATCTCACTGCTGTTTCATTTCCTCCTAAGTAACATAGGGCTGATTTTAATTCTCATTAAGCTATTAATTACCCAAATTTAGAAACCCAATCCTAATTTACTAGATGTTTCTAAATTATTGGTTTGGGTATTTTGTTGTTGTCACTTAGTGGGTTGACTCATTTTAATTTTGTTTCTATGAAGATTTTCTTCTATTAAGCATTAAAGTAAGAAATAGAAAAAGAGATATTGATACACAAGGTCTGATAGGTATTAAATAAATGCTAATTGGGCTTCCCTGGTGGCGCAGTGGTTGGGGGTCCGCCTGCCGATGCAGGGGACGCGGGTTCGTGCCCCGGTCCGGGAGGATCCCGCGTGCCGCGGAGCGGCTGGGCCCACGCGTCCGGAGCCTGTGCTCCGCAACGGGAGAGGCCACAACAGTGAGAGGCCCGCGTACCGCAAAAAAAAAAAAAAAAAAAAAAGTGTTAATTTCTGAAGTTCAAAACTATAAACATAATGCAAAATAAACGTTTGGTTCTACACTTGATTTTTTTAAAAATCCCAATTTTTAAAGTTTCAAACTCATCATAACAGGAGTTGCTCTACATTACTTAATTTGGGCAAAGGCAGTGCAAACATATGGCATGGCGAACACATTGATACTTTCTATGATTTATGTTCTA
The DNA here is from genome assembly GCF_964270905.1 of Leucopleurus acutus. Lineage (NCBI taxonomy): Eukaryota > Metazoa > Chordata > Mammalia > Artiodactyla > Delphinidae > Leucopleurus > Leucopleurus acutus. The sequence goes on from NC_139156.1 coordinate 38,769,380, forward strand.
AATGGAATTCTCTAGATTTTACTAGAATAAAGTAAGATTTCAGCAAAAAATAAAATCACATCTACTCACTTGAATAAAACTAGTTCTCAGGAAGTAAATGTTATGAATACTTGTGACTGTTTTCCTTGAGCAAGTAATGAGATGATATTCCAGTGGTAATTTTCTTGATACTTTGCTATTATTGTATATTTATGTCTCTGCTCTTAATCTTTTTAAAAAGTGATTATGATTTCATCTGGAATAATGATTTTTTCTCATAAAATGATTCCTGTATTAACTAATTGTTCATTTTGATTAAATTTAAAACTCCTCTGTATCATACCTTCTTTTTTGCATATACTAGATATGCAGAGTGCCTTTTTATGTTTATTTTCAAAGATTTTAAAGAACATTAAAACTTTTGTTCTTGGAATTTGGAATGCTTCTTTGGACTGATTAGCAATTTGCCTGCCCCCACTGTAATTACTCTCCTTGAGTATGAAAGCAGATCTGTGGAGGAGTGTAAATTTGGACCTAAGAATTGCTTAAGGAGGAATGTTTCACTTTCTCATACTTAGAATTAGTTTGGCCCAAGAATTAGTTTGAAGCCAGTATGAATTATATTCACATTCATACTTTTCATGAGATGAACATATGTAAAAATATCTGGCTATCTATTTTAACTTAGACAATTTTTCTTGCATTTTTCTATTTAATAAAAGTGAAATAAAAAAGTATTAAAATACCAGCTTACCCTTTCCCCTCCCCATATCCTCAAGTTCATTCTCTAGTAGGAGAGAGTGGCATGGCCATATATATACTGCCAAATGTAAAATAGATAGCTAGTGGGAAGCAGCCGCATAGCACAGGGAGATCAGCTCTGTGTTTTGTGACCATCTAGAGGGGTGGGAGGGAGGGAGATGCAAGAGGGAAGAGATATGGGGATATATGTATAACTGATTCACTTTGTTATAAAGCAGAAACTAACACACCATTGTAAAGCAATTATACTCCAATAAAGACGTTAAAAATAAAAAGTATTAAAATAGAGTGGAAATACAAAGAATACAGCAGTTCCCAAACTTAGTTGTACACTTGAATCAGCTAAGATCTTTAAAAACAATCAAACAAACAAACTGATGTCCGGCTCAGATCCTAAGACATTCTGATGTAGCTGGTATGAGGTGTGACCTTGGCATTGGCAGTTTGAAGAGCTCTCCAGGTATTTCTAATGTGCAGTCAAGTCTGGGAAACACTGTCCTCGGAAATATGAAAAGCAAAACAAAGCTGAAAGCATGAGGCCTTTCAGAGTTTCAGCTGTAGCCTTGAGGCCTTTGATATCAGATTGGAGTTAGTAGAACAGAAAGGTTACAAGGACTCTTAATTGTTGTTGGAATTTACCTGATTTCCATTGGAATCTGGTCTGATTTGGGGGTCACAGAATTCCATTCAAGAGTTGACAGATTTTTCTATGCTTTGGTGTTTATGTCTTCCCTTTAGTCTTGCAGAATTTTACAAAAGCCAAGGGAAATGGAAATCTAGTACTGTATGTCTTAAACCACTAATGAGACTGGAGTGGTAGTAATAGGTATTTTGTGTTTGGACTTTGATTATTTCTGTTTTGAACAAAAAGCCATCATTTATAAGTATGGAAAGAAAGCAGTGCCTTCTCCCCAGTTTTTGTAGCACACTCACCTCAGATGCTCTAGGGAAGAGACCCAAAACTCTAGGAGATTTTGATAAATAACACCCTTGCTGAATATCTGAAAAATTGGCTTCTAATAATAATCAGTGATAGATATAAAGTTCTCCTGTGATAACTTCAAAACCAAAGGACTCAGATATGGTAAAGCTGTCTGATACTTATTGAAAGTAAAAGGAAGAGAAGGCGGTGGATTTCTCGTCAGATTTAGTATAAGTGGGTTAGATAGTCCAAGGCTGAACCCAGGTTAATAACTGTCTCTGAATGCTGGATGGTGGGCTGGGTGCTACAAAAACATCATAGAAACGAGAGTAAATCTTCACTCCTCCCTTTGAAATGACTTTTCATCCAATTTGCTGAATAGCAAAAAGTATCAATGATATGCTGTAGATTTGATTTATTTTTTTTATGATATTGGAGATGAGCAAAATGAGATTGAGATGAAAGTAAATCAATATGGACAAGTCAAAATGTTTAAAATGAGAAAAAGTCATTTCAAGTTGGCATGACTATTATGGTGTGGGCATCCTTAGGAAGCGTAGGAGTTCTAGGGAAAAAGAGGTGTGGGCTAATGAGTTTAATAAATGGTGGGCCTGGATTTGTCTTAACAATAGCTGTAACATAGCACATCAATTTCCTAGTCCCCAGGGGCTGCAGGGGATGAGAAGATCCTGACCTATGACAAACTGCCTGGATGGAATTTTCAGACTGAAATGATGCTGACTCCATTAAACCTTGGATAATCTCTCACGAGGTCCAGGCTGTGAATATGCCTCATGCAGTGGGCAATGGGAAATGTGCTTTGAAAAGCATCTCCTACTGTCCCTCAGCCTTTTGTGACTTTGTGTATTACAAAAGCAGCTGTAAGCCAGGGGTTAAGACTCTGGAATTACTTGGCCCCCTTGGTTGTTACTGGTTGTCCAGGTCTGCTTAGCCCCTGAAATCTTGCTGGCTAAAAGATCTCTCTCCACTCTGTCAGGGTTTGTAAACATACTCCCCAGACACTCAGGAACCTTGGAAGAACAACTTTGGGGGCAATTGCTCTTTAGCTTCCTGTTAGATAAAGGGCTCCTTAACATTGGATTTCATTAGAAATAAAGTTCTCATATCATGATTCTACAGTTAGGATCAATGTAAGCTGTACAGTCTCAGGAAAGGCATCACTCTGGGACAAGTATTATGTGTGATCATTAGGGGACCGAGTTAGAGGTGTATTTCTTCTAGATTGAGTTTTGTGTGTTTTATTCTTAAAAGAAAGATGTCTTCAGAAGGTTCCATAGCCATCCCCTTGGGCAGTCACTGCAAAAGTGGGGTAGACCTCATACGTTGCATACGCTGCTAAGTCTTGTCCCAGGGTCACCGCTTGCTTGAGCTGGGCTGCAGACACAGATGCAGCTGCGTTAGGGACAGCATAGCCTGGAGGAGAAGGCAGAGAAAACTTCGTGAAAGGGATTCAGATTTGCTTCCTTTTGGCTTACGGTCTTTATGAAAGATGAAAATTTAACGTATTGCTTAAAGCCAAAAGTTAACGTGTACATTTTAAAAGGTGCCCTCAGGGGATGTAATATCTAGACTCATTGATTAGGGAAGAGTCTTCCTCAAGTGGGGTCGACCATTTATATCAGAATCGTTTCACTCTTAGAAAACTGGCAACATGGGGGATAGACCCCAAGAAACAGAAACTTGACAGAATGCGGAGCTGATTAAAGTTTGAACTTTTTCAGAGGGTCTCAGAACTTGTAAAGGAGGGGAGACAGTTGATGGGTTGGCAAGGAGATCGGGGTGGGCCCTGTGGGTCTGGTTCTGCTGCATCCCCACCCTCACCTAAATAGAATATTAAAAACCATTGCCTTTACCCAGGGAGGTTTGTAGGGACTGGGTAGACCAATAAGAGAAGTAGTTAAAGTTTTAGCGTATTTCTATATAGCACCATAAAAGCACATACCTAGGGTGTCCACATTTTGGTCTAAATGGATAGGAAAAACAATACCTCACCCCACCATCGAGCTGTGTTTGATGTATGCAGAGGTCTTAGTGCTCGTCCTTACTGTCAGAGAACTAAGGGGCTTGAGTGATAAGGAAATACTCATGTGCTTTTGTATTGCTATCATGTCTAGCTGATTAATACTTTTGAAGAAAAGAGCATAATAGCTATTATCTAAAAGCAGTATTTCCCTGTTAATGTCTTAGACCGAAATCTGGTTATTTCTGAGATGATCCCCAAATTGTGAAAGAGGATGAGAAAAATGGAAAAAGTATACTTAAGCAGCAAATGGGGACCTGATTTTAAAAAAGAAAAGAAAGCAAGCGCATTTGGTTTATGTGTCGTGGAAGTCTGCCTAAACCCAGGCACATTGATTTCTTTCTGGTGGCTTCTCAGGAAGTGGTAGTGGGAAGCTGGCTGGACTATTTGTAAAAATATTGAATCCCCTCCTTGGCTCGTGCACTTTGGGCAGTAATGCTGACTAACGTGCTAGTGAAGTTTGGTACATTTTCCAAGGATATGAGAAATATGTTAACAATTACTTTCATAATTTTGGAAACAGTATTTCTAAAGTAAGTAAGTAAAATATACGTGTATGTGCGTGTGTAGCGTAGGTTTTACCTTTAGGGATTTTGAAAAGCAAACTGAATTTTCTTTTTCAATTTGGCTAATTTCTAAAGTACCAGAGCATTTGTGTTTTAAATAGATTCTTCCCTTGGAGCCTATTATTCTTTACTTGACTCCATAGCAAGTTATAAAAGATCTTCTCAAATTCTTAGGCATTCCCAAGGCAATTCTCATGCTCTAAATAATTTTTTATTTCTTGTAGGAGCAAATAAAAGTGAGGATAAGATAAAATATTTTTGGGCAAGGAGCAAATCCTTTCCAATGTAAAAGCAAACTTTAAAATTCTCCTGGCAGTGGCTCATTTATTTTTATAGTACATTAATTTGGTGTCTTTGGGGTACAGCTTTCTGCAAGACAGGGCCTTAACTTTTTGCAAGAACTGAGAAGCCTGGCACAAGACACCCCGTTTCATGGAAAGCAAGCACGGCGCTGATGGCTGCAGCACAGCCCAGGAAGGCCCTGGCCCTCGGCAGTTGTTGCCTTGATAACCTCGAAGGGGTGCATCACACATCTTCTCCACATTCTAAGAGCAAAGCTGGAATTGAGGTCACATTTGTGTGGAAAGCATGATTAGTTTTGGCTTCACTTGCCAGGACGGAGGCCACATTTGCAAGTTTTGAGACATAAAAGGAAATGAGAGCCAGCTCAGTGTTATGGATGTGACGTATATAGCAGTTCTCATACCTACACAGGACCGATATATGAATTAATCAATTGATAGGAATGTCTTATTTCTAGGTCTAGTCAGAACTCTCTGATTTGGGCTTATGGGAGGAGGTATGCCAACACAATGACAAGTCAGAATGACAGATTTCTTCGAAAGAACCTAAACTTTTATTACCAAGAAAGAGTGGAGTTGCTCAAACTAACTGCTGAGGGAAAAATTTCCAAAAGAAATTTCTTGTCTGGTCCTCTTTAATCTCTAGAGGATTCATTTTTAATTAGTAGCATTTGTTGTAGGTACATAATAAATGGGGAAAAGTCTTTTAAATGTGACCCTAAAAGCATGTTGATCTACAGACAGACTTTAAGTAATCAGCATATGCCCCAGACCTAAATTATAGAACAGATAAAATGAGCCTGATTAGCCACTTATTGAAATGGTCTCTTTTTCATTTTCTCCATATCTCTCTCTCTCTCTCTCTCTCTCTCTCTCTCCCACACACACACACACACATAGAGTTTTTGTCTTAAAATAATTTTTAAAAATCCGATCTACACGTTTCTTTCAGAAAGCAAAGCAATACAAGTAGAATTGAGTAGAACTGAAGATTAGAATTGGGGAGGGAGTCCATGGACTGCTTAAAAGCTGATTGGCCTTGGCCAAATGACTTAATCTTTCTCTTGGTGGTACTTGGTTTCTTCATCTGTACAATGTGCGTGATGATAGAACCTATCTCTTGTGGTGTCATGAGCATTGCTGAGATAAGTCAGTGCCTGGCACATAGTAAGAGTTCAAATAAACATCATCCACGAATGTAGTAGTAGTAGAATGTAGTAGTTCTAAACTCTCTTACTAAAAGTAAAAACCCAAACAAACGACGCAGAGAGATTGATTCATTTAAGGTCACACAGCTGCTTATAGCTGAGCTGAGACTAGACCCTCCTCTGCTGCCCAGCTCAATTCTCTTGCCTTGTTAATGGCTCGCTCATCGGGCAAATTCTTTTTGGTCACAGGTGGTGTAAATCAGATTTATTGTAGTTGAAGTTCACAGATAACTCTGTGAGTCCATGGTCCCAAAGAGGGTCTCCCAAACACTCTCTGCAGGGTGCCATTTCTGGCATTATTTTTCCATACCTGGAAATGCGGTAGCAGAAGCGGCAGCAGCAGCTGTGGTCTGGGCATCGGCTCCATCGGTGGGGATGCCCAGGGTCTGCAGGGTGTACTCGGCTGCATATGTCTTTGCTTCATCCACATAGGCACTTAGCTTCGGGGGTGTGAAAGGGTGGCTGGAAAGCAAAGTCAGTCAGGGTGTGCATTTTAAACTTATGTAGCTGAGACAGGTGAAAACCTAAGGCGCTGTTCACTTTTTTGATCGGATAATGGAATTTTGCGTGGGGACCTATCACTCTCTGCTTTTAAAGCTTCCAGATATACATACATGTTGGAGCATTTGTGAATGGACCTAGAACATCGGTGGACGATGACATTCCTGAAGCGTACTTGCAACTCATTGTAAGTTCTTTCTAATGTACGTGTGAAACAGGATGGTTCCTAAAACATGTAGAAATGCAGGCTCAAGGTAAAATTGAGAAGGTGATAACCACTAATAGAGAGGTTATAGCTTTGGTTCAAAACTTAAATGGCAGGGCATGGTGTTATTAGGTATAAAAGGGCAGTTTCGTATGGTTCAACCCAAATACTACACAGATAAAAGGATGGGCTATAGTTTTCACTTCTATTACACTTAACATCTGCAGTTTTCCATTGGTTGGTGAGAGTACACAGTCTTCATTGTCTATATGAAATTTAGGGGCTTTGAGATGCTAGTCTCATAGCTGTCACATATATCCCAAATACACATCTCAACGTTTGCACTGAATGAAAAATGAGTAGGTTGTAGACTTGAATATTTATCTTATTTAGATAGTGATAAAATACACTTAATTTACAAGACTCATTCTAAAATCGAAATGATTAGGAATTTGGAGAAGTTACACACATGACAGGATTCTGGCTGGACAGGGCAGGAATAGTTATTTTGTATAAGAAGAGTTGTCTTTGATCTTGTCCAATGGCAGAGTGTAGCTGATATACAGGTTGTCCCCAGTTATTTTTCTGACAAACTTCTTCTAATATCTACAAGAGCAAAAAAAAAAAACAACAAAAAAAGTAACTTCCCTTCCAAATATCACATTTGCGTTATTTCTCTAACTTTCAGGTTTTTAAACTTGAATCTTCAGAGTTTAAGCAAATATAAGAAGAGATAAAATGCCACATGGTTTAATGACTCATAAAATTTAAGATGAACTCAATTTGAACTCCATTTAAAATGTTGTGTCTGTTAATTCAGGAAAATCATTTTCATACCATTTATTCTAATACACTTTTAGTTTAGTCCATTAGCTCTAACTTTTTACCAATAGTTTAATGTACAATTTGTTTGGTATATTTATTACGTTTTTTAAAAAATTGTTATTCCAGGGCTTCCCTGGTGGCGCAGTGGTTGGGAGTCCGGCTGCCGATGCGGGGGATGCGGGTTCGTGCCCCGGTCTGGTAGGATCCCGCGTGCTGCGGAGCGGCTGGGCCCCTGGGCCGTGGCTGCTGGGCCTGCGCGTCCGGAGCCTGCGCGCCGGGCCACGGCGGTGGGGGGCCCGCGTACCGCAAAAAAAAAAAAAAAAAAAAAAAAAAAAAAAAAAAAAATTGATATTTTAGCACTGTGTAGCTGGATTTACTCATTATTACCCTGAATCCTTCTGTTTATAATGGTTTAGAGAAAATAACCTAAGGATTTATTCCTATTTCATGTCATTTGTCATACGGTTTTAACTTTACATTTTCATAAAAATAGAGTTAAAAAGTTTAATGGGTTAGTATTTATTGATGAACATTAATAGAGGGGTGTTGAGGGGCTTCCCTGGTGGCGCAGTGGTTGAGAGTCCGCCTGCCGATGCAGGAGACATGGGTTCGTGCCCCAGTCCGGGAAGATCCCACATGCCACGGAGCGGCTGGGCCCGTGAGCCATGGCCGCTGAGCCTGAGCGTCCGGAGCCTGTGCTCCGCAATGGGAGAGGCCACAACAGTGAGAGGCCCGCGTACCGCAAAAAAAAAAAAAAAAAATAGAGGGGTGTTGATAGTTGCAATGTCTTTGTTTGGCAAAACACCACTTCTGGCTATTTTTATGATCTGATTTTTGGAATGTTCCTTCATGCTTCTTTCCTCTGTCATTACTCCAAACCAAACCTTGCCTGAAGGCACATATTTTCTTCATGCCGAAGCCATTTCTGGTGGCCCACAAGCCCTGATGCTCCCATTGGTCAGCAGATCCAGTAAACTGTGCAAAACAGGGAGTAAGTCCTAAAAAATAACTCTTGGGACAGAACAGTTCCCAGGTTGAGTCTGTGGAATTTCTTATCTCATTTGCTGTAATGCTTATCCAGCTGTAATAGCATGACATTTTCCAGTTTATTGAATTTATAGATTGCTCCTATCTCCTCTATTAACTGTTGCTTCTTAATACTCTTAGTTTTGTAGCATCGCTTGTCATCTACAAACTGTTCTCTAAGGTTCCTGGGCAATTGTCAGTTACTTGAGCTGGCTGATATTCTGCCTGCTTGTTTGTGCCCATTGTGCAAACACATGTAAAGGATTCCAGCTCTAACTTCTGACTCTGCAGGGCAGCCTGCTCTTCTTGTTGGAAGTTCATAACTCCACCATGGAGTTGTCCAGGCTCCATCTATGCTGGTCGGGGGTGGCATGGCCCTTAATTTCTAAGGTGCAGTTGCAGAAATTCAGAGACAAATTAATTAAGAAAAACTTTCATTAGTTGATAGAGATAGTTACTCATATGTTACTGTATATATTTTTTTGGTACATTTATTTTATTTATTTATTCATTTTTGCCCACGTTGGGTCTTCGTTGCTGCACGCGGGCTTCCTCTAGTTGTGGTGAGCGGGAGCTACTCTTTGAGGTGCACAGGCTTCTCATTGAGGTGGCTTCTCTTGTTGCGGAGCACAGGCTCTAGGCACATGGGCTTCAGTAGTTGTGGCACGCAGGCTCAGTAGTTGTGGCTCACAGGCTCTAGAGTGCAGGCTCAGTAGTTGTGGCGCACGGGCTTAGTTGCTCTGCAGCATGTGGGATCTTCCCGGACCAGGGCTCAAACCCGTGTCCCCTGCATTGGCAGGCGGATTCTTAACCACTGTGCCACCAGTGAAGGCCCCATATATTACTATTAAGCATGACCAATTTCTAACCTGGATTTAATATAAAACCAGAAATCATTACTCATGCTATGGCAGTTCTTAGAACTATTACACAGAATTTATGACAATGATTAGTTTTTATTTTCTAAAAATATTTCTGGGTATCCTAGTACTTTAATTAGTTTGTTTATTTTAGGTTTTAACCCAGGATAGATTGGATTGACTAGCTTTTGTGTTTTCTGAGCAAAGCTCCATCATGGCACTTACTAGGTTTTATTGTAATTATTATGTGTCAGGATCCTCTCACTGGATTGCCGTATGATTTTTGATGGCAAGGGTTGTGTTATATTCACTTTTCCATCCCCAGCACCTAGCACAATACTCGGTGCATAATGCGTGCCCCCCATATGGTTTTTGAACAGACACATGATTACTATTTACCACTCTGATAGGCATCCCTTAAAAAAGAATTGTATGGGGAGGGGTAGCAGAAACTGTAGATGAGCTAATTCGTATGTATAAGAAAGCCATTAATACACCAAAAACAAACAAAAAAAAACCCAGTCAAGATGAGATTTTAGAAAATCAAGTTTTCTACTTGATTGCAATCATAAGGCTACTCCCACAAATTTGGGGCTTATACATTTGGGGTGGGAGTTGGGAATTTTCCTTTAGGATATGCAAACTGTCACTCTGAACAACTGGATATTGATTATTCAGCCAAAGTGTCTCTGCAGAGACTCCAGCATGTACTGCGTGTCCAGAGGGGACAGTGTAAGGGTTAACACAGATCCTGTTTTGTTTTATTTTTAACCCTGTTGTTCAGTTTCCATACTGGAACAACTTTTATAACTTTTAACTTTCCGATAATAAAATCATAGCCTCATGCAGAAACATGGAAACTTAGAATTGTGAAGTGAAAGCAAAAAATTTACCTTAATGTTACTGCCCAGATACAGTCATTGTAGATGGCTGATGGCATCTTATAGTTAATATGAGTAATGATACACCAGAGATAGCACAATGTTTTCTCTTGGACACAGGGCTTCCAAGGAAAGATGTTCTAAATGATCTGTTCATTCCCTGTCATGAGTGCTCTTCATTTGCCAACCAGCCTTGCTTCATTTTATTCTCATTTAAGGTATTGGTTGATAATTCTTGGTAGTGCTCAGAATCCTTGCATTTCAGTGGAAGATTACTTAAGATGTCAAATTTCATAATTTTAAAAAAAAGAGTCTAAAATGAAACAATTGTACTCAACACCCACTTTTCTCTCACAGTACATTATGTTGATTGGTCGCTATATCTATTTAATAAAACAAAACAAAAGAGCAGCTGAAGTAGGGATCAAGTCAAATCCTTTGACAAATGGTGAATGATGGTCTTTGGCCCAACTTATACAAACTATCCAAGCTATCTCTGGAATAACGTTACCTACCTGTGGAGCAAGTTTAATTCCTTGGGGTTTTAAAGTGACAGGATTCATTGGGGTGAGCTCCATCCCAGGCAAAAGATCATAGAGTTTGTCTTCTCTCTTGTCTCCTTTGATCTGGTATCCTCGACCCAGGCCTGTGTAAGCCAAATAGCCACGGCCGCCCAGTCCTCTCACTCCCGCAGCCCCTACAGGTACATTCATGTAAATTTCTAGGAATGTAAGAAGGCATTAAACCGAATCAAACCACCAGAAAATCACCCTGAATCTTACTGTAATGGAAAAGTTAGCCCAAGTCACATTGATTATTTCCCTGAAGACAGATAGAAAACTCCAGGATTCTAATGTAATGAAACTCAACATAAGATAGGGTTCACCACAGGTGTCCTTTTTTTTTTTTTTAACTGTCTGTAGAAGAAAGCAATACTATCAAAGCTATGGATAAGTACACGTGCAACTTTAAAGCTTTGGTACAGAGAAATTTTGCAATTTCTCTCTTCAGTTAACCTTTCGTTGACATTTTTCTGTAGACTAATAAATGTTGGGAAGGTATTTATTAAAACATCCCAGCATAATATGACCACATGTATTAAAATAAGTCTTGCCTTTTTGTCTTTGCTCAGTAAATTAGAAATGAATTCTAGTTTCCCTAATATTCCATTCGTGATGGCCTGCTGGAAAACCAACATTTAGAAAATGTGTTTTAAAACTCACCATTTTCTCTCTTATATTCTATCAATGTGAGGCTTAAATTTCCATTGAGTTTCATTAATAGATTCCTTTTGATTTTTTGTTTTGCCACATTGCTACTTTGATTTCCTATTGGTGGCATAAAGAGATAAAAAATTAAATTGATTACCCTTCATCCATGAATATCATTCATTGATTCCTTTCTTGTTATAAGACAGGTATTTTTTCCCTTGGAGTGAAGTTTGTTTTTTTCCTACATTACAACTGGTTGACAACTTATACTTAATGTAGGGATTGTTTAATGATGTGATTTTAGATTATAAATGTACATTGTTTTAATGACATAATTATCAAACCTATAGACAGATCATCTTGAAGGAAATCCTGAAGATTTCTTTTACATTACAATTTTGGGTGGAGTATTATGAGTATGGAAATTTTAAGGCTGTTGAAGACTAGAGTTCCTAGGATGGTCAATTCAGTTCTCCTGAAAAATAGTAAAACACAGTAAGATAATTGTTTTCACAGTAATCTGGACATGCCCCTTTGCTTCTAGTCAAACCCAAGAATAGAATTAAGTACACAGTTTGCTGTTGAATTGCTCAGACTGGTGTCATATTTGGCAGACAGATCTGAGATTCTGTAGGCATTGGTTCCTAGCAGAACCACTCTGAAGGATCCCATTAGGCAGAGACAAAACAGTTTCTTGAAAATAAAACATGCTTTCCTTATCTTTTACATTTTTTGAAATAACTGAGCTCAGAAAACTGCTTGAACATTTGGAATTCTCACAGGATTCAGCAGGAAAACGTGTTGTTTGGCAGTAAGATTGAGGTCGCGTTTTTTTTGTTCTTTATTTTTCTATTTGGACTTTACTATTTGTTTCCTGATATCCTGGAGAAACAAGTTGATTTCCTTAGTAATGTGGCTTTTTAGAAGGCATAGCACATATTTCTTGGGGGAGATCAGATGAGAGCATCTCATATATCTGTTAAATATATTTATGATGAATTGTGATTTATATATGGATGTGATGGCACTGACTCACCATCCAATACTCATGTGTCTTGATATTTGAGGTAACTGGTTTCCACTGAACCATACTGCTCTCAGTTGGAAGTTTTGTAATGAGTCACATATGACTCCAATATGGTAGTACATGATAAGGAAGAAACTAATAATTGTAGACCCGAGTTCTGGTTTGTACACATTTTACGGGCCCATGCAAAGATCACATGTGTACATCAGACTCATTTATACTATGTTCCGACCAAGTTTTTTCAATAACCAGTTGTAATGTGAAAAAAGATTCATATGGAAGGAAAACTATTGATATAATATTTGATTTTCAGTAAACAATTTTCCAGTTCTTGTCTCCCAGTGGACCCGTCCAATTTGTCTAAGGCTATTGCAATACAAAGCATTTGAAATCGCAGAGTTTTTTTCTAAGGCAAGAGCTGATTAATGTTACCTCTAACAGAAGGGGCTCTGATAATGGCCCTGTTGCCAAGATGTCCTTTGGTGGCTGGGAAATGAAGGCTGGGAATTGCTGTGTAGGCCTGGGGGGCATAGAAGACAGGAGCTCCAAGGTAGGCTGTGGTGGGATCATAAACATGGCCCAAGGAGTAGGTGTACTCTCCCTGAAGCATGGTGCCCCTTCCACCTGTTCCTCGGGTGTACCTAACATAACTATCCTTGTCCACTGGTTTGGCTAGGGTCACTTCGATGGGGGACCCATCCAGCACCTGTTTTAGACAGCAAGGAAAAAGCAATGTGAAAAGATATGAAGACAACCAGGTGTGACTGAGCCCTAGTAACACGTCTCCTTCTAAGTGTTAGTCTAGTTGCTGCTGTGTTTACTGACTGTTTCACTTATATGTGTGAATGGAAAATATTGCCTCTCATATCAGTAAACAAAGGACGTTGTAGCCATTGAGCCATCACGTTACATACTCCCCCAACAGTGATCCTGAGGAAACTCAGGATGTGAAAACACAGGATACTGACCCCAGAGCGCAGAGGTGCATATCAAAGGAATGGTTTCAATGAGACTCTTGCATCTTCCTATACATAGAAAGTGCTAAATTCCTTAACTTGAGATATCTGGCTTTCTTTAACTAACAGTAGTCTTTTGGTGTTCCAACCACCTGGTCTTTGTTGCAAAAACTCCTACATATCCTGGCTCTTCTCTTCCCTCTTCGGAGCAATCCCTTAGAGCTATCTGAGAGGCTGTCTCCTGGGCTTGAAGTCCTCAGAATATCCACAGAATAAGACGTAATTCTCAACTTTCAGATTGTGCACTTTTTTCCATTGACATATGTATCTTATCTTTTCATAGGTTCTTGTTTTGTGTGCCAGCTGAGTTTTCCCTGAGTGGTTTGTTGGTAAATTGCATATAATCTATCAACAGGTTTGACAGTGAAAAATTGGCCACTGTCTATTGACATATTAGTTACAAATGTATTAAGTGAATACAGTTACTGAGACAGAGAATTATGTAATATTTATATGTGATATATATTTTTAATTATCTATTTATATAATTATTCTAAGAGATTTTAGGTTAATTATGGATGGAATATAATCTCCAGTACCTAGCACAGTGTAATGAAGATAAAAGGAAACCAATAAAAGATCTTACCAATTGTTAACACCTTGGCATGGGCAGCATATCAGGCCTTTCCAGCTGCCAGCCAGGTACGTGTCTTACTTCTTGGTGCAGTTATGCAATAGGTGAATTTTTACTGGAAGAGAAGTGAGGCTTAAAAGTGGGGCCCTACTTAAGAAAGAGGAATCATTGAGGGTACTGCATTGTCCCCTGTAGGTGCTTCCTTATGAAGCAACCTTTTGATCTGCTGAACAGCTGGGAACTAACAAACAGGGATGGCAGGGCAGTACTGAAGTTTCTCAAGTCAGGCACTACTTAAAACTTGTCCTCAAGAATTGTTGAAGTGTTGTTTTCTGACACATGTTTCTGACATTTTGTAACCAGATCCGGATATTGAAGATAATGGCTGTGTGTGCATCTACAAGTGGGACTTGCTTTTATGTGCTGCTTGCATACACAAAAGATAAAGGTAGCTCTCAACAAATACTTGATAGATGGGTGAATTTCTTATCAAAGGGACAAGGTGTTTTGAGGAAACAGTTGGTGGCTCCTTTCAAATAAGAATGTCGTTTGTTATAAAGAAAAGAAGTGATGTAAAGCGTTCCTGCAAAAACTCCCTTTCACAGCAGCTCATGATTTCATGAATGATTCAGTGGCTCCTGCATCACTGAAGTCTGCTGGACAAAATTTGTGCTTTATGGTCATCCTGATCATTTTGGTCAGCCTCTTGTTCCTAGTTACATGTATCTACCCTACTTTTTAGTAGCAGGAGTCAGTATCAAATACGTTAGATGGACCACATGGAGAGATAGAATTCAGCTCATACTCAACTCTATTATATTGATGTTGATGTAATTAGAAGAAACAGACTTGGAGTATTAAAGACCTTGGATGTAATTCTTTGTCTTCGGTCCTGTCTTGAGGAAGATAAGATACCCAGATAGGTCTCTGCTTATAGGAACTTCCATATCAAGAGATGTTTTTAATATTTTAACTGCAAAGTCAAATTTCTTACTGTAATAGAGTCTGTTCTGCATTACTCTGCCCCTCTAACCGTGTTTTAAACCCAGTACTGTATTTCACTTATTTGGTTTAGACGTTTCAAGATCTAGGACAATATCTTATTAACCTATATAGCCACAAGCCCAGCAAAATTTCTCTCACGTCATAGACATTCACAAGTATTTACAGAATAAGAGAATAATCACGTGCAAACTTCAATTCATCACCTTTCTTTCCAAATAGTTTTCTCTTCTTGACTCCCCTATCAGCCTTCTTCTGGTCTCCTATATTGAAAACCTATAATGACTCATCTTTATTTCTCACTGCTATATACAATCAGTTGCTTTATCCTTTGAATTCACCCCCCCATAGTCTTGTATAGAGATCTCTCCTACATTCCATTCCCACCCTTATTCAAGCCCTTATTTCTTCCCATTTGAGCGACTATAATAGTTTTTTAACTAGTTCCAATTACATCTCTCACTCTACTCTATGAAACTTCAATTCTTAAGAGGTTAATTTCCCTAAATTGTTAACATGATCATTACTCCACTGCACAAAAAAAACTTCAAAGCCTCACCTTGTCTAATAAATTAAATATAAATATCCATATGTATACTTAAAAACCTTCATAGTTCCTAGGCAAACTTACTTCTGATTTTCCCATACCACATTATAGTTAAATATTATTATAGTATTTAGTATATATATTTATAATTACACTGAATATGTATTTAACTACATAATACATGTATACATTGCTATAAAAATATCTAGCTCTAAATATATTAGCTGCAAAAATTGGAAACAATTTGAATACTTTTCCATTGTGATTATTCCAATGTAATTATTTAGCATTTAATTTATGATGATCCCTTCTCAGTAAGCATCATATGTCCCTCAAGAATGTTTTCAAATTGAGAAACTAATCTACAAACTGTTTTCAAAGTAATAACATTGTTTTGATAATAAATATAATCATCAATGAAGAAGAAATAATGTTTTGCTTCATAGATATGCAATTAAATATACATTAATTTTTGCGCTGCAGTTTTCCTTTTGTGTTTTGGAGTCAGTACTTCCCCCACCCACCACCAGGATTCAAACACTTCTGTAGGCTCATAAGCCCAGGCCCCACTGTTTCTGAAGGGCCTGTGCTGGGAGACCATTTATTTGCCCTCCAGATCAACTTCCCACTGGTCTCCAGCCTCCCAGCTCCGGGAGGGTGTTCTGCATGGCATCCTCTTCAGGGTCCTGGGCTTTCTGGATTATGATTGGATTTGGCCAATGGAGAGGCCTGGCAGGAGGTTGGAGGGAGAGAAAACAGTGAGTTCAAGCTATTTCTTCTCTTGCCTCCCTCTCTGAGAGGTCGCCTTGGCCTGGACGTGTCCACTGGCCAAAGTTCATTACTTTTCTCAGAGACCTGCTCTTTAGAATCCTGTCTCCTTTAGATTTCCTGTTCCTTCTGTAGCCCCTTGTCCCCTTGGGTTCAGGAGTGGGTGAGCCCCAGTTTCCTGCACTGTCTCTTTTAATTCCCCTACCCCACACTCACATGTTTGTAATTAGTCCCTTTGCCAACTGTCTCCTATTAGGACTGACCAATGCAAGGTCCAGCAGGTGAAACAGCCCTATGCGCATTAGGTTCGTAGCAAAGCAATCTACTTTTACTGTCTCCAATCGTATCTTGCTCTTTCCAAATTCTGTGCCTCTGTCTGAGACTACCTCTCCTTTTCCATGTTTTTTCTTTTGGAATTCTGCCCAACTTTCATGGCTTCTCTTAAATATTATCTTCTCATATCCATGAAGTTTTTCTGATTCTTTATGACCCACTCCTCTTTCCTTTGAACATTCTCACCATTTTTTGTTTTTTTCTAAACAAAACTTATCTGGCTGGACTTTGCAAAAGTTCTGCATACTTGTCTTAATCTTCCAGCTGACTTTTAGCCCTTTGATAAACATCTTTGGTTTGATCCTTTTTGTATCCCAAACATTATTTAGCATGATAAGTGGTCTACAAAAGCCTTTTAATGTTTATTGGAGTAATAAGTAAATATTATATTGGTTTCTATATACAAATCAGAAGTAAGGATATAGTATTTGAGTTTTCCCCAGACCTTACTCTTGGCAAGGGGAAGAGATTCCAAGGCCTCCAGAGTTTGGAAGATCAAACTCTGAGGGCAAAATTATAACCTTAACACCTTTTTAGATTATCAGCCTCCAAAATCCTGCACTACAAAGGTGATAGTTTCTTTGAAATAGAGAAAACTGAATTGGCAAAAACACCTTGGGATAATCCACTCCAACTCTCTCTTTGTAAAGAAAGTGAGGGCCAATGATATGCCCAAATCAGCCAAAATTAGAGATAGAATTGGACATATGAACCACATCTCCATTGTATTTGCCATCACTTCTCTTTTGTTCATCTTAGATGGATTGAGGCAGCCATGTCAGAGATGGAGGAAGGCTGAGTGAGAAGGACTTACAGGACTGTTCCCTTGAATAAAACTTCCACACCAAACTTTGATGGAACCTGTACATATTTTTTCTTTGTCCTACATTACCTTCCCATTTAAAGCTTTCATAGCCTCCACTGCATCTTCTCTGTTAGTGAAGTGCACGAAAGCATAGTCTCGGATTTTCTTTACCCTCTCCACAGCACCTGGAAGCAGATTGAAAGTAGCCCCATTAGCAAACCTGAGATAGCATTGAACATGATATATTTAAGCATTTGGCTTCCAAGAATATTTTATCCTTTTTTTTTTGGAGACTCTATTTAAGTAAGGAGGTCATTGAAAATATTTCCTGTGTCCAGGTTTAAAATTCTGCACATTCAACAGAATATTTTTTTCTAATTTTTAAATAATACTTATATTCTGCCTTATTATAATTAGTTGTGGATTTGTGTTTCCACTTCGTAGATTATAAGATCTTTGAGGGTAGGAACGGTATCTTGTTTTGTATATTATATAATATAAAAGATAGTAACTTATACATGGTAAAATATTATTGAGTTGAATTCAATTATTGGTCATATTATAAATATATATTTAGGTAATTACCTTTTAAATTTTATGGCTTTTTCCCCAGAAAAATACCTTGTCTCTTTTGATTTATATAATAAAAAGTGTTAGAGTTAGGAGAGACTTTAGTAATAATTTAATTTTTAATTCATTTTACCTTAATCTATTTATTTATTTATTTATTTATTTATTTTTTTTGCGGTACGTGGGCCTCTCACTGTTGTGGCCTCTCCCATGCGGAGCACAGGCTCCGGACGCGCAGGCTCAGGGGCCATGGCTCACGGGCCCAGCCGCTCCGCGGCATGTGGGATCTTCCTGGACCGGGGCACGAACCCGTGTCCCCTGCATCGGCAGGCGGACTCCCAACCACTGCGCCACCAGGGAAGCCCAATCTATTTATTTTTAACTTAATGATTTGGAATGTAAGGTTCTGATAAGGTATGCGAGATTTATGAGTTCACGTAGCTAGGAACTAGAACTCAGATCTCCCATCTGCTTATCTCTTACTCTCTTGATCAAAACAAACAAACAAAAAATAGTTTGTGAAAGAACATCTGAAAACCAAGATAGTTCCTTATGATGCTGTTTATAATATCTAAAAGTTGGAAACAATGTAGATATCTACTAATTCTACCTTGAGGTATCTCTTTTACAGAAGCATTCACACGTATGCAAAAAGATCATGCATAGGGGTATTAATTATACCAGTCAGTTGAAATAGCAAAAATAAAACAATGTCCAATTTCATGAGAGTGATTAAATTTGGTATATTCTTTTTTTTTTTTTTTTTTTGCGGTACGCGGGCCTCTCACTGTTGTGGCCGCTCCCGCTGCGGAGCACAGACTCCGGACGCGCAGGCTCAGCAGCCATGGCTCACGGGCCCAGCTGCTCCACGGCATGTAGGATCTTCCCGGACCGGGGCACGAACCCGTGTCCCCTGCGTCGGCAGGCGGACTCTCAACCACTGCGCCACCAGGGAAGCCCTATTCTTATTAAATAGCACTAAGGAGTTTTTAAAGAGAACAAATAGGCCTATGTATACATGGAAAGATTCAGAGCCTGTTGTTAAATTTAAAAATTTACAAAATAATAAGTATAATATCATAGCATTTGTTTTTAAAAATCCCAACTGGCATACATGTGCACATAAATATGAATACACACACACACACACAGAAAGAGAACTGGAAGGACAAATATCAGACCATTAGTAGGGGTTACTTCAGGAATGGGGAGAAGAGTTGGGGAGAAGACAGGGGACTTTGATATTTTAATTTATATTCTCCAGTATTCTACAAATATTAACAAGGCTTATTTATATTATTCGTGTAATAAAAAAATAACAAACTATCCTATTTTTATGTAGAGGGATTGCTGCATATGTTGATGGTAATGTGTAAAAATAAAGTTCTACTGAGATGGTTGACCTTTATATTTACATTTTATTATGAAATGTTGCTTACTCAATTTTAAAAATAGAACTTTTGCCTAGAGTGAAGGTAAGATGGAAACTTGTTTAACATTAACCTGTTAGTTTAGCATGTAAATTACCACCTTTTAGTTATAGTCTCTTGGGTATATCTTGAGAGAAGAGGTTTTCTTCTATCTTTAGTTTCCAGAGACAGCCTAGGATGGGACCCCATGCCAGGGAGGACCAGAAGAGAGGAGAGAAGTCCTCCTTTTCCCCTCTCCCTGTCAAAGTTCAGTTATCTACCCTCTTAGGTTCAAGGTCACAAAGGCAATTAGGCTTCTACTCTATCATGTGGTTCAATGGCTATAAACTGTCTTCCTTTGCAATAATAGTAGGGTCCAAATGGAAGGATAATTTAAAAATATTGCAGTACTTCTCCTCTCTCACCCCTCAGCATTCAACCCATGACTTCTTATGATAGTGGTTGTACAGAGCAAAATGGTCTGGCTAAGCTGAAAATAAATAAAGGTATTTGAGACCATGAATCATGAGACATGTGATTAACCGAACTTCTAACCTGGTCCCTTTATTCCTTCAGTGTCAAGTGGGGTAATTATTGTGACTTAACCTTATGGCTTATCTTGGAAATTAAGTAAAATGTGGGCCAATGAGGACCTTTACCTTTCCAGTGTTTGCCCCATTCATCCTCCAGTGCCATCCTCCACCCAGGCTCCACTGTTAGCTCCCAGAGGCATTTTGGTATTGTCTTTACCCTAGATCCTACCTAGTGTTTTGTACACAGGGGCTGAAACCAAGTAGGGCCCTCTGGGGCCCCCAGGCACTGAAACCGAGTGGGACCTGGGCACAGAGGATGAGCAAATATTATCAGTCAATTCACACTCCAACTCCTATCATTCACATTAGTTAGGTGGCACTTCAGATGATAATGGATTTTGATGTTCTCAAATTCTGCTTGTAGATATTGAAATCAGCTTGCATTTTTGAACAGTAATGTCCAGCCACACATGCTTTTGGAAATCTTTTTTTTTTCCTTTAACTTTTTATTTATTTATTTTTGGCTGTGTTGGGTTTTTGTTGCTGTGCACGGGCTTTCTCTAGTTGCGGCTAGCAGGGGCTACTCTTCGTTGCACGGACTTCTCACTGCAGTGGCTTTTCTTGTTGCGGAGCATGGGCTCTAGGCACACGGGCTTCAGTAGTTATGGCATGCGGGCTCAGTAGTTGTGGCTCACAGGCTCTAGAGCACAGGCTCAGTAGTGGTGGTGCGCAGGCTCAGTTGTGGTGTGTGGGCTCAGTAGTTGTGGCGCATGGGCTTAGTTGCTCTGCGGCATGTGGGATATTCCCAGACCAGGGATAGAACCCGTGTCCCCTGCATTGGCAGGTAGATTCTTAACCACTGCACCACCAGGGAAGTCCTAGAAATCTTAAGATGTGAAAATTTAACCTCATAAAGCAGACAAATTAGGAAGTGAGAGTTTTTATCATAAAAGCTTGTATTCTCTACAATAGTATTCAACATATGGCTTATTTTAATATGTTCCTTCTTTGTGCATAGGAGTTTGATTATTGATTGATCCTCATTTGGCAAGGGTGAGGCAATAAAATACCAGTGGTCATCCATAAGACTCATAATGCAGAGAACTGGAAAACAGTTACTCTGTTCCTTACCAACTTGTCAGAGACACATCAATTACCTGAAGACAAACACATCTGCAATCCCAAGGGGAGACTTTCAGAGGGTCATGGTTCCCAAAGTGTGGTCCCCAGACCTGCAGTATCAGCTTCACCTAGAACTTAATGGAAATGCAAGTGCTTGGGCCCCACCCTAGACGTACTGAATGTGAAACTCAGGGCGCAGGGCCAGCAATCTGTTTTAACAAGCCCTCCAGGTGATTCTGAAGGTAAACCCCTTTAGGAAAATCAGATTTTATAGAATGACTATAATTGGAATTTCAGCAGATACCCTTAGGCTACACTGGGGAAGAACAAACATTTTCAGGCCCCAGTTTTTGTTCTGATTGTCATTTATTTCTCTGAGTACCGATATAATATTTTCAGGTTAATCAGGGTTAAAATAATACATTGATAAATATTTGCAGGGAATATTCAGGATCCTCCGAGGGATCCAAACTTTCAATAGAATTTTTAAAGAGTTATTTTTCTGTTTCTCAAATTTTTCTAGGTAAATATAAACACATCCTTTCCACTGGAAGAGAAACTGGTTAGCTCTGACTTTGTTTTTCCCCAATACAGCAGATGTCTGCTAGTAGTCCACCCTTTGCAATTCATTTTCTTCTGCAGAGTGCCAAGAAGCAGCCACACATCGTTATGGAGCCCTGAGAGTTGTCCTCAGCCAGAGAGAGAGAGAGAGAGAGAGAGAGAGAGAGAGAGAGAGAGAGACCTGGCATTTATTATTTTCATTATAATTAAAAGGGCCTGGACACTTGTCTCTCTTCAACACACAGACTGGGAAAGCTGATAGCCAGTGACTATGAAAGGAAGAAGCCTTTTAGTAGTTTCTCATTCCAGCCTTTCCCCCCTAAAAAGAGTAATTTTTTTAAACATCTTTATTGTAATATAATTGCTTTACAATATTGTGTTAGTTTCTGCTGTATAACAAAGTGAATCAGCTATACATATACATATATCCCCATATCCCCTCCCTCTTGCATCTCCCTCCCACCCTCCTTATCCCACCCCTCTAGGTGGTCACAAAGCACTGAGCTGATCTCCCTGTGCTATGCAGCTGCTTCCCACTAGCTGTTTTACATTTGGTAGTGTATATATGTCCATGCCACTCTCTCACTTTGTCCCAGCTTACCCTTCCCCCATCCCCGGTGTCCTCAAGTCCATTCTCTACATCTGTGTCTTTATTCCTGTCCTGTCCCTAGGTTCATCAGATCCATTTTTTTTAGATTCCATATATATGTATTAGCATACAGTGTTTGTTTTTCTCTTTCTGACTTACTTCAAGGAATAATGTTTTAATTACATAAAAATAAGAAGTATTATTCACTATGGGAAGGAAGAAAATCAACTTAAAGTCATGGTGGAGCAATGCTTATACGTTCACAGATCAGTTCTTATGCTCATAACTGCATCAACTTTCAGATCTCCAATTATACGTCAGTTCTCCTAAACATGAGTCTTCTCTACACCTCGGGAGTTAGGCTGCCATTGCTGTTATTCTTCTGGAGCATCTTAAACTCCTTCCACACACACACATCATACCTGTTAGCTCCTCCCACTGTGCCTGGCACCCATGAGCTACTGAAGCAATGACAGGTAAATGAATGAGTGAGTGAATGGAATAAGCACAGAGCACAGGGTCCTAGAGATGTTAAGAACATGCTGTTAACCAGACCTGGATTCAAGTCCGGAATCTGCCACTTGCTGGTTGTGTGCTGGTTGTATGACCCTGGGCAAGCTACTTATCTGCTCTGGGTCCTGGTTTTCTTATCTTTAAAATAATGGAAGTAGTAAGGTACCCTACATCACAGGGTTGTTGAGCCACACCGTTATACTAAAGTAGCAGGGAAGGCAGAGTTCCTGAGGGCTGGAAAAAGACAAATCTCTGATGAATCTTTAAAAAGGGAGAAATGATAACCTTACTAATTACCTTTAGAATTAATTATCAATTTATTCTATTATAACTGACAGAGCAACCAGAGTTGGAAACAGGCGACATGACTATGTGAAGTGAATATTCTCAGGCAGTTTTAAGATGATGGCATCATGGCCCATGCTTATCAACAATCTAGAGAGTTACTGCCTGAGAAATTCTCATTTATGGAAAGATGTCACCACGGTGATAAACTTAGACTAATATGCTCCAAAGCACGCTAATACCACAAGAAGATCTGCCAAAAAGTGGGATCCATGGCCCCCAAATTGGGGAGTGAGTTATCCTACCACTCTTCTTCTGGAGACTTCCAAAGCAAAGTAGAAGATGAAGGATTCTGATAAGTCCCACAAGCAAACAAACCTTTACTTTTGCTGAATCTGTTGTTAACAAACTTATTTGACCATGGACCCCTTTTATCAGTAACATCTACTAACAGTTAATAGAATTAATGTTATGCAGAACTGGCTTTGGGAAATGCTTGTTTGGACATTGTTTCTTAAAATGTTTTACTTGTCTCAGTGTTGCAGTTTCTATATGAGAAATAAAGAGATAGGGAGTCGATCTCATGGCTTAAAACTGATAATGAAAAGTATTGACAAAATGAACAGTAATTATTCTTCTCCACCTTCCTTTTTGCTTTCTCTTCACCCAAATTAGTTTCCTAGAACAAATTGTCACCTCCTTACTTATGTACCTAAAGTCACAATCATATTCCATGTGGGGGCAATCTGCCTTCCCAGGCACAAAAATGTCTAGAGACATTTTTGGTTACAAAAATTGCAAAATTATAAAAATGTCCAGAGACATTTTTTGTTATTACACAATGGACTGCACAGGACAGACCCCCACAGCCAAGAATTATCTGGCCAAAAATGTCAAGAATACTGAGGTTGAGGAACCTGCATTAGATCTATAGTTATGGCCATGCATTCATTAACACAGATAATATTTATTGAGCACCTACTAAGTCCCAGGCACACAGACAGGAGCTGAGGAGACAATAGAAACAAAAAGAACTCATGGAATTTATAGTTTAATGAAGGAAATATGTATTCATTAAGTAATCCCACAGAAACATGTACAATTATAGTATCAATAAATGTTATAGGACCTTAGGTCCCTATTTTCTTATCCAAAGGTAGGAATATAGTTTTAATAGTCTATGCAATTATGAGAGTAAGTGAAAGTTATCTTATTTAAAGATACAGGAAGTCATTACAAGCATAAGTGATTTTTGTTTGTTTGTTTTGTTTTTTGGCGGTTCGCGGGCCTCTCACTGCTGCGGCCTCTCCCGCTGCAGAGCACAGGCTCCGGACGCGCAGGCTCAGCGGCCATGGCTCACGGGCCCCGCCGCTCCGCGGCACGCGGGATCCTCCCGGACTGGGGCACGAACCCCCGTCCCGTGCATCGGCAGGCGGACTCCCAACCACTGCGCCACCAGGGAAGCCCAAGCATAAGTGTTTTTAAAGTATGTTTTGAAAAAGTAATGTTGTCTGGTATGTCCTACCTGGTTTCATATTGTTGAATTCTTTCTCAATCATCTCTTCAGAGGTAGACAGCATTAGGTTTCTTACATATAGGATTTTCACGGAAGACATTGTGTCTTCATCAACTTCTACTTCTGGTTCTGCCCAGTCTACTGCAATAGGATGTCCCCATAACTGAATTCTTCCTGTTGAGAAAGATCACAAGTACGATTAATTATATGGAAATTAGGACATCATCTCAGTTCATACTAATGGACTTTTAAATTGAACCTTGAGGTCTTGATTGAGCAAGAAGACTAATATTAAAAGAGGTGATTATTGATTTTAAGAGACATTTCAAATAAGACCTGGCTAGAAGGGAGTTCTGTATGACAAGAGGCTTATTACAATGATAGGGTATAAACGGAACTCGAACGTGGTTTAGGAAAAGAATGGATTTAGGGCTCAGACATAGAGTCTAGCTTCCTGAAGCATTAGAAAGGTCATTAGGAAGTATATCTGCTGCGGTTGGAATCTGAGTGATTAGGTACCACCACTGAGCCGTCCAAAAATGGTGCATGTGAAGGGTGGGTAGGGCTCAGGTACCCCTGGTTTGTTTTCGGTCACTTACACTCGGTCAGAGCTCTGATCAAATATATTCCCTCCTAATTCTCGCTTTGTCAGAACATAGACAACTCAGAAATCTGGAGAAAAAGTTATTATTATTTTCCAAATTAAGACAAAGAGCAATGAAGAGTCTATGATGGGAAATTGAACTCATCTTGAAAGGGTAGCTGTTATCCATGACTACATATATATTTATATTCCTATATAACTGCAATTTATTGAGTGTCTTGCACTCCACTGTGTGTTTCCCATATTCTCTCAGTCATAGTAACTCTGTGGGGAGGGGAATGACTTTCCCAATTTTACCGAAGAGGAAATGAGCTTTTGAGAGGATACCTTACCCAGATCTATTTCACTTCTCCACTGCTCCCTTTTGTTTTTTGTTACTCAACCCCTGTACCCCTCCCTACACAGTACAGATCCATGTTGAAGTGATGAGAGGAGGGTGAGGGTCAACTCAATTTCTTAATTTCACTGGAAATGTTTAAATATTATACAAGAGGCAAGTATTTTTAATCAAAATGCATCTTTTTATTCCTTAAAAAACAGTCAGTTGGGGCTTCCCTGGTGGCGCAGTGGTTGAGAGTCCGCCTGCCGATGCAGGGGACACGGGTTCGTGCCCCGGTCCGGGAAGATCCCACATGCCGCGGAGCAGCTGGGCCCGTGAGCCATGGCCGCTGGGCCCGTGAACCATGGCCACTGAGCCTGCGCGTCCGGACCCTGTGCTCCGCAATGGGAGAGGCCACAACAGTGAGAGGCCCACGTACCACAAAAAACAAACAAACAAAAAAAAACCAGTCAGTGAAAGCATCTGTGGCATTGACATTCTAAAACTCAACAAAGGATAGATGCATCCTAATGAGTTAGCGAATCCCAGTGAGTGAGCGGGAGGCTGGCTCCTGCTATCCCAGTTGGCTGGCTACCTTGTTCTGCCTTGTAGCCCAGACGATAGTTTTCTCCATCACTCTTTTCCCCCTCCTTTCCACTCCCCTTCTACATCTCCTTTCCGTTTTATTCCATTCCCTTCCTTTCTATGCTTTACATAGACTTTACTAAGGGTCTTATCCCAAAAACCCTAAGGCTCCCAGGTGACTCTGGTTTCTGTAGCTCAGTGGTTCTCAATCTTGGCCCCACAGTAGAAGAGCTTACAAAAATATGGATTCCACTGTGTATGCTGGACTCAGGTCCTTTCTACCTGCAAGAATAGACTGTTAAATTTTCAGAATTTTGTGAGTCAATTGATGTCACCTTGGTGGCTTGAAGTGAGCCACAGTGGGAGCGTTAACAGTATAGAAATCCAAAAATATTACAAATCAGTGCTTTTGATTTTCCCCTGGGAATCATCTCATCACTGACCTCTGGACCCTCTTTTCCAATTCTGATTTAAGTGGTCTAGGCCTCAGGATTTTGAAAAGCACCTCAGTTAATTCAGCCAAAATTGAGAACACTGTTCTAGCCCATTGGCTTTTGCCTTTCCAGACTGGGACCACGGTAAGTCATTCACAGGCCTGAAGATGTGGAAAAGGTTAAAGTGGATAGAAGTGAGAGGAGGTGCAGGGAGCAGTGATTTCCATAAACATCCCTGTGAAAGTCAGTGTTGGAAAGTGATTTGTGAACTTGAGCTTTGAAGTCAGACAAGTTCAAATATCAGATTAATGATCCTGGCTAGGAAACAACCTTTCTAAACATCAGTTTCCTCATCTGTAAAATGGGGCTAATAAAAGTACCTGCTTTCAGGGTTGTTGTGAAGACAAAAGAAGGTGATGCCTTAACGCATATATGAGGAATCTAGGAAAATGCTACAGATGAACCTATATGCAAAGCAGAAATAGAGACATAGACGTAGAGCACAAATGTATGGACACAAAACGGGGAAAAGGGGGGTGGGATGAACTAGGAGATTGGGATTGACATATATACACTACTATGTGTAAAATAGATAGCTAATGAGAACCTACTGTACAGCACAGGGAACTCTACTCTGTGCTCTGTGGTGATTTAAATGGGAAGGAAATCCAAAAAGGAGGGGATATAGGTATACATATAGCTAATTCACTTTGCTGTACAGCAGAAACTAACACAACATTGTAAAGCAACTATACGGCAATAAAAATTTTTAAAAACCCACCTATTTAAAACTTTAAAAAAAAGGGACTTAATTTATCGCTTTTAGATGATAATTCAATAATGTACATTCCTCTTGAGTATTTTTGATCTATTTTTTGGGAAGTATAGTTTCCTTAGAATATGCGTTCTTTGTGTCCAATGTGAATAGTGTCACTCACTCAAATTAGGTATGATTTTTTTTAGAACTTTGTCATTTAGAAGAAAGCAAATTACATTGTAGACGCAATAAATGTTTCCATACTGAGTGGTTCCCCAGGTGTTGCTATTTACTTCCCATGCAGGTGAGTGGCTAGTGTCATTAGCTGATAGATTTAGCAGTGGATCACAAAATTTGGCTACACAACAGAATTATCTGGAAAACTTAAAATATCAGTGCTCCAACGCCGCCCCCCAGAGAAGCAGATTCAATTGATTAGAGGTTGATTTGGGCACTGGTATTGTTTAAAAACCTCTTCAGATGATTCAAATTTGTAGCCCACCATGGGCCACCCTTGATTTAGATGATCAGATCTCAAACTTGTGGTCTCAGGGGCAGTTGCATCCTGGGAACTTGTTATAAATGCAAATGATCAGACCCCATACCACACCTACTGAATCAGGAGCTCTGGGGTTGGGGGCCCCAGCAATCTATGCCTTAACAAGCCCTCCAGGTGATTCTGATGGAGGTTAAGATTGCAAACCACTGTTGGAACTTTTTTTCAGAGTATCCTTAGAATGCTTTGATAATGCCTGAACTGGATGCATCCACTTTGTTCTACGTACACCTCAGTAAAGATGCAATGTCAAGAGGGAGCTTCCACTGTTGGAGGAGGTAGGTGGTGGGAGGCAATATACCACTTTAGACCACAATTTTCTGTCTTCAAGTCTGGATCAATTAAGAAGGAAAAGCTTCTTGTGGTCCTTGCTTATCACGTTTCTTAAAGCTCTCCTTGTCCATTCAAACTGGGGTCTCCAGAGAATTGCCCATTACTGAAATCCTGTGTTGTTGCTTAATCTATGGTGAGGTCATAGGTAGATGTCCAAATGGGTAATAGATTTTACTCTCAGGCTTCAGTAGAAAGGAAGCAGTTTGCTCTGGCTGGCTTACTCACCGCCTCTCGTTAATCTGCTGATGAGGCAGTCTGACTGAACTCCAGCGGATTGAAACTCAACCAGCTGAGGCCAACTTAAAGGGCAACAAGCAAAGTGGGCGGGGCTGCCTCACATCATGATGAGGATGAGAAAATGCCTGGGGAGAGTGAGGCAGCCTATATATTGCTGCGTCCTGGCCAGAGCATCCGTAGGGAGAACTCAGGATCTTGGGTGGAAGCATAACACGGTGCTTGAGAATTCTTGCCGCCTAGCTGCTCAGCCTTGCCCGGCCTAGTCAGTTCAACTCAGGTAAAGAGAAGCTCTTTCTGTGGGTCAGTGTGCTGTTTTCTTTGAAGAAGGGAAGCTGACGGGAAGTTTTAATTCCCTAGGAACACTGATTGTCTGGCTGCTGAAAACTCTCTCTCCCATTTTGGACCCTCTTTCACTGCCATCCTCCCCCATCCCCCAGATGATTGTACGTATTTGTTTTTACAGGTAATGAAGGAGGAAAATGATTAATGTGGGGTGGAATAGTGGAAGCTGGTTTCTCAGTGAAGTGGTGGCTAAGCTGGGGCTTTGAATGCCGTGAGTCAGTAGAGACGGGGAGGGGCAGGTCATTCTAGGAGGGGATACAGCCTTCGAAATAAAGGATACAAAAAACGTGCATGGTGTTGTCTAGGCCACTGAGTTTGTCCTGATAGAAAGGAGGGTGTTTATCGTGAAAAAGAAGGTCCAAATTGTTTGAAAAGAACTGGGGCCCCGAGTGAAAGGCCTTGAATGACGAGCTCAGAGGTTTATGCTTTATCTCATATGCAGCAGCAAGTTGGTGAATATTTTTGAACTAATGAGTGAGTGACATCATTCAGCCTCTTAACAAGGAGAGATTGAATTCCTACTATTTGGAAGAACTTGTGGAAAGGATGATATGTTATTTTAGGAACACTACTCTGGTGGTAATGTTTAGGATGGAGTAGGTGGGGGAGGTGAGGGGCTGGGGGCATCAAAGAGAAAGCAGAGCTGGGAGAATACTTAGGAGACCTTGAAAAAAAATAATCCAAGGTTGGGAATATATGTGTTTAGCCTACAGTGATGACCTGAGAACAAGATGGATAGGAGGCACTTTTTGAAGGCAGAATTGTTGATGTTGAAGAGGACAGCAAAATATTAAGTTCAGGTCACTGAGAGGCTAGGTAAGCAGCGTGGGGAGTTCTAGTGATTCCATGCACCTGTGAGTCAGGCGACTTGACCGCTTGGGTAGTGAAGAAGTAGTGAATGGAAGCTTCCCCATTAAAAATATCCACCTCAGATCAAAACATTTTTACTGTCAAAATTTTAAGTATTGATTTCATCTTCCCTAGTCTTTGCAAAATTTCTCTTTCCTATGTTTTATAGCAATACTATTACACATGTATAAAATATATTAATAATATTATATTGGATCTAAAAAATGTCCACCTCTCAATAGATTCAGCCATTTGGGAGGATATCTCATATTTTTTCACTTTAAGCTGCCTTCATGAAAATATTATTAAAACATATTCCCCAAGCTCAGAAGCCATCTTTCAATTTTGAAAATTTCTGGAGGGCTACTCCTATTGGTTTTATTTTAAAAAATAAAAATAAATGTAGGTGTTTTTGTTGCTGTTTTGCTTTGCTTTAGATTCTGGTGACTTCCACAGCGCTTAAGAGAATCCTTGATTCCAGTGTGTTCAATATGCCATTCTTGACATACTTATTTTAATATTCATTTTAATACCTTTGTGTAAGTTTGGGAAATATTTTATAACAAGCACAGGACTTTCAATAATTTTTCCTAAGTTGATCTTAGTGGGGCAGTGTCTTGGTGGAGTCTTCTAAACCCAGGAATTTATGGCTGTTGACCAAATAGGACCTACCTCGTGGTTGTAGCATCTAACTAAGGTGTCTTTCTATGGAAAGCTATTATTTCTATTACCTAAAATTAGACAAATTATTAGACACTAGGAAGTTATAATAAAAGTACGTCATTTTGGGCTTCCCTAGTGGCGCTGTGGTTGGGAGTCTGCCTGCCGATGCAGGGGACACAGGTTCCTTCCCCGGTCCGGGAGGATCCCACGTGCCGCGGAGCGGCTGGGCTCGTGGGCCATGGCTGCTGAGCCTGCGCGTCCGGAGCCTGTGCGTCAGGAGCCTGTGCTCCGCAACGGGAGAGGCCGCAGCAGTGAGAGGCCCAAGTACCAAAAAAAAAAAAAGTACGTCATTTTAATTGTCATTGGGATAATGTATCACTTGCATATTTATTATTTCTACATTATAATGGATAACATATACCCTATTTCTAATAAGCCTGATAACAAAAACTATATACAAAGATAACTGTTGACTGATAAATTTACTTTTAAGGAGATTCTTCAGTTTAAAGATTCAGTATAGGGTTGCTATAACTTCAAGTTCTGGATTTCTCCTGTGCAATATACATTGGATTTAATGCACGAAGTGAATAGTTTTCAGAACCCAATCTGTGAAAACTTCAGGGAACTGAATCAACTGTGAGATAAATAAGAAAGACCGAGAGTTTAAAAAATGTAACATAACCAGAGATAAAGAGCAGAAAAAAAACCGAACAACAGGCTTCTGTTTCCTTTGCTAAGGAGCACAGCAGCCTGAGGCAGGCAGGACGGGAGTGGAGAAGTCTCCTCTTTGAGGAGGGGTCCTAACCTGGCAGAAGCTTCCTCCGGGCCATGGCAGCTGCCCGATGATTCTCATACTCCACGAAAGCAAAGCCCCGGTTTTTGGTTTTATCGGCAGCACTTGGGTAGACAATGACATCCACAACTCCTTCGGTGACCTTTTTCATCTCTGATAAGATTTCTTCTCTCTTTTTGGTTTTTGGGATTCCCCCAACAAATAATCGGCAGTTGTCCACGCTGGCACAAACCCCTAACAGACGCCCATTTCTGCGAAAACAGCAGGGATTTTGATTGGGGAGAGTCCTTGCTTGATTAAGGTTTAAGACGGAAAATGAAAATATATATTGAAATTGAAAATATCAGGCCGGGACCTGATATGGCCTGTGGATATGGAACGTTTGGTCGTCTTAGTGTTTAAACTGGTTTTGGAAAGTGGTAGCTGCTTTTGAGAAACTGGAAGTTCTGTCAACCTTGGTTCTGCATTTTTAAAGAAAAAAAATAGTTGAAACTGAGTTGCGTCTGCTGTCTTTAGAGTATTTGTAGATTCACTAGTTATTGTGAATCCTCGACACTCCCTAATACATCGTCAATCCTGAGGTCTTTACACCTGGCTCAATGTACTCTTGTATCCTGCCCTGGAGGTATCTGAGGTTGCAACCCCTGGTGCTCCCTTTTTTTCCAACCAAATAGAGAAGCTATTCTGACATGATCATTATTAAAGATAGTCCCTTATACAGAACAGAGTTTCACATATTATTTGGCCGACACAAGGAGCCCGTGAGATGGGCAGAATAGATATTGTTTCCATTTTACAGTTGAAGAGCTTGAGACTCCAAGATATTAAGTGACTTGCTTAAGATTTTGTGGATTTTGAGAGTTAAAATTGGCCTCTGGATTCAGTTTAATCCCTGTTTCTTCCACTGTGCAGTGTTGCTTATCAGCCAGTTGGTGGATACCTTCGTTGGCAAGGTGTAGGTTGGTTCAACTTTTCTGGGGGACATGTGGGAAAATGTATCAGAAGTCTTAAGTGTGCGTAACCTTTGGCCAAATAATGCCCCTCTAGGGGAGTGTCCTTAGAAATAAAGATGAGCAATAGCATTTTTGTGTAAGGTTATTCGCTGCTACTATTTACAGTAGCTCCCAAATTGGAAATGAGCAAAATAGTCCACCGTGCAGGACTGGTTTAATGTATCTCAGCTGAGGTGACTGACTCTGGGGCTGGACATTTCCTCATTGTATACTGTGGTATGTTTGTCATCCCTGGTTCTTGACCACTAAATGCCAAGTGCCACCTGTTAGGTCATCCAAGAATGCCTCTTCATCTTTCTCTATGTCCCTTAGGGGGACAATATTCCTCCTGGCTGGGATGCACTGGTATATAAAAGATGAGTGTTCATAACATAGGATGCTCTGTGGTCAATAAACATAGTAACATAGGAGAATAAACATAGTAACGTAGGAGAGTATTTGATGGTTGAAAATACCAGTTCACACTATGCTGCTGGGTTTAAAAAAAATGTAAAATGAGTATATGAGAAAGCCATTTTGATTAAAACTATAGAAAATCTAGAAAGACTATAAAAATTCAACATGGTGATTCTCTTTAGGCAATAGGGTAATGAAGGAACGGTTTGAACTTTTATTACTGTTTTTTGGCTGTTTTTGTGTGTTGTGTATTAGGCCATATGACTTTTGTAATAACTCAAAGTTATTAAAAATGGCTAAAGTTTGCTTAACAGAAACCACTCATTCCTCCTGAATAAAAAGTGCTCAGCCAGGTGAGTGGCAGATTGCTCTGATTTCTCGGAACTAGTGGCTCTCAGCTGTGTGGCAGGTGTTCTCACCCAGGTTGCACCCTGTCCCAGTTGTCTTCTGTGCTTTGTTGAAGAACTAAGGACCGCATATCAGATATGTAACAGGTCCATCTCCGTTTGTTGAACATTGTCCTAACAATGTGTTTTTTCTGGGGCGAGGGAAGGGTCGATAAAGTGATCTTTCAGGGTTTTTTTTTTTTCTTTTTTAACTTAAACCTTTTGTTCCAAGATACTATTTATTTAGAAGTTTATATTTTTGATCATTCGGGGGCCGGTCAGTTACCAGTAGGGGGAGCCTGGAGCCTCCATATCCTGTTTTTAAATCTATGTGATTTGTCAGCAAATCCCAGAATTGCTTGGAGACGAAAAACTCTCTCTCAAAAGCTGAGGGCATGACTTTAATGTCGCCAGAAGCCAGGCATTTAGACGATGCTCAGTGGATATTTGATGACGAGGAGGATATGACACCTGTGGGTCTTTTCCGGCTAAGAACCTTATCTATCCCCTCAGAGACAGTGGCTAAAAACAAACCAAAGGTTTGTAACAAGAAGAGGTAACAAACAAACCTCTTCTGTACAAGAAAGGTTCTCTCTCTGACAACATCCAAGGCAGAGTGGAAGTAGGTGAGGTTGGCCCTGGGGTGTCTATTCTGCTATTTCACATTCCATTTATCCTACTCATTAAAATCCAAAGTCACTCTGTGCCTTCACCTTGCTTCTGGCATCCAACCTGAACTTTAACTGGAATTTTGGCCACCAACTTTCTCTTTCCAAATGCTCTGTCATATTTTTCCTCTTCCTTTTCTGCACCCTCCTGCCATCATCATAACCATCAGCAAACATTTATAGAGCATCTGATATGTGTCCGGCACTGAGCTTTACCTGCATTATCTCTTTTATTTTTCCTAATCCCCTCCATGAGGTAGGTATGTTTTTGTCTCTATTTTATAGATGAAGACATTGAAATTCACAGAGAGGATACTGTTACTTTTTAATGGCTTGTGTTCATTGTTCATACCCCATCTATTTTCAGAAAGTCTTGACAGGCTCCAGTGTGTAACAATGTATTAAGTAGATTCAGCGAACTTTGTTGATTCCCTACAGAAACAATTCTACATCCATCTCAACTTAAAAGCTATTTTGAGAATAACCTTTGCTATTAAGATGTTCATTTCTATGAAAGACCAAGGAATGGAGAATCTTCTAATTCCTGAAAACATCACTAATATATCTTAATATAGCTTTTTATAGCCCTTTCTAAATAACAGTATATATTATTTCATATGATGGATGCTCGGAATAACTCTGTGTGATCAGGTGATAATATAAAACGGATGCTGAAAGAGGTCAAAGGATTTGTCCAAAGGAACCTGGGCTAGACCTCTGGTCTCCTGATTCTCATACCAAAAAATTTTCCATATATCAGAGCTCTTTTGGATCCATGGTGGCATGTGTGGAAGGGGAGCCTCCTTTATGTTTTTTCCAAGAATCTGTTCCGGAATCCAATCCTGGTACTGAATGACTAGGCTACTAGTA
Source organism: Leucopleurus acutus (assembly GCF_964270905.1). Classification (NCBI taxonomy): domain Eukaryota; kingdom Metazoa; phylum Chordata; class Mammalia; order Artiodactyla; family Delphinidae; genus Leucopleurus; species Leucopleurus acutus. The sequence continues at coordinate 38,803,647 of NC_139156.1, forward strand.
GTTGCCAAGTCCAATCAATCTTTTCATGGCTAAGGGGCTTAAGAAAAATGACCCAGTAGTTGACTGACTACAGAATTACAAGGATAATGCAGGACTTATTTTGAACCTATAGGAAGTGAGAGAAAACTAATGACAGGAAATCTACTCTCTCTGTATTCATTTAATTTAAGATTCCCTCAGTTTTAAAGTGCATCTCTATTACAGGAAGAAAATATAGGTGAAAGACTGCATCTCAGAATTAATGAATGTGCTAATATGTAAGAGTTCTATCACTTATTGACGTATTACTATGTTCCAAACACTAAGCTAAACATATTGAAATCTTGATAACATCCCCATAATAAACCTATGAAATAAGTATTATTATTCCCACTTTATAGATGAGGAAATTGAGGCTCAGAGAGGTCAAGTCACTTTTTGACACTCAGCTGAGGCCCATCTGACCCTAAGCTATTGCTTTTTCATCTAACACACTAATCTTTCTTCCATGTGGCCCTGGGCTTCCTTAAGAAAGGATTTATGACAGTTCCGTCTGGTTTAGATTTTAGAACGTAGATAATTTCATGTATTGTCAATTTATAAAAACCAGTTATTGATTGTATAGGGTCAGTTATGTCCTGGAACCCTGTGCTAATCCCATGGTTTCAAATATTGCCTATATTTGGCTGACCCCCAAATTTACGTTCCAATCGTGACCATTCTCCTAACTCCAGTATCATACAATCACCTCCTCAGCAACTCCCCTGGGACGTCTAATGTGCATCTCAAATGTAAATTGTCCCAAACAGAGCTCTTCATGTTTTCCTGTTATTCTCCCAGCCTTTTCCATCTATGACACTATCACATCCACACATACTTGGACCAAAATCCTAATTTTCCTCCCTAAATTATAAATCCACTCACACTCTAAATCCAATATTTAGCCAGTCTTGTCTATTCAACCTCCAAAATATATCACACATCTGACTTTTTACCACCTTTACCACTAACCCCCTATGCAAGCACCACCGTCTCCCATCTAGTTCTAGACACAGCAGCAGCCTTTGAACTGCCTTTCCTCTTTCAGTCCTTACCCTGCTACAGTCCATTCTTAGTAGTCAGAGGAATGGAATGTTGTAAAAAAGCATGAATCTAATTAAAACCTCCTGTAATTTCCCCTTTTTTTTTAGAATAAAATCCGAATTCTTAATGATAAAATATAAGACTCCCCAACTGTATTGCCTTCAACCCTCCTCTCTTTACTCTGTTCCGAAGGCTGGCTTTCTTTCTGTGCCTTTAACACATCATGCTTATTCTCATTTTGAGACCTTTGCACTTGCTGTTCGTTCTTTCTCTGAAAGGATTTTCCTCCAGGTCTGACCGTCATGGCAAATTCTTTTCATTCAAGTCTCAGATCAAATTTTACTTTCCGGAAGAGTATTTTCTTAAATACATCAAGTTAGAGTAGCAACCTCCTCATACAACTTTATCCCATTTCCTGGTTTTTATGTTTTCAAACTCTTTTAAATAATCTTACACATCTGATTGCTCACTATGAGAGTAGGAACGTGTACCTTGATACTTCTAATATTTTCAACAGTGTCCAGCACATATTTTTGAAATGGATAAATCAATGAATTTTGCTTCTTTGAACATTTCACAGAACTTAGTCTGGCACCTTACGTAGTGATGGTTAAATAAACATTTCATTAAATTGATTTCCATGAAAAAGAACTAACCTTTTATTTCTGATTTTGGCTATATTTTGCATATACTATATTAGATAAACTTGATGGAAGAACAGATAAAGGTACATTGTCTGATTCGCTTTTAATCTAGGAAAGATGGGTCTTACCTAATTTCATAATTATTAAGTTGTTTGATTGCATTCTTGGCTTCTTGTTTATTTGAGAATGTTACAAATGCATATCCTCTATTGTTGCCATTAAAATCCATCATCATTCTCATTTCATAAATTTTACCAATCTACAAGTGATAAGAGAGAATTCATATTTATACATTTGTACTTCCAAATGAAAACACACACATGCATACACAACATTTTCTGAAGTCTCTGCCGTGTTTGGCATTTGCATCCCATGTGTAATAGTTTGCATGTTTTCATGCTGGGTTGAGATCTGTTATCTGACTCATGGGCAAAGTCAGGATAGGTAAAGAAAACATGTACAAGTGGCATTTCAGCCGGAGTTGCCAGAATGTATATTTTTGGCAGAGCAAGTGACCTTTCATCACACAATTATCTGCGGATTTATACGATATCTTAGGGACCAGAAAACACATTTGTCATAAGAAGTACAATTTCTTGATAGATTTGTGCTTGCCCTTTACATTGGCCTCTGAGGCCTCCATAGTTTTTATCTTTACTTGGTCATACTCACCAGTGATGTTTAAAACCAAAACCAAGAACACTCATTTGGAGCCTTGTGAAACTGACTTCTTAGCTATCTTTTCCACCTACCATGATATAAAGGTGAACATAGAAGGTGTGTTTCAGAGCATGGTCCTGGGAGCCCTGTTTTCTCCATCTGTAGGCTGAAGGTAAATGCTAGTCTTAACACAACTGATCCAGGGCCAGCACCTCCATGGTAGCAGTGTACTCACTCTATCCCTCTCACTGTAACTCCTCTGCTTTGCTTATATACTATTCCCTCCTGCTACCCCAACTGTTCTCTATAATCCAGACACAGCAATTCATTATTGCTGGCTGCTGTAAGACGGGTGGCCCACACAGACGTGAGGGACAGGCGTGGGGAGAAGAGGCATCATTAAGCTACTTCTATTACGTCGGTGGTGTCTGACCCACAGGTCAGCCCCAGGCCACCCCACGGTACTCAGTGATGGACGCCTATTTTTTTCTGGGCTCATTAGGAAAGAGTTCAAGCATGTTTCATCTCTGCATTTCAAGTGTTTCTTGGTGCTCATTTTCATGTTCAGTATATAAGATTCTTATAGGATTAAGTCCTTGTAATTTATGCACGTGCCAAGTGACGTTGTTTGTATAAAATTAAGAGTAGTTCTGAAACTGAGCTGAACTACACACACACACACACACACACACACACACACACACACACACACACACACACACACACACACACACACACACACACACACACACACACACACACACCCCTGACTTAGGAAAAGAAATAGCTAAACTCTCATTAAATTTTCTAGGAATTTTAAACACCACGTGGTAAATTATCGAAAATGTTAATTTTGTATTTTTGTTTTAACTTTGGGTTTAGTAGCAAAACATCATTTGGAATTCAAACTGAGGACATTTATTCCTTAATTATATAGTGACTTTGAAAAACCATGTTATTAATCTTGTTGATTGCATTCAAATTTGTAGAAGGAAATTTTATTCTGGATCAATATGTATGGGGACACGGCTGAGCCATGACATACATATTTTTTAATGTGAAAATCTTACACTTTATAAAACCATATTAACATTTCAAAGTTGAAGCAATATCTTCTTTTAGACAGGTTGTTGTGTTATTCTAGATTGATAGACCTGTTGAGTTTGCAGTAAGATGGCTATGCTAGTGGAGATGGGGGATTGAAATATAGATTAAAAAGTCATCAGCAATGGTAGTTTCAGCTGTCAGTAACAGGACAGCTGAGTCAAGGCAGTGATAATTAGGGGCCAATCACTAACAGCTGGGAAGGTTTTAACTTTGTCCATGATTGAGGAATGGTAATTGGAAAAGAAACCATCACTGACCAAGAAGAATGAGAGTGAAAGCAAGGTGAAGAGAGTAGTATTTTTTCCTTGAAAGATTAAAAAAAAAAATCTTTAGACTCACTTTTTCACATAATGGTATAAGTTCATCTTCAAAAAGGTCTCGGGGAAGTTTTCCAATAAAAATTTCACAGCCCCTTTCTGGGGGTGCAGCATCCCAACCAGGCGGGGGACCACCATATTTTCTTTGTCCATTTTCCTGCAAATCCCATGTGGATTGTAGGAGGGAGAGAAGAAAACAATAGAATCTTTAGTTTGAGTTCCTCAACTATTTTCAAAATCATTTCTCAATAAGGAAGATACTTATTGACAAGTAATAGTAGTGGACTGGTCAGAGGATAAAAATGGACGTCTCTTTTGTATGAATTTTTAAAAAAATATTTATTTATTTGGCTGTGCCGGGGCTTAGTTGTGGCACATGGGATCTTTAGTTGCAGTATGTGAACTCTTAGTTGTGGCATGCATGTGAGGTCTAGTTCCCTGACCGGGGATTGAACCCAGGCCCCCTGTATTGGGAGTGCGGACGCAGTCTTATCCCCTGGACCACCAGGGAAGTCCCTTTTTTGTGTGAATTTCAACACCGTGCTCTTGCTTCAGTGACTTGCTCCAGATAAGCACTGTGAAAACTTATAAAGTGCTGGACAAATATAAAGGGTTATTTTTTTGGTTTGTTATTATTTTGCCATTCAGACTCACCAATGCCTGATCGTCAAAGGATATGATTATAATTTGAATCTGGGGTTCTGATTTAATATTGAAGTCTATGAGGTTCTGGACCTGAACTACTTGGCTCCATGACCCACTAGCTGTGGGGCATTGGGCAAATTGCTTTACTTCCCCAAACCTCAGTGTTTCTCATATATTAAGTGGAGATACTATCAGCTTTTGATTAAAGGAGATAATGTATCAAATATGCATGGTACAGGTCTCGGCATGTGATATATATTCAATAGTTATTAATTCTCTTCTTGCCTCCCTGGATTGAGGCTGTTTCCTGCACTGAGCATGGCAATGTAGGCCCCTAAATAGAGACATCTTGAAGGTTAACATTTGAAAGAGTGGACTGGCTAATTTTGGGGGTAATCAGTGAGGGGCTTGTCTTCAAAGCTGACAAGATGGTGAAAGGTGTTTACTGATGTTGCATCTCTGTGGAGAACAATGCAGTTCTCAGTCCAAATACTGTAGCATTAGCTTCTATATATATTTTTTCCTTTGTTCTAAAAAATCCTTGGTAAGTTCAATGTCCTTTTGGGGGAGGAGTAGCACTGATGCTTGTCTGACCTGCTGTCTGTATTTTTCTGAAGGTTAATGACCTAAACATAACTTCAGGGGCCCCAAAGTAAAAGATAGGCCTAATCCACCATTATTGAGCTGAAATAATTCATTTGCTGGAGAAGAATAAATTTACTTTCCACTTAGGTATAGCCAAAGCTCTTTGTTATACTTTAAGTGATTTTTGGAGAAAGGAAAACATAAAAGACCAAATATCAGTATTATTGCTAACTTCTACAATTACTACTTTAAAAAACTTTTATACCGTAAAATGATGGATAAAACCTAGTAATGTATAAAGTAAAAAGAAAAATTCCCCAATGCATCACCCTACCCATCTGTAGAAATAGTTACTGTTAAGTTTATCTGCCTTTCCAAATATTTTTCTATGTATATTTTCAAAAGACATGTTAGTTATTTAAAGACATTGTTTTTCACGATAGTTGTTTGTCAAAAAAAAAATCAAAGTAAAACAGCTTCTAGTTTCACTGTTAAATCTTTATATATACTAACTTGAGACTTTCTCGGTTATCTTATAAGTGGTAGTACAAAGACTTTTTGGATCACAGTATTTAAGTATTTAAATGATGTCTGTTATTGCAATCATTTAAAAAATTCCTACTAATTTAATCATGTTGCCTTAAGTTAAAAAGATGTCATATGGGTATTCTGCATTGCCTTGATTACTTGCTTCAAGCAAGTAGGTGCTTTTCATTTTACTAAACGTTGAAATGTTTGCCTCAAGAGTTCTTGTATTTTTTCTTCCTCTATATTCTTGCAGGATTATCCAGTAGAAAAAGTGTCAGTGAAAAATCTGAGAAATAAAATGTTTTATACTTACAGGAAACAAAACAAAACAAAACGTAAGAATTCAATGAGCATATCTCAACCAAGAATTTCCTAAAAAAAGAATCATATTTTCAGAGACATATTTAAAGTTTTCTTACTTAACAAATACCTGTATAACACTTAGTATATGACAGCACTGTTCTAATTCTCAGTATCATGGGTTAAGGGCTATTACTATCCGGACCTCACAGAAGACAGTTAAGCCCACAGAGATGAAGTAATTTGCCAAGATCATGTGGCTGGGGAGTGGAAAAGTCAGGATTTGAAGCCAGGCAGTCTCATTTCAAAGGCCATCAGCTTAATCTCTACTACATTTTGCTTTGTTATGTGGTAGTCTAATCACTTATAACAGATTCACACATTTAAGTACTTATTTATGAAAAAATTATCATGCCACTGAATTGCAAATTCTCTGCTGCATTTAAAATCCTTTCCAATTTCCAATCGTTTTACTACACAAATTTTAGGGAAGAACATATCTCATACCTATTGCTTACAGAGAGGTGTATTTCTGTTGCCATACTACAATCTACTTCCTTGGGTCGACTGTCACCATTTGGTTTATGCTGTTCCCTCTGAGGCCATTTCTGTATTTCTTAAATGTCTGGAGATATACTATTCAATGGATTATTGGAATAAATTTAGTATAAACTTGGCAGTATTTTTACTATTCATGCTGAGGAAACCAAACTTTCATCGCATCATAGTGAAATGGTTATTCCAGAATTTCTCATTTGACAAGCTCTGTCTGATAGCTTGAAAATAAATAGGCAACCAGCAGATTGACCTTTAGAATTTTCCCCTCAACTTTCTTGCTATAATTGTTAAAAAAAAGTCACAAACTATTTTGTGCATGTCACGTATATAGGAGAATTCATCTGCTTATAAGCCAAAATGGTTGGGTAGGAGAGATGATTAATTCTGTTGTTTCTGTAAACAATTGAAATAAATTCACCAAGAGTATTTTGGGGGATCACCAAGAGTCTGACTGGTGAAGTTCAAGCACTGGGGGAGATTTGCCCTATGAGTCACCCACTGGGCTGGGAATGCACTAGTGGTGGAGGTCCAGGCCACTTTAAGACAGGCGCTGGGCATTAGTCATGGGGTTGAAATAGCTGTCCGTTACTCGGAAAGGACAGTTGGGAGCTGGATTGCTGGTATTTTAGGCAGTATTTTTATAGTTGAGGAGTTTAAAATAGATAAAGCCTAGTTATAGCTGCTCTTTCCTCTCCTGGCTGATGTCCTTCTTGTGAGATGAATTCCTCCAGCAGCACAAATGTATTAGTCATTCAGAGAGAGAAAATATAGGTTTTTGTTTTCCATGAATGTTTGTTCATTGAACTCTGGGATCTTTTATTTTTCCAAAGACTTGGAAACCATTTATTTCTCTCAAATCACACATAAATAGGTGAAGACCTTCAACTGTGTACATTTAAAAATTAAAGACCTCATTCTAACTATAAATCCAGTGACTTTAATTTAAATACTGGATACTGAGCCTACCCAGTAAGTATTTGGAAGTCCCTTCTGTTGCAGATATTTTAAACCTTTCATGAAGGAACCACAGAGTCTTTAAGAAATTTTATATGCCATCTTCTTGACCTTGGATAAAACCACCCAACCTTTAGTAAATGATTCTAAGCAATAAATCTTAGCGTGAAGGACAAGTGGATGGAGTTAATTTGGGCCACCTGGCATCTGATCTTTTAATACATCTGGGAAATCTGGGAAATCTGGGAAAAACAGCCTTTTTCCTATAGCAGTTAAAAATAGCAGATACTTGCTTTTCTAGTGTCCCTTGCAACTAGGGCAGTAATGGTTATAATAAATTGCGTTCTGGTGCAGAAATTTTCAACGTGCTAACATTAGTGTTGAATCCTCCTTGGATACATTTTCTTATCATTCCAGGTTTGTGGTGTTTTGGGTTTCATTCCTAAAAGCTTACTCTTTAAAAAATTTTTAAATTTTAATTTAATTTATTATTAAAGTATAGTTGATTTACAATGTTGCATTAGTTTCAGGCGTACAGCAAAGTGATTCAGGTACACATATACATATCTTTTTTTTTCCCTAAAACCTTACTGTTGAATCTAGTTCTCTAAATTCAAAATTTCTGTAACCCAGCATCCTTTTAATAAACTCCTTTTCTGCTTAATCAGCCAGAATTTACCTCTAATACTTGCACATGATAGTAACAGCAGCAAAAAACAACAGCTAAAACAGCGGCTAACTCTGAGTCAAGCAATGTGCCAAGTGCTTCCCAGGTATTAATTCATTTAATCTTCTCAACAAACCTATGAGCCTGATACTACTATTACTTTCATTTTGTAGGTGAGAAATCCAAAGACATAAAAGCAGTAAGTGGCAAAGACAAAATCTGAATCCTGAGTCCATGCTTGTAGTTATAACATTTTTCTCTGTTTTTTTATATTAACCCAATATGCTCATTTTACAGATAAGGAAACTGAGTCCAGAGATGTTATGTGACTTCCTTAAAGTTACACTGGTTAAATTTGTTGCAGAAAACACTAGACTAAATGTCCTCTGATTCTCAATCTGGTGAACTTGGCAAATATACTGTTCAAAAGTCGTGATGACTTTTCTTCTCAGGCTTACCAGCCTCACAATTTTGTATGTTGTGTGTCACACCTACTTTCTTGTTCAACTTCATCAAACATGGACACCAGATGATTGGTTGTCTCCCATAAATGAACCGATTCATAAACTCAAAGAATATTAATTAATGAACCCTCATTCAGTTTATTTTTCTGAGTAGTAATTTTAATTCCTTTAATGGTTCTTTGGAAATTTTATATTCCAAATCTGTAATCATCTTTGTGGTTCCCTTTGGTCCTTTGTTTTTTCTTGCCAAGAGGGAAGAAATTGTGTATGTTTCCTTATTCAACTGCTTTCAGCTGTTCTCCTACCCATTTTCCAATTGACTATGTTTGTATCTATTTCTGCTCCTGATCGCTCAGGTGCTGGACAATCTCCCCATGCTTGGTGACATTTCTGACGTTCACAAGCATGCCAGTCACCACCGCCATACCAAGAACAATGGTTCCATGGCTAAACTCCTGTGGTCTCTTCTCACAGCTGATGCCAATGCATTGAGAACAGCTTTCTGGACTGTGTCTATTGCAGTTCATAAATTAATAGCATATTTTCCTGGTTGTTGATTTGAAAGGTTGAATAAAGGTCTTTACAAGGCATTATTTTTATTACCTTTCACCTGTGTACCAACTATATATCTCAATATGTGATAGGGTTCAAGGCAAATCTAAGGGGCCTTAAATAAGATGTACCAAAAGAATCCTCTTAGATGTGATTTTAACTTTGGTCTGCTAATGCTGTTATTGTTGTTGAGGACAACAGACGGTGCTATAGGGAATGTTTATTTTGTTAATTCTGTATGAAAGATGATGATCTGTTTTGTGTATTGTTTGTTTACCTGCACATCTTAAGACCAGTGACTGCATATTGGTAAAATCTATTTTAGGCTAAGAATTTTTCGAAGGCAGAATTTATTTAACTTATATACTGTGGAAGTTGGCATTACCATTATTAGCTATCTTTTAAAATCTTTGCATTCATACACAATATGAATGTCAGATATTTTCTTTAAAATAGAAAGAGCAATGATAATTGTGGTGTAAAGACTGAATAAATGGGATGTTGGAATTTGTAGAAATGTGGTACTATAGTTAGTAACAAAGAGGCAAAGTTAGGGCAGGAGCATAACACATGAATATAAATTTAACTTTATCCTACAGCCCAGAGTTTCTCAAAATATTTTATGTGAGGTAATATTAGGTGGTTTATAGACCAATGCTTTATTTTAATAGTTATGCATTTATTTTATTGTACATCAGGAAAATATATTTATCACATAAAACCTTTTCCACTTACATAAAAGTCTACTTTTAACACTAAACTCAGTATTTCTATTCAAGTTATTTAATGAATTCTAAATAAATATTATTTTTGGCTGTATGTGTTTATGGCAAAAATCACAAAGATGCAAATAGATTTTGGCTTTTTAAAATTTATCTTTGTTTCAGTCTTCAAAAAGCTTCCACATTTGATTTTTTAAAAATATATGGTATGGTTTGTTCATAAAAACAGCTATCAGCAAATTATGAATCATGTTCCTGTATCACTTTGGAAGACTGACTGTTGAAAGCCTATTGCCTAGGAAAATAGTCCTAATTTCATTTCAAGTTGCTAGTTGTCTTATGGAGGCAGAACTAACTTGTTATCAGATGATGCCTTTAATAATATCATCTTCTAATATTTTCCCTTTATGGATTATGTGTGACAACCACCCTTGAGGAATTCAGTATCTCAGTTGTTGAAGTATTTAAGAGCAAACAGGCTTTTAAAAATAACTTGCATTTTGTAAAGCTCATTATATGTTTTTGGCCAATTCATGGGTATATTAAATCCAAGAATATCCTTACACAAAATTAGAAATCAGAAAATTTATTTTTTTGGAGTGTGTATGTGTGTTTCTACATAAGAGAACAAGTAAAATGCCAATTAACTTCTAAGACCCTCTGTTCACGTTTGCCATGAGTTTCACTAATGATGGACTGCACAGCATATATTATCTTGAGACCAGGATTTGCTGTGTTCATGCTCACTTCTGGCTCTGGGCAGTTGCCTTGTCTTACTGCTGCAATCTCCAGGAACCTATAAATTCCATCTACAAAATAACTAGGTGAAATCTTTGGTGATTCCTTTATCCATTTGGGGCGTTTATCTTTTTGCAATGTGTAATTTATTCAATAGGCCCATGCAACTTTTTATTATAGATACAATTTGCCTTTCTGAATTGACTAATAGTAGTCAGAGATCTGATTAAATGACATAAAGATATCCCCATGCAAATAAGGACATTTGGCCTTATGCAGATAATGAACGTTTGGTTTGGGTTAATTGCTCTTCTATCCTTTCCTAGTTCAACATATGCCAAGGAGAATTCCATCAAATGCACTTGTCTTTTAGCATGTGAGAAATTTTATACAGTAGTTAATCTCCTCATCACACCCCCATGAATTTTTACAAGCTGAGGGTCTCAGCAAGACACTAAATTTCTCCTGACTTGAAATTCTTCATTTAAAAGGGAATAGGGTTAACTAGGTGATTGCAGAGGTCTTGGGAGGGTATTAGGATGGTTGTGAAAGGGAGGCTGACTTTCACCATATTAAAATGTGGAAAAATGTTCATAGGATGTTTTCTGAGTTAGGCAATAGGACCCTTAAAGGAAATGTAGGGATTTTTAAAACCAATGTGTCTCCATTGCATATCCCCTTGACACCTGGTCCATTAATTACTTAATGACTTTCTTTGCATTGATTCACTTTCTTAAACTTACACAAAAAAGAAAATACCGTTCTCATAAGTGGAGTATCATTTCCCACAAATGGAAGGTCACTATAAAAGAAACTGCAAAAGAAGGAAACCATGATCAAGTTCTAGCCGGACATCGTTGTCTACTAAAAGTTCTGAGCCCTAGTTCTGCTGTTTAAAAAGATTAGCAGAGGGAGGCGATATGGGGATATATGTATACATATAACTGATTCACTTTGTTATACAGCAGAAACTAACACAACATTGTAAAGCAATTATACTCCAATAAAGATGTTACAAAATAACAACAACAACAAAAAAGATTAACAGGGGCTGGAGAGGTGTTTAAGACATACCTTCAATGACTTCCCTCATCAGAAAGCTTAAAATAGAATTGAAAGTGGAATCATTCTCTCATGATGAAATTCAAGGTTATTGAATCCTCTGTAGGATTCAAGGTATGGTTCGGCTCTCTACCCTGCATCTCTGAAACAATGTTAAAAAAAGGATCACAGCTACTGAAGTCCTACCCAAATTCATGATTGCATGTTTCTGTGATCTCATTTTTTCTCCTTAGCCTACGTTAGAGAGCTCTCTTCGCGTGTCATAATAACATTTTAGTTGCTGAAGATGAAGAGCCACTTATTTTTGATTGCTGATTGGTATTAACAGGTAACAATTTAAAAAATCCTGAAGTTGTCTGCAAACAAAGTCTAAAGTTCAAAACAGCCATCGGTGCTTCTGTGTATTTGAGTCATGAAATTTACACCAGTTTTTAAGCTGATAAAATGGAAACCCTTATGTGCTTCTAGTTTAAGGGAAAACACTAAAATCCATATTTTGCAAAGATTTTGAACCTTATATTGAAGACCTCATATATAACCAACTTTCTATTAGGCTATTGGAGGAGAAATTCATTGCTGTTTGAAAATAGCTCCTGGAATGCCTTTCTGTTTCGTGGGATGCTGAAGTTCCCATCACATGTCAGGTACACACACTCTCCACAAAAGGATTCACAGAGCTGCTTCTTCATTTGGAGTCTTCCACACCAGCCTGTGGCATTGCTGGCTAGTAGAAGCAAGGCTTCTAAGGTGCTTGATAATTAAGTTAGCCTGTGGGTGGCTGGAGTGATAAGCTTAGGGAAACACGTGCCTGTGATGATCTACTGGTCCCACCCTGTTCTCATGCTTAGTGCCACCTATTTAAGGAATTAGGACATTCACCAAGTGCATGGACGATAAGTCCTTGGCTAGTGGGGACAGGAGCAGTTGGTGAGAACAGGCAATAGAAGAAAAAGTAGGACCCAGGAACTATATTTTACCATGAAGTCAAATTCCTTTTTCTGTCCCTAGGATTTTTGTGTGGTGGTTGGAAAAGAATGTCAATGCCACAGTGTTCCTCCATCTGCTTCTCACTGAGCTAGTCTAGTCGAAGCCATTTGTAAACTCTGGGATCCTAAGTTACTTATTTTTTATTGCATTATTTGTAGGAAAAATTGTAATTTGAAAAATACCCAAGGAAATTTACTAAAGTATATTATACTAAACCAGAGAGATAGGGGAGTTAACTTAGTTTGAGGCACACTTAGCAGAGGGATGGTCTCCTAATCAGATCTAGTGCCATGCTTTGTACCTTATTTCTGATACATATCTATTGAGGAACTGAATAAATTAGAATTAAAATATGCAGTTGCTGTGAAACTCCAAATAAGAGAACACACCTAGAAAGCACAGTTTGAGAAATGGGAATTAAAGTCTGTATTTTATTCTAGTTTGAGGAAATTGTTCCCAGGAACAGATTGATGACTGATTAAAAAAAGGAAGAGAAGGATGAAGCCCACTGATTTCTCATTTATCTGCTGTAATCTTACTGGATCTTTGAAATTAAGACACACTAATATCTTCACCGCTGAAAAGTGTTGTGCATTTTACAAATATTTTGGTGAATCAGTATCACCCAAGTGGTCCCCTCTGCCAAGGATGCTGTTTTGTCCTTGGCTCCTTGCAATGTTTGTTTGCTCTCATCTTCTAAGTCTCAGCTTCAATGTCATCTTGTCTGAAGAAGGCCTCCTGCCATTGTCATTTAACCTGATTTATGACATTCATAGCACTCAACATGATATGTCATTATTTTATTTCTTGTTTATTTTCGGTTTCCCCATGAGTAATTTTCATGAAGGCAGGCACCGTGTCTCTCTTTGTGGAATCAATAAGTGAATGAATGAGGGTTTAGACTTCATTTGGTGGGTAGGACAAGGAGGGGTGCTCCTACTTCCTTTAAGGAATCTTAAATGCTCATCTATGTTATAGGAAGTTTTCTTTAAAAACTGTGAATTAGGCATAGAGAACAGACTTGTGGTTTCCAAGGGGGAGAGGGAGCAGGTGGGGGATGGATTGGGAGTTTGGGATTAGCAGATGCAAACTATTATATATAGAATGGATAAACAACAAGGTCGTACTGTATAGCCCAGGGAACTATATTCAATATCCTGTGATAAACCATAACCATAATGGAAAAGAATATAAAAAAGAATATATGTGTGTGTATATATATGTATAACTGAATCACTTTGCTGTACACCAGAAATTAACACAACATGGTAAATTAACTGTACTTCAATTTTTTAAAAAAACCTGTGAATTAACTAATAGCAGAGTACTAGATTAAGGATAAGAGTTGGGAGTCAGCAAACTTTCTCTATAAAACGCCAGATAGTTGATATTTTAGGATTAAAAAAAACCCCGACTTTTTTTTTTTTTTTTTTTTGCGGTACGCGGGCCTCTCACTGTTGTGGCCTCTCCCGTTGCGGAGCACGGGCTCCAGACGCGCCGGCTTAGCGGCCATGGCTCACGGGCGCAGCTGCTCCGCGACATGTGGGATCTTCCCGGACCGGGGCACGAACCCGTGTCCCGTGCATCGGCAGGCGGACTCTCAACCACTGCACCACCAGGGAAGCCCAAAGCCCCCGACCTTTTGAAATTGTGAGAATCACTCATAGCCTTCAATCACTACAAAAACAGGCTGTGGCCACATTTGAGTCGTGGGTCAGTTTGCTGACCTCTGGCTTATGTCTCTACTGAATTGTATAACTCTGGGGCTTGTCTTCCAATGTAAAATGGAAAGGGTTGGATTATACCAGTATTAAATATACATGTAGTAAACATATAAAGAATTAGAAATAATAGCCTAATGAACCCAAGCACCTATCATCCAGCTTCAATAATGAAATTTTCCTCATGAAATTTTCCCAACTTTTCTATTTCTAACCGAATGCTTCTTATAAATTTTTTCTACTTCATGAGATTTTTTTCCTTGACATAAAAATAATCCATATTCATTATAGAAAGTTTGGAACATAAAGAACACAAGGAAGAAAAAACTACTCTCATCAGAGATTACATTTCATTATCTCCCAATATTTGTGTGTGTGAATAATTTCTTAAAATATGATCTGTAAACTGATGTATACAGTTTTGCATTCTAATTTTTAACATTAAAATTTGGACATTTCTGCATGTCTTTGAAATCACAGTTTTACATGACTATATAATTTAGAAATATAAGGGTGACATATTTTATATGACCAGTAATATTTTATTGGACACTTAGGATATGTCCAATATTTTTAAACAAATTCCACTATGATGAGCATCCTTATGTCTAAATATTTGTCCTCATTCCTTAGGTCAAAGACTATGGTCAGTTTTAAGGCTCTAAACAGAAAGGTAACACCCACAGCTGTATTGCTCACTTAATGCAATCTTATAGTGTCCTTTTAAATTCTGGGTAAATTCATTTTTATTTCAACTACTTGCTATGCATTTTAGGTCAGCTGCTACACCTTATACTTCTATAATGCCAAGGACCAACACTAACACATTGTGTTCAATAATAGGGACTAAGGAAACAAAACAGACAAACAAGAACAAAAAAACTTTAAGGACAACCACTGGATTAAGCAAGCAATGGGACTGACATACCACGTAAATATTTGTTGTAATAATTTTTAGAAAGTAGATTATCAGGGCTTCCCTGGTGGCACAGTGGTTGAGAGTCCGCCTGCCGATGCAGGGGACACGGGTTCGTGCCCCAGTCCGGGAAGATCCCACATGCCGCGGAGTGGCTGGGCCCATGAGCCATGGCTGCTGAGCCTGCGTGTCTGGAGCCTGTGCTCCGCAACGGGAGAGGCCACAACAGTGAGAGGCCCACGTACCGCAAAAAAAAAAAAAAAAAAGAAAGAAAGATAATAGATTATCAGTAGGGTAATTGGACAGTGTTAATACACACCATATTTTAAATCACTTAAAAATAGTATATAAGTATCTTGAGTCTTCTTTAAAAAAATATTCAGACTACTTGAGGGTGATCTTTATTAGCTGTATATTTAGCTTTCCTTGTAGTAGAATTAAAACTGATGTAAACTGACTCCACGTTGGGTGGAAACTTTTCTGAAAATGTTCATCTATGAAAATGTATTTTTCTAGATTTAAGGAGAAAATTCCAGCTGAAAGAAGCATCGCGTGTCACAGAGTTGATGACCCGCGCTAGTAATGCGCTCTGGAGGAAAGGTTCATCATAATGTGATTTTTTTTTTCCTTTGACTCTCAAAGACATGTATAGTAGTTTTAGAAAATCTGGGAAGTACAGTTAAGAGTGAAAAAGTGAGGAAAAAAAGCCCCACACATATTTCATTGCCTGGAGAAAAAGTCTGTTTACAAGCTAACATAGTGGCACACATCCAAAATCTTTTTGTGTGGCATAATGCAACTAAGTTGAAAGTTTAACTTGTCAATATTACACAGTTTTTATCAATAATATTTATTGAACCTGTATATGCAGAGTATTGCATTAATGTTCTTTTATTCTTTAAAGAACTTTGATAAAAATTTTAGCCATGAATTCTAAAGATATCCAATTGTTATTAAAAAGATATCGCAAAGCATATTTTCAAGCCCTCACAAGCACGTTTTATTGCATCAGTTGGTATATAAAAGACTGGCTCATGTTATTAAGTAACCTGCAAAATTCTATTTTTGACCACTGTATTTGTCCTACTAGCGATAAGAGAGCACAAATTAGTCACCCTCTCTTTTTCAAATTCTTGTTTTGCAAGTATTCAGCATTCAATATCAGAGACTGCAAAGAAGAGCAGAAGCAAATCCTTCAATCCCTAACTTAGCAAATACCATAACATTTAAAAATATCATTTTATAGGTATGCTCCCTGAATTGTATTAATATATTTACCTTCATTTGTGTACAGAGATTTTTTAAAAAGTAAACCCAATGTTCTTTTTTTTTTGATGACGATACTAATGTTTTCTCTAATCCAGAGTAGGAAGACTGAAGTATTGAGAAGGCTAAAGGCTTTTCCCTAAATGGCAGAGTTTGAAGCTATGTCTCAATACATGCTGGTTTCCTCTTCCAATTAGACAAGTTTGCTGACCAGTAACTAGATTGAGCAGATGCTAGAATCACAAAATCTTGACTAAGAGTGGGGTAGGTCCTAGCCAACCTTCTGGGAAATTAAGGCTGAGAACAGTTAAGGGACTTGAGTTTGGGATTAACATATACACACTACTATATATAAAATAAGTAAACAACAAGGACCTACTGTATAGCACAGGGAACTACACTCAATATATTATAATAACCTACAATGGAAAATAATATGAAAAATAATATATATATATATCACTGAATCACTTTGCTGTACATCTGAAACTAACACAACCTTGTAAATCACCTATACGTCAATTTTAAAAAAGGAATTAAAATATAGATCATACTTGGCATGTGGTAGGTACTGGGTTGAATAGCAGGTCTCTGATTTGAAGTCTTGGGTGATTTTCTACACTTTGCAGCCAAAATCAGAAGGTATTTTCCAAATCATTCAAAGTGGTTGACCCAAGTCATGTATATATTTACATCTTGATTAGAGGCTTTAGATCTAGATAGCTAGGTTTCAGAATTTTAGGTTTCTACATTACTAGAAAACTTCTGTTCCAGTAGTCATTCTGCTAACAAATAATTACTTAAAGTGAATCATGTTACAAAGTTTAAGCTCAACAAAATATTTTTAGCATGCTCTGCCATGCTAATCTCTCAAACTGCAGTCTTAAAGATAACATTATAACAGCTCTTAGTTCTGTAAATCTTGCCAGAAATTTTGGCCAATTGCAGTGGAATTAAGATGGCCTATAAATCTTGGGCAAGCTACCTAACTCCTTGAGCCTTGTTTTCCTTATCTGGAAACTGGAGATGATCATAGTAACTACCTCATAGTGTTGTTATTAGTATTAAATGAGTTAATACTCATTTAATACTAATATTAAATTACTAAATTTAAATTAGTGTTTAAATTATTAAATACTAATACTAAATTAAATAGACACAAAGCAGTTAGAATATAAATGTCCAGTAAATGTTTACTATTTTGTAATTGTTATTAACTTGTGATCTAAAACCTCTATTAATATTTTCTGAATGTAATTGAATATATAAGATCAACGTAATAGGCAGTTTGGCCGTATATTTTTAGGGGTATTATATTTGAAAACATTTAAAATGATAAAAGTAAAATAGCCTTATTGTTTTTTTCCTTTTTAATGCAAATGTTCGTAAATTATTAGGTTTATGAAAAGATCTCCATTGCTGTTTGAGTCTCTTTTAAAAATGTATTGTTATTTGCAAGCTTTTTACATTGTTCTAATATGTTAAAATTTTCTGTTCTGCAGGATTTTCTAAATGATCACTTAATGACTGTTTACGTTTCATTTGTAACAGGATTTTAAGATGGAATGGGATTATTTTGGCCTCTGGTTTGGATACGAAACTGTCACTGGACCACAAGCAGGACAAGGAGGTAGGGAGAAACTGTTTAACATTCTTTTTTTTTTTTTTTTTCCGGTACGTGGGCCTCTCACTGTTGTGGCCTCTCCCCTTGCGGAGCACAGGCTCTGGACGTGCAGGCTCAGTGGCCATGGCTCATGGGCCCAGCCGCTCCGCGGCTTGTGGGATCTTCCCCGACCGGGGCATGAACCCGCGTCCCCTGCATCGGCAGGCGGACTCTCAACCACTGCGCCACCAGGGAAGCCCTGTTTGACGTTCTTAACTGAACATCCCCTACCCCTCCTCATCCCTGAATTTAGAAAATAATATTGAAGAGTTTGAAAGGAAGTTTTGGAGTTGACTCAAAGATATTTGGAGCCCACTGCTGGTGTGTTGTGAATCCTAGTTCCCCCTAAGTGGGAGGAATTTTGAGGTGCTTCTCAGCTAACCTAAAGCAGGGGAGAGGAGTAGGAAACCACTCAGAACTTGCTATGTATTCCCTGCTGTTGGGAACACTCGAAGCTGCTGGGTCTAACTCAGTCCTAAAGTATCTAATGGCAAACAATGGGCTGGCCTCCTGCTTTGATGGTGGTGAGAAGGAGAGCTCGTTGCTTTGTGTCACGTGCACTTGCAGGTTTTACTGGGTCAGAATGTGTGTTTCCAGGGGACTAGAGTTTGGCCAAATGTAGGAATCAGGGGTCATTTTCCATCTTCTCCAAGAGGGATGCTTGGGGTGTCGAAAAGAGCTCTGCCAAAGGAGACCAAGGCCCAGGGAAGGAGCCTCTAGCTAGAGCAGAGTGTAGCCAGTTGAGGGACCCCTGGCAATGGAATTAAGGAGGTCTTTGATGACCCTACAGAGTATCCCAGGAGGTTTACACACCTGCTGGGCCCAGAGCCCAATGCCAAAATCAGTCAAGTAGAAACTTTCCTGTCCCCTCTCCTTTGCTTTCACCCCTTTCCTCTGCTCCAGCTGAGTCAGGAATTCTAGTTAGGAAACTGGTGTCGGAAACTATACTTCTGAAAGCATAAAAGAGAAAAAATAGAAATTGCCCTCCACCCTGACATGCCTGGAAAAGGGAAATGGCTTTCACTTGGAATAAAGTTAAGTTTTTATTCTACTGGACAAGACATATTCATTATTTAGTGGAGGATCTTTTATTAGCTGAAAGTTACCAGAAAAGTCATGAGACTTTCCCTGAAATTTCATCTGGGGGGAATGAAAGAACCAGTGCCCAGAATAAAATTAAATGGACAGTTTATATTGTTTTAGGATTATTTCTCATAAAGTTCTGTTTGTTGAGTATACTTATATATTCATAGTTAATAATTTCCTTTTATACATTAGGTTTATGATATTGAGATATTAGAAATAGCGTCACACTAGAAAGGCTTATATGTTTTCATCATTATATTTCAGATCATTAAAGGTTTGTTTCCAGAGGGGAATATACTTATTTATGAATATTGACTAATTGGTTTTCAAAAGGGTTTAAGTGCTTTCCACTACCACTATCTTTGCATGAGTGTTTCAGATACAAAGCAGTTAAAAAGAAAAACTGATATAAAACATTTTTGATTTTATAACATTTATGAAACTGCTGATTACAAAAGATAAAAACATTTTTTCAACTAACTGTACCTGAGCAAATGTAAAAAATTATTATTCTAAGTGTATCTGTTTTATAGACCGTAAACTCTATAGAATTTCCTCTGTGGATTATGAAATACCCCTTTATGTGGGAAAAGACTGCATAAAAATTTTCAATCAGGCATTAATTTTGAAGCACATTAAATTTGGAGATGAAGACATTTAAAAGTTTAGTAATGATCCTAAAATAGACTTTTATTAAGTATTAAAAACTAATAATACATTAGTATCTCCCTTGACTTAAATGAAATTTTAGAAGCCTTCTGTGAAATACTGAAATCTTAAAAAAGTCTAAATAAATACTCTTCATTAGGATGAAAAATTAGAAATAACTTTGAGCATTATATTATCTCTAACAAAGTGTGCCATGACTTATAAGATTATTGCAAAATGTACTACATTTAGTTTTCAACTGATCTGACAAAGGAACATGTAATAAAGGACACTATTGTATATGTTATTATTACCCACTTATGACTTTCGTATTCATAATAGCACAAAGATTTGGTTAAGTTGGGAAAGTATGTGATAAAATATAATAGCTGAGCAGTAAAATACTTTGTCTTACTGTAAAAAGAACAACATTAAAAAAAGCAACATTATTTCTTCAAGTAAGATAATTAACTTATATGTCTAAAACTAGTTTGTTTTTCAATATATCATAAGCTCTCTAACAGAGGTTATCATAAAGACAATAATAATGTACAGACAATTCATAACAACCAGTGATAATGAATAGATAGTTTTAGGATAGTTTTTCTTCTTTCTTTTTCAAAAATGCTGAACATGGAGAGAAATTATTATATATCCTAAACAGATTGGATAGGTGTTATGAGAAAACATCCTGGAATAGCTAGGTTGACCAGATGGTCAGTTCTTGGATCCTTCATCTAGAAGTTGTTTTACATCTGCTGTCAAATATCTCTCTAGAAACTAAGGCAAGTTCCTGGATAGTTTGTTTTCTTCTGGTTCTTGAAGCACCAGCTGGGTTCTCGTTCACTGACAAGCTCTGGGTGGTGAATTCCAGCTGCCTTTTCTTATACTAAACTGACCTTTCAAAACTGTGATAGTCTTTATGACTGTTAACACTAGTTCTGCTTCCAAATGGCAAGGCAAAATTGAGTTGATAACCCAGAGTAGAAAGAACATCACCTGGGAGATCACCTACAAAACTGAAATGATCCAACTTCCTTCCCCCCTGGAAAGGAATGTCCAACTAAAGAGTTATACGACTGATCGATCACATTTTGCATGTTAGGATCGCTAATATTCCCACCACTCTGAATTCAGTGGTGAGTTTCAGCAGATGGCACAAGAAGTTCCTACCTGGACCAAGCTATATCCTGTGCGCTGGACCAGTGCGCGGAGGGCTGCTTCCTTCTGGGTGCCGCTCAATCCATCCCCGGATTTGTGATTTGATTCCATTGAGAGTGATTATCAGCAAAAAATCAGGTTAATTAGGGTTGCTCACTGAAACCAAATTTAAGATAAATTAAGTAAATTACTATTACCAAGTCCAAACTTGTCCTTTTCATGAAGGACATCTTTAGGAAACATTCTCTATAAATTACTCATTAAGGTTAGAGCAACTAACAGACACCCACAAACCAGGGCAGTTAAATATCCTCATTAAAAAATTTTTTTTAAAATGTTCAATTATAGTTGAAATTTAGAAGTCAACACTGAATAATGTCCTTTTTCCACTTAGAATGCAGACCAGTAGTTCTCAGTCCAGTTATCTCAGAATGTCACCAAATGCTCAAAAACAAATTCATTCTTGCCAATTAAAAGTATGAGGAATGGTCCTTGCAGATGTGGGAAGAAAGCACAGTTACTAAATCAAATTGACGAGAATGTGGTATGAAGATCCTGAAAGTTTTAGCTTCATTTATCTATTCTGTCTGTTACCTGAGACATTTATCTACTTATTCTTCAAAGATAAATTTCTAGATCAGAGTGTGCTGGTATCAGATGTACAGAAGTCATCATGCAAACTACTCTGTAATAAAAATGTCACATGGGTTTTAACAAAATAAGAACAATGGATCCTTTTGAATGGTGTTGGAAGGGCCTACTGACACCTGGATCGTATATCACATAGACCACTCAGAAAAGGACATGAAGCCCTTTGTAAAATCTAAGAAATTAGGAAAATTTACATATGCCCATGTTGATCTATGTAGATGTAAATATGAAACTTCAGCATTTCATTATCTATACTTTCTATCAGGGAACATGGTTTGAACCCCATTCCAAATCTGATGGTTGTTCAAATTCACTGGTTCCCAGCACAAGGACTTGTCCATGGTGATGGTCCCAGGCTATGATGGTGCGAGCCCCTGGAGGCTCTCATGTACAGAGGGGAGTGCATTGACCCACTGGATTAGAGTGGGAGTGACTCAATGAAGGTTCCGTGCTGGGATTTCTCTCTGCTTGATGTACTCTGCCAACCAAGACAAAGGAAGCTCTTTTTACACTGATTTGAATCACATGCAAATATAATGTATTTCACTATAGGCCCTTTAAGAACTTTTCTGTTCTATGCATTGGGATTTCCCATACCACTTTGATTTTCATTTAAAGGTTCAGGGTAAAGGTACCATTAATAATACAAGGAATGGGTAAACAATTGGGTGACAAAAGTGAAGCCGAGATAATCTGAGTAAAATGCAACTTCAAAGTATTCTATTATGAAAGTAATAGAATAATATAGCAGAAACTAACACAACATTGTAAAGCAATTATACTCAATTAAAAATAAAGTTCCCAAACAATAGACAAGCATCATCTAGAAAGTAATATTTTCAATATAATTTAGAAAACCAAATTTAAAAAAAACAACTAGATTCCGGCGAGAATATTCATTAGCTGTTACAGGGATAAAACAATTTCATGTTCTGTATATAAGCATGGCCATTCTTGCCCTAGACTTTTCTCATAATTCTTGCTTGCTTCTGACCCAGATCAATTCAGTTTTCAATCATTCATTCTCTCAAGAAGTATTTAGTTAGTGCTGTCTATAAGGCAGCTTCACTCCCTGTCCAGCTTTAGGGCATTGTGTTTTATGGACAGCTGGCTAACTCAGTTAATACACCGGTCTGTATTGTCTGTTACTTTGCAAAAGGCAGTGTTTTGTTTGTTTGTTTGTTTTAATCTTTTTATCTTGACTAAGACAAATTGGAAAGTATTTTCTGATAATGGTGGTTTGATATATATATGTAGCAATTCAGATTGGACGTGTAGCTTTAGTGACACATTTATAGTGTAAGTACTCTTTCTATGGATACTACAAGGTAGGCATAAAATGAGACCTATATTCAGTTTTTAATCCTAAACTGCTGGTGAGTACAGTCATAGAAATCTCTAGGAAACAATACAATCCTCTTAAAAGATAAAACTACAAAAGGCGTTTTGTGCCACTTGCAGCAACATGGGTGGACCTAGAGATTACCATACTAAGTGAAGTAAGCCAGCCAGAGAAAGAAGAATATGATGTTGTTTATATGTGGAATCTAAAAAAAAAAAAAAAAAGATGCAAATGAACTTATGTACAAAACAGCAATAGACCCACAGACATAGGAAACAAACTTATGGTTACCAAAGGGTAAAGAAGAGGGAGGGATAAATTAGGAGTTCGGGATTAACATATACACATTATTACATGTAAAATAGATAACAAACAAGGACCTACTGTATAGCACAGGGAACTATACTCAGTATTTTGTAATAACCTATAAGGGAAAAGAATCTGCATAAGAATATATATATATTCAGTTTTGTATATATATATATATGTATGTATATATATATATGAATCACTTCACTGTGATGTACACCTGAAACTAACACTAAGTTGTAAATCAACTATACTTCAATAAAAAATATAAATTAAAAAAAAGGAATTTTGAAGATTTACAAAGAAAAACTAGCCTTTAAGACTAATTCTAACTCGTGCACTTTTCTCAAATGTTACTAAAATTGCCTTTTCATCAGGATACTCTCAAATGCTCCCACAGTGCTGGATTTAACCTGTAAGAGCAGTGAGGCCATGGATGGACTGGGGTCTGATGAGGTTAGTCTTGCATGTCTTAACCGAGGTTGGAAGGCAAAGTCTGTTGTCTTCTAGCCAAGTTGTAGGTTTGCTCTTTGCTGAACTTCATCTTCTCCATCAAGAGATAGCAATTCATGGTGAGACAAGTTTTATTTGTAAAACCTGCCTTTAGTTTTGGTTAATTATTAATAAAGGTGATTAAAAATACTTTGACATCAGAATGGTCTTTTGATCACACATGGGTTCACTCTGACATTATTGAGAAAATCTGTATAATATCTCAACATAGAATCAGGTCATTGGAAATCAGGACATAGAAACAAAATTCAGAATTTGCCTTAAGAGACACTTGATCTTCAATGTTTGTTTCTCAAAAACAACCCCCTTTTTCAACATTGACTTAATCTAAGGAGTGAACTCGAATCCAAGATAAATATTTTCTTAAGTCAAACTTTTGTTTAAAAATTTGGTCAAATTTGAAAGAAACGTTTTGCAATACATTTTCTAATTTAACACCTTGCAGATTCTTCAGATCTGAGCTACTGCATTTTGAAGAGTAGTTCCCAGTGTAATTTATTGAGGCAATAGAATTCAAAACCTATATATAGCAGGCATTAAGACCATTGTAGCTAAAGGAAAGCACTCATAAACATGTATTACTTATTCATTCAAAACTTGTTTACTGGGTATCTACCATCATCCGAGAATTTTTGAGACACTGGGAATCAGCAAAACAAACCCCTCTCCCCGCAAAATCTCATGGAGTTTTATAGTGGTTGTGAGAGACAGTAAACAAGATAAATGAGCAAAATATACACTGTGCTTATGTTAATTTCTGAGGAGAAAAAAATAAAGAATGGAAGAGCAATATGAAGTATATGTGTTGGGAGGAGGATGGAATTTTAGATAGTGTGGTCCTGATACAGTGAATTTGGAAAGGAACCTGGGGAAATGAGGGATGTATTTGGGGGAGAGCATTCCAAGAAGTTGGAGGGCCCTGAGGTGGGAGCTTGTCGATGAAACAGTGGCCTATGTGGAGAGGATGGAGCTGAGTGAATGAGAGAATGGGAACTGGGGTCAGGGAGATAATGGCGGACCAGGTCATGAAGGATCTTGTAGGTCACGGTAAGGACCTTGGCTTTTGCCCTGAGATGTGAAGATTTTACTTATGTTTAACAGACTCACTCTAACCATCGAGAAAACACTGAAGGGAGTCAGGCAGCGTTGGGGCTAAGGTGAGGCAAGGGAGGTCAGGCAATCACTCTGATCCTGTTTTTATTTAAATTTTGCCATTTTGTTCATTATGGATTTTTTCCCATTGATTTTTATTTTTTTTAATTGCATTAAAATATCATTTGTCGGGCTTCCCTGGTGGCGCAGTGGTTGAGAGTCCGCCTGCCGATGCAGGGGACACAGGTTCGTGCCCCGGTCCGGGAGGATCCCACATGCTGCAGAGCGGCTGTGCCCGTGAGCCATGGCCTCTGAGCCTGCGCGTCCGGAGCCTGTGCTCCACAACGGGAGAGGCCACAACAGTGAGAGGCCCGCGTACCGCAAAAAAAAAAAAAAAAAAAAAAAATCATTTGTCTTAATTACTGAGTTTTTTGATGGCTCTTACATTTTGCATTTGAGGCAGTGCCTCACTTGCCTGGCTCTGGTTAGAGGGGTCGAGGGGAGAAGCAGGGAGACCAGTTAGAAACACTGCGACATCCGGGTACGAGAGAATAGTGGCTTGGATTAGAGTGGTGATAGTGAGGGTGCTGAAAAGTGATCGAATCTTGGAATAGATTTTACAGATGAGTTGGATGCATCGTGAGAGAGAAAAACGAGGAGTTGAGGATGACATCGTTTCTTGGCCTGGGCAACTAGAGGAATGGAGTTGCCAGTTTACTGAGATGAGGAATAACGAGTCTGTGGAAGAAGAGCAGGAGCTCAGGTGGAGGCACATTGATTTCGAGATGCCCATTAGGCAGCCACGGGAAGAGATTCAGTGCACAGTTAGATATCTGAGTCAGGATGTTACGGGAGATTTACAGACAGGAGATATCGATTTGGCAGCTCTCTGTGTAGAGATGATGATTAAGCTGTGAAATTGGATGAAATCAGTAGGGACGGAGTACAGAAAATAGGTCCTACTTTGGGGTACTCTAACTTTTGGAGGTTGGAGAGACAAGGAGGAATCAGCAAAGGGGAATGAGATGAAGCAGCCGGGTAGGTAGGAGGTAAACCAAATGAGAGAAGTGGATTGGAAGCCAAGGAAAAAAAAATGGATTTTGAGATCAAGTGCGTGGTCAGGTGTGCCAAGACCTGCTAAGTCAAGGAAGATAAAGCCTGAATAGGGATGCGGACCCTAGAGCTAGACCTCCTGAGTTCAAATCCTCATTCTGCCTCTTACTCTGCGCCCTGGAAAAGTTCCTTAACCTCTTGGTAACTCAATATCTTTAACTGAGGAAGCAGTAACATTTCTCTGGGGGTATTGTATTACATGAGTAAATACGTTGGAAGGGCTTTGGACGAATTCCTGGAATGTAGTGAGTGCTAGAATATTGTTAGGCATAGATAAGTAAAATATAAAAGCAGAAAGGGAGAGGCAATCACCCCAACTTCTCAGAGACTGTGCAGTAAGAAATTCCAGAGGTTCATGGAACAGCACGGTTATCTAGATGAGAATGGGTGAGGGAAGAAAGGGGCAAAGAAATGGAAGTTGGATGGAGAAAGAATACAGGCAATATTATAGGAAAGAATCATGGACTCCTCTCCCCCCAGCATCAGTTTGCTCATTTGTGAATTGGGGTAACAGGCAGGCTGTGACATTGCTGTTGTGAAGATGAAATGAGAACATACTTGTCAAGTGTTTAGTTAGGTCCAGCATACAGCAAGTACTCCCACCTGACTTACTGCTAATCACTCATGTTGGAGGGGAGGAATAGCAAAGAGATTGTAGAAAGGACCTGCTGGACATGACAGCACTTCCTTGTGTAATTTCCTTCCCTTCTCCTCCTTCCTTATTCATTCTGAAAATGAGTGAGGGAGGAGCAAATAATGCAAAAACTGAGAGGTCTCTTCCAGCTCTGCCAGCTTCCACTAATCTGCCCTCAGTGTCTCCCATCCTCTTTTTTCTCAGCAAAGTAATACTTTGTTCAAATGTGTACTCGCCACCAAACCTGCTGTATAAAAATGCTCCCCTCTTTTGTTCCTCTGCTTCCATTCAATGGAAACTGAGTCTCAGTTTCCTGTCATTTAAAATTTAGGATAATATTAGTTCCTATTTCATAGGGTTGTTTTTAAGGATTAAGTATTTTGAATGTATTCTTACTTAAAGTGGATCCTGACGATTACTAACTGCCCAGGAAGTGTTAGCTGTTTTATTATTTAATTATTATTATTATAATTAATCTCTAATTCCAAGGGGTAGAATTGCAAAACCACTTGCTGGGAGGATAAAGTCTCAAGTCTTTAGCATGATACCTCATCTCTTCAGGACTAGCTCCCAGACTCCCCTTCCAGTGTCATTCACATACCCTGCCACTGGGAAGTCCCGTGTTTTCTTATACTTCTGGGCTCTCTGCTTCAAATGCCCTTTCCTTCTCTTCTCTTCCCTTCTCTTACCTACCATTCTCTTCTCACATTGGTCTCACTGCATTGACCCTGTTGATCCTGCCAGACTTGATTGAAATATTATCTGCTCTGTGATGCTTCCTTTGATCCTACTTATGGGTAATGTTAGGTGCCACTTCCTTAATGCTCTCAAGAAAGCTTGTACATCCCTCGGTTGTTGCAGACGGTACTATAATTATTATAGTTTAGTTATTACCTAACTAAACTGTGACTGTCCTGCATGTACGGACTATGTTGTACTCATCTTTACCCAAGAGTTTTAGCCTGACATTATGCTAAGTGCTCAGTAAATACTTATGGAACAAACCAAAGATTTTGGATCAGCATTTTATAAATGATAGTGACTTGCACTGGATCAGAAGTAAAATTAGTCTGCAGCTAATTTCCTAACACTTATTATTATGCTTGTTCCAGTCGCTTCCTGAAAGTTCTATCCTAGAATGAATTTGCTCTGTGTGAGAAATTGATTGGCATGGTTTCTCTGCATTTTTGAATGTGTCATTGTATTTGGGAGGGTAAGACTAAAATTTTGAGTGCAAAGTGATTCAAAAATAGTTGATGTTTGGATTCACTTTTCTTTTCAATGCCTTTCTGGTTTAGTATTTGCAATGTTAGTGCCTATTTGATGAAGATTAAAAGAACCTAGAAGTTATTGGGGGTTCAAGCTTTCTGCCTTCCTTAAAGTCTCAGGTGGATGGGAGTGAACTGCTCACCTCATCACTTGGCTAATACTGATCAGTAGCAATTTCCAGAGTTCACTGTTGGGCAAGATCAGAGCTGCTGTTCCTGACCCTTGACCCTGATGTCCTCCAGTGCCAGTGTGTCCTGGCTCAGGGAAGGTGGCAGGGAACAAAATAAGAAGGAAGCTGGAGGAGAGCAGCAGGTAGGGTGGGAGATTATGAGTTTTCCAAATCTAGAGCTGTCAGGAAGACACTGTATGCTGCTCTTAAATTATAACCCTAATCTATAAAGAAGAAAAGCATACATAAAAATTGGGCTCCCATAGAGAAGCAAGTTGTGGAAGGAAAAATATGATAATATGAGAGAATTTTGGGTGATATTTGTTTTCTAGGTTTGCCTGAAGTTATGGCAAAGTGGGAAGATCTTAATGCCCTGGTGGAACATAAGTTGGCAGCTAGGGAAACAGAGAAAGTGGGA
Organism: Leucopleurus acutus; assembly: GCF_964270905.1. Classification (NCBI taxonomy): domain Eukaryota; kingdom Metazoa; phylum Chordata; class Mammalia; order Artiodactyla; family Delphinidae; genus Leucopleurus; species Leucopleurus acutus. The sequence continues at coordinate 38,832,170 of NC_139156.1, forward strand.
AAACAAGTTTTTTGTTTGTTTGCTTTTAAAGTCTCTCAAAATAGTAAATTGGGCAAGACATGAGACAAAGGTAAGAGAAGTGCACGATGGAAAAGCACACTTAAAGAGTGAAGAAAGGATGACTTAGAAAAGCAACAGCTGAAATGGTAGCTGTGAATGATAGGCAGAGAAGAACAAAAAGGAGATGAAGGATAAAGGCAGAGAACTAAAGTTAGAAGGTTTCTTGGTAAAAAACTAAATGAAGTAATTATCCTTAACTTTAACAAAAAGGTCAATAAATGTTTAATATCTTAAAATGTTTAATATATTACAGGCATACAATGCCAGCCATTGTACTAACAATTTAGAGTTAGGAAATGGAGTAGTTTTGTTAATATTATCATTTCTATCTTATTTGGTTTTTTTCCAAAGAGGACTGATAAGGAAATTGAATGGGAAGTAAGCCTATTTCTGACTTGGTAAACAGAGGAGAGGTGTCCTTTGTGATTGCGGAGGGCCTGTACTAGCAATGTGCTGGGTGCATTTCAAATTGATGGTAGCTTCACTTGCCTTTGGGACCTCTCCAAACCCAATCCAGTCTTTCCCCAGTGTCTTATTGTATACGGATGTTGCATGATGTAGGCTGGACATAACTCTTAATGCAACATGCAAGTTGTACAAGTGATTTTATCATGAATTTCAGCCTTCTAGTATCTCCTGGGAATTTTACACCGAAGGAGTTCCAAATTGTGTTGAAATGGTTTGTGAAGGATTTATGACCAAAGTTTACACATTTGCCTAATGAGGCTAAGTAAAAATTACTTTGTGTTACTTGATAAAATATGTAAATTAGCTCTACTATTCTCTTTGGAAAAAATGTTTACACTCAGTCTTAAGATCATTTTGGAAGAGAATTAATGTTATAGCTGTTTATTTGGCCATGAATCATGAACCATAGCAAAATTAACAGAGAATACGCATCCATAAAATTCCAAAGCGTAACCATGAAAACATCTCACAGAGTCTTAATATGTGGCATCTTAATTTTTAAAAAGCAATGGATATCAGCAAAAAAAATCAAATTAACCAGAATCCCTTCTATGTTATTCAGGCATTAGTAATGAATCATGCATTAAGTTGGGCCTGGTCAATTTGAGCTTAGACAAGCCTTAAAGTTTTTCATAGTAAATATATTAATTTAACTGGTAATTATTGACAAAATCCTCTTTCTAGAGTAGGTTTCACATTTTTAGAGAAGGACAAGCTTGCATTTAAATTTCAGTTCTGCCACCATGATTTTCACTATTCTGAGACACTGTTTCCTATTTTAAGAAAAGAATAGGAACACAGATACTTAAATGTTTTTCTTTCCTTTTTTTTTTTTCTAAACAAAGGATTAAATAAATCAGATAATGGATATGAGAGCATCTAACAAAGTGCTTGACATACAGAAGATACTCAGTAAACATTCCTTCTTTGTTCCTTATCTGCTGCTTTGGTTGACTTTTTAACCACCATCTATGGCTCTCTGAGTGGTTATTCTCCTTTCTAGAAACTGTCCAGGGTGAAGAAAAGTGCAGTTTTGAATGTATTATCTTGATTTCTTTCATATTGTTTTAATAATCCAGTTATTTCATTTGTTTTCATTTCTCAGTAGGAAAAATCTTTAAAGTCCTCAGTGTGTGTGTGTGTGTGTGTGTGTGTGTGTGTGTGTGTGTGTGTGTGGTGTCTCATAGGGCATGTTAATTTTGTAATAAAAATTAGACACAATCTAAATATCCAATGATGAAATATATTAATAAGCAGTGGTACTGTACAGCTAATAAAACTGATGTTCTAGTAGAACATGCTATTTAAGCAGATATTTGTGAAATATAATCAAGTAAAAAAAGGCAGATTACAAAACAATGTATAGTCTCATTTCATTTGTGTTAAGTTTTATATTCATCAGAGTGATTATAAAAGGCTAACTCGTTCTATCTTCTTTGTGCATTAAAAAATTATTTTTATCATTCTTGCTATTTTTAGCTGTCTATAATATGCAGCTCTTACTCTAATTTTTAAAAGTTAAATTATATTAACAAATGAATGTCAGTGTAAGCAAGTCATCAAAAACTATGAGATGTGGTCAAGATTAAATTCTTAGGAAACTGTTTCTCTTCAGCATTTTTCTAATAAGCGATAATCATTTGACTAAGGAGGCTAGGAAAAAGGAAAAGAGACTAAAAGAAATCAGAAGGAATTAAAGATAAAAGTAAATGAATAAAACACAAAAATCTGTAGACTTGATAAATACATGTAAGAGCTGATTGAAGAGATGGGTAAATTAGCACACCTCTGGCAATCTTGATAAGGTAAAAAGAAGAAAACCTATTTTAAAATCAAAGGGAAAATGAATATAACCACAGATCAAGAGACTTTTAAAGACTATGTTTTTATGAATAAATTGAAAAATTAGATGCAGTAACCAATTACCTAGAAAACTGTGAATTTTCAAAATTGCTTCAAGGGTAAGTCAAAAATTTGCATATACCAATAACTGTAAACTGTATTGAAAAAATTCATTGTATTCCTCCCAAATAACACATGGTCCAAATGGCTTTATTAGGCAAGTTTTATAAACTTTAAGTTTTCTTAAATGAGTTTTACAGACTCATTTAAGAAATATATTTTTTATTATAGAAAGCTTTTGAAGCATAGAATAATAACAGAAAACTTATGAAATTATTGACAGAGTTAGCATATCTCTGATACAAAGCCAGACAAATATATCACAAAACAGAAGACTATAGATCAGTATCACAAATATAGATATGAACTGCATACAGCAAAATATCAAAAGACTAATATACAATAAACACGATGGGTTTACTACAAGACTACAAAGATTATTCAACATCAGGGATTCTATTAGTTTAATTCACTTCATTGATGAAGAAGAAAAACACATCATCATCCCAGTAAATGTAAATTCAACACCCACTAGTGGTTTAAAAAAAGAAACTCTTAGTAAGTTAGTAATAGAATAGTAATTCTTAAATTGATACAGTATCTATCAGAGACATGTAGCAAACATCACACTAAATAGTGAAACACTGCAATCATTCATTCTCAGTCAAAAGAAGTAAATCAACTATATAAAACTATTAGAACTAATAAAAGAATACTACGAGGACAGTTATAAAAATGTTCCGTATTTAAGCAGAAAAAAATGAAATGAGAATCTGAACAATATAAACAAAATATATAAAATAACAATGTGAAATATCCAAAATCTACATGAAGAAAATGATAAAATTCTACTGCAGGATCTAAAAGCCTGGGTAAATAGAGGTCTTATTATTATAAAGATTAATTCTCCCAAAATTATTAATCTAGTGCAATACCAATTTAATTTCCAATTAAATTATTTTGAAATTTGACAAACTGGTTCTAAAGTTCATCTGTCAGGAAAAACGGCAATACATATCACAACATGCATTGAAAGTATAGAGTTATTTGGAACTAGCCTAATCAAAAGTTAAAATTAAAACAGGCAATGGTGATTATTTGGTAATATATAGAAAGAGGGAATTACTATGTTGTGTACATGGAATTAACATAGTGTTGTAGATGAATTATACTTCAATAAAAATAAATACAATAGGCACAGGAATAGACAAATAGATTAATGGAATGGTAAAAAGTCTAGACCCATAGTTGTGTTTATATCGGAACTGCCAATAGGTGTGATCATAGGGAGATCATAGACAATTTGAGAAGAAACATAAAGTTGGCATACCATCTCACAACACATACCAAACTCCTAAGTGACTTAAAGAAATAACCTTTCAACAACATTGTATAACTGCTAGAAGAAAATATGGGAGGACATTTTTATAATCTTGTAATGCAGAAAGTCTTCCTAACCAAGCACACCAAAAGCCAGGATTGAAAAGACTAACAGATGTGACTACATAAAAATTACAAATATCTGTAATGACAACATAAAGTTAAAAGGAAGCCACAGACTAGAAGAAAATGATTGCTACTTACGTAATATACAGAGAATTAATATCTGCAATATACAAAGAGTACTTTAAAATCAATAGTAAAGGGGCTCAGAAGTCAGTGGACAAAGAGCAAAGGACATGAGCAGTAAATCCACAGAAAAAAATAATTTATAAACTTATTTAAATATGGTCATTTAGTGGTCAGAAAAAACAAAGGAAAACCAAGATACTTGGTTTTGCCTATTATGGGGCAATATTAGAACAGATTTCAAATAATACGAACAATAAACATAGCTGACATTAACTGAACGAATACTATTGACTATGTTCTAAAAACTTAAAATGTAATTCATTTAATCCTTATAAAAACTTAATGGGGTAGGTATTTTCATTCCTCTGATATAGGTAATAAACCAAGTTAGAGAAGTTAATGAGCCCAAGGTTACTTAGGTAATAAGTGGCACAACCGTGATTTGAAACTAAGTAGCTGTCTACCTGTCTCTGAGTAGCTGTCTACCTGTTTCTTACTCCCTTCCATTCTTTAATCCTGTACTTTGTTCTTTCCTGCTCCTTTGGTGACACCCCTGGGTAAAGAAGTTGCTGATTCTATCTGGAAGGTACACCATGTTTTTAAGACAAGTTATTAACAGTTGTAGAGAAGCAATGCTGACAGACAAACTTTCTAAATGCTATTTTTTCAAAGATGTAAAAAGCTGATATTTTGATTACTGTTTGTTGATGTTTAACTCCATATACCATCTTACTTGGAGTCATTCCAAGTCCTAAATAGAGTAACTTAAAACAGCACATCCTAAGATACTGGGGAAATTGTACCACAGTAAAAATATCTATAGACAAAAATAAAACTATACCAGAGAAGAAAATACTATTGGGGCTACCAACTTAGAATTTATCAGAGAAAAAGAACAAGCAGAGGTATAATAGACAAATGATTGGATTGCAATATTTATCCATTTCTTTGTGTATATACATGTGTATATAATTGCACCTGTACTAAATCAGGGCATTATGAACATTCAGGGGATGAGAAGACATGTCTTCCCAACATTTTTTTAAAAATAATTAAAAATCAGGAGTCACACACAATCTCTTTTGAAAAGAAAAAGTTACCCAAACTCTTGGGAAAGTTAAGCATGTTCATCTGGTCCACAGATCATCATTACTGCAAAACAATCCTGACATCTGGAAATCCTTCTTGTTTTGTTTGAGAAAAAAGTAATTTCAAATGGTCAGAAGTTTTTATTTTCATTTAGAAAATCTGTTTAAAATTGCATAATTTATGGTCCAGTGGAGACACCTCCTGCTCTTTAACATATTCTCATTAAGTAGATATTACAGAGGTGTATTTTATTGGCTTCAAAAGACATTTCACCATTTATTTGCTTCAAATGCCCTTTAAATATCAACAAAGAGCCTTTAAATCCCTGGAATTTAGCTTGAAACTATAAATTACACAAGGAAAGACAGGAGAGGAAGTGTTAACCTATGCATGTCTTGTCAAAATAGGACTTCAAGATTTAACTGCAGGTGTTTCTAAATTTTAGCAGAAACTATGGAGAAAGAACAGACTCCCTACCTGGCCTCATGTTATAATCACCCGTACTTGGGCATCACCCTTACCACCCCTAGAGGGATTCTCATTCAACTGGTCTGGAGTGGAGCCCAGGAAATTGTATGGTTTAAAACCTCCTCAGGTGATAATATGCAGCTGAGGTTAGAACTTCTGAACCTATGCATGTTAAAAATCAGTCTATGCATGTTAAATGTCAAACAAAATGAAATATGGAGAGTAATTTATTCCACCTGCCAAATAGTTGGGACAGACACATCTTAAAAAATTACTAAAAAAAGAAAAAGTCTATAAAAGAAAGAGACTAGATTACAGGAGAAAGAATAATTCAAAATTGTCTCTAATAATTGTCCTGTCTACTTTTCATCACTTAATGAATAAATGTTTTCATAATTGCTAGTATTTACAAATAATGCCCTTGAAATACCAAAAAAATCACATTCTTCCTAGATTCTTGCCTAAGTGATTCATATTCAACTCCATTTTCATGAGGACCAACCGGTAAGGTGTTCATATTACCACTGTATGCATAAAACTCTATGTCGTGGCTCTATATATGGAGAGGAAGCAAAAGCTGTGAGGTAGAGAAAGGATAGAGAGTAGAAAGTAAGGATGGCTTTTAGAAGAGAGAGGAGCAGATGTAGGAAGTAGTTGAGTCAAGTTAACAGTGAAGCAACTTAGCAGATCCATGAATACCTACAGCTGAGGTCCTTATAGCCTCTTTATCCAGAACAACCTCCAGCACAGGCTCCTCATGAAGTCTGGATCTTGACATTTTCCTGCTCCTGTACATATGTATCCTTATTTGTTGCTCTTCTTACTCCTATCCTCATCCTCCACCCTCTCTTCCATTACTAGACTTAACTCAGTCAAAGTAGAATGAAACTTCACTGCTTACTACCCCTAGTTACTGCCTACCCCTGCGAGATCAGTCTCCCTAAAATGTCCCTTCTAATATTCTTCATTGGTCTCATAATTAACTATAAAGAAACAGTCCAACCCCTTAGCCTGACATCCAGTATCCACCATGATCTGGTCCTAACTCTACTTTTCTGACTATCTCTCAATCCAGGTCTAGAGCTATTCTGCGCTCAAGCCCGTCAGGTCTCCCAGATACACCAGTTACTTCTTACTTCTTAGGTTCCTTTGTTCTTGTTTCCCATTTTCCATGTGCCTAGAGTCCCCATCCTTATTTTCACACTCTTCCTGGCTGAGATGAATTTATGCCTGCACCATCAGGTTGTGTGTGGTTGTACATATGTAGGAATGCACAAGCACACGTGTGGCTATGAATGTGTATATATACATAAGGGTGAATAAACTCCTGGTGGCCAGTGTTGACAGCACAACATCACACAAGAAGTTTTCTTTTGTAGCTGGTTCTGACACCACCACTCCCTTAAAAATCCTCCAGCTTCTGATCAACTTGGATAAGAATATCAGAAACTCTGAACCAGAGATCCTCATAAGTGACCTGTACTTGACAACATTGAATATTGAGAGACGAATAGCAGTTTTTTTAATCCAAAAAAAATTTTGGAAAATTTTAACAGCAAATGGGAACTGTGCATGTGTTGGATGAAGGAGGGGGTAATGGAGAAGGAATGGACATCCTTAAGACCAGACAACGTGAGGTGCTTTCTATTCCCTTAAGGTTATACTGTGATGGTTAATTTTACATATCAACTTGACTGGATCACAGAGTGCCCAGACATTTGGCCAAGCATTATTCTGGGTGTGTCTTTGAGGGTATTTCTGAATGATATGAATGTTTGAATTGATAGACTGAGTAAAGCAGATTGCTCTTCCTAATGTGGGTGGGCCTCACCTAATCAACTGAAGGTCTGACTAGAATAAAAAGGCTAAATAAGAGAGAACACCCAGTTTATTACAAAAAAAAAAAAAAAAAAGAGAGGGAGAACTCTGCCCTGCCTGAGTGCTTGAGCTAGGACATCAGTCTCTTTCTGCATTCAGAGTTGAACTGAAACATTGGCTTTTCTTGGGAAGCCTTCTGGCTTTCAGACAGGAACTACATGTTGGCTCTCCTGGGTCTCCAGATTGCCAACTGCAGATCTTGGGACTTGTCAGCCTCCATAATCAGATGAGCCAATTCCTTATAATAAACCTCTTTATCTATTGATAGATAAATAGATTTATATGTATCTTACAGATACGAGAACAACGACAACACTAAAACCATGTAGGTATATGTATTAGCCAGTTAGGATTCCAATTGGAATATTGGTTCTGTTCATCTGGAGAACCCTGGCTAATACGTATACATACATGGTTTTGGTGTTGTCATTGTTCTAGTACATGTAAGATCAGGGTACAGATGGCTATTGTGTTATCTTCTCTCAATAATCCCAGCTCTGACCCCATGACTGACTTTCTTAAAGATCCCTGGGAAAGAAAACTGGCAGAGTTTAGAAATTCTAGAATCACATAACCTAACGAGAAGAGTAGAATTTCTTTGCATGTATGTTGAATTTCTAAGTTGACTTACAAATTGGTATGGTGGTAATCACAGCATACAATGTAGATATCCTTCAGCTTAAAAGCAGATGTTTATCCAATAGTCCTAGGACCAATTATTTGTGTGGCTGATTACAGAGATCTGATGAGCTGGTGATGTCTGGTGTTATCATGTCTCTCTTTATTCTCGTTGAGATTGTCCTTTTGAACTTAGTTCCTGCATCTGGTTTCCTCAGACCAATTTGGAAAAATTAAGTTGAAAACTCAATGTTCACCAAGGCTGCCAATCACTGACTAATGGAAGACATTCAATCCTGGAGTGAAGCTTACAAATTCCAACGATCGAAAGCTGTGTAGTACAATGGCCCTGAGGCAATCTGACTCTTTCAATAAAGGACAGCCTTACGGTTTCCCTTAAAAAAAAAAAAAAGATTATATGGATATTATATAACTAGGTCACTGAGTAAGGGTGACTTGCCATCTGATATACCTTGATAAGAGATGTAGCAAATGGCTCTGCTCGGTGTTTTCTTTTTTTAAAAAATGTACTGTTTTTTTTTTTATTTTGGCTGTGTTGGGTTTTTGTTGCTACACACAGGCTTTCTCTAGATGCGACGAGCAGGGGCTACTCTTCGTTGCGGTGCGCGTGCTTCTCATTGCGGTGGCTCCTCTTGTTGCGCAGCACGGGCTCTAGGCATGCAGGCTTCAGTGGTTGTGGCCCGGGGGCTCAGTAGTTGGTGCTCGCGGGCTCTGAAGCGCAGGCTCAGTAGTCGTGGTGCATGGGCTCTGTTGCTCCGTGGCATGTGGGATCTTCCCGGACCAGGTACGAACCCATGTCCCCTCCACTGGCAGGAGGCTTCTTGACCACTGCACCACCAGGGAAGTCCCTTGGTGTTTTACGAATTGCCTGCAATTGTAATTCTCACAGAGAGGCAGGTGACAGTTTCCTGTAGTAAGAATTTCAGAGCTCTGACTTGCTCACAGTTGTATCTCACTGGGATGAGTAGCACAGGGCTCTGGCCATGTGTTCTTCATGCCCTCTACTTAGCTAGTCAAACCCAGGCTGACCAATTGCAGCATCCATCCCTCATCCCCGATCGTAGACTGCCCTCCAAAGATTCAGGCTTCTGAAAGAAATCCAGATCCTCTTCTCCCTGCTCTTTGTCAACAACCCCCAATTCTGCCCTGGTCTCACATCTAGTTTTCCCCAGCCCTCCCAGCGTTACAACCATATGGCTTCTCCCAACCCGATGCGCTTAGAAAAAGTGAAAGATTAAAGACCAGATTGTGCGAAGCTTGATGAATGAATAGTTTGAAGTGTCTGTTTCCACGATTCAGTATTTTTTTCCACTGAAAAGCCAGAAACTTCCAAGACTCAGTGTCAAAATAAAGGGAGGAGGCAAGAAAAACAGTCTGTACCTCCTGAAACATCTGTGAAATTTACTCATACAAATTCCCAGCAGTCTGACCACACATACAACTACTTAGATTTATAGTTCTACATCTCAAAATTGGACAATTTGCTTCAAGGACAAAAGTCAGCTAGACAGAACATTTGAAGATGAAAGAAAAGATCCTAGTGTATGTCAATGATTAAATTGTGTCAATGCAGTATTTTTCGGTTGCAAAAATAAAATCAGCTCAAATGTATATATAAACAAAATAATACATTTCAATCACAGTGAAAAGAAAAGATTATATAAATTCTGATTTTATGCTAACTTACATGCGTTGGTATAAACTGCTCTTATTAAATCCTTGCCTCCTTATTTCTAGTCAGCCACTGAGTTCTGATACTTTGCTTTCTTTTGAATTCCCACTGCCATTAATTATCATCTCTGCAGCCATCATTTAATACTTAGATCATCGCTGTAATTCAGCCTCTAGTCTTTTCTAACTCTAATGTCATCTGTACAACACTGGTTGATTTTCTTAAATATCCATTTTATATTACTCTTCAACTAAAAGAATTCCAATGGCCTCATATAACTCTATGAACTAATGTCAATTTTTCTATCTTATTACCAAACTTCTCCAATGTTGTACTTCATATTAATTTCCAGTGTATACATTCCCTCTACTCAGGCCAGTTTGAAGGATGACTAGGAGTTAGGAGAAGGGAGAAGAAAGGGACTTTAGGGGACAGAGGTGTAAGTGAAAATAATATGGATGGTTGAGAAGCTGAGTATGATTAGCATGTTGAATTCAAGTTGGGAGGGGGTTTCTCGAGGGAGGGAGCGAGAGTGACAGAAGATAAAGCTGGTAAGGTAGGCAAGAATTAATATTGACATGATAGAGTGTTTGCACTGTATTATGAAGTCACTGGGAACAGCATGGAAGAATTCTAGGACCCTGTGTACTTTAGAAAGATAACTTGTGAGTTTTGTTGAGAGCAGCTTAAAGGCAGAAAGATTGGTTTCAAGACAGATGGAAAAGAAAAAGGAGGACAGAACATCCTACATTCATTCCTCATTCATTCATTGAGGAATGAAGGTAGGATAAAGAGAGGGAGGGCCATAAACTCACCAAGGACATACACTCATCTTCTTAGCCCTTAGCCCTTAGCTTCGTGTTAGTTGGCACTTCATACGTATTTGCTAAGCAGAATGGACATTTTATATCCTCTGACTACTCTAGACTTTGTCCCCTTTTTCCTAATTTTCTAGTTTCACCACAGGATATTAGAATACACAATATTTTGCACTGTGTTGTTCATTATTGGTTCACAAGTCTAAGGGTGTCATAGTCAATAATGAACATAAAACCATGGAATCACGAAGTCATACTGATTTAGGTTCAAATATTGAGTTCTATCCTTTAAGACCTTTGCAAACTTGGGTTAAGTTATTTATAACTGGCTTCCAGTTTCTTCATTTCAAAATTGGAGATAATGATGCCTGCCTTATAGAGTTGTTATAGTGATTCAAAGTGATTGGATAAGTGCACAGCATGGAGCTTGGTACATGACACTCACTAATGTTTTTCTTTATCTCTTCTTCTACCTCTTCGCCTTCTGTCCCCAATTAGGTGGCTGTTTTATTCAATAAAGAGTACTGTGCCTTTGAATACTTTGTGTGTGTGTTTTTTTTGTTTTTTTTGTTTTTGTTTTTTTTTTGTCATAACAGTGAAAATAACAGAGCCTGAGAGGTTTGTACTCTGGGGTGATTTCAGACCAGATTTCTAGTCTGCTTCTCTTGCTAATTACCCAGGTTCCTTTAAATCACTCTATACTGACTTAATTAGGAGGCCCTGCCTATGATAGAGAACATCTCTGCCTTGGGAAAACTGCAACAGAGTCGGGGAGAAATTGTTCCCAATTTGCACAGCAAGCCAGTCATGGGGATAGTTAATTTCTAAGCCACTGACTTCCAGGCTAAAATACACTTTCTACATGTTGACCTCATAGCCTCTCTCTCGTCTAACCATTTTCCTCCAGTAAAGCATTGTGAAATCGACACAGAAATGAGATGAGAATTACAGCTGCAGTAGCTGAGGTTTATGCGCACTTACTTGGTATTGTTCTAAGATCTTCATGTGTAATTTCTGATCTAATCTCAAAGCAACCTTGATTTTACAGCAGAGGAAATAGGCACAGAGAAGTTACCTTGCTGAAGGTCACATGGCTAGTAAGTGGTGAAACTAGGATTTGAGCCCAGGCATTGTTGGTCCAGAGCCTTCTGCTCTAACATTGCATTCATCTCCCTCTTGGCCATTCCAGCACCATGAATCAGCTTTGTTTCATTGGAATTTGGGGAATACTTTGAAATATTGAATTATTATTATTGGAAGTAATAACCTGAATTATTATTATTATAGTAAATATTTGATCTTATGGCTTATTTTGAAAGGCAAATAAGAATAAGAGTTTCTGGACATTGTAATTTTTTCTCTTATCTTTATTACCCTCTGGGACCACATAATGGCATTCCCTGATTGATTCCAATTTAAGTAATGCAGTTGTATTAAGTAACTGTTATGAAATGAGAGAGACACACGGAGGAATTAGTACCTGCTAAGTGTGATGCTCAAATGACTTTAATAATAAATCAAAATTATTTAATAAGTAAATTCTTTCTCAAAAATCAGACAAACACCTGCCATTCAAATACCTTCTATTATCCTTTGGTTACCCATGACACTTTCACCCTGGGCCACCTCTCCTCTACATCTTCTCTTCCCCACCATCAAAACTTACCTATCCTAAGTACCATTTCCATAAGGCTTTATGAGACTAGTGAATATGCTAGGTGATTTTAGGCTACAGTGTTCCTGTATGTCAACACCTCAAAGCGCCCTGATCACTCCCACTCTGTATTCCAACTAATTCGTATTTTAAAAAGGAACTTCTGGAAACATACTCTTTTTATCCTAAATGAAGAACTCTATTGAGGCTGGTGGAGCTGCTATTTGGGTGCATCTGGGTTTCAATTTAAAGTTCCAAATTAGGTCAGTTTAAATATGGGATTCCCTTAGCATTCGGAGACCTAGCAACCCAATTATCCTTTCCCTGGGGAGAAGGGTGTGTCCTCCAGGTGGGAGGTGTTATGTCCTTTTCAGACACTAACAGAATTCGAGTGTAAGGCAGCCAAGTCATTCAGGACAATTACTTCGTATTTTCAGAGGTGACGCCACTGTGTTCCTGGCCTGTACCTGTGCATATTTCCTCTGTGACCTGGGCCTGGCAGTCTCTCTGTTCACAAGAGAGGTCTCCTTTAACTGCGTCTCGGACTGTGTCAGTCCCTGAATCTGAACATAACAGGGAGAATGGCACTCAGAGTGAAGGGAATATTTCCTCATAATCGTGGAGGTCCTATTAATCTCTGTCTCAGAGTTTGCATAGAGAATCAGGATGAATTAGAAATGCTGTCCTGTGGGAGGTGGTATAATGGAAAGGGCCTGCCTGAGGGGTGGAGTCCTGCACATGGGTTCTTACCCTGATAAAAAGTGTCTTTTATCCTTGGGGCACTCATATAGCTTTTTCTCTGTCAAAGGACCTCAACGTTTCCTTTTAACTCCAAAACTCAGCGCTTCTCAGTGTTCCATTTCTACTCTGTTTGCAGGGTCTATGTGCCAGACTCCTGGAGTTCACTCTTGTTTCTACCACTGATTAACTGTGTGATCTTGGGCAATTTTTTTCATGTCTCTGAGATATCACCTCTTTACAGGAAAAATGGAATTGCACCAGTACCGATTCCAGGAGATTCCAGAGGATTAAATGAGTTAATCTATGTGTCTGGCATATGGCAGGAGCTATATAAGGATATAAGAGCTATTATTAATATCATTGTTATCATCATCATAGAGTGTCCATTGGCTGGTAGTAAATGCCTGAATTGTGAGGCAGCGTTAGGGCTCTTCAGGAAAGAGGATTGGAAAGAGGGTTCCTAAGGGGGGCATTTGTATGTGCCAACAGAGTTTTCTCCTCCGTGGTATCAGATTCTGATTTTTGACTTCCACTGCAAGTAAGCACAGGTTTTAGGCTAAGCCAATTCATGCAGGAGGCCCCAGCTGAGCCCCAGCTGAGCACGAAATATAAACCTAATAGACGAGCTGGATAGAAGGATACTACAGATGGGTTAATAGAAGTGAAAAGCAATTGCGTTTATACCTAATACCCTGCCAGTGCTCTGTCAGTTTTTTAGGAGATGTTATAGAATCTTCCCTTCTTTGCTTCCTTCACTATCTTAGTTACAGCATCTGCACTGGTTTAAATCTTTTTAGGGTTGTTTTCTTCTGGGACCTGCATGGGACTTGTTCTCCTCTCAGCTTCCATCTGGATCCTTATGTCCTTTCCTCACAGTTTCATCAAACCTCTTAATTCATCAACAAACCAGTTAACGCCCAGGACAGTAGTTGAAGGCTCCCTACGTAGTCTGCACTATTGCTACATACATGGAGCTAAGCTTATAAACTCTAGGTGAGAGCATCGTTCAGTGATGAATAATGACAATTACCTTGAAGAAACTAGGATTACTAAATTGACTATGAAGAACTTTGGCATTAAAAAACCTAAATTCTTCTGTATAAAATGCTTTGTAAACTAGAATATTCTATAGAAATAAGGTATCATGGTAGTTAATTTTGCTATGTAAATCTAGTGTTAAGTCCACTGGGCATCCCAAAACAATGGTCATTTTTTAACTGCTAGAGGAAGAGAAGACATTGCTATGTCCTTGAAGGAGGCATTTTGATAGAATTGCAAACCGGTTTGCTTGCTTAATCATTCTGTCTGGCCAAATTGTCATATGCTAATTCTCTTTAGCCATATTACTGACTGGGGCAGAACCCTGTACATAACCTTGCAAACTAGAGAGAGTTATCCTAATCCTTATTATTACTTTCCTCTTAATATTAGCACGAACTGAGTCCTATTGGAATAAGCAAATCTGGAAAATGTTTTCTGTATGATTAGTAATACCTACATATATAAAGTTCCACGTATATATCCGAATAAGGAAAAAACAAGCTTGGTGTATATCTTTAAGAGAAAATCAAATCTGAGAGCTTAAGATACCAGTATATTTTAGTCAAGACAACTTTTTTTTTTTTTTTTTGCGGTACGCAGGCCTCTCACTGCTGTGGCCTCTCCCGTTGCAGAGCACAGGCTCCGGACGTGCAGGCTCAGCGGCCATGGCTCACGGGCCCAGCCGCTCCGCGGCATGTAGGAGCTTCCCGGACCGGGGCATGAACCCATGTCCCCTGCATCAGCAGGCGGACTCTCAACCACTGCGCCACCAGGGAAGCCCAAGACAACTATTTTTACAAGAGAAATATTTTATTTTTTCATTTGGATCCATCAAAAATATTCATCACAAAATTCTAATTTATTAAAATAAAAATTTGAAATAGTTCTTAATGCTGATAACCTAGTTGGGTTAGGTTTGATGGAATAAAGAGATAAACCAGCTTTTCTGATTGAATCAGCAGTAAATATTTGTTAATTACTGCCTGGATTTTACTTTATCAGGCCAAGGAGCAGATGGGATTTAGATTTCTAATACAGAATGTCACTGTAGTCGTGCTGCTCCTTTTCTAGATGCTTTCCCTGGGGGAGTTTGGACTGTTACGACTGCACTTTAGAAGAGCCTGGTTACTGTTTCCATGAATAAGATAAAATGGTGTTTATCCTCTGTGGATCAATACCATCTTGTTTGAACTTATTGAGTCATTTAGAGACACATAAGGTAATGAAAACCATTGTGCAATAGTACCCAGCGTACTACCCATATTGCCCAGGTTTCTGTAGGATGACAGTATTTTAAAAGATAGTTATTGAAACAGATTTTTAATATCAACTGGCTGTGTGATGAAATGAACACACACTGTGACAGGGTGTCCTGTGGGTTTCAGTGAAAAAATTCTTTTTTTTTAGAATAAAAGAGAATAAGTTGTCTTATTTTCTGAATAAATGGAATGGGGTTTCACTTTGTGACTCATCAAAAAACTTCATTGTTTACATACAGCTTTTAATTTAAATGATAGTAGCATTGTTTTGACAAAAAGGAGCTAATAGGTAAGTTTGGAAAGTTTTAGGAGACTTTTCTGGAGGTTTTTACCAACAGGGAAACGGAAAGGGAAGAGAGTTTTGCTGAATTCCTCCTGTGTACCAGGGACTGTGCTTAACTATTTTGCTTTATCATCTCATTTAATCTTTACTAAATTCTGCAGGAGAGATTTTGCCCCCATTTTACCTTTGAGGAATCCGAGATTTAGGGAAGCTGAATATCATGCCCAGGGTCACAAACCTAGGGAGTTTGTGAACAAGCAGTCCAACCCAGCTCTGTCAGGAGAAAAGTCCAGTGTTCTGTCTATAATTAATTTGGAAGGTCTCTAAGATAGGCATGGTCCTGTCTGACGAAAGATGGTTAGACTCTCAGGTACCTAAGAGGTTTTCAATCGTGATGATTTCAATAGTGACGGTTTCAGTCAATTCCGGTTGTTATGAAGGCTGGACACGGGCTATAAAAATGATTTGGTCTGTCTTAATCTGTAGTCTGAGGAGTACCATTGCTGAGAGATGTTAATAAATGTTACTGAAAGAAGATGTTCTGTTGTAAATTAAGCTTAGGAAACAGAACATTGCCTGCTCTCCTAGGTATTCAAGATGAATGAATGTATTTACACACAGAGTAAATCTCCAGTCATTGTGAGGACGGTCTCATGGTTCTATACTTGGGCTCTGGAGTCAGACCACTTGGCTGGGGAACTTGGCTCCACCACCTCCTAACTGGGTGACGTTCAGCCCATTAGGTAACTTACTTGTGCCTCAGTTTTCTCGTTTTGAAAAATGTTATAATAGTATCTACCTTATATGACTCTTCTAAGAATAACTTGAGATAAACGCATGGAAAGCGCTTAGAAGTGCACTTGGCAATATGCGTCATAAACGTCTGTTATTATCATTATTCAAAATACTCATGCAGTAACAAGACCTGCTTTAACTTGTCCAACCACCATTTCCTCAACTTACTGGACAATAGAATCCCTCTTTCTGAGCCACATATATTAATGTCCACTGAATACAGTGTAGGAAATGCTATATTTGAAAAGACACAAAAGCAACTTGGTATTAGCCCAATTGGAAATAATAACCAAATATTCAGTGTTTTCATATCCACTATGTCATTTTATGTTTGCCCATAACAACTAATTTCTTTTTTCTTGACAACTATCTTTCTCCTTCCCTTACATTTGATAAATAATAAATTGGAACAGTAAAATATGAGAACTGTCTCAAATGGGCAGTATCAATACTATTCCAGAAAATATTGCCCTTAAAAATGAACCTGTAAGTCATTGTCTATTACCTGTATTTAGCAGGGGAAGGCCTCAGTGCTTTGACAAGTTAGTGATTTCACTTTTGTTTCCAGACCTATTATGCTCCTACTGTATGCATCTCAGCACATATTAATAAAAAAGAATGTTTCAGACCAGACCGCCACATCTTTGATGATCTTAAACTGTATACAACTAGAGTTAAATTTGCCAATGCACGTTTTTCAGAACACTAATCCTGCACAATGCACAAATGATGGTGTGTTAGTCATCTTCTTGGAGATACACAATACACATCTAAGAAGTCCCATGGTAAAGAAACTTGTTTGGGAACCCATTCTCCTTGGAACTGACTTTGGTAATCATAGAACAAAACTATCACAATCAGAGTATTTAAGAGATTTCTGGAAGGAATGGGATATTCTTGGTAAGTGCCCTGATTGATTTCTTTTTTTTTAGGTAAAATACCATTATAGTCTGATTGTGAATCATCTTGTTGGAGTGAACAAAATGATCATGTGAAATATATCCACCGCAGCACAGTTGCCCAAACCATCCTGAAAGGAAAAGATCTAATAATTAGCCATCTCAAGGTTGAGATTTAATATACTCAAACCAATCATTGTTCATGACTGTGTGTGTGTGTGTGTGTGTGTGTGTGTGTGTCTGTGTTTTCGGTGGTGGTGCAGGATAAAGGAGGAGAGGAAAGAAGATAATTGAATATGTGAAGTCTAAAGTATGGTAGAAATTATGACCTATACAGAGAACTCAGAATCTGTCAGTGATGTTAATACTATTTCTCTTCTTAATTATACTTTTACGCTTCCTGGGATCTGAGGACCAGGACAGTCAGTCAACCACAACTCTCCCAGCTGTCCGGCTATTGCTAAATATATTTCTCAGAAACATTAGCCTTACTCTTATACCCAAAGTGATAAATCTACATTTTTTTTTAACCCTCAGAAATTGATTAAATCAAGGAGCAAAAACAGCTGCCGTCTCATTTTGACATTACACGATCATTCTAATTTTCTTTTGTTTTCAGGTGGCTTCATTAGTATGAAAACAGACTAGAAAAATCTCTGAATTCAGCTCTATAGTGGAAGAGGGTAAAAACTGTTTTCACTGCATTCCCACTGATCCACACCGCACAGTTTCACACAGTTGAAATAGAAAAAGCAAAACACATGGACAATACCTGAGTGATTTCAGAGATCCCCACCCGGAAAAGGTTTCCTTGATTATGGCGAATTCAACGTGTCACTCTGGGTATGCTCTAATCATCATATCAAACTCCAAAGGTTCAGTGGCTTTAGGTTTGGTTTACAATTCCTGGGAGTTAAACTTTAACTCACCCTGTCTCTTGCATCCATGCAGCCCTTTGACCAGATAATTGGGTCACTACAACCCAAGCAGAATCTACAAAACTACTGTTGTCATTTGTTTACCATATTAAAATGAATTTTGCATTAAGAATCATTAATGTGAATATTATCTTGATGCCGTTTTAAGTGATTTATATTTTAAAAAGTAGAACTCACTGCAATTTGGGTAACTAAGCTTTTCTTTATATTGGCTCCCTTGTTTTCTGCTATGCCAAAATGATATTAACCCTATGGTAATTTGGGAGAATGTTTCCTTTTTTTTTCCCTCCACACTTCCTATGTCCTATGTCCTATGTCCTATGTCCTATGTCCTATGTCAGTGTATTACATGGAATAAAGTGTGGAGTTTTAGGTCAAGTATGTAGATGAATGCAGGCTTACCAAAATAAAATACAAAAAGCATTTATATAACCAAATAAATAAGGTCAGATCAGGTTGGGGAAAGCACGCTTCTTTTTATACAGGCTGCTCATTCAGATTTTAAGAGGGAACCGTCATAATCAGCCATGTACTGAGGTTATATGAGAGCCAAAGCTATTGTTCATTACTTGTTCATTTCTTGAAGAATAGGAAAATGTTATTTCCAAAGATATAAACTCTACGTTCTCAGTTCTCTGAGAAGAGCTCCAGTCTATAGAGGAAATTTCTAAGGGTCATAAAGCCCACTTAAAAAAAAAAAAAAGAACTAAAACTCTCCTAATTTTGAGCAAATTGTAAGGGTTTGTAAACTACAGGTCCCCGCGCTAAAATTAAAGGGCACACTTGGCTTCAGTTCTAATAAGAGGAATCTGATTTTCTAGGAACCAACTATTAACAGAAGTACTTGTTCATTCTGTGCTTTTGTTTGTTTGTTTGTTTTTACAAACAATCGTTCCATAATATGGACATAGAGGAAGATAAGTCGACTGTGCACATCTGGGAAAATAAAGTATACTGTCAGAATGCTAGTTCTGCCCAGTTTTCAGTTCTCAAACACAAGGAAGCCTTGATTTACCTAAGCTTTTTCCAAAGCAAGGCCTGACAAGGTTTAACAAAAACACTCCCAGAACAATTGTTTTGCCCTGAAATTTTGCCCCTGGAGTGAGACCTGAGGGAAGCATCATGCCCTTCCCAGCTAGACAGCTCTCTGAGGGACGCATCCCTCTACAACCTCCTTGGGAGTGGACCCCCCTCACCAAGCAGTTTTATTGGTTTTCCTAGTGAAAACTCAGTCTGGGCTCGTTTGGTTCCCCAATGTGTGGGGAATTCTTTCCTTGAGTTCATCTGGTCCTGCAGAGAACTGTTGATATTGTAAGACTGTCAGTCTTGGGAGGATTATTGTTGGTTGTTTGGTATGGTAGATGCCTGGATGGCGAGTAGTAGAGATGAAGCAAAAAAAAGCCAGGGTTTTGAGGGTATCTAGTGGAACAGCAAAATACGATGGTAAAAGAAGACATTATGTTAACTGGCTATTTAAAAATATATCGGTTTCCTATTTGAGCTGTCCTGGCTTTAACAGGGCAGGATTATAATCACGTTAAACCAAAATGTTTGGAAATAAGTTAAAATAGCCCTTAGATCTGACAATTCAGGTAAGACAATTCATATATTATTCATAAAAGCCAAAGGCAATAATGGATTTGGTGGTATTGTTAAGATATTGCTGGAAAGTTTCTTCCTTTTTATTTTCTAAGCCATATTTGTTGCAGTGATAGGGATGTGCTGATCAGCAATAAAAAGAAAAATAGTGGATCAGCCTCTCTCTTTCCTAAGGTTACTTACTTAGGGAGGCAATCTGTGGCCTTGGGACAAAGAGAAACCAAATGATCAGAATGAGCTCAAGTTCATGACCTTGATCTCATCAGTCTAATCAAGGGAAATAATTGTACCTAGAATGGCAAGGCTGGCTTTTACTTCGTAAATATAGACCTAGGTTAGTCCTCCTGGGGCCTCATTATCCTAGGAGAGACAAAGCAATAATCAAATAAACTGTTAATACAGTGTAAACAAGGAAACAAATTCGGTTTAAACAGTGGTTGGTAAATATTGTTTCATTTGTTTATTCTTCAGTTACCTGAGGACTTACTATCTGCTAAGTGTAGATGGGTAATTATTTAAAATGAGAGTTGAATTTATAAGTAGGGTGTAAAATCAATATACTGGGTCATATCCAACATACTAAAACTAGAATAGAATAGAAAACATCAAGCGAATTGCTTCTAGAAAGGGTATATAGTATTACTGAAACTTTTGTTTCAGTTACATGTATGTGTATGTGTATACTGGTTATGATGTAAATTTTATTGTGGAGCACAATTTTAAATGCTCACAAAATATTGTTAGTCTTTAGGTGTTCCATGGAGTTCCCCGCCCCCCCCCCCAGTGACTAACTTAGTTATAAGTATTATGAGGGAGAAGTACAGGATGCTAAGCAGAGCATAAAACACAGGGACCTACAATTATACTTCAAAAACAAACAAACTCATAGAAAGAGAGAACAGATTTGTGTTATTAGTGGTGGGGGTGGGTAAATTGGAGGAAGGCAGTCAAAAGGTACAGACTTCCAGTTACATATAAGTACTAGGGATGGAATGTACAACATGATAAATATAATTAACACTGCTGTAATATATGAAAGTCATTAAGCGAGTGAATCCTGAGTTGTCATCGCGAGAAAATTTTCTATTTAATTTTGTATCTATATGAGATGATGAATATTCACTGATATCACTTATTGTGATAATCATGTTAAAAAAGAAACAAACAGAAACAACAACAATACAGGAACCTAACCTAGTGTGGGATTGTGTGGGAGTAAGGAAAGGCTTCCAGAACACCAGATATTTAAACTGAGACCTGAGAGATGTGTGAGTGGGAGGGTGGGCATTCGAGTAGGTAGAAATAGCACATGTGGACGCCCTGAGTTTGAATGAGTTTGAACTGGTAGAAAGCCAGTTGTGAGTGGCAAGAGGGAGAAAGTGGCAGAAAGTGGCCCCTAGAGGGCCATGTACGTGGTGCTACAGAATTCCAACATTATCCTGGGGCACCATGGGTAGTCACTGAAGGGTTCTAAGAAGGTGAGTCACATGATCTATTTGTGTATATTTTGGGTGTAGAGTTGAGAATAAATTGTCATGAGATGACATTGTCTGCCCCTCTCCTTATTTTAAAAATTGAGGTATAATTGATATATATTAGTTTATCTTTTTTTAAGATCAAAATATGCTTGTTTTAGAATTATTTTATTCATGTATATGTTCAAATAAGAGTTAGTGGTTTGAATTTGAGGGAGGCAAAGCATCTAACAGACTAGATGGTGGTGAAGATTAGGGTGGTGGCATTGGAGTGAGAAAGAATAGAATTTGGAGGAAGACGTTTGCAAAGTGGATCATAGTAGCTGCTCATTAAATGGGAGCTCTCATCAGTCATGTTCTCTTTGGCTTGTGGATTTTAACTAATCTTGCTTTTAATATTGGGCTGACTTTGCCACCTAACAGAGCTGGTATACTTAGGCACAATTCATTGATAGTTGCTGGCTTAGGTAAAATGAAAGCTTTAAAAAACTTAAACTATAATTTAAAGCCAAAGGTTACCAAGTGTAAGAAGCTTCCTTCCCAGCCATGATCCTTCCTCTCCTATATCAATAAAAGATTTCTTCAGTGTTTTCAATTTCTTAGGAATTCAAAATTCATTTTGGATGTTTGATGGGTGGGTGGGTGTTATTTACTTCCCTAGAAGGGAGCATTCTAGATAATGAAAGGGCCGTGTTGGCACGTTACCTAGGGCACAAGCCTAATTCTTTTTCCGTCTCCATTATGGAGAAAGAGCTTTGAGCCTGGAGCTGGTACCTGAGGAATCCAGGGCTAATGCTATCACTCAAGAGCTGCTTGACCCTGAGCAAATTTCTGCCCCTTGTCTGAGTCTGTGTTCCTGCCTTTAATGAGGCAAACCTCTACCTGCCTTATCTACCTCACTGATTATTGAGACGGTCAAAGTATATGTGAAAATGATTTGAAAATAGTAGAGTACCATAGAGTACAGAGCATTTGAAAATAGTAGAGTACCATAGAGTACAGAGCAGAATGATTGCAGAGCAAATGAAATCTACATCCTCAAGGCTACGTCAATGCAACTTCTTGTTTTAATTTAACTGTGAACTAAGGTCTTCTAGGATTTTAAGCCTGCTCTTTTAGATTCATAACATTTCAACCTTAAAGCCTGATGCTATTCTTAATGCCTGCTAGACTTTGGAAGAAAGCAGAGTTTGATTCAGCGGGTTAGAATCCATCTGTTCTTTAATGCCACATCCCAGGATTTTCGACTTTTGACAAGTTATTGGTTTTGTAACTAGAGCCATCTAGTGTTGAACTGATTAAAACACACACACACATACACGCACCCACCCACACACACCTACCCACCCCTCTCTTTGCTTTGTGCTTTAGGAAATTGCATTTGGTTCTCCTGACATACTTGAACAGTATTTTCCATATCACATAATTGTAGGATTAAATGGGTACTTGAGAATTTATCTAAAGTGTAGGCTAAATCTAAAAATCATAGCAGCAAGTGGGAGGCTACCCTGACCCTGTCCTTTAAACATGAATTGAGTATCTCCCACTTTTGAATCTTTGCTCCTTTCCATAGTCATTCCTGCGTTGAAAAGAATGTTCTTGAAATTATAGTTTACAAAGATCATATTGCTTTCTTAAAGCAATATTATTTAGTTCAACCCCAAAGCAAAAGCAAATATGGATTTTTTGGTAAAAGAACAGTTTTAGAACAAGAAATCCAGTTGGTAATCTGGTGTTTTCCTTTATTGATATTAGAAAATACTGATCTTTGGGTTTTGGGGGTTTTGTTTTTTTTTTTTGATCATTGGGTTTTTAATCTGCCTAATGTGCTTTGCTCTATTTTCTTTACTATAAAGAAAATAATTCCCACAGAAAAATTGCTTCTAAGCTCTTAGATCACTTCTTGAGAGGAATTTATTATATAATCTCTCTCCTAATGATCATGACATTACCTATTTCCTTGAGTTAATTTTACTAAGTTTTGACAAAAAAGATCTTCTTTTCAAAAGGTAGGAGACATCCTGGGGGATGCAAAGTTAAAACGCATATACACATGTGTATGTGCACACAACACATACACACAAACACACACACGTCCCAGACAAGATAATTATGGCATATTAATAATATTTTTTCCTTCTTTCATCAAATGTACCACTCCTTATCACCAGTTGATACACTAAATCCTTCAGGTTCACAAAGCATCTGAGAAGTAATATATGGCAACTTGGGCAGCATCTTGAATTTTTTTCCAGTAAAACTAGATCTGGCCAATTTAGCAAATCTAGGTTTTCCACATCCAAGTAGAAACACATTTATCAATGAACCCAAAAGGACATTTTTTTCTGATTTTCTTAAATACTAGAATAACATTGGGGTTAAGAATAACAAAAATGGAATAATAAAATGCTAATTATTTGCATTAATACATTTTCAAATGGTGAAAGAAAGCTGAAATTAATGGCGAGCTGGTTAGGAAGAGAACATTAACTTTTCAAACATAACTGAAGCTGCTGATCAATGGGCCTGATTGCTAATTTGTGTTCATTGTGGTTTATACAAAATGGAAACTTACATTTCAAATGCACTTCGTAGTTTCCAAAACACTTCTAATGTGTCTTCTCAAGAACCATATCAGATTAGGAGGCGGTAGAGTAAAATGTTTAATAGCATGGGTTTTGCAGTCCAGTTGCTTGGGTTGTCATCTCAATTAATCACAGTAGCTACCTACCCTCAGGCAAGTCTTCTAACCTCTCAGAGCCTCTGTTTTCCCATCTGGTAATAGGGATCATGGTAAAACCTACCTCAGAGTTCCTATGAGACTCAAAGGAGAGAAGGCATGGAAAGAGCTTAGTCCAAAGCCAAATTCATAGCATATATTTACCTATTAATTTTATATTAGTTTTAAAAGGAGCCTTAAGGGTTAACCATCCTCCTTCCATGATACCAGTGAACAGACAACTGTGATTCCGTGTGGCCTCAAATGTACTGCTCTGAAAACTGGTGTTTCCTGTCAGATGGTCCGAGGTCATCCGCATGGTCTGGTGAACACCGTGCATTTACAATGTGGAGTAAACAGTGTACTTGTGCTTTGAGAATCGTAGATCACTGTAGGAATTAAGATATTATATGTATGTATGTTTTATCTTCATAGCAACTCTGGGGAACGATTAAGGCAGGAGGGCAATTTCCTCTGTTTTGAAGAAGAAAAGATGAGATAATAAGAGGTTAAATGTTTTGTGCAAAGTGGTGTTATACCAGGAAACAGTGCAGGGGTGGAGCAAAGCATACAGGCTTTTGCCGTTTACTCACTGAGTGGCCTTAGAAAGTTTCCTAATGTCTTTGAACATTAATTTTTTCTCATTTGTAAAATAGGATTGGTAATCTCTAATTTATAATATTTTGTTAGAATTAAATGAGCTTTGTGTTTGTACTGTGGCTGGCACATGGTAAATTCCTGTCTCAGCTCCGGGTCTCGTTCTACCACACCCTAATCCATCCAGATTAGTGTTCTTACCCTGGTTCTCCCACTAGCAAATCGGTGTTTTTATTTAGACTGCTTGAGAAGCCTTCTGCTTCCTGAATCTAAAGATCTAAGTCTTTCATCACTTCTATAAAATTCCTGATCATCGTTTCTTCAAATGTTGCCCCTGAACCCATTCTCTCTAATCTTTCTCTTTATAACTATGATTAGATATATTTTGGTAATTTCTTCAAATACACCTTTCAGTTCATTAATTTCCTTCTCAACACTGTGTAATCTTATGTTTTATTCATCTTAATGTATCCACGGAGTTTTTAAACTTCTCCAAACACATATATACATATGTACGTGTGTATGTATATATATATGCACATATACATATGTATATGTGCATATATATATATCTTAGAAGTTCTATTTGTTTTTTTAACAGAGCTGTGCATTATTATTTTTTTTCAGTTCCATCTTTTATTTTGTGAATCATGATAAACACATTCATTTATAGTCTGTATATGATTACAGGTCTATCTATGAAGCGATTCATGTCCAGTTCTTTTTGTTGTTTTTGTTAACTCTCTTTTAAGATGTCTTATGTCCTTGTAGTTTTGTCATTTTTAGATTGTTATATATAGTATATAAGTTATTTAATAGAGAGGTTATATTTCATATGTGCTTTTATATGTAGGAATTCTGGACCGCCTGAGTTTGCCAACGGGGTTGTATCCCTCCAGAGAGGTTTTGCATTTGCTTCCTCTGGGGGACACTTTTCTAAATTAATGTTTTAGCTTGGTATTTATGATACTATGCAATACATATATACACACACAGACACACACGCATATACAGACACAAATCGTCTGTGTGTGTACCTTAAAACCTGCGTAAGGATATATTAGGTTATAAACATTAGAGAAATTTTATCTCATTTAGATCTAAGATGGAGACAAATTCCATTTTAATTTTCCTTTGCCGGTGGGCAAATATCTTCCAGTCTACATTTCGTTTTGGATGGCGTGGTTACATTCAAGAGTCCTGGCTTTATGAAGGGGCTCAGTACCAATGCTGATACTATGCTTATTTCAGGTCCAAGGTTCCCACCTGGTTGCAAGGATCCACTCCACTTGGTTACTAATAATCAGGTTCTGCCAAGTTTTTGTTTTC
The DNA here is from genome assembly GCF_964270905.1 of Leucopleurus acutus. Classification (NCBI taxonomy): domain Eukaryota; kingdom Metazoa; phylum Chordata; class Mammalia; order Artiodactyla; family Delphinidae; genus Leucopleurus; species Leucopleurus acutus. The sequence goes on from NC_139156.1 coordinate 38,858,065, forward strand.
TTACTGTTTTTATGCATTTATATGAGTGTGTTATATTCTATCCACATTTCTAGGTCTTTTAGTGGAAATTACCTATATCTGAATTAGGTTTGGATTCATATAATAGGAAACCCAAAATAGCAGTGATTTAAAGAAGATAGAAGTTTATTTCTTATGTAAAATAAGTCCAAAGGAGGCCGTGAAAGCTGGCAGGGTAGCTATAAGATTTTCTCAGGGACCTGGGTTTCTTCCAGCCCTCAGCTATGTCATGACCCTCATCTTCACACACCTGGATCCTGATTAAGCTGGTCATCACACTTTTTTCCCAAAGGAACATTATTTATTTATTTATTGGCTGCGTTGGGTCTTCGTTGCTGTGCGCGGGCTTTCTCTAGTTGCAGCGAGCGGGAGCTACTCTTCGTTGCGGTGCATGGGCTTCTCATTGCGGTGGCTTCTCTTGTTGCGGAGCACGGGCTCCAGGCACACGGGCTTCAGTAGTTGTGGCACGCAGGCTCAGTAGTTGTGGTGCACGGGCTTAGTTGCTCCGCGGCATGCGGGGTCTTCCCGGAACAGGGCTCAAACCCGTGTCCCCTGCGTTGGCAGGCGGATTCTTAACCACTGTGCCACGAGGGAAGTCCCAAGAGGGTCTTCACTTCTAAAATCCAGAATGCAGGGTACAGAAAGGGGTTTAGAAGTCGTACCTCCTCTCTTTAGGGAAATTCTCCCCAAAATCCCACTCAACACTTCTGCTTGTATCTATCTTACTGGCCAAAATTTGGTCAAATGGCCTCATCTGGATCGTAGTTGGAGGAATTATTCTTTCAAGGCCGTCCCAAATAAGAACAGTGTTCTTTTACTATGTAGGCAGAACTGAGGTGAGCAGCTAGTCTTTTCCGTCACAAGAAGTTTTTCAAGAAGTCTAGTCTATAGGATTGCACCTAAAGGAACAACGTTCATTGAACATTTGGATCATGCTTGACGTGGGGCTTATTGGAGCCAGCAGGCATGGTATCTGTTCTCATGGGGCTTTTGTCTAGAGGGATATTTTGTCATATAACTTAATAACTGTGGAGACAACTTCATGTCTCTGAATCTGTTTCCTCACTTGAAAATTTACATCCAATTAGGAGCTTTTGTGGTGATTAATTTTATGTGTCAATGTGGCTAGGGTATAGTACCCAGATATTTGGTGAAACATTATTTTAGATGTTTCTGTGGAGGTATTCTTTAGATGAGATTAACATTCAAATCAGTAGACTTTGAATAAAGCAGATTACCCTCCATAATGTGGGTAAGCCTAATTTAATCAGTTGGAGCTTTAAGAGAAAAAGACCTTCCCCAAGGTAGATGGAATTCTGTCAGCAGACTGCCTTTGGGTTTGAAATGCAACTGTTCCCTGGGTCTCCAGCCTGCTAGCCTACCCTGCAGACTTTGGACTTGCCAAACTTCCAGGACTGAATTACATAAGCCAATACCTTAAATTCTGTCTGTCTCTCTGTGGATACACACACACACACAGCCACTTGCCAGAGGCAGGCTACTATAAAACCTACGGTAGAAATTTGATAATTATCAAAAAGGGATGATAAAATTAGAAATGAACAATCAAGGTCAATAAGCATTTGAGGAAAGGCAGATCTGTGATACATAAGCAACAAATTCAGAACATAGCATGTGCAAGAATTATTATCTTCAGATATTTGATAGGAATTAACATTTATTAAAAAAAGAATAGGCTACTATAAAAAAGAAATCTTGGGCAACTAAGAATGCTCACTTCAGTATTATTGGAATTTCAACAATAAGAATATATTTAGGTATTATTTTGAATACTAATTATTTTAAAAGTGAAAACTGTATACTACTGTTGTAAAGAGTATGCTAAATTGGTTGGTAAGGAGATGCTTAGCAAAACTGAATTTGACATATTGGAATGTAGTTGGGTCAAGAAAAGAGAAGCCTGGGAGGGTTCACTTTAAATTTTGTTCCCATCTTAGGAATGGCAGTTACTCTGTAAAGCAGGCTTTGAAGAGGGGTGTTGCCTTCACCAGCTGGTTTATCATCCACACCCTTTAAGCACTGACTTCCCTTCTTTTTCTGTCATTGAGGAAAGAAGTGACCTCTGCAAGGCTGGCAGAAGGTTGAGTGTAGAGTGTAGAACATCAAGACCTAGGATAACAGCTCCCAAACTTGAAATCCAACTTTAAAGCTTTGTTCTAAGTTAGAGTTAGGAGGTCGGTTCTGGAATTCACTGGCTGGCATGGCTGAGTAGTAATGCCTGGTGAGATGGTGCGGTGATGAAGCTTTCAGGCTCTCAAGCTTGATTTCCTGCTTATGTACATTGCTCCCCCACTCACTACCTGTGAAATCTTGGTAAAATTATTTAAATTCTTGGTGCTTAGTTTCCTTCCATTTAAAATGAGGTATTTGGGGGATTACTCACTATAGTTATGTAAAGTGCTTAACCCATTGTCAGGCATACTCTAAGGAGGCAGTGGATGTTAGCTATAGGTTATTGAAGTAGAACATGAGTTCCAATGATATCATGAGTTCGCCATCCAGAAAGATTTCCTAATAAAGGAGAAAGGTAAGAGTTCCTTTATATTGTTATTTGACAGAAATATGAGAGAAAGTAGAAGGGCCCACAGTATATTCAGTTTGTGTCAAAGCATAATTAAAATGCATGCTTGGTGTTCAGGGTAGCACTATTTATGCCTGAATCCTGGGGTGAGAGAACTGGAGAGGAAGGTATAAAACGCATCCCAGGTTGTGTTTGCTTTGGCCAGCTCCAATATTTCTGGATTTTGTTGCTGGCAATATTTTGACCTGGCCACACAAATTACTTGTACCCCATTAACTTCACACAGCGGAGAACCGCTGAGAAGAGACCAACCAAACTTTACAACCTCAGCCAGTTCTGTTCACTCAGTTGGAAAATGAGTTCCATGTTAATGGCATTTATTGTGATCCCTTTGCTGCAAAAGGGACATTCAACCAAAACACCAATTAAAGGCACATTTAATTCAGCAAGACCTACTTTGCTGAGGTCCTTTGAGTTCAAACATCTGACTGCTGACTTTACGCCAAGGAGTTTTGTTTTTTGTTCTTTTTTAATTTTTAGTATGGAAGTAGATGGACATTTTCACCATTCTGTGAAATTTCTACATCCCCATATAACTGTGACTAGGACAGGCCTTTAAAAATGTTTCATCTCATTAGGGTAGTTATTTTGGGTTGTACAGAAAAAACAGGGAGCCAGAAAGATTTCAGTTTAATGAGTCTGAGCTCTGGCAGGTCTGGCCACATACTTTCTGAGCCTTAGTTTCCTCATCTGTAAAATGGGAGTTGTCACACTTCAGAAGTGCTGTGAAGAGTAAGTGAGATTGGTTCTGTTTAAAAAGCTTGTTACGTGCTGAGCACACAAGCATCTGAGACATGTTAGTTTCCTTCTTAGGTTGATGGAGTAATGGCAGCATCTTGACTTCTTGGGTGAAACAATCACACTTAGGGATCTTATCCCCTCTCCCAGGCAAAGGCCCTTGGGTAGCCTAACTCAAATCAGTGACTCCAATAGAGTAGATTTCTAATAGGAGGCAGAGATCTTTTTTTTTTTAATTAAACCAGAAAAGTTTATCAGAATAAAAAATTAGCTACTGCTTAATGAGTCCAAACCCAGCTCTTCCAATACTGCCTCAAGGAAACTGTTATATACACACGTGTAAATCCAGAAGTTGGAAATCAAATCTAGCAATTGCCTGCTCTATTAGTTCCATATGCTTCTGTTTAGGAACACTTTTTAAAGTTTGTGAAAACATGTTTATTAAAGTTTAGAACAGTACATTCTAGATTTTTAAAATAACTATTTTTTAAATAAACTTTATTTTTAGAACAGTTTTAAATTTACAGAAAAATTGTGAAGACAGTGCTTAGTTCCCATATACCCAGCATCCAGTTTTCCCTATTATTAATGTCATATAATAGTACCGTACATGTGCTACAACTAATAAACCAATATGGACACAGTATTTCTAACTGAACTACATGCTTTATTCAGATTTCCTTAAATTTTACCTAATATCCTCCCCCTGTCACAGGTTCTCATCCAAGATCTATTGCATTGAACCATCATGCCCCCTTAAGTGCTTCTTGGCAGTGACAGTTTCACAGACTTTCCTTGTTTTTGGTGACCTTGACAGTCTTGAGGCATACTGATCAAGTGAGTTGTAGGACATCCCTTAGTTGGGTTTTATCTGTGTTTTTGTCATGATGAGACTGGAGTTATAGATTGGGGGAAGAGCACAGAGGTAAAGTGCTGTTTTAATCATATCATATCAAGGGTACATACTATCAACATGACTTAGGACTGTTGATGTTGACCTTGAACCCCTGGCTGAAGCAGTGTTTGTCAGCTTTCTCTGCTGCAAACTTACCCTTTATTTTCCCCTTTCCATACTGTACTCTTCGGCAGAGACTCACTCTGCACAGGCCCCACTGAAGGTATAGGGAGCTGCGTCCCCCCTCCTTTAGAGTATAGGACCTACATAATCTCTGGAATTCTTCTGCATGGGAAATCTGGCAGTTCTCCCCTGTTTGCTTGCTTTTTTGCTTGCTTGCTTGCTTATTTATCAGTGTGGAACCATGGATATTTATTTTACCCTTTGGGTTGTAATCTAACAGTACTTTCTTCTCTCGCTCAAACTGTTCCAACTTTGGCCATTGGGCTATCTTTCAGTTAGCTGCTGTGTCCAGGTACACTTTTCACAGTTGTAACTTTACACATACTTTTATGATTTGTTGATTTAATGCAGTTTCCTCACAAAATTATAAACTTTATGAGGGCAAGGTATATGTCTTATTGAGTTTGTTTGCCACTGTGTCCTTGGTGTTTAGAAGTTGACTGGAATGTAGTAAGTGCTCAATAAATATTGAATGGCTAAATACAGGAACGAATGAGTAAATGAATGTGTCAGACACTGTGTCTGAGGCACATTACATACATCATTTGTAAACTTCAAAATAATTCTGAAAAGGAGGCATTACTATCCCCTGTTTTATGGATGGAAGAACTAAACTCAGAGAAGTAACTTGACCAAAGTCACACAGCGGTAGGCAAGAACTTGAACCCCAGATTGCCTGACTTATGCACATGGGCAGCCCTGAATATTGCAATAGAGACATATGTTAAAGATCGTCAAAAGTCTAATTATAAGGTTATATGTGTATTTAATCACCACTCTCACTATTTCTCTCCTTCTCTCTCTTTATCCGTACTTACATACAACCAGCTATCATCTATTGTTGTAAATGGAACCAAAAATAGTGAGTATAAGTCCCAAAAAATTTAAAATTTTACTAGTCCTTTACTCAATGCATAAATTATGCATCTTCCAACCTTTTCTCGCATATCCTGGTTTGTAGGAGGAATTCCAAAATTTGAGTAAGCTGTTTATTTAAATCACTGTAGGTTACTCCAGTATGCTGGTGAGAGTTAAATAAAGCATCCTTCTGCTCTTCATGGAAAGGCTCAGAAGGGACCCCTGGTTTTATTTTACCCCCTTATAAATTAGTGACAACGGGCAGTCAGTGGAAAGCAAATAGTCTTAGGGGATGGAAAGACCAGGTTTGACTCATGGCTCTGCCATTTCCCAGCGGGAGACCTCAGGCAAGTTCCCTAAAACTTTCAAGCCTCAGTTTTCTCCTCTATAAAATGGTGGTGTTCAAAGTGCCCACTTCATAAGTGAAGATGAAATGGGGCATTTGTGTATTAAGTGCATAACACAGTGCCTGTAATATACAAAGAACTCAATACACGGTAGCTGCTGTTTTTATTTTTGTTATCATTGTTATTCCCTTCTCTGGAGTTTAAAACATATTAGAGTTGTTTTTTTTAAGTGTTTTAATGGAGGACTGATACGGAATATAGGGAGACTCAAGCTGAGAGAACCCATAAACTACACGTGACCAATTTTGGAAAATGCTTAGTTTCAAGATGAGACTCTATTTTTCTGGCCAAAATATTAACTTGAATACATTTACTCTTAAATTATGATCTAATTTATAAAGATAGCTCCCTGGCTCTGTTCAACTGCCTCATACTCTTTGATAAACATGCTCCACACATTTTTTTTAATGACCCACAGACTATCACTTACTCCACTTATTTGGGAATATTGTCATCCTCTAAACCAATGGTAGCAAATCCCCCTCTGTATTATGACAAATAATGTTTCATTCCATTTGATCATATTGGGTGTGCTGGACAATGAATTATAATGTAGATATTAATACCTATTGCCCTGAAGTTTCCATGCCCTTTAAGAATTGCTTTCTAATACTGTGTAAAGTTTCACCAATGACTCACCATTCAACCCATAAATCACTGTTGTCTTACAGAATCCTTCAGCACAGACCCTGTTGTTGGCCCACCTCTCCAGTTGTTTTTCATGATTCTAAAGGAGCAGTTCACAGTCAGCGATCGTGGGAGGTCTGGTGGCCTCTCAGCGGGCACGGTCTCATGTCAATGGTTAGAGGATACTGCAGCAATAAGGACATTTACTGGCATGTATACTGGTATTTAGTGATTCTAAGATGCACAATTTCCATATTTTAAATCTCAATGTGTCTTACAGTCACTGTTGGCCAGACAGTGGATATAATGTTGTCATTGCCTCCATGTGCGTATCAATATTAGAAGAATAGGTGTTACTGGGTTGAAAGGCGGTCCTGAAGATAGTAGTGGACCATTCTTGTGGGGGGGGAAAAAAATAAAAGCATTGTCGGTATCCTTAATGGCATAGAAAAGGTTGGGATATATGGAATCCGAGGAGAGCCAGATTGAGTGTGAAGAAGTTTTGAGATGACCTTAAATTTGTTTTGCATGCATCCCTTATTATTATGTATGAAAAGGAGGTATAATTCCAGTCTCTGCCTGAATAAGTCTAAAAGAGCTATTTCAGTAACAAAGTTAAAAAAAGAAACAAAACCTTAAGTGTAAGAAAGCATTATGTTTCAGGGACAGAGCTTTTTCTTAGTGGTGCGTATAATAATGGCATGTCTTACAATGGATGGCATATTAAATTTGATAAAATATGGCAGCCGGATGCCCTCAGGTAGCACAGGCTTTAGTTTTTTCCTAGAGCTTCTGGATCCATATTTCAGCCAACACTCTTGGTTTAATGTGTCAGCCCCTCATAGTTAATTCGGTTCAGGCCTTACACGCTCACACAGCAAAATCTAGAGGATGAGAAAGATCTCCATGAGCTCATTCTTCAGTTAACCTCTGTAGGGAAAAGCTATCCATTTCATGGCTTAATTCTTGTTTTCTAAGCCAATTATTGGCAAAGGGGAATTTCATTCTCATGATTAAGACTAACCAGGGTTAACTCTGAAAACCACATGGGCTGGAACACTAAGTGGAAAGGTGAAGAGAATGTTGAGAGGCAGCCACGCAGGGTCCACCACAGCGCTTTTCTTTCTCTTTGTTTTACACTGCGTCAAGTCAGTTTTTGTTTTCAAGGCGTACTTTTAAAGTTTAATGCTATTGTTGAAACCAAAATCTTTTCCCATTACCTTATTCAATAAGCATCAAATTTTTGTAAGTACTTATACAAAATAAAATCTATTTGCAGTTTTCATATTTAAATATGGGCAAAGTTGTAAAATACTTTCTTGGAACAAACGTGTACAATATTTCACAGTTATCTGTTAGGATATTCTAGTACTTGAATATTTCTATTATATCACAAACGTTATCAACATTTCAGAGAATCAAAGTTGAATGAGGGTATTTTAGCATAGTACTATCAAAATTGAACGCTGCCCTTTGGGAGATTATTTGCCTAAAATTGACTAGAATCACCCAAGTGTCTTTATAACCTGGGCAAGAGAACAGTTGTCATCTTCTGGATCTCAGAGAAGAGATGGTATCTCTTCTATATTCCCTAGGTGTGTGTTTTAATTTACTATCTGCTCTACCTCTAGGAAAGGATTTAAGGGCACACTACTGGTGATCTGTAGTTACAGAGAAGCAGGTTTCTTTCCTTCTTTTCCTTTTTCTTTTTTTAAATAAGTTGATGGACAAGATGGTCAGTTTCTTTATCCAGTGGAGGGGCAGTTGGACCTTCTGGGTTTGGGGTAAAAGGTTAGATTGTTTTTCTCCCCACTGTGGTATGAGAAGCAGAGGGTGGGTAAATACATTGGCGGTGGAGCCAGGATCAGAGCTTGAGAAATGCATCCAAACTTAACAGGGCAAGAAAACATGCAAATTGGAACAGAATGGTCAGAAATCCTGGAAAAATAAATGCAAAGTTCTCATAGGTGACCAAAAATGAATCCCACCTGGGCTTTCAATGAAGCCATGTTAGTGGCATAGTTAAGACAGTAGGCTCTGGTTTAGGTTAAATTCAGCTCTGCCATTTACTAGCTACGTGACTCGACTAATTGTATAACCGTCAAAATCAATTTCCTTGTCTGTAAAATAAGAATAATAATAGTACCTACCTCATTCTCCTTATACGGTGTTTATTTCTTTCTTAACCTATCCTGGTCATTACCTATTTCATTTCACTTGTTGGTTGTATTTATTATCTTTCTTTCTGAAGATAAACTCCGTGGTTGTAGGAACTTTGTTTGACTCATTCACTGCTGAATTTCAGTTACCTTTGCACAGTGACAATATAAGAAAATAAGGAGGTGATTTCAGCAATAATGTCTTTGAATAGACAAGAGGGGATAGAATCAAGGAGACAAACTGAAAAGGCTGGAAGGAAGAGGAGGATAGCTCAGTGCTTCTCCAACTTTGAAGTGCATACAAATCTCTTAGGGATCTTGGTAAAAGTGCAGATTCTAATTCAGTAGGGCTAGGGTGAGACCTGAGATTCTGAATATACAACAGGCTCCCAGGTGATGTCAAGGTGATGCTGCTGGGACCATACTTTAAGTAGCAAGGTCTAGAGGGATTATTGAGTCAGACATTGTACGAATGGGAATAGGGAACTGTGTTTTTAATAACTCTCCAGGTGATTATGACACATATCAAAGTTGGAAAACTACTGGGCTTAATGAAAGAGGAAAAGAGATTTTAGAAAGCATGGAGGGACAGCTGAGTTGGAATCAAGTGAATATCTAATGACAGTCAGAGGCGAGGATTAATGTATGATAATGCTTAAGTGGACTTCGGGGATCCTCTAATATAAGTTTTTATTATATTAAAAAATGGTGGCTTCAGCACTGATTTCAACATTGCTAAACTTCATATTGCTTAAAATGAGAAATTACATATCCCATCCAATTTAGTGCCTACGTATTCTGGTTACCTTAACTTGAATGCCTCTGAACTTATTGGCAAACACTTCAGACAAATTGAAGAGTTTTCTAATACCTGGTGCTGTTTTGTAAAGAACCAACTATGTCTAACAAATGAAATTTGCCTCTTAGGTAAAGCAATGGACCCCTTATTGAAAATAATGAGAAAGAAGTAGCCAGCTTGTGTTTCAGCTTCAATAAGCTTTTGATTCTTTTTCATATTTACAAATTAAATTTGTTTGCAAGGCTATATTTAGACTGCAATATCAGTGGCTTAATAGCAGTATTAAAAAAGGGAAGAGAACTTATTAGGTAATATTTTATAGGCCTTTGGCCTTAGGCCACTGCTATGTACTATTTTACATGACTTTAATGATGGAAAGGAAAGCATAGTCTTTAAATCTGCAAAGTTGGCAGAGCTGGTATCTCATGTATAGAATCTAAAATCAAATTGTATTGAAGGTGATGCAGAAGTGGTTTATTATTCACTCAATAAGTATTTTATTGTCTGATTATCATGTCCCTCATGTCTGAAAAGGACTTCCAGCAGAGTCAACAGATGTTTGAATGCCTGCTGTGTGGAGCAGCTATGCCAGGCTCTGAGCAGAATAGAGATAGAGGACTTGAGTGCCAACTTCAAGGTACTTACAGCCCGAAGAAGATGATAAGACAAGTACCTGAATAACTAAAGCAAGATACCAAAGGATGCATCCTACCAGAGGTGTCAGTAGAATCCCCCCTGGGAATTGAAGGAGGTAGTGAGAGTGTCTTTCAACATGGATTATAGACTTGATTTTAGAATTCAGCAACATTATTCAAAATGTAAAATACACATGCACTTTGACTCTGCTGTCATAGGAAATTTATACTACATCCAGGTGCTGACCCAGGTTTTGTGGATCTTGAAGCATATATATTATAATTTTGTGGTTCTCAGGTTAGGAGGAAAAATACACCAAAAGACCCATGAAAGTGAGAGACTCTGAAACTTGGGCTTCAGTAGCTTCACCGTGAATCTGTCTCTGTGTAGTTTAGCATCATTTTTAGTAGCAAAAGGCTGGGCTAATCAAATTGTTCATTAGCAGAGTACTGGTTAAATAAATTATGATATATATATATATATATATATATATTTTTTTTTTTTGTGGTACACAGGCCTCTCACTGTTATGGCCTCTCCCGTTGCGGAGCACAGGCTCCGGACGGGCAGGCTCAGTGGCCATGGCTGCAGGAGCAGCGGGCCCAGCTGCTCCATGGCATGTGGGATCTTCCCGGACCTGGGCACGAACCTGTGTCCCCTGCATCGGCAGGCGGACTCTCAACCACTGCACCACCAGGGAAGCCCTATGATATATTTTTAATGAAATATTATACAGCCGCTAAAAAGCATGTGGGAGGTCTATCCCTATGTACCGATATAGAACAATCTCTAAGACATGATTAGACGACAAATGCCAAGTGCAGAACAGTGTGTATAGTGTGCTACTATTTATTTTAAAAGGCGGGGACATGTATACATGGGGATATGCTTATAGATGCATTGAATAGCTCTGACACTTGCAGCATTTTTGCCTCTGGGGAAGGGTACAGAGTGGGAGTCAACGGTGAAAGGAAATATAATTTATTTCCTCATACCCTTTTGCACTGTTTGAATATTTACTATGTGCATTTACAAGATTACAAAAATAATGTTAAAAAGCAGCCACAACAACCAAAGAAAAGGAGAGAATTTGAGACAGTCCTTGGAAGAAAACAGCATGAAGATGTGTTTGGCTGTTGCACAGGGTGAAGTTGGCTCCCAGTGGTGAAGAAGCTCTTCCGTGGAGGCGTTGGGGAGCCACCGAGCAGAGGACTTACCTGACAGCAGCTGTGCTTTGCAAATACTCATCTGGCCACACTGGCCTGATGGGTCAGTGTGATGCGTTGAAGTCAGTAGGCTGGTTCTGAGCCTGTTACGGTGGACCTCCAGGAAAACAACAAGGATCCGGGTGGTGTTTTGCAAGCAAGAGCAGAGGCAAAAAGATGGGAGTGGGAGAGAGATTGCAAGACGGACCACAGAGTCAGGGAATGCTTTAGATATGGAAGGAAGTGATATAGAAAAGGGCCGCAGGAGACCCTGAAGAAATAGGCTTCATCTGATTAGGAAAAGTAGTGCCCAGTAGTGTGTTCTAAGTTATTTTTCCTTTGGTGTTTGGTGATATATGTAAACTGTCTTAGAAAACTATTTGTTTGGGAAGGTTCCTGTTGCCATCAGCCTTCCTTCCTTTTCTCCTCAGTGCCTTGGGGAAGGACAGGCCTTCCCAAGGACCCTGGCTTTGGTGGTTTTTCAGAGGTTATTTTCAGTCCTTATCTTCTGAAAATATGGAGAGAAGCATAAAACTCATCGGACCACAAAGAAATGAAGACTCGTTCATTGTGCATCTTGTGTAAGAGATAGCAAGTGTGGATAGGGTGAGCGGTCCACAGAGCAGGTGTGTCCCAGAGCTCTGGGGTACCTTTTCTCACAAGCTAAATAAATGGTCACATTCAAGGTCTGATTTTTCTGGTCAATAGGAAAGGTTCCCTGCTAATCTGCAGGTAATCCTGCCTCCCTGAGGATGTTCACATTCCTTTAATTGAAGACAAAGATTTTTGTTCCTCAGAGATCAGGATAAAAAGCAGATTCATACTGGTCATGGTAACTCAAGGCCCTCACTTCACGCTGGGATGTGAAGGGTGCACTTTCCAGAGAATATGTTTCCATAGAGGAGGCCATGAGTGACTGGGTGAAGGGGGTGTAATTTGAGTGGATTGCAGCTTAAAGAGTGCAGAAAATACAGACAAAGTCACTAATGATGACTTTTCTGACTTTGTAAGCCTGCCTACCTCAGGTCAGGAATAGCACACACGAGAGTGGGGTGATCTTGGCTTCGCTTTGGGTAAAGGGTTTCCCAGAATGGGGTATAGGACCACTTGAAATAGAATCACCTGGGACTCTTGTGAAAAACCAGATTCCTGGGATCCACCCAAGTCCCAGTTAATAATAAACTCAGGAGGGGGTTGAGGAGGAGTGGCTTGGGAATCTGCATTTTAGGAGCTCCCTGGTGATTCTTCTGCCCACAGAAGTTTGGGAATCATTGCCCTAGTAGTTTAGGATTTCTCTTCTCTTCTGTCCCTCCAAGTATCTTTCCATCCCTAACCTTTCTTTCTGCTCTTAAGCTGTGTCATTCTGGGTTGGCTGCCCGTCTTCTCTGCTCCTACCACACGAGGGTTTACCTCCATCAGAACACCTATCACACTCTCGTAAATAAGTTTACTTGCATTAGAATGTGCATTCTTTGGGTCCAGGAGCTGTGTATTTTATTTTTATGTATCCTGTTCTAGAATTCTAGGCTAGGAACACCTCACCAAAGAGCTTCTCAATCCCAGGGGGTTGGGATGGTGAGATGTGTTCTCAATATCAGTGCAGAGCTATGGCTTTCAAAAGTGTTGAATGGAGTCAGGTCGGTTCAATGATTTTCTGATTTCCCTGTAGCCTTTTGTGTCCTCAGCAAGAATCTGGTGGTAGCATGTGTATGAGCTCATTCATGGAGATGCATTTTGTCTTCTTTGCTTGGATCTCTCCCCAGGTTGCTTTACTCCCACACTATTAGGCTCTTACCTACCTCCAACAATAACTATAGGCACGGGCTACTATTTGCAGAATTCAGATATGAAACACAGAACTGGCTAAACCCAAGTTTCATACATAAATAACACCAGAGTGCTGGACTTACACTACCTGCCTATACCAGAGATGTGAAAACAGGTCAGTGACAAATTTAGGTCCTGATCTCATCAAGTAGTCTGGAAGGCAGCCAGCAAGTCAGGACAGCTCAGATAGCAGGCAGCATCCTTCTCCCTTCCTCACATTCTGCTCATAGGCTGTTAGCCTCCATGCCTCAGCAAGAGCTGCTAAGTTCTTGAGTAGTTTACAAAGCACTTTAAAATTAATTCAAATCAGGCCGTAGGTGGTTATGATGCAAGTTGTTGAACCAGTGTCAAACAGTGCCCTGGCATCATTTCTGGGATTAATTTCCCTCACGTGTAAAGAAATTATACTCCAATATAGATGTTAAAAAAAGAATCAATTGGTTTTCTTCATAGCCAGAGATTTTATGGGGTGGAAAAACGAGGATCTGAAATAAGGAAGCCTTTGAAGTGTCCCTAGCATTTGGAAGTGCTCAGAACCCGTGAAAGGCCAGCTTCCCACACAATACACATCTCTGGAGCTTGGACAAAGAGGATGGCCTGGCACTGAGGCCCACATGGTGGGTTTAGGCTCTCCCTCTGAGCTCCCCCCGCCCAGGCTTAGGTGAAGCTGATTTTCTTCTTGCCCCAAACCTCCCTCAGGGCTTCAAGCCCACTCCCATCCTGCTCTACTGCTCGCTCAGAGTTCAGTCTTCGCCTGTGGATAGGACGGGGGTTCAACTTATTATTTTTTTATTTTGATTTTTTTTGCGGTACGCGGGCCTCTCACTGTTGTGGCCTCTCCCGTTGTGGAGCACAGGCTCCAGACGCGCAGGCTCAGTGGCCATGGCTCACGGGCCCAGCCGCTCTGCAGCATGTGGGATCTTCCCAGACCGGGGCACGAACCCGTGTCCCCTGCATCAGCAGGCGGACTCTCAACCACTGCGCCACCAGGGAAGCCCTCAACTTATTATTAAACATCTTTCAATCTGCTGGATGAGCACACCCAAGTCCATGAAACCATAACTCAGGTTCGATTTGTGTCTTTTATCTCACATGGAATCCACTGGTGGAGGGGAGTGTGTGAGGGACCCTGTTACTCTCATCCACTTGTCCTCCAACCTCGGCGATTGTGGGCCACTTATGACTCCCACTCCACAGTTAATTACTCTTCTCAAGGTCCTGGGGGAAAGTTCTTCCTTCCTTCACATGCTTTTAAATTTCGGCCTCTCGTCTCCCTCTCTTGGGACCTTCCTCCCGGGGCTTCTTTTCTGGTGTTGGTTATCAATCATGCAATTCCATCTCTTCCATCAGGTGGACCACGGTGGAGAGCAGTACTGGGGAAGGTGCTCAGAACACGCAGTTGTAACACTGCCGTTATGGTCAGACTTGCACTCTGCTGTGATGCTCAACCTCTCAGAGTGCTTTTTTGTGGCATATTCTTTCTTTCCTTTGAGTCACATTACCAAACGTCCCTTTTACCAAACATATGAATCTGCCTCCTTGGCTATCCCTTCATAAGTAAGATAATCATATTCTCTGGGTCTCATTATTGGGAAGTTATATCTGAGAAGTGTGAGTATTTTTATAGGGACAATAGAATAAGATAATTGAAGAAAGGACTATTTGGATTGGAAGTTTTGAGATATGTGGTTGAGTCAGTATATTCAAGGGCTATGGTATCAGATTTTCCTTTGACCATCAAACGTACTATTCAGAGTCTCATTCCTCTTTCAAGTCCCTGATAGTAACAGGTTACCTCATTCATGTTCAATGAATGAACGTAATTTGCTCATCTTAATGATTTACCCGTTCAGAGTAATCTATTTTCATTTTGGGAAAGACTTTAACTTAAAGGGGAAATATCAGAATTGAATGACACGTTGTTGAAGATTTCAGTTGAACCTGGAATTTTATCTCGGTTTTGGCTCTTATCAGCTATCTTACTTTGAAAACCTCATCTAACTGATCCTCAGTTCTCTTGGGCTTGAAGTAACTGGAGGTAGTAGGAGTTATGCCCCATGCTTTAAATGTGTGCAGTCTAGTACTTATCAAAATATGTTATGCAAAAGAATCACCTGAAGAATTTGTTAAGACTCAAGGTTTCTGGTCCCCACGCCCAGGAGAGGTTCTAATTGGTAGGTTTGGGGTAGGCTTGAGAATTGACATTTTGGAAAGACCTCAGGTGATGTGGCTGAAAGTGCACTGCATTTTGAATAGCAATGGCATAATCTCAAGTTAGCAACTGTCAAACCTGCCTGTGGAACAGGGAACGTGTACTTGTCTGAGTTATGGATTCTTATACTCTGTCTTTGGAGAATGTGATTCTGTAATCCTGGGAGGGACCTGGGAATCTTTGTTTTTAATAAAACCCCCAGGAAATCCTTTGTTCTTGTTTATAACCTCCATAACATTGTTTTGTTTTTCACTAATTTTAAACTTATAGAAATGTCACCAAAATTGTACAGAGAGTTCACATATACCACTTACCCAGCTTCTCCTGTTAACAGTTTACATAATTTTAATATAATTACCAAAACTGGGAAATGAACATGGGTTCAATACTATTAACTACCCACCATTCAGGAAATTCTGACACAACCAGTCCGTAGCAAGCTGAATAATGGCCACTGAAGATGTTCACAGGCTAATCCTGAGAACCTCGGAATGTTACCTTATATGGCAAAATGGACTTTGTAGATGTGACTAGGTTAGGGATCATGAGGTGGGGAGATTGTCCTTGCTTATTTGGATGGATCTGATGTAATCACAAGGGTCCTTATTATCATAAGGGACACAGGCAAAAAAATCAGAACTAGAAAAGAAGGCAATGTGCTGATGGAAACAGGGAGAAAAGGTCTTTTGATGCAGGGCCATACGTCAAGGAACAAAGACAGCCTCTGGAAACCAGGCAAGGCTAGGAAACGGATTCTCCCATAGAGATTCCAGAATGATCCAGCTGCCCCAGCGCCTTGATGTTAGCCCTGCAAGGCTCATTTTGGATCTCTGGCCTCCAGAACTGTTAGAAGAAATTTGTATTGTGTTAAGCCACTAAGTTTGTCCTGTGTTGTTTGGTACACTTTCCTGTTTTGAGTTAGGGGTTTTCAAAACACTCTTTCCTTTTGGATTCATCTTATCTTTTGGATCTCTAATTTGTTTTCCTTTTCATTCTTTATTTTCATCTGATCTTTTGATTTCTCTTTAACTCTTATCTATTTGAATCTTGTATTTTACTCTATTATAATTTAACCATCCTGATTCCCGTTTTCTTTTTTCTTGTATGTGTGTGTCTAGTTGAGAGCAAGGAGTACAAGATGAGATGGGGGGGGGTTCTGTGTCCTCCAGGTGCTTCTGGCAAGAACCACTTTTAGTCCATTTCCATACCTGCAAGGCACAATCTGTTGCATGTTATAGATGCCTTGTCTGTGTTTGTGGGATAAGTATGCAGAAATTAACAAGGAACTCCTTGTCAAACTCCCTCAGATGGCAACTTTGCAAATATGTGTCTTGGCTGGGTAGAGGTCATTTCTTTTTTTTTAATTGAAGTAATAGTTGATTTACAATGTTGTGTTAATTTCTGCTGTACAGCAAAGTGATTCAGTTATACATATATATACTGTTTATTATATTCTTTTCCATTATGATTTATCACAGGATATTGAATATAATTCCCTGTGCTATGTAGTAGGACCTTGTTGTTTATCCATCCTATATATATAATAGTTTGCATCTGCTAACCCCAAACTCCCACTCCATCCCTCCTCCACTTTCCCTCCCCCTTGGCAACCACAAGTCTCTTCTCTATGTCTGTGAGTCTGTTTCTGTTTCGTAGATAAGTTCATTTTTGTCATATTTTAGATCCTACATATAAGTGATATCATATGGCATTTGTCTTCCTCTTTCTTACTTACTTCACTTAGTATGATAATCTTTAAGTCCAACCATGTTGCTGCAAATGGCATTATTTCGTTCTTTTTTATGGGTGAGTAGTATTCCACATCTTCTTTATCCATTCGTCCGTCAATGGACATTTAGGTTTTTTTCCATGTCTTGGCTATTGTGAATAGTGCTGCTATGAACATAAGGGTGCATATATATACATATATATATATATATATATATTTTTTTTTTTTTTTTTTTTTTGCAGTACGCGGGCCTCTCACCGCTGTGGCCTCTCCCGTTGCGGAGCACAGGCTCCGGACACACAGGCTCAGCGGCCATGGCTCACGGGCCCAGCCGCTCCGTGGCATGTGGGATCTTCCCGGACCAGGGCACGAACCCGTGTCTCCTGCATCAGCAGGCAGACTCTCAACCACTGTGCCACCAGGGAAGCCCACATATATCTTTTTGAATTACAGTTTTGTCTGAATATAGGCCCAGGAGTGGGATTGCTGGATCATATGGCAGCTCTATTTTTAGTTTTTTGAGGAACCTCCATACTGTTTTCCATCGTGGCTGCACCAATTTACATTCCCACCAGCAGTGTAGGAGGGTTCCTTTTTCTCCACACCCTCTCCAGCATTTACTGTTTGTAGATTTTTTGATGATGGCCATTCTGACCAGTGTGAGGTAATACCTCATTGTAGTTTTGATTTGCATTTCTCTAATGATTAGTGATGTTGAGCATCCTTTCATGTGTTTGTTGGCCATCTGTATATCTTCTTTGGAGAGATGTCTATTTAGGTCTTCTGCCCAGTTTTTGATTGGGTTGTTTGTTTTTTTAATATTGAGCTGCATGAGCTGTTTATATATTTTGGAGATTAATCCTTTGTCTGTTGATTCGTTTGCAAATATTTTCTCCCATTCTGTACGTTTTCTTTTTGTTTTGTTCATGGTTTCCTTTGCTGTGCAAAAGCTTGTAAGTTTGATTAGGTCCCTTTTGTTTATTTTTGCTTCTATTTCTACTGCCTTGGGAGACTGTAGAAGTCATTTCTTTTAGTCAGTTTACTTACTGAACATCTGCTGTGTCCCAGACATTAAACTGGGCCTCAGCAGCACAGTGCAAAAGAGATGGGATAGCCCAGTGATTTCAGGTTTGGTCTCAAAGCTTGATTCTGCCATTAACTGATAACAGGATAAAAATCACCTGTTTTCTTTTTAATGATAATATTTTTGCTCATTTTATTTTTTTACCAACAACATTAACCTCCAATTAACTTCTTATCTGTGTTTTGATATAGCTCTCATTTATGTTTTCCTTCAAGTTTATTTATTTTAATTTTTAACTTGTTTTTTTCATTGTAGCAGGAAGCTTGGTCTTTGAGGGATAGGGGAATAATTCCACCATCCATGGAAAGTTTGTCGGCCTCTTTCTCTCTAGCCAGTTCTGCAGGGGTCACACTTAATAAAAGTCATATTCTACTCAATATTGGTTCTCAAACACACATACCTCACTAAGAGTATTCAGAAACACTTTTGAAGGAAAATCACAGCTCTCCCTGAAAGATGACAGTAAGAAATGAGACTGTTTGCTGATATCATATGTGACCACTTGTTCTAAAGTCTTTGGGGAAGGGAACTTCCTGTTCGCAGGAAGGGGAGCAGCAGAGATGCTCAGGGCTGCTCAGGGAAGTCTGTCTCACTTCCCTTGGTGCCTTCCAAGACTGATATCCCTCTCTTGAGTAAGGCCAGAAGGTACTGTAAAGTTCCAGCTGTTCTTCAGATGCTCCAGCTGTTCTTCCAAATTTTATTTTCACAAGTTTGTATGAAATCTAGACTTTTGAAGACACATTTTTCACATTCAAGATGTTGGCTGTATCAGTCAGATTTCTTGGTTGTAGTAAACAAAAACAAGCTCTGGTTAACCAAAACCAGAAAACTGTTTCAAATATATTGGGGATAGCTCCCAGTAGCTTTTGCAGAACCAGTGTCAAAACACAGGCAGGACCAAGTGAGATCAGGGCATCAGGAATTTTCATCCAAGACACACCATAGAAACAGTCTGGTTGAGGAGTCACCCTTGGTGATCCCTTCGCTGCCCTGTCTCTGCCAAGGACTCGTCAATAACTTTAGAACTGCCTTGGCATCCCTCATCTCCATTCCCCAAAATTCAAAATGCTGTGTAGAAGCCCTCAATTGGCCAAGCCTTAGCCAGCTTCTCTTATTCTGGCTGCCAGGGATAGGAAGAGAGCAAATCTCCCTTGACTTTCATAGTGGGAGACAGATTGCTAAAATAGGAAGGGTGTTCAAATGATGGGCAGTCAAAATATTACACATGATGCTACAGAGGCACACACAAAAGCAGTGGGAGACATTTGGGGTAAGTTCATATCTTTTTCTCTTCAAG
Source organism: Leucopleurus acutus (assembly GCF_964270905.1). Classification (NCBI taxonomy): domain Eukaryota; kingdom Metazoa; phylum Chordata; class Mammalia; order Artiodactyla; family Delphinidae; genus Leucopleurus; species Leucopleurus acutus. Next base: position 38,877,340 of record NC_139156.1, read on the forward strand.
CCACATCATATCAGCAGTTCTTTACTCTCACTGTAAGTCTGTCTTATTGGAGTATCTCTTTTTGAAGTCTCTTTACTATTGGTCCTTAAAGATTTGCAGTTATTCTTTTTATCAAGGGGACAACTTTCCTTCTTTCTCTCTGTCTCTCTTTTTTCTTATTGACTCATAAATTTTTAAAGCTGGAAGCGGTCTTAGGACCCCTTAGAATGACATCTGTTCAATAAGGATGATTCTGGCTAAAAGTAATGGAATATCCCCCCAAATGGCTTATAGAATGAGAAATTGTTTAATGAATTCTAATGTTGGTAATTCAGCAGCTCAAAAGTGACAGGGGGGCCCTCAGATTCTATATAATCCTCTTACCTTCCATGTCATGGTTGTATGATAGCTACCACCGCTCCAAGCACAAAAGCGTCCAAAGGCATGTAGGAGGGAAATTTATTTTTAATAGTAAGGAAAACCTTTCCCAGGATACCCCAGGCAGAATAATCACTTTCCACTGGCTGAGACTGATTATGTGCCTGTGTCCTAGATACATAGGAAAATGGAGAGGTGAGATGATCTTTTTAGCTTTATAGTGGGAGATAAGTTCCACTAGCAAGGAAGGAGGGGAGAGAATGATGTCTGGAAACCAACACTGTTTGCTTTAGCACCTAACTCAGCACTTGACTTTGGAGGAAACTGAGCCCCAGCGGGAGTTAAACAATTTGTCCAAAGTCACGAGATTAGTCAAGACAGATCCAATAATAGACCCAGGGAAATAAATTGAGTACTCCTTTTAATCTGTTTACTATTCCTCTGCTATTCAAATACTCCTATTCATCAGATAGTTGTATCTGAAGGACAAAAAATAATACTTACTTTGCAAATTTTCCACGTCATCAAATACATCATTATTAAATGAGGTTTGCAATGTAACCATAGGATGGTTGCATTTCTGGAATGATGGGGCATTTTATATCAGGGTAGAGGATTTTATTTTCTGTCTTCCTTGCCATAGTTTCTTAGATCCTTGTGTACTTTGTGCAAATGGACAATTTGCCATCTGTAGTAGTTTGTTTTCCCTCAGCAGTTGAGATTAGGGTTAACATACTGGGAGAATGGAGAAAGAAAGGCAAAGGGAGGTAGAAATTTAAAGAGACCAGGTAGGTATAAAAGAGAAACCAGATTCTATTGTTTCAGAGCCATTCCATTCTTGTGAGTTGAAAAGAGGGCAATGTAGAACCCCCTTCATTCCTCTCTGGATCTATTGTAAAGGGCATTTATGAACATCCCATTCTTCTTGCCCACTTGTCTCTATGGTACTCAATATTACAGTCAGAGTGTGCTGTGGCAGATGGAGAAAATTTGAGCACCCTCTTATGATTGCTGTAGAAGTGGGCAATCATGGTCACTAGATAGATGATCCATGTGGATTTTGCCTTGTTTCAATACTAAGTAGGTTCTGAAGGTTGAGGGCTTAAAGTGAAGGATAATGAAAGAGATGTGGGAGGCTAGCAAACAAATGTGAAATGGATTTGAATCAAGAAAATCTATAATAATCGGAAAGCAAGAAGAGAGGAAGGGCTGAACATACTATAAAACAACCTACAGATATTTCAAGGTAGGAATACAGAGGTTGAGTCCACTAAAGATGTTTCACCTCTTGCCCCTATCCACAGATTTTAAAACATTCTTCCCCATCCAAATGCCACTTAGACAGCCCTACATACTTTGGTACCTTGATACATCCTGGGCCCAGATAATTGGGCTCTGAGTAAGCACCTTATCCAATATCTGCCTATGCACTGGTTAGACAGCAAATTTTTTACAGCTTGGCTTGAAGAGATGAGCTGGACCACTCAAACTCTGACTCATATCCTCTCCTTGTTTCCCTCCTTCATATTTGAACCGAGGAACTAAGACTGGTACTAGTTGGTGATGCGCAGAAGGGCTGAAACTTTATGACATAGAGTTGGAACTGCTGGTCACATTGAGCCATGTGCAAGGTGAAGTAGAAGAAGCTGATTGAGAAAGGAAATGGACCAAACTCAGAGGAACAGAAGTTAGAAATCATGTAGTTCCTAGTTTCTAGTTAAAATTCTACCAAATGCCCATCTTTTCTTCACCCTCTGTTCTAGGCCCATGAAATGCCTGTATTCTTATCATCAGTCCTACTTTGTATCTATGCTAGTGCATTTCTGCTTCTTGCAGGCAAAATAAATGGAAGACAGTAGGTTGCCCATAGCCTGAAGCCTTCATTGTTGAAGGCTTCATATCTTGAGCTAAACTTTATCCTTTCCAATTGTTCTCTTTAAGAAGTGTTATTCCTTGAAAGGCAACACTCATATATCATTGTATATCTTCTATTATAGTAGATTCTGCCTATTGGGGAAGGTGAATTGTAGGCAAAGGTAAAGAGAGGGAAAGGAGAACTTAGTCATAGATTTACTCACATGAATGTGAATTATTTTTCAAGCGACACTGTAGAGCAGAGGTTTTGAAGAGGGCAAAGCCCTGAAAGGAGGGTTGAGGGATTCCAGAAACAAATAATGATGAATTCTAAGGAGGGGCACTGATCAGGACAAGTGAGATTTAAGACTGAGCTCTTGTCTTGAAAATAGGGGTGGGGTCAACATTTTACTCTTAGATCCTAGCAAAGTGTGTGGCCTCTAGCAAACATTCAAAAGTTCAAAATACTAGTTGATGATAGAGAAAATCATAGAATGGACATAGTTATCCCTGATGCATCACAAGAGTTCCCCGGAAGACTTTTAAATGAACGACGACCCCAGGAACTGTCTCATGTTTTCTCCTCCTCTTCATAATCGGCAAAGTTTAAATAGCAAAGGAAATCTTTATAAAATTTTAAGCCATAGGTCAGGGACTTTCTACTTGAAAAACTTTCCTTTACCCATTGAAGTAGGCTGATATTAAACAAGATTTTGCTGTTCATTCCCACTTTTTCTACCTTTAGTTTATAGAGAGGATAAGGTGGCCCCTCGAAATAAAAGATTAATCTGGATCGTCCTGCAAATGGCATAGTAATTATTAAAATTTTTTTTAGAGCTTTGGTATTCTTTGCTTTTAAAAACCTTTGATCTAGGCTTATAAAAGACAGCAACAAGTCTTAGTAGTATTATTAGCTCCTCAGTGCAATCTCATGTTCTAAAGTTACGATTCTAAAATTACTAGTATAGAATTTAAGACACTGATGAGATTTTAGGTCATCTCTCCCTCCCTGATTTAGAATTCTTTCTCTAAGAAATATTAGCACAGACTTCTGTAAGAGATAAGACAGTTTTGGCTGGACTTCAGGTATGAGTATGTTAAAAAAAACAACAAGCATGAGCACAACTTTCTATAAAAATAAGGTTTATGTTTATCCAAAGATCAGTCTCACTTACGTCTGTTTATTCAATCAAGAGCCATCCATTTTAGGAATGTTGGCTCAAAACTACACAAAGAAATAAGCAAATAAAAGAAAGCTATATTTCAGCCAAACCAAGTTGATTAGCAACAATCTACCCGTAACTGCACACACTTGGGTGTGATAGACTATTAAAAATATATCTTGGCAACCAAAAGAAAAAATATTTTACTAAATGATAGAATTTTATTTTCAAAAGGGCTTTCAACTTCAAAAGCTTTTCTGGGTTGGGGGTGGCAGATGGACGTAGGCAAGGGAAGCATGTCATTGAAGAAGATTAAATGAATAAAAGGGAAGTCTTGAAATCCTCCAATGTTATAGACCCACAAGCTAATGGGCTTCCAATGACTTTTCCCTGATTCTAAATTCTTGGTGATCCAGGGAGCCCAGGCGTTTTTAGGCTACAGACTCTATGGTCCCAGAAGAGACAGAGTTGGTGAGGTATTTCAAGGCCAATGAAGAGATGTGAGATGAGAGGGTACCAACATCAGAGGCACAGACTACTTCAAAGGCTAGAGTCGTGATGTGAGCAACCTAGATGAGCTTGTTTAAGTGCATCCTTCGTGGAAAGGATGGTGGAAAAACAGAGTAGTTGACTGTGGCCAGTTCCTTTCCCTTCTACCTTTAGGAATAGAAGAAGAATGGAAGGCATAGGTATTAGGCTGAATCATATTAGGACTGGGGCTATCTTAGCTAAACTATAAAGAAATCTTAAGGTCTTTTGGAATGATCATATCACTAGCTTAATTTAATATGATCATTCCTCTAACCAATAAAACAATTCAGTTTGTTTCTCGCTCAGCCACTTGGGAATTTCCCACCATGAGTACCCATTGGTCAGGTAGCAACAAACGTGCCAACCTTGAGTGATGTCCATGCTTAAGAAAAAATCTCTTTAGCCGTTCCTCTTCAAGAATCAATTGTTTCATCTCTGATGATTTGGCTGTGAGTCTGATTTCAGGCTGTGATTTTATATTAAACGAACTCTCTACACATCTATGAAGCTGCTCTTTGGCATCCTTTGTTTATGCTTTCTATTTCTCCTCCGGGACTTGAAGTCATAGAAAAAAAATTGAAATGCAGTTTTATTACGATAAAGATGACCTTATGGATACTTTATTGAGAAATATTTGCACTTTTAAGGAATGTGCAGGAACAGAGAGGTCTAGTTGAATAAATGATAGGATTTCAATGTTTGGGTATGTTGATGAATTCATGACACATAACCTAGTAGTTAGTCTGATAACTTGTGAAGCCTCACTTTACAGTGCATTTGGTATCCCTAGAAAAGTGATACCTTGAGGGGGAAAGGAAATTTGTTGAATACATACTAAGTTCTATCCCACTATTCAGAGGATTTATACAATTTATCTCAATTATTCCTTATGACAACTCTTAGAGGAGGTGATAATTATGCTCACTTTAGAGATGAAGAAAATTAGGGTCCAGGGAAGTTAAGCAACTTGCTAAAGGTAACATAGCCTGGAAGTGGAAGAGCTGGGAATTGAACTGAGCACTGTTTTGTTTCTTCATTCATCTATTCATTCACTCACTCACTGACTTACTGTGTGCCAGAAACCAAGGATATAGCAGTATTTGAGGAGACAAGGCTTTGCTCTCATGGACTTTATGTTCTAGTGAGGGGGGCAGACAATATCAGCAACAACTTAAATTCAAACTGAAATCTTTCTGACACTCTGCTTTTTCCACGCTACCCAGAATAGTGGCTTATTTTGTTAGACCCAGAGAAGATGTGTATGTATGTGTCATAGATGATATACACAAACCTATATGTATAAGTAGTCAAGAAATACATGCTATGTATAAAATATAAGCAGAATAACAGGAAAGAGAGTGACTGGGTTGGGGCAGAGGTACTGTTTTAGATAGGATGGGAGGAAAGTTTTTCTCTTCTCAAAAGTAGCAATTGAGTTGAGACCTCACTGAAGATCTATGCAAAGATTTGAGGTTAGAGCATTCCAGGCAGAAGGAACAGCTTGTGCAAAGGCCCATAAAGAGTCATGTGCTTAGTGTGTTCAAGTACAAAGTGCTAAAGCAGAGTGATCCAGGGGGAAAAGTGGTTGGAGTTGAAGTTGGAGAAAGAGAGGCAGGGGCTAGAGTACACAGGGCTTTCTAAACTACCATAAGGAGTTTGAATTTTATTCTGAGTATGGTGGGGAATCAAGAATGTTTGAAGCAGAGGGTGACACAGTCTGATTTCTGGTTTCAAAAGCTTATACACTGGCTGTTTTGTGAGGAGTTGACTTTAGGAAGACAAGAGGAAGCAGGGGGACGAGGTAAGGGGTAACTGCTGTAAAATTGAGAGATGATAGTCATGTGAACTAGATTGGTACTGGGGAAGTGGTGAGATTCGTGATAGATTAATATTCCAGGAAGGGGAGAGCTCTCTCAGCCACTCTGGGCCTTTTCTTTTTGTCTTTCTGAAACTCATGTTCCTCTATCCTCAGACCTCATGGGAGAGACCAAAGCAGGTAGGGACTTGGATGAGAATGTCCTTATCCTTTGTGAATGTGAAGCAACTCAGGACTCAGGAAGACCCTGATACTCTCACAAATTGTTGCCTTTTATCCCACATCAGGTATCACTGTACCCTTGACTCCAGGTGTTCCAGGATAACACTTTTTTTTTTTTTTTCTTTTTTGCGGTACGCGGGCCTCTCACTGTTGTGGCCTCTTCCGTCGCGGAGCACAGGCTCCGGAAACACAGGCTCAGCGGCCATGGCTCACAGGCCCAGCCGCTCTGCAACATGTGGGATCTTCCCGGACCGGGGCATGAACCCGTGTCCCCTGCATCGGTAGGCAGGCTCTCAACCACTGCGCCACCAGGGAAGCCCAGGAATAACACTTTTTAGAACATTTTAGTTTTTGTAGCTTTAGTTTCCAAACCTGTTTCCAACCTGGGACATCTAAGCTTTTGTCTGCACTGTGATTTCAAAACAGACCAGGATAGCACCTAGATTAGAACTTTCCCGCCACCAGGGAATCTGAGCTAGTCATTAATGACCTGAGAGTGAAATGTGCTCATTAACAAAGAAAATTGGAAACTAGGCACCACTTTTCCATTAGTGCTTTGCTTTCTGAAGCATTAATGGATAGATCTTGCTACTGCTCCAGAAACTATTAATAATTCTCCCTACGGTGCACAAACACGATACTACTGACCCACCCTCAGCAAGGTGTGAGAGTTAAAAACTTTTTTGATTGTTTGGACAGTGCTGGTGATGGATATTATATTAATCAAAGTTATTTTAGTTCTGAATAACAGAAACTGACCTCCACTAATTTAAACCAAAACAATAAATAAAACACAGGCAATTTTTTATACAAGTTTATTTGGGGTTAATAAAATGAGAGAGTTGCAGCTGGTCCTCGTGGACCACTGAAATCAGAAATCTGGAAACCATTGGAAGCCCAGGCCATTTTCTTTTCCTTTTCTCATCCCAGCTTTTCCCTGCACATCTGCCCAGTTCTCAGCAACGGGACCAAGCTAAGTGGATCAGGCTTCTTGGGAAGCAGACCTTTGTCTGTGGCCACATCACTGTCAGCCTTTTCCTCAATGAGCAGTCAGCAGTTAGGATGACCAACTGTCCTGGTTTGCAGGAATTATCCTGGTTTTAATGCTGAAAGCCCTGCGTCCTGGATAACGGGGGAAGCTCGTCCCCCTACGTGCGGCAGTATCACATGTGGAAAGAGGATGGACGTGGATATTGGGTACACAGGTTCTAGTTCAAAGGAATTGGAACCGGGAAAGACCCAAATTAGGTCTAAATAAGAACTTCACAGTTGGTCTGTTAGGGTTGCCTAGTTTGAATTCAACCAGCTCTTACAAAGATAATTTAGCCACTTATGTTAGAAACATGTAGACACAAACTACATCTTCCAGGAAGCACCTACTGGGGATATATTTTCACCATTACTGTCACCTCCACTGCAACAAATATAGTGACCCACCAAACAAGAGAGAGTTCATTTTCTTTCTTTTTTTTAAATTGAAGTATGGCTGATTTACAATGTTGTGTTAGTTTCAGGTGTACAGCAAAGCGCACACACACACACACACACACACACACACACACACACACACAAAACTTTTTCAGATTCTTTTCCCTTTTGGTTATTTCAAGATATTGAGTATAGTTCCCTGTGCTATACAGTAGGTCCTTGTTGGTTATCTATTTTATGTATAGTAGTGTATATATGTTAACCCCAAACTCCTTAATTATCCCTCTCCCACCCCTTTCCCCTTTGGTAACTGTAAGTTTGTTTTCTATGTCTGTGGGTCTATTTCTGTTTTGTAAACAAGTTCACGTGTATCTTTTTTTTTTTTTTTTTTTTAGATTCCACACATAAGTGATCTCATATGATACTTGTCTTTGTCTGGCTTACTTCACTTAGTATGATTCTAGGTCCATCCATGTTGCTGCAAATAACATTATTTCATTCTTTTTCATGGCCGAGTAACATTCCATTGTGTGTGTGTATATCACATCTTTATCCATTCATCTGTCTATGGACATTTAGGTTGCTTCCATGTCTTGGCTATCATAAATAGTGAACATTGGGGTGCATGTATCTTTTCAAATTAGAGTTTTCTCCAGATATATGCCCAAGAGTGGGATTGCTGGCTCATATGGTAACTCTATCTTTAGCTTTTTAAGGAACCTCCATACTGTTCTCCATAGTGGCTCCACCAATTTACATTCCCACCAGCAGTGTAGGAGGGTTCCCTTTTCTCCACACCCTCTCTAGCATTTATTACTTGTAGACTTTTTAATGATGGCCATTCTGACTGGTATAAGGTAGAGAGAGTTAATTTTAGGCCAAGACAATTAAACAGTTATGGCTGGTTTTGTTGGGTTGGGTTGGGTTTGGGTTTTGTTTTCTAGTTTTAGCAATGGCAAATCTACCCCAAGTACTATTTGATTTTGCCTTAGTTTCTTTCTATTCAGATGTAGCAGAAGGATTAAACCCTGAACTGGGATTAGAGATTCCTCATCCTTTTTCTACCTTCATGACCTTAGGCCAGTTAACCTGCTATTAGCAGCTTAGTTACTTTATTGTCAAATGGGTAAGGTGATTGCTACTTTCTCTCGAGATGGAAGATGAGGCCATATGGCTCTTGATCTCTGATTCCCTGTATGATTATAGAAAATAATTATATAGCAATCCCTCTATGATTTCCTAAAGCCACAGGAAATCTTCCCGTGCTTACTGTCTTAAGGCTCCCCATCTTTTTATTCTTTGCATTATAAGTTAAAATTCTGTGAGCTTTCCCAGCCCATAGATCCAGAAATCATTTAATTTTATGTGACCCACAATTATAAGGACTGTGGAGGTATTAGCTCTCTCACCTGTTTCCTGCCTTCACTTGTACAATATCAGGAAATGCTCTGAAAGCAAAACCTTCTATTAATCATACCTTTCTTTCAGGTTTTCCTCTACACTGTCATTCTAAATGCACAGCTCCAGCAGCAATATATATTTTAAGATTAAATATGGTTTTAAAACTGAGATTTAAAATGGCTCTCCACAAAGAAGTTGAATATTTAATCAGTATTTAATATTTAGCAATATTTAATCCTTTTTTCAGCATTATTGAGATATAATTGACGAATAAAATTTGTTGTATATTTAAAGGGCACAAAGTGATAATTTGATATACATGTATTTTGTGAAAAGACTCCCACCATTGAATTAATGAACACATCCATCACCTTACATATTTACCTTTGTGTGTGTGTGTGTGTGTGTGTGTGTGTGTGTGTGTGTGTGAGAATACTTAAATTCTACTCTCTTAGGAAGTTTCAGTTGTATAATACAGTATTATCAACTACAGTTACCATGTTATATTAGATCCTCAGACCTTATTCATCTTATAGCTGTAAGTTCGTACATTTTTATTAACCTCTCCTTACTTCCCCCAGCCCCTGCCAATCACCATTCTACTCTCTTTCGATGATTTTGATTTATTTTTTTTTAGATTCCACATATAAACGATACCATGCAGCCATGCAGTGTTTGTCTCTCTCTGTCTGTTATATTATACCTAGCATAATGCTCTAGAGGTTCATCCACGTTCTTACAAATGGCAGGATTTCCTTCTTTTTTAAGGCTGAATAATATTCCATCATATAGACTTAATATATAATATATAATATGTATATGTTTAATACTTCTTAATCCAGTATCATGGAGAGTATAAAATTAATGTTTTAAAGTATTGAAACAATTTTTGTCACAAATTTTTCAAAACCATTTAAATTCACTTACAGTCTATAACCTATTTTTAGGTTATTGCATTCCTTTTAAGTAACAGTAATATCTGTACTTTCCTCCTAACATTTCCGTTTAGATTCTTTTTTCATGCTGACATTAAATGCCCAAGGAGATCCCTAGGTTTTAAACAGCCAGTCGATTCCTGACATGCCACAATGCCATACATGATTTGAGCACTTCTTGATTTGGGTTGTTTTCACTATCTGGAAATGATAAATTACATATTATAGACTCTGCAGGTTGAGTCTGTTAAACTGTTAACAGTTTAATTAATGTTCAGTTAACAATTAATGTTCACCCTTGTCACCCAATAGTAATTTAAGTTTTCTTACATATTTAAGAGATCATTTAAAGGAATAACGAATATCTGACTTCTCCTAAAGGAGTGCCCAAATGGTTGAAACGCCAGTTTTAAAAAATAGTTTCTTAACATGGTGGCAATTTACCCTTGAGGTGGAATGATTTGAAATAGGTTTCACAGAAAGGAGGCCAACTTTATGGGATGGATCAAACTCACTATATGTTTATCGCATGAAAGAAAAACAAAAGAATTTATAAAGCCAATTTCCCAGTACAAGCTATTATATTTAGGAGCAAATTATCTTTTGGTTTTTAGAAACTTCCCACATGAAATAATGAATTTTTGACTGCACAGTCAAGATTCTACATGAAAATGTAACACCTGATCTTTCTGAAAGCATTAGAATTGTCCACAGAGTTTCCCATTGATTGGTGCGTTCTGACACCACTGATTTTACTTATTTTTGATAAATTTTGAGATAAATGGCCTCATTTAATCTCTCAGGTGTGGTGCTGATCACCATTAAAATGTATCGCCTGTTATTGGCGACGGCTTAAGTCATATGTGACATTGCTGTAAAGTTAATTAGAAAATATGCAGACACTCTTCTGAACACTGTGTATGTATAATCTCATGTCAGTCCTCACAAAATCCTAGGAAGTAGGTACTGTTAGACCTGTGTCATTGGTGAAGAATCTGATGCACAGAGAGATTTATCTAAAACTATCTCAGCCTAAATAACTCAGGGGAGGGGGTGATGCAGCTGGCTGGCTAACTTGGGAATCCACGCCTTTAATTACCCCAACATGGTTCCTTCCTACGGGCAAGGCAATCCCCAGACAGCCTGCTGGTTTTCACTATCCATCGGTCTGTCACCACACCAACCACTGCCTTTCCCTGAAAAGCTACAAATGCCTACTTTTTTAAACTAAAAATCTAAAACCAAAACAAACTCCAACTCATCAGAGGGAAAAAACTGTAAAAGCTTAGAGTTGGGTAGCCAAAGTGCTCTTGTTGTCTCTTCATGTTTAAAGCCTGTCTCTCATATTCGTAACATCATTCAGGCTCCTTTTCATGACATTTTCATGCAATTCAATATGTATCTACTTATCATGATATCTAGGAAAGCCATGGCTTTCTCAACTTTAAATTCCAGATTCCTTACACAAAGCAAACAGCCCTTCCCTGCCATCAAACAAAAGCAATAAGAGTTGTATCAACCACTTAGACAAAATTGAAAAACCTAAGAAAATTGTTTTGCTTCACATTCAAGTCCCAAATCATAGCTTCTTGTTTGAGATATAATAAGCTTACTGTGTAGGAAGAAAGAAATTTAGTATTTCTGCTGAACTCAATCCATTGTACAAATATAATACGTTTCCATTACTCACAACATCTTGAAAGGATTCAGTTGAATTTGATGGCAAGAATGTCTTAAAACTAGGCAGGTAATAATTACTGTTATTTATGCTCAGTTGGCTTTTGTAAAGGTGTTTATTTTTTCTGAGTTGTCATTTAATACTCAGGCTGTCCCAGTCTTGACATTCATGACCATAATAAAACATGAGAAAGCGAATTTAGAAATGTACCATGAGAGGGAAACAAAACTAAGCCCTCTTCAAAACTCTACAAAAAGACTGTATTAGACTGGAGTTAGAAGAAAGACAAGATTCAACACCTAAGTTGCAGAAAATGTAACACTAAGTGGCATAGAATTGTAAAGAATGTTCTTTGTTCATCAGAGCCCATTTTGCTAAGGTAGAAGGCTCTGGCTAGAAAAAAAAGGAACTGAAAACACTTGAATAACATTAGCATCATTCCAAGTCAGCTTTAGTGTATGAAGCATTAGAATTGATTGTGCAGCTGAAACTTTTCTTGCAATTGACGACATTGTGTTCCATACTAAGGAAACAAATAACAGCTAAAATGATTTGAGTCACACTATTCTTGGTCCGGTTTCTTTGCACAATGCTCACGAATACTATAAAATGCATAGAGATGTCAATTACATGGAGGTGGGAGACCAGAAGTTTGAGGCGGGTGAGGGTCCTACTCCCTGAGATGATTGCAGTGCCTAACAGGAAGAAAAAAAGACTCCCCTTGTCTCCTGGCCAGGACTCAGTCCATGAAAAACCATGGACTCTTTGTTTACTATAGCCCCCCAGCCCCCCAACTTTGTTCTCCCTCTATAAGAGTGCTCTCCTTCCCTTGCTATGCAGGGACTTGCACGTGGCTCGCCATGGTTGCAGGCCCCCAAGTTGCAACTATCTGCTGATCCCAAGTAAACCCATCTTTGCTGGAGGAATATCTGGCAGTCTATTTTGTTTTGTTTTGGTTTTTGTTTCCTGGCAGTCTATTTCAGGTCAACAGTAGTCAACTTTGCAGTTCTGCTATGAAGACTATTTCAAACTCTTTAAAAGCAAGGATCTGTAAGGGCTCATGGCTTCACGATCACAACACATCCTTGAAATTTTTGTAATATTCTAGTGATTTAAGCCTAAGTAAACTGCGGATCCTGTAAAAGGAACAAGTTCATGGCTAGAAGAAACCACAGAAATCATTTAATTCAACCTTTCATTTTACAAAGGAGAAAAAGATAAACTGGAACTGTGACTGTTAAGATGATGTGGTTGTCCTGAAGCCAGGGAGAAGGCAGCAGCCGAGCCGTATGTGGAGCCTGGGGCCTCTGACTCTCAGAATAAAGACCAGGATCTTTAACCTGGCCTCACGAGCTCAGCCCTCATTGCCTCTCATCAAAGGCTCCCCTCACTTCACTCTGGCTCTCCTACTATTTTATGTTTATTCAATTAATATCCATCATTCTCCCCACCTTCCCCTCCACCATGAGGACTGTAAGGGCATGGCCTGCGAGTATTTCTCATCTCCATTCTACCCGTGGCATAGTGCCTGGTACACAGAACATACTCAACTGTATTGTTGAATGAATGAATACTGTAGATGGGTATATTATTTTCATTGGGGCAGGTTTCGTGAGGCTGGGGTTTATAGATGAAGCTGTAGTTACTATGAGGATGCAGAAAGAACTCTTTACTGATTTTTGCTTAGAGAACAAACTTTGTCTATTTCTTGGTTCAACCCAGAGTCCCTGCTGACTGCCACTTTGGACCCTGTGACATCTGGTTTCATCACAAATTGGATCTTCCTCCCGTGCTTTGGCAAGGACGCAAATAACTCTAAGCAATGTAGGCACAGAAGGGCCAATACAATAGACTAGAAAGCTGGAAAAGGCACGTCAACACTCCTAGTCAAACAGTCTATTTTACAGAAGAGGAAGTAAGCCTTGCTTGGTCACTCTGGCGGGGTTGGGGTATAGGGAGGGGCATGAAAAATAATTTTCCCTTTACCCTTTTAGGCTCTTGACTGAGACTTCCCTGTAATAAAAGGCAGATTAAGAGGAGAAAAACAGAAGTTAAATAACATGTGTACGTCCTATGTACGTGGAAGGTACCCAGGAAAACTGAGTAACTCCCTGAAATGACCTAAGCCACCTCCTTAAATGCCATCTTCAGCTAAAGATAGAAGATGTTGATGGGAAGAGGAATGGCCAGTTATGGGGAGGTTACCAGGAAAGGCAGAGTAAACAAGCGTACGTTGTTATGCAGATCTAAGTCTCTGTCTTCTCCATTGATAAGATTTACTGGAGATTATGTCATCTTCTTCTTCCTGGTACAGAGAGGGAGACACACTACAAATGGAGATTTCCCTTATAAATGTAAATGTCTCTTACTTTATTTGGTTTTCAGAGCTTTTCCTATGTCTGCCAGTTCTTAAAAATAACCAGCTCAAAATTATCCTTATGCCAAAGAGACATATTTTGGGGTGGCATATTCTGTTCCCCTTCAACTCAATGCATTAAAATATTCAGAAAACTGGAGTGGGAAGGGAGGTCTACTGTTATTCCAATATTTGGTTATCAGAAAGCTATAAACATGAGGGCATTCCCATATTCTTTGGACTCATCTTGTCCTGCCTCAGTCTGAGGGATGTAGGTTTGATAAAGTACAGCTATTTACCCAGTTTTTACCATCTTCCATTCCGAGGATTGTGAGGGAAACTGGTTGTCTATGTACGTGGCAGTGTTAGGGGCTTTCTTTAGGGAATCCTGTGAGACTTGGATAGCTCCACCATCTCATCTTGTCCTGGGACCTTGCCATGCCCTTTGCTCATGACAGTTGCTGAAACTCTGACAGATTGAATCACCCATGATTACTCCACTTGCCAAAGAGCTTCTGATAGTTCATATATTATTGTTTCTTCCTTCTTTCATTGGACATTGTGGATATTTGCAAATTTTATTTTTAGAAGCTTTGATATAGCATTTTAAATGTCTGCATACTATTCTATTGCAAAAATGGTTCTTAACCAATCATCTATTTTTGGTCATTTAGGTTGTTTTCAATTTATCACTATTATATATTGCGAGATGAGTTTCTCGTATTTTTTCTTTAAGATAAATGCCCAGAAATCAAATTATCAGTCACGGGGTAGTGTTAAAAAAACAACAACAAAAAAACAAAGAAAGAACAGGTATGAAAGTGGAGTCACTTGCTCCCAGGACAACAAACTTAAGACTGAACTGTAGTTTCAACGCCTCTCAGGAGTCGAATTTTAAACCAATCAGTCTGGAATGTCCGGATCAACAATAGTGAAGTAATCTGCTTGATGAGACCCCTGCTGCCCCTCCCCCAAATAAAGGCGACCTTGACTGAAACAATCTCTTTTTTCCTTTGCTAACTCTCTTATCCCATCCAGCTTCTGTATGGATGGGATAAGAAAGTTAGTAGCAAAAGAGAAATATGAACAGGTGTTCCTTGGCGCACCTCTCTCTTTACTAGATGAGATGCTGCCCAATTCATGAGTCATACAATAGAACCAACTAGATCCTCAAATTTATTCAGTTGAATTTTGTTTTTTAACAGCAGGAAAAATTCAAAGTACTTGGTACATGATCTCAAACTGGAAAAATCTTGCTTAGTTAAGAAAGTCACACTAGTCTATAAGTTCCCTGTTAGCAGAGACTTTATCTTTTCAGATGATTGTTTCATAACACCTATTATAGTTTCTTAACACTTAAAACAGCCTTGCATATAGGTAATCAGTAAATATTTTTTACTGGTGTATGGCTCTACTTAGAGTTGTATTAAGGTATTCCCAATGACCCTGGAGCCAAGCTACCAACAGAAAATCAACTTCTTTGAGTACTAATTTGTTATCAATAACACAGAAGAAAATAAATCTGCTATTCACATTTTTTGTTTGTCTTCTATACTTAGAGCAAAAGTAAGTAGACTCTGGGTATATCTTCAAATAGAATCTTTGGTTTTGTAACTTTTTAAAGAAACTGGTTGATTCTGAACTTCTGTAGGTGATGGTGGTGATGGTAGTAAAGGTAGGTGTGTGTGGTGGTGTGGGCGAGATGAGGATAAGGGCAGAGATTCACTCTCCCCCTTCACCAGTTTAAATATTTAACTACCTTGGCTCTTGGGTATTGTTTTGTGATTTCTTCAATTACAACCTAATTAAAATGACATAGCTGCAAGTTTGCAATTTAAACTTTGACCTAACTCTACACTCACAGCAAATCTCAGTGTCCTTTTTAAAAGGTGTACTTGTTTTCCTCAAATTGCCTATAGAATTGTGAATTGGAATACTTAAAATCTTTTTGAGTTGCCAGCTTTTCTTAAGACATCACCATTCTTAACACTAGATGGCATGGTAGAGTTATTATACCATTCTTGGAAAGTGAAGTCCTCTCCAAATCAGGAATTTTCAGGTTTGAGAAACCTGAGGTGGCGGGCTATAGCTTGGATACAGGAACAAGTGTGAATTATCTCTAGGCTCTTAAATGCTTTTAACTGACTGTGTATTATGCCTGTTTTTCAACTTTATTATAAAAGTAATAATGCTTATTTTAAAACATAAGTAATATAGAAAGGATTAAAAGTGGAAATCACTATCTCATTACTCAGATATATCCACTGTTAACTTTTTGGTAAATCTTGAGATCTTTAAATGCAGACGTAAGCATTTCTAGAGGATAGATATGATATATGAAAAATGCTATTTTATAATATGCATTTTACAGAATAAACCACAGGCATCTTTTGTGTCACTAAATATACATCAACATAAAGAAAAGATATGGTTACAGAGGTTTCCATAGAGTAGATTTACCATATTTATTTAGTTAACCAATCTATTGTAACTTTAGGTTGTTTATAGCATTTTTACTGGTGTAAACAATGCTGAAATTAGGATCTTTAGTCTCAAAAAAAATTTTTTTTTTTTACATTTTTCCTATTCTCAGATTTAATGTCTAGGTGAAATGATATATGTCTTTAAAATTTTGACATACATATTATTGAACCAATCCATTTCCATTACTACCAAGAGTGCTTCAGGCTCATTTTCCCAACATTTATGCCAACAGTGGGTTTTCTTATTCTTTTAAGTGTTTTTCAGCATAAGAGGTGCAAAATTATACCCCATTGTTTTACTTTGCAGACTGAAAAAAATTACTAGTGAGAGTATACATCTTTTTTTCATTTTTGACATTTATCTTTCTTCCTTTTGAATCACATACTTCTATGATCAGCTGATGACTCCTTTGGGAACTTGTCTTTTTGAATAGTTTTATTTTCTTTAAGACAATTGTTTTAAAGTTTTTATTTAGTACCGGAGTATAGTTGATTAACAATGTTGCATTAGTTTCAAGGTTACAGCAAAGTGATTCAGTTATACATATGCATGTATCTATTCTTTTTCAAATTCTTTTCCCATTTTGGTTATCACAGAGAATTGAGCAGAATTCCCTGTGTTATACAGTATGTCCTTGTCTGTTATCTATTTTAAGTATAGCAGTGTGTACATGTCAATTCCAAACTCCCAATCTATCCCTCCTCCCCACCCTTCCCCTTGGTAACCATAAGTTCATTCTCTAAGTCAGTGATTCTGTTTATGTTTTGTAAATAAGTACATTTGTATCATTTTTTAAAATTCCACATATAAGCAATATCATATGATATTTGTCTTTCTCTGTCTGACTTCACTTAGTATGATAATCTCCAGGTCCATCCATGTTACTGCAAATGGCATTATTTCATTCTTTTTAATGGCTGAGTAATATTCCATTGTACATATGTACCACATCTTCTTTATTCATTTGTCAATGGACATTTAGGTTGCTTCCATGCCTTGGCTATTGTAAACAGCAGTGTAAAGAACACTGGTGTGTGTGTATCCTTTCAAACCATGTTTTTCTCTGGATATATGCCCAGGAATGGGATTGCTGGATCATATGGTAGCTCTATTTTTAGATTCTTAAGGCACCTCCATACTGTTCTCGATAGTGGCTGTACCAATTTACATTCCCACCAACAGTGCAAGAGGGTTCCCTTTTCTCCATACCCTCTCCAGAATTTGTTTGTAGACTTTCTGGTGATGGCCATTCTAACTGGTGTAAGGTGATATCTCATTGTAGTTTTGATTTGCATTTCTCTAATAATTAGTGATGTTGAGCATCTTTTCATGTGCCTGTTGGCCATGTGTATGTCTTCTTTGGAGAAATGTCTATTTAGGTCTTCCACCCATCTTTTGGTTGGGTTGGTTTTTTGTTATTGAGCTGCATGACCTGTTTGTATATTTTGGAGATTAATCCCTTGTTGGACAGTTCATTTGCAAATATTTTCTCCCATTCCATAGGTTGTCTTTTCATTTTGTTTACAGTTTTTCTTTGCTGTGCAAAAGCTTTTAAGTCCCATTTGTTTATTTTTGTTTTTATTTCCATTGCTATGGGAAATGGATCAAAAAAGATATTGCTGCAATTTATGTCAAAGAGTGTTCTGCCTATGTTTTCCTCTAAGAGTTTTATGGTGTCCAGTTAAGACAATTGTTTTAGAGCAAAACTGAGAGGGAGTTATTGAGATTTCCTATCCATTCCCTACTCCCATGTGTGTACTCTCCCCCATTATCAGTAACCCATGTAGAGCTGTACGTTTGTTACAACTGATGAACCAACAGATATCTGTTGCAGTTTTTTTACACTATCAATGAAATATCAGAAAGATAAAGTTAAAGAAAAATCCTGTTTAAAATTGAATCCAAAAAAACAAAAAAATCTAGGAATAAACTTAACCAAGGAGGTGAAAGACCTATACTCTGAAAACTATAAAACATTGATGAGGAAATTTAAGGTGATTCAAAGAAATGGAAAGGTATCCCATGTTCTTGGATTGGAAGAATTAATATTGTTTAGACTGACAACTTAACCAACTCAAATGAAGTTTTTAAAACTTGAACAGAATTGGCCTAACATTTAAATTTAGTCAAGGAGGAAGTTGTTGTAAATTAAGATGGTTATCACTGGAAAGATACTGTAGGTTAAGGATATTATATTATGGAAGCAAAGGTAATTAGAAAAGCAAAGCACAGATCATAAGTAGTACCTACTGGAAAATTTTGCTTCTAACTTTATGGGTTCAGCTGGAAATAGGAGAAAACACATTTAAGGACTATAGGACTATAGTAAGCGAACATAGTCTAGCTTTATACCTACATATTCTAATTAAAGATTTGTGCTGTTGGTGGTATTAGGGGTTTCTGATGTAGTATTGTGTGCATATTTATGTTGTTGTTTTTAGCCCATATATTTCACATTTACTAATTTAAAAAATGTTCCTAGCTAATATGAATATTAGAGTCTGGAGGGGAAACATAAAAAAAATAATAATCACATCTCTATCCTTTTGAAGGACAGAAATATGGGCCTATGAGAGTCTATAGCAGAGGATCCTGACATAGATGGGGATCAGAAAATGTAGAGTTCTGAAGAATGGGTAGGAGTTATACAGATGACCAGGCAGTATAGAGCTTTCCATGTAAAGGATCAGCCCATTGAAAAAGAACTTGTCCCAGTGAAGGATCCTAGCATATGCAAGGGTCAGAAATGAGGCTAATGTGGCTCGAACAAAGTAACTGTGTAAAATGAAGGTGGTGAGGTAGAGGGGGCCTAGACTAGATACGCAGGACCACATTAAAAATGCTGTTCTTAATTCCAGGAGCAATAGGAAATCACTGGGAGTTTTCAATTTCAGGATGACATGGTAAGAGTTGCTTTTTGTAAAGTTCACCGTGACTGCAGTGTCAGGGGTGTATCAAAAAGGGGCTAGAGTAGATGAAGGGGACCGATGTGCAGATTCCTGCAGTGGTTCAGGAGATTGATTATGGTAGCATGAACTAGGGTGGTGGCTTTGAAGAGCCTGAAAGGGAATGGCTTTAAGAGATGTTGAGGAAGTGAGATTAACAGAACAGAGGGATAGATTGAAAGTGGATTTGAGGCAGAAGCATATGTCAAACATGACTCTTAAGCTAATGGCTTTAGCAGCAGAATGGATAGTGGTGGATACTGGAAGAAAGGGTATACGGGAAGACATACGGATTTGAAGCAGAAGAACATAAGTCAAGAACAAATTGCAAATGAGAAGTCTTTCAGACATAAAAGTGGAAATATCAGCTTAACAATTAGATATCTGGTCTGGAGCTCAAAGGAGAGATCTAGGTAAGAGACACATTTTAAAACTGTTGGCATATGTGTATGAACTGAAGTCATGGGCGTGGTAGAGATTATATAAGGAGAAAAATATTGGGGAAAAATGAAAAAGGCCTAAGGCTCAGCCTCAAGGAAATCCAACATTTATTGCCTAGACAGAGAACATAATCTTGGAAAAGAACCTGAAGACAGCCAGAGAGGTGGGAGGACATCTAGGAGAGTGTGGTGTCCCAGCACCACGGGTAACCACATTCTACTTGCTGTGATTCCAGTACCATGGCCATGGCTATTGGGCAAGGGGTAGGCTTTTGACCTAAAGACAACTGGCCTGCAGACTAACCAGAAGCCTATTACGTTTTCTGACACAAATACCCTTCCCTCTATTGGATGGTGGGTTAATGAACAAAATGGATTCTCTACACTGGAGATACCAGATGCCAGATGCACATAAAGAAGTGAGTGTTTGGAAGGAAGGGCAGAAGACAGTGACTTAGAAAGAAGCAGAGGCAGAGGGTAGTTTCACATCACAGCAGAGAAGGAAGCAAGGAGCTCCTGTTGCCCAGGGGGAGGAGACAACCCAGTGTCTAGAGTTATGTTGGATTCTAAACCAGCTTCCAATTTCTGAATATTTCCTTCTATGTGAAGCCAATCTGTGTGACTATAAATTTTTGTAAGTTCACGGCATGTGATCAGTCTCATCATCCTTATTTCCACATGTATCTTATATATAAAAAAAAGTACTACAGCTTAAGTCTGTTCCTTGCAACTTAAACTGCCCATGCTCTCCCTTTCTGCAGGACCTTATTATTATCTCATTCTTGTTTTCACATGAATTTCATCCCTTCAGCCTCTACCAGCCTCACTCTGATTATGTCCATATGTATCCTGTGGATTCTTTTATGTACAAACTGCAGCAAAACTCATAAACCATGACCCACTAGTCCAGATTTGGAGTAGTTTGGCATTTAAAGAAACATGGTCTCAACAGGAATTTTCATCTTGTCTCTTTAATGGAGCACAAGCAATTTGTCTACACCCACTCTTATCAAAAGCTCCTTTTCTAACACCCCGACACTCCACAGAGGGTCTCACTCTCCTACCTTAACCAACAGTAGCAGCACCAAGAGATAAGCAGAGAGTGAACTTTAGCTAGGGTAAGTGAATGTCCATAGCTTTGCATCTGTTCCCTCCTCATAATCATTAATAGTGCCCCTTACCACTGTCAAAAGTACTTCCATTTAAACAGAATCAAACTGATCAAGCTTGGGCCCCTCAGAGACCATGACTTTCATCTCATTCATTTGTCCCGTTCTGGAATAATTGGGTCAATAATGGGCTTTCAATTGATCAGTTCATAACAATATCGTGACACAAGCCTGTTAACCTGGTTATGAAGCATCAATTCAAGAAATTGATGTCATAATTAGAAAGTATGTCACCAGTAACAAAATGCACTTTTTCTTTTTTCCTTTGAGTCTTTAAAAACCCAAATGAATTGGGTATAAATACTTCTCCTTTAAAAAGTATTAGAAACCTTCTCAAGTGCTTAGCGTAACAGGGTCTACTTACCAAGATTTAGCCTCCTTAAAATAGTTCTGACCTAAAGTCATCCATTTAGTTTTCTTGTGTATTTTTCAAAATATTCTTTTATATCAAAAGTGAAAGTGAAAAAAAGGCTCATATTGGTAGGTCTCTTAAATGCTATGTACATTGTTTAAAAAAATATTCTTATCTCCCTTTCTTGAGGTGCATTAACTCATTAACCATTTGACACGGTCTTCTAGATGTGGATTCCCATTCCTTATAGCAATTGATGCCTTCTGTTTTCTTTGTAATAAAAGTTAGGAGTACTGGACTCTAATCTCAAACCTCTTGAGTTTGAGTCCCACCACTGCCACTAATAATTCTGTGACTTTGGAAGCTTATTCAATATCTTTAAGCCTTAGATTTTTTTCCTCTGTAAAATGGAGAAAATAATAGTTCTTATCCTGTATGATTCTCGTGTGAATTCAACAATAACTTGCATGTAAAGCACACTCCCTTGTGTAACAACTAAATAAATCTCAGGAATTCTTGTTACTGTGATTGTAGAACAGGAACAGATTATCAAATGTGAGAATCTGTAACATCCCAAGCACTTCTGATGATGATTCTTTCATCATTTAATGTAAAGCCAATCAGATTTTTTAAATCTAAGGTGCCTATAGTGGGGAAAAAATAGCAAAATGTCTTATCCCACTGATGGCATAAAACTCAGACTCAAAGTCTGTCTGAAAGTAAAATTTTGCATCCAGGTTAAAACAATGAGTCCTTTTAGACAGACAGCTTTCTGGACGTGTGCCGTCTGTGGAGTTGGCCCATTATAGGCAGATGGTTTTATTGTCAGATTGCAGTGATTAAGTAATAAGGGAAGTCTTATTGTAAAATATCAGTCTTAACTTTGCAGTTAGTCAGTCCTTAGAGACTGTAGTTGTCATAAAACATCTGAATGGAAAAGTTGTATCAGAGGAAAACATGAGCAACTTTTTCATAAAAGTTGACTCCATCCTCTGTCTGCCTCCCTAAATTGCTTTGTTATAGAGCAATGGCTCAAAGGGACTTGGCATCAGCTGCTGTCATTTTTTGTTTCTTCACTAGTAGAAGAAAAAAAGAAAATGCAAAGAAGGCAAGCCTATGGCCATGGAAAACCCATTAAAAAATAGCTGAAGTTTAGCATAACAATCATTTTTCTTCTGAAACCCTTTGTAGTAACTTATTTACTCTCTTTCAATTAAAAACACTTCCCTACATTATACGTCCAAACCATTTAAAACGAGTGGTTGACTTCAAAGGAATATTTAGAGCTTTATTTTGTCCACACACTTTTTCTCTCTGATAATGACATAATTGACATACTTCTTATCACAGATGATGCCATTTGGAAGGCCTCCACAGTGAATATAGAGTGGCCTGTACAGTTTGCATGTGATTGATTTCTATAAATGGTACCACTTAATTACACTCTTCTTTCGCACAGGCTTTTGCTGGAGAACTTTTCTGTATAACAGGTTATCTGTTTCTCAGCTACAGCTGGCTGGGAATTTGGGAAAGGGCATGGTTAGCGAGGAGGAAGGAATGGACCCCTCATGCTTAGGAATATGGAGACTAACGCTTTTACTCCTGCCTCTTGGCCGTATTCTTGACCTAGGGACCTCTATCCAGTCTCTCCTCATATAGCTCTCATTTTGTGTGCTGTGGAAGGGAAGGGTAGGTAGCTTCATGTGAAAAAACCAAAGTCATGCTGGCATTGATGAAAGTGGGGGCCGACTCACACGTCAGTATGTTCACCAGAAGTCTCCATGATGAAGAATGTGAGCTTTGGAGTCAGATCTGAATTTAAAGCCCAAATTACCTTACAAACTAGATGTATGACGTTGGACAAACCATATAACCCAAGGTCATGAAACTAGTAAGGTTTGGAATTAAGATTAAATCCCACATTGAATTATAGCGTTTATGAGATTGAAGAATTCATTAAATACATGCATCTGCCTACCATAGGCAGATCAGACACCACAGATAATTTAAAGGGTGTCTGAAAGGCACACAGAAAAAATCATGGAGCCTAAATGTTCTATTAGTTTCATTACTTATAAAATTAAGATATCTAAATATCTTAGTGATAACTGCATTTTGTGTGTGATGTGTGTCTATTTCTCTGTATGTATTGTAGCTTGTTAAAGACTTTTCTCCTTTCCGTTAGTTCTCATTTACTCTTTGACCCACTATAATTTGGCTTCTTTATTAAATTGAGATAATTGTTGAATTACAATATTGTATTAGTTTCAGGTGTACAGCAAAGTGATTCAGTATTTTATATATGTATAAATGTACTTTTTCAGATTATTTTTCCATTACAGGTTATTACAAGATATTGAATATAGTTTCCTGTGCTTATAGTAAATCCTTGTTGCCTTTCTATTTTAAACATATTAGTTTGAATCTATAATCCCATACTCCTAATTTATCAGTCCCCACCCTCCCTTTCCCTTTTGGTAACCATAAGTTTTTTTTCCTATGTCTGTGAGTCTGTTTCTGTTTTGTATATAGATTCATTGTATTTTTCTTTTTTAGATTTCACATATAAGTGATACCATATAATATTTGTCTTTCTCTCTTTGACTTTCTTCATTTAGTATGATATTCTCTAGGTTTATCCATGTTGCTGCAAATGACAATATTTCATTCTTTTTTATAGCTGAGTAATTATTCCATATATATGTATTTGTATATACATACACATCTTCTTAAACCAACCGTCTGTTAATGGGCCCTTGGGTCGTTGGGTTTTTATTACAGAGTATCATGTCATCTGCAAATCATGACAGTTTTACACTTGCCTTCCAATTTGGATAACTTTTATTTCTTTTTCTTGTCTGACTTCTGTGAGTAGGACTTCCAGTACTATGTTGAATAGAAGTGGTGAGAGTGGGCATCCTTGTCTTCTTCCTGAATTTAGCGGGAAGGTTTTCAGCTTTCTACCATTGAGTATTATGTTGGCTGTGGGTTTACCATAATGGCTTTTATTATGTTGAGAAATGTTCCCTCTACACCCAGTTTGATGAGAGTTTTTATCAGAATGAATGTTGAATTTTATCACGTGCTTTTTCTGCATCCATTGAGATGATGATGTGATTTTTGTCTTTCCTTTCTTTAATGTGGTGTATCACATTGACTGATTTGTCCATGTTAAAACATGCTTGAGACCCTGGGACGAATGCAACTTGATCGTGGTGTACGATCCTTTTTATATATTGTTGGATTCACTTTGCTAATGTTTTGTTGAGGATTTTTGCATCTATATTCATCAAAGATATTGGCCTGTAATTTTCTTTCTGGTAGTGTCTTTGGTTTTGGTGTCCAGGTGATGGTGGCTTCATCAAATGACTTTGGGAGTGTTCCCTCCTCCTCAAAGTTTTGAAATGGTTTGAGAATGATAGGTATACATTTTTCTTTGTATATTTGGTAGAATTCCCCTGTGAAGCCATCCAGTCTTGGCCTTTTGTTGCTTGGAGGTTTTTTTTTTTTTTTTTAATTACAGACTTGTCCATTTCTTCTAGGTTGTCCAATTTGTTGGCATATAACTGGTCATAGTATTCCGTTATTTTTTATATTTCTGTGGTATCAGTAATTATTTCTCTTCTATAATTTCTTATTTTATTTATTTGAGTCCTCTCTCTTTTCTTCTTGGTGACCCTGGCTAGGGGCTTGTTGATTTTGTTTATCTTTCAAAAAAACCAGATCTTTGTTTTATTGATCTTTTCTATTGTCTTTTAATCTCTATTTTATTCATTTCCTCTCTGATCTTTATTATTTCCTTTCTTCCGCTGACTTTGGTTTTGTTTGTTCTTCTTTTCCTAATTCTTTTAGGTGGTAGGTTAGGTGGTTTATTTGGGATTTTTCTTGTTTCTTGAGGAAGACCTGTTTCACTATGAACTTCTCTCTTAGAACTGCTTTTGCTGCATCTCATAGATTTTGTTAAGCTGAGTTTTCATTGTCATTTGTCTCAAGGTATTTTCTGGTCCTCTTCGGTTTTATCAGTGATCAATTGGTTTTTTAGTAGCATATTGTTTAGTCTCCATGTGTTTGTTCTTTTCTCATTTTTCTTTCTATAGTTGATTTCTGGTTTCATATTGTGGTTGGAAGAAAATGCTTGATATAAATTTGTTGAGGCTTGTTTTGTGACTTAGTGTGTGTTCTATCCTAGAGAATGTTCTATGCAAGCTTGAAAAGAATGTGTATTCTGGGGGTGTTTTTGGATGTAGTGTCCTGTAGATATCATTTAAGTCCAACTGGTCTATTGTGTCATTTAGGACCTCTGTTGCCTTATTGATTTTATTTCTAAAGATCTGTCTGTTGATGTCAGTGGGATGTTAAAGTCTCCTACTCTTACTGTATTCCTGTCAGTTTTTCCGTTTATGTCTGTTAGTATTTGTTTTATATATTAAGTGCTGCTATATTGGTGCATATATGTTAACAAATGTAATAACCTCTCATTGTATTGATCCCTTTATTATTATATAATGTCCTTTTTTGTCTTTCTTTATGGACTTTGTTTTAAAGTCTACTAGTTTGATATGATTATTGCTACCCCTGCTTTCTTGTTGTTTACATTTGCATGAAGTATATTTTTCCATCTGCTCACTTTCAATCTGTGGGTGTCTTTCAACCTGAAGTGAGTCTCTTATAGGAAACATAGTGTAGGTTCTTGCTTTATTTTTTTATCCAATCTACCACTCTATCCATTTTGATTGGAGCATTTAGTCCATTGACATTTAAAGTAATCATTGATAGTTATGTACTTATTGCCATTTTATTCCTTGTTTTCCAGTTGTTTTTGTGGTTCTTTGTTCCATTCTTCTTCTTTTTGTTTTTCCTTTTGTGGTTTGATGATTTTCTTTTGTAGTATGCTTGAGTTCCTTTCTTTTTGGTTTTTGTGAACTATTGTATGTTTTTGATTTGTGGTTTCCCTGGTTTTCAAGTATGTTGACCCATAACTGTATCTACTTACTTTAGACTGATAGTCATAATAGTTCAAGCACATTCTAAAAATCTACATTTTTAACTCTCCTCTCCCACTTTTGTAATTTTGATGTCCTATTTTACATCTGTATGTTTATTATTTTGATTTTAATTGTAGTTACAATTACTTTTACAAAATTTTTGGATGGTTTTTTAATCTATGTCCTGGCTTATCTAAGTGATCTTTAGTCCTGACTATATATTTGCCTTTCCTATTATGATTTTTCCCTTTCCTGTAGATTTTTGTTTCTTTTCTATTTAGATAAGACCCTTCAATTTTTATTTTAGGGTAGGTTTAGTATTGTTGAATTCTTTTAGCTTTTGCTTGTCTGAGGAATTCTTCATCTGTTCTTCTATTCTAAATGATAATCTTGCTGGGTAGAATATCCTAGGTTGCACGTTTTTCCCTTTCAGGACTTGGTCTGCACAGTTTCTGCAGAGAAATTGTCTAATAGCTTTATGTGGGTTTCCTTGTAATTGACTCTTTGTTTTTCTCTTGCTGCCTTTAGAATTTTCTCTTTAACTATTGCTATTTTAATTATGATATATATTGGTGTGGGTCTAATTGGGTTCATCTTGTTTGGGATACTCTGTGCTTCCTGCACCTGAATATCTGTTTCCATCTTTAGGTGTGGAAATTTTTCAGCCATAATTTCTTAAATACATTTTTTTAAGTTAAGTATTTTTTTAAATTAATTAACGAATTTATTTATTTATTGGCTGTGTTGGGTCTTCGTTGCTGTGCGGGCTTTCTCTAGTTGTGGAGAGTGGGGGCTACTCTTCGTTGCAGTGCATGGGCATCTCATTGTGGTGGGTTCTCTTGTTATAGAGCACAGGCTCTAGGTGCACGGGCTTCAGTAGTTGTGGCATGCAAGCTCAGTAGTTGTGGTGCACAGGCTTAGTTGCTCTGCGGCATGTGGGATCTTCCCAGACCAGGGCTCAAACCTGTGTCCCCTGCATTGGCAGGTGGATTCTTAACCACTGCACCCCCAGGGGAGTCCCTTAAATACATTTTTGATTCCCTTCTCTCTCTCCTTCTTCCTCTGGTGCCCCTATTATGTGTAACTTGGCATGCTTTGTATTACCCCATAGATCTTGTATTTATTTAAATTTAATTTTATTTCTCTGTTTTTATACAGGAGATCTTATTAATTACCTAGTTTATACATATTAGTGTGTATATGTCAATCCTAATCTCCCTATTTATCCCACCACTACCACCACCACCACCACCACCACCACCACCACCCCCCCAACCTGCTTTCCCTCCTTGGTGTCCATACATTGTTCTCTACATCTGTGTCTCTATTTTTGCCTTGCAAACCAGTTCATCTGTACCATTTTTCTAGATTCCACATATATGTGTTAATATACAATATTTGTTTTTCTCTTTCTGACTCAATTCACTCTGTATGACAGTCTCTAAGTCTATCCACATCTCTACAAATGACCCAATTTCGTTCCTTTTTATGACTGAGTAATATTCCATTGTATATATGTGCCACATCTTCTTTATCCATTCATCTGTTGATGGACACTTAGGTTGCTTCCATGTCCTGGCTGTTGTAAATAGAGCTGCAGTGAACATTGTGGTACATGACTCTTTTTGAATTATGGTTTTCTCCGTGTATATGTGCAGTAGTGGGATTGCTGGGTCATATGGTAATTCTATTTTAATTTTTTTTCCCTAGTGATAAACAAATCTCTATCCTACTAAGTACAATGGCACTGAAACTGAGGGCACCAAAGGGAGGGCTCAAAGGAAGCTATGTACAAATAACAGTGATTGGATATTAAGTAAACTGTTATAAAGTTTTAGAAATCATTTTCCTATACAAACAACATTTTAGAATGGTTGTGTCATCTTGTGCCATATTTAAAGGAAAACTGCAGTTAGCATAAATTAAAGTAGCTAATATGGTTCCTTACCATATCAGCAAATTTTTATCTCCATATAGATAATTACTAGTGTGTCATTCCATAAACCTATATAAAGACCCACCCAACCAGAAGAGAAACCACAGTTTTCCTTTAATGTAAGCCTGTTTTTGTGTTAAGAGTAAAATCCTTACTGATACTGGTCAGTTTAAAAATGTCTCCTGAAAACTTCTAATTTGTGGATTTATGGGGTGGCATTAACCATCATCTGGTTTCTATTCTCTGGCAGAGTTTTGAACTTGAATTGTGATAGTAGCATTCAACATTATCAGGGGTAGTGGGTAGGGAAGGTCCAAAGCTCTGCCAGTCCCGAATCCATACAGTTGTCATTCCAAAGAAGAGGGTATTAAATCATTTATTGATTACATATGATAATGGATGATACACAAGCTTCATTCCCACCTATAACTTTATCTGGTACCATAATTCAATTTAGATATATTGCATAGGATATGTGCCAACAATCATATTAATAACCAAAAAACTCCATGACTTTGCTTGGGTGACCCTTTTCACAGTGAACTCCGGGTCACAACACAGTAACTGTCAGTTCAGCTACACCGAAGTTTCTGAAGACAATAGCTTCTCCACCAAAGCAGGGTGTAAGTAAATTTTGAATGGCATCTGGCATCACCCTGAAGGAATTCTAACTTCACACTGTTGGGATAGTTTACCAAAATGGCTTCAGAGTAGACTAACTTTACACAGCACATTTAATAAAAAGAGACATTTATTCAGCGTCATGATCAGACTATTACACTTAGCAGTCAACAGCATGGGTACAAAAAAAAAAAAATCTACATTAGAACCCTTTGTTGGAATGCTTTACACTTTCCACAAAACAGAAACTAAGGTAATCTGTTATACAATTAGTCACAAGTACAGTCGTTAAGTTTTTTTGCCCATACACATGAGTACTGTCTAAAACATGTCTTCTTTGTAGAAGCTAGGCCCTGCCACCACTGTGCTTGGCTGAGCTCACAAATCTGTTGTACCCTGTAGCTTCCCTGTCACTTCCCTGGCTCTCCTCTCCTGCTAAGCTTTGTTTCCTGGCAGTAATTACAACCTCCTGCCACTGCCATAGCTACTGCTGCTGCTGGAACCGCCATAGCCACCTTGCTTTCGTGGTTTGGCAAAGTATTGGCTTCCACCACCATAGGGGCCAGAACTTCTGCCTCCAAAGTTTCCTCCTTTTATGGGTTCAAAATTTGAAAATTGATTGTTGTAGTTGCCAAAATCATTGTAGCTTCCACCACCTCCAAAATTGCTCCCATCATTACCAAATCCATTATAGCCATCCCCACTGCCACCATAGCCACCACCACCACAGCTGCCACCAAAGCCACCTCAACCACTGAAGTTTCCTCCACCACCAAAGTTGTCATTCCCACCAAAACCACCTCCACGACGACCACCAAAGCTTCCAGAACCACTTTGACCTCTTTGGCTGGATGAAGCACTAGCCATCTCTTGCTGAAATAGGGCTTTCCTTACTTCACAGTTGTGGCCATTCACAGTGTGGTATTTCTGAATGACAGTCTTGTCTATGGAGTCATGGTCATCAAAGGTTACGAAAGCAAAGCCTCTTTTTTTGCCACTGCCTTGGTCGATCATAATTTCAGTCACTTCAATTTTCCCATACTGTTCAAAATAATCTCTTAGGTGATGTTCTTCAGTGTCTTCTTTAATGCCACCAACAAAAATCTTTTTCACAGTTAAGTGGGCACCAGGTCTTTGAGAATCTTCTCTTGAGATGGCCTTCTTTGGTTCCCCAACTCTTCCATCCACCTCGTGTGGCCTTTCCTTCATGGCCACACCCACCTCCTCCACAGTAGCATACATGACAACCCGGAAGCCTCTGGAGCGCCTGGTGCTTGGATCCCTCATTACCACACAGTCTGTGCGTGCTCCCCACTGCTCACAATGGCTCCTCAGGCTCCCATCGGTTGTTTCAAAGCTCAAACCTCCGATGAAGAGCTTCCGCAGCTGTTTGGGCTCTTTGGGAGACTCTGACTTAGACATGACGACAGTGGAGGAGGGAGACGTCAACGATGCTTACTCGGTGGTGTCTATGGGCAGAAAGCTATTTGAATTTTTTTGTTTGTTTGTTACTTTTTTGCGGCACGTGGGCCTCTCACTGTTGTGGCCTCTCCCGTTGCAGAGCACAGGCTCCGGACACGCAGGGTCAGCGGCCATGGCTCACGGGCCTAGTTGCTCCACAGCATGTGGGATCCTCCCAGACCGGGGCATGAACCCGTGTCCCCTGCATTGGCAGGCAGACTCTCAACCACTGCGCCACCAGGGAAGCCCAGCAATTTGAATTTTTTAAGGAACCTCCATACTGTTCTCCATAGTGGCTGTATCAATTTACATTCTCAGCAGTGCCAGAGGGTTCCCTTTCCTCCACACCCTCTCCAGCATTTGTTGTTTGTAAATTTTTTGATGATGCCCATTCTAACTGGTAAAAAGTGATACCTCATTGTAGTTTTGATTTGCATTTCTCTAATAATTAGTGATGTTGAGCAGTTTTTCATGTGCCTCTTCACCATCTGTATGTCTTCTCTGGAGAGATGTCTATTTAGGTCTTCTGCCTATTTTTGGGTTGGGTTGTTTGTTTTTTTAATATTGAGCTGCATGAGCTGTTAATATATTTTGGAGATTAATCCTTAGTCTGTTGAATCATTTGCAAATATTTTCTCCCATTCTGAGGGTTGTCTTTTTGTCATGTTTATGGTTTACTTTGCTGTGCAAAAGCTTTTAAGTTTCAATAGGTCACATTTGTTTATTTTTGTTTTTACTCCTATTACTCTAGGAGGTGAGTCAAAAAAGATCTTGCTGTGATTTCTGTCAAAGAGTGTTCTTTTTGTGTTTTCCTCTAAGAGTTTTATACTGTCTGGCCTTACATGTAGGTCTTTAATCCATTTTGAGTTTATTTTTGCATATGGTGTTCGGGAGTGTTCTAATTTCATACTTTTACATGTAGCTGTCCAGTTTTCCCAGCACCACTTATTGAAAAGACTGTCTTTTCTCCATTGTATATCCTTGCCTCCTTTGTCATAGATTAGTTGACCATAGGTGTGTGGGTTGATCTCGGGTTTTCTATCCTGTTCCATTGATCTGTATTTCTGTTTTTGTGCCAGTACTATATTGTCTTGATTACTGTAGCTTTGTAGTATAGTCTGAAGTCAGGGAGTCTGATTCCTCCAGCTCTGTTTTATTCCCTCAGGATTCTTTTGGCTATTCGGGGTCTTTTGTGTCTCCATACAAATTTTAAGATTATTTGTTCTAGTTCTGTAAAAAAATACCATTGGTAATTTGATGGGGATTGCATTGAATCTGTAGATTGCTTTGGGTAGTATAGGCATTTTCACAATATTGATTCTTCCAATCCAAGAACATAGTATATCTCTCCACCTGTTTGTGTCATCTTTGATTAATTTCATCAGTGTCTTATAGTTTTCTGAGTACAGGTCTTTTACCTCCTTAGGTAGATTTATTCCTAGGTGTTTTATTCTTTTTGTTGCAATGGTGAATGGGATTGTTTCCTTAATTTCTCTTTATGACCTTTCATTCTTAGTGTATAGGAATGCAAGAGATTTCTGTGCATCAATTTTGTACCCTGCAACTTTACCAAATTCATTGGTTAGCTCTAGTAGTTTTCTGATAGCATCTTTGGGATTATCTATGTATACTATCATGTCATCTGCAAACAGTGACAGTTTTACTCCTTTTCCAATTTGGATTCCTTTTATTTCATTTTCTTCTCTGAATGCCAGGGCTAGGACTTCCAAAACTATGTTGAATAATAGTGGTGAGAGTGGACATCCTTGTCTTGTTCCTGATCTTAGAGGAAATGCTTTCAGTTTTTCACCATTGAGAATGATGCTTGCTGTTGGTTTGTTGTATATGGCCTTTATTATGTTGAGATAGGTTCCCTCTATGCCCACTTTCTGGAGAGTTTTTATCATAAATGGGTGTTGAATTTTGTCAAAAGCTTTTTGTGCATCTATTGAGATGATCATATGGTTTTTATTCTTCAATTTGTTAATATGGTGTATCACGTTGATTGATTTGTGTATATTGAAGAATCCTTGGGATAAATCCCTGGGATAAATCCCATTTGATCATGGTGTATGATCCTTTTAATGTGTTGTTGGATTCTGTTTGCTTGTATTTTGTTGAGGATTTTTGCATCTATATTCACCAGTGATATTGGTCTGTAATTTTTTTGTTGTTGCTGTATCTTTGTCTGGTTTTGGTATCCGGGTGACTGTGGCCTAGTAGAATGAGTTTGGGAGTGTTCTTTCCTCTGCAATTTTTGGAGTTTGAGAAGGATAGGTGTTAGCTCTTCTCTAAATGATTGATAGAATTCACCTGTGAAGCCATCTGGTCCTGGACTTTTGTTTGTTGGAAGATTTTTAATCATAGTTTCAATTTCATTACTTGTGATTGGTCCGTTCATATTTTCTATTTCTTCCTGGTTCAATCTTGGAAGGTTATACCTTTCTAAGAATTTGTCCATTTCTTCCAGGTTGTCCATTTTATTGGCATAGAGTTGCTTGTAGTAGTCTCTTAGGTGTCTCTTAGTAGTCTCTTAGGTGCGGTGTCCATTGTAACTTCCCCTTTTTCATTTCTAATTTTATTGATTTGAGTCCTCTCCCTCTTTTTCCTGATGAGTCTGGCTAGTGGTTTATCAATTTTGTTTATCTTCTCAAAGAACCACCTTTTAGTTTTATTGATCTTTGCCATTGTTTTCTTTGTTTCTAGTTCATTTATTTCTGCTCTGATCTTTATCATTTCTTTCCTTCTACTAACTTTGGGTTTTGTTTGTTCTTCTTTCTCTAGTTCCTTTAGGTGTAAGGTTAGATTGTTTATTTGTGATTTTTCTTGTTTCTTGAGGTAGGATTGTATTGCTATAAATTTCCCTCCTAGAACTGCTTTTGCTGCATCCCATAGGTTTTGGGTCGTCGTGTTTTTGTTGTCATTCGTTTTAGGTCTTCATGTTTTTGTTGTCATTTGTCTCATTTTTGTTGTCATTTGTCATGTGTTTTTGTTGTCATTTGTTTTTTGATTTCCTCTTTGATTTCTTCAGTGATCTCTTGGTTATTCAGTAGTGTATTGTTTAGCCTCCATGTGTTTGTGTTTTTTATGGGTTTTTTCCCTGTAATTTATTTCTAATCTCATAGCGTGGTTATTGGAAAATATAATTGATATGATTTCAGTTTACTTAAATTTACCAAGGCTTGAATTGTGACCCAAGATGTGATCTCTCCTGGAGAATGTTGTGTGTGCACTTGAGAAGAAAGTGTAATCTGCTGTTTTTGGATGGAATGTCCTATAAATATCAGTTAAATCTCACTGGTCTATTGTGTCATTTAAAGCTTGTGTTTCCTTATTAATTTTCTGTCTGGATGATCTGTCCATTGGTGTAAGTGAGGTGTTAAAGTCTCCACTATTATTGTGTTACTGTCGATTTCCTCTTTTATAGCTGTTAGCATTTGCCTTATGTATTGCAGTGCTCCTATATTGGGTGCATATATATTTATAATAGTTATATCTTCCTCTTGGATTGATCCCTTCATCATTATGTAGTGTCCTTCCTTGCCTCATTCTTTATTTTGAAGCCTATTGTATCTGATATAAGTACTGCTACTCCAGCTTTCTTTTGATTTCCATTTGCATGGAATATCTTTTTCCATCCCCTCACTTTCAGTCTGTATGTGTCCCTAGGTCTGAAGTGGGTCTCTTGTAGACAGCATATATATGGGTCTTGTTTTCTGTATCCATTCAGCAACCCTGTGTCTTTTGATTGGAGCATTTAATCCATTCACATTTAAGGTAATTATCAATATATATGTTCCTTTTACTATTTTCTGAGTTGTTTTGGGTTTGTTTTTGTAGGTCCTTTTCTTCTCTTGTGTTTCCCACTTAGAGAAGTTCCTTTAGCATTTGTTATATAGCTGGTTTGGTGGTGCTGAATTCTCTTAGCTTTTGTTTGTGGGCAAAGGTTTTGATTTTTCCAGTGAATCTGAATGAGATCCTTTCCAGGTACAGTAATCTTGATTGTAGTTTCTTCCTTTTCATCACTTTGAACATATCATGCCACTCCCTTCTGGCTTGTAGAGTTTCTGCTGAGAAAACGGCTGTTAACATACAGGGGAACTCCTATAAGGTTATTTGTCATTTTTCCCTTGTTACCTTTAATTATTTTTCTTTGTCTTTAATTTTTGTCAATTTGATTACTATGTGTCTTGGCGTGTTTTTCCTTGGGTTTATCCTGCCTGGAACTCTGTGGTTCCTGGACTTAGGTGGCAATTTCCTTTCCCATGTTAGGGAAATTTTTGACTATAATCTCTTCAAATATTTTCTTGGGTCGTTTCTATCTCTCATCTCCTTCTGCGGCCCCTATAATGCAAACGTTGGTGAGTTTAATGTTGTCCCAGAGGTCTCTTAGGCTGTTTTCATTTCTTTTCATTCTTTTTTCTTTATTCTGTTCCGCAGCAGTGAATTCCACCATTCTGTCTTCCAGGTCACTTATGCGTTCTTCTGCCTCAGTTATTCTGCTCTTGATTCCTTCTAGTGTATTTTTCATTTCAGTTATTGTATTGTTCATCTCTGTTTGTTCTTTAATTCTTCTAGTTGTTTGTTCTTTAATCCTCCTAGGTCTTTGTTAAACATTTCTTTCATGTTCTCGATCTTTGCCTCCATTCTTTTTCTGAGGTCCTGGATCATCATCACTGTCATTATTCTGAAGTCTTTTTCTGGAAGGTTGCCTATGTCCACTTCATTTAGTTGTTTTTCTGGGGTTTTATTTTGTTCCTTCATCTGGTACATGGTCCTCTGCCTTTTCATTTTGTCTATCTTTCTGTGAATGTGGTTTTTGTTCCACAGGCTGCAGGACTGTAGTTCTTCTTGCTTCTGCTGTCTGCTCTCTGGTGGATGAGGCTATCTAAGAGGCTTGTGCACGCTTCCTAATGGGAGGGAACTGGTGTTGGGTAGAGCTGGGTGTTGCTCTGTTGGGCAGAGCTCAGTAAAACTTTAGTCCACTTGTCTGCTGATGGGTGGGGCTGCGTTCCCTTGCTGTTGGTTTTTTGGCCTGAGGCAACCCAGCACTAGAGAATGCAGGGTCTTTTGTGGGGCTAATGGCAGACTCCTGGAGGGCTCAGGCCAAGGAGTACTTCCCAGAACTTCTGCTGCCAGTGTCCTTGTCCCTTGGTGAGCCCCAGCTGCCCCTGTCCTCTGCAGGAGGCCCTCCAACACTAGCAGGTAGGTCTGATTCAGTCTCCTATGGGATCACTGCTTCTTACCCCTGGGTCCTCATGTGCACAGTACCTTGTGTGTGCCCTTCAAGAGTGGAGTCTCTGTTTCCCTCAGTCCTGTCAAAGTCCTGCAATCAAATCCTGCTAGCCTTCAAAGTCTGATTCTCTTGGAATTCCTCTTCCTGTTGTCAGACCCACAGGTTGGGAAGCCTGACGTGGGGCTTAGAACCTTCACTCCAGTGGGTGGACTTCTGTGATATAATTGTTCGCCAGTTTGTGATTCAACCCCCCCGGCAGTTATGGGGTTTGATTTTATTGTGATTGCGGTCCTCCTACCATCTCATTGAGGTTTCACCTTTGTCTTTGGATGTGGGGTATCTTCTGGATGTGTGGTGAGTTCCAGTGTCTTCCTGTCGATGATTGTTCAGCAGTTAATTGTGATTCTGGTGTTCTCGCAGGAGGGAATGAGTGCACGTCCTTCTACTCAGCCATCTTGAACAAATCTCCTTAGATCTTGTATGTTGCTTTCATTTTTCTTTCATTTGTCTCTCTGTCTGCTGTTCTGATTGGGTGATTTCCATTATTCTGTCTTCCAGATCACTTATTCATTCTTCTGCATTATTTAGTCTGCTATTCATTACTTCTAGATTGGTTTTTATCTGGGCAATTGAGTTATCTAATTTGGAGTAGTTCTTTTTTTATAGTTTCTAGTTCCTTGTTACAGTGATCTGCATTGCTATCAATAATTTTTCCTGATTCCTTTGGCATTTTTATTACCTCCTTTTTGAACTCAGAGTCTAGTAGACTGGTGAATCTGTTTCATTATTTGTTCTTCCAGGGGATTTCTCTTGTTCTTTTAATTGGGAGTCATTCCTCTGCTTTTTCATTTTACTTAAATTTCTCTGTCTCTATGAATTAGGAGAGTTATCTCCTGTGGTCTTGAAGGGATGTTTTTATATGGGAGCTTTCCTGTATAGACTGTGTGAGTCCAACATGTTTGGTGTAGGATTGTTTTTGGTACAGATGCCGGCCACATTTTTCCTCAGAGCATCCTGTCCATTATCCCCTTGATAGTAGGTGTTGTGGTATCCAGAGTATGCACTCTAGGGGCTCCCTAGAGTAAGGGCCTGCCTCTGTGCACTTTCCCTCCTTCACAGATCCCTTCCAGGGGCACTGGTCCTGTTCTGATACCTTTTATTTTCCATCCTACTTGGTTACATGGAGATTATTTTTGCCATTTTGGTTTTATGAGAGATCTTCTGCCGGTTTCCAGTTTTGTTTCCTGTGAGAATTGTTCCATATGTAGATATATTTTTGATGTGTTTCTAGGGGGAGGTGAGCTCCCTGTGCTCCCACTCTACCATCTTGACCCTCTCTTAATTTGGCTTCTTTTAAATCATTTTATTGAAAATACTTCTACCAAATAATAAGGTCCTAACTGTCTAAGTTGTATCATTGATATTTTCCACCTTCATTTTATTTGACTTTTCCACAGAATTTGACACTATTTGTCAGTTCTTTCTCGAAACTCTTTCTGAAGTTTCATGACGTGACCCTGGCCTGGTTTTCTTCGTATCTCTCTCTCTTAGCTTCCTGAGCT
This sequence comes from Leucopleurus acutus, assembly GCF_964270905.1. Classification (NCBI taxonomy): domain Eukaryota; kingdom Metazoa; phylum Chordata; class Mammalia; order Artiodactyla; family Delphinidae; genus Leucopleurus; species Leucopleurus acutus. The sequence continues at coordinate 38,914,272 of NC_139156.1, forward strand.
GCTTTCAGGGTCTAAATTTCTCTTCCCGTCCTTTAAATATCGGCATTTTACACTAATTCCTCTTCTTTTCTCTCTTTCTGTACTTTCCCTAGAAGATCACATTCAAATCCATGGTTTCAACTGCCATCAAATACACAGATGGCTTCTCGCATCTCTCAGCAGCACCCAATTTTCTCCTAAGGTCTAGGTCCACATTTCCCTGCATCTACCTGGATACATCCATTTCAGTGCATCACAAACATTTCAAAGTTTGTATGCCCACAAATGGAAATTACCGCTCTTCCCCACCCCAACTTGCTCATCATCCAGTATTCTCGATTATCTACCAGACTTCTAAATCAAGAAAACCCTTCATCTCTGTATTATGTTTCCCCTTCTTAAAGGGGGAATGTATTATAAACTGTTGGTTGCCTATTTAAAAGCTATTCTTGACTTTTCTCGATGATTACCCTGACTTGTTTTAGAGAAGCCATATGTTTAGATCAAAGGCATGAGTTATGGATTGGTTATGTTAGTCTTGGAAATCCCACTCATTTTTGTCAGATATTCATTTCCACACCCTCTTCTGAACCTAGGAGTGGCCACATGATTCATTTTTAGTCAATGAAAAGTTATCTGGATATCGTCTTGAAGAATTTCTTTTTCTTTGATAAAACTGGTGAAATGTACTTGTTCCCTTTTTTCCTTCTTGGGATGCTGTCATGTGAAGGTATGATGCTTGGACTGTGGCAGCCCTCTTGGTACTGTTGGAGAAAAACCTTTAGGATGAAAGCCAATACATAAGGATGGTGGTACAAAAGAATGGGGTAATGTCTATGATTTGAAGTAGAGCCTACAGTCCTTTTCTACAGGACTGTAGAAAGCTACTTGGCAGCTTGAGTGTATCCAGGGAACTGAGGAAAACTCAAAAGTCAAAATATCAAAATTTGTCAGCCTTGGGAGTTGTATCATATTCAATTTTATGAACCAAAATGTAAGAGAAACAGAAAACTTGGTGGAGAGCCACAAAGATAATTAAATGGCTGGAAAGGAAAGCCTACTAAAACATTGAAAGATTTGTAACTATTTACTAAATAATAAAATCTTAAAAACTTAATCATAATGTACTACAAAGAGGTTTATTATAGATAGAATATTGATCAGTTCTTATATGCTTTTATAGCGATATAATACAAACTATGGCTTCACATTTAATAGCCTGATATGCCTAATCTAAATCAGTTATCTTTTTCCTTTTACCTACTTTCTCCTCTTAAATTCTGAAATGGTTCAATTTTCCATTGCTCAACACACTATCCAGACTGTATACCTCAAAGTCATGTTTACTGATGGCCTCTCCTTCTCCCAACATAATAGCCTTAAATGTAATTCTTTTTACAATATAAAGTGCTCTTTAAAAAAAAATTTTACTAGTTTATAATTGATTATATTCAAGTGGTTACCTTGGCCACAGAGTTGCTCTACTTGGGTCCTATAACACATTGTCATTCAAAGATATAATACATAATGAATTTACTGTACAACTATACATTTTCTTCTTCCCAGGAATCAGACCTGGTCCTGGGGTCTGGGCTAGGCAACCGATGTCATCCTGTACTCTCCATCACTGCACTTCTGCCATAAGCCTGTATGCACACAAAATCTTCTCCTCTGGGCCCTGTTCTCCTTCTCCTACTCCTCCACAAAGGACAGCTCTCCAGAGGGGTCAGAAAAATCACCAAGTCCTCACAGCCGACTCTGAATCCCACTTAGATTTAGCTCGGTCCCCCAGACATACTGAAAACACCTGTCCTAAGGAATTTAATTCATTCCCTTATATTTATAGCAGACTCCTCCCTTCCTTTAGGAACCTGACTAGGGAGAGAAAGAGACACAAAAGTAAAGAAAATGGTTTGTGTGTGGGCTGGGGTGAAGAATGGAGCAGACTGTAAGGTAAGGAAAGAGATACTTAAATATTGACTCAATGCAAACCCAAGAATATTTTAAGGTTCATTATTATACATCACAACCAATTGGTACTTTTTGAATTCTGAATGTGTGTCCAGCACCGTGTCAAGGACAGAAAGAATTCAGCAGAAGTAGTAGATACATGCTTCTTAAGGCACGTGATGTTCATGATCTAAAAATTCACTTCTGGTTATACACCTCAAAGAGCTAAAAACAGAGACTTGAAGAGATATTTGTACAAGAATGTTCATAGCAACATTATTCACAGTATCCAAAAGGTATAAGCAACCAAGTGTCCATCAACATATGAACTGATAGACAAAATACTGCATACAATGCAATGCTATTCAGCCTTAAAAAGGAAGGAGATTCTGACATAAGCTACAATGTGGAAGAACCTTGAAGACGTTATGCTAAGTGAAATAAACCAATCACAAAAGGACAAATACTGTACGATTCCACTTATATGAGTCATCTAGAGTAATCAAATTTATAGCACCAGAAAGTAGAATGGTGGTTGGTAGGGTTGAGGGAGAGAGGAATAGAGAGTTATTGTTTATTGTGTACAGTTACAGTTTGCTAGATGAAAAGAATCCTAGAGACAAGATGGCAGTGATAGTTGCACAACAATGTGAATGTACTTAATGCCATTGAACTGTACACTTCAAAATAGTTAAAATGTTAAATTTTATGTGTATATCACCAGTTACTAATTTTTTAAAAAGGAACATGACGTTCTTGAAGATCAGATCTATACAACCGAAACAACTAAAAGAACTCAAAGGAGCAAGTATTGTCATCTGTGGCTTTGAGGACCCCTATGCTTTATTGGCTTATTTTTGCTTTGTTGAAGCGGATAGTAAGGAAAATGACTATTTCTAGCTCTTCAGGGTGGGCTCCATATCAACTCTTCCAGCACTAATGAGAACAAAATCCAACCAGTCACTTAAAAATTAAATACCATAAAGATAATTAAGCCTACTGAGAAATATTATGTAACATAGGCAGATATGTTTTTCCTCGTTGTCCTTGAGCTGTAAAATTAAAGGTTACCTTAGCCCACATTATTGGAGAGAGGCTTTCAAGGACTTCTAAAAACATGCCTTACTCGGCTTTGTAATTTTTCTTTAGGCAAAAAGAGCCTGCTGTCAATGGAGTTGATAACTAGCATGAGCTAAAGAGGGATTCAAGCTACTGTAGGGAGCTAAGTACTTGCCCTTGTTGTTCAAACTCTAGTGGTCAGTTTTGAGCATGGGTGTGGACAACAAATTAATATACAAAGGCCCCAGGTCCCCAACTGGAAATGTCTCCAGGAGGAATAGTTCAGTGAATTGAAAAGAACACACTTTGCATTTTTTATGTACTGCTTTGGGTTCCTGGAAATGTCAATTTATAAATATAGTGCATTATGTCACCCTTCAGCACCAGTACTTGGATAGGATACAAATATTTTGCTTTAGCTATGACACCATGTAAATATCTGCCTTGAAACTTACAATTACACCACAAACCTTAACACATACCAAACTGAGCTACTGTGCTCCCTCTGAAATCCTTTTGAATCCAGTCTTCTGGTGAATGACCTCACCATCCATCCACTTGCTCAAGTGAAAAACACGAACAATATCTCCTACTCCTTACCTCCTGCCGCTTCTACCATGTAGTATCTCTCAAACCTGTCTACTCTCTCCCTTGTCTACTCCATCTCCCTTGTTACTACCCTAGTTCAGGCCATAGTCACATCTTACTGGATTAATGCAGCAGCCCCCAACCAAGTCTCGTGCCTCAGGGGTTCGTTGCATCTGATCCAGTCTTCACACTGGAGCCAGGGTGATCTTTGTAAAACACACTTCCTTGCTTAACATCCTTTTAATGGACACTCAAAAATATGCACACATTAAAATTCACTTTTTACTTGTATGGTTCTCTGAGTTTTGACAAATGCATAGGGCTTTGTAGCCACCACCACAATCAAAATACAGAGCAATTAACCTCACCTTCAAAAAAATTTCCTCATGCTGCCTCTTTGTAGTCAAATCCAACCCCCAACTCTAACCCTAGGCAACCACTGATCTGTTATCTCCATAGTTTTGCCTTTCCAGCAAGTCATATAAATGGAATGATACAGGATGTAACCTTTTGACTCTGGCTTCTTTCACTCCTCATAATGTGTGTGAGATTCAGATGAGACTCATATGTTGAGTTCAAGTAGTTTCTTACTGCTAAGTAGTATTTCATTGAACCATAAAACTGGTTCATGCTCACTTTATCTGTTTAATATGATGGTTGTGAGTATTTAAAAAAAAACAAAAGCTTCCATTTGTGGAAAGCTAATTGAAAAAAAGAAAGTACCAGATTCATGTCAATACATGGGAGCACTTAGCACAGTGGTTCCACCCTGACCTCTTTCCTGTGCTCCACACTTGTACATCCAAATGCCTCCTGGTCATATTCACTGGGATGCCCCAGTGGCATCTCACCAGACCTTGCCTTATACTGAATTACAGTCAGTTGCCATCTGAATTGTTTTGGATGAATAGGATTCTAGTTTCAAGAAAAATAAGAATGATTATAGAAGAAATGTTTTATCCTTCATTGAGCAGCTATTAACCTATGACCATGAGAGCAGTTGTGCCCTTAAAAATGTATGGGAAAAATTCATATTTTAGATAGGATAGATATATGCTAATTTAATATCATTTAAAACACATGAGTGTTCCAGCTACAATGGACTTTTAACCACTTAAAAATTCAGGATTACAGATAGTTTATACTATCTAATGAGAACAAAAAGGTGGAAGAGTATTTGATTTATAATTTCTGGGATTAAAAGTAATATTTTTAAGATGGCTATATATCTCCCTCACAGGATGCTTACTAGTTACAAAGGGAAAAATAATAACTTTATAGTATAGACACCTGGGAATTACCACCTGAACACATGGTCAAAATTAAACGTTCACCATTATGAGACAAATTGGCATCAAGTGCCTCCTGATAGGGTGCATTGAGACAAACAGAACATCATTGATTCCTGCCCAAAGTGCAAACCTGAATCAAATCATGAACCATCAGAAAAAGGCTAGATGGTCTGGCCTATACGCTTCAAAGAATATCTTTGTCATAAAACACAAGAAATACTAAGAAACGATCTCAGGTTAAAAAAGACATAACTGAAGGCAACTCATGATCTGGGACCTTCTTTTCCTGTAAAGGATTTAATTGGCACAATTGCCAAAATATGAACAAAGTCTGTCAGTTAGATAATGGTATTGCATCAATATTAATTTCTTGATTGTGTTCATTGTATTATAGTTATCTAAGAGATGTTCTTGCTTTTAGGAAATACACATTCATATAATAAGGAGCAAAGAGCCATGCTTAATTTCAAACTCAGAGGGGGAAAGTGTGTTTATATATGTGTACACAGAGAGGGTGGAGGAAAGAGAGGAGGATAAATACAGTAAAATGTTTACATTTGGCTAATCTGGGTAAAGAATAGAAGGATGTATAGAATTTTTTGTCCTATTCTTGCAATATTTTACTTTAAGTCTGAAATTATGTCAAAATAAAAACTTTTAAGGAAAAATAGGCATTACCTATGCCATTATGTTAGAGTCTTTTAGAGACACAGTCTCTTTAATATTTTCCCACCTGCCTGAGAATGACTTCCTCCCTCCGAAATAATCATCTTTCTCTTATTCCTCTATGTCTAAACACAAGCTCTCTTTAGAGGTTACTGGGATTGCTTCCCTCCACCCAAACCTCAAGAGGAGGAAGAGTAATCTGTTTTGGTAGCTTTGATAGGATTACATTTGTTTTTGTACAGTTTAACTTATGATGCAAAAATACAATAATTTTTCATATAACAATTTTACTTTTAACTCAATAGAATTATATTCACAGAAGACCAAGGGCTCTCCTTGAATTTCCCGTAGGAACTTTGCATTTACTGTTATCAAAAGTTGTATGTTCCTTGACAATGTTATTGTGCCTCCACCTTTACAAGGCATGTAGGCTGGATGCTGGAGAGAAGAAGATAAGGGTGAGAGAATTAGCTCTGTGTGCCCAAATGTTGTTTATAGTGTAGTTAGGAAAACCTATGACTCCCTGTTTTGAAAGTCAGGTACCCATGTATGAAACAGGGCAGCCCCAAAGGCAGATGACTAATTCACCATTGAATTATAGGAAATAAATGTTGGTTAGATGCTTAGATTCCAATACAAGCTAAGGAGGTTTGTGAAGACCCAAATTCCCTTGAAAGGCAGAAGTGAAAGATCGAGTGCTCTGAGGCCAGACCATGTTGAATTTTGACTCTGCTCTTTACTGATCTGATGATCCTGAGAATGTTCCTTAGGCTCTTTCAGCTCAGTTTCTTCATCTGTAAAATAAGGAAAATAATTCCTACCATGAAGTGTGTTGTAAAGGGACAATGCTAGCAAATCATCTGACGTAGACAGGACACTATTGATTAAGTAGTATAGGCTCATTGCTCACAGCCTACAAGCTTTACATGGATTTACCTGAAAAAAAAAGTATGTTAATAAAAATTATAAAATCACTTAGAAAATTCAAAAATTAGATTTATGGACAATTGTATGTTTTAATATCTTTGATATAATGAAGATTTGGGCTTTCAGAGGGAAGCTTACTTACCACCTGCAAATGTTTTAAAACTACTTGTAAGTATTCAATAAAGTGTGATGGTTGTAACTATTTTTTATTTTAATATTTTATTGATGTATGATTGACATATAATATTATCTTATTTTCAGGTATACAACATAATGATTTGATATTTGTATATATGCAAAATTATCACCACAGTAAAGTTAATTAACATTCATTACCATACACAGTTACAGTTTTTAAGACTTACTCTTTTAAAAACTTAAAGCTGTAATAAACATGGGGGTACATACATCTTTTCAAATAAATATTTTCATTTTCTTCGAGTAAATATCCAGAAGTGAAATTGCTGATCATGTGGTAGTCCTGTTTTTTGAGGAACCTCCATACTCTTTTCCATAGTAGCCGTATTAGTATACATTCCTACAAAGTCTTCTCTTTTCTCTACATCCTTGCCAACACTTCTTACTTCTTGTCTTTTTGATAATAGCCATTCTGACAGGTGTTATCTCATTGTGGTTTTGATTTGCATTTCCCTGATGATGAGTGATGTTGACCGTCTTTTCAGTACCTGTTGATCATTTTTATGTCTTCTTTGGAAAAAAGTCTATTCAGATCTTCTGCCCATTTTTGATCAGATTGTTTTTGGGTCTTGGTGGGGTTTTTTTTGTTTTTGCTACTGAATTGGATGAGTTCCTTATATTTTGGATGTAACTCTTTATCAGATACTTGATTTTCAAAATTTTCTCCCTTTTGATAGGTTTCCTTTTTCAATTTGTAGATGGTTTCCTTTGCTGTGTAGAAGCTTCTTAGTTTGATGTAGACCCACTTGCTTATTTTTTGTTTTGTTGCCTTTGCTTTTGGAGTCAGATCCAAAAATATCATTACCAAGACCATTCTCAAGGCACCTACTGCCTATGTTTTTTCTTCTAGGAGTTTTATGGTTTCAGGTCTTACATTCAAGTATTCAATCCATTTTGAGTTAAATTTTGTGTATGGTTTACTGAAGAGACTGTCCTTTCCCCATTGTATATTCTTGGCTCCTTTGTCATAAATTAATTGACCATATATATGTGGGTTTATTTTTGTACTCTCTATTACGTTCCATTGATTTATGTGTTTGTTTTTATGCCAATATCATACTGTTTTGATTACCATAACTTTGAATTTAGTTTGAAATCAGGGAGCATGATGCCTCCAGCTTTGTTCTTTCTCAAGTTTGTTTTGGCTAATCAGAGTTTTTTGTGGTTCCATACAAATTTCAGGATTGTTTGTTCTCTTTATGTGAAAAATGCCATTGGAATTTTGATAGCAATTGCATTGAATCTGTAGATTGCTTTGTTTTGAAGTGGACGTTTTAAATTTTCTAAATGCTAATTTTTTCCCCCTAATGTGAGACTCTTCCAGCCTGGGGCTGATTTTGTTTTAACATCTGTAAGACTGAAACAAATAACCAGACCCAAACCATGGATTATGTGCGATAAGACGCTAAAGAGTAAGAGAAAATTTTTATAGAAGCTCCATCTCATCTGCTTTGCTATGTCCTCCCTCCAACTTTGAACATGACCTTCAGTTGTCAGGCTTAAATGCAATCGTTTCATTTGGCTGTTGAACCTAATTATAATGAGTGAAATGCTCTAAGACTTATCACAGATGGGGTGGTGAACCTTTTTCAGAAATGTCACCTTCAAATAGACTTGTGGCTTAACATATTTGTGGCACCTAACAGCTGTGTGCTTCTCCTAGAAACTTAATCCATCTCACTGATAATGTGGCACAGAAAATAAGATGTGGGGTTAAAAACCTTGGATTAAAATTGAGTATGTTAACATTTATTAAGCATTAAACTATCAACAAATACACTGAGGCTGTATTATTTAGACTGCTCATAGTGAGGAATTGAAAGATTTAGTTTAGATCTGACATCATTATTTCCAAAGGGAAGTTTCTTCTCACAGATGAGTTCAGATGGTTTGGTTACATTGTCTTTTAAACAATTATTTGTGCATTGAGGAAACATCAAGGTGCTAAAGAAGACAAAGAACAGTGGAAAAATATGACCCCATTCCTTAAAGAACAGCTTACACTTTTTAAGGGGGAGTTAAAGCATTCACATGTGAAAACCTAAAATAATAGATATTTTGAGGACACATTTCCTTTCTGAGGGTTATAGATATAGAATTTTAGATGAAGGAGAAGATCTACATAGGAAGGGAGAATTAAGAAATTTAGAGAGGTGAGTGTTGAGATGGAACTTAAAGGAAATGTATATTTGAGTAGTGAACAGCGGCTGAATAAATATTGCATATTTTTGTCTCTATGAAATTTGTGTATGTCATATGCTATATTTCACTGTGATTTTTAGAGCAGTTTTAGGTTCACAGCAAAACGGAGTGAAAGGGCCACCCCCACCCCCCAAACCTCCCCCATTATGTACATCCTGCATCACAGTGGTGTGCTCCTTATAATCAATGAACCTATGTTGACACATCATTATTACCCACAGTCCATAGCTTACAGTAGGATTCATGCTTGATGTTGTAAATTCCATGGTTTTTGTCATATGTAATGACATGGATCTATCATTGTAGTATCATGCAGAATAGTTTCACTGTCCTAAAAATCACCTGTGCTCTGCCTATTCATCTCTTCCTCCCCACAAACCCTGGGAAACCACTGCTCATTTTACTGTCTTCATAGTTTTGCCTTTTCTGGAACATCATACAGCTGGAATCAAATAGTATGTAGCCTTTTCAGATTGGCTTCTTTCACTTAGTAATATGCATTTAGGTCTCCTCCAGGTATCTTCATTGCTTGATAGTTTGTTTCTTTTTAGTACTGAATAATATCTCATTATCTAGATGTAGCAAAGTTTATTTATCCATTCACCTACTAAAGGACATCTTGGGTGTTTCTAAGTTGGCAATTGTGAAAAGCTGCTATGTACATCCATGTTCAGGTTTTTGTGTGGATATAAGTTTTTAGTTCATTTGTGTAAATAACCATGGAGAGCCATTGCTGGATCACATGGTAAGAATATGTGTAGTTTTGTAAGAAATCTCCAACTGTCTTGTGAAGTGATTGTATCATTTGCATTCCACCAGCAATGAATGAAAGTTCCTATTGCTCCGCATCCTTGTTAACATATAGTGTTGTCAGTGTTTTGGATTTGGGCCATTCTAACAGGTGTGTATTTGTATTTCATTGTTGTTTTCATATGCACTTTCTTGATTACATATGATGTTGAACATCTTTTCATATGCTTACTGGTCATCTATATGTCTTCTTCTTTTAGGTCTTTTGCCATTTTAAAAATCAGGTTGTTACTGATGAGTTTTAAGAACTTTTTGAATATTTTAGATAAGTCTTTTATCAGATGTGTTATATGCAAGTATTTTCTTCTGATCTGTGACTTATCTTCTCATCTCTTGACATTGTCTTCTTTAGAGCAGAAGTTTTAATTTTATTGAAGTCCAGCTAACCATTTATTTCATGGATTGTGTCGTTAATGTTGTATCCAAAGTCTTTGCAATACCTAAGGTTATCTAGGTTTTCTCCTATGTTATCTTCTATAAATTTTATAGTTTTGCGTTTTACATTTAGGTCTATCATCAACTTCAAGTTAATTCTTGTGACATGTATACAGTCTGTTTCTAGATTCTTTTTTTTTCATGTCCAGCTGCTCCAGCACCATTTATTGAAAAGGCTATCTTGCTCCATCGTATTGCTTTTTTTTTTTTTTTGTCAAAGATCAGTTGACTATATTTATGTGAGTCTGCTTCTGGGCTCTCTATCCTGTTTCACTGATTTAGTTGTCTGTTCTTTCACCAATCCCACACTGTCTAGGTTACTGTAGCTTTATCGTAAGTCTTGAAGTTGGTGAGTGTCAGTTCTTCAACTTTTTTTCTCCTTCAATATTGAGTTGGCTATTCTGGGTCTTTTGCAAGAAACTTTAGAATCAGTTCATTGATACTTACATAACAACTTTCTGGGGTTTTGCTTGGGATTTTGTTGAATTTATAGATCAAATTGAGAATAACTGACATTTTGACAATATTGAGTTCCCATGCGTGAACATGAAAAATTTCTCTATTTATTTAGTACTTTTTTGATTTCTTTCATCAGAGTTTTCTGGTTTTCCTTGTAAGATCTGGCACATATTTTGTTAGATTTATACCAAAACTTTCATTTTGGAGGGGTGCTAATATAAATGATAATGCATTGTTTATTTTAAATTTCACTTGTCCACTGTTGGTTATGGAAAGTGATGTGCTTTTGTATATTAACCTCATATCCTGCAACTTTGCCATTATCACTTGTTAGTTCCAGGAGTTTTTTCCAGAATCTTTCAGCTGGATTTTCTACATAGGCAATCATGTCACCTACAAACAAGGACAGCTTTATTTCTTTCTTTTCAATCTATATAACTTTGATTTCCGTTTCTTGTATTATCACATTGGCTAGGACTTCTTGTACATGTTGAAAAGCAATGGTGAGAGGGGACATCCTTGCCTTGGTCCCAATCTTAGTGAAAAAATTTGAATTTCTCAATATGAATATGACTGTAGCTGTAGGGTTTCTGTAGGGGTTTTTTTTTATCAGTTTTATCAATAATGAATGGTTGTTGGATTTTTTAAATGCTTTTTCTGCATCTATTGATAGGTTTATATGAATTTTCTTCTTTAGCCTGTTGATGAGATAGATTATATTAATTGATTTTCAGTGTTGAACCAGCCTTGCATACAAGTGACAAATCCCACTTGGTCACGGTGTATAATTCTTTTTGTACATTGCTGGATTCAATTCGCTAATACTTTACTGAGAATATTTGCATCTATGTTCATGAGAGATATTGCTCTATAGTTTTAATGTCTTTGTCTGGCTTTAGTGTTAGGATGATGCTGACCTCATAGAGTGATTTAGGAAATATTTCTTCTGCTACTGTCTTCTGGAAAATGTATAGAATTGGTACAATTTCTTTCTTAAATGTTTGGTAGAATTCACCAATGAGCCTTGCTTGGGAATATTATTAGTTATTGATTAAATTTCTTTAATAGATACAGGCCACTGTGATTTTAATGCCTCTTAAGGGCCAGAAAATATGCTAGGTGAATATGTATTTATTCTTCATCTATGTAATTAGGAAATCAGTGGTAAGTAATTGTATTAGACATTTGTAGTTAAATCCTCAACATCTCTTCCGCACTAGATAATTCTAAGCCATTCAGAGTCATTCCATTCACCTTGCCAAGGTGGGCCAGTGGGCATGTGCCTCAATTCAGCCAGTGAGACATGAGGGGAAGACTGCTCAGTGGGTTATTGGAAAGGTTTCCTTCCTTATTAAAAAAATTATTGAAAGAGAAAGTCTTTCTTCTTCCTCTGAGTGTGTCTTGTTTGGATATGGATTGTAACTGCTGCAGCCTTCTTTTGGCCATGAGAAGAACCAGTGTTAGGTTGAAGGTGATGCTGAGGATGGCAGAGTAAAGTGAAGGTAAAAACATGGAAACTTAGGATAATTATCAAACCATGACACCTGCCACATCTTCAGTTTTCCTTACCCTTGGACATCATATTATATGAGGTAAAGGTATTTCTTATTAAGATATTTCTTTTCTATTCCTCGTGATCAAAAACATCTTGTGAAATACAGTTTCCTCCATTTTATGTATGAGAAAACTGAGGCTCAAGGAACTTAAATAATTTTTCCAAGATTGCACATCTAATAAGTGTCTGAGCTTGTGTCTGAACCCAGGTCTATCTCATTCCTTTGCATAGTTCACTACTACCCCTCATATGTAAACAGACATAAGAAATTGATAAAAGCCAGAATAAATAGTATTGACTGTTAATTTTCATATGCAGATTGTCTGTTGCTCTTGTATAAAATGATTGCACCTTTCTACATGAAGAACTAGTTTTGTATCATCTTAGTTACATGAAATGTATGAATTCATCCTATCTAGCCAAGATGGAAAATATACAAACAAACTTAAATCATTCTAGGGCTCACAAAAATATGTAGTGGCTTGAATGGTGGCTTCCCCACTAAGCCCCCACTCTCCCTGAAAAAGATAAGTTCACCCCGAATATATGTATGTGACTTTATTTGGACAAAGGGTCTTTGAAGACATAAAAGCTAAGAACCTTGAGATGAGTTATTCTTGGATTAGGGTAGACCTTAAGTCCAGTGGCAAGTGTCCTTAGAAGAGAAGACACAGAGAGAAGAAAGGAAGAGGACACTGACATAAAGAAAATGAGTATGTGAAGATGGAGGCAGATTGGCCCCAAGCCAGAGAACGCTGGGAGCCACCGAAAGCTGAAAGAGCTAAGAGGAATTCTCCCTAGAGCCTTCAGAAAGAAGCCCTGCTGACACATTGATTTCAGAGTTCTAGTCTCTAAAACTGTGAGAAAATTAATTTCTGTTGTTCTTAAGCCACCAAGTTCATAATAATTTCTTACAGCAGCTCTAGGAAACTAATATAGGACTTTCTTGACCAAAACAATTTTCATTTCCTCCCCTTTCTCTTGAAGAGGATTTTTCTGTGTTGACTACTGTCTCAGTCAACATGGTAGGCATGGCTAACCATGTGTTCCACCTTCCATGGAATAGGGTTGACCCTCAGAAGTGGTTGTTCATCTGGGGACTATATTTCCTAGTGCTTCTTACACATCAGTCAAATGTGTATCTAGTTCTGACCAATGAAATGTGAGAAGTGATGAGTGTTTCTATTGAGGTAAGGCAGTTAAAAATAGTGCTCCTTTCCTACTTTCTTGAGTCTTCTCCATTGGTAGGATCAGAAGACTCCAAGGTCCCAATGAAGGGCAGAGCCACAAGATGACATTACCGTCATAGCTTACTGAAGCACACAGCACTATGGAGGCAAGTGGATTTATTAAATAAAAGTGGGGTTCTGTCAATCAAGATAAAGGGAGATAGGAAACATACAATATCAACCAAAACTACTTGTTATGTACATATACTTTGTTACTTTGATGCAATTCAGATAGTTAAAAATACCTTTCTAAGGGATACATTCTCAGCCTCTTGGATAATAATGAGAGTATTTATAAAGTATTACTCAAATGTTAATGAAACACTTTGACTACATACTCATTTACTTCTTATAAGAACTGTGTCATGTAGCTAAAATCAGTGGAGCTAACATTAGAACTAAGAAATTTTGACATCTAATCCACAGCTCTTTCTGAAGCAGCACTCCATTTACAAATGGAAATTCTTATCTCTTTCTGGGAGACATAAGTTTATCATCTGTGGTGAACATGTGCTCTTTTTTGGCTACCCCGTATATATTTTCCTTTCTTTTAATTGACACTAATCTGATGGGACCAGGCGTCTGCCACTCTCAGCCTAAGTGCTTCAACTAGAGTTGCATCTTTCCCTGATTTTGGAGATGGACATGTGACTCACACTGGCCAATCAAAAATGGGCCCTGGTATGGACCCAATATGGCCCCCAATATGAGGGTCAGGTCCAGAACTTTCATTTTGTAGGGAAAAATACAAGAAACTGCACTGTGGACAGCCATCTTGCTAACCATAGGAAAGAAGCCAATAGAGCTGATATATCAGACACTTGAATCTGAGGGCATCATCTGAGTCCTTGAATTCAGTCAAGCCTGAAGCCAAATTTACTTACAGACTTTTCACAAATCTCTCCCTTTTTTTTTAATCTCTCCCTTTTAAAAAAAAAAAAAAGTTGTATTTTTTTTGTCAGCTACTTGTGAAATAGCCAATTTTACCTCATATGGATAAACACTTATTTAAACAAGAGAAGTTAAATACTAGAGAAGAGCTATATCATTTCTAGTTACTTCTGGTTTTAGAACTTTGAGCCAGAAGTTTGAGTAGACCCTTAGCTAGTCTAGCCTCAGGTACAGGATCTGAAAATACCCAGCTCAGTATTTTGTGCCCTTCCTTACTCAAGAAATCTGAATGATAGGAGACCAGCACCTGTAGAAGCTCACTGAAGGACTTGTTGAATATCGAATGAATCTGGGGGTAGTGTGGACTTTCATAAACTACAAGTATGTGTTCATACTTCATCCCTGAAATAAACAGCTTGTGACTTAATATTCAATAAGATAGACTCTTTTTTCTGTTGCTTTGTAATTATTTGAAATATATAGAGAACACCAAAATTTAATTATTGTGTGTGTGTGTGTGTGTGTGTGTGTGTGTGTGTGTGTGTGTATGTTAGGAGGGGACCAGTTAAAGATATCTCTTTGGCAGGGGGTAGAATTTTAAAATGCAGCTCATGTGTTATATTTGCCTTATTTACATTTCGCCTTCATTAAAACCTGGAGCTGGACTATTAAAGATGATTACCAGGTCATGGCCAAGGGCTGTGAATGATTGTCACTGAGTTTATTTCATTTCTTTAGTACATATATATAGCAATTTATCCATCAAAAATTAGTTGTATTTTTTCCGAATCCATGCTACTTGAGTGTTTATAGCTATTGCTGGAACTTGAGAAATGTAAGTTTCTGTTCATTCTAAAAAAATAAGGTATTTTAATGGTTTAGCTTGCACTGATTCCCTACCTGTAAACCCTGGAAAAGGTAGGTCCTTTAGTTTCTGTCTCCACAGGAGCAGCTGGAAAGTATGAAGAGAGGATAGGGATGGAATCACGTGTGAAGAACACTGTTTAATAGTGTACAGAAGCAGAAAGTCCTCCCACTTATTTGCTTCTTGGTTAATATATTTTCATGCAGATCGTAAGCTCCTTGAGGCCAAAAACCTTGTCTATCTAGTTTATCAGTACTTAAGAGCCTAATGCATGGTAAACACTGAATAAATATTTTCTAAATGATAACTGGAAGGATAGGTGAATAAAAACTCTTAAGAAATTAAGCAAATAATGCTCTAAGTTTCATCGTGAATCTCGGGCTTTGACCACCCTTTAGCCTAATTCAATCCTATTAACCATTAGTTCTTACCAGCACAGGCACAGCTATTTTATTTATCTTTGTATTAATTTATTTATTCAACAAGTGCTTATAACTTGTTAGCCAGGAATAGTCAACAGAGAATGGTAACAGCCCCCAGGTAGGGCATGTGAAAATGTATGGGGGCATTTTTGTTGTTACAATGACTGCCTCTATTGGCATTTGGGGGACAAAGCATGCTAAATATCCTATAATCTGTTCTACTACTAATGGAAATGAGGTTTATTTCTAGTCATTATGAACATTCTGTACTTGTCTCCTGGTAAAATTCCTTTCTTGGGGTATTATGTACAAGAGGTTCTCTAGGACAATCAATGGCTTTCAAACTCTTTGAATCATGGGCAAGAGTAACTAATACATTTTATGTCACAACCCTGAAACATACACGTGTGTGTATAACTGAAACAAAAATTTACATGACAGTACTATCGTTTACTGTGTGTTATGCACTCTGATCTCCTTTATTAACAAATAATGCTGCTTGCAACCCACTAAGTTGACTTTCAAAAGCTATTCATTGGTCAAAACTCAGTTGAACAAGTATGCCAGTAGTGGAAGTGTTACGCTTAAGAGTAGGCTCATATTTAAGAGTAGGCTCATATTTATTTAAAGCTCATATTTAACTTTTCTAGGAAATGCTAAGCTATTCAATGTCATTATTCTAACTTAACCTGCTGAGAATACAGAGGAGATTCTGTTGCTCTACAACCTTGCTGTTAGTCTTTACTTTTCTATACCACATGTGCATCATACTCTATGCAATTTTGTATCCTTTTTCACTTAACATTAATATGAACAATTTCCAGTATCAATAGTTGGTCTTAAAACCTGAGATTTTGAATTAAGCATAATATTGGGTTGGCCAAAAAGTTCGTTTGGGTTTTTCTGTAAGATGTTATGAAAACCCGAATGAACTTTTTGGCCAATCCAATATTTCACTTTAAGGATATATTATCATATATTTGACTTTTCTTCTGCAAGCTATGCTTTGAAAGCTTTCGATAACCCAGTAATGAAACCATTGACTATACTCTGACTTATCAGTCTCCCATTGCATCTTAGGACAGATGCCAAGTCTCAGGATTACTGAGTCAGTGGGTGTGACCATGTTTATGGCTTTTGATATGTATGTTCAAATTGTACTCCAAAAATTTTGTATCTATTTATTTTTAGATGAATCCAGCTTTTCTTAATTTTGACTGGGTTAAGTTTAGCTGAACATATAACATTAGACAGTAGAGTCCTGTTTATGAAACATTACTCTTAAATAGATTTGGAAGTATGTTTTCCATTCTCCATATTTAGAACTGTAACTGTAAACAGAAGTAGGGAAAGAATTTCCAGCCTTAACACTGTATTAATTCATTTCACTTTAATAGTTGTTTGCCTCACTGTGGAATAAAAATAACACGGTACTAGCCACCAAAAGACCTGACTTTTAATTTTGCCTCTCATCAACCATGTGACCTTCAGCAAATCATTTAACCTCTCTGAATCTCCATCCATAGAATAGTGATGTTTGGCTCTGCTCTGCCCATCTCCGAGTGCACATAAGAATTAAATGATCCAGGAGAGGGGAAACCATCAATACTGAAACTGATCAAATGAAACAAATGAAACATAAGAAATACATTTGGAAATACTTTGAATCTATCCAGTAGATTTACCATGAGGACATTTGTCTTGAATAAGTAAACAGATTTTCCATAGCTTTTACCAGTGGGATAAAGCTAGGTTTCACACCTAATATACAATGTCTTTATTATTTACTTTTTATTAAAAAGATAATGTTAAGGAAAGAAGAAGTAAGCTTCCCATAATTAAAACAAATAAGTGCCTGGACCACAGCAACTTGCAATCCTGATTTAATTGGTCTAGGATGGGGGCTGGGCTTTAGTATATTTTTAAAGCTTCTTAGATGATTTCAGTGTGCCACTGGGAATGAGACCTGGTAGCCACTAGCCACATGTGGCTATATAAACTTAAATATTTAAGCTAATTAAAATTAAATAGTATTGAAAAAGCAGTTGCCCAGCTGCAGTAGGCACATATGAAGTACTTAGTTGTCACATGTGGCTGGATTGATGGCTACCCTTATTAGACAGTACAGAAGAACTTTTCTATCACTACAGAAAATTCTGTTGGACAGCACTGTTTTTTGTTTTTTTGGTTATCACCATTATTTTTTTTAAGTGCAGTAAATTTTTTTTTTATTAATTAATTAATTTTTGGCTTCATTGGGTCTTCGTTGCTGTGCACGGGCTTTCTCTAGCTGCGGCAAATGGGGGCTAGTCTTTATTGCGGTGCACAGACTTCTCATTGCAGTGGCTTCTCTTGTTGCGGAGCACGGGCTCTAGGTGGGCGGGCTTCAGTAGTTGTGGCACACGGGCTCAGTAGTTGTGGCTCATGGGCTCAGTAGTTGTGGCTCACGGGCTTAGTTGCTCCGCGGCATGTGGGATCTTCCCGGACCCCTGCATTGGCAGGCGGATTCTTAACCACTGTGCCACCAGGGAAGTCCCTAAGTGCAGTAAAATTTACATACAGTGAAATACCCAGGTCTTAATTGAACTATTAGGTGAGTTTTGACAAATGTACGTACCCACTTATCCAACAGCTCAATCAAGGTATAAAACGTTCACATCCCCCAGTGTTCCCCCCTGCCCCCTTCCAGTCCACCAGCACAACCCACAGGCAACCACTCTTCTGATTATTGTCATAGATAAGTTTTGCCTTTCTTTATTTCATATAAGTTACTTATTTTCATTAAAGAGCAAACTACTATTCATGATTAAAAAAGACATTGCATTATTAGATTTTTTAGTGAACACAGTTGATTTAAATGTCTGATGTTGATGAAGGAAACTTTCTAAGAATTTCATAGTGTGGACAACACTGCTCTTGATGCCTATATAGTAGATGAAGAAAGAAAGCTTTTGATGACGGTAGTTAAGTATTTTTTCCTATTTACTCATTTAATCATCGGATATTTACTGTGGGCTTGCTGTACGCTAAGCAGTGGGCTAGATTCGTATTTGTCACGGACCTGTTCCTCACCTGATATTTGTTGCATCTGAATATTACCTGGTCTGATACTTGCTGTTTTCCTAAATAAATTTATCTTAAGAGTAAACTTTTTTATTCTTACAAAAAATGGAAAATCACTCTCATTTGCCTTAAATGCAAAGGAATGTTTTTAAAATATAAGGTGGAGATTTCTGGCAACAAAGCCTAATTATGAGGAACTTTAGTTTTACTACATAAAAAATGCTGGATAAAAGGTAACAGTCATTATAGTATCAACACTTATCTACCTGAACTCAAAATACAGACAACTCCCCAGATAACAGAAAAGACAGAGAAATCAAAGGTGGAGTGGTGAGCAGGTGGGGGGTCCTGGAGGCCCACTGAGATGTTTGTCCCAGTCGCAGCCAAGGAAGCTGGAGATGTGGTAGCCAGATGGGGACCTATGAGGGAAGGGGGAGCTGAAACCAACCCCCACCCCATCCCACAGCAAACAAACCACACACACACCCTGGAGACTCAGAGAGCTTCTCCGGCAAAAAGAGCCCAGATGCATGAAGTCTATGTCTGGATGAACAGAAAATTTTGGCAAGTAACCACAACTAAATAGAAACTGTAGGCCCACTGTGATGCTTAATTTTATTTGTTAAATTGATTGGTCATGGGGTGCTCAGACATTTGGTTAAACATTATGCTAGGTGAGGATGTTTCTAGAGGAAATGAACATTTGAATAGATAGAGCAGATTGCTCTCCCTAATGTGGGCGGGCCTCACCCAATGGACCGAAGGCCTGTATAGAACAAGAAGGCTGAACAAGTGGGGACTTCTAACTATATATACATATTCATGTATATACATACATATACCTATACACGTGTATGTATGTGCCGACAGAGCGAGAGCAAGAGGGATACTATTGCTTCTGTTTCTCTGGAGAACCCTGACTAATACACCCACACAGCACTGGTTGTATGGAAGCCTATGGAAAGAGATGCACCTTCTCCCTGCTCTCTGGAAGATAAACTGAAACTGTGATCTAAGCTTAGCTAATCAAATGCCCCCACTGAGACCTGGTGGGATTGTTGAGAGAAGGAGGCAAAAGCCAAGGAGTCAATTAGCGATCTTGCAGTGACTGCAGCAGAATCTAGAATTGAGAGTCCAGTGGCATGAGGCTGAGTGACCAGGGGTGATGGAACCCAGCAGCCAAGCTTCCAGCATTCAGCGTTACAATGCCAATATCGAGGGCATCAAAAACATTAATTCTGGCAAGATCTGGGCCAATGCTTGTCTCCCTTGATCCCAACCTTTCTGGCAGCTCTGCTTAAGTTTGCTGCAACTGGTTTCTGTTTTCTAGCAGGCTATGGGAACTCACTAAATATTGTAAGCAGGGAAATCACAGGATTAATGCTATGGGTTTGTGGCTCTGGGTTCATAGAATGTTGATTACTTCTTATGAGATAAACCTCTCCCTTGACACACAGACAATGGGATGCTTTTGGATTGTATTTTCCTCTGTGCTAATTTAGATCTGGGCCAGCTCTCCGCTGTGAAGACTAGGTGCAACCCAAGGTGTGAATCAAGTGACAGCTCTAAAATGTCCATCTTTCTCATCAACTGACCCCAGAAACTCCTCCCTACTTGAAAATTCCAACTGATAGTTTCCAGGTATAAGTGACCACTCCCAGAGATTTTAGTTCTGTCTGTCTTCCAGTTGCAATGCATAGTTACCAAAGGGTCTGTGGATGTAGAGTTCCACCCCAGCTCTACCACGGACTAGCTGTGTGACCTTAGGCAACTGAATTACACCTGGACCCTAAGTTTTCCTTCTCTGTAAAATGAGCATAACAATAGTACTTAATTCATAGAGGTATTATGAGGTTTAGGTGAGCTCACAGTGCCCTCACAAAAAAAAATGTTTAATAAGCAGTAGATATTATATTAATTCCTTGGAAATCCAGAGGTATGTGAAGAGAGGTTAATGTTTCGGGGTTTGAAACAAATGCTGCGTGCTCAAGTCCAATTTGGGCCAGATTCATTTTAAGAAACTCATAGGCACTTTTATATTTATAAGTTCAGTCTCACATTTTCCAAAACATATTAACATATACCCACACCCTACATTAAATATCCATTTTTTTGCTGTTAAGTGTTGAAAAAAATCTTATGATTGCTTTTTAAAAAAATTTTTTTAGCATTAACTTATTGAACTTACATTGCTTAGAAACCACTGTACTTACATCGAAATTTTTTGAAGTAATAGCCAAATCTACAATTATTTTCCAAGGTAATACCATTTTTATAAATATAAAATTTTTTGGTTAGGTTTTGTATAGGCAGGGGAAGTTTCTTCCAACATTATATTATGAAAAATTAACACACATAAATCCTGATAAAACAGATAAATTTACACCTTTATGCCCTACCCCTGGGTTTAACAGTTGTTTATATTTTGCTCTATTTGTACTCTGATACACAAATATATATATACATGTATATGTGTATATATATGTGTGTGTGTGTGTGTGTATATATATATATATATAAAATCAGAATCATATATATATACCCCATTTTTGGATGAAAAATTTGAAAGTAAGTTGCCAGGAAGCATAGCACTTCACCCTAAATACCTCAGCAGAAATCTCTTACATAATCATAATCCCTTTATCATACTTTAGAAAATTAACATAAATTCTCTAATATATCTAATATTCAGTTCATTTTCAAATATCTTTTGTAACTGACTTTTATGAACCAGTATCAATAGTTACAGGGTTGCATTTGGTATGTCTCTATTTCTCTTTTAATATAGAATTTCTTTTTTAACCTCTCATGACATTGACTTTTGTAAGAATCCAGGCCCCTGGTCCTTTAGAATACTTCCATTCTGGATTTGTCTATTTCTTCATGGTGTTGTTTAACGTGTACCTCCATCTCCCAACTCCTTTATTTCTTATCAACGGGGAGTTAGGTCCTGATTCTTGATTGAGTTCAGTTTCAACATTTTTGGAAGAAGTTCATGGGAAGCAGGTCCATGTCAGGTTGTCTCAGCGTCAGAGTCCTAAGCTTGACCACTTGGTGAGTATAGATCTCTCACTGTAAAAGTACACTTTCCTCTTTTGCAATTACCGAGTAATGCTCAGAGTAGATCTTGGCACGGTGAAAATATACTGTTAATCAATAACCTTTTACCTAATGGTTTTAGCATTCGTTGATGATCCTTGCCTGAATCGATTATTACATTGGGGAATGCAAAAGTGTGATCTTCTATTATTATTCCCTCTACATTTATTAACTGGTATTATCTCTCTCTTTCTTTTTTTTAACCTAACAATAGATCAATACATTTAACAATTTAAAGCCACTGAATTTAATAATAAATGAAACTGACATAATGTGATATACTTGTACATTTTGTATTTTTTCTTTTGATGGGTAAAGCCAACAAATTTTCTCACACGTTTAGCTCTTGAAAAATTCATAGCCTCTGTGGCACTGTGGTGCCCAGTGGATAAAATAGCTGTGGTAGGAACTATATCTAACGACACAGTCAGCATTAAACAGTTGTACTGTGTTGTTCAGCACTGTGAGCGAGCACATCAGCAGGTGAGGAAAAAAATCTGTGCTTAGGAAAACTAGTCTGCCCGACATCCCAGGACCTAAGAGGTCTGTGTGGGAGCCTCTGGGGGGTGAGATGGGCTGGGGCACAGGAGGACCACAGACTAATGTGTCCCTTTGTCCTTTGACCAACTATGATTTAAATCAAATCAACAAGCACTTTATGAGAGTCTATTTTGGGTTAAAGACTTTGCTAGTATTCCTCTTTGCTATTTCCTTCTGTAAACTTTAAGGACCAAACTATTCCCTTATTTCTTTCTTCATTTAGTCACATATGAAGGCTGACTGCACACCCACTGTGCACAGGCCTAGAGAAGGTTCTTCTTCCCCTTCCAGAGGAGAACCACACCTAAACCTTCATGGCTGCATAGAAAACTCACTCACATCCACACTGGCATTCAGGAGAGCCTTCTGTTCTTGGGTCATCATTCTTCCCAGTCTCTCTCAAATACTGTATCTCCTTAATTGCTTTCTCATGCTAATTTGAGTGGTATTTTGGTTGTCATTTGCTTTCCTGAGCTGCTCTTAACCACCTCCCGTAATGAGGATTATTTTCAGAGCTTTATTTTAAACTACTTCTAGCACATTAAAATTGTTTTAAATTCAGAGTTCATGGTCTCTTTTGAAAGGATTACTTCAGTAAAGGTTTTCCTTTTTTTCTCAATTGCTTTTCAGTAGAACTTTTGGCTCTACAGTGGTTAGAACATGACGTAGGTCCAAAACATGACCCTGCATGTATGTGAGTTTGGGCTACATCTCTCTTTATTTGTAGTTTCTTTGTGAATTGGAAATAAAAATATTTAGTCCACAGAACTGTTGAAAAGACTATATGAGATAACATATGTCTCACTGAGCCCAGAGCTCAGTAAATGGTAGCTATGATGGCAATGTTATTAATGACAGTGTTTGGCCTCTAAAAATAATGTTGTATGTATTTATTTTTATTAACAAACTGTTAAGGTAAACTCTCAGGGGCTTCCCTTGCTTTGCTTGCTTCTGGTTTTACTTTGGTGC
Organism: Leucopleurus acutus; assembly: GCF_964270905.1. Taxonomy (NCBI): domain Eukaryota; kingdom Metazoa; phylum Chordata; class Mammalia; order Artiodactyla; family Delphinidae; genus Leucopleurus; species Leucopleurus acutus. The sequence goes on from NC_139156.1 coordinate 38,937,470, forward strand.
CACGTAGTCATCAAGTTCACAGCTCCTTTCAAAATCTTCAATGATTTTCAATAACTTATGGAAGAAACACCATCTTCCCAAGGCCGCTGTTCTAGGACCTCTGCCAGTCAAACCAGATTGCTTGCTCTTCTCCAAACTTACCTGACATGACTCCTCTGCCCCCTCATCAGACAGTCCCTTCTACCCTCAGGCTCTTCATCCCCTAGTTTCCATCTATTCCTGCCTCTTCACGTCAAACTTATGTTAGTTCTTTGATTCTCAGCTCCAAGTCAACTTAACGGAGGAACCTTACCTGATTCTCTCCACTGAAGATCATGGCTTCCTTCTTCACAGCCTTTGTAGTCCTTTCTCTGCAGTTATGTTTTAGAATGCTTGGCAATTTTACACTATATATTATAGTAATTTGTATAACCTGAGTTTCATTAGTTCTTTCTCCTGGACCCTTGTAGTAGCTTACATCTTCCAGGTATGCTTAGGAGTTCCGGGAAGTCATCAATAGGAACTCACACATATCTGGTCTGTTACCATGTAGCTTTGGCAGTGGCATTCCTCTTACTCTGCTTCAGTCCTACCTAGATGTGTACCATGGAGAACACCACTGCCATTTCCTTTGCTGCTTCCACCTGTTAGAGAAAATACGTGCTGTGGTTCCTGCTTCCCCTATCCACCACCTCCCATTGTGGCCTCCCTAACTTTCCTCTGCCACTGCCAAAACATGGTGGGACGGCAAAAGGGAGGGGAATGCCTCTCTCTAGTTTCAGTTACACTTGAGCCTTCAGCACCTATGAAGTTTTAGCTCTTTTTTTCTTTATAGCTTTCCCAGCTTCCTTGTTCTAGGATTCAGTCCAAAGTTCTTGAAGGGTGGCCAAGAGCTAAATTGACCTGGCAAACACCATGCTGCCCTCCATGCTGCCCTTCCTTCTGACAGGTGAGACTGTTACTGATTAAGCTTTTGTGGGCCTGCTACTTCTCTCATTAGAATGTGCCATTGTCCATCAAGACCCTAAGGGCCACTTAAAGAAAAAGGCCACCTCAGAGGGAGGGGCAAGATAGGGGTATGGGATTAAGAGATACAAACGACTATGTGTAAAAGGGATAAGCAACAGGGATATATTGTACAGCACAAGGAAATATAGCCATTGTTTTGTAATAACATTAAATGGAATACCATCTATTAAAAAAAATGAATCCCTAAAAAAAAAAGAGACAACCTCTTTACCACACCAGTTTGCCAAACTTTTCCAGACATGTCTGAACCCCAACTTTAGATTTCTTTAGGTTTCTTCTGAGATCTCCACTCTATATTTGTGTTGTATGATCATAACTGGATTGTAAGCTTCACTAGAACACAGTTCATGTCCATAATGCCTAGAACATAGTAAGTTCTCAGTAAGTGTTTATTGGATAAACAAATGAGTGAGTTAAAATAATAATAGCTAATATTTATTGAGTGCTAGACACTATTTCTAGTGTTTTATATTCATTAACTTGTTTAATTATCATTAAAACTCTGTTAGAGAACATTCTTCTTCCTATTATTCCAACAAGTGACCCAGTATTTTCCATTTGGTCCTGCAGATCTACTCTGCACCCTTCTCCACCTGTTCTGTGCCCCAGGAGATTGACCCATGTGGACTACCTCAGTGGGGCTTCCTTTCCCTCTGGTTTGTGTGAGTTTGGCCATCGGGAGGTTCTAGAGAAGAGATCAGAGTGAGGGAGGAGAGAGGGATAATCTGCTGGTTCCTTCTTCGTGGTGTTGCCTTGGACAGGTTGAGACTGTCCTAAAAGTCACGGCTCAAGAGCTCTTATGCTGTCCCTTCCCTTTATTTTTTTCATCCTAGGGGTCATAATATCCCACTATTACTAGGACCAGAGTCCTTCTCTATCTGTGGTGGTTTCCCCTACATTTAGATCTCACCTGTGTAAAGAATTCATTTGTTAAACCCTTCTTTAATAATATTAAATTGAGTATATCATCCATATCTCTCTGAGTGTAAACTGAGAAACTGAGTGTTAACTATGATACTAATAAGGCAACTGAGACCCACAGAGGTTAAGGGATTGCTCAAGATCACTCTCCTGAAAATGCTGACATAGAGATTTGTATCTGAGCCCTTAGCTTTAAGTACCACAGTGTGCACACAAAAGAAATGCATTCAAATGCTGGGAGACAATGAGGCACAGCGGATAAGTGCATCGTTCTGGCAGTCATAAAGATCTGGTCTCCAAAACTGACTCTAACCTAGTTAGAGAGTGACCTTGGGCACTTTAAGATTCTTTAAGATTCAGTTCCTAAATCTGGGAAATGGGAATGTTACCTACCTTAGAATTATTATAAGGCTTATAGTAATGAGTTAATTTATGTGAAATGCTAACATACTATATATCTAGCACCTAATGAAGATTCAATAAATATCATAAAAGCTATTGCTAAGAGGATTATTTGGAAATATGGAAAACGTGGGGAAAGTTTCATACAATGTATCTTTACCAAGATGTTTATATTCTGGTGGAGTAGACAATAAACACATAAATAGTCATAAGAATAATAAAGGAATAGCAATAGAAAGAAAGTAATAGAATCCTGGGTGGTTAGTGCAGACATTGGAGCTAAAGAGAAGGAAAGGAACTCGTGGTTCAAAGTAGATGGGCCAGACCCTTTCCAGCATTTATTGTCTGTAGACTTTTATTGTTTATAGGTATCACCCATGTAAGATGTTACCTCACTGTAGTTTTGATTTTTCATTTCTCTAATAATTAGTGATGTTGAACATCTTTTCATGTGCTTTTTGGCCAGCTGTATGTCTTCTTTGGAGAAATGTCTATTTAGGTCTTCCACCCATCTTTTGATGGGTTGTTTGTTTTTTTTGTTATTGCACTGTATGACCTGTTTGTATATTTTGGAGATTAATCCCTTGTCAGACGCTTTGTTTGCAAATATTTTCTCCCATTCCGTGGGTTGTCTTTTCATTTTGTTTATGGTTTCCTTTGCTGTGCAAAAGCTTTTGAGTTTAATTAGGTCCCATTTGTTTACTTTTGTTTTATTTTCATTACTCTAGGAGGTGGGTCAAAAAAGATCTTGCTGTGATTTGTATCTGAGAGTGTTCTGCCTCTGTTTTCCTCTAAGAGTTTTGTAGTATCTGGCCTTACATTTAGGTCTTTAATCCACTTTGAGTTTAATAAAGACCTACTGTATAGCACAGGGAATTCTACTCAGTACTCTGTAATGACCTATATGGGAAAAGAATCTAAAAAAGAGTGGATAGGGCTTCCCTGGTGGCACAGTGGTTGAGAGTCCGCCTGCCGATGCAGGGGACACAGGTTTGTGCCCCGGTCCGAGAAGATCCCACATGCTGCGGAGCGGCTGGGCCCGTGAGCCATGGCCGCTAAGCCTGCGCGTCCAGAGCCTGTGCTCCACAACGGGAGAGGTCACAACAGTGAGAGGCCCGCGTACCGCAAAAAAAAATAATAAAATAAAAAAAAAATTAAAAAAAATAAAAAAGAGTGGAGAGATGTATATGTATAACTGATTCACTTTGCTGTACACCAGAAAGTAACGACATTGTAAATCAACTATACTCCAATAACAATTTAAAAAAAAAAGTAGATGGTGCAGGCTTTATTTTGTGTTTCTTCAGTTCTCTCTTGAACTTATTTTCTTGGCTTGGCACCAGCCATCCTGTTGAGTATACAGGCATCCCCCAGGCCATGTGGTCCGAGTGAACTAACAGAAATCAGCAGGCTTCATCACGAACATTCTTCCTGGCTGTTAATTCTTGTGATGATAACCATTGCTTTCAGTGGTGGCCAGCCTCGCTCTTCCAGGAGGATTAAATTGCTGGGAGCAGGGAAGGGAGAGTCAGTATGCTGGCTTCAGAACATCCTTGCCTGTACTTGTAAAAACAAAGTCTATCTTTCCAGTGAGGATAATTATACAGTATATTTCCATGACAGCTTCACAACCTGAACCAAAGTTGCTTAAAAAGGTGCAAGTAAGTGAAAAAATACATCTTAACTACAGCCTTTGAAGCGAGCTGAGCAAGTAAATAATGAATACCTTTATGGGCACAAATATTCCAAGTGAACATCTAAACTATGGCAAGTTTTGCAAACGCATGACAAGCATTTACTTCCCACCCCCTGTCAGAACTAGAAATGGTCTTGGAATCTCTAAACACAACATTGAAAGTTGCCATCATTCATTGGATTAGAGTTAGTACAAAAGATAAAGCTTGCCTGTTATTGTTGTTCTGTGGAGGGGATGACCCTACCAACCCACATCGTACCACCACCTAAAGTTTACCACTGAGTTTAAAACCAAGTAGGCCTGGTGTCAGTTTTTTAGCTGAATTACTTAATGATATTGTCAATATTTTATTAGTAAGTAATTTTAGTTTGGAATGGAAATTTAGAATATTAGCTGCATTCTGAATCATGATTTTTTATTCTTATTTATTTTGCTTATGGAGACTATATCATTTAACAAACTACTCCAAAATTGAATGACTTAAAACAATCATCATTTTATTTGTTCATGGTTCTGTGGTCAGCAATTTGGGCTCAGCTCTGCTGGATGAGTCTCTGTTCCTGGTTATATTGGCTAGGCTTACTAATATTTGCCATCAGCTAGGGGCTGATGATCTCACTCACATGTCTGGCAGTTGGCCGGCTCTAAGCAGGGACAACTGGGTCATTTCCCACTTAGCATCCAGCAAGTGAAACCAGGCTCATTCTCATCATGGTGGTCACAGTGTTCCCCAGAGCAGCTAGAGGGGGCAAGTCCGAATGCATGAGTACTTTTCAAGTCTCACGTGTGTCATATTCGTTATTGTCCCATTGGCCAAAGCAAGTCACATGGTGAAGCACAGAGTCAGTGGAAGAGGGAATTTACCAAAGGCATAGATATGGGAAGGGAATTCGTGTGGGGACTTTTGCAAATAATCTACCATGGAGCACAGTCTCAAAATGATAATGTGTAGTAGTAAAGCAACATTCTTATATTTACATACATAAATATAAGCCTTTTGAAAAGCCTTACAACAATACAGGGGTTCTACTTAAATATCACATAGAGACATTAAATATTGTTATTTAAATGAAATACTACACTGACTATTGTTCTTAATAGTATCACAACTGCTAACATTTCTTTGATCTTCAATCACCCAATGATGAAGGTACTACTATCATTTTCATTTTGCACGTGGAAGAAATTGAGACTCAGAGAAATTGGAGAACTTGCTCAATGTCACCATCACTAGGGGAATAACATTTGGGCAGCTCTAAGGATACGCTAATATAATGTGTATGAGGGACTTAGTATGGACCTTCCACAGTGTTCATTGAGTATATGAACACTATATTAATATCATAATATTAATGGTAATAATTGAACATGAGAGGTTATTTTATTTTAAAAGTTAGACCATGTACAGCTATAAAACTAAGAACTCGCTAACACATTAAATTTCCCGTTATGGACGTCTCTATAATTGGTTCTGTATTTTGCTCTAACTGGAACTGATTGCAAATGCATTAGAAAGTCTAGTTTTCAGAGAAGTCATAAAACTTTGCTCACTACTAAACAATCAAAACTTTTAAAGCACCATCCATTAAGCTGTATCATTAAATCCAAAGCTATATTACCAAAACACTAAATGACTGGATAACCTCTACTTCTTATTTCTTCAATGATGACAAAGAATATCTTTATCAAATCTCTGTGGATGTCATTTATAATTTATTTTGATTTAAAGTAAAAGGGTCTATTTGCGGAAGGGAGGTTAAATTTCACATAGTGAATATATATATCACTTCTGCATCAGCCATGTGTTGAGAAAAGAATAGAACCGGAAATCCTGTTTGAGAAAGGATATTTAAAAGGATATCTTAAGGAAATGAGAAACAAGTTTATGCTACACTTGATAACATTCTTCCATTTTCCTGAATAGAGTCTGAGAAAATATACAATGTCACAACTAGTCATTGAATGATACTATTCAGATTTGTGTTCAATGGGAATGGCTCATTGTTTCTTTGATTGCTCTGTTCTATTATAATTAACTTGAAATCAAAGAAAGAAAAAGGTATAGTATAAGGACTGGCGTTCTCTAGTTTAGTTCTTTAGAACTCTGTTAGGCAAGAATGGCAGAGAAGTGGAGAACAAACACCCTTGACAGGGAATCACATTGGCCTTTTCTTTTTGGTACCACCTTTGGCTTTATACCTAACTCCATCTCAACAGCCAGTTCCTTAGGTTAGTGTTACAACATGGCACACACTACTTCTCTATTATTCCCATGTGCTTATCGAAATTGGATTCAGATTAAGGTAAAAATATGGATAGAGATGATTCAAAATATTTCAGAGAATTAATTTTTTTAAATAAATTTATTATTTATTTATTTATTTTTGGCTGTGTTGGGTCTTCGTTTCTGTGCGAGGGCTTTCTCTAGTTGCGGTGAGCGGGGGCCGCTCTTCATCGCGGAGCACGGGTCTCTCACTGTGGCGGCTTCTCTTGTTGCGGAGCACAGGCTCCAGACGTGCAGGCTCAGTAGTTGTGGCTCACAGGCCCGCTTGCTCCGCGGCATGTGGGATCTTCCCAGACCAGGGCTCCATCCCGTGTCCCCTGCATTGGCAGGCAGATTCTAAACCACTGCGCCACCAGGGAAGCCCTCAGAGAAGAATAAATTTGATTATTAATTTTAGCATCAATTTATACAGGTGGATCTCAACAGTGGGCAATTTTCATCTGACAATTCTGGAGATACTTCTGGTTGTTAAAATTTGGAGTGAGGGGATGCTACCAGAATCTAATGGGTAGAGGGCAGAGATGTTGCTAAACACTCTATAATGCACAGGACAGTCCCCCACAACAAAGAATTGTCCATCCCCAAATGTCAGTAGTTCTGAGGTTGATAAAATGCTGATTTATATAATATGAATGTTGCATTATTTATAATTTCTTAAAATAGATATATAGCCATTGGGTAGATGGCTATCAGGGATAATTTAGAAGGGATTTTGTGTGTGTGTGTGTGTGTGTGCATGTGCACATGCAGAGGATTAAATTCTTTCTAAAATCTGATGAACTGTAAGATACCATGCTTCCCATTTATTTTACTTTCTTGGAAGCTGCCATACAGAAGAAGCCCAAGGAATTAGTGAAAACCAGAAAGCATGAAGGCGAATGCTTTATAGAGCACATCTTAGGATGGGGCATTGCATCAGTGAAGGGCTGCTGCTGCCGATGTCCATACCATGTGTAAGTCGAGTAAAACTTGAGGGTAAGGAAAGGGCAAAGGGAAGGAGGACTTTCCAGGTCTTTCTGGATACTGTTTATTTGTAGAGCTTAGTTATTTTATTCGTGATATAAATTTAAAAGCTGGGAGTTTAATGATTTTTTAAAAAATTAACCACAGTCTGTCATCTTAATTGAGGTGATGGTTTCATGGGTGTTTAACATCTGAGAAAAGTCATCAGATTTACAATTTATATATGTGCAGTTTATCATGTCTAAACTGGTCCTCAATCATATTGTAAAATCACACATACATTAACACACTCTCCCTATAAAAAGCTCAAACAATGCACATCTTATAACATATGACAGTTTTCCTTCACCCCTCACTCCTACTTCTCTCTCCCAGGGTAACAAGTGTTAATTGTTTGATCTAAATTTAAGTACATATACAAGTATTTTACACATGTCATTTAAAAATGATCATATAAATAAAAGCGCAACATTTTTTGCTTGCTTTTTTCTCATCACATCTTGGAGATCTTCCTACAGATCTATCTCATTCTCTTTTGATGGTTACATAGCGTTTCATAATGTGACTATATCATCAATTATTTAATCATTTATTTATTTAGGTTACATTTTTCTCTTTCACAAACAGTAAAACAAACAAATAAACATGAATCATTTCTACAAGCTTAATTTTTTAGAAGTGGGGTTGTTGAGTAAAAGCAAACATATACTTAAAGTTTGTATGTCTACTGCTAAATTGCTTGCTACAAAAGACTTTAATAACTTAGGCTCTCATCAGTATTTAGGAGAACCCATTTATCACAATTTGACAAGTCTCTTAAATTTTCCCAATTTGATAGGCAAACAGGACTTTTACTGGCAAAGATGTACATCTTTACTTTTGTCATTTTGAATTGGAATTTTGGTATTTTTATGTACTTTTAAAAGCTCTTTGCATGTAATGGATAGTAACTCTCTTTTATATATTTATAAGACTATCTATGATTAAACAGAGAATTACCATAAGACCTAGCAATTCCACTTCTGGGTATATACCCAAAAGAACTGAAAGCAGAGACTCGAACAGCTGTTTGCACATCAGTGTTCTTTGCGGTCTTTTTGTTTTTTAATTGGATAATTTGTCGTTCTTTTTTAACACCTTTATTAGAGTATAATTGCTTTACACTGGTGTGTTAGTTTCTGCTGTATAACAGAGTGAATCAGATATACATACACATTTATCCCCATTTGTCCTCCCTCTTGCATCTCCCTCCCACCCTCCCTATCCCACCCCTCTAGGTGGTCACAAATCACCGAGCTGGTCTCCCTGTGCTATGCGGCTGCTTCCCACTAGCTATCTATTTTACATTTGGTAGTGTATATATGTGCATGCCACTCTCTCACTTCATCCCAGCTTACCCTTCCCCTCCCAGTGTCCTCAAGTCTATTCTCTACATCTGCGTCTCTATTCCTGTCCTGCCCCTAGGTTCTGCAGAACCTTTTTTTATTCCCCCATATATATGTGTCTGCATACAGTATTTGTTTTTCTTTTTCTGACTTACTTCACTCTGTATGACAGTCACTAGGTCCATCCACCTCACTGCAAATAACTCAATTTCCTTTCTTTATATGGCTGAGTAATATTCCATTATATATATTGTGCCACATCTTCTTTATCCATTCATCTGTCGATGGACACTTAGGTTGCCTCCATGTCCTGGCTATTGTAAATAGTGCTGCAGTGAACATTGTGGTGCATGACTCTTTTTGAATTATGGTTTTCTCAGGGTATTTGCCCAGTAGTGGGATTGCAGGGTCATATGACAGTTCTATTTTTAGTTTTTTAAGGAACCTCCATACTGTTCTCCATAGTGGCTGTATCAATTTACATTCCCACCAACAGTGTAGGAGGGTTCCATTTTCTCCACACCCTCTCCAGCATTTATTATTTGTAGATTTTTTGATGATGGCCATTCTGACCAGTGTGAGGTGATATCTTATTGTAGTTTTGATTTGCATTTCTCTAATGATTAGTGATGTTGAGCATCCTTTCATGTGTTTGTTGCCAATCTGTATATCTTCTTTGGAGAAATGTCTATTTAGGTCTTCTGCCCATTTTTGGATTGCATTGTTTGTTTGTTTGTTTTTTTATATTGAGCTGCATGAGCTGCTTGTACATTTTGGAGATTAATCCTTTGTCAGTTGCTTCCTTTGCAAATATTTTCTCCCATTCTGAGGGTTGTCTTTTCATCTTGTTTATAGTTCCCTTGGCTGTGCAAAAGCTTTTAAGTTTCATTAGGTCCTATTTGTTTATTTTTGGGTTTATTTCCAATTCTCAAGGAGGTGGGTCAAAAAGGATCTTGCTGTTATTTATTTCATAGAGTGTTCTGCCTATGTTTTCCTCTAAGAGTTTTATAGTGTCTGGCCTTACATTTAGGTCTTTAATCCATTTTGAGTTTATTTTTGTGTATGGTGTTAGGGGGTGTTCTAACTTCAATCCTTTACATGTAGCTGTCCAGTTTTCCCAGCACCACTTGTTGAACAAGCTGTCTTTTCTCCATTGTATACTCTTGCATCCTTTATCAAAGGTAAGGTGACCATATGTGTGTAGGTTTATCTCTGGGCTTTCTATCCTGTTTCATTGGAACTATATTTCTGGTTTTGTACCACTACCATACTGTCTTGATTACTGTAGCTTTGTAATATAGTCTGAAGTCCAGGAGCCTGATTCCTCCAGCTCCATTTTTTTATGCAAGTTTGCTTTGGCTATTCGGGGTCTTCTGTATTTCCATACAAATTGTGAAAATTTTTTTCTAGTTCTGTGAAAAATGCCATTGGTAGTTTGATAGGGATTGCATTGAATATGTAGATTGCTTTGGGTAGTAGAGTCATTTTCATAATGTTGATTCTTCCAGTCCAAGAACATGGTATATCTCTCCATCTGTTTGTATCATCTTTAATTTCTTTCATCAGTGTCTTATAGTTTTCTGCATACAGATGTTTTGTCTCCCTAGGCAGGTTTATTCCTAGGTATTTTATTCTTTTTGTTGAAATGGTAAATGGGAGTGTTTCCTTAATTTCTCTTTCAGATTTTTCACCATTAATGTATAGGAATGCAAGAGATTTCTGGGCATTAATTTTGTATCCTGCTATTTACCTAATTCATTGATTAGCTCTAGTAGTTTTCTGGTAGCATCTTTAGGATTCTCTATGTATAGTAGCATGTCATCTGCAAACAGTGACAGTTTTACTTCTTCTTTTCCGATTTGGATTCCTTTTATTTCTTTTTCTTCTCTGATTGCTGTGGCTAAAACTTCCAAAAGTATGTTGACTAATAGTGGTGAGAGTGGGCAACATTGTCTTGTTCCTGATCTTAGTGGAAATGGTTTCAGTTTTTCACCATTGAGAATGATGCTGGCTGTGGGTTTGTCATGTATGGCCTGTATTATGTTGAGGTAAGTTCCCTCTATGCCTACTTTCTGGAGGATTTTTATCATAAGTGGGTGTTGAATTTTGTTGAAAGCTTTTCCTGAATCTGTTGCAATGATCTTATGGTTTTTATCCTTCAGTTTGTTAATATGGTATATCACATTGATCTGCATATACTGAAGAATCCTTGCATTCCTGGGATAAATCCCACTTGATCATGGTGTATGATCCCTATAATGTGCTGTTGGATTCCGATTGCCAGTATTTTGTTGAAGAGTTTTGCATCCATGTTCATCTGTGATATCAGCCTGTAGTTTTCTTTTTTTGTGACATCTTTGTCTGGTTTTGATATCAGGGTGATGGTGGCCTCATAGAATGACTTTGGGAGTGTTTCTTCCTCTGCAATTTTTTGGAGGAGTTTGAGAAGGATAGGTATTAGCTCTTCTCTAAATGTTTGATAGAATTCGCCTGTGAAGCCATCTGGTCCTGGGCTTTTGATTGTTGGAAGATTTTTAATCACAGTTTCAATTTTAGTGCTTGTGATTGGTCTGTTTATATTTTCCATCTCTTCCTTGTTCAGTCTCGAAAGGTTGTGCTTTTCTAAGAATTTGTCCATTTCTTCCAGGTTGTCCATTTTATTGGTATATAGTTGCTTGTAGTAATCTCGCATGATCCTTTGTATTTCTGCAGTGTCAGTTGTTACTTCTCCTTTTTCATTTATAATCCTATTGATTTGAGTCTTCTCTCTTTTTTTTCTTGATGACCCAGGCTAATGGTTCATCAATTTTGTTTATCTTCTCAAAGAACCAGCTTTTACATTTATTGATCTTTGCTATTGTTTTCTTCATTTCATTTCTTCATTTCTTTTTGATTTATTTCTATTTATTTCTTTATGATTTCTTTCCTTCTGCTAATTTTGGGGGTTTTTTGTTCTCCTTTCTCTAAGTGCTTTAGGTGAAATGTTAGGTTGTTTATTTGAGATGTTTGTTTTTTCTTGAGGTAGGATTGTATTGCTCTAAACTTCCCTCTTATAACTACTTTTGCTGCATCCCATAGGTTTTGGGTCATCATGTTTTCACTGTCATTTGATTCTAGGTATTTTTTTATTTCCTCTTTGATTTCTTCAGTGATCTCTTGGTTATTTAGTAGTGTATTGTTTAGCCTCCATGTATTTTTTTTTTTTTTACAGATATTTTCCTGTAACTGATATCTAGTCTCATAGTATTGTGGTTGGAAAAGATACTTGATAGGATTTCAATTTTCTTAAATTTACCAAGACTTGATTTGTGACCCAGGATGTGCTCTATGCTGGGGAATGTTCTGTGTGCACTTGAGAAGACAGTGTGTAATCTGCTGGTTTTGGATGGAATGTCCTATAAATATCAATTAAATCCATCTTGTTTAATATATCTATTAAAGCTTGTGTTTCCTTATTTATATTCATTTTGGATGATATGTCCATTGGTGAAAGTGGCGTGTTAAAGTCCCCTACTATTATTGTGTTTTGTCGATTTCCCCTTTTATAGTTATTAGCATTTAACTTATGTATTGCAGTGCTCCTGTGTTGGGTGCATAAATATTTACAATTGTTACATCGTTTTCTTGGATTGATCCCTTGATCATTATGTAGTGTCCTCCTTTGTCTCTTGTAATAGTCTTTATTTTAACGTCTATTTTGTCTGATATGAGAATTGCTACTCCCTCTTTCTTTTGATTTACATTTGTATGGAATATCTTTGTCCATCTCCTCACTTTCAGTCTGTATGTGCCTCTAGGTCTGAAGTGGGTCTCTTGTAGACAGTATATATATGGGTCTTGTTTTTGTCCATTCATCCAGTATGTGTCTTTTGGTTTGAGCATTTAATCCATTTACAATTAAGGTAGTTATCAGTATGTATGTTCCTATTACCATTTTCTTAATTGTTCTGGGTTTGTTATTATAGGTCTTTTCTTTCTCTTGTCTTTCCCGCCTAGAGAAGTTCCTTTCACATTTGTTGTAAAGCTGGTTTGGTGGTGCTGAATTCTCTTAGCTTTTGCTTGTCTGTAAAGGTTTTAATTTCTCTGTCGAATCTGAAAGATTCTTGCTGGGTAGAGTAATCTTGGTTGTCGGTTTTTCCCTTTCATCACTTTAAATATGTCCTGCCACTCCCTTCTGGCTTGCAGAGTTTCTGCTGAGAGATCAGCTGTTAACCTTATGGGGATTCCCTTGTGTGTTATTTATTGCTTTTCCCTTGCTGCTTTTAATATTTTTCCTTTGTATTTAATTTTTGATAGTTTGATTAATATGTGTCTTGGCGTGTTTCCCCTTGGATTTATCCTGTATGGGACTCTCTGCGCTTCCTGGACTTGACTATTTCCTTTCCCTTATTAGGGGAGTTTTTAACTATAATCTCTTCAAATATTTTCTCAGTCCCTTTTTTTTTTCCTCTTCTTCTTTTGGGACCTCTGTAATGCAAATGTTTGTGCATTTAATGTTGTCTCAGAGGTCTCTGAGACTGTCCTCAATTCTTTTCATTCTTTTTTGTTTATTCTGCTCTGTGGTAGTTATTTCCACTATTTATCTTCCAGGTCACTTATCCGTTCTTCTGCCTCAGTTATTCTGCTATTGATTCCTTCTAGAGAATTTTTTATTTCTTTTATTGTGTTGTTCATCATTGTTTGTTTGCTCTTTAGTTCTTCTACATCTGTGTTAAACGTTTCTTGTATATTCTTCATTCTGTTTCCAAGATTTTGCATCATCTTTACCATCGTTACTCTGAATTCGTTTTCAGGTAGATTGCTTATTTTCTCTTCATTTGTTTGGTTTGGTGGGTTTTTACCTTGCTCCTTCATCTGCTGTGTATTTCTCTGTCTTTTCATTTTGCTTAACTTACTGTGTTTGTGGTCTCGTTTTCCAGGCTTCAGGTTCGTAGTTCCCTTTGTTTTTGGTGCCTGCCCCCAGTGGGTAAGTGTGTAGGCTTCCTGGTGGAGGAGACTGGTGTCTGTGTTCTGGTGGATGAGACTGGATCTTGTCTTTCTGGTGGGCAGGACTGCATCCAGTGGTGTGTTTGGGGTGTCTGTGAACTTATTATGATTTTAGGCAGCCTCTCTGCTAATGGGTGGGGTTGTGTTCCTGTCTTGCTAGTTGTTTGGCATGAGGGTGTCCAGCACTGTAGCTTGCTCGTTGTTAAGTGTAGCTGGGTCTTATCATTGAGATGGAGATATCTGGGAGAGCTTTTGCTGTTTGAGATTACGTAGGGTCAGGAGGTCTCTGGTGGACCAATGTCCTCAACTTGGCTCTGCCACTCCATTCAGAAGAAAAGGGAGAAAAAAGAAAGAAAGAATATAAAATAATTAAAATTAGAAATTTTAAAAATATTATAAACAAGAAGTAATAAATAAAATAGGAAGAAGAGAACAACCAAACCAAAGAACAAATCCACAAAAGATAACAAGTGCTAAAAATTATACACACACACACACACACACACACACACACACACACACACACACACACAAACAGAAAAGGTCAGACAGAACCCTAGGGCAAATGGTAAAAGAAAACCTATACAGACAAAATCACACAAAGAAGCATACACACTCACAAGAAGAGAAAAAGGAAAAAAAATATATAAAATGAAGAGAGCAACCAAATCAATAAACAAATCTACCTATGATAATAAGCTCTAAATACTAAACTAAAATAAACATAAAACCAGAAACAAATTAGATGCCGAAAGCAAACCCCAAGTCTACAGTTGCTCCCAAAGTCCACTGCCTCAATTTTGGGATGATTCGTTGTCTATTCAGGTATTCCACAGATGCAGGGCACATCAAGGTGATTGTGGAGATTTAATCCGCTGCTCCTGAGGCTACTGGGAGAGATTTCCCTTTCTCTTCTTTGTTTGCACAGCTCCTGGGGCTCAGATTTGGATTTGGCCCTGCCTCTGTGTGTAGGTCACCTGAGTGCGTCTGTTCCCCTCCCAGACGAGGTTAAAGGAGCAGCTGATTTGGGGGCTCTGGCTCACTCAGACTGGGAGGAGGGAGGGGCATGGAGTGCGGGGCGAGCCTGCGGTGTCAGAGGCCAGCGTGACGTTGCACCAGCCTGAGGCGTGCCATGTGTTCTACCAGGGAAGTTGTCCCTGGATCACGGGACCCTGGCAGTGGCGGGCTGCATAGGCTCCCGGGAGGGGAGGTGTGGATTGACTTGTGATTGCACCCAGGCTTCTTGGTGGCGGCAGAAGCAGCCTTAGCATCTCATGCCCTTCTCTGAGGTCCATGCTGATAGCTGCGGCTCGAGCCCGTCTCTGGAGCTCGTTTTAGGCGGTGCTCTGAATCCCCTGGCCTCGCACATCCTGAAGCAGAGGTCTCTTGCATCTTAGGCAAGTACAAGCCTTCTGCACGGACTCCCTCCTGGCTAACTGTGGTGCACTAGCCCCCGTCAGGCTGCGTTCACGCCGCCAACCCCAGTCCTCTCCCTGGGATCCAACCGAAACCCGAGCCTCAGTTCCCAGCCCCCACCCATCCTGGCGGCTGAGCAAACAAGCCTCTCGGGCTGGTGAGTGCTGGTCGGCACTGATCCTCTGTGTGGGAATCTCTCCACTTTGCCCTCTGCACCCCTGTTGCTGCGCTCTCCTCCGTGGCTCCGAAGCTTCCACCCCACCACCCCCCGTCTCCACCAGTGAAGGGCCTTCCTAGTGTGTGGAAACTTTTCCTCCTTCACAGCTCCCTCCCTGAGGTGCAGGTCCCGTCCCTATTCTTTTGTCTCTGTTTTGTTCTTTTTTCTTTTGCCCTACCTAGGTACGTGGGGAGTTTCTTGCCTTTTGGGAAGTCTGAGGTCTTCTGCCAGGGTTGAGTAGGTGTTCTGTAGGAGTTGTTCCACATGTAGGTATATTTCTGATGTATTTGTGGGGAGGCAGGTGATCTCTGCATCTTATTCCTCTGCCGTCTTGAAGGTCTCCCTGTTCTTAGTCTTATTCACAGTAGCCAAAAGGTGGAAGCATCCTGAGTGTCCATCAGTGTATAAGAGATGAGTGTATAAACAAAATGTGGTATATACATACAAAAGAATATTATCCAGCTTTAAAAAGAAGGGTAATTTTGATACATAACACAACATGAATAAACCTTGAGGACATTATGCTAAGTGAAATAAGCCAAATAAAATGGAGAAAACACTGTATGATTCCATTTATATGAGGTATCTAGAATAGTTAAATTAATAGAAATGGAAGGCAGAATGGTGGTTATACCAAGGGCTAGGGAGAAGAGATGGGGAGTTATTGTTTAATGGGTACAGAGTTTCGCTTTGGGAAAATGAAAAAGTGCTGGAGACAGATGGTGGAGATGGTCATACAACAGTGTGAGTGTACTTAATTCCACTGAGCTATAAGCTTAAAAATGGTTAAAGTGGTAACTTTTATATTATGTCTATTTTACTGTATGAAGAAAGTGAGAAAACATTGTTTATATAAATAACATAAATTTGAATAAACAGGTACATAATATATTCAAAATATATGTTACATAAATATTTTCTCCTAATCTGTTAACGTGAGTTCTTTCTCCAGTAATTTGAAATGCTACTTCTATAATAAACAGTACTTCCCTATAGATATGAATCTGTTTGTAAGCTATGCATTGTTTTTTTTTAACATCTTTATTGGAGTATAATTGCATTACAATGGTGTGTTAGTTTCTGCTTTACAACAAAATGAATCACGTATATATATACATATGTTCCCATATCTCTTCCCTGTTGCATCTCCCTCCCTCCCACCCTCCCTATCCCACCCCTCCAGATGATCACAAAGCACGGAGCTGATCTCCCTCTGCTATGTGGCTGCTTCCCACTAGCTATCTACCTTACGTTTGGTAGTGTGTATATGTCCATGCCTCTCTCGTGCTTTGTCACAGCTTACCCTGCCCCCTCCTCATATCCTCAAGTCCATTCTTTAGTAGGTCTGTGTCTTTATTCCTGTCTTACCCCTAGGTTCCTCATGACATTTTTTTTTTCTTAAATTCCATATATATGTGTTAGCATCTGGTATTTGTTTCTCTCTTTCTGACTTACTTCACTCTGTATGACAGACTCTAGGTTTATCCACGTCATTACAAATAGCTCAATTTGGTTTCTTTCTTTGGCTGAGTAATATTCCATTGTATATATGTGCCACATCTTCTTTATCCATTCATCCGATGATGGACCCTTAGGTTGTTTCCATCTCCGGGCTATTGTAAATAGAGCTGCAATGAACATTTTGGTACATGACTCTTTTTGAATTATGGTTTTCTCTGGGTATATGCCCAGTAGTAGGATTGCTAGGTCATATGGTAGTTCTATTTGTAGTTTTCTAAGGAGCCTCCATACTATTCTCCACAGTGGCTCTATCAATTTACATTCCCACCAACAATGCAAGAGGGTTCCCTTTTCTCCACACCCTCTGCAGCATTTATTCTTTCTAGATTTTTTGATGATGGCCATTCTGACTGGTGTGAGATGATATCTCATTGTAGTTTTGATTTGCATTTCTCTAATGATTAGGGATGTTGAGCATTCTTTCATGTGTTTGTCGTCAGTCTGTATATCTTCTTTGGAGAAATGTCTATATAGGTTTTCTGCCCATTTTTGGAATGGGTTGTTTGTGTTTTTGTTATTAAGCTGCATGAGCTGCTTATAAACTTTGGAGATTAATCCTTTGTCAGTTGCTTCATTTGCAAATATTTTCTCCCATTCTGAGGGTTGTTTTTTGGTCTTGTTTAGGGTTTCCTTTGCTGTGCAAAAGCTTTTAAGTTTCATTAGGTCCCATTTATTTATTTTTCTTTTTATTTCCCTTTCTCTAGGATGTGGGTCAAAAAGGATCTTGCTGTGATTGATATCATAGAGTGTCCTGCCTATGTTTTCCTCTAAGAGTTTGATAGTAGTTTCTGGCCTTATATTTAGGTCTTTAATACATTTTGAGCTTATTTTTGTGTATGGTGTTAGGGAGTGATCTAATCTCCTACTTTTACATGTACCTATCCAGTTTTCCCAGCATCACTTATTGAAGAGGCTGTCCTTTCTCCACTGTACATTCCTGCCTCCTTTATCAAAGAAAAGGTGACCATATGTGCGTGGGTTTATCTCTGGTCTTTCTATCCTGTTCCATTGATCTATCTTTCTGTTTTTGTGCCAGTACCATACTGTCTTGATTACTGTAGCTTTGTAGTATAGTCTGAAGTCTGAGAGACTGATTCCTCCAGCTCCGTTTTTCGTTCTCAAGATTGCTTTGGCTATTCGGGGTCTTTTGTGTTTCCATACAAATTGTGAAATTTTTGTTCTAGTTCTGTGAAAAATACCATTGGTAGTTTGATAGGGATTGCATTGAATCTGTAGATTGCTTTGGGTAGTAGAGTCATTTTCATAATGTTGATTCTTCCAATCCAAGAACATGGTATATCTCTCCATCTATTTGTATCATCTTTAATTTCTTTCATCAGTGTCTTATAATTTTCTGCATACAGGTCTTTTGTCTCCTTAGGTAGGTTTATTCCTAGATATTTTATTCTTTTTGTTGCAATGGTAAATGGGAGTGTTTTCTTGATTTCACTTTCAGATTTTTCATCATTAGTGTATAGGAATGCCAGAGATTTCTGGGCATTACTTTTGTATCTTGCTACTTTACCAAATTGATTGATTAGCTCTAGTAGTTTTCTGGTAGCATCTTTTGGATTCTCTATGTATATTATCATGTCATCTGCAAACAGTGGAACTTTACTTCTTCTTTTCCGATTTGGATTCCTTTTATTTCCTTTTCTTCTCTGATTGCTGTGGCTAAAACTTCCAAAAGTATGTTGACTAATAGTGGTGAGAGTGGGCACCTTGTCTTGTTCCTGATCTTAGTGGAAATGCATTAAGTTTTTCACCATTGAGGACGATGTTGGCTGTGGGTTTGTGATATATGGCCTTTATTATGTTGAGGAAAGTTCCCTCTATGCCTACTTTCTGGAGGGTTTTTATCATAAATGGGTGTTGAATTTTGTCAAAAGCTTCCTCTGCATCTATTGAGACGATCATATGGTTTTTCTCCTTCAATTTGTTAATATGGTATATGATGTTGATTGATTTGCATATATTGAAGAATCCTTGCATTCCTGGAATAAACCCCACTTGATCATGGTGTATGATCCGTTTAATGTGCTGTTGGATTCTGTTTGCTAGTATTTTGTTGAGGATTTTTGCATCTATATTCATCAGTGATATTGGCCTGTAGTTATCGTTCTTTGTGACATCTTTGTCTGGTTTTGGTATCAGGGTGATGGTGGCCTCGTAGAATGAGTTTGGGAGTGTTCCTCCCTCTGCTATATTTTGGAAGATTTTGAGAAGGATAGGTGTTATCTCTTCTCTAAATGTTTGATAGAATTCGCCTGTGAAGCCATCTGGTCCTGGGCTTTTGTTTGTTGGAAGATTTTTAATCACAGTTTCAATTTCAGTGCTTGTGATTGGTCTGTTCATATTTTCTGTTTCTTCCTGATTCAGTCTTGGCAGGTTGTGCTTTTCTAAGAATTTGTCCATTTCTTCCAGGTTGTCCACTTTATTGGCATAGAGTTGCTTGTAGTAATCTCTCATGATCTTTTGTATTTCTGCAGTGTCAGTTGTTACTTCTCCTTTTTCATTTCTAATCCTATTGGTTTTAGTCTTCTCCCTTTTTTTCTTGATGAGTCTGGCTAATGGTTTATCAATTTTGTTTATCTTCTCAAAGAACCAGCTTTTAGTTTTATTGATCTTGGCTATCGTTTCCTTCATTTCTTTTTCATTTAGTTCTGATCTGATTTTTATGATTTCTTTTCTTCTGCTAACTTTGGGTTTTTTTTTTTCTTCTTTCTCTAATTGCTTTAGGTACAAGGTTAGGTTGTTTATTCGAGATGTTTCCTGTTTCTTAAGGTAGGATTGTATTGCTATAAACTTCCCTCTTAGAACTGCTTTTGCTGCATCCCTTAGATTTTGGGTCGTCGTGTCTCCATTGTCATTTGTTTCTACGTGTTTTTTAATTTCCTCTTTGATTTCTTCAGTGATCACTTCGTTATTAAGTAGTGTATTGTTTAGCCTCCATGTGTTTGTATTTTTTACAGATCTTTTCCTGTAACTGATATCTAGTCTCATAGCATTGTGGTCGGAAAAGATACTTGATAAAATTTCAATTTTCTTAAATATACCAAGGCTTGATTTGTGACCCAAGATATGATCTATCCTGGAGAATGTTCCATGAGCACTAGAGAAAAATGTGTATTCTGTTGTTTTTGGATGGAATGTCCTATAAATATCAATTAAGTCCATCTTGTTTAATGTATCATTTAAAGCTTGTGTTTCCTTATTTATTTTCATTTTGGATGATCTGTGCATTGGTGAAAGTGGGGTGTTGAAGTCCCCTAGTATGAATGTGTTACTGTCGATTTCCCCTTTTATGGCTGTTAGTATTTGCCTTATGTAATGAGGTGCTCCTCTGTTGGGTGCATAAATATTTACAATTCTTATATCTTCTTCTTGGATTGATCCCTTGATCATTATGTAGTGTCCTTCTTTGTCTCTTCTAATAGTCTTTATTTTAAAGACTCTTTTGTCTGATATGAGAATTGCTACTCCAGTTTTCTTTTGGTTTCCATTTGCATGAAATATCTTTTTCCGTCCCCTTACTTTGAGTCTGTATGTGTCTCTCGGTCTGAAGTGGGTCTCTTGTAGACAGCAAATATATGGGTCTTGTTTTTGTATCCATTCAGCCAATCTGTGTCTTTTGGTGGGAGCATTTAGTACATTTACATTTATGGTAATTATCGATATGTATGTTCCTATTCCCATTTTCTTAATTGTTCTGGGTTCGTTATTGTAGGTCTTTGCCTTCTCTTGCGTTTCTTGCCTAGAGAAGTTCCTTTAGCAGTTGTTGTAGAGCTGGTTTGGTGGTGCTGAACTCTCTCAGCTTTTGCTTGTCTGTAAAGCTTTTAATTTCTCTGTCAAGTCTGAATGAGATCCTTGCTGGGTAGAGTAATCTTGGTTGCAGGTTTTTCTCCTTCATCACTTTAAATATGTCCTGCCACTCCCTTCTGGCTTGCAGAGTTTCTGCTGAGAGATCAGCTGTTAACCTTATGGGGATTCCCTTGTCTGTTATTTGTTGTTTTTCCCTTGCTGCTTTTAATATGTTTTCTTTGTATTTAATTTTTGACAGTTTGATTAATATGTGTCTTGGCGTATTTCTCCTTGGATTTATCCTGTATGGGACTCTCTGTGCTTCCTGGACTTGATTAACTATTTCCTTTCCCATATTACGGAAATTTTCAACTATAATCTTTTCAAATATTTTCTCAGTCCCTTTCTTTTTCTCTTCTTCTTCTGGAACCACTATAATTTGAAAGTTGGTGCATTTAATGTTGTCGCAGAGATCTCTGAGACTGTCCTCAGTTCTTTTCATTCTTTTTTCTTTATTCTGCTCTGCAGTAGTTATTTTCACTGTTTTATCTTCCAGGTCACTTATCCGTTCTTCTGCCTCAGTTATTCTGCTATTGATCCCATCTAGAGTAATTTTCATTTCATTTATTGTGTTGTTCATCATTGTTTGTTTCATCTTTAGTTCTTCTAGGTCCTTGTTAAATGTTTCTTGCATTTTGTCTATTCTAGTTCCAAGATTTTGGATCATCTTTACTGTCATTATTCTGAATTCTTTTTCAGGTAGACTGCCTATTTCCTCTTTATTTGTTAGGTCTGGTGGGTTTTTATCTTGCTCCTTCATCTGCGGTGTGTTTTTCTGTCTTCTCATTTTGCTTATCTTACTGTGTTTGGGGTCTCCTTTTTGCAGACTGCAGGCTCGTAGTTTCCGTTGTTTTTGATGTCTGTCCCCAGTGGCTAAGGTTGGTTCAGTGGGTTGTGTAGGCTTCCTGGTGGAGGGGACTAGTGCCTGTGTTCTGGTGGATGAGGCTGGATCTTGTCTCTCTGGTGGGCAGGTCCACGTCTGTTGGTGTGTTTTGGGGTGTCTGTGGACTTATTATGATTTTAGGCAGCCGCTCTGCTAATGGGTGGGGTTGTGTTCCTGTCTTGCTAGTTGTTTGGCATAGGGTGTCCAGCACTGTAGCTTGCTGGTCGTTGAGTGAAGCTGGGTGCTGGAATTGAGATGGAGATCTCTGGGAGATTTTCACCGTTTGATATTATGTGGAGCTGGGAGGTCTCTTGTTGACCAGTGTCCTGAAGGAGGCTCTCCCACCTCAGAGGCACAGCACTGACTCCTGGCTGCAGCACCAAGAGCCTTTCATCCACATGGCTCAGAATAAAAGGGAGAAAAAGTAGAGAGAAAGAATTAATAGAAGTAGGAAGAAAGAGAGAAAGGAGGGAAGGAAGGAAGGAAGAAAGAAGAAAAGAAGGAAAGAAGGAAAAAAAGAAAGGCGGGAGGAAGGAAGGAGGGAAGAAAGGAAAAAAGAAAGAAAGAAGATAAAGTAAAATAAAATAAAGTAAGATAAAATATAATAAAGTTATTAAAATAAAAAATAATTATTAAGAGAAAAAAAAACGGATGGATAGAGCCCTAGGACAAATGGTGGAAGCAAAGATATACAGACAAAATCTCACATAGAAGCATACACATACACACTCACAAAAAGAGGAAAAGGGGAAAAAATCATAAATCTTGCTCTCAAAGTCCACCTTCTCAATTTGTGATGATTCGTTGTCTAAAGGAGGGAAGGAAAGAACAAAGATAAAGTAAAATAAAATAACGTTATTAAAATAAAAAGTAATTATTAAGATAAAACAAAAAACGGACGGATAGAACCCTCAGACAAATGGTGGAAGCAACGCTATACAGACAAAATCTCACACAGAAGCATACACATACACACTCACAAAAAAAGGAAAAGGGGAAAAAATCATAAATCTTGCTCTCAAGTCCACTTCCTTAATTTGGGATGATTCGTTGTCTATTCATGTATTCCACAGATGCAGGGTACATCTAGTTGATTGTGGAGCTTTAATCCGCTGCTCCTGAGGCTTCTGGGAGAGATTTCCCTTTCTCTTCTTTGTCCTCACAGCTCCCAGGGGCTCAGCTTTGGATTTGGCCCCGCCTGTGCGTGTAGGTCGCCGGAGGGCATCTGTTCTTCGCTCAGACAGGACGGGTTTAAAGGAGCCGCTGATTCAGGGGCTCTGGCTCACTCAGGCCGTGGGGAGGGAGGGGCACGGAGGGCGGGGCGGGCCTGCGGCAGAGGCCGTGTGACGTTGCACCAGCCTGAGGCGCGCCATGCGTTCTCCCGCGGGAGTTGTCCCTGGATCCCGGGACCCTGGCAGCGGCGGGCTGCACAGGCTCCCCGGAAGCGGGGTGTGGAGAGTGACCTGTGCTCCCACACAGGCTTCTTGGTGGCGGCAGCAGCAGCCTTAGCGTCTCATGCCCGTCTCTGGGGTCCGCGCTTTTAGCCGCGGCTCGCTCCCGTCTCTGGAGCTCCTTTAAGCGACGCTCTTAATCCCCTCTCCTCGTGCACCAGGAAACAAAGAGGTAAGAAAAAGTCTCTTGCCTCTTCGGCAGGTCCAGACTTTTCCCCGGACTCCCTCCCAGCCAGCCGTGGCGGCGCACTAACCCCCTGCAGGCTGTATTCACGCCGCCAACCCCCGTCCTCTCCCTGCGCTCTGACCGAAGCCCAAGCCTCAGCTCCCAGCCCCGCCCGCCCCGGCGGGTGAGCAGACAAGCCTCTCGGCTGGTGAGTGCCTGTCGGCCCTGATCCTCTGTGCGGGAATCTCTCCGCTTTGTCCCCCGCACCCCTGTTGCTGTGCTCTCCTCCGCGGCTCCGAAGCTTTCCCCCTGTGCCACCTTCAGTCTCTGCCCGCGAAGGGGCTTCCTAGTGTGTGGGAACCTTTCCTTCTTCACAGCTCCCTCCCACTGGTGCAGGTCGCGTCTGTATCCTTTTGTCTCTGTTTATTCTTTTTTCTTTTTCCCTGCCCAGGTATGTGGGGGGGTTTCTTGCCTTTTGGGAGGTCTGAGGTCTTCTGCCAGCGTTCAGTAGGTGTTCTGTAGGAGTTGTTCCACGTGTAGATGTATTTCTGGTGTATCTGTGGGGAGGAAGGTGATCTCCGCGTCTTACTCTTCCGCCATCTCGCTATGCATTGTTATTAGCTCATTTTTTAAATTGCTCATCACATTAGTTTAATCACTATAGCTTTATAGTACACTTGATAGGCAGTAGGACAAGACCATTATTATTATTATTTATTTTTTTATTCCTCTCTTTTTTATTGTGGTAAAATATACATAAATCATATTTATTTTGGCCATTTATAAATATGCAGTTCAGTGGCATTAAATAGTCACAGTGTTGTGTAACCATCACCACTGTCTATAACCAAAACTTTTTCATCATCCTCAACAAAAACTCTGTAACCATCAAACAGTAACAACCCCATTTTCCCTCCCACCAGCCCTTAGTAACCTCTATTTTCTGTCTCTATGAATTTGCCTATTCTAGGTACCTCGTTTAAGTGGAATCTACAACATTTATCCTTCTATGTCTGGCTTATTTCACTAAACATAGTGTTTTCAAGGTTCATCCATGTTATAGCGTGTAACAAAATGCCATTCCTTTTTTGGCTTAATAAATCCCACTGTGTGTATATACCATATTTTGTTATTCATCGGTTGATTGACTCTTGGGTTGTTTCCACCTTGTAGCTATTGTGAGTCATGCTGCTATGATCATTGGTGTACAAATATTTGTCCAAATCCCTGCTTTCAGTTCTGTTAGATGTGCAGTGTTGGTAGTAGCAGAGTTGTTGGATCATACGGTAGCTCTACGCTTAACCTTTGAGAAACTGCCGAACTGTTTTCTACAGTGTCGTCTTGTTTTTAAACAATTATCACAAATTTTAAACATATACAAAAGTATGCAAAATACTGTAAGTGTTCCTTGTATATCCATGAACTCATCCAGCTTTAATATTTACCAACTGATTGATGGCTGTCATGTTTTATCTATACCCCCACCTGTTTCACTCCATTCCGTATTATCTTGAAGCAGCTCCGAGACAACATGTAATTACACCTATACGTTTTTTAAAATTAATTAATTATTATTTTTTTTGGCTGTGTTGGGTCTTCATTTCTGTGTGAGGGCTTTCTCTAGTTGCGGCAAGTGGGGGCCACTCTTGACCATTATTTTTGTTGCTTTTCAAATATCTTTATTTTTCTGCAACCATCTGTTTTGTATGAATTTTAAAATCAATTCATCAACTTCTATTTTTAAAACTATTGTTGGAATTGCGTTGAATTTAGAGATAAGTCTATCTGGGGTGATATTATAATATGTAAATGCAATTTTGATTAATCATACTACTCTTAGTTTTCTAAGTATAGAATAATCTGTTTTTACTATTAAAAATTACTCTTATTGATACAGTGGTTTATAATTTTTTATGCCCATATTCTCCAGTTTGCCTGTAATCTCTTTCATACAGTAACTCATCAGTAATAGCAATTGAAAAGCTGCTTATCCCATGCTATATACTAATGAGCATTCTCTATTACAAGTGTTTGAATTATTACTTTTGTCTTTATTGGAAAAATGAGTTAATCTTTTAAAGTAAAAATGGATCTCTTTGTTCTCTAAGAAATGGAATAATGATAATACAAATGTATGGTATGTTTTTCTATTAAACAAATAAATGTATTTGAATTTCCAAGGTTAGCTCTGTCAGGATAGTCTGTTTCTTTAAGCTATCTAATTATTTTTACCTGATTTTCCTGGTGAATAGATTTTCGCACTCACAAGGAAAGAGCAGTCTTTATAGAAGAAGGATAAAAGGAGGCTAATTTTAGATGAAACACGAAACCCAGTGAAGAGACTATAGTATCATTTCATAGGTGCGACAGGTATTTTGCTATTTCCAAATGTCACTTTGGAATCTTCCATATGTTACTTACTGTAAAATTTCCCTGGTTATGGCGTTTTATGAAATCCTTGGTGCCTCCTAGGATAAATTTCACTTTCGCGGGGAAGGTACTCCAGGTGTACTTTCTGGCAAGCATGTGGCTTTGTTCCTCGCATGCCAGCTGCTGCCCCCCACTTTGAGATTCCCCTGACCAAAAAATTACCTGTGGTTTCCAGGACATGTTCATAGAAGAATCCATTCTAAGGGATTATACATATATTCAAAAAGGCTCTTCCTTAATAAAAGTTTTTCGTCAACTGTAAGTTACAGGAATTCAACTAGTGCATTAATTTGGCAAACTAATCCTTTGGTTTCAACCAAGTGGGCTTATGTCAGTTGGTTATTTGGTGATTTAAGCTTTCTGTAGGTGTCTCTCTCTCTCTGTCTCTGTCTGTCTCACACACACACATGGCTTATTACTTTTCCTTCCCCTTATTCTGTACTATGATAACCTTTTACTTTTTTCACTTTTGCTTTAAAGTTAGTCATTTCTGTATCTATTATCCCTCCCCCTAAGCTGCTCCTCCTACACTATCATAAGCTTCTTGTTTTTTTTTTTTCACTTTTTTTATTGGGGTATAGTTGATTTACAACGTTGTGTTAGTTTCAGGTGTACAGTAGGGTGAAGCAGTCATATATATATCATATATATATATATCTCAATTTTTTTCAGATTTTTTTCCAATCTAGGTTATTACAGAATATTGAGTAGAATTCCCTGTGCTATACAGTAGGTCCTTATTGGTTATCTATTTTATATATAGTAGTGTGTATATGTTAATCCCAGTCTCCTAATTTATCACTTCCCCCCACGTATCCCCTTTGGTAACCATAAATTTGATTTCCAGATCTGTGAGTCTGTCTCTGTTTTGTAAATAAGTTCATTTGTATCATTTCTTTTTTTAGGGCAGATGCTCTAATTTGTCTCTGTTTATCCTTAGTGTCTAGGGGAATGCCTGGGATCTGTAGAAAGTGAGCAAAACATATTTGTTGAATAAATGAAACCAAGTGCATTTGATCAGGTAATACAAACATTTATTTTTAGTTTCCCATTCAAAGGAAGAATGCCAGATTTATGATATCTTTCTTAATAAAAAGATTCCTGACATAAATGGCCCTTCTCCAGCATCTTTCCTAGAATGCTAATTTGACATTTACGCAAAAGGTAAATCAGTTTGTTTAGCTATGGAGGAGAGGAAGTTGTCACTCCTGATTAATAACAGTGCGCTAGCATCTAATCCCCAGCAACTTGTGGCATTTCCCATCTGTTCTTAACATTACTCCATTTATGCTCTTAACATTAAAATATCCAAATATTTTGAATGGAGACATTTTTAAAGGAAGAGTTTGTTTTTACTGACATACCCAAGCTAGAAAAATGATTTAGAAGAAAAGTACAATGACTGAAACACACACACACACACACACACACACACACACACACACACACACACACACACACACACACACACACACACACACACACACAGACACACACACGCTCCAGCACCACCTCATGTTACCCAAAGTATTCCTGGCAGAGTTTCTTGCTGATGATTTTAGCCACAGTCTGAGTAATGTCTGCTTGCCCGAGCATTGTAAAGTGATCTCCCTTTATTAGATGAAGTCTTGAATGAAAGGTGGCATGGTACTGTGTCTTCGTAGTTCAATACCTTCTGTCTTTCTGCCACCTCTCTGCAAATTGTGGGTGGCTGGAAAGGATGCTCTGGGAAGGGGAGAATTCTGCTGAGCCAAAGTGTTTTTCAACACACAAAAAAAGATTCTTCATTGTAACTAATGCAATATTTAAGATTATTATGGGACAGTTTTGAGTGTTTCTACCACCTTCTCACTCTTATTAAGGCTGCCGAAATGGAGCCCTATATAACACAGATGGGAAAAATATCATCAACACGGCACTTGGGGACGTTACCTGTAAATATGGGAGTTTTAATATCTCCTGGAATACTGTAGGTTCAGTGGAACTATTTTTTTTATAAAAACAAGTTATAATATATTTTTATAATAAATGACTAGACATTTTGAGAAAATAATTTCCAAATAAATGTGTCCCCTTTGCATCAGAAATAGTAAATGAACTATTGAACTAACTATGCAGTTTTGATTAGAGACCAAGAAAAATAATGATAGTTAAAGCAGTTTGAGTGATTGTCAAAATATAGGGTTCCTTATGCCTGGTAATGGTTTGTTAGCTTTTTTACATGGGGACTGTTAATTTGAAATAACCTGAGTTAAGCACAGATGAATGTCTCTATCAATAAAAAGCAGGTGGTGAGAATTAAGACCAGAGATGATTTTATCATATTCTTAAAAAACATACATATGTAATAATATTTAGCTTGTTCTTTTAAAATACCAGAACGTTCTGAGTTGTTATTAAAAATATTTAATAAGACACCAAATGCCATTTTTTTAAGGTAAGAAGAACTATAATCCTATAGCATCTATGTGAAGAAAGGGCATACTCTCGTCTTTGTCCCTTGTTACTGAGCATTTTATCACAAAATGGGACTGCTGTGTCATATTGCATTGGACTAACGGTTCTGAAAGTCAGGAAATGACAGCACTAAGTTAGGCAATAGGCTAACATACAAACCAGATATTAAATCTTTTGTGTCAAAGTTGTATAAAAATATGTATTTATATACAATTATGCTTTTATATGAATATGCTATTGAATGAGGCATGCACAAATAAATGGTAACAGTGAGTGGCTGCCTCCATAAAAGGGGGTCTGTGTAGCTGGGGAACAGGGAGGAGGAGACCTACCTTTCACTGCATATCCTTTGTTTTTTGAATTCTGTATCATGTACATCTGTTTTCTAAATTTTATAACAGTTTATATAAAGAAGTTCCATGTAGATGAGTCCAGTGTCTCTCACTTTAAAAATCAAACCAACAAAGACCTACTATATAGCACAGGGAACTATATTCAATATCTTGTAATAACCTATAATGGAAAAGATTCTTTAAAAGAATATGTGTATGTATATATATAACTGAACCACTGTGCTATACACTTGAAACTAACACAACATTATAAATCAGCTATACCTCAATAAAAAAATCAAACCAAAACGTCAAGTCAAATCAAATAAAAAGATAGACTCAAAGGACTTGTATTCTTTCCAAACTTGTATTCTTCTCAAATATTTGATTAGAACCGGAACCTGAAAGGCAATATGATGTGGGGGCACTTAATTTCCATGAATGGCTATGGAAGTATCCAATTAATAAGAATCCAAGATATTTAAATGTATTTCCAGAGCTGAACATATTATAAAAACACATACTGCTGTACAAGAGTTATTACTATTTTACAGATGAGAAAACTATAAGGCTCAGCAGATGAAATAATTTGCCCAAGGTCACAGAGCAAGTTCACTACCCAAGGTAAACTATGGTAGCATTTCTACCCCATAAAAGTTTAAACTAGTGAGTGGTTCCAGTCCCTTCTAGAACGTATGGTTGGAAGGATTTACACGTCAGTCATAATAAGACACAACTTTTAAACATGAATATCTTTTATGGAAGAGAGTTTGTCATACTCAGAAGGCTATCTGTGTTGTCATCAGTGTGCTTTAAGCAATTTGTAATTTATAACAACTTTTGATGTCCCCAAGTACCTATTTGAAATGTACTAAAGTAGCTTCACTAAAAATGACTCTTGTAAAGTCAGGCTTTCTGAGAGTGGTAAAACATTTCTGGCATTTTTAATGGTCATTTTAAAGTGGTAGCTGAGTAATTCATTAGTTTTATCTTGTTGTCTAACCAATTACTGCAAACTTAGAGACTTAAAGCTACACTTGCTTTTTATCTCACAGTTGTGGAGGTGAGAACTCTGGGCATAGCATGACTGGGTCCTCTGATCAAGGTGAGATCAAGGTGTCAGCCATGCTGTACTCTCATCTGGCGTACAGGGTCCTCTTCCTCACTCTAGTGGTTGTGATAGGGGTCAGTTCCCTTCTGTTGTAGGACTGAGGTCCCCATTCCCTTGCTGGCCATCTGTCAGCGGTTATTCTCATCACCTAGGTTCCACCTGCATTCCTCGTCACATGGCCCCTTCTGTCTTTAAAGGCAGCAGTGGAGAATCTCCCCCGAGTCGAGTCCCTCTCATACTGAGAATCCCAGTCTCCAGGAAAAGCCCAGTCCCTTTTAAAGGCTCGCCTGATTAGGTCAGACCCACCCAGTAGATCTTATATTAAAGCCAACTTTAAGATACTTTAGTTACTTTTGCAAAATGCCTTCACAGCAGCACCTTAATTAGTGTTTGAATAACTGGGAGAAGGTACATATCACGAAGCGGTGAGAAGCTTGGGGGCTGTCTTTGAATCCTGCCTACACAAGTAACGAGTAGGCTGAATTAGTATAAATATTACCAGCATCATCACCACCACACCAGTCTGTTCAGTCCCCTGATGGGCCACTTTCTCCACCAAGAATCAAAGCAGAGGATCCATTACCATTTTATTTATATTATTTATGTAGGGTCACATTTAAATGATAACAACATCTTGTTTTCATCTCACTGCATTTGAGCCTTAAAGATGCAGATGTGAGAATTGAATGTCCGTAAGTCCAATTTATAGTTGGGAAAACTGAGTCTCAGGGGGATGAAATTAATTGCCTGAAGTTCCATAGCACGTGTACCTCCATGTTTCAGGTTCAAGGTTCTTAATATATGGCAGAACTTGATTTCTACAATATTTACGTACCATAATCTCTTAGTTTTATTTTCAGAATTCCTAGGAAAAAATTTTTTTCAAACCTTTAGACAGCTACCACAGAAAATTGTAAAAGGCAGTGGTTTTCCTATCGCATGCAGCATGAAAAAGAACTCCATTTACACCAATAGGACCACATGGTGAAAAACATTTATGCATGCTTTTCTGTAGGAACATGTTTTACAAGAAAACATAATCTATGCTACATTAAGTAAATTCAATACATTGAAACCAGTTTTGAAGTTTAACTGAGGCAACAGTTCATTTGCTATTTTCATGTTCTGTGTGGTGGTTAACATAGATGTGGTTGTATTTCAAGACTTCAAGCTTTTATCTCGCCTAAGGTGTGACCACACTTTATGGTCACCAGAATGATTTAGGTGACAGTGTTGAAGCCACATCAAGTATGATGTAGAATTAACTGAAAATGGTCCAAGTTTCTGTTAATCACAAAGTCACTGTAATCTTTATAGGACCAACCAGACTCCATCATAAATCTTTCTTTTCAGCTTTAAACTCAGCTGAAGTACACAAATGGATGTTGTCTATAAAAACAGACTGATAATTTCAAAATGTAAGTCATAGGGAGAGCAGAATTCCATAGACTCTTTAAAGATAGAAAGGTGAAATGGACCCAAGGTGACTCCCATTCCCCATTTTACAAATGAGGAAAGTGAATCCCAGATAAGTTTAGGGATTTGCCTGAGAGCACACAGCTTGGGAAGTGACAGAGCTGAGAAATAAATATAGTTTTTGGATCCAGTCCAGTACTCTTAGTTTACTAATTGCATCCCTTGATGGAAAATGTATTGCGTGCAATTTCCCACAAATACTGTCATCTTTGTAGCCAAGAGCGGTGTTTGGATGTAAGGTATTGAAAATAGATGGTTTAAATTCCCCTCATCTCACCCATTCCCAAAAGCTTAGACCCTTGTCTATATTTTCATTTCCCCAAAATGTTCTCTGCACTCCTCTACTGCCATCCGTGGGACCTCACTCAAACCATCTGCACATGACTATTTTCTTCACTCTGGATCCTTGTAACATGCAACAAGGTCAGTGTTGTTCCAGGGGTGGGGCAATGGGAGTGGTCCACCCACTCAACAATAAATGCAGCAATTGCTTGAACTTAGACCAACAATATTCTTTGGGGGTGGGGGGAGGAGTATTTTATCACAGACATTGGTGAGAACTCCTGGCATATAGTGATAATAAAAAGCAGACTATTAGTCTGTTTTATTATTATTATTGACTTTTTAAAAATATATAGATACTGTCTTCCCATTGCCCCATGTGACACTGACCTGGATTAAAGGACAGGAATTCCCTATGAGCTACTCACATCCATACGGCTTCAAGTTCTTTAGAAAGTGTTCCTTATTAGCGGGGTGGAGGTGGAGAGGCAAAGCGCCATCATAACATGTGAAGGTACATGTACTTTTGAAACTGTATATGAAATGTATAGTAAATCCCAAAGTATCATAAGGAAAACAACTTTGGTAAAGAGATTGGTTGCTGAGAAGCCAGAGTCTTAGATACTTATCTGAGCTTATATGGGATTTTAAATTTAGTATGTTCTCATCAATAAAGAACTTCTAGTTTTGCTTGTCACTGGGCTCGTAGAGAAGTGGACATTTTAATGTATTTCAGGTTGAAGCAGTATGCATGGGGATTAAGACAGCCTGGGTCAAATCTGGACAGTGTGGCCATGGGCAAATTAATCTGGCTAAGTTTCTCCATCTATAAAATGAGAATAAATAATAGTACCTACCTTACAGAGTCATCTTGGGGATAAAACCATCTAGTCACATAAAGGGTTTAGCCCTGCGCTGGTGCATATTAAACACTCAATGGATATGTACCGTCACTGTCATTATCCAGTAGCTAAAAGATTTTTTAATTTGTCATTTTAAAAAGTGTTTTTATTCTGACACAAAATTCTGTATATTTTCTTTATTTCGTTCAAACATGGAACATGAAAACTCTCGCACAGGTATTTAAGGACCTAGCCTCACTTCCCTGTGATTAAGATATTTATTTAGCAAATATCTCCAAGGGCACTAGATGGCGACCTTCTCCTTTAAGAAAAAAAAAAAATCTAAAGTTTCATTAACACTTTTTGCTTTGACAGTTGAAACTTTCTGCTACAGATTTAAATGCAAAGAACAAAGGGTAAAGTCACATCTTTGAACACTAGAGTCTCAGAATCATAGAATTTCTAGATTTTCAGGCTTCAAGCTAGGAGCAGCATGGCCTGGGGAATCCTGGCTTCAAACTTTTGCCCTTGGGTGATCTGGGACTTCACCTTTCAAGATTTCATTTTCCTCCTTTATAATATGAAGTGGTTGGGTTAGATCATCTTCAAAGTTGCTTACAGATTTAAAATGCTATGATTTTTAATAAATCAGTGTATACTCTTCTACCAGTCTGTATTTTCTCAAGCGTTCCTGTGCTCTAAGTATTTCCTAAGCCAATGCACACGATTTAAGGTCACCGGGTGTCAACATTACCTAAGTTAAAACTGATTTATTAAAAAAAATAAGATTAATTTTGGAAGATAGGGGTGAATTTAGGGTTTTGAGATGTGTGTAAAATATTGGTCTAAAGGTTTCTTTTTTTAATAAGCAAGATAAACATCTGAATATCTGCATTTAAGATTAGTATAAGACTTGAAAATAACCTGCCCATTTAAGAATCATTTAAAAACTATATCTCCCATAAATAAAATTGAACCTATGCCTAGATATTTGAAGGTGCTAAAAATTTTTTCTAATGTATTTTTAAATGCCAGTTATTTTGAGTGTTTCTAAAAGGATTATAGCCAATTGTTTATAGATAGAAGCAATAGAATAGTAACTATCAACAAGACAGAGAACTCCTTCTCAAATATGAGTAGATGAAGCCAGTCTTGAGCATCTGGTGTGATTAAAAATTCAGATGTGGCTTAAAATGTTTTTAATTTAAAATAGATGAGTAGAACTAACAGTAAATAATAAAGACGTCTTCAGAGTAAAATATATTTCAGGGTTTATTTATAAATGAAAGTATATGCCTGCTTTTTCCTTTACTGAGGTGTTTCAGGCAAGGTAGAAAGATTTGTTTTTAATAAGTAGCCAGTGGATTGTACATTGATCTTTCTTTTTAAGGAAAATTACTATTTCTACAAAAACCCTTTGGTATCTTAGTTTGCATCCATTTTTTTTCCTTTAAAAAAGCTATGTTAATTTGTGGATCATTATCTGAGGAAATGCTCCTCCCACCTACCCAGACAAACTCTTAAACTGATTTATGTTATAAAGAAATGCTCCCTGTGACATATACATATACAAAAAATAGAGTGTAGGAAATAGCAAATACTCCGGGTTCAAATGAGTATGAAAATCCCTTTAGCAGAGAGTGTGGTGATGGATGCCCAGGTGAGGGAGAAATACAGATAACAGAAGCTATTTTTCCCTAAAACAGGAGCTGGTAGGGTGAGCCAGCAGCTTAGCACTGGTAGCCCTCAATTCGCAACCATATAAGATGGTATGGTAATATAATTTGGCTGCTCAATATACAAATTTTAACTGTAGCAGATGAAATAGAATCCAAACTCTAAGAAGTTTACGATGGATGCATGGACCTTTTATTCTTTTCGGTAAACATTGGCTCATTACCCTATGAGTAATTCATCCAACTTACCCACCAACAATTTTAGTTTACTATTTCCACTAAAAGTTTATGCTGAAAACACCTGGAACTGCGAGTGCTCTGTCATTCTTATTACTCAGGGTCACAACCACAGAACTTCCCAGTTAGAAACACACACACACCCCCTTATCATCCAGAGCAGAAGTAAAAGGTGAAAGCAAAGATGAATTCACGCAGGTTATTGTCTAAAGGCAGTTTAATATTTATGAAATGTCACACACACACACACACACACAAACGCACGTACACACACCACAAAGTCTTTAGGCTCCAGTTACAAGCGCTGCGTCATCTGCCAGATCACATGGTAATTGTTGCTATTTCAAGGATCAAGTGGCATAAAGCTCTCCCCTCCACCTCCACCCCACCCCTTTCCTTTGGCACTATACAGCGTGCAAGAGTGATTATTATGTGATGAGGTGAGACCAGGCTCGCTGGTCTAACCCTCCCAGCTAGAAAGCAGGCTCTCGGTGGGGTGGCGCGCGCGCCGTGTTCTCACGAAGTGATTGGGAAAGGGGGACGGGGGAGGGGGTCTCAGGGGAGGAAGGGCAGCTCTAATTGGTTTCTCAATGAAAGATAATCACCTATTCCCCGGAGAGACGGGCGATTAGCACTCTGCCTCTCCTCTCCTTCGCTTTTAGACTTCTCATCCTCCCCTTGGTGCTTTTAGTCCCTTCAGCAGAAGCGGCTCGAAGAAAGCGGCTTCTCGCGCCGCACTAGGAGCAGCACCGCTGCGCTCGAGTACTTAGCGCCCGTTCACTCGCTCACTCCGCGCTCGCCTCGCCCGGCTGTCGTCCCAGCCGCCGCCGCCGCCGCCGCCGCCGCCGCCCGAGACAAAGTTTCGCGGAGGGGCTCAGGGAAAACATGAGCGAGCTAGAGGAAGACTTTGCCAAGATTCTCATGCTCAAGGAAGAGAGGATCAAAGAGCTGGAGAAGCGGCTGTCAGAGAAGGAGGAAGAAATCCAGGAGCTGAAGAGGAAGCTCCATAAGTGCCAGTCGGTGCTGCCCGTGCCCTCGACCCACATCGGCCCCCGGACCACCCGGGCACAGGGCATCTCGGCCGAGCCGCAGACGTACAGGTCCTTCCACGACCTCCGACAGGCATTCCGGAAGTTCACCAAATCTGAAAGGTAGGCGCCGGGGCTCGGCGCGGAGGGCCGGAGCGGGGCCACCCCTTGCGGCGGGCGGGCCGGGTGGCCGTCCTGGCGGCGGCTTGGGGGGCTGGGGGCTCCGGGCCGCGGCGGCTCGGGGACTGCTCGACGCAGGGCGCCCCTAGTTCTCCGCAGCGCGCCGAGTGGGGGCTGGCCCTCGCGGGCCGGGAATGGGAAGTGTTTATTTTTATTTCTGCCCATCACGTGCTGTGCTTGTCTCCGCCGGGCTGGGAAAGGCGAGCTCCTCGGGGAGACGCGCCCCTGTGGCTGGGTGAGGTGGGGTGGGAAGAAGGAGCGTGGAAAGTTTTGTCGCGCTCGCTAACTTGGCCGCTCCGCACGCGGCTGCAGTCGCGCGGTCTTTCCTTCGCACACCCCTGGGGGGGCGCCCGCGGGGGACAGAACCCGGCCCATCCCGGGGCCCGGAAAGTTTCCCGGAGGTGACCCCCAAACCCAGGCCACAGGGCATGCTCAGTGCGCCGCTGGAGCCATTTGGGAGCGGCGACGGGAGGCTGGACAGGGTTGGGTTCAATTTAGGGACTGAACTCGCCCGGAGCCCAAGCCCTGCTGGGAAGGCGCTGAGGGGGTGGGGGGAGGGAGGCGGGACTGGGATGCGTCTCCGCGGCAGGAATCAGCCTCTGAGGGTCACTTTCCAGGCAGCAAGCGATGTCAGCAGAAGATTGTAAAGAAACCCCACTTTCTGGATGTTCTTTTGCTCAGTTTGTGTCCCTTCCAGAAGCGCCACATCTTGGGCTGCCCAGGGCTTGGAGGCGGTTCGGTGACCTTGCACCTGAAGCAGGTTTGGGGCTACTGGTCAGCCCTGTCTCAGGGTGGATAATGCCCCCTCCTTGTTTGTCTTCCTTCTGAGTCTCCCTGGAAAAGCTGGGATTAAGAGGGAGGGGAGCTATTTCTCTGGACGCCTCCAGGCTCCTTCCTTTCCTTCTCCCAGCACGTTGAGAGCCAAGTCCTGACAGTTCAAAGTTGTTGTCGCTCTTTCGTGGTGTGCAGAGGAGGCCGGGCGATTTTGGCCACAAGGAGGAAGCTTTTGCTCTCCACTGGCCGCCTTCACCGGAGAAGCCTGATCGATTGGCTGCAGCATTAAAGCGCGCCTCTGGACATTAGGGAGAGGAAGTGCAGACTCCAGAGCCCATTACTGGCTTTTAGTCTCTGGAAGTGCACGGCCGAAAGTGCATTTCTCAGGATATTGAATATTCCATTAGGCGTGCCTTCATGCCCACCTACCTCTTACCCCTTCCCTGTTGTTAGATCACTTGGCGTCTGAGTTTGGGGCCCTCAGGGGACCCCTACATTAGTCCTTCCCCCTGAGCTCTCTGACTTTGAGGCCAGTACTTCTAAAGAGCATGTCCTCTTGTATGTCTCCATCCAGGCCAGTTGCAGGGCTCTGGATGTCCCCCACTCCTCCGCTGCACCCCTTCCTTGTCTGTTTCAGTTGTGTACTGATTACAGTGTTTGCATGTGGGAGTGGGGGAGAGGGGAGCAAAGGAGTCTGGGTAGGGGTTGAGAGGTGTTAGGAAAGGGCCAGGAGCTGGGAGTGGGTTGAGGGAGAAAAACAGGAATCAGGCAGAAAGGATTCACCTTGGGAACTGCAGGCCCACTCTGAACCAACGTCTTGAGGGACAGCTTTCAGATTTCCTGAGCGACGCTCCACATATAAAATGACACCGTGCACATAGCACCTTTTGGGCCAGGCTGCTTTGGAAGTCCCTATCAAATGGAACAATGGCATTCTTACTTCTCTCAGGCCAAGACTGCAATCAGAGCTAACATTTGGCCTTGCCCTTGGTTGGGAAGCTGCTGTGTCTTGCCTCAGCTGAGCTGCGCATTCCTCGGCCGCTGCCCTGCCCCGCTCTCAGCAGCTGGAATCAATCTGCCCACCTCCTGAAGAAGCCACTTCATCAGCGGTCACCCGGCAGCTGTTCGCCTCCTAGGGCTGACCGGCTGGGGCTTTATCGCATTTTTGAAATTTCAGATCTCTGTGTCTGGACTGTGCCCCTCAAAGAGTAACCAGCACCACCTCGTAGCAAAGAGGAGATTTCACTGGGGTCTAGAGAGGACAGGAGAGGAAACTGTCTCTCCCAGAGTCCACTCTCATTCAGGAGCTAGCTCTCAAAGAGGCACTTTTATTTTCCTTGATAAGAAATCTCTCTAGGAATGAGAGGCGTTTTTGTGTGTACTGAGAGGAAATGGCTGATCTTTCAAACGTACACATTATCTTCCTTTTTTTTTTTATTCCTCCCCCGCCCCCTCCCCCGCCCCCGCGCACACACTCCCGACGTTTTCGGGTTAGGGGTAGGAACATTCATCAAAAGAGTGGATCATGCGCAGTAGCGGTCGGTCGGGCGCGTATTTGTGTCTGCAACAGCTAGCTGAAGTGCTTTTCTACTTCCTCTGTGCGCTGATTTACGCTGGGACTGAGTGTAAACTTTTCCCAGCTCAGCACTTAGCTTTATACTTTCAAATGGAAGCGTGGAGTGTATTTTCAGCAAGCTGACTCATTAGAGTTTAAAGAATTTTGACAGGTATAATATATGGGCATAGTAACCTCTGGAATTAGGTACTCATCCTAGCGTTTAAAGAGACAGTACTAAATTATTGGTGAGACACCTTATTTTGGCCAAGAAAAGAAATAATTTAAAAAGTATATCTGGGATACAACATTTAACAGCAAACAAGATGCTTTCAAAATAAACGTGTATTTGCTAATTTTCAGATATTTGGATTTGGGGAGTAGACATTCCATCAGCTTGTGCATCCTTTGTTAAAAGTTGTGCCCTCCTGATGCACTCACTGGGGCTGAAGGAGACTGCTTTATCACAAAGCTAGTGTTCAATTGCAATTGCTGTAGGATTTAGTGATAGCTATTCATGCTATGGGTTTGTTTCAGACTTTACTAGGACACCCAGTTTTTATACTAACAAGAAGAGAAACATATTTTGAAAGTGTAGGAATTGTTTGATGGGCAGAATGAGAAAAGAACTTTTGCCTGTAACCACTGTTTTAGAAAATGATTGCAATCTGAAATATTTACATAATCGGTGGTAAAAATATCTTCAGCATTTATTGCAGTGGGAGGAAATGGGAGAATTCACCGACTATTGTAATCAAGTCAGTCCAATTAGCCAGATTTCCATGTGTCCACAGAGGGTATAATGCACAATCTCCATTAAGAATGATCTAAGTATCTAAGGAATGCTTAGATGAAAATTATACTAGGGAAAGGGAAGATCTGAGCTCACAGCATAAGTATCAAGTGTACAGTATGATGATCATGTTTAAAAAGAAAACATCCGACTTATTGCAGTCCTCATTTTCAGACCCCTTAGAAATGCCCAGTAGAGATCAAGTGATAATCACTGAAAACTGTAGGCTGTTTTGGATGACGATGATGATACTTTACACTTATATATATAACTTTCTGCCAAATAACTGAGTATTTCACATGGTTTTCTGTGAACTTCTGATTCCCTGCATGCATATATTCCACATCAAGAATTACCTACTATCCTAATTTGCCCCCTTAACTTTTTATACACACCTAAATTCCTTATTTTGACCACCCAGTTAGCTCAGAAGACTGCATACAGTTGTTGTTTTTTAAATTAGCTTAGGCAAAGGCTGGAATCAATATTAATCTGTTACAGGAATAATGTATTGTATTCCAAGCCACTTGAGCATTTCCCGTCACAAATCCCTTGATTCTTGATGATGTAATTCATCCTTTGGAACTTGTACCTTCTTCCACTGGGACACGGATGCTTTGGAATGGATGCCCCAGAAAACTCTTTGCCTTTTGCATCTCTGATTCATTTCAGCTGGTTTAACCTTCAGACTAAATCAAGGGATTTGACCTAATTTTGATATAAGCAACTTCAGTGAAGTGAGCGGGTACCGGTGGAATTCTGGGCCCAGCTTATTAATTGTTCACATAGAAAATACACAATGCTTTAAACTAGCGATGCTAAGAATAATAAAGATAGCTAATCTTAGTGATGTTAACACAGTGCTAAGCTCTTTACTTTCAGTAGCTCATTGTTTTTCTACCAGTGGTCCTAGATCACATACGTACTTTTCATGTGAGGACACTGAGGCTTGAAGAAGTTAATTCACTTACCTGAGATCTCAAAGCTAGGAAATGGCAGCCGTGTTTGAAACCCCAATCTTGCAGTCTTTAGAGCCCCAGTTCTCAGCAGTTATATTCTATAGCCTTGGAATCTGGCCAGTTCCATCTTACTAACTGGTGAATCCTTCCAAATAGGAAGAAAAGAACCTGCCCTAAATTAGAATAGGATTTTTTTTTTTTTGAGAAGTCTTAGAGCCAGCACGAAACTGACCTTATGAAAAAGTGACCAATGAGCCCTTGTATCCAGCACGTATGCCCTGGGTGTGCTGTGCCAGGCCAGAATTTCCCCAGGCCGTCCTGCTCTGGGGATTGTCATTTCCTAATCATTCCCTCTTCTTCCTTCCTCACTCAACTTCTCTAGCTCAGTGTCATGTCATAGGTGGCGCCGATGAATAGTGCAGTCAGGAAGGATGTGAAAAGGATCTTGGTTGCTGCCTTTGGATATCATTCACTATACCCTTTGCCTTTTGCCTTACAGACCCCTCCTGCTGATTCCTTCATCCCTACCAATCCTTCCATCCAAAGGAATTTGTTACTACCTGACAGCATACCAATATACCAATATGTTATCCTTTCTGGATTAACACAGAAATATTTTAACAGGAGCTTCTGGGAGAGGACATTCGTTTAGTTTACTCAGAGGAGTAATATTTATGATGAGAGTTGAAAGGGAGAAAATCTGAGGAGGTGAGGGGAGGATTTTTAGGCAGGCTTGCTTGTCAAGATCCCTGTGTCTTGCCGCATGTAATTTGAAGAGGACAGGTTCCGAGCGTAAGCACCTCACACCTACATTCAGTCAAAGAGGTACAGGAGGTGGATAGTACTCTGGTTTTAGTGATGAGAAAACTGAGCAAATCATTACTGAAGTGCCTTTTAAAAGATATCGGAAATGGGACCAGAAAGACAATATAGGTTTCTTAATTTTGCATCAGTACCGGAGTTGGTGAATTGATATCTCCAAGTTATTATCTATTTATACTTATTATGTAAGACATATCCACTTTGCTTTGGTGTTGGTTTGGGCTCTGGGATCAAGTACATTTTCCAGATATATTTGTAATACACCAGGAGTTCTCGTTCCATCCGAATCCTTGATACATGTATAGGTTGCAAGTTTTCATTTAATCATGTGTTCATTAGAGATTTGACTGACCCTCATGAAAATATTTCTAAAAGACCTGAAAAAACAAAAGATGTTCTATCTTTTTCCTCTTTCCTTGCTAAGTGGCTGTTGCCCAGTGCCCTTTCCCCACACTGTGTAGGAGATGCTGAGAGTGCATTAAAACCCTCTCTTTTGATAAGATTTTCAGGTGATTTCATGGTTGCTCTGAGTAGGAATAATTATTTTCATTTGCCACTGAGAATTTGCTTATCAGAGTTCAGGACCCTATGTTATCTCAGATTCTTGTAGCTCTTGGAAGTTACTGTGAGTTCTGAGATAAACCAGGGATGGCATATCCTGTTTCACAAAAGTGAAAGCTCAGAAGCTTGGAAATTGTCAAAAATGACTACTAGCTTTGTTAGTGTCCTGTGCTGTAGGATCCCGGAAGAGAAAAGGGGCTATATGTATATGTTTATGTGTATGAGTATTGTGTATGTATATGAGTATGTGCATATAGGTATACACACACACAAATTGCTGATTTATTCAGTTCATGATTTTATACTTCTTACGGTAGTTATTATTCTGAAACTCCTCTAGTTTGGCCCAATCAGTTTCTTGGGGAAAGGAGGATTTACTTCTTGGGCTATTATCATGCAATAGATGACAGCATCTTGCAGCTTGTCAAACGCTTGTGCTTGGGATTAAGACACACAGTCCAGTACTGTCTCCCAGAGCAGGGTGCTAGAACCAGTCTCTGTTGCTTTTTATCGAAGTACTTACTACCTCCTGCTTTTACCCAGTGATGATTTTTTTACCTTCTTTTTCTTTGTTCTTGGATCTGCCTGTGTTGTGCATCTCTCTTTTGGGTCCCTGGTTCCTCTCTTCTAGCTTGACATGTGGAACTCCTGCCAGATCTCTCATTTGCAAAACTCATACAACCGCAAACGTAGAACAGAGGTCTTGTTCAGAATAGTACTCTAACCTTTTAAAATCTTTCATGTCTTCAGATGTTTCAGATTTTTTAGATAGTGTACAATTTGAATTTCCTAAAGTTTTAAAAATAATTGCTCATATTGAAAATATACAATGCTTTAAAATATTTCTCAATGAAAAATAGATATTTCCAGAAAAATGTGTATCTTTGCAATAGATTTGTTTTATTATATAAAGGCTGATAGAACTAATCCCTTTATTGTTGTTCTGAACAACAGACTTCCTTTTAAAAAACTCTTAACCTTACTCTGCACTACTCCCTAAACATTGTTGGTGGACCGCAGACTTCAGTGTACGTTATGTTGCTTTTATTTTAAACATTTTCATATTGTTTTTTTATGTGGGCATATAATAGAAACCCATGCTACCTTAGAAAATAGTGGAGTTTTAAATTCAATCAATATAAAGTTTATAT
Source organism: Leucopleurus acutus (assembly GCF_964270905.1). Classification (NCBI taxonomy): domain Eukaryota; kingdom Metazoa; phylum Chordata; class Mammalia; order Artiodactyla; family Delphinidae; genus Leucopleurus; species Leucopleurus acutus. The sequence continues at coordinate 38,979,296 of NC_139156.1, forward strand.
TAGCTAGAAAGTTGTAAAATACTTTCTATAATTTGTCCTGTCCAGTGTGTTGGCTGTGTGGTTAACCTTTTTTTTAGTGCATGTTGATTTGACATATTCTTGGAAATTAGTCCTAAACAGTCAACATGTTGATACTAGGAGTTGATTTGGGTTGATTTTATTACTCGGATGAGCATGCTGATAGCACTTTGGTGTGTAAGGGGGTAACATGCTGATTTCACCTGAGTGTTTATTTAATAAATGAATTTGCCTTAATAAGGCAAATCCAGTAGGACATCTGCTGTAATTACTTTGTTAGGACTTCGTTTGAATTTTTTTTACTTGTGATAAAGATTATACAAGTACAGTTCTTAAATATGCTCTCTGACTTGTTGCTAATTCAAACTGCTCCTCCTTCATAGATCAATTTAGAGAGGGCTTCAAAATGTGTTTTAAATCCTCAGATATGTCTTTATTTGAGCACTTTGACCTCAAATGCTGCAAAAATGCTACTGACAAACCTTATAGGGAGTCGTAAAAGTACTTGTATATTTGCCTCTTACAAATACTTGTAGGTCTGTTTGTTCAACTGTATTGCCTGATGAGCAAATCCAAAGCCTTTGAGTAAATGTCAGTATTTTTCTTGATGACTTTCATTGCCCTCATGGTGTGGGTAATGTTAATTTCATGTCTCACAGGACCACCAAGGAACTTCACTACATATGCTAAAAATTCTCAAAATAGAAAATTCTTTTATATGTTAGGCTGTAAACCCCTGGGTAGAAACCAGGTCTGTTTATAGTAAAAATTCCAACCCTATACAACCCTCAGCTTACCATACATTTCTCTTCCCACGTGCTAATTTTCAGAGGCAGGGTAAGAACAGCACATATCTAGAATGTATTAGAAACAAACAAATTAAAAAAAAAAAAACCCACCCTGAAACCTTCTAGAGGATAGAACCAATTCATATTCAATTCAGTCTCCTCTCAGAGAACAAGTTCACTCTAAAATATTCAGGACAAAATTTCATGTCTTACTTCAGCAGATTTCAGCTGTGGTGTCATGGCGCAAAGTGGTGTGTTTGAGTAGTTGTAAGGTTAAAATGAGTAAATAATAGGTTAAAAATCAAACTTCATGAATTATTTGCTTCTTAGGAAATAAGGTTGAGTGCATTCACAGGCACCTCCCTAGGGATGGTTTTTGACTTGCATTCCGATTGGCTTCCCCGACTGGGAGAATGACAAATATATGGCAGGAAATTGCACAGAACCCACAGTCGGTCTTTTCACAAGAGTGTGTTGCACGTGAGAACATCATTCATCCCGTGAGTCACTGCAGAAAAAATGTTTGAGAACTTCTGATCTGAACTATGGCTCTAAAATATCAAAATCTCGATGCTGTGACACTTAAAGCTACTTATCTATAAATAATGGTGGTTAGATTTACTGTACTCTACTTAGCATGTATACGTCAGAGCCCCATTTCCCAAAGTGTGATGTTCATATACTGGTGGCATCAGGGATGCTTCTAGGTGGCACACAAGTTAATTTATTTTATATTAACAGTAAGGAGTTTTAATGTACTGAGGGAAAAGATGTAACAATCACATTAAATCTATGCCATGTGGCTACTGTTGCTTAGAATAATGCTTCATTTTACGGGTTCATAGATTTTAAAGGAAAATATAGAAAAATACAGATTGTGAATAACATAGATATAAATAACACAAAAGAGGGAAAGATGGTTTTAAAGTCATTTTCAACAAGGAATGAAACAGATTGTTTCCATCCTCATCTCCTCCATGTTGTGGAAGGTTCTGGCTAATCGAGTTCTCACTATACCTGTCTTCGGGTGACTCCTTGGATGGCTGTCTGTAAGTTTCTCCACAGGAATTGGAGTGGGGACGTAGAGTTAGATGGGAAAGGTGGTTTTTATAAAATATACCCTTGCTCTGATGGTAAATCAGTCTGGTTGAGAATTACTCACTTTAATATATCATCAGAGAAATGTGTGATGTACCCCCAGATTTATGAATTCCTTTGCCATGCCACAGCAGGGCCCATAGGTGAAGGGGACAGTCGGGAAGTAATAAAGGGATGCCAGGCCTCCGGTCTCCATCCAGCCTGGGGTTGCTGGGCAGCTCTCTCTTTCCAGAGTGTGTCCCCAGGGCTCCTCCTTGGACCCTGAGAGTCGGTACCTGTGGCTGTGTGGCATCTTGTAGCCAGAAATACAGGATGCTTTCTTTCTTTCTTTCTCTGTAAAAGTACAATTTGGAAAAAGTTTGGAAGGAAAAGTCTTTCATAAGATACACATATATTTTCCTAGAATCTGTATTCCCTTTACTTGTAGGAAACTAGATTAATCTGAAAGATAGATATTTGTTTAAAAAGTATTATTGTTAAAAGAATGGTTTTGTGGAAAAATGAGAAAAATATAAGGAGAAAGGAGGGAATATATTACAGGAGGAGGAATTGGCAACAATCCGTTCTTCTTTCAGAATATAGTGCCGGTTGTCTCCCTACCTACTTAAGAAAGGGACTCATTAAGGTTTGGATATAGGTACCCTCCAAAAGGTAGGGGGAAAAGGAAGGTGAGGGAGAGGAAGGGAGGGAGGGAGGGAGGGAGGGAGGGAGGAAAAGACAGCAAGCAAGAAGATTCCAAAAATTACCACAAGATGGCAGCAGGAGTATAATATTTAGCAATTGTACAACTAGTAGTTTGGAATGTCCTTTAGTTGAATATTAAAATATATTCTCAAACATATAACTTTCTTTTTTTATTGAAGTAAAATTGATTCACAATATTATATTAATACAGCATGGTGATTCAATATTTTTAGAGACTGTACTCTGTTTAAAGTCATTGTAAAATATTGGCTATATTCCTTGTGCTGTACAATATATCCTTGTAGCTTTTATACCTGGTAGTTTGTGCCTCTTAATCCCCTACCCCCATCTGCCCCTGCTTCCCTCTCCCCACTGGTAACCACTAATTTGATTTCTCTATCTGTGTGTCTGTTTCTGTTTGTTATATTCGTTCGTTTGCTTTATTTTTTTTTAGCTTCCACATATAAATGAAAACATAACTTTCTTAATATGAGGATTCAAGTGTTTGGAAAGTGTATCATTGAATACATATAGTATTATAGTTTTCCAGTTAGTAGTGATTTGGGGGAATGTGCTTAAAAAAGCCACGGTGCAGTGTTCTTCTTTTGTGTTTAGTCTAAACCAAAAGAGAAACCAATAGTGCACTTTGCATAGAGAGCTCTTTTACATTGATGTTGGTCTGAGGGAGATTCCTAAAACCCCTGTGAGGAAACCTCTGGACTCATATTTGGCAGAGAAAAGAAAACTGAGAGAAAGAATGGAAAATTAATAGTAGTAAAAAAATACGTGTGTGAGGAGATAGAGTAAAGGGAATGGTTTCCTACGCACTCCCGTCTCCCCGCATAACGAACTAAAAGACAATTATTATAATAAGAAAAAATGAGCTATGAGACGAAACTTCTAATAGCTTCTAATAGGTTGTTTGATCTCCTTGATAACTCTGTGATTCTAGAACATAATTAGGTAAATCTTAACATGGCCTGTTGCAGTCTGAGGTCCTTTTTAGAAAACATTTTAATACTCTCCAGTTGATATGACTATTTACATACAGTAAGTATTTTTTAAGAGAAAAGCCAGATGTTTTATGGGATGCCCTAAATATAAACTGCCTCTCAATTCTAGGGTAAAAAGAAATTGAGTGTAGTCTGAACTACCACAAAGGGATAGACTGTGGGTTGTACTTAATGGACTGTAAGTTTTTGAATCAATATTCCCTTGGAAAGTGCCATTCAGTCTTCCTGTAAAAGGCTATTTCATTCAGTCTGTGACCCCTCGCATGTGAAAGCCCCCAGGGGACTGGAAGTGAAATAGTCTCACTGATGACAGCATTTGTGATTTAACACTGAGGAGAAATGTACTTATTTTGGTCTGTCCCAGTAACCAAGGGTAAATGCCAAAATGAAGTTGTACTGTGCATAAAAAAGAATTCACGCGTGATCACATGGCCTCTTTCATGGGTTTCTTTGCTCAGATATTATGTTATATTGTACTTAGATAAACAAGCAATAGGGGAAATAGAGAATATTTAACACTGCACAATTTGATACCCTATTTGACAATAAGCTGCCTTTGTAAAAAGTGTTTCGAAACTCTGAAATATGTTTATTTGAAGCTGTCAGTATACAAAACTGCTCTTTGGGGCAGTCATTTATATTTTTCCTAGGATAGGAAAAAAAATGTTAAACAGTCGATGACTGCAAGAAAGGATCAAGGGTAGATCAAATGTAGGGTATGCTTTCTGTTGTCTGTAGGGCTAAAAAAAGGAGGAAATCTAGTCACTATTAGACACGGTGAAGCAAGAGATAAGTAGCAATACATTTTGTTTTTTTCTGGTTTGTTATTAAGGCAAGACAGATTTCTGAAGTGTGGAAGCAGGGCTGGAAACATACTGCCTTGAAATCCTCTGGTTATCTAGCCTCTCCAGGGCATTACCAGGGATGTCCACACAGGATGAGACAGGCCTTGGACCCACTGAGCTTCTTGATATTAGAGCAATTTTTAAAAAAATATTTCTTTATTAATTTTATTATTTATTTTGGCTGCGCTGGGTCTTAGTTGCAGCACGCGGGATCTTCATTGCGGCATGCAGGCTTTTAGTTGTGGTATGCATGCAGGGTCTAGTTCCCCTACCAGGGATCGAACCTGGGCCCCCTGCATTGGGAGCGTGGAGTCTTACCCACTGGACGATCAGGGAAGTCCCTATAGCAATTTTTTAAAAAGTTTCTTTTGTGTGGCTCTGCACCCGTATTCACCATGTTAAAATCTGGACATGCTTCTTGATATTTCTAGTTTGTTGTTTGTTTTTCTACCTGAAGTAGAATCATCCCGTAACAGTCCTCAACAACCTGCTTTTTTTTTTTTTTTTCCTTAACTATAGCTCCTTTCTTTCCAGATCAGTCCGTATTGGTCTAATAACCATGTACTGTGCTATTGTATCCATGTACTTCAGCTTATTAATAGTGATAGTTGTTTGTTTTGTTTCTTGTAAGCATAAACCACACTGCAGCTAACATACTTGCACACATTTTCTCATATGTCTTTAATTTATATACGGGATAAATTCCAAACAGTGAGAGTGGTAGGTCAAAAATGTTGCTAATTTTCAGTGTGAAGTTTTTAGTTTGTGACTATGCATAAACTTTCTGTATCAGATAAATGATCTCTAGCCTTTTCAATTAAAAATAAAAGGTATGTGAGTGGCATTTACAAAATCAATTTTCTACATTAAAGACAATTTTTAAAAAATCAAACATACAACTATAGCAGAAACATGCGGAAAGTTATTTCTTTTTTACACTTGAGTTGCATTCATGAGAACGCTCTTTTTTGAAGTAATGTTTACATGCCCTTTTGCTTTTCAGATTTATCAAGTCCATATTGTGTTTTGGCTTGATTTTTTTTAAGTTGAATAAAACTTTTGAATTCCTACAATGTGATATTGAAAGTAAGGATAAAATTGTTCGTATATACTGCTCTTAAATCGCTAAAGTCCACCATCGAGAATCACAGTGGTTTGTTTTGTTTTGTTTTTCATCAAAATACATTTTTGATACTTTAAAGATTCTGGGGAACTTGTTCCCACTTGGGAAAATAACAAATTCCAAATCTCTCAGTTACATTTTTTTAAAAGGCCAGTGGGAAGATTTGGACATATATGGTATTGGAACTACTGAGAGGAGCTTTCTTTTTATAGGATGGCAACTTCTGGGAGAGTTTTCTGTCCTTTTTTTGATCATTGTTATGGTATTGAACTAGATTTACTGAAAGGTAACTTTGCAAACATTTATTTCGACCAGAATTCAGTCATTTCACATATAATCAATCATGAGGTTGAAGCCAAAAAGTGAAACTGATTTTGGAGAGTCAGAGGAGTAATCTGAGAGATTTTAGCCCAGCCTAATAGAAAAATGACCTGAAACTGTCATGAAGATTAGAACAATGGGCTGTGGCGCCACAGACCTGAGGCTGACCTCTGACTCTTCCTGCACATATGGCTGTGTGATTTTCTTTTATTAATATGACTGTTAATGTAATATTTATATCCTCTTTTTAATTTTATTTATTTATTTATTTTTGGCGGCATTAGGTCTTTGTTGCTGCGCGTTGGCTTTCTCTAGTTGCGGCAAGCAGGGGCTATTCTTCGTTGCAGTGCGTGGGCTTCTCATTGTGGTGGCTTCTGTTGTGGTGGAGCACAGGCTGTAGGCCGGCGGGCTTCAGTAGTTGTGGCTCGTGGGCTCTAGAGTGCAGGCTCAGTAGTTAGTTGCTCCGCAGCATGTGGGATCTTCCTGGACCAGGGCTCGAACCCGTGCCCCCTGCAATGGCAGGCGGATTCTTAACCATTGCACCACCAGGGAAGTCCCTGGCTCCGTGATTTTAAACAAATTGCTTTACCTCTCTGAGCTTTAGTTTCTAATTTCTATAAAATTGGGATGATGCTACTTCCTCCCCTAAGGCTTTGCGTACAGGAATACTCTCTCCATATGAGTTTGTGGAATAAAAAATGATGAGCGTAAAGTGCTAAGTAAGAGTGCTAGCACATGTATAACAGTGAAAGGTTTGAAAAGTTGTAGAGATTCTTTACAACGTTAGTTCTTGTATTAACACATTATAGAACCTCATGCCTAGAAAGGATTTTAGGAGATATCCTTGTTCATCCCCTTTGATGAACGAAACAGTAATGACAAAAAATTTTTTTAAAAATCTAGAGGTTCAGAAATACTGTGATTTTCCAATGACGTGAAGCTTATTAGTGACAAAACTGAGATTAGATCCCCCTGTGTCTTATTTGCCATTCTCCTTAAATCCATTGTAAACATCTTAAGTGATGAGTGAAATGAGGAAAACTAGACGTTTATAAGTTGGAACAATGGGACAAGTGGAAATGAGATGGTTAGATGCTCTCTGCATTTTATAAAAAATATAAAGTGTTCATGTATGATCAGGCAGAGGACTCAGAATGTGCTGTTACCCAGTTTAACACCCCAAGCAACTCTAGAAGACTGTATAAGTTTCTAAGAAGAGCTGTTTCTTTTTTCTTTTTTTTTTTTTTGCGGTACGCGGGCCTCTCACTGCTGTGGCCCCTCCCGTTGCGGAGCACAGGCTCCGGATGCGCAGGCTCAGCGGCCATGGCTCACGGGCCCAGCCGCTCCGCGGCATGTGGGATCTTCCCGGACCGGGGCACGAACCCGTGTCCCCTGCATCGGCAGGCGGACTCTCAACCACTGTGCCACCAGGCACAGAAGAGCTGTTTCTTAAAGGCCCTGGGTTTAAATGAAACACTGCCATGAATTGCCCAAAAAGGATGATAATAAGACAGGAATGCTGGGGGGACCAGCTATGTCAGGCTCAGGGAAAGACACTGAAGTCCCCGGAAGGGTCTTTCGGAGTGGAGGTCCTGCACAGCGGGAGCATCTCCGTGGCTAAGGGTTATTGACAGGTTTCATATTCCATCAGGCTGGAAGCCTTATTTCCCGGGAGCTTTTCTGTTCCTCCTTTCATTGTCTATTGTTCAGTCCTCATAAATGATGAAGGCGTTACTTTTCATATCTAGTGGAGCTGTAGATCTAGAGGTTTGGGTGGAGGCTCTTTGTAGGTCTTCTAACAGCCTGTAGGCTGGAGAGGAATGTCACTAGACATTCCTGTGCCTGTTTCCCCAGGTCGACATTAAGCTTATATGTCAGTGCCTGTTTGCAATTTAGAGGCTGATTTGACTATGTTAGAGCTTTTCAATTTGGACAAATACTAGTCCAGATTTTATTTCTCCCAGGGCAGTTTCATCTGTCAGTCAGTCAGCTCAGATGGGGGAAGATATATGAAGTCACATACGTCATAACCAAAGCCAGGTTCTTTCCTTACCAGCCTGACGCTATCATGTAAAATACTTCCAAAGCCTCAGCCTCTTCAATTGTTGAAAACCCTGTGAGGTTGTTGAGAGGCGAAAGTGAGCTCGCTCATGTAATAGATTTAGCTCCTTGCGTCCTAGAGTACAGTTATGCAGTAAACTTTAGCTCTCATTGTCATTACTTACTGATTCTGACTTCATTCACAAAATATATCATGACTTCTAATGCTGTGCCAGGATATCCATACATAGTCTTCCCATATTTCTACTCCATTCTTGGTTCTAATTCTGCTCATTGAAATAACTCTGACCCTATTTTCGGAGTCATTTCCTGAATCACAGATGGCCCCCTGACAGAGGCCATATTTCAGAGTTATTCTCCTGTCTATTTTTCATCTGCAGCGTAGTCTCAGTTTTCTTTCTACGGATTTTACACCCCTCCTCCACTACCCCGTCATATTAGAAACCACTCTTGTACTGGATTTAGCTGCGTTAAGGTCCCCTCTGTAGCACTCTGCTCTCGGAGTTAAATAAACCGAGGGCTTCTCAAACTCTAAATTGCATTTGAATCGCCTGGGGAATCTTATTAACTGCAGTTTCTCATTCAACAGCTCTGGGAAGGGGCCTGAGATTCTGCCTTTGTAATTAAGTCTCACGTGATGCTGATGTTACTGGTCTTCAGATCCTTAAATGCAAGGGATTAAAGGATAGGTGTTGATTGATAGTTCTTTGGTTCAGATGAAAGTATTAGTTAGTCTCTTGTGGTTCCATGAAATGTCACAGTTCTCTGGTGGTTTATGGTTCTCTTGTTTTCGAGGTGTGACTTGTGTAAAGATTTACAGGAAACCAAAATTGGGCTTAAAACCAGAGACAGCTAGTGATTTTCATTTCTGTAGGCTGTAGTTTTCTTACCTGTAATTTTAGGGGGAAAGAAACTTTTATGCTATAATTTCAACACTTCCCTATAATTTTGGTAAATTGTTTCCTTAGGGTTACAAGGAACAAGTAGAATAAACCTCAAATATAGGTATTACGATAAAGGCAATTTTTCTTTGGCACATTTATCTAGACAGTGTCAACATGCAAACTCATTTAGAAAATCTCTAAATGTTTCAATTAGAATTATACATTTTAAAACAACGGGGTTATATTTAGGTATAGACTTATTTTTTAGGCTGACATTATTTTATATATTTTGAAGTAGAATTTAAGTAGTTCTCTCACTTTTAAAAAAATTTATTTTATTCATTTATTTTTGGCTGTGTTGGCTGTTTGCTGCTGCACGCGGGCTTTCTCTAGTTGTGGCAAGCAGGGGCTATTCTTCGTTGTGGTGCATGGACTTCTCATTGCGGTGGCTTCTCTTATTGCAGAGCATGGGCTCTAGGTGCGCAGGCTTCAGTAGTTGTGGCTCGTGGGCTCAGTAGTTGTGGCTCACAGGCTCTAGACCACAGGCTCAGTAGCTGTGGCGCACGGGCTTAGTTGTTCTGCGGCGTGTGGGATCTTCCCGGACCAGGGCTCGAACCCATGTCCCCTGCATTGGCAGGCAGATTCTTAACCACTGTGCCACTAGGGAAGCCCAGTTCTCTTACTTCTACGCCAAGCTAAGGTGCACACACACATACTTTGTAACCTGATTAGAGGGTTTTTGTTAATGTATCCTGTAATAGAAATTGTCTTCCTACTGCTCAGAATTTAAACTTTGCCTTAAACACTTAAGAAATGTTTGAAAGACAGTATGAATTAAACAGTCTATTGGAGATTTGGTTTTATATAAAGTAAATTATGTAATAAAGGAAGTCCACTTATCATTTGAAAATATAATTTAAAAATGTATGATAGCATGGGTCTGTTTCTGTTTGAATATATTTAATTCTGAAACACTCCTTATCCAAGATGCTTCAAAGAATCCAGGTTTCTAGGAATGGTTTTGGGCTTATTGATGATATAGAATATTTAATGATGTATTGCTCAGTATGGACTCATTGAGACTTTTTGGAAAGAAAAATCTGTCAGAACACTTGTGCTATCCAGATATATGTATCTGTTCTCCTCGAGATTGTGTGTTCCTTTGCTTTGCTTGCTTCCTGTCCATCTGCCATCTGATTTTTATTTGTTTTTCTTACTTTCTTACTCTTCTTTACTGGAAGTATCCTCCCAGTAGTGGGAGGAGGGGTCAGCAAAGGGTGGCTTCCCTGCAATGGGTAACTGGCTCCTGTTTTGTGGAAATTTTCAAGGGCCATCTTTGGTACTTAGGTGTATAAAAAGTAATTTAAAAGGTAGATAGGAAATTCCATGGAGCAAGTGCAGTGAAATGAATTCTACTACCTAACATTAGTCATTGGCTCTGTAATAAACATTTTTATCAGTTATTTGGGTGAAAATATCAATGGCATCTTAGTCGTATTTGCAGAGAGCAAGATGCTGTATGAGTTGGTAATTATATTGGAAACAGAATCAAGATTCCCAAAAGGCCGTGATGAGCAAGAGAAATGGTTTAGAATCCTAATACACCCAAGGCTCTCTTCTTCACGTCAAGTATTCCCTAAAACTCCCTGACTATCCTGAAATGAAATTCACAGATGATATAATCCATCCACAGGCATAATTATGTGTGTATATGTGCATAGTGTCCTAACAATAATACTAAACAAAAGAAAAAATAATGTATACTGAAATAATGTATGGCTTAATAAGTAAGTATTTGGATTGTCTAAGTTGGAGGTGACCACAGGACAGGACTACACAGTAAGTTGAACTAAAGGTGTGAAGGGCTTGCACTTTTCCTAGGGTCATTTCATGTAACAACTGAAAACAGGTAATTGGTACTGGACACGCTAGTGTCACTAATGGTGTTTCTGTCAAGTGACCTAATTTTCCAAAATGGTAAACAACCCTCTGTAAAGTTTCTTACAGAATAAAGGAAACTACTTCCCTTAATTTACATGGTAGTTTTACTTCTGGCAAACAAAATATAATTTAAAGCCATGCAAAAATAAGTATTTCATTTAAATGTAGTAAAACAGATTTAGATCATAGGCTTAGATAATTACATATGAATTTTTCTTCTGCATGAATGAAGAATGAAATTTAGAGCTGTAATTCTTCAAGTATGTGGTTTTCTGTGGATTGAGGGACATGGTGATAACCGTAACAAAAAGGCACCCCGCAGATTTCCAGAGTTCCCACAAGGGGGCAGTACTGCCCCCACTGAGAATCGCTGGGCTAAGAGTTTCTCTGTAACTATCCATTTTTGCGGGGGGGGGATAATTCTTTATCTTGTGTGTGGGGGGCATAAGAGTGTGGGAGATGGTGCAGGCCTGTGCATCGCAGGGTATTTAGCAGCATCTGAGCCTCTTGTAGGTGCTAACAGCGTCCATCTTCACCACCAGTTAGGACAACTAAAAATATCTCCAGACATTGCCTGTCACCTCCTGGGGGGCATATTCACCCACAATGGAGAACACTGAACTGAACAAAAATACGTTTTAATAGGAAAGTGGGGAAAAAACTTTTCCCTGGAAGAAGCCATGAAACAAATTTCACAATTAAAAGTGACCTCATGGAAGCATTTGTGAAAGATTTAGGTACTGTCTATAAGTAATTTAGGAATCAACCAGCAAATAATGTAGACAGGCCACTCAACACCTGAAGAGGATTTGTTTTAAAACACTTCAGTCAGTGGTGCCAACATGTTTTCTAGGTTTATAAAAAGCTGTCACAATACGCAGGAAGGGATACTTGCATAATAATAAAATCTAATTATTAGGAATAAGCGTCTGGGTCCCTAAAAATAGGAAATTTTAGACATTTTAAAAAGCTATGGAAGCATGAAAGACCTTAACTTTTGACTGTGAACATGGCTAATGTATGTTAATTGGGTTTCTGTAGGACTGTGTCTTTAGTTATGTTGCATTCTCGTCTCTTCCTATTGCTTTTGGTTCTGCTTTTAAGTCCTTGATGTTCCCTTTCTGATAGAAGTGTGCCAGGGCGTTAGGTTATTGATTACTGTTGGTGGAAGAAGGTAATGTTGCTCTCTGGGAACCACCGCTGGGTGCAGGCATTCTCTCCTTCAAGTTCTGAGATGCCGCAGAGGGCACTATCAGTTTCTTACCCCATTAGTCAATGGAAGATGGTGTTTACTTTTAAGAACCAGAATTATCTGCTGTAGCTTGAAGTGAAGATAATCAGTCCTTAAAAGAGTAACGATAGTTATCAAATCCTAGCTGTAAGTAATAGGGTTTTGGGAGGGAAAAACTATCTTGGAAACATTTTTTTTTTCAGACTTCACATCTCAGGGGCACTCCCTATCAGCGACGAAGCTGTGTGTGTAGTTAAATGCTGGTCACTCTTTGGTCTTACTGCACATATTACCAAGGGCGGTGGACACTAAAGAGATGAAGGACTGAGAAAGCTGATCTGTGGCCTCACACTTACTTGTTTAATCCTGCAATTCTGACCAACTCCATAGTGCAGTGTGACTTAGATGTGGCTCTGGGCTAAAAATAAACCAAGTACAGAGACTGGGTTGAAATATTTGGCTCCTGTGTTTCCTGTTTTTCAAGCGATATAGGGTAAGGCTGATACTTACTTCTTAGAGCAAGAAGTATCTTTGATGATTATATGATCTGAACTCAAATAATTTCCTACCAAGTACGTTTTACTACATTGAGAAACTGTTACTAAGTAATCCAGCAAAAAGACCACACTGGTATTGCTATGGAACAGTGTCTTCTGGCTAAATAACATTTCTTTTTCATTGAGAAAACATTTTCATTGCAACTCTTGTTGAAAAAGTTTCTAAGGACAATAATATCTTTACTTAATTGTGAAAGAATGTCCAGATTGCAGTTAAATTGTTTTCCCAGGCTCTTGCAAGAGTTCTAACTACTAAGCATTGTTTCTCACTTTATCTTCATCAAATATTTATTTAATACCTACTATGTTCAAGATATTGCATTGTCTTCTAAGACTGTTGTATATCAACGGTCTTAGAAATTTCATCGATAAATTATCCATTCCAATTGGAGGTTAGGAAGAGAAGGTCTCTCCCTTTATCTCTGAAGTCAAAGAGCCATTCCTTAAGACCCCAATCTTAGTTCTATTTTGGGTGAGTGTAGCTCAGTAAATGTTTAAATAAGTGTCTACAACATTCCAGGCACTGTGTTAAGATCCGTGGGAACAAAATCCAGCCAGTTACAGTTGTTGAGGAGCTCAGAGAAATGGGTGGAGGGAGCTTACTCAAGAGAGTATTTTTATAGGCTAAGTACTATGATTGAAGCACATTGGCGGACGGGGGAGGGGACTAAAAGGAAAGAGAACATGTGCACTATAGCAGTGAGTGGGCGTCAGGAAAGCTTCCTGTAAGGGATCATCATCTAGGTGCTAGGTATTTCCACATATGTGTGTGGAGGTCATCAAGCTTCCAGAAAGTAATTAATTTCACGTCAACAAACATGTGGTATACATCTTTTATTGAATGCATTTTATTTGGCAATGGGACAGGGACATAGGTTTAGAGATGAGTGAGCCAGGGTCCCTTTGTTTCATCTTTTAGTTAAGCATTAAAGCATTATCAGATTGTACTGTATTCAGTGCTCTGCTAGCTCTATGGTTCACTTGCAAGTTTTTTTGTTTTGTTTTGTTTTGTTTTTTGCGGTACGCGGGCCTCTCACCGCTGTGGCCTCTCCCGTTGCGGAGCACAGGCTCCAGACGGGCAGGCTCAGCAGCCATGGCTCACGGGCCGAGCCGCTCCGCGGCACGCGGGATCCTCCCGGACCGGCGCACGAACCCGCGTCTCCTGCATTGGCAGGTGGACTCCCAACCACTGCGCCACCAGGGAGCCCCCACTTGCAAGTTTTAAACTTATATTTTCTGTCTCTCTTCTCAGCCAGTGGCCCTGTCTTGCTTTTCACTGTTAGTAAATCTTTGTTGTTATGATTGAGTAAAATTATTATTTTATGCTGACAGCAATGAAGTGCATATTTCAGGCTAGAATAGTTAACTAAAAATTCATTTCAGGCTTTTATAATAAATGGAAAATGCTACGTTGCTTCTCCACTTTTACTGAATATCATTTGTTTCCTAACGCAGTTCAAGGGACAATGGGCAATACCTTTTGCCAGTATTTGCGTGTTACCTTCACATAGGGCTTTGCAGTTTTTAAAGCAATTTTCTCTGACTTCATTAATTCTAACCACAGCTCTGCGAAGAAGATACTATCTCCATTTTAAAGCTTAGAAAAGTGAGGCTGAGATGGATCAGATGACTTGCTCAAGATGCCATAAGAAACTCTCTTCCTTTAACTCTTTGAGCCTCCGATCAGTTTTGACTAAGTTATTGTTTTTGTTGTTTAGGCTACTGCTTACGTGCACCTCCACTAAAAAGCCTTCCTTGATCCCTCAGCACTGCTTGGCCGTCCCTCCTGTGTGCTCCCATAATACCCTGCACTTGCTCATATTGTAGTACTTGCGATTTGATGTTTTATTTGCATGTTTGCTAGTCTGTCTCCTGCACTCTCTCTCCAAGCAACCTGTCTTGTTCTCACGGGATCCCCAAACCTAGTGGAGTACTTGCCACAGAGAAGATGTTCCAATAACCATTTATTGGATGAGAAAACTACGTATTGGATTGACCAAAAAGTTCGTTCGGGTTTTCTATAAGATGTTACTGAAAACCCCAAATGAACTTTTGGGCCAACCCAATAATTAAAACCTTGTCATAATTAAAATGAAATAGTGTATGTGAAAGTGTTTTGTTAATGACTTACGGTATGAGATATTCTTTGTCAAATCATTGAGGACAAAGCATGATACTAAGATGTAATTTCAAACTTTTGAAGAGTTTAGTTTCTCGTTGAATGGACCCTGTTTTAGACTGAATGTTTGTATCCCTTCAAAATTCATGTATTGAAACCCTACCCTTCAATGTGATGGTGGGGTAGGCCTTAGGGAGGTAATTAGGTTAGGGGGGTGGAGCTTCAGAATGGGATTAGCGTCCTTATAAGATGAGCCCTAAGAGCTAGCTAGCCCTCTTTCTGCCAAGTGAATGTACAAGACACTGGTCAGCAGTCTGCAACTCAGAAGAGCACTCTCGCCAGAACCCAACCATGCTGGCACCCTGATCTGAGGCTTCTGGGCTCCAGAAGTGTAAGAAATACATTTTTGTTGTTTATAAGCCACCTAGTCTGTGTACTTTGTTACAGCAGCCCAAGTCGACTAAGGGAGACATACTATTGGAGTGACCCAGATATACAACAAACAGTTGCCCTGACCTCCCATTCTTACTGTCTTTTCATTGGGAAATGTGTCATTTTAAATCACCATTTTTAGATCACAAGATAAAATAAAAGAGTTGGAAAAGCTTCAGTTGCTTATTTTAGTGTAAATTTTATTCTTAAGGTTAGCTGGCTTATTCTCTGCCCAGACATTATCTGGAGTATTCCACGTATATTGAGTAACTTAACACCTGTAACAACTATAGGAAGTAGGTGCTATTATTATTTACCTTGTCCAAATGAGAAACGTGTCTCTATTTCCCCTTGATGATTGAAGGATAGTTCTGCTGGATATAGAATTCTATGTTGGCTTCTTTCTTCTTTTAGTACTTTAAAGGTGCCATTGCACTGTCTTCTGGCTTGCAATGTTTTTTTTGACACAAAGTCTGTGAAAATTTTTATATTTGTTCCTCTATATGAAATACGTCTTTTTTTTTTTTTTTTCCTTCTCTCTGTCTGCTCTTAAGATTTTCTCTTAGGAAGGGTTTTCAACAGTTTGATTATGATGGCCTTGGTGAGGTTAAGTGAATTTGTGGCATTAAGATTTAGCTTCAGGCAGTTTTTCTTAATGGCCGTGCTCTTAACTATGCTGCCTCTTTAAGGTTAGCCATCAGTATTTTGCTAAGGCCACTGAAGCAGAGAGGTGAATTTGGGTCTCCTGATTCTCAGGTCACTGTGCTCATTTCCATTAAGCACTGAGAATGGGATCATACCTGACTTTTTCTATAAATATTTTTTGAATGTTTTGCAAAAGGTCAGGACAGTTATTTCCAATCCTGTGTCCCCCCGATCTGCAGAAAATAGGGATCTATTAGGAAGTTTGAGAATTTAAAAATTGTAAATCATAAATTGACTTGTGATATAAATATGGAAACATTTGGGATCAAAACAACTCTGTGCTAATCTAGTTTTCTCTCATACATCAACAACTCTGATTGGTAATCACATATGTATTTGGGTGTTGAAATAGGGAAATAAAAATTAAGTTTTACTTAAGAAATGTGTTTTGTAGGACAAAACGCTTTCAAATAATGGGATTCATGAGTAAAGATTTCAAAAGGGACCCTTGATGGTGAAAATGTTGGGAATTAGTTGTCTGGAATCTTACCTTCTTATTATAAACTCTATAAAGTTAAAAGATTATATATAAAAAAATTCAGCCCATTTACAGCTCCTCTTCCCCAACAGTCCTTCTTTCTAGTGGAAAAAGAATACAATGCTATGAAGGGATTGGAAAAGGAGAAAATAAAATATTGAAGTATGAGCCTGTATTCATGATTTTATATAATAAAAATAGACTAAAAATATAAAAATAACTCTAAACTTTCACATGCTAATTTATATGTTATGAAGCAAGTTGTTTTCGCTCGCATAAATTCGTAGGTTGTTCATCACCAAGAAAGTTATGGCCAATTAAAATTGAATGGGTGGGTTGAGTGATAGGTATTATTTATAGATTTGCAGTAACAATAGGGTTATAGATGATACATTGCATACATGTCTTAGAAACTAATAATTGGAAAATTATGACTTAATGTCGTTACAGTCATATACGCATCATTGCAGGATTAACAAAACAACCCTTCACGAATGAAATGCACAATGATGATGTGTTCACAATGACAGTAATTTGTATTAAAAAGAACCGCAGTAATTGAAAACCATGGCCAAGTCAAGGCAGCATTTTGCTATGCTGTCTTGAAGAAAATCATAGAAATTCCAAGTATCTGCATGTTGCATGTGCAGCCAAGCTTTCCAAAGTCGCCAAGCATCGAATGGCAAATTTCATGGTAAAATGCTGAATGAGAAAAGTCAATACATTCTCACAATGTACTAATTTTAGTTCATCAATACTTAGTAACCTTAATACTTCACTTGGTAAGTTACAAGTAAATAATCCTTAATCATATCATATATTAAATACATCTATGAAGTCAGGTTACTTACCTATCTTACAAAACTAAAGGTAGGCTGACTTTTAAAAACAAATTAACTTGTAAAATACCAAGGAGCCTCCTGTGGCTATGGTCTACACTTGAGAAACATGTAATGATGAATAATTTATCCAGTGCTTCTTAGTGAATTAAGAAAAGGAATAGACCTCCAGCTGCCCTCTACACCTATCGTGTCATTTCTCTGCACTACGGAAGCAAAAGCTGTCTTTAGGGGCTTCCCTGGTGGCACAGAGGTTGAGAGTCCGCCTGCCGATGCAGGGGACACGGGTTCGTGCCCCGGTCCGGGAAGATCTCACATGCCGCGGAGCGGCTAGGCCCGTGAGCCATGGCCGCTGAGCCTGCGAGTCCGGAGCCTGTGCTCCGCAACGGGAGAGGGCAGAACAGTGAGAGGCCCGCGTACCGCAAAAAACAAAAAACAAAAAAACCTGCAAGTAGAAATATCAGATGATCCAGCAATCCCACTCCTAGGTATATATCTGAAGAAAATGAAAGTACTAATTTGAAAAGATACATGCTCCCCAGTGCAGTACTATTTACAATAGGCAAGATATGGAAGCAGCCTAAATGTCCATCAATAGATGAATGGATAAAGAAGATGCGGGGTGTATATATATATATATATATATATACACACACACACACACACACACACGAATATTACTCAGCCATAAAAAAGAATGAAATTCTGCCTTTTGCAACAACATGGATGGACCTAGAGAGTATTATGCCTAGTGAAATAAGTCAGACAAAAACAGATATGTTATTACATATATGTGGAATCTTAAAAATGAAACAGACAAATGTATATAACAAAACAGAAACAGACTCACAGATAGAGAACAGACTGGTTACCAGTGGGGGGAGGGAAGGGCCAGTTACTTTCAGGGGCCAAGAGACCTTCCATTTAAGAAGTGGAGTTAGGAAGTGATTTTTATATCTCAGCATCTATAGCTCCTTGTAAGAGATTTATAGCCTCTTAATCAGTGCTTCCTTCTTCAGGGCAGTAATTTCTCAGCATTCCCCATTTGCCTTTAATACTAAAAACCTGCTTGTGTCAAAACTACTCCTGTAGGGGTAATGACATCTGTGTTCACCAATTAGTTTTCATTCTCAAATCTAAACAATCTTAATTTCTAGAAGGAAGCTTTCTTCTTCTCCAGTGTCTAACTATGAAGGAACTATGATGCCTGGCTTCACACTGGCAAGTTAAGCAAGTAAACCTTAAGTGAATCCCAAGGCTGCTATATCATATTTCAAACCTTCACAAATGTTTATACTTAAATTTTTTTTTAATCCAAAAAGGCCATTTAAACAGAAAAGCAAATTGGATGATCACTCGTATGTTAAGATTTGAGGGTATTATAGTGAGGTATGGCCACATTAAAAAAATTCAATAACTTAAAAGAGCCACAACATTTATTTTGCTCACAAATCTGCACTATAGCTCATCTCTACCCATTTATCGTGAACTGGGAGTTGGAATCATCTGAGGCCTTGCTTACTTACGTGTCTGGCCATTGATCCCGGATGTTGAATGGTTCCTCAGCTGTGTCTGGTGCTGGAACACACAGCTCTGACCCTTGCATTGCTGCTTCACTTCCTCACAGCATGGTAGCTGGGTCCCAAAGGGGTATCATCCCCATAAGACCAGGCAAAAGCCTTAGATCCCATCTCTTAATGGAGGAATGTCAGTGTCACTTCATAATAAGAGCGTGAGAGAAATTTGGAGATCATATTTAGCTTAATGAAGTGTTTCTCGTGTCCCCAAACTGTTCCTATTGAAATACCTAAGTGTGTGTGTGTGTGTTAGTGAAAATAGTGAAGATCCATATAAAAATGTATATTTTATTATGAAGATCCCTATAGCAGTATATGTTTTATTGAGTTCAGTCTGTTAAATCAAGACCAGAAGTTATCAAATACAGTTTATGTATTCAGATTGTTTTGCAGGGTCCTGGAAGAAGAGGTAAATTTTGAATAGAAGGAAGAAAAATAAAGTCCAAAGAAATCTTATGGAGACAGAGTCACTGCAGGATTAGTGCTTCTGATGGGAATCTAACAGGGTAGAAGGATCCCATAGAGTTAGGTCCTGATGACAAACTATGCTTCATCTTTACCAAAGACCAGTCCAGCCTCTTGGTTCCCATTGCATTTCTCAGCAAAGATAACTTCTAAAACTTGCTACCAAATCTAGGAAACTGCCCTATGTGTTTATTCAACATGTCTCTCCATCACAATTTTCAGTTAATAATTCTGATGTGTTTCCAAAAAGACAGGACAAATTCTTGCCAGCTTGGTCAAGTGCCTTGGTTGGAAGTCTTTTATCTTTACCAGATTTGCCAGACTTCTTGGAATACATAAAACATAAAATGGTTTCTTTTTCTCCATGTCTAATTGCCTGCAGATCTTCTATCAACTAAAAAGAAAAGCCTGGTTCGTGTAGCGGGTATGAATCTTATTTCACAAACTGAGATGTGCGAGAAACACATCTCTTTATTTTTATTAAATCAATGCACATCTGACCTCGAGCCCCTGTTGGGATATTCACTCCTAGTCATTACCAGAGTTCTCTCTTCCTTGGGGCAGTGCCAAGGTCCTAGGATCTTGACCCATCACTAAAACATTGGAGAGGTCCTTCCAGGCATCAGACTGGGCTGGTCATTGCTGAGATACCCATTGTCCGAGTTTGCATGAGGACCTCAGGTCTGGGGCTCTGCTGTTTCTGGGCCACCCTTAGGGCTTAGGAATGTTTGGTGTGGCTGGAACCCCCTGTGTCTGGGTTTCGCCTCCCAGGCACACCTTATCGCTGGACATCTCCTCTTTAGGGCGCTGCTTCTCAGCCTTGTGCAGATCCCTCTCTCCTGTGGGACACTGATTTCTCTTCCCTGCCAGGTCTGAGAATGTCTCCTTCCTTTTGCTGCCTCTCCAAGGTCCTCCCTTCTCTCCCTACTTCTTCCTGGGCACTTAGTATGATGGGATTTCACCAAAGATAGGAAGGGAGTGTCTGTACTCTCAGCACTTTAATATAAACCTCCTCTGAGCTCAGGTGAGCTGCTTGACATTTGAGAAATGAACACAATATAGGAAGAACATGCACACCTTGATATTTGAGTTAATTTTATTGCACCTGTTAGGAAAAAAAATGATCCTTGTTCACTTCTACTCTGAATAACAAATACAGTGGTATAAATGGATTGATCCAAAGTAGAACATAGGATTTAACATATATGCTAAAATAACTTCGGATAAGCTAAGAGATAAAATATGAGTATCCACAGCAGGCATTCACATAACCAGTGAGGCAGCCTGACTAAGTGGACCTCAGTTCGGGACCTCAGTTTCCACTGAGGTCAAACGAGGTAGTGAGACCATCTCTAATGCCCTAATAGTTCAAACCCTCTATGATTTTAATAGCTGTTCTACCAGTATGAACATCATATGCTAAATAAAGGCACTTGCCTAAATTTGCCATGTGAAAAATTCAGCCTGAACACTGTGCCTTTTATATACGCTACACAACCCTACGTAAGGACATAAGGAAAGCTGCAGCCTCCACAGTGACCTTTCCAATGGGCTTTATCTATAAGGCATTGAGAAATTTGGTGCAATAATCGTGTCAAAAGTCAGGCTTATGAAAGCAGAGGTGAAACCCAGGAAGCTAGAAGAAATCGTGACCTGGGTACTAATACCATCCTGCACTGACTTTTGTCTTGTTACTGGGTAAATTCACAGAGATGGTTTCCAGTAAATCAAATCATATGGAGTTGTTTAAATTAATCTCTTAAATCACGCAAACAGACAGATTAGAAATAATGCATAACCTGGGTGTTTTCTATGGGCTCTCAGAATTCACTGCTTTTCATAATTTAATTCCAATTTGAATTTAAGACAAGGTTTTCCGCTGGTATTTACCAACGTATCTTTATAGTTCTGATACCCCTGGTTGTGCAGTGAGGAAAACAAACAAAAAGAAAGCTGTGTAGCACAAAATAATTTTCACTTTAAAATTGAGCCAAGAACATTCAGAACTGGCAGAGATTCTGCTATTCCAAAGATTTCCAGGGTAATATTACATGTTTTAAGCATTATAATTTTAAATGGTGAAACATTTCTGTCATTTTAATTGACCGTGTTATTTCCAGCATATTAGGGTAGTAGATGATATTCAAATTGTAACATCTCCACTGATCAAACACAACTTCTATATCAGAACTCCTGATGTCCAAGC
This sequence comes from Leucopleurus acutus, assembly GCF_964270905.1. Taxonomy (NCBI): domain Eukaryota; kingdom Metazoa; phylum Chordata; class Mammalia; order Artiodactyla; family Delphinidae; genus Leucopleurus; species Leucopleurus acutus. The sequence continues at coordinate 39,000,681 of NC_139156.1, forward strand.
AGCTGTAACTGCTGGGCAGGACAGCATCAATCAGATGGTGTTGATTTTCATTTATACATAAAGGAAGTGCTTCTAAATTTAAATCAGGATCTTCTTGAGTATTAGTTATAATACAGTACTTCTAATAATTTGTACCTTTAAAATAAACCTTTACCTCTATGAGTAATCATTGTTTTCTTGTTGAAACCCAAATTATAGCCAATTATGGATAATTATGTTGGGGGTCATTGGTAAATAGAGCAGACTTTTATTTCCTCTCCTTTGTCTGGATCATTGGTAGCAAATGTACCTTCCCCACATACGTATTAAGATTGTGCTAAGTTTTACACATTTTATTTAGATTCTATTTAATTTCATTTTATAATAACCTTATGATATGGATACTTTTTAGATGAAAAAGTTGAGGCTGAGGGATGAGGTAATTTAAAAAATATATATATATTGTGTAACCATAAACACAGAGCCCCTACCTGACGTGCTACCCTTCCCGCCTTGAGCACTGTAAAGCCCAGGTACCCAGGTGATTGACCAGCCGGACTGATAGGGTATAGGCTTAAAAGCCGTTTAAAAAAATTTCACCATTGCCTTCTAAACTTGCTCCATAGATCTCTTCTTCCTCTTTCCTGGATGACATCTGGCGTAGGTACTATACCTTTGTAGTCTCTTTCAATCACAAGAATAGTCCCATTTTAGTAAATTAAAATTTCCCATCTGATGGAACATCAAAATTCCAAACTCACTCAAATTTAAAATTTCTCCTTCCCCCATCTATATCGTCTGTCAGGCTTGAACGTTGCATTAAAAGGGGTAGTGTGTCTGGCTTCTGTTTTCTCGCTTGGTCTCTGCTGTACTCATTAGCTGCTGGATCTGATGGGGGAGAGGGGTGCGGAGCTGTCTTAACTGGCGGGTTCTGGTGCCACGGGATGTTGACACCTTCTGATAGAAGGCTGATAACCAAAGCTGACTCTTTCTGTTTTGGACACTTGTTCAGATTCCTCAGAGGCACTCTGGCTGGGAATAGCTCTTTTCATTGGGGCACACTTCTCCTTTGGTTGATTGCTTGCCTCTGTCCTGATCAAACCCTTTGCTGGCATCCCTCTGCCCCTCCAGATGATATTGTTGGGCTGGCTTTAGGTTACATTCAAGTTTGGTCCCCTGAAAACACTCCCCTTTGTCCTGATGTCAGTGAGAGAATAAGTAGATCCTGATGTAGCCACCTTTACTCTGTCATCAGGCCAAATCTGCTCCAGGCATAGCTTTAGACCTCTGGGCATCCAAGTCCTTCAAACTACAGAAGACAAGGGCAAAGTCTTTTGAGCCTCATAAAGCAGACTGTCATACTTGGCTTGAGGGGGGATGTTGTGGGTTGAATGTTGTGCCCCCAAATCCCTATGTTGAAGTCCTAACCCCTGTTACCTCAGAATGTGACCTTATTTGGAAATAGGATCATTGCAGATGTAATTAGTTCAGTTAAGATGAGGTCATACTGCAGTAGGGTGAGTGCTAAGCCAGTATGACTAGTGTTCTTATAAAAAGAAGAAATTTGGACACAGACATGCACACAGAGAGAATGTCATGTGGATATAAAGGCAGAGGTCAGTGTGATGTGTCTACAAGCCAAGGAATGCCAGATACTACCAGCAAGTTACCAGAAACTAGGAGATGCATGGGATGGATGCTCCCTCACAGTCCTCAGAAGGAACCTCCCCTGCCAACACCTTGATGTTGCACTTCTAGCCTCCAGAAATATGAGACAAGAAATCTCTGTTGTTAAAACCACCCAGTTTGCAGTCTTTTGTTATGGCAGCCCTAGGAAACTAGTACAGAGGGAAATAAATATCCTGTCTCTTTCTCATGACCACATGGGTAGGGATGGAATAGAGAATGCCAAAAAAATTCTCTTTCAGTCTACACATTCAACCTCTTACATCAGTTTGAGGTGGGGGATTAGCTGAAATGAACAGAACAGATTTTAAACCCTACCTTTAGAAGTCCCACCTAGGTGGTCCGGCACCTCGCTTTACAATATGAGGGAACCTAAGGCCAATCAGCTACACTAGTTTCTTCACTAATGGGAGGGATAAGTGCCAGGTGACAGCTGCTGACCCACATTGCCTTGCATTCAGGCTGTATGTTGAGATGTGGCTTAAATCTGATCTCTGTTTTCTTTCATCTTTCCGAGTCATGCCAGCTAGTTGATAACTTCAGGATACTGACCTTAAAGACAGATCATCCTCACAGTAACATCCTTGCAGTAATTTTCAGTGATGGTGAGGAATTAAACAGGGTGGAGGAGAAGACAGAGAACTAACATTTATTGAAGACTTTTGTGTGATAGGGGCTGTGCTGCACATTTTATATGCGTTATCTTCCTTAACTATTAAAACTCTGAAAGTGGATATTCATATTTCCCCCAAAGGAAATGGGGGCTCAGAGATTGTGCAGATGCACCCCATTTCACTCAGGCAGTGCTAGACCCAGAATCAACTCTTCATCTGTCTGAATCCAAATCTCTGGCTCAGGACTGGCTACATAGGTTGTAGGACCAAGTACAAAATGAAAAGGCAAGGCTCCTTGTTAAAAAATTATTAAGACTCTTAGAATGATGACCGTAGAGCATTAAGCCAGTTGGTCCTATGTGTCTGCCCAGGTTACATGCCCAGGCTCTGATGCTTCCCCAACAGCCTGCTGGTGAAATAGTTGACAGATGTGAATGTCTCACAAATTCTTATTAGTGGATTGAGCATCTCATTGATCCTGTGTGTTTCAAGGGAGAAATAAGGTGGTATCTGTATCACTACACTTCTCAAAGGTATATTGACCTACTGTTCTTTTTGAAAGGTTAGTGCTCCATGGATTATTCAATGGACAGGCCATTTACCTAGCTTGTTTATGGGCCATCAAGGTTTCTGAATACAATTACTGCATAATCAAGTTTGGTACTTACTCTTATTCACAACCCTTTTGCAGCCCCTCATTGATTTTGTTAGCATTAACCTAATTTTTGTTGAGATCTATTTAAAGGTTAATATTTAGCAACACTTTCTAATAGAAATTAAAATGATCACATCAAGGTCGTTATCATTAAAGCTTGCTATTTTCAATATTTTCCCAAGATGAAAGCAAATAAAGCTTTAAAAACACGTAAGAGAATCCTAATTTTTTACTGGATCTCCTTAGGGATACCATAGGACAGGAAAAGAATCCCCAGAGTTTCAGAGATCGTTAAGTCAACCAGAACAAAATGGCGCTACACCAAGTGGAAAGTGATTATCTACTAACCATATTTTGCTCTGTAAGGCTCTTAGTTCCTTGTATGCAACCCAGGAATCGAACTCCTTAATTGTCCTCACTGTCAGCTTGTTTTGACAGGGATTCATTTTTTAAAATATCAAACTGAAGAGAAATGATCGCCTGGTTGTAATAATTATATACAGTTGATTTCTCTTTGGTAGCTAATGCTGGACAAAGACAAGGCATTTATTACAGATAAACACACTGAGGCAGGACTGAGACAATCAAAGTGAAAGATCTTTTTTCTTGTGAAGCAGCTTTATTCCAGTGACCTTATTTCTGTTATTCAAAACCGCTAAGGGGAAACTAATGAATGTTTGAGAAAGACCCATAGCTCCGGTGGTCTGTATTACTCCTAAAAAAAAAAAAAAAAAAATCCTGGTTTAAAAATCAGATATGCTAATTTATTAAAATCCAGGATTTCCAAATGAGAAATGTCTTTGAGGAATCCTCCAATTATTTTCCTCCTGGCTTTCAGGAATGAAACGCAATGATTAAATATCAGAGGGCATAAAAGGACTTTCTCATATTTTTTAATCCAGGTCAAAAAGCGAGGGACCCAGTGAGAATTAGTGGCACTGCTCCACTGTGTGCTTACATGTAAGTCAGCCAGTAACTCTCTGTTGATTTAATTTGGCTGTATTCTCAATGAAAGCCTAGAGCTTTAGAAATGAATGAGCTTGGCAGGAGTATGGGGAGATTTAACAACAAAATTAGAATACCTGCTTAATCATATCACTAGGAGACGAGAGGGAAGAGAAGTCAGAAGAATAAAAAAACAAAAAATGGAAAAACCAAGAAGAATGCAGGTGGTGGAATGGAAAGACAAAGAAATAAAAGGAGACGTAGAAAATTGTCAGGAAAGAAGAACAAATAAGGTACCAGATCAAACCCACAATGGGCTTAAGCTTGTTGGCCCAAATAAGTGAGAAACTCCTACCCTGGAAGACTGGCAATATGAGACAGAGTACTTTTCCTTTAGAAATGTATCTGGTTGGGCTTCCCTGGTGGCGCAGTGGTTGAGAGTCTGCCTGCCGATGCAGGGGACACGGGTTCGTGCCCCGGTCCGGGAGGATCCCACATGCCACGGGGCGGCTGGGCCTGTGAGCCATGGCCGCTGAGCCTGCGTGTCTGGAGCCTGTGCTCCGCAACGGGAGGGGCCACAACAGTGAGAGGCCCGTGTACCGAAAAAAAAAAAAAAAAGAAATACATCTGGTTGGTTGGTTGGTTGGTTATTTTTGCAGCGATCTTCAGTTAGATGTTTGATCCTTCTAGAATGATCTGTAATCTTACAGTTTGACAATCACCTAAACTAACTTGCCTCATTAAATTTAATTGTGTTTCAAAGCCCCATAAGTAGGATCCTATCTGTGCTTATTTTAATCAAAATTTTATTTAAAAGATAATCAATAGATTATTAGCAGCTGCCCTCTCAAAGGATGTAAGACAATTTCCTTTCTTCATACTCCCTCTGTCCACAGACAATGTAGGAGTGGAAAGATACCATATAAAGGCATTTTATTATTTCAGTTTGGTGTCAGATTTGCAGTGTAAGGTTACAAAAAAGCACAAGCTGCCAATTCACTTTGGGCAAATCTGCTTCAAAAGAATGGCAGGAAATTGAAGACTCAACCTTTATGGCAACAATTCAATAAAAGGGAGGTGAGCAAGGTCACTGGACTGCACCAGCATCCATCACACAGCATGATCGCACAGGTATTATTCATGTGGCATCAGAGAAATGAAATCATTATCACCAAGGGCTGTGTCACCAGATCAGCATCTGCTGCCCTGGAAAGAGGCTCCTCCTCTTTGCCTAATGGTTTACATTTGAGAAAGGTCTCAGCACCCAGAGTTTAACAATCCGTATCATTAGCTCATAACTGTTTTTAAAAGCCAGCTCTTCTGTTTCCTTTATTGCCATATTTCTTAAGCCAGAACGTCAGAAGTCATAAACCTTGTGAGATTTTAGAGGATGTGTTATAAGAGATGTGAAAGTTTGCGCTCATCAGATTCAGCTCTAGGAGAACCTGCTGAACTGACAGCTGACCACAGAGCAGGACTCCAGTGCCGACTGTGGCACAGACAAGTTGTGACCGTGGATGACTTCTTCCAGACAAGCGAACTTTCAGACAGACACACTCCTTTGCCATTTCATTCATTTCTTGGGAGGCTCAAGTGAAATCATGGCTTTGATGGAAGTCTAAAATGTTTATGCAGATGGAGGAGTGTAAGCACAGGGGTTAAACTGCCATGGTTCAAACCAGGACCCCACTATTTGTTGGCTGGGGAACCTGGGGCAAGTCATGTAACTTCTCGTGTGCATAATGGGGATGATAATGATTGTGATGAAAATAATAGTAATGAACTTCTGTCTCCTAGAACTATTTGAAGATCAGGATTCTGCCTGTCAAGTAATTAACACTCTCCTGACAGGGAAAGCAGCCAAGAAATATGAATTTTTGCTGTTGTTGTTGAAAAACAGAAATACAAGTCATTCAGTGCATTTAGTATACTTTTTTCTATGATGCCTCCCTCATAGTAGATGTTCAATAATTAAATGTTGGAAAAGTAGTAAGCTGACCACTGTATTTATCTTTGGGTTCCAATGAACACCAATGACAATATGCACTTTTTTTTTTTTATAGGAAGCCTTGGGGTCAGTAATTCATAAGTTACATTTCTCAAACATAGGCTCTTCTCTTTCAAAGGATGATAGCACTTCATACTATTTAGAACAATTATGAAGGTCTAAACATGTGGACCATTGTCACTTGTTCTTGCTTACCTGCTACTGCATGGGACTGCATAACTTACAATGGCGCTCCAAAATCAGAGAAGAAATTGATTCAAAGCATCATATTTTACCCCAGAAGATGACTTGTCCTTTAAAGTTTGCTTAAATTATTTATGATAGAAAGTACCTCCTGATGCAACTTACTTTCCATAATCAAAGAAAGAAACATATGTGCAGGTTTCTTCAGGTACACCATCCTTCAGTTTTGGAAGGTCCCATTTGATCCATTGGTTTTAATCTGTTTACCAATTAGAGACCCTGATGAGATGGGACTCAGGAGGTCACCTGGTTCCTAGATTGCCTCCCACCTTTAAGAAAAATCAGACTTGACTCTAATTCCATTTTTGAAAGTATTCATTGATGAGCCTTCTAAAATTTTCCTTCAGAATTCAGTTTTGCTTCTTATAGATTCCTAGCTGGTAGATTGGATTCATAGGGGATGACTAAAAGGTTGCTAGGTATTCTCCAGGTCCATCCATGTTGCTGCAAAGAAAATATTTCACTCTTTTTTCTGGCTGAGTAATATTCCATTGTATATATGTACCACATCTTCTTTATCCATTCATCTGTTGATGGACACTTAGTTGCTTCCAGGTCTTGGCTATTGTAAATAATGCACTATGAACATAGGAGTGGCTGTATCTTTTCAAACTAGAGTTTTTGTCTTTTCCGGATATATACCCAGGAGTGAATCACTTTGCTGTACACGTGAAACTAACACAATATTGTAAATCAACTGTACTTCAAAAATAAAGATTAAAGGGGTTATTAGAATTAATTCCCTATGCTGTTCTTACATAGAGTCATATTTATCCTGTTTGTAAAATGAGTCAGCTCTAACCCTTCAATTTGTGTGATGTTGAGTTCCTCAACTAAATGCAAAGTTTCTTGAGGACAAGCTCCTCTTCATAGAACTTCTCATAGATCTGAGACTTAGCAGAAAGACAAAGAGGTGGCATATTTTCAATAAAGGGTTTAGAATGGTTGTAAACAAAGAGCCTCTAAATATTTGTTTCCTAGGCACAAGGGTTGGAGTGGAGGGTATGGGGTGGATGAGAAAGAGTAGAAAAGAAGGAAACTAATGTTTATTAAGTGACTTCTATGTATCAAGCATATCATTCTTTACTATCTACGTGCGGTATCTCATTTTATCTTATCAGCCCTGAAAAGTAGATCTGTGACTCAATTTTGTAGGGAAACTAAGGGTCAGAGAAGTTAGGTGACTTATTCAGGATCACACAGCTAGTATGTGGCAAAATTAGAAGTCAAAATGCAGGTTTGCCTCATACCTGCCTATGTTCTCTTGTTAACACAGGATTATACCATATAAATGTTTATTGTATTGTACATCTCATCATATGACTATAAAACTACTGGGGATGTTAAGCAGGAAAAGATACAGTGTTAGACCCTGAACTATGAAATTAACTAACCCTATGATTTTTCTCAATTGAAGAAGAAAGCCTAAAGAAATGTTGAGGTCTCTATTGTAATAAAAGGGTTAGAAAGCATTACAGAATATTATTTATATAAATCAAGTTTATTCCAGAGCTGGTCGGATACTCCGCATGGGAAAAACATTAAAATCGGTGGGCTTCACTGTAGTGCAATTCAGTGGGGGAAGTGGAGGTTTTGTTGGGAAACCTTTCAGCTGTTCAGTGACTGCTGAGAACATTCCAGTCTCCTGAAGCAGCTGCCAGTGTTCTTAGAGCTGAGCAGAGAGACAGCAGACTGGAGCGGCTGGGTCTACCTGTTATCTCTGATTCCTGCCCCTCCCACGTTCTTTGACTTGCTGCTCATTGGCGCCGCCCTCTGCAGGTATTTGGTATTGGCATTCTCAGTTCTGCTGCTCTGCTGATTTTTCTCCCAAACTTCTGCTGACTGCTTGCTATTAATTATTATTATTTCCTCTCTCATCTTCTTTGCCCTTGCTGGTTTTGTTTTTAATTTCTATACTTTAATAGATTTTATTTCCTGAGACAGTGGAGATAAATGCATGTGTTCAATGTAATACATACATACACACTCAGACACCGAAAAAATTGTGTGTGTGTGTGCGTGCATGCACTCATTCTGAGGTGTCTTATTTATATTAAAGTTCCTAATTACTTGTCTAATTACTCTGTATTCTTTCTCCTCTTCCTGTACCCTAACTTCCATGTCTTTCTATATTCCCTGTCTTAGAACCCTCATTGTTCTCAAAGCTTACATTCTCATCTCTCCAAACTTACTCTTATTCTGATCTTTGAGTCTCAGACTCCCATGTCCAGCTACTCATAGGACATCTCCATTTGGATGAGCTGCTCTTGCCTTAAATAGCTAATACTCACTCCATCATATCCTTACAAAAGTGGCACCCCATTTCCATTTTTGTATTGTCATTTCTCAATAATTAATAATAATAATAATAATAAATAATTACAGTAAACATTTACTGAAAGCCACTGGACCAGCCATTAACCTAGCTTCCTTTTCTAAGGAAACAGCTAGTAAGTCATAAGTGATGGAGCTAGAATTTGACATTGGTCTGACTATATGACATGTGCCCTTATCCACACTACTTTGCTTTATCCTTGTCCTTGAATGAGGGAACTGCGTACCGTTGTCCCATGTCCATGCCCATGTCACATGCCCATGTGAAAGGCATTTAAGCTGGTTAATTTAGACGCTGCCTTGCACGTGGGAGATATTCCGTTAATATGTGTTGTATCCACCACACAGTCCTCTAGGCATATTTCAGCATGAAGAATGGTTTTAAACCACGTCTCGTACAGGTATCGTTTCCAAACATTAGTAATGATAATTTCTGCAGAAAATATCTGTCATACAGAGAGCTAGGTTTGCAGAGTAAACACTGTTTTTACACTAACCAAATTGACTACATGGAGGAAGGAAAGAAAGCAGATACCCCCAACTCATTGCATTTAAGCATTCCATCCCGTTATACCCTTTTAATGTTTGCTCTTATTTCAAGTTTGTTCATTTATTTTTATGGCTCCCAGTATCCCTGCTGTCTCTTCTAAGATTTAAATCTTTTGAGAGGACCTCTTCTCTTTAACTTACTTTGAGTGTTATATAGGGCACAGCATTGCCTCACACCAGAAGCAATAAAATGCTTCTAGACAATGCTTAGAATTCAGGTAGAGGAAAAGGGTTGCAGTGATTAAGTGAAATATATGAAAAATCACATTTGGAAATTAAAAGTGTTTAATTTTTTTTTTATTATGTAGCAAGTACTCTTCAGGGACCTAGGCATTAAGACCCATAATATATTTGTTTATACTTTAATTACTTTTTCATCAAGGTTTGAAAATGGGATGCTTTCTCTGTTTCTGAGCAGTGGTTAAGTTGCAGAGTGCATCAGGACAGGAACTAATGGAAGTGACTTGATATCTTTATTCCACAGGCAATGAATAATGAGGAGTTTGTTGGTGACTTATGTTAATCTAAATGTGAGACAGACAGAATATTATCTCGCACTTCACAGTCTGTGCCAGCAGTGCTGCCATTTCTAGAAATATACGATTATCCATATGTCTTTTTCATGAAAACCTTAATTTGTACAGTCATTTGACGGCAACTTAGTTTTGTCCACAATTCATAAAGTTGACTTGTCATAATGCTCCAATAAAATCTGTCCCAACTGAAAAAAGTTTAAGTGCTGTCTGTGCTAACTAGAGGAATTTACACTTAGAGTTCACATCATTTTTACTCAAAATAATTGAATAAGCAATTAAAGTTATATAATATATATAATATATTTACCTTTAGGATTACTATAAAATTGGTATTAAAATTCAGAAAAATATAGATTGAAAATCCTAGATAAAGAGACCTTTCCCTGTTCTACACTTGTTTTTTAGAAGAAAGAGGAAAATATTTTTAAAAATTAAGCTGTTGTTGGGACTGGGAGGGCTTCAAAACTGAATGTCTTTCTGCATCATTCATACAGCAAATTATTTATTGAGCTTTGTTGTGCCCCAAGCCTATGCTGGGAGCTGAGGACACCAACCCTGCCCTCAGACTGTTCTCCCTAACCTTCTCTCTCTAACGCCAGCTCTGTGTGATGGCTTGTTCTTATTTCGAATTTTGAAAGTAGGTATGTGGCAGGAAAGGGACAGAGACGATGCGGATGGTCATAAAAGGGAGACAGTAAAGCATAATGATCAAGGGTCTGGGCTCTGGGTTCAGGCTGCCGGCGTTCAAATCTTGGCTCCTTTATTTGTCAGCAGTGCAGCTTTGACCTTAACCTCTCTGCGACTCAGTTCCACGTCTGTAAAATGGGAATAATAATGCTAGTTAATTCATAGTATTGTTTAATTATTATGTGAAAGAGTGCTCAATTAAATCTGGTTATCACAGTGTAATGAACAGTATTAACAGTTTCCTTCTCCAAAGAAGTCATACATATGGCCAAGAGGCACATGAAAAGATGCTCAACATCACTAATCATTAGAAAAATGCAAATCAAAACTACAGTGAGGTATTACCTCACACTGGTCAGAATGGCCATCATCAAAAAGTCTACAAACAATAAATGCTGGAGAGGGTGTGGAGAAAAGGGAACCCTCTTGCACTGTTGGTGGGAATGTAAATTGGTATAGCCACTATGGAGTACAGTATGGAGGTTCTTAAAGACTAAAAATAGAGCTACCATATGATCCTATAATCCCACTCCTGGGCATATATCTAGAGAAAACCATAATTCAAAAAGATACACATACCCCAATGTTCGTTGCAGCACTATTTGCAATAGCCAGGACATGGAAGCAACCTAAATGTCCGTCAACAGAGGAATGGATAAAGAAGATGTGGTACATATATACAATGGAATATTACTCAGCCATAAAAAAGAAGGAAATAATGCCATGTGCAGGAACATGGATGGACCTAGAGATTGTCATACTGAGTGAAGTAAGTCAGACAGAGAAAGTCAAATATCATATGATATCACTTATAGGCGGAATCTAAAAAAATGGTACAAATGAGCCTACTTACAAAATGGAAATAGAGTTACAGATGTAGAAAACAAACTTATGGTTACCAAGGAGAAGGTGGGGGGAGGGATAAATTAGGACATTGAGATTGACATATACACACTACTATATATAAAATAATAAGGACCTATTGTATAATACAGGGAACTTTATTCAATATTCTGTAATGACCTATATGAGAATAGAATCTAGAAAAGAGTGGGTATATGTATACATATAACATATAACTGATTCACTTTGCTGTACAGCAGAAACTAATATAACATTGTAAATCAACTATACTCCAATAAAGATTAATTAAAAAAATAATTACCCCACCCTGTTAAAAAAAAAAAAAGTTTCCTGGTGATGATAGATGTTAGAACAGGGGACAGCAGAAGAGTATTTTCAACAACCTGTTTCATAATTTGTTGATCACAAAACTCAAAGGCAGCATTGCCTTCCTGTTGTCTTGGTTGTAGTGTTTAGGGAACAATCAGTTCTGGGTAAATAATCAGGCATTATTAACATAATATCTGGACAATATCTTACTGTGGGTATTTACTACATGTCTGCATCCCAGTGCTGGGAGCTGCTCCAGGGCACAGGACATTCCTTTTATAGGTCTGTGGCCACAGCACTTAGCACAGTACTTTATGTGTGTGGTAAGCATTTGGTAAATGTGTGTTGCTCAGATAAACTTTAAAAAAATATTTTAAATTTAAAATGTATCTTTAATAAAGTACCAAATTACTATGTGTTCTTTGTGGATAATTTAGAAACTATAGACAAGTTTTAAAAAGTGAAATTACTTATAATCTTGCTACCCAGAGATAAACCACTAGCATTTTATTATATATCTCTCTATTATTTTCTATACATACACACTTTTGTTTTAAACAAAAAATGGAATAATACAGTAAAGACTTTTGCTACTTAACTCATGAAATAATATACAATATTTTAAAATATTTATTTATTTTATTTTTGGCTGCGTTGGGTCTTCATTGCCGCACGCAGGCTTTCTCTAGTTGCTGTGAGCGGGGGCCATCTTCGTTTCGGTTCACGGACTTCTCATTGCGGTGGCTTCTCTTTGGAGCATGGGCTCCAGGAGTGCGGCCTTCAGTAGTTGTGCCATGTGGGCTCAGTGGTTGTGGCTCACAGGCTCTAGAACACAGGCTCAGTAGTTGTGGTGCACAGGCTTCGTTGCTCCACGGCATGTGGGATCTTCCCGGACCAGGGCTCAAACCTGTGTCCACTGCATTGGCAGGCAGATTCTTAACCACTGTGCCACCAGGGAAGTCCAATAACATACAATTAATATTCACCCTGTAATCACATATTCTTCTGAAATATTATTTTTAATTAATGTAATACAAGTTACCTAATGTTAATTCTTCAGCATTTAGATTGTACTCAATTTTGTGCTTCTGTATTAATATCACCATTGTTAAATATTACCAGATGTGCCTCTTGCTGTCCCCTCCTCCCTGCCAGTGTGTTCCCATAGTACTCTTCTCTTGGCTTATTAAAGTCCCTATGACACCTACGGAGTCTACTTGAATAATTATCTGTTGATCTGCTTGTTCTTTCTTTTTCCACCAGGCCCTTTCTAGTTTCATCATTGTAACCTTAGTTTCTAGTATACTGCCTCACTCTTAAAGGGTGCTCAATGTATATTTGTTGAATAAGTACGTGAAAGGTACTATTTTCATCTGATAATGCTAGAAGATCGATTCTGAAAGTTCCTATGAAGGTTTGTTGTTGGGAGCTGGGTGTGTTTGGGATATGATCTTTCAGGAACGGTATGAAGCTGAGAGGTGGGCAGGGCAAGCTGGGGAGAAGAGTTCCGAGGCTGAGAGCTGATAACAGAGAGAAAGACTCTGGGAAGGGGAGTGAACAATTTTCTGTTGACTCATCTTTTACCTTCACACTTGCCATAAAGAGCTTCAGTGCGTCCCCCTGACCTTTAGAATAAAATTCTTGGAAGCAATGGGAAGGGAAACAATCATTTATTTATTGGGGGATTAAGTAAATGGAGACATGTATACTCCTACCCTAGTTATAGTCAAAGAATCCAATTCCAAGCTTCTGACTTGACTGAAAATATTCCAGCTCTTGTCTGGCACATGGTAGTAGGAAAGGGAAGGGACTAATATTTATGGAGTGCCTATAATATGCTGGTGATTTTCCTACATCATTGCATTCAGTCTGCTCAACAACTCTGAGAAGTAAGAATTATTGAGGAGGGACCTGAATTCAACCCTGGACTATGACTCCTGAGTCTGCTTTCCCATGTCAAAATATTAGAATGAATTCTTGGATGAAATGAAGGAAGGACTTGTAGTGAATGTAAACAAGTTCTAAATTCTGTTTCACGAGGAAACTGTTTTAGGCGTGGCTTGAATTCTGATTTATGAATTAGTTTAGAAAGTGGTAAATTAAAACATTAATATTAGAAATAAAATCACTTAAAAACCCATTTTACTGATACCCGCAGGAGATGTATAAAAAAATTAAAAGAATTTTTAGACCAAAAAGATTGTACTTATAAAGACTTCATTCAAAGGTGATTAATTAAATGGCCTTACACTTTAAAAATTTAGTAAGAGTGCCTTTTTCATATTTATTTTATTTTAATCAGAAGTCTATGAACCTAACAGGGATTATAAAATTTTGACTTTATTATTTTTCAATTCAGTAAGAGTTTTTCTTTCTTAGTTACTAAATTTCAGGCCAGAACCAAGGTTTTCTTACCCGCCTTGTTGGGAAGTTGCCAGTTGACAACACAGAGTTGTTCAAGCCCGTTTCTGCTTATAGGCTTTAATAAAACCATTTTTTTTTCCTGTTGGGGTTCCTACTTTACACACTGTGGTCAACTTAGCAAGATAGTTACAGACACACACTTATAAATTCTCAGTTCTCAAATCGTGAGTTCATTTCTAGTCATTCCTACCCTTGATACGGTATGGCGGAGGGTGCTCAGGTGTTTTGCATAAATCTTACTGGCTGTTTATTGTCCACTCCCCATATTTGTAACATCCTTTTTGGTAACTAGAGATGAAAATTATTAGTAGTGTTATTAGACTTTTGCTTTTAGCTAGGAGACTTCAATGATTTTAACAGAAGAAGTTATAAGGATCATATGTCACATTAAATAAGCTGTTCTGTGTTTTGAAAATGATCCCATTGTTTTTCATTTATTTTAGTCTGACGGTTTTTCATATTTTAAGAGACCCTCTGGGTGCATCCTAAGTATAATTTTAAAGCTCACTTTTTAACCTTACAATTAGTCTTCAGCATAGTCATAAGCACTGACCTAATTTTTATAATCTTTTAAAACATTATCCTGGTAACATGTTGTACTCACATTGGATTTTATATTTGGTAACTTGGCATCATTTTATGTTTTGTTTTCTTCAGAATTTATTGTTTCTTTTATTCTCAAGCAGGAATAAAGAGTTTGCTTTCTGGGACTTGGTCTTGAAGAACCTGTCTTTCACGTTCTTGCAGAGCATGTGGTAGGAGATGAATAAATACTGTCTGTGGGTTGGCTGGGGTTCCCCTGAGCTTCACCGAGGGCTCGGCTTCAAGCTTGGGAGGGTCTGCTTCTCACTGAAAGTCCATGTGTCCATTGGAACAATTCTGCTCCACATGACTCTCCTGGTGATGGTGGAAATAAGAGTGCAAGCCCCAGTACGCATGCATATTTCAGGTTTCCCATTACATTGTATCTACTAACATTCCATTGGCCAAATCAAGTCAAATGGCTGAATCCAAGATCAGGAGTCAAAGAAGTACACGCTGCCTTTTTTTTTTTTCTTTTTTTGCGGTGTGTGGGCCTCTCACTGTTGTGGCCTCTCCCGCTGCGGAGCACAGGCTCCAGACGCGCAGGCCCAGCGGCCATGGCTCGCTCCGCGGCATGTGGGATCTTCCCAGACTGGGGCACGAACCCGTGTCCCCTGCATCTGCAGGCGGACTCTCAACCACTGCGCCACCAGGGAAGCCCCACTCTGCCTTTTAATGGGAGGGGCTGCCAAGTCATGTGGGAAAGGGCATGGATACAAGGGGTGGTGCCACCTATTTTGGTTTGCTTTGAACAACTTCATATTTTTAACACATAATACCTTGAACACATACAGTCTCAAGTGGAGAGGGTAAGTGGAGTCTTCACACCCAGTAGTTTTCAGGACCTCCCGCTCACTTATGGTCAAGGTACCGCTGCTATTGAGTGGGAAGCAGTGGAGGAGGGGAGGCAACCCCTCACCTGAACCAGAGCCCCATTTTTAGACCATGTCCTCTGAGCCAGTACAGTGGAGTAGGTAAGCGATTGTCCCCTTTTTATACACATTGACAGACTCGGCTTGTTTGGCCAGGAACTGTACATGGTGCTCTCGGTCTCTGAGGTGTTTGTTCATCTCTTTTCTTTTAATCACAGCACACCATTCCCTCCTAGTATTTTTGACTCATAGAAAACAATAACAAGTAATGGGTTAATCAGGGAAAAAAAAAAAAAAAAAAACAACCTGGCAATCCCTCCCTGGTAAGAAAATGCTTTCACCCATTAAAACTATGCCTACAATACCTAATTTGTCATGCTAAAGCCCTTAACCTATCATCTGACTGTCAATACTTCTAATAATTCCCACTGCCTCAGATTAAAGCCCTAATTTCTTTAACAACAAATTTTATTAACATATAGTTGATTTACAATGTTGTGTTCATTTCTTCTTTACAGCAAAGTGACTCATATATATATATTGTATATATATAATATATTCTTTATCATATTTTTTCATTATGGTTTGTCATAGGATATTGAATATAGTTCCCTGTGCTATACAGTAGGACCTTATTGTTTATCCATCATATGTATAATAGTTTGTCTCTTAAAGCCCTAATTTCTTATTATGACATGATATAATTCAAGACATGGTTTACCTTTAGCCTCCTCTACCTTCAGATTTTGCACTTTAGCTATACGGAGCTACGTTTATTCTCTGAATGAGCCATGCTATCTCGTCCTCAACAAGTTGCTTAGCGTTTCAAACTTATTTTCTCATCCCTAAAAGAGAGATGTTGTCCCAGATTTGCAGGTGAGAACTTTATTGAGGAGGGTTCTCAGGATCCACTTCTGTAGAGGAGGGAAGAAAACAGGCTTTGACTGAGCCAAATGTCTCCTGCCTTGTAGTTAAGTGAAGGCCACAGCCAGTCCTACAGGGGACACGTCAGAGTGTCCAATAGGGACCAGGGGACCAAACCTTTATACTCCTCATTGACCAATCAGTGGATGTGGCAGCGCTTGGGAAGCCAGGGTGACCTTCAGTGAGGCTGTTCTCTTCAGCGGAGGGCTGGCCCCAAAGAGGGACTCAGCTGAAATCTGTTGGCACCAATGCCCCCAGCAACTGGGGAATAAGTAAGTGACTGTGTTCTGAACCAGGGGATCTGAGGGTTTTACCAGTACAGATATAAATAACTGTCTCATAGGACACTTGTGATAAATCTAACTCACATGCGCACGTGCGTGCGCGCGCACACACACACACACACACACACACACACACACTCATACACTCATTCTTTAGGTCTCAGTTTATATGTAACCTCCTGTGGAAAACTTTCCCTGCCTGTGCCCTTCCCACCTTAAAGTAGGCTACTGTCCACCCCTTTTGCTTCCGTAGCACTGTATACTTAATCCTCTTGTAGCAGTTATTATAAAATATGCAATTTCCAGTGTTTTGCTGTCTCCCCATTAGACTGCAGGGGGCAGGAACCCATGCCTTTGTACTTTGCTTACTATAAGTGTTTTTCCCACTATATTTTGATTGGCTGCTTAATCACCTATCTTACCCTTTATATTACAGACTCCACAGGAATAGGGTCAAGATCTGTTTTGTTTACTACTTTTATCCCATTGCACAGTACCAGGAATGTAGTCAGACTGATAAACACTTTGCTGGGTGGGTGAATGTATGAATGAATTAATGAATGCTGAAATGTCCCCGAGGAAGGACAGTAAAGACAATGGCTTGGAATAGGAAGGCTGTCCAGAGAGCCCCAGACTCCTGATAGCATTCCCTGCCAGTGATCAGAGCTCCTGAAGGAGGACCAGTCAATTACATGCAGTGCAGAGTAACACTAGCTACATGTACACTCTACCCAGCGTTTGTCAAAGCACTTCAAATGCAGTAATTCAGTCAATTCTCATAACAACTCTATGAGGAAAATAACTATCGCTAGTTCCAATTTACAGGTGATGAAACTGAGGTGTGGAGAAGTTAAATAACTTGCTCAAAGTCACACAGTTGCAATGACAGAAGTGATAGACTATTATTCTCCATGACTTTTGTTCTCCCCAAGGATAAGATCAACTCACTCACTCTTGTATTTTGCACCTTTCTTTCAACAGGCATTCTGAATCTCTCAGATTCTCTTTATATGTTCGGGTCCTTACCTGTGCTTGATTCTGTGTGGATAAATGTGCCTAAACTGGGTTGTGAGAAGGTCATGTGGATGAGTGAACTGAAGGTGTCCAGCTCTCAGAATAGTTTTGGTGAATATATTCCTGTGGATACTAGAGATGCAGAACATGTGATAAGTCCTGTGATTAGGCATGGAGGGAGGCATGGGGACTGGTGGTAGGGGCAGTGAGATCGCACAGTGGAGCTCCCCAGGCACTCATAGGCTCTTCCTCCTGTCCTCTGGAGGCTAGCCCCTTGGAAAAGTTACAGGAAATTCTTACATCAAAAACCTAACCTTGGGACTTTCCTGGTGGTCCAGTGGGTAAGACTCTGCGCTCCCAGTGCAGGGGGCCCAGGTTCGATCCCTGGTCAGGGAACTAGATCCCGTATGCATGCTGCAATTAAAGAGTTTACATGCTGCAACTAAGCAGTCGGCACGCTGCAACTAAAAGAAAAAAAAAAAAGATCCCGCATGCTGCAACTAAGACCCACCACAGCCTAACTAACTAACTAACTAACTAAATAAAAACCCCAAAACCTAATCTTAAACATTTTCAGTCAGAGCTCCATAGGCAAAGGGAAAAATATTTATTTTTTTTACTGGAGGAGACGGAGAACAGGAGAGCTGTATTCTCCATGAGGGATAGCTCAGAGATTCCCCTTTGTAGGGAAGGTAGGCTGTGATGCTTTGGGTCAGTCACTGACCAGTGTCAAGCTGTCCTAGCACCCTATGAAGTGTTGGGCTGGGTGGGATTGTGGTGAGAGCCCTTTTATGGCTGTTTCTAAGCATCCCACTCTCCTCCAAAATGATAACCCCTAAGGAAATCCTAAATTGTTTTATTTCCAGGAAAGACTTTGAAAACTGGATAGAGTTTGAGTACCTGATGATTACGCCATTAAAAAAAAAAAAAAGCGTCTTGGAAGCCGAATGTCTGGGGATGGATTTTACTTGATTTGCTTCCAGAGAAACACCGGAGACAATTATTAGGCTGTGCTGTGATAGTTTAGTGCATTTATTTGGTAGCTCTTCCTGTAGAAAGGGATGTATGTTGTTTTGAAAAATAGACATTTGTATTCTTGGATGAAAATTGTCTCCTAAAACACTTTTAATATGTTTACCTTTACTTATTTTTACTGCTTGGTGAAATAAACAGTAAAATTCACAGCGGCAAGCAAAAAATTCTTCTAGGTCATGCTTAGAAACTGCTAGAAATCTGATTCTGAACAATTAGATTGAAGACTGTCAGACAATCTTTTATTTAAATTATATACACATTTAAAAAACGATTCTTTATTTAGAACTGCTGTAGAGGAAATATTTTAAGGCCCTACGTCCTACCACTATAAATGAGCTGGTTTCATTTTCCAAGTTTTTTTCCCTGTCCTGGTCCGTATGCACCTGTACCTTTCCGCAAATGTGCTCATAGTCTCTGTACTACTTGGTGCTCATCTTAAACTAAACATCATGTCATAAAGTTATTTCTGCATTATTGTAGTCTTTATAATTATAATTTTTAAAGGATTCATAATTTCCACTAAATCAATATGCCTGACTTAATCATTCCCTCTGGCCCAATTTATTCATAATTTAAATACATAATTTTAAATCACCAACAAATATATAATTTTTTTCTACATTTAAGACTTGAAAGAATATTCCTAATGTTGAAAAGTTGTGAAACACTCTATGGCTACAGAGGCACTAAAGCTATCCTTTTACTAAGCAGCGTATGTAGAGGCAGGCACTAAGCTCTCCTGGGGGTGGTAGCACCAGGATGTAAACCCAGTGTCAGACATGCCACCAAAGCCAACGAGTTTGCAGAATAAAAGAGCCCACGAAACTGTCTTCCTATCTGTAACAATTGTTTACAAAGGAACCTTGCTTAAATTAAGCTCTGAAGCTTGTTCTTCATCTTCAGCAGCATTGGGTTTAATAATTTTAACACATCTAATAAGTGCAGTCTGCATATTTGAGTGAATTGCTTTCGGGGGTCCTCTGTATGGAGACCCAAAGGCAAGGGCTGCTCATTGAAAATATGGGCTCCGCTGATGGAAGTTTTGAACCTGAAAATCCAAATTGTCCTGCAGTGCTTCACTTGGTTTAAGAGATACATTCTGAGAAAAATCTAAGCAGAAAGGCAGTGTTGGGCCATGAATTAGGGTGTTTTGTTGATAAAGAATGTCCAACTTAAATCTCACTTGACTCTGAAGAAAGCCCAGAGTATCAGGATGAAAATCAAGTTATCGTCAAAGAATCTGGGCTAAATCTTTTCTAGGAAAGAAAAATTAGTTTTACATTGGCAGCACATCTTCAGTTTGCACAGGCTTGAGCTGTGGCTTTTGCAGAAAGACCACAGGCCTTAAGCAGATGCCTGCTGCAAGGTTCACTACACACTGCAAGACTGTCAGACCAGCGGAAATGAAAACGGTTTCCATATTCAACCTGTGGGATTTTGGCCAGTCAAAGCCCATGGGTGGAAGACATGTGTCAACCCTGCCAGACAGCACAAACTGCGATTAGGCTTGACGGGGTCTTTGTAGAATGCTGGGAAGAAGAGTTGGGGAATATTAAATGCTCTTATTACTGTCAGACAATTCATGCCTCTCTAAGTTGGCAATTCTCATCCTGGAGCAAGCTCGGAATGTGCTTTAATTGGAAATGTCAGGCTGCTGGGATGGAGCAGATGCTCCTGGGATGAATCGGTGCTCGGAACTCAATCAGAAATACCCATGTTCTTTCTTTGACATTTTTGATAAAATGGGATAACAATGTAATATTCTTTCTGGAAAAGCAGACCACAATATTATTTTTTTTCAGACCACAATATTTAAGTAAAGAAAACAAAGAAAGGGAAATAAATGTTTCTCTCACATGGAACGTAGGATGTTTCCTTCTTAGTAGTAAATTCTCAGTCTTTAAGCTGATACCCTCTGGAGGTGACAGTCTCAAGGTCTCTGGTCTGGGATATGCGCCTAAACAATGTGAGAGGTGGTGAAAAGGCTGGGCTACATCAGGGATAGAATCCCCACTCTGATCACTTACCTTGACCTTAAAGCACATTTCTGAAAGTCTGTAAGCCTCAGTTTTTTTGTTTGTACTCATGGGGTCCTTGTAAAGAGCAAATAAGAACATTTATGCAAAGCACTTAGCCCACTGCCTGGCCCATCATGTGAAATCCATGATGCTAATTGATTGGTAGGGGGGTAACCTGACAGTTTTCAAGAAAGGTGGCTAGGAGAAGTGGGGTGTCTGGCTCATGAGCTAAATCGAGCTTGAGGGCTTATTTAGTTTGGTCCTGACTTACAAAAAAAATTGAATAACATACTAACATTGACAGATTTCACATAAAATCGTATCTGTTACCTTTTCCCCAAAAATATGGGAGATGTTGCACCACCAGATTTCAGTCCTCCGTGACAGCCATCTTCCCTCCCTCCCTCCCTGCCTGCCTCCCTCCCTCCCTCCCCCCTTCCCCTTCTTTCTTCCCTCCCTCGCTCCCTCCCTTCCTTGTACATATGTATGTATTTTAGTACTCATAGTTCAATTGCTGAATTATATCTTCCTTCTAAATTTGTGTCTGTTATACAAAGAGGCTGACAATAAAAAAAACTACCCCAAATCCCACCCCTAGAGCACTGTTTTCCATCTTGCAGGCTACTTTTCTTTCCCTAATTCTTTTTCGGTGTCTCAGTGTGTTAAATAAATCTTGGTTCCTATGATTTGAGCTTCAAATCAATGATGTAACCACATCCACTGTCCCAAAGGGTATTGAACTTCATGTGGCTCCTTCTCTGGAAAAGGTCCCTTTCTTTTACTTTAGCTGGGATCTACTAGTATTTCGTTCAAGGTGCTAAAAACATGGGTATTCAATTAGACATGTCATCCATTAAATCTGTGCTTGCCAAAGGAGAGTGATAATTTCCACTAGACACATGGCCAAAAGTGATAATTAATTTACTTTATTAGTATGTGTGCAACTTTTTAGGGGGTGACTGAACTGAGAAAAAATGTCAAAACTAATGGGGGAGAATGTAGTGGCTTTTTTTTTTTTTTAACAAGTTTGCTATGGTGTTAATCACGCCCTGCGTATCAGTCACTAAGGCTAGGCTAGGGTGTGGTAACAGACAATCCCCAGTTCTAAGCCACTGGGCTTAGAACAGTGACTAATTCTGGAGAATCATTCCCTCTATTTGTCTCCCTTTGTCATTCCCTTGCTTCTCTGAGAATGATGCTCATTTATTTACTCTTGGCTCCTGCATATCTTTGTCTTACTTAATGTAAATACTGAGTTTCTAGATGGTTACCTACTAGTTTGATTTAACTTTCAAACTCTAAACCACTGTATATAAGTGTCTGGTTTTGTTGCTGTTATTGCTGATAATAACAAAAAAGCTGTATCTTCTCTGTTATTCATTTTACCAATCAGTGACACCTTTCACAGTGTTTTATGCCCAGTAAACAGGATAATTACTGATGATAATTGGCATAGATTTTTGTGTATTGTCCATTTCAATATGCTTAACATTTTATTTTTATAATAATATAATTCTTGCTTTATTTATATTAAAATAAAATTCAGAAATACCCATATGCCTGGCATGGGTATTGTAGGTTGAACACATGGTAACATATTGTAGTCTTTAAAAATTTGAGCTCAGTTAAGCATATCATTTCCATTTATGAAAATATGTGGAAACCTCCAGTTTCCTTACCTGTCATTAAATTCAGGTCATGGGAGATCCTCTGCCACTTGGTTCCCCCAACTCAAATGCTCTTACTTTTTCTACAAATTATTTATTCTCCATCCCAAAAGGGTAAAAAATGTTTATAGTCTTGTACGTGTTCTCTCCTAACAGCATTGCAAACTCGTAACATATTCCATTATGTTAAAATGAAGTATTATTATTTAAAATGAAGTATTATTTAAAGTGACGAATATTCCATTACTTCATTTTAAATGTATTCCCCACTTTGCTATTGTCAGTCAGATTTGTTTTCATCCCCAAATCTTTTCTCTTCTACCATCTCAAAGTAAGTCCTACCTGATCCTGTGATTGCAACAGATCTGTTAACACATAAGCATTTTCTTGTTTAGCTATAACTGGCCTCTACTTAAAAACACTGTTTATGTTTTTTTTTTGTGGGGCTTTAGGTTCATTGTCCAGACCTTCTATTCTAAATAAACTAAGAGTCTACTTCTTTTGTAATTCCTCAGAATACATTGACCTGTTATTACGCCTTGACATCTTGCATGAAGAGTAAGTATCATTAACTCACATTGCGAAGTTGCACTTTTTAAGGCTTTTATATATAAACCTTCACTAGCATATTTCTAAGGCCTACGAGAAATCAGTCTAGGATGATAACACCACAAATAAGTAATAACCCTAATTAACCCATTTTAGCTGATGTGAAAATATCTTAATAAATAAAAATAAATACCTGAAATTTGAGTTCCTATTATTGGTAATAAAAATAAGACATAGGATTTATTTAATTATACTCATTTGAAGGATGTTTTGGACATGGTTTGTAACAAAATCACTATGGATTTTATAGCACAATAAAAATAAAAGGCAGTCAGCACATTTTATAAATTATATTATTTCTCAAAACAGTTTCAGTGAATAGATTTATATTTCTTTCACCAGAGTTCAGATAGATTCCAACCACTAATATTGGACAATAGTTCTTTTATTTCTTTTATGTACCGAGGGAAGTAAATCAAATATAAAATATAGCCAGAGATAATTTTTGGAAAAGAAAACATCTCTTGGCAAGAATCTAACCTGGAATTTTCTTATTAATAAACGAGCAGTGTGTTTGGTGGGCTGGATTATGTTGTGCAGGCTTTCCCATGGACTAATGCCCAGCTTGAATATTCTTTTCCTGAATACATAAACAGATGTGCACAAATTCTTTTTTGCCATTTTCTTTACTCAGAAGCTTTCAGAAGAAAGTTTCCCAAATTAAATACTGAATGTAGAAAATTTATTTAGAATGCAAAATGTGCCAATTTGCTTTATTTTCACCTAGCCTTATAACCCTACTCCGTATTCCATGTTGGTTTCGATTTAGTAAACATACAGCTGTGTTTAAGTGTAAAGAATTAACGGCAACCCAAATGATAGAAAATAAATGGTTATTAGAGATCATTTTTTAAACTGAAATCAGTTCTATTGAATGCTTAATCAATAATATTTCTATTTTCAATTTAGAGCTTTTTTCCTTGTGAGAAGAGATTTATTATCAAACAAGTTAATTTTTCACAGTGCTTTTACCATTTTGCCTGAAATTGGGTAGATAAAAGGTTTGGACCATCAGATTGACAGGCCTTTAAAAACTTTTTATAATAACTAGTAGATGGTATTTAAAGTCATTAAAATGTAGTTATTTTTATGTTAATGATTTCTACCCCACCCCACCTCCTAATTTCAAGCAGTAATTATTATGCCCATGTAATAGTTGGTATATGCTGGGATATACTCTCCACATAAAAACACTGGAGACACATAATATGACTACAAACCAGGCTTTTTGAAAGTGGCTTTGTCCTGGCAAATTGGGGGCATGTGGGATCTGTGTGGCTGGCACTTATTAATTGTCCTTGTTACTAGGAACGTCATTTCTGTGGTATCATGGACCTTTCCCATCTTCAGAAGTACATGTCCTTAGCTTCCTGAAGTAAATCCCCCTCCCAATAGTGGCCAATATGTTTATATAGGAGCCTTCTTTTCATTTAGTATCTTCGCGACTAGATTTTACTCTTCGCAAGGTATATTAAAAAGTATATTTCTTTTTTAAAAAAGTAAAAGTTAAAGATCTTGGTTTAAAATCTGAGTAATTTATAGAAAAGATTTAACTCTAAGGTAGTAGTTTAAGTTTTGTAACCGGAGGACCACACAGCATGTGGTGTTTACTAGTTCATGTCAATTCTTTGTGTGTTTCAATATATTGAGACATCATGGAACTGAAGTTTGGAAAAGTTGGTGGTTTGTGGGTTTGTGTATTGGCAGCTGATTCTCCTCAACCTCTTGGTGAAATGAAGTATTTATAACTGCTTCTTTAGTGTACTGTTTTATGTTGGGTCCAACTTAGTTTCCAAAGCTAGGTACAGTAAAAATGATGTAACCAAGTTTAAACACTTTTTAGCAGAAGAATATTTATGAAACAGTCATTTTTTTAAAAGTTCCTCTTTTAAAAAAATCTTACCTTGCCCCTTTGAGCTTTAACTTTTGATCTTAAGTCCTGGTTTTGAGAAGCGTTCTCATCCTGAACTAAGCCTCATCTTGAACTAAACCACACATATACACGCCTTCATTTCTCCACTAAAATTTCATAGGGGGGAAGAAACAGTCCATGAAGAATTCTAGCTCTGAGAAATGTGTTCCTATTCTGTTTTTAAAATGCAGTCACATAGAAGGTGTCAGAAGAGTCACAAAGCTAGCAAAGATAATTTAAACATTTTCTTCTGTGGAAGAATAAAGTATGAAATAAGTTCCTGAAAATTTAATTTTTTGAACTTTCTCTAAATTCAACACTTAGACTACAAATTCACTGTTGGTAGAGAGGATGGGGCTATGTAGTTATATAATTACCTTCATTAGTTGATGCACGTCATGAGGTAGGTGCCCTCCAAGAAAGTTGGCTCCGGAACTCTGAGGGAGGCCTCTTGTACCTTTAAGAATGAAGCTCAGTCTACATTATGGTGAATGTTGTTATAACCTTTTGTGGAAGTCAAATCCTGAGAAGACGATGCTGTAACATATCCAAAGCCTGGGTTTTAGTGATGGGCCATATCTAGATGTGCACAGAGTAGATATTAACAAAGTTTCATTATTATCATCATTATTACAATTGCTGGAGCATCATAGCATAGCTAAAAACTGTGGCTCTGGAGTCAGGGGTTCGCGAGTTTAAAGCCGAGCTCTTGTATTTACTAGCCACAAGTCACAAGTGCTAATCATTCTCAGTTTTTTTCACCTTTAAAATGGGGATAATAACACAAATACCAAACTCAAATATGTGAGGCTTGAGATATCTATGAAGAGTATTTAACACAATACCTCATACTCATAAGTATAAGGTAGTATAATAATAAGCATTCAATAAATGTCAGATATTATAATAATATAAAGAATGATTCTTTATATTAATTGTTCATGATCTCCTTCCTTCAATTTCCCCTTGTATCACCGAGTATAACCTGGGTTTGAAGACTGTAATATACGTACCTACCAAGAGCTGCACGAATGGAATGCTTTGTCCCCTTTTCTAACTTAGGAGGCTCTCAGAAGTGGCATTCGATATCCATGTGAAGCTTCATCAGTGCTCAATGTTGGGGTTTGGTTTGCTCTTCTTAGAGTCCTTCTAACTACTTCTGTGGTTCCTGCCCAAATTGCCATTCAAAATCGGGGTTGGAGAAATCAGAGTGGCCACCTCCTTTCGTTGGTTGATTTGAAATGCAGCTGAGGATCTCTATTAAGAAAGCATCTAAATTGCTTTCATGTATCATTGTAATTGCTTTAGGTTATTATATTCACTGTAATCTTATAAAACCAGAATTCACTTGATCCAGTGCGGGGTCAAATGAATAGGTCAACAAGCAAAAGTTAGTTAAAAGAACTTTGGATTTTTTAAACATCCCAAAGGGAGGTACTTATCCCATTTTTTCTTCCCCTTGGTTTACCTACAACTGCTGTTCCCTGCACTCCATCCCATATCTTAGTGAAAATTCCACCATTATCCCAAGCTCCTGTGTCTCCTGTTCCTTTCCTCTTCATTCTGCATCACATAAAGGCCAACTCTTGGTCAAGTAAAAGTCCTCTCCTCAAAAAGTGATGGGATGGGAAGACTGAGCGAACTAAGTCATGCATCAGATAACTAGAACCTGTGACTTCACTGGCCTCGAATAGTTTATTGAGGAATAAAAGGAATTACGTGGAGCTTTAGGCACTGAGGCCTGTGTGGATATGAAGGGGCAGTATTTGTCATGAAAGCACTTTAAAGATTGAATGGAATTATGTATATAGGGTGCCAATAGCTCTTAAATAATATTCACTTATTCTCTAGCCAGGGGTAGGCATGGTGTTTGTGTTTAGTGAGATTGTAGGGAGAGCACCTTCTAGAAGGGAGCCCTGGCTCTGTAAAGATTGAGTATGCTCAGAAATGCTTCTCAATAAAAAGAGTTAACTTTCTTAATAAGTTGCACCTGGTTACACAGGTGTTTGATCTCTGTTTAGAGTTCACACATACAACAGTTTAAAAATGATTACTTGGGGAAACTTGCAGATTATAGGAGCAATTAACGCTGATGTTAAGGAATGAAAGATTTTCGACAGTTACTGTTGGCGTGTCTTCTCTTCTCCATCCTCAGGCCCATATCCTGATGGACCTTTAGTGTCGCAGCAGCTTCCTAAGCAGCATCCTTGACCCGTCTTTTCAATCTTCAATTCATTCAACACCACACCCTTGGATTAATTTTCCAAAGACATAACTTGGATCATGTCACTGCTCTGCTCTTCCTTTGTCAGTTTACGTAGATAATCCTGTAATGTGTCTTTTTGAGGGTAGGATGTTCATTTTTTGTCCGAAATATAGCAGTTGATTGTACAATATAAATATTTGATAGTGGAATAGACTTGGAATCTTTGATCACCTAAGACAGTTCCGTGAACTTTGTAGGTGTCTGAAATAATATTCAATAATTCTTTGCCAACTGTTGATCTTCATGAACTAAATAAGTCTTTTGTCTTAGCTTTCTTAATAAGTTATAACACAGAGAAAAGTGCATAGGTCATAAGTTTAACTGTAAACTTATGACTTATGTGAGTTATCTGTACTCCCACTAGTATAACCACTACTCAGATCAAGAAAGAGAACTTTCCCAGCACCTCGGAAGCCTTCCTTATACCATTTCCTGGTCATGACCCCTGATTTCTGCCCCCAAAGTAACCATTATCTTCACCATAAATTTGTTTCGCCCAGTTTTGAATTTTTTAAAAAGAAACTATACAATGTATATCATTTTATGTCTTCTCTGTTTTGCTGAATATTGCTCATGAGTTTTATTTCTGTTGTTGCTTGTAGCAATGCTCACTTATTTTTATTGTCTTCTATTTTTTTTTATATAAATGCAAAATATATTCTAACGTTGAACATTTGTGTTGTCAGTTTTGGTATATTATAAATAATGTTTTCACAAATATTCTTGTGCACATCATTTGGTGATAACATGTACCTATTTTTCTTGGTATATCCCTAAGATTGGCATTTCTAGATAAAGGGATAGCCATATGTTCAGTTTAGGTAGAAATTGCTACAGTTTTCCCTAGTGGCTGTAATCGATTTATACTCTCAGTGGTAGTGCATGAGACTTTTCATTATTTTACAAACTCTCTAACATTTGTTGTGATTTTTTTTTCAATTTTAGCCATTTGGGTAGGTATGTAGTGATACCTCATTGAATTTAATTTACATTTCCCTGTGAATTAATGAAATTGAGCAATTTTTCATATGTTTATTCGCTATTTGGATAACCTATTTTGTCAAAATACTTGAAATTTTCAAGTTTTTTTGCCAATTTCTCTACGGGATTATCTGTCTTCTGAATTTTAGGAATTCCAGAGGTAGTCTGAGTATAAACTTTTTGCTGATTAAATATATATTGCAGATATCTTTTCCTATTTTGTAGTTTGCCTTTTAACTCTCTTAATAGTATCTTATTTTTTAAATAAAATTTATTTTTTAGAGCACTTTTAGGTTCACAGCAAAATTGAGTGGAAGGTACAGAGATTTCCTATACACCCCTTGCCCTCACATTTACACAGCCTCCCCTACTATCAAAATCCTGCACCAGAGTAGTGCACCAGAGTAGTGCATTTGTTACAACTGATGAGCCTACACTGACACATCATTATCACCCAAAGTCCATAATTTACATTAGAGTTCATTCTTGGCGTTGTGCCTTCTGTGGGTTTTGACAAATGTATAATGACATGTATCCACCTTAATGGTGTCTTTTGGTCAAAAGAATTCCCTGGTTTTAATATGGTTCATTTCATGAAATTTTTTCCTTGTGGTAAGCGCTTTTTGCATCTTAAGACATCCTCTCCTAGTCTAAGTTGATGAATATGCTTTTCTATGTTATCTTTTAGAAGCTTTGTATTTTATCTTTCACATTTAGATCTACAAATCACCTGGGATTGAATTACTGTGTATGGTATCAGGAAGGTACAAGATTCATTTTTTTCATATGGATGGTTGATTAATACAGCTCTATTTATTGAAAACACTGTCATTTGTGTAATGACACATTTGTTGTAAATCAAATGGCAAAAATATGTAGGTTTATTTCAGGACTCTATATCCTAGTCTGTTGAACCATTTGTTTATCTGTACACCACTACCACACTCTCAATTATGTGGCTTTATAGTAACTCTTGATATGCAGTAGTGTATGTCCTCCAAATTTGTTCTTTTTCAATACTCTCAGCTGTTCTTATTGTTATGTAATTCCTTATAAATTTGGGAGTTTCCACAGAAAAAGTTAAAATTTTGAGATTGAACTGAAACTTTGAATCCACCTAGAGAGAATTGACACTTTTACAATTTTGAGTCTTCTAATTTAGGAACATGGCATAACTTTCCATTTATTTATTCCTTCTTTAATTTTCTCTCAATAATTTGTTGAACTGTTGTGTGTAGAAATCATTTAAATATTTCATTAATTGCATTCCTAGATATATGTTGTATTTTGCAGATATTAAAAATGGTATCATTTTGAAAAAATGTTTCTTTGCTTATTGCTGGTATAGAAAAATATTATTAATTTTTAACATTAACTTTTTTTTTTTTTTTTTTTTGGGTGGTACGCGGGCCTCTCACCGTTGCAGCCTCTTCCGTTGCGGAGCACAGGCCCAGCGCCCATGGCTCACGGGCCCAGCCGCTCTGCGGCAAGTGGGACCCTCCTGGACCGGGGCACGGACCCGCGTCCCCTGCATTGGCAGGAGGACCCTCAACCACTGTGCCACCAGGGAAGCCCTAACATTAACTTTTTATACACTGACCTTGCTAAAGCCACTTACTCTATTTGTCTGGAATTCTACGTACTTGAGTATGTAATATTCTTTCCTAATCTTTATGCATTTTATTACTCTTTCTTACCTTATTTCAGTGGCCAGGACCTCGTTTATAATGTTGAATAAGAGGACTGATAATGGGCATCATTTCTTTTTGTGATGTGAGGGGGAACTCTTTCAATATTTCACCAGTATATGATGAAGTTTCTTGTAGATTTTTTTGGTAGATATCCTCCATCAGATAAGTACCCTTCTTTGTCAAACTTTTCAAGATTATTTAAAAATCATAAATGGATATTGAATTTTATCAAATCCTTTTCTGTATCTGAGACAATTATTGTTATTGATTTCTACCTGAATTCCACTACAATAAGAGTACATGATTTCAGTCCTTTGAAGTTTGTTGAAACTTGTTTTATGGCCTGGAATATGGTCAATTTTAATAAAAA
Organism: Leucopleurus acutus; assembly: GCF_964270905.1. Classification (NCBI taxonomy): domain Eukaryota; kingdom Metazoa; phylum Chordata; class Mammalia; order Artiodactyla; family Delphinidae; genus Leucopleurus; species Leucopleurus acutus. The sequence goes on from NC_139156.1 coordinate 39,030,739, forward strand.
TTGCTTATGCACTAGAAAATAATGTGTTCTGTAATTTTGGAGTGAGTGTTCTACGTATTGCAATTAAGTTTGTTAAATATGTTGTTCAAATCATCTATATCCTGATTAATTTTCTTTAAATATATTGTTCAAATCATCTATATCCTGATTAATTTTCTATCTCCTTTTCTATCAGTTATTGAGAGCAATAAGTTGAAATCATCTAATAGGATTGGGAATTTGTGTATATCTCCTCTTAGCACTAGGAATTTTTACTTCACATGTTTTGAGGCTGTTATTAAGTGCATATAAATTTAGAATTATAGTTCCTTCATGATAAATCAATCCTTTTATTATTGTGACATGTTCCTCTTTATCTCTAGTAATACTTATTTTCTTAAAATTTTCTTTGGTATTAATAGGGCTACATCAGCTTTTTTTTCAGTTTGTGTTTAGTTTGTACACCTTTTTTACTCTAAACCATTCTGTTTTCCTATATAAAAATTGTTTCTTGTAATGTGTATATACTTGTTTTATTTTTAAGTTCATGCAAACAGTCTGTCTCGTATTTGGAGTATTTAATGTTTACATTAGTTTAGTAACTGGTACATTTTAACATAAATCTATTTGTGTTCTACTGTGTCTCCTTTTCTATTTAAGTTTTTCTCTCTTTTTTGCCTATACTTGAATCAATAAATTATTTTTATTATTCTGTTTTCTATTCATCAGTATTTCATTTATGCATTTTATTTCTTTTAGTAGTTACTCTATAAATTACAACATGCAATGCATCCTTGAACTAGCAAAATTAAAGTTAAATTAATGCTTTTATTACTTCTCAGGCAGTACAATGACCTAACACTGTTAACTCTATTGGTCTCCTTCTATCTCTCATATTATTGTTGTCAGATGTTATTATTGTTTTCTACAGTAATCATTCATATAGATTTAACATTTATTCTTATACTTATTTTTTCCTTCTATCTTCATGCTTTCATCTAATTTCATCTGATTTTATTTTCTTTCTTCCTGAAGAATGTTTTTTAGTGTCATCTTTAGTGTGAATGTGTTGGTGACAAATTCTCTGGTTTTTGTTTCTCTGAAAATGTATTTACTTGCTTCTATTTTCAAAAGATATTTTTGTCAAGTATAAAATTCTAGGTTGGCAGTTTTGTTTTCTTCTAACCCCTGGTGACTACCATTCCATTGCCCTGAGGCTTTCATTGTTTCAATGGAAAAATCAACTGTCATCTTATTGTTGTTCCTTTGCATGGGATGAGTATTTTTCTCTGTCTGCTCTTAAGAGTTTTCTCTTTATTATTTTATTATGATTATAAGTAATTTTACAATGATATATCTAGAGGTGTGTGTGTTTGTGTGTCTCTTTGTGTTTATTATGCTGGTGGTTTACTGTGCCTCTTAACATCATGGCTTGATATAGCTTTAATCAGTTTTGGAAAATTCATAGCCATTATTTCTTCAAATATTGCTTCTGCCCTATTCTCTCTTTCTCTCTTATTATATATAGATTAGACCTTTTCCCTATGTCCCTGCATCTCATATCATTTTTTTCTGTATTTTATTCATTTTCTCTATTTAATCTAGCTATTTTCTTTGGACTTTTCTTCTTATTTACTAATTCTGACTCCTGTTGTTAAATGTTAGTGCAGAATTATGAACATTTAGTTACTCTTTTTTTCAGTTCTAAAATTTCTTTCATAGTTTTCAGTTTTCTGTTAAAGTTACCAACATTTCCGTCATATTTCTAAGGCATATTTATCACAATTATTTCAAAGTCCATATGAGATAATTCCAACACCAGGATCTCCCATCAGTCTGCTTTTGTTTTTTTCATAGCTTTAGGTTATGTGGTATTGTCTCTGTATACCAAGCTGTTTTTGATTGAATTCTGGATATTGTACATGAAAAATCATAGAGATAGGGCTTCCCTGGTGGTGCAGTGGTTGAGAGTCCGCCTGCTGATGCAGGGGACACGGGTTCGTGCCCTGTTCAGGGAAGATCCCACATGCCGCGGAGCGGCTGGGCCCGTGAGCCATGGCCGCTGAGCCTGTGCGTCCGGAGCCTGTGATCCGCAACGGGAGAGGCCACAACAGTGAGAGGCCCGCGTACCGCAAAAAAAAAAAAAAAAATCATAGAGATAATTTGAGGTTCTGGGTGATGTGATCTTCCTCCAGTGATGATTTACTTTTGCTCTTGACAGGCAGGCTGATGAGGGGCATGTCACCTTAGTCCAGTTATGGATTGAGAAGATTTGAAGATGAGTTTCCATCTTGATGAGTCAGTTAAGATTTAGCCTTATGGTTTTGAAATGGTTGGGCTTGGACTCCAGTTTTTGTCCCTTCAGCTCCATGAGACTTTTAGAACCTTTGTTGGACTTCTTAGCCTCAGCTTCTCATCTGTACTATTATTTATCTTCTTAGGAGTGTTTTGCAATTGGTAAATGCCTCGAAATTTACCAATTTACCAATGAATGTTGGCTTGGGCACTTTTTTTCTCTGAGATATTAGCCCTTCAATTCCTTACTGCTTGGAAATTTCCCAGTGCCTTAAACATTTTCTTTTTTTTTGCCCAGCTTTTCTAGTTATTCTTGGTGGGAGGGTTGGTCAGCAACAAGCTAATTCTTTATCACTAGAAGAAGAGTTGATAAAAGCTTTTAATAAATATCAGACAACTAGTATCTAATTGAAACATGAAAGGTTTAAAAGAAAAGAACAAATAGGCTATTAATTTTGATTCATGGTAGTATTTTAAATTTTGATAATTTTGATAGGAGGATCTCAAAACTAATATTTTAGAATGTCAATGTGCACTTTTAGAGAAACATTAATATTTATTTGAATTCTAACTTGAAAAAAATTGGGTACACTTTATATACTGTTAAGAGTGTGCCAATTGTTGGCTCTTATGACGATATTTTTCCTTGTTAAGACTAATGTTAAAAGGTGATCAACATTGCCATTTATTGTCAGGAAGTTAATGAATACTTCACATTTCAAGTGTCTTGCTAAGAGTCATTATTTTCTAAATTAATTTAGTTCCAGTAACTGTATAAATGTCAAGTTTCCATTTGTATTAGTAAAGAAATTCTAACAAATAGAGCTTATTTGAGGGTCTGCTAATTAATGTCAAAGGAAGCCAATGTGATTTACCTGACAATATGATTTACTTTTATAATGAATATGTTAAACATATACAGTGCTCTGCTCATATGGAATAGAAAATGTGAACAGTAGAGGGTGCAATTGTACCTTTAGTTCTGTATTTTAGCCCTTAGAAATTAGTGTTTAATAGCTGAGAGAAAAATTTGAAGAATGTACTGTTCGCTGAAGCTGTACACTATTTATGGAAGCGTGTTTAAAATAAAATAATCCATGTAAAGTAGAAGTATAAATTTCACTTTCATGTAATACTTTTCTTAACCTTGCGCTTTTAGAAAGTGACAAATTTAAATCTCAATTAGAAACCATTTTCTAAAAAATATTATATTTATCTGAATAAAGAATGCTTTTTTTATATATAGAGAGGTAAGGCATACATATCTCAATAAGATATTTTTCTTTTATAGAGCTTAATTACTGTTAATTACAGATATTTTTTCCTCTTGGGAAATACTTCCAAAAGGATTATGTCTATTGATAACTGCAACACCACGAGACTCCTATTTCTTAAGAAAAAAATATAAATTAGACCCACTAGAAATAAATGATGCAATGTCAAAAGAGTTCTTACATTCAAACAGTTATTAACACAGCTTTTATTGAAGATCCAGAAGTTTCAGACAGTTGCAAATCAGAAACTTAGATTTCCATTTCAACCCTGAAGCAGCATTATACTATTGCAGTGCAAAGCTTCATTTATATAGATTTGTGGGGGATATGTGTGCAAAGCTTTGAAATCCGTATCTCCAGGTTAGACTCTCTTCCATAGCTAGGGGGTCTCCTTTTGTTTTTTCATAGGAAAAGTTTGGGCTTAGGTTTCTGTAACTTTGACAAAAATTAGCTTTATCACAAAACCTATATTCCAGTGAAATAAATTTGAAGAACTTAGGAAACGTTCTTGCTGATTTTTTGAACTTATAGGAAACATCTACCAGAGAAATATTCCTTTTTTTTTGCATTAACAAACTCTATACTCCTGTCTTTTGGTTCAGTTGGAAAGCAATTTAACATTTAGATTATTGCTAACACCCAAAGGTTAGCACTTCAGCGCTTGGCTAGTTAATTGTGGTATTCAGCTTATGGTTTTGTTTGAAGGGCCTCTCCTGATATTCCATAGAAAGAGCAAAAGAAAGAACAAGAGAGAGGGGAGGGAGGTGAGTATATCACTTTAAGAATTAAGTTATTGAATTAAAAGTATTATTAGAGATAAATTTGCTTTTTGAACTTCATTTCAATCTGAACTTCCAAAGCCATTGTAAATGAGGTGATCAGACAGAACGTAAGTCTTGGTTAATAATCACTGCATAGGGTGATTACAAGTACTTTAACTGGAAGCATCTGCTTTCAAAATAATACCAACTGAGTTTTCTAAAAAGATGTAGGTATTAAGAAGGACTAGTAAAAACAGGCCAAATCCAAATAAAGCAGTCAGCTTTTTGAAGGAGTAGCTAGAATTTGTGAAGAAACGAAAGAAAAGAATTACAGAATTGCTGATGCTATAGATGCTGCCAGTGTTATATGAAAGAACACTGAACCTTGAAGACAATATATTATAAGCCTCAAGTAAGCAAGACTCTGAGATTACAGCAATTTAAAAGTGCATTAAGAGAGTTGCTTGTGAGGTGTAATTTGAAAAGGTGTTTGGGTATCAAAAAATATCATTTCCTAGAAATATTTCAAGATGGAGGTAGAAAGCACAGTTACGGGTCTTAATCAGGCAAATACGTGGTTCAAAGAGTGATGTAAATGTTTTTATTTTTTCCTGCAGAAGGAAAACACATATTTCAACTAAGCCTCTGATTGATTTGATTTATTCCACACAGAACATGCAGAATTATAGAGAGCCAAAGTATCAACTTTCGGAAGAATCACCATATCATATTTTTCATGTCGCCTTTTGCTACCGTGTTATAGAGAAATTCATTACCTGTTTTCACTTTTAAGCTGCACTTAACTACATTAATATTGGTTATATATATATATACACACACACACACCCCATATATCACATACACATCTTTACACACCTGTGTATGTGTACACACACACATATTCCAGGCTAATTTTGGTCATAATACTTTAGTTTCAAAGGTTTTACCTAAGTTGATTATTTTAAGTGGTTAGAACCAAATTTGAACTTCCTGTCTAAGGGCAACGGATATCACAAATCTTTGCAGGAAGAGCGTAGAAAATCAGTGCTATTTAGAACCCAGACAAACACTTGACTTGCAGAATTCCTGATTGAGACTTCAGATTTAGGACAGCTGCTCCTCAAGGGTAATTATACTGAAGTTTCTGAGGCTTATGATACGTGCATTTCTGAATGACACCCTAGTGAGGGGTGCAAACTCTGAAGCCCATCTTCACATTGCATCAAAGGATACTTAGTTCAGCTTGTTGGTTGGATCTCTTGGTGGAGAGAGGGACATTTTTTCTGTTTATTGATGGTGGTGTGTTGTAAATACTAAATAAGTATTTGCTGAATTCATTCATTTAGTCCTACCTTTGTCCATTCAATGCAGTTAACAAACATGTAGGAAGGGCCTCCTTGTTCTGAGTGTTGGCAGACAAAATAGAGTTCCTTGCTTTCTTGGAGTTTACAGTCTAATGGATAAGGTAGCTATTTAACAAATATCCTTGCAAATAATATATAATTAGAAATGATGAAAGTGCTATTATAAGGGAAATATTATAGAGATGATTCAGAAAGGTTATCAGAAGAAGTGATATTTGAGAAAAGAACAGAAGATTGAGTTAGTTGAGTTACTGACTCAAAAGATGGAATGTGGTGATCGGGAAGCAGCGGGATTGGGATTTTCGGGTAGTGAAAGGGGAATAGGAGAAGGATTTTCCAGGCAGGAAGAGAATGAACAGTGGAAAAGTTCTAAAATGTTAAAATGAAATTGCTCGGTGCCTGGAGATTTATGATAACTAAAAGGTTAGTTTAACACTTACGTAATTCATTATTAATCAATTGCTCTCCTGATTGCAGTCCCATTGCAATTTTCCCTTGAATATTTTCCAACCTGAGCAATAATCCTATGACCCAGCCTAATTTTTAAGAGAGGAAATGTGACCGTGGGTCAAATGGCAATGTCAGTCGTTCCTGTAAGCACCAAATTTGTCATATGCTCGTGGTTTTCTGTCATGTCATTGGCTGTGGTGACAGGCTGGGTAAATTGTGGTTTTAAAGGGGAGATACTGGTGGTTGGCAGTACTGTTGGTGGTTCCAGAACTGTATATTCATGTCCCTGATACTGCTGTATATGTAAATACTGATAAGGAATTCCACAAATGGGGAAGGTGCTTGTAGTTTTTAATAAATTGTCTAATTTATCTTTAAACATTAAATACCATATACATTCAGGTTCATCACTTAAAGTATTAGAACAGAGAAAGTCTAGTTGTTTAAATCAACTGTATATATTTACTATATATTTATTTTGGAGATTAACGGTACACATGGGAAAATTAAAAATTCTGAAAAAATAATAGAGAGAAATCTGTTTTATTGAATTTTTTCAGTGTCTCCCAAACATTTTTGGCCATGGAACCCTTTTTAGTTATACGAATAACCATTTGAAGGAACTAGTATTCTTTTAGTTCATATTTTGAGGAAATACTGGGTTGTAGTGTATGTTCGGATGGGTGAGGGCTCTCAGTTAGAGTTACTGGGTTGCTAACAAAGCTGTCCATTGACCACTGAGTTGAGCTTTTTTACCAGCTGTTACCATATGCTTTTTCTTGGTTATTTGTGTTTTCTTCATCAGTTTTTCCAATTTCTCACAATTGGCTATTCCCTCATTCCAGAATATGAAAATTATGTAATGTGCTAATAATTTGCTTGTAGATAGATTAGTGATTAAAATATCATATACTTAGAATATTAAAGTACAAAATTATTTTATTTGAAAATATTAATGTAATACAAATTTTAAGTGCTATGTATTTCAATGCATTTTAAAATACATCTTTACTGTCTTTGTTTTTTTTCCTTTGCAAAAGTTTTGTAGGGTACTCCAGTAGAACATACTAAATGAATAAAATCACATTTTGGCATATTCTAAAGTTAAATGGTCAAAATGTCATTGATCATTAAAAATGTCAAATGGTCTCAGACCAATTATATGATTTGAGGGACTCAAACAAGTGTCACTGTTTGAATTCAGAGAGTTCCCAGTTTAGGTGTTACCTTGTAATTTCTATGAATTGCAGACAAATTTTCTCTTTCTTGGTAATGATGTCTTTCGTATTTTAGGGACTTTTAAAACCCCGTAATGTGAGGACACCTGAGTTGTGTGTCTGGAAAGAGAAAAAGAGAGATGGTTTACTCTATTTCCCCATATAGATCTTTGTTAAATAAGGTGGATGCAAAAAATGCATCCACCTCACGTATCTACCTTTACTTTGACATAAACGAGGGTTGATTTGGAGAGTGTGGTGGTGTGGTTTATATTTCATACCTGTGAGGCACGTGTGAACACACACACACACACACACACTCTCTCTCTCTCTCTCTCCCCTTCATGTAATGTAGATCCCCAAAGTAGCAACAAAAGTTCCATATGGTTTGAGTATATCGAGAAGCATACTAGAACTAATTAGACATTTCAAAGACATTTTATTATATTTTGTTCTCTGCAGCAAATTAAAGCGTTCTGAATTGACTTTAACAACTATTAATTTTTAAGAGCTAAGAGGATTTTCATGTGAATTGAATCAGGCTTCTATGTACAGTATAAATAAATTGGCCAGTGAATGCGTATTATAACTTTCAGAACACTATGCTGAGAATGAGGAGACTTGGGTTTTAAACTCTGCTTTGGGTGAGTCATTTAACTTCCTTGGCCTTTAACTTGCCTGAAATTTGAAATGAGGAGGTTGAATTACATAATCTCTCTGGTACATTCCAGCTCAAAATTCTGTGATATCCATTACTAGTAGAGAATAAGACCTTTGCTTTGTTTGTTTAGGAGGTGAGGAAGGGTGGGGTGTCAAACCATGGCAGATGTTGTCGTCAGTCCTTCAGTTCTTTGTATTTTGGGAGTGCCCGTGAGAGGGGCATAAAGTAACTGAAATAATGGGCCATGTGTGGAAATGCTGCTACCGTAGGTGAGTTTCACTTCTGTGACAGCTGAGAGTTACTTGCTGGGTACTGAGAGAGGGTCTGACCAGTGGACACTGCAAAGTGGAAACGAGCAGTTTTCACCAAGTTCTCTATGTGCCTAACAGCAGCAATTGCTTTTAACCTTCCACAACTAAATTTTTGAAGGTTACCCTGTCATTTTTTCCACTTAGAATTGGTATTTAACATAGATGCTTTTCTAAGGAAGGTAGATAGAATTTTGACTGTACTATATTCTATGAAAAACTTAGATGAAATTTTCATAATAACTCCTTTAACTCTGATTCTTGAATAAAGACATTCTTACATATTGCAATGACTCAAACAGACACTAATTCTTCTGCTTAATACCAACAAAAGTGTAGAAATCCCTATTTTTTATCTATTTGTATGGGGCATTAAAACCATATGATACTTTACATATTGCTGTTTTGGGCAACTTATTTATTGTGTAGGTGTTTGCATGTTTGTCTGTTAAGTTTAAATTTGAACAACTAATATTTAAAGTATTCTTACCTACCAGTCTGTGCTTTGAAAAATGAATTTTAAAAAATCTAGTCTGGACAAGGGAGAAATTATTCTTTTCTGGAAATATACATTGGGCAAAATGACTGATACTTTTACATGTGGTTACAAATACATAGCAAATAGTGTATGCATCCTTGTTCCAAGGGTAATTCTTTCATTAATATCAGGTACCAAGTTTTGGCCCTAGAATGGTGTCTATTTGTTTTACCAGCCTACGACTTCATTTGCCTATCATTAGAGATGGACTTCTGGATTTCCATCTCATGATTATATAAAAGTCAAATATCAAGAGTTTCCTTAATTTGAAGCTAGTTAAGTTCATGAGAGTGAAGATTTCTATATGTGTCCCTACTGTATCTTTTTGACTGCAGCTTCCCCTCTCCTCCAAATCTCTGACATTCTCACAGTCGAAACAAAGGTCTTGCCATTTTTCTCTTGCCCAGTTCATTCAAGTTATTCACTGATAAAACCCCGATTCACTCAAACTTCTGTTTTATTGTTTTTCTTACATCTTAAGTACTTTCCCACCTTACTAATTTTAATAAGTTCGCTAGCAAAGTATGGTTTTTCACTTTTACTTTAAATTTTGATTAAAAAACAAGTGGGAAGAAAATGACCAAGTTATATCAGCTGCTAAATGCTATTTAAAATAAAAGCGACAGTAAAAATATCGTTGACTCAGAGCTATTCTCCTCTGAGTCACATGCTGTCAAATATGTTTTCAAATGCAAAATTACTTTTGCAAATATTTTTGAATATTTTGTGGGAAATATTGATGCATTGAGTTAGGAAATGATGTACATTTAATATGCCAGAAAAATCACTGAAATGGAATTGAGAAACTAATTTATTAATCAGATACAGGAGATATTATGATGTTGCATTCTCATGCATATATTCACTGGACTTAAAATGCAGTAAAATATTTTGAGAAGAAAGCATTTTAAATGCCGTTTTATGCATTAAAAATGTTTCCATTTATGAAAGAACCACGGAAAACTTAATACTTTTCTTCTTAAAAAACTTTTACTTCTTTTGGTCTTTGGAAATGGTCAGCTGAGTAAAGAGTACAAAGCAATTGTCTTCTTGGTAGATAGTGCATGGATTTCCATGCACATTAGTTTAGCCTGGGGTCCAATAATAACTTACCATCATCTTAAGCAGTGGAATATAAGAATTCATTTCAAGTGATATTAACTATGACACTAATTCGGTATTAAACTCTAAGCACATTAGCAAGTATGGTACAATGCACTATTACTTTCCAAGTCTCTGCAGTAAGTTTTTCATCATTAACGCTTTATGGTTTTCTTTTTCCTTTTCCATCCAGAACTTACCATTTCGGTAGTATGACTTCTAAACAACTCAACCATTAGAATTTTTACTTATATTCATTTAATTATGCATTCCTGGTGGCCAGATCTAGCCACCAACACAGTAGTAAGAATAATCTAATTTTATAGGACTTAATCAACTAGCAGGAGCTTGAATTGTTGTGCTTAATCTATAGGAAGCCAATCTGTCTAAATTCTAGATTTTTATAAGAAAGATAAACCAAAAAGAGAGACTTGAATCCTTGTCTAATTTATCAAAGTATAATTAAAATTCTATTGTCTGACTCATCTCCCCTTACAGTCCAAAGACAATTCCTGTGGTGTATTATGCATTGAAATGGGATGATTGCTTTCCTAAAACACATTCACACAAACAAATGCATAAGTGGGTTTGTAATAATAATAGGTATTATTATTACAGATCTTCCTTGGTTTTACTTTTCTGTCAGTAACTTTGAACACAAAATGTGAAAATATAAAATAGAGAGGTTCTCTTCTGCAATCCTGAATTATATAGGGTGACCAACCATCCTGGTTTGCCCAGGACCAAGGGGTACTTAGGACTTCAGTTTAAAAACTAGGACAGTCCCAAGCAATTTTAATATGAAAACCAGGACAGTCCCAGGCAAATGGGTGCAAGTTGGTAACCCTAAATCAAGATGAAATGGGGCTGAAGTGGAGACAGTTTGGGGAAAAGGAACTTTTAAAAAATCTTTTCCTGCTCTTTTAGGATTTTCCAAATTTCTCCTCTTTCCACATATCCAACCCCAAAGTCAGGCTAGTTAATGTTAAGTAATGTTTTATATCTCGGGATCCAGAACAAGGCATTAGCAACCCTTGGAAGTCCTGCAGAAGGCAATGAAGGGCAGGGGTATGGGATTGAGCTCTGCATCAGATGGTCTTTATTTGAATCCAGGCTTTGATATTCATTGGGTGGGAGATCCTCTGCCTCCCTTTTGTCAAATATAAATGGAAATAATAATAATGTCCAACTCGTAGGGTTACATGAACAGTGCCTGTCGTGCATTAAGAGCTCCAGGAAGTTAGTTATTTTTCTTGTGGTCTTGATTAAGAACAACAGTTTTGAGCAAGCCAGTATGTTTACCAGTAATAGTAACCTTCATATCTAGATTCTTAGGGTTACTTGTTACTTCTAGCAATTTTCTGCAAGGGGAGGCTTCCATGACCCAAAACATAGCTCATCTATGTTTTGTTTGTTTTTGGTTTTGGTTTTTGCTGTTCAAGACATGTACATGAAATGGCAGAAGAAAATTTCAAACTTAGGACTCCTGCAGGAAATGTAGCACCAGTGGAATGGGCAGCTGGATGACGAAATTATCAGAGTTCTTTTGATGCTAATTATGTTTTTAGTGTAGGATAATAAATTCTAAAGGCTTTATTTTTTTTAATGGCCAGTATTATGATAAAGCTGAATTACTGAATGTCTTATTAAGTGATTCTGAGATTCCATTAAGGAAGGTGTGATAATATTTATTCTCAGTCATGAGGGTTGCATGCAAAATTGAAGAGCATCAACATGCCACAGGTGGGTCTGGCTACTGGTGGAACTTTGCTTCCATCAGAGCTACAACAAAGAGAGACTGCTGAAAGTAGGTTGTGAGTTGACTATGGAATTCTAGTGTATAAATTAAGTTCCTTCAAAATTGCATTGTTCTGTGCTTCAGCATCTAACATCAAGACTTCATCCCAGAAATTTAGTGGGAGAGCTCAACATATGCAGTTCCACTCCATTCCAAATTTGTGGTAGCCTAATAGCAGGAAGTAGACTTGTGCCTGATCTGTGATATTATAACTTAGCCAATTAAGTTTACTATAAGACATATAGTAAAATCTGTCTGTTGAAATGAAACTACAAAACCTTGATTATTTATGTAAAATTTATTTCCAGCATTTACCAAATACAATGCAAAAGATATTTAAGAAAATATTGGAATCACTCAAAAGGTTGAGATAGAAAACCAGGGTCCCTCAGGATTTAAACAGTCAAGAACAGCATTGAAAAACTTGCTTAAAATATTTATTTTGACTTTAAAAATGGAAGGGAAAAGCCTAGAATTCTGGATTTTTGCATATACAATTATAAAGTATTTAAGGGCAATTTTACTTTTTCATCGTATAGGCTAATACAACCAAATATGTTCTTCTACCTTAAATACCTTTTAAAGTGTAAGTCAATTGTAATAGTCATATCTTCCCAGCTGTTTAGTTTCTTTGCATTTATTACAACAGATTCCTGACTCTCACTATGGGATTCATCAAGGAATATATTTTGTATCACAAGAATTCCATTTAAAATGAAAATGTAACATGGATATATCCTGTAGTGGCATGTAGATATGATAGCTTAAATAATGAAAAATATTTACATAACAGTGGAAGAAACTTCACATTTGTTAAAAAAAACCAAAGAAACCTGACTTTTTTTTTTGGTTGAACTGCTGTTTTTTATTTTGGGGGAAAAATGCTTTAGTTTCTTTTATCCTTTTTACATGTAGACAAGCTTTCTACAAATGAAGAAGAATCTTCTCTAGTTTGTGCTGCTCACAGACATTAAGTAAACCCCATTTAAGCCTCAAATGAACCTTAGAACATAACTCTGCTTAGCAGTTGTCTAATGATGTCCCCTATACATTGCTCCTGATATATTTTTAGACATAAACTCTTGGGCTCCTGGACCCTATAATAGATCTATAGGGAAAAAAAGTCTCATTTAGTTTTAGACATTTTGCCATGGAATTAAAGAATTCCCATAGGTTAAATAAGATAAGAATTTGGCCTTTTTCCTGGGAGAAGGAAAATGTCACGGAAGCTCTTTCAGAATGGAGTCAGTTATACAAAGCCAGAGCACTTCTGCTTGGTTTAGTTTTAATTAAAACAACAATAATTCAGAACTCCTACTTGCTGCTATCAGTATCTGTAAGTTATTCATGTTTATTTTGGGGAATTATCCACTTTATATATTACATTCTGAAAGAAATGCACTTCTGAAAATATCCATGTTGGAAAGCAGAAAAATTAAGTGTCATATCATTTGTACTGAGAGAATTAAATCATCATCTGGGTAGAAGAATGTTTAGGACTATATATCCTTTTTCATTTATACTTCTAGTTACAAACAAGTACACTTTAATTCAAAAAGCTTATAAATGTGACATTGACTAGCTGGTTCTGTTCTTTTCTTTCCTCCCCTCCCCCTCCCCATTCTTTTCTTCTTCTTACTTAGATAGAACAGGCTGTGTATTCAATAGCAAAAGTGAGCACTTTTTTTGGGGGGGGGGGACTGATATATATGTCCTTGGCTAAATTTAGATTCCAGTGAATAGTTCTGGATTGCAATTCAGAATTTTAATTTATTTTCTACCTACTTTGTTTTATTTGGTGTTAAGGAATGGCCAAATAGAGCATCGAGGATTATAACACTGAGTTCTCAAGAACAGTAATTAGAGAACTGCAGTTAAGATGCTAAAATTTTAAATGATTTGGTGAAGATTTAGGTAAATATGAGGAATTTAAGTAAGTATTATGGAGGATTCTAAACACGATGGGAGAATTACCCTTGGACAGAAAGGATGCGACCTAAATTGTCATCATTTTAGGAAATATTGAGCAGGCAGGGATGGGGTCGGACGTGGGAGTAGGTGGAGGGGGGCGGCACTTTGCCACAGCCCGTTCTAGGATCCTCCTTTTCTTTAAGATTTTCCCTCTTCTTCGAAGTTTGTGTCTTGCCATTCAAGTGGAAGGATACAGCCCTAACGGCTTGGTTGTCAAGGAAGTAATTTCAAAGATATGGTTCCATTTCAGGATGAACTTTTTGGAACTCTGCAACGATTTTGACCCGTCCTGCGCTCCCCGCCCAGAATTCAGCACAGGGAAGGAGCAATACCATTCCATAAACTATTCCGCAGACACTGGTTTAAGTGGGAGGGGCAGTGGGGAAGCTGAGCAGCCCTCTGGGGCCCAATCCCGTTTCGACCCTTGCCCCAAAAAGAGTTCATTAATCCGTGTTTGAAAGGAGCGGAAAGGGGAGTCATTCGCAGGAGCTGGCAATGCTGACGGGGGAGAAAAAAAATCAGAAGCTCCCTCCCTCATCCCCAAAGGCGCCTGGATGTGAGTGGAAGTCCCTCCCCTGCACGGATACTCTCTCCTTTCCTGAAAGGCAAGTTTGTTTTCAAGCGTTAGCCACCTGTGTGAGGCGCTCCCCGTGAGAAGGGCTGCGTGGAAGACGCGAGAGCTCAGCCAGAGGCTGGGGAGCCTTTCTTGGTGAGGCTGGCGGTCCAGACACCTGCAGAGCTCAGCGCGCGGAGGATGCAGAGCCCGCTCTGCCCTCCCTCGTCGCCAGGATTGTAGTCCCACGTCCTCCAGCCTGGTATGCTCTGGAGCCGGCTAACGCTTCCCGAGTTTGCGCGGGGTCCCCCCGGTCCTCTCCCGCCCGCCTCCCCGCCCCCAAAGTAGTGCTCCCGCCTCGCTCCGCCCGCGCAGCCCTCGGCGCGCTCAGAGGTTTATCGGGCTCCCCACACGCTCCGCCGGCTTCCTCCGGCGCCCGGCGTGAGTGACCCGGGCACGCCCGCCGCGGCCTCGGAGCCCCCATCCGAGTCCCTTCTCCCGCTCCCCTGCCGTCGCGCTCCCGGCTCTTCTCCCTGGCGCTGCGGCGCCCACCGCGGTTCAGGTTGAATCCCGGTTCGACCCGCCTTTTGGCTCATCCCAGCCCTCAGCCTCACAGCCCGGAGAAGTGGAATCTGCCCTGAAACTCTCGGTGGCTGGAGCCGGGAGACTGGGCATGCTCAGAAGCCAGGGCTGGCTTTGGTCTCAAGTAGGAAGCTTTCGCACTCGGGAGGCAGCAGCGACTTTGGGGAAAGTTGATCGGAGAGGGGAGGACGCCCCAAGACGCGGAGCAGCGGCAGGAAGGAGCCCCCGGCAGCCCCGAGGAGCATGGGCACCCTGCGGGATTTACAGTACGCGCTCCAGGAGAAGATCGAGGAGCTGAGGCAGCGGGATGCTCTCATCGACGAGCTGGAGCTGGAGTTGGATCAGAAGGACGAACTGATCCAGAAGCTGCAGAACGAGCTGGACAAGTACCGCTCGGTGATCCGGCCGGCTACCCAGCAGGCGCAGAAGCAGAGCGCGAGCACCTTGCAAGGCGAGCCGCGCACCAAGCGGCAGGCGATCTCCGCTGAGCCCACCGCCTTCGACATCCAGGATCTCAGCCATGTGACTCTGCCCTTCTACCCCAAGAGTCCACAGTAAGCAGGGGTTACGCTCCGGGTCCGTGTGGCACCCTGTCGGTGGGGAGCTGCGGGTCTCTGTATTGTCTGTCGGCCCCCGCCCCTCCCGCTTGCCGTGTCTGTCCTCATCCTCAGAAATGTTTCATTTTAACGGGCACTTCTTGCGGGGCTGTGCACGTTTCTCAGAGTCAGACTCACTGCACCTACGTTGCCTTCGTGTCTTTGTCAGATGTCAAGCTATTCTTTCTTTTTTTTTTTTTAATAAACACATACATTCATATAGGCCCCCTACTGTGCATAGAGTTTGAATGCGCCCCCGGTGTGCATTGTGCTGTGTATGTGTGAGTGTGAGAAGAGGAATAGAAAGCCCCGTCTCCCAAATGCCCTGGCAAACCTGCCCAACCGGAAAATCCTAACTGCAGGCTCATCAGACTTGAAATGAAATGCGTCTGCTATCACCCTTACTTTCTATGCTTTTGTGGCGCTCCCGGATTTCTCTACATGCCGGCATTTCTCGCTGGTACCCTTCGAAGCTGATGTTCTGGCATCATCAAAGTGTCAAAAATAAGCAAATACACATATGAAAGGGAAGATTTTTTGATTTCCAGAATTCGACGACATTTACAATCCACCTGTGGAAGCCTAGTCTGTTGAAATTTTTTAAAAAATATATTTTTTAAATAACATCTGAGGGAGAATATTGCTTATTTTCCTTAAGGAATTTATATAATGTTGCTAATGGGGTGCCTCTGTCTCCCGAGAGGGTTGCATGTTTCTAGGGTCAGATGCAGAGAAGTACACTTATCTTTATTGACAACGTGGGCACATTGTTTGCCTTACTCCTGGCTTCTGAAGCAACTACTCTGGTATTGTTCTAGCATTTTAGACAACTGTGTAGTTCTGATGTCAGTGGGCTTCACAACTTGGGTGGGAAAATTGAATGAAGCTTGTTATACACCACTCAACTCAGAGTTCTTATGGAGAGTAAAGTGGCAGGAGCATGAAGTTAATATGGAATGAGCACCCAGATGAATTGTATTTTAAGTTAATAGATAATGACATAATTGATAAAACGAAGGGTTTTGATACTCTATTCCTAACAGCATCACGTTGGCTGGATGACACGTGTTACATAATAATATGAGGTCCCTGGGAACCCTTCACTTTATAAACACAAAGATTTAACATAAGGAGAAAGAGTATTTGATTGTCTCCATCTGTATTTATTGGATGTGTGTGTGGGGGTGGCTTGTGAGTAGGTACTAATGATACTTTTGAAAACTTAGACGTGTAACTATCCTTGTTGGTTGCAGTAGAGCATTTGCTGTTCCTCATGCAGGTTTAGTTTAAGGAGAAGTTTGTATTCTGTGAGTGTGGGGAAGAGACAATAAGGATAAACATTTCTGAGATTCTAACCTCACAGAGTTGCCCTAATAGTTCAGTTCAGTAGATTTAGATCTGCTTTCGAAACCTGAATGATCTGAATCCACTTCAGCTTTCCCCGGTAAGTTAATTTGCAGTCCTGACATGCTTGCCTGTTTTAGCTAATGAGGTACATGACCATCTCTCCAGGGCCAAGTTTTGCATAATGAAAAAAATAAGTCAAAGACAGCTCTCTGCATCTTTCAGCATTCCATAGGATCCCATTTTAGTATCTGCAGGAATTTGGAGTAACTCAGAGCAAACTCTGCTTTTATAAAAAGACTATTTTAATAGGTTTTATTTGAAGCATGATCAAGCCAGCTGATAACTCCGGTGAAACATTCTATCAGGCAAGATCTAAAGGAATCTAGACAGTAGGGACTGAGCTGTATAATGTAAGTTTTAGAAATCTCTTAGTGCTTGACATGTAGAGCAACTAGATTTTTTAAAAAATCCATGGTGGAAGATGAAATTAGTGTGGCAAATAATTCACAACATTCTGTCATAATAAACATTTTACCTGTTGAACCATACTGTGCGTTCTGATATTTATTTAATAACTTGTGCTTTAAGGAAGTCAACTATTAAGGTATCACCGTGATGGTTTTGGTGATTCTGAAGGATTATACTGAAGAAAACGATAGAATGAATGTCTTCCAAGCTTAAATAATTTTGGAAAAACATCTGTTCTTTTTTCACACTTACATAAAGAAAACTAGAATAAAATTTGCTTAAGTGTAGAGTACCTTTGGTAAGAGAAAGAGAAGTATATTGTATGCAAAACGATTATTCTTATGTCATTTGAATGATTGTACAAGATGGTTCTACAAAGAATTAGGAACTTTTGCCAAAGTGAAGGAGACTTGTTTGAATTTCTGTTTATTTCACTATAAATAATTTGATTATACCAACTTACTGGCAACAAGTGTTTATATCTTTATATTTTATTTTTAGTACAAGTTAAATTTGGTCATCATTCTTAAACTTACAGATTATTGGGAGTTGGAGTTAACATGAAACCATCTAAATAGTCCAAAATTGATTTCAAATTTATGGTCATGTAGTTTTCTATTCTCTTTCTGTTGGATATAGGTGACTACCCAGGGAATGTCCTATTCAATTATCTATGTGTGCAAATATGTTTGCTTACTTTTTGCTTACCGAGGTTATCTTCTGAGGATTAGAATCTTTAAAAACTTATTTTTTTAGTGATTTTTTGACCATTTGAAAAACAGTGTAAAATATAAATTAACGTAACATATTTGATTTGGAATTTTCCCTGTAAGCTGGAATTGGAGGGAAGGCTGTGTCAGATTGTAGCACAGAGCTGGGGCACTCCTGCTGCACCTGTGAGGCAGGGGGGTTGTTTTGGTTTGTCTCTTTCACATGTGTCTAGAAATAACCCTTAAGCCCTTTTTCTGTGGTCATTTGAAGAGCAAAGAACTGATTAGCAAATTGGAATCTATATTCTCTGCTACCAAATATCTATTTGAGAAGGTAAAACTATTAGACTATGTTTTGAATTAAATTAAGCAAATAAACCCTTAAACATGAAAACTATATAAAAATACTCATTTTATGAGATCAGCCTATTGATTATATATAGAGAGTGGTTCTTATGGATTCTTAAAGTAATTTTATTTCATGCTATTTTATTCCTGAAAATTGACTAATAGATTAGAACGTTCTGTCACTGGTATGTTGATCTAAACCCTTTACCTATTGTAAATATTCTCAAATCCTTTCCATTTTGCTGTCATAGGGCTCTGTGTTTTTTTCAGTTGGTCTATAAAGCCTTGAGTTCCTATCAAAAGTTGTTAGTGTCTCTGTGTTTTTGTTAAGCTGTTGCTTTTCACCCTAGAGAAAACTGAATTTCAAAGAATGATGACATATTTTGATTTGTAGTGTTAACGCCTTTTGATTGTGAAGTACTTTGGGGAGCTGAGGATAGAAAGAAATATATGTTCTTATTTTTAGGGAGGCATTAATTTTAGCAAGATCTTATCTGATTTTTTTTAAACCTTGACATTAGTACATTTCCGGAGAAATAGAATCTTCCTAAAGGCTGTCTGTTAAATTCTGTAGGAAGTTGGGAGAATTCTAGGATTTTAGTGTTATCATAGATGGCATGATATTAAAACACAGATTTCTTCATAGGTAGCAGTTAAATTTCAAATATGCCCTATAGCTCAGTTCAGTACTTCTATGGGATGCACCATGTGCAAGTTAGTGTCATGCGTTAGAGAGGAGAATTGTGTAAGTCCTATGAAGGAGTTAACCAGGGCTTAACAATACTGCACAAGTAAATATTCTAGAAAGTAGAGTAAGGTGAGTCACAGAGGAGATACCTAAGACAGGTGGCAAAATATAATTGAGCCCATTTAATTTTATGGTATCAGAAACTCTTGTGGAAGTAGAGGTATTTAAAGTAAGTATTTGATCGATGGCTATGATTTAGGTGAGTGGTGATGGGATAAGAGGGGTGGGGTTAAGGTGAGGAGGGCCGTCAGCAAAGGGAAAAGACAGCAAAAGAAAGCAGAGGGTACATCTGGGGAATGACAGCAGCTAGTGGCAGTAACAGAATGCCGTGGTGGAAATTGAGGAAAAGCAAGTTTAGGCCAGAGAGAATCAGGATGAGTAGGTGAGAGGGCACTTGGCGCTTGTTGTTAGAATAATTGAGGGGTGTGTGTGTGCGTGCACGCACGCAGGTGTGTGGGCACAAGCGTGCACTTTACACCAAGGACTAATTGCTACCTGTTAATAAAGCTCTGCATCTCAGATGTCACTGCAGTCCACCATCTCCCACCAGCACAGTCCTGATAGTAACTATAACTCTCCTGACTAGGTAAGAATATTGAATTTAACCAAGCAGCAGATGATTAAAACTCTCAAAGAAACTGAGTTCCACTCGTAAAGAAAGCAAGCTCCTCTTTCCACTCACTTCTAAATGTTCCCACTGGAAACAATCTAATTTTGTGCCACAGACTAGCATGGCAGATTCCTCACATACCCAGGCGAACCGGACCTACGTGAGAATTGAACCTGAAGTCGATTTTTGAAATTCATCTTTCTTGTTCTTGTGGAGGAGTTCAATTCCAACTTAACATTATTCTGATAGACTATCCAATTTAAGTTTGATTGTTAATTTGACATCATGGTCTGTGGCAGTAAAATTGAAGTTGTGGCAGCCTTTATAAAAATAAGACCAGGCTGCTAAAACCCTATGAGGGTGTTTGGAAGCATAGTTGTGTGCCCCTAAAATGCGGCTTATGATGAAAATACTGATAAGCCCTTCAATGGAGGAGCTCCAGAGACTGCCTGAGAATATAAATGACCAACTTCCTTGCTCTACTGAGCCACATTTCCAAGCTCCTGCTACTTGTTATTTCACTGAAGAGTTGGGTTTGGAGTCCTAATGGCAAAGGGTAGAAGAAGGCAGACGATGTTTCTATTGTTGCTGTTTGTAGGTTATAAGGCATATGGACACATTTTTTCTTTCCTGTCTGCCTAGCAGTGGAGGGTCTCCATGGTATCCTAGCAACCAGATTCGAACACCAGGCTGCTTGCTCTTTCTCCCATCTCTACCATAGGTGCTGCCGCCCATCCCAGAGAACTGGGTCCGATGCTAGCACTCAGACGCTCCGACTTGAATGTTCCACGTTCTGAGGACGCAAGACAATATGATAAATAAGCACGTGCTGAAAGCAGCATTTACCAGTATGCGCAACAGCTTATTATGCAATCACATCTGTGGCACTTTGAATCCTAATCTGAACTGTTGGGCTGGCGCTGTTTACCACCCCATGCCTGACAGCCCTTCTCTACTTCCTCACGCCCAGCCTTCTGACACCGATTCCCCTTTCCTCTCACCATCTGACTGCATTCCTCGGCATCTCCTTCAAGTGTATTTTCTGGGAAGTTAACTACGTACAGCCTGTTTGAACTCTCTGAGTGTATTTTGTGTGTAAGAGCAGAGGGATGTTCTCCCTCCAAAACTGTCATGTAAATATAAACAAGGGCTCAAAATCTGTAGCTACACAAAACATGTTGTACAAAAGGTGGGACTACTAATATACTCTCAGAAGTGTCTTGTTTCTGAATGGATTTTATATTCAGAGTTATTAATAGGAAAAAAGCAGGAAAGAGTGGGAAGAAGAGATGTGTGTCAGAGGGGCAGGAAAGGGCAAAGCGAGATGACTATTGTGAAAGCTATGCCATGTTTGCAAAGAAGTTGGAAAGGAGCGATGGGCTTTGTGGGCAAGTGAACAGGCAATGAGACTGGAATGGAATTTACAAGTAAGATAGCACTTCGTGACGCCCAAATTGGAGTCTACCAGAGGCTGGCCTCCTCTGGGAGTGGGAGCCATACTGGGATTTTGGCAGAAAGTCATTAAGATGTTTCCCTTTAGACCAGTGCTTGTTTTGAATGCCTTGTATTGTCCCTTTGAAACATTCCTTAGTCTGATACCAGGGAGGGCTTGGTGGTCTTCATGCAGTCCACTGTGCAGTGCAGAAAAAGGAATGAGGAGGGCAAGTCAGTGCATCACTCTTTCTGAAAAAATAGGTCAGAACGGCTAACATTTATTGAGCACCTACTCTGTGGCAGGCCACTGCCCCTTGTGCTTTACATAGATTGTCTTTTTTATCAAACAACCTTGTGAGGAAGACTCCAGATTATCCTGTTTCATGCAAGGAGCAGGACAGTAAAACTCGGAGAAACTAAGTAACTTGCTTAAAGTCACACACTTTATGAAAGGCTGAATCTGAATTTGAACTTGCGAGCCATTCTCTTTAGCCATTAGGTTCTTCTGCTTCCCAAAGGGGTGTGAGGATGAGGCAATTGCATGAAATCCTAATAAATACCATATAGGCTGTTCTCAGGCGAGTATTTGTTCACCAGTAGTTAAATAGGAAGCAGAAGAACTTTGGGAAAAGTGGAAAACATAAGATAGGACCATGGTTCCCAAACTTTGCTGCACGTTAGAATCATCTGGGGAGCTTAAAAAAAACCAAACCAATTAAAATCAGAATGTCTGGGGGTGGAAGCCAGCCATCAGTATTTTTAAAAGATTCCTCAGATAATTGCAATGAACAGCACAATTTAGGAAACACTCTGATAGTTAGACAACAGGGTGTGTGTGTGTGTGTGTGTGTGTGTGTGTGTGTGTGTGAGAGAGAGAGAGAGAGAGAGAGATTAAACAAAGAAACAGGATAAACTTTCCACTTAAAAAATTGAATGTTTCTGTTGGCTAAAATCTTTCAGTACTAGGGACTTTAAAAAAGCAGAATTTTTTGGGCAAATTATAGGTGTATACTATTTAGTTAATGCCTTATTGTTTATTCCCCCAGGTAAGTAATCATTACCTTACCTAGTCCATCATTACCTTACCAGTCCATCATTACCTTACCTAGTCCACCCTAGGCTGCATATTAGAATCGCCTAGGGAATTTCGGAAACATCTTTCCTGGGGGGTGCCACCTCCAGAGATTCTGATTTAATTGCTGTCTGGTGGCCTGCAGGTGGAGGTATATTATTTGAGCTCCCAAGGTGAGTCTTATATGCAGCCAGGACTGAGAACCTTTTCTGCGGCCCGTTCCACATCAGCTGTTACAGGCTCCTTGAATTCCCATGCTTTGGGAAAGTACTTTCCTTGGTTCCCTTTTACCAGTCCCAATCCCCTGCTTGCAGTGGAGCCAGGCAGCTCCAGCTCCCCAATTTCCATAGCAGCTGCACATGTCAGTTTCACTGTGCTCTCTGGGGTGACCCGCAAGGACCTGGGGCACAGAAAGTGGCAGCAGCTCCCTTCAGTGGGTAAGTACGCTTCCTCTTTCCTGCCAGCCATGAGCCATGGCGACGGCTCATGTTAAATGGTTTAACTTTGCACCAAGTGGTTTTAACTTTGAAATAGTCCTCATGAAAAGGAATGGCAAATAAATACAATAAAAAGCCCACTGTGAATGTAGCATGTGATGTATCTGTGATGTGTCAGATATGACACGTCAGGATCAGCCATCAACCCAAGTTTGTTTTTCCACTCTCACTGAGGGGAGCTGCTGTGTTAGCCAATAAGACTGTTTCCTGGTGTCCCAGATGCTTTTATGAAACGTTCGGTGTATAAAGGTGAAACAGTGACGAGCCTCCCTTGGAAGAGCAGTACAGGGCTTGTAGCGCTTCTCCTTCTGGTATGTGATGTCTCTGTAGCCAGCTACAGTTTTTTTTTTTTTCTCCTACAGATATTTTATCCTTTTAAGGCAAACAGCCTGAGCTCAGGCTGAAGAGTACTTCCCGAGGAGGCTTCAGAGAAAGCAGAGCTACCACAGCAAGCTCTCAGCCCCCTTTCCAGACGGTTTGGTCTGAGTGAACAGATATGGTCACTGCAGGCAGACGAGAGGTCTGACGTGACACCTGCAGTACAAGAATCTCGGTGGGTCCCTCAGGAAAGCTCCAGAGGGAGCTGGGAATTTCTATGCCCTGTGGTCATAACCTCACTGCTGCCCCTATTGCCAGCTTTTTTGTCTTTTTCTTGCCCTCTTTCCTCGTATATTGTTAAAAACTCCTCAAGATGTTCCTAATTGTCTCTGATAGGAGCCTATTTACATTTGTAATTTAATCATTATCTTCTCAGGTGAGGCCCAGCCAATATAGCACTTTATATAAGTGATGAAAATAACTAATATAATTGCAAATACTTTTTGGTGAAAATAATCTCTTTAGAATGGGAGTCAGTGAGAAGCTTTCTTGTTTCTTTCCACCTCCTTCTAAAATATGAAAATGTATTCAGCTGACAGGTAGCATGTAAAAGCAGAGTAGATGTCATGAGACTGCCCAGAGGACCTGGGACATTAATTATGCAGGGAAGTTAATCATAAGGAAAGTAAACACTTTCATTATGAATCCAAGTTCATGTCACGCATTTGATTATGGGACTTAAATGGGAAGCACAAGAGGAATTAGCAACAATAAAGAAACACGAACAAAAGCATGTGTTCACTTATATGGCTTAGCAGTTAGAAGCAGAATGATGGGTAAGAGTTGGTGGTAGGACACTAGGAAAGTATCTGTGTCTTAGAGTTCTTATAATCCAGGCTATGAAAGGATGGGGGAAAGGTATAGAAAAAGAATCAGTGACAATTTAGTGTCAATATATACTACTTCCACTTGCATCAGAATTTTTGTTTTAAATGTTAATTACCTTTACCTGTCTAAAGATCATAAGTGCTAATTAAACTTCACCAGAATTCCTTTATGACAGATGCAACTTCATTGCCTTCCGTATGGAGGTGGTGTAACTTAGGGCCTGCAAAAGCATAAGTAAATAGCTTAAATTATTAATATGTGTCAAAAGCAGATCTCCTAATGCTATTGACCTTCTAATGCTCAGTTGTATTTTCTCACTTCCAGACCATACCTGCTCTTTACGAGTAGTGTTGTATTTCTTTGAACATGAAATAATTATAGTATCGGCCAGTCAGTTTAATTTGGTTAATTGCATTCCATGTCAGTGATGACAAATACACTTTAGTTAAGCAAAATACTCTTGTTATTTTCTGAATCAATTGTATTATGGTGCCGTCAAGCTTTCACCAGATCTGGGCCAAGGAGTAATGAGATAACGTGAGGGAAAAACATCTCCTTTCTGGATATACTGTGTATCATCTTAATGGTCCACCTCTATCAATAAATTATGGTGTTGACAGTGCTTCTAAGTCTGGACTGGGAGGAAGGAAAAAAGGGTTGTCATGACAAGCTGGGAATTTTATTGTTTTTTTTTTGGTTTGTTTTTTTGCGGTACGCGGGCCTCTCACTGTTGCGGCCTCTCCCGTTGCGGAGCACAGGCTCCGGACGCGCAGGCTCAGCGGCCATGGCTCACGGATCCCAGCCGCTCTGCGGCACGTGGGATCTTCCCGGACCGGGGCACGAACCCGTGTCCCCTGCATCGGCAGGCGGACTCTCAACCACAGCGCCACCAGGGAAGCCCCCGGGAATTTTAAATTTTGTCCCTCTGGAGTTATTGTTACTGATGGACTGCAAGGTGGACTGGCCATTCTCTCTGGCGTCTACAGGTGGCTGGCGAGCAAGCTTTACAAGGCAGCACAGCTCCACACTTATATCTTCATAAGATGCGTTTTGTCTAAATCATTGGTGACTGAGTAACACATTTTACATTATGACGAGGCCTCATATTCGACTTGTGCTGGTTTGACGGGGTGGTACTATACCCTTTACAGAGGAATATTAAACATCTGAAAGTGACAGGTACTATTTTGCTAAGCCTGTAGTGGCAACTCGTTATGCCAGTGGGAAGAGAGAAAAAAGAAAAGGTGTAGTGGAATAAACCCTAGTGTCCGCTGCCTGCACTGTGGAGCATGGAACTCTACGTGAATCATGGTCTTTGCTCTTGGTAATTGCTACCCTCTTATTTAGGAACTGTCCCAGGATACCAAAGCTTAGAAAAGGAAGCCCACAGACACTCAGAGAAGTGAGAGTTGCTTTTTGGTTGGAAGATCGATTTAGTGAATCCCTCTTCATTTTGAGTAAATGGATTTTACTTCATAGAACTTCTTCAGTTCTGAATTTTTAGAGGAAAGTCTTTTTTTTCCCCATAGCAGTTGGTACAGTGCAATATAAAAGGACTGCTCAAAGTTTCTAGTCATTCACTTAATACTTAACTTTATAAAAATGTAATATTCAACTCCATTATCCATTTGTATGAACAATGTTTCTTGTTGTAGATCTGAAAAGCTTTAGAATATTGTGAAAGAAACTCTGCTGTGACTTTTTTTTCTTAACAGTGGTAGCCTTCATCAGGGAATAGTCATTTTTCTTCAAAATCTAACTTCAGACATTTTGTTGTTCTTCACAAAAGAAAAATAATGACATGAAAAATTGTAATCTGCCTGACTCTGCCTTCCAGATGTTTTAGCATTACTTAGTATGGAAACCTAGACTCTCTTATTGAAAAAAAAAAAAGAAAAAAGAACTAAATGATTTCTCATTCATGTAGCACTAAATGACATAAAACTAAATGGTTTTAACTTTGAAATAGTCCTCATGAAAAGGAATGGCAAATAAATACAATAAAACGCCCACTGTGAATGTAGCATCTTTTGTTAACTTCCTGCCACCTCTTTGCATACTTCATGATGCTTTTGCCTTTGCCTTTTTGATGCTTTGCTTAAGGCATTAAGATGTTCATTTCCCCCTCTTTTTGAGTTTTGGTGGGAAATACCTAGCCTATAAAAAAAAAAAAGAGGCTTTTTGGTTTTGGTTTTTGATATCAGGCAACCACTAGGAGAGTATAGTCTATGGCATTTGAAATAATAATAATTACAGAAAAAAATTCCAGAAGTGGAGAAGTTAGAAGCATTATATATGTGTGAGTGTTTGTTTACATGTTTATGGATAATTATAAGATACTATTTCGGAGAATTCTGGTATTTAAAGAGAATCCTATTATTTCCATCAAAAACGATATTCCATCTATAATATACCCATGATTATTTTAAGCAATCCAGAGTTACTCTTCTATACCCTCAGAAATGAAGAGGTCAAAAGAACAGATATTAAAATACTTTGGTGAAGATCCCACCACAGAATGTGCAGAGAGGTAAAAAAAGTGAAACACATCACCAGAACCTTTATCCTAAAGTAAGAAACAGAACAATGCTCATCACAGAGAAGGCTACCTTTCTCAGGTGACGCTTTCTCTTCCGTGACTTGTCTTATCTTTTGGTACCACCGCTGAAGTCCTGTGCCATGTAAATCATTTATCATCAGAGAGCAGTGCTTTGTCTTCTGGGTTACTGTCAGTGTGATAGATGGAAAAGAGCTCAAGTATACTTTTATTTGTCTTGTCAAGAGTGGCATTCTCTGCTAGGTGAACTTAGAGGTTATTAAATAACATCCAGGTGAACCCTTGCTAGTCAGTTTCTAAATCATCTATGTCAGATTTTCCCCTTCCTTCTTGGCGCCCATTACTATATTTCAAAGGTTCTTTTTGTAGTTCGGTCTATTGCTTCATCATGATTAAGGGGGAAACTTTTCTTGTTCCAACTAGCCTCACTATTTTTTTCTTTACCTTTTTTGCTCTTCTTCTAGACATAGAGAACAATTTCTCTCATCTTTACTGAAATCCCTTATAAAGTAAAGGTAATAATTGTTACTTTTTAGCCCTGTCTTTACTGGTCAATTAGTGGTGCTACTGCTGCTAATTATTACTAAAACTATTTGTCTTACTGTATACTGTATAAGCTTTCTCATTTCATTCTCACAGTAATCTGATAAAGTAGGTACTGTTCATCCCATTTCTTCAGATGGAGAAAGTGTGGCACAGAGAAGGTAAACAACTTGCTCAAAATAAAACAGTGGGCTGGAGCAGGCAAAAGCAGGTGTGAGCTACCCCAGAGCCCATGCGTGTTCTCTGTGTGCCATGCTGCTTAGCTGATTGTCCCAACAACTCATTTGTTTTGTGTAAGTCCTATTTCCATTCTCTTTTACGATTGTGTTCCTTTAACGTAGCTCTTCAGTAATTTTTCATGTACCCACATTTTTTCATGTGCCGTATACTGACACACCTATGGTGGTCGTGAGTCCATTCTCTTTTAGAGACTAGCAAACCTTAGTATCATGGAAGTTCTTCTTACAAGAATACTGTATTTCTGCTGTATTCAAATTGTTATCTAATACAGTTGCTCATGCCTAAGTATTTTTTTGTTGTATCATACACAGAAAGCTTTTTCTGTCTTGTACTTTCATATTTTGTTTTTGTTTGTTTGTTTTTGGTTAAAAAATTTTAGTGGCCTGTCCCACTAAATTTAAATTTAAATTCCCATTTTAAAGAAACATTCTGTCAATTTACCAATGCTTTATTTCCTTATTTATTTTCCCCTAAGTATTAGCATCTTAATTTAACTGAGTATTATTAGAAAGTTTATCAAATACCCTCTGATTCTTTTTTTCTGGTAACATAGTCTATGGATTGGTTTTCAGTTGTTTATGTATTTGTTCAGTCTTTACCAATAAATTTAATATTTATTTTATTTTATTTATTTTATTTTATTTTATTTTTTAAATTTAATATTTATTAAGTAACTAGTGTAGGGCTCTACTAGATGCATCTCTTTTTCACCCCCAAATTATTTAATGCCAGAAAATCTGTGGTATTAGACTATCTGCTAAAAAGTACATTGCCTTTTCAGGGGTTCTTCAAACATGGATTGAGCCCAGCATACCTGGGCTGGAGATAGGTTCCCAGTGCTCAGTCTGACTTTGTAGTGCTGTGTACTTTTCCTTTTTCATGTTCATCCGAGTTTGAATTTCTGTAGGTTGGTCATTGCTTGGTTAACATCTCCTTCTCCTAGAAGATGGTAAATTCCCTGAAAACAAAGCCAGTGTCTCTTTTGCTCCATGTTGTATCCTTGGAGCCCAGACAGGCGTGGCACACAGTAGGTGCTTAATAACTCTTTGCCGGAGGAAGGACAAAATGAAGCTTCTCCATGTTCCTGGCCCTCATAGTTCATCTTTTAAATTTAAAATTTTGAAAATGGGAAACTTACGTTACTGGGCTCAGGAGAGCTTGGAGGTACTTTTGGCTTGGCCGGAAGAGTTTCACAGACTTTGAACTTGAATGCCTTGTCATGCCTTGCTGGGAGCCCCTGTGCTCCCCAGGTTCATCGCAGCCCCTGATACTCCGTCCTGTCTTTAGCTCACCATGCCTCTTGTAGGTATTATCTGACTGGCCTCTGAAGGCATTTCAGGTTTTCACCTGAAAAACTGGGACTGCATAGTCTTGAAGAGTCCCTTCTAGTTGGAATAATCTGTGATTTTAAATGATCTTTCCCAGGAAGCATATTTGTCCTCCAAGTCAAATAAGTGTCTTAAGCTCTGTGACATAAGACCTCATAAATTGGTTAAACTTGAAAAGTAACTGGGTTCATTGAGAAATACTTGCCTGGAATTAATAGAAAGAGCTTACAGATAATCTATCAAAATTTTAAATCCTTTTGTGGACACAGCCAGAACTCTCACTAACAAAATCCGGTCAGGTTTACAGTAATAGCTTTGCTGATTTTAATTATCCAAATAGTCACATAGATTTTAATATTGTGAGATGGTACAGACCATCAAACTCATGATAAAATATAAATTCATTAGGTGTTTACTTCAACGTCAATCAAATTAAAACAGGGAACATTTAAAGGCTGATTTTGTTTGCATATTGTCTCTTAGCTCTTCAGGATGGAACCTGGGAACTCCCAATCCTAGAAAAAACCTTTTTTTTTTTTTTTAACCCTATCTGACCATACGCTTCTGTGAAGGTCTGAGGTTAAATTCCTGAAAGGCCTATGTGCCAATGCAGCTGTATATCTTGTATCTGATAAAAGTGAGGCTTAATAACAACATATATTAATTGGCTGGAAAATGAATATGTGTGTGATCTCATTTATGCCTCACAATGTCTAAATGAATAAAGGAGGACAGATCATTTCCTTTTTACAGAAGAGATGATTAAGGATCAAAGAGGTGAGGTAACACAACCCAAATCCAACAGCTCATAAGTGATAACTCTGTAACTACAACAGGCCATCAGACTCAGTCCATCCTTCTTTCCACACTCTGTGCAGCATCGGTGCATCATGAGGTGGCCTTGAGACTCCACTGAGTCCTGTTGTTCAGCAATGCATTTATGGAAAATCCAAGCAGGTAGGCTCGGAACACAGCATATACAATGGATAAGGGCATGGGCTCTGATTCAGTTGCTACTTTGCCACTCACGAGGTGTACGAGGTTGAATCTGTCTGAGCTTCCTTTTTCTCATTATGAATGAGAACCTGCCATGATTAGAGATCATGTTTGTGGGTCCCTCAGTACAGGGTACAAAAAATAGTATGGGGTTCTACAAATAGAACCCCAAATAGTTTTCTACAAGTAGCAGAAAACATAAGCTGTTGGAATTATCATTACGTTTTCCTTGTTATTGAATTAGCCCAATTCCATTACTAAAGTGCTACAAACATCTCTTAACCAGACTGAAAAGCACGAGGTGGAAAGACAGGACCTTTCCGTCTTGACAAAGTCCTAGAGAACAGCACAATGCAACCCAGCCTGGTTTTGCTGGGTTTGACTCAGGAAGATTGACAGCAAGAATCCTTTGTTGACTCCTGTGGCTGGGCTAATCACGGACAAGAAAGGGCAAACATAAGCAAGCTTGAAGGTCCATAATGATGCCATTCAGTTCGTTCAACCAGCAGTTAGAGGCCTAGAGAGAAGTGAAGAATGGATTGACCAAGTTTGAACGGAGTGCCATGTATTGTAGTTATTTTATGTTAGGAAATCATAGTGATAATAGTTGTATAGTATCTGAAGGAAAAGCTGTCTGTGCTCTAAAGATGCGAAGACTACTTGGTGGTCATTGTTTGGAGGTGCATTTATGTGACATTGTAGTAATATTACTCTTAACATTCATTTTAACACGTAGGCCATTGTACATGTAGACTGGGGCACTGCTGCCCTGGAGTCCTATGCATTTTTAAAGACCCACTGCTTTAATGATGTGATTCCAATCCATCAGAAATATTTACAGTAAAATGCCTTTTCTCTTTCCTGAAATGTCTGTTTAGAACTTATGCACTGATAATGGATTTCTGTTTGAAAGCCATTCATTCCCAACTTGAATATTTGCTGTCCAGGCTGAGAAGCTATCAGATGCAGAACATAAACGTAGTCTATAAGTGCTTCCTGTTAATGACTTTTATACTGCATTTCAAGGTGTCTTTTCAAAAACATTATGATTGTGGGTGAAAGCAATGATAACAGCCCTGTTAAGTCTATGGAGGAATACATTAATTGTCTCGGACAAATTCATGACCGTTGTGGTGATGAGCTGATAATGGAAAGCTTTAGAATTAGAAAAAAAAATACTAGTTTATTCTGAAACGTGTCATGTAACAAAAAGATTATTTTTAACAGCTTTGTTGTGATATAATTTACCTACCATAAAATTCACCCACTGTACATGTATATAGTACAATGATTTTTGGTAAATTTATGGAGTTGTGCAGCTATAACCGCAGTCTAGTTTTAGATATTTCTGTTACGGCCCAGATTACCTGGGGCCCCCACTTATGGTCAATCCCTGATCCACCTCTAGCCCCAGGCGCTCACTGATCTGCTTTCTGTCTTTATAAATTTACCTTTTTTATACATTTCATACAAACAGGCATCTTATTCTGCAAATGATATCAATTCACTTGAAGGACTATGTGACATCAATTTATGGCTTGTTCAGTGAAGTTTAGAATGTTAAGATTGTACTGGGACCCAGGGTATCTGTTGTTCACATTAAACATTTAGTCTCAGAAAAAGTTCAACAGGACTGTCTTTTGGTGGTTGTTTTGGAGTAATGCAGAAGCTGAGGAATTGAGTTTTGTACCTAGATTCAGTATGTTAGTGTCATAATGACCTGAGTAACCATAACAGCAGCAATGATAGTAGCAGGTTGTCGTTTATGCAGTGGATTCAGGCATTGTACTGGGGGTATGAATTTCTTCCCTAATCTTCATAGTACCTCTGAAAGGTAGAGACAGCAAAAGTGAAGCAAACTCAGAGAAGTTAACGAATTTGCCCAAGACCACACAATGCTGCCTGAGTCCGAAGTCTGTGCATTTGGCTGCTATACTAAGAGTTGTTTATCTGGAGGAGCTGTGTAAGACTGTATGTTTTATACCTTTCTACAGCTTCCCAACTCTCTCCATTTTTTTTTTTTTTAGCACTAATATATATCCTTGAAGTTAGTCTCCCACTTGCCATTTTGGCTTCCCATACATATTCTGCCAAGTCATAAAAGAAGAGAGCTGGATGAGATAAAGGCAAGCACCAATGCCCGGGGCGAATATAGAACTGGTTAGGGAGCTATTTGTGAAATGAAAGAGACAAAGAGGAGGTATTTGAGTTATGAAATCAAAAAATGGACAGGAGTACATGAGAGAAATATAAGAAAAAAAACTTCATAAGACTTGAGAGGAAGGGAGAAATTTCAGTCACTTTTCGGTGATTCTGATGTGCCCTAAAGTTTGAGAATGCCTGGAATAGTAGGATGGGGATTTAAAACTTAATGTGGGAGACTGTACCGTAAACTGTACCATAAACATTACTGAAGGCATTTCGTCCCAGCGCACAGAACGGGCTGTCTCTGCTTGCATTCTGCTGTGAATTGGGATGTTCCCTTTTATTCAATTCCCATCTGCCTTTTACTTACAGGAAACTTTCTTCTGCCCACACCACTCTGAAATGATTTCTCTTTAAGAATACCTATAGGTTTGAATTCTTTTAGCTCTAATGTTCTTTTGGTACTTAATATTAAATCTTTTAAAAATTGTTATTACATACACACACACACACACACACACACACACACACACACACACACAAATACACACAGGTACCACCTCCTCAGAGGTGCCTCTTCTGAACAGACTATGGTCACTTTCACTCCAAATATTCTCTATTACATTACTTTACTTTGGTTTCTTCATAGCACATCATTATCTAAAATTATTTATTTGTATTCTGCTTTTTTGTTTGTCCAGAGGGCTTCACGTAAGCTCACCTGTTGATCCAGGCCCCAGGTCCCAGGATACTGCCTGGTACATGGTAGTAGTTTAGTGAATGAGTAAATATATGTCTGTCCTCATCTAGCTTGTAAGCTACCAGGGGACAGGGCTTGTGTTAAATTATTAATACAAACGGAAAGAGACTAGTGTAGTATCTGGGGCATAGAAGGCACTCACAGAGCATTATTATTTTTTCCATGCCTTTCCCCTCCCCTTTTCTTATTGCTCTCCGCTTCTAAAAGTTCTTTGCACTGAGTGTCTGCTTGGGGAGAGCTGAATGTAATAACTGCGACAGAGTATTAAAGCTTAACATTAGCAATTAGAAAATAAATTGGAATCTATCAGTATTCTCCATGTTTTGATTAGTATGAATTATTTATTGAATGGCTAATAGAATTTCTAAAAATTGAAATGTGAAACTTCCTATTTTCTTCAGCACTAAGGTATATCGTTAAAATTACCGTCATACTTTATTGCTAAACAATTAAAATCTGTAACATAATATAAGTTTATATTTCTTACCGGAAATCTTTGGGCTCCAAAGTCCTTTGGAATTCAGGGTTTTTTCCATATTTTTGAAAGATTGCACAACAGGTACACATAGAATGGATTCTGTAACGCCCATTAGGGCTCTGGAGCAGCACACTCCTAAAATGAACATATCTGCATTTCTTCAGCAAACTATATGAATATTTACCTAAATAGGGAAAATAAAAGCTAGAGAACTTCTTGTGGTCCATTCAGGTTGGCCTTTGTGGCAAAGTGAGTTTCCTGTAAACTTGTAAGACTTTGGTCTTTAGAGTCTTTGATTTTGAATTTATACATAAGGGTTTATGAACCTGTATCATCTATAAGGGGAACCAACATGTACATTTTAGATTTTTTCATTTTTGAAAGCTGTATGAGTCCGCCATTAACATTTGAGGCACTTGCAACTCAGAGAGGTTAAGCACCCTGATCCAAATCACAGAGCTGTATATACGCATGGAATGAGAATTTGAACACAGGTCTGGTTTAAAAAAGTCCACAAGGATGGCTTAGTGCGCCCCATTCATTATACAAGTGATAACAAGAGGTCCAGAGAGTTTGTGATCTGGGGTAACATCACCGGTTAAGGGCAGAGTCCCGATCCGGGTTTCTTAATAACTAATTCTGTGCTTTCTTCATTTCCCATGGTGACTTCTAGTTTCTAGATGTTTTTAAGTTATTGTTCTTGGAAATCACAGTTGTCGAAGATGTAAATTCAGTTTGCTAATAGTTTCTGTTTGCTGTAGCAGCTCCTAGAATGTTTTGGTCAAACATTTCGGCTCTCTGTATTTTTGTAATCAAATACCTAAGTGCTGGTAATGCCTCCTCTTTCTCAGGTTCAAGCGGGGGGCTTTATTCACTCGGGCACAGCCAGTGTCTTATAATTCCCCATTTCAACTTAGTTGCCTTCAAGAGTAAAATAAGCAGTTTCATTTAAAATTAATAGCTCCAGTCTTATTTCTCCCTTAGTCACTGAGGGAAACCTTATAGTTAACTGCAGTTTCAGTTAGTTTCAGAGCAACTTGGAGGGAATTCTTTGATAGGTGCCAACTAGGTTGTGTGGCTTTGCTGCCTTTAGACAAACTCATGTATTGGAGCAGAGTGATACTCCAGGAACTGCCTTGTGCGTCAAAACCAATTACCTTGCTGTCTGCCTCAGTACTATAAGGATTTACGCATTTTCTCTACAAGATTTGTAGGTATCAGATTTTTGTAAATCAAGGGCTTGAAGCATACTAGAGAAACTTGCATTTAAAGTAGACACTGGATTCTTCTTTTTTATTGAATGCGACTGATTCAGGGAAAGAGAAATTGAGGGCTTTTGGCAGACTCTAAGGATCTGGAAAACTTTAGGTATATTGTTTTTTCAGAGGTAGAAATGCAGAGTTTTTAATTGTGAGGCTTTTATGGTTTGTTTGTGCCTAGATTTATATGTTATGTACTTCTATAAAGGATATGTGCATGATATCATTATATGAGAATTAGAAATAGGTAATGTGTCATTTTATTTAATAAATTTAGTAGCTTATTTTTTAAAAGGGAAATAAAATCGAGACGCAATAGCTTGAGGGAGATAGAGTTGAAGGGAATGGAAAGAAGGAAAAAATGAAAGGAGAGATGGGGATTTCACACTGATCGGGGCTGTGTAATGATGCTTGGTCCCTTAGCCCCGGTTCTTCTAATCACTGAAGCTAAAGAAATTAACCCTTACATTGCATTTGTCTGTGGATTGAAGACTAGGCCTGTGCTTAGACACTATGAATAGGAATTTCTAGATCTGTAGTCCGGTCCACATTCCTGCTGGTCCCACTCTGACAGAATATGGAGAGTCAATAGCATGGTGATTTAGTGCTTGGACTCTGGAGTCAGAGAGAACTGAGTTCAAATCTGGATTTTGCCACTGGTTGTATGTTTTACTTCTCTGTGCCTTGGATTTCTCATCTATAAAATGGGAGGCAGCAGAGTGCGTCAAGAGCATGGTGTCTGGAAGTAAACCTCCCAGTTGGAATCTCAGATCGACCAATTATGTGCTGTGTTACTTTAGGCAAGTTGCTTAACCTCTCTGTGCCTTCAGTGTCAAACAGGGATAGTAATAGTGTCCATCTCCTATCTGTGGTAGCATAATTACACAAGGTTATGTTTGTAAAGCAGTGAGAACAGTGTCTGGCGCGCAGAAAGCACGCAGCAGATGGTTGGTCTCTTCGTCAGTCCCCTAATCCACTGGCTCTCAACTGGGAGTGACTTTGCCCCCCACCCCCATGGGACATTTGGCAGTGTCTGAGGACATTTTATTTGTCATAACTGGGAGCAAAGTAGACACTGGGGATGCTGCTAACCATCCTACCATGTACAGGACAGTCTCTATGATGAAGAATGATCTGTTCCCAAATGTCAACAGTGTAGTAACCTCACTGGCAGCCCAGTTCCCTTAGGACTAGGATTCTGCTCCAACTCCTCTACCCGAGTCTGGACCCTCTACCCCGGGTTCCATAACTGTCCCTGTGGTACCCATAGTGGGGTCATCCTCTGATGTAACTTTTCAGTCTGGCTGGATCTTCAGCTGTTGCTAATGGCTGGGTGGTCTTTTCTCCAGTGTCTGTTCTGGCTGACCCCCATCCTGCCATGAGTACACACGATGCTGACTGGCCATCTCAATTCTGACTTTCCTGGGGCCAGGCTCCATGTTGGAGAAAACCATGCAGGCTGCAACCTGGGCTGCTTTTCTTTCCTTTTTTTTTTTCATCTTAGGACTGCTAGTGTCAGAGTTTGTGTCTGTCTGGCACAGACAGAACCTCTACACCAGTTCCTCCTCCGCGCCACCTTTTGTCTCCTTTCTGTGGTGTTTTCCTCTTTGTCCAAAGTTCTCTTTCTTGCTTTCAGCACTGCAGTGCTCACCCCGCCTCAGAGCAATTCATGGCCCAGGAACTTTTGATCCAGACCACCCTCCTGGTGGACATAGAACTTGGGTTGAGTTCAGCACTGATCTTTTCGGAAGGTCCGCAGGCAGGAAGGGACAGAGGCCACTCTCTTCTTCCTGGGGCCTTTTTCTCTCTTACCTTTCGATGCTTGAATTCTCTCTTGGAGCTTGGTATGAGTCCTGAGGAATGAATAGTGATCTGGCCCTTCTGGATCCCCTCCACCCCCGATGAACTGGGGAAAAGCCAGCTTTCTTTTCTTGGAAAGTATCATGAGGGGAGCTTGGGTACGGGAGTCCTCTGACCAGAGTTCAGGTTCCCACTATGCCCCTTATTGGCTATGTGAACGTGGGCAAATTCATTTTAATTTCTTTGAGATTAATTTCTTCTTTTGCAAAATATCACAACGAGCATCTATCTTAGAGATTGTTAGGAGAGACAGTATGTGTAGTGGTTAGGACTGAGGCTGCTGAGGCCTGGCTATGTTTGAAATCTACTACTTTCTGGTTGTATGTTCTTGGGTAAGTTCCTTAAATTCTCTGTGTCTTACTTACCACATCTGTAAAATGGGCGTGACAATAGGACCGACCTCATAGTGTGGTTGGATGAATTCAGTGAGGACTTGTATCTAAATGCCTTAGAATAGCCCCTCTATTGACATAGTTGTAGGTAGTTATATTAAATTGGTTTTGCCTTAAATACTAGCATTCAAGATAAGTACAGATATATTATGTATACATATAATATGTATATTCCACTTCAATAACTAGCATTGTAACAATGTTAGTATTTTTTTCCCTCTAGTTTTCAATGTATAATGCTTTAGTTTTATAAACATTAAGGACATATTTGTGGACATGTTTGGGAATCAGCTACAGTTTATACTCATCCTCTGGGAAAAATGTGTCCCTAGCTCCAAATACTTAACCTGAAGAGAATGACTTCATAAGATAATAGAGAGAGAGAGGACCTATATTAAGGAGTTTTTCTGACCTGGCATTCTGTGGAATAAAATTCGTGAGGAATCCACTTATATTACAAACATTTATTTTTGTGCCAGGCACTCTGCTAGTTCCCGCTAATAAAGAGACTGTCATTAGAATATATTCTTCTGTCTGGAAACTTGTAAGATGTTCTCTTTTTCCCCAGTGTCCTAAAGTTTTATGATGATACACCTTGTTGTGAGTATAATTCCCTTCATTGTGTTGAGCTCACTGTGAGCCTTTTCAATAGGAAAACTTAAGTCTTCAGGTCTGGAATTAAAAAAAAATTATTTAATATGTTTGGTTGGATAAGAAAATAAGGAGGCATTAGGAAGGTGAAAATGTCATAACTAGCCTTAAAACGGATGCTGTATGTGCTTGAAATTCATAAGGGAATATTATGGAAAGCTTTTTGAATGTCTAATGTTTCAAATATGGCAGTGATTTAAGAAACCATGCTCGGTCACTCAAATGTAAGTTCCAGCAGATATCTATTTCCTGTTTTGTTTGCTGCTGAATCCCCTGCATTTTCCAGTTCAAATCCTACAATTTGCTTCAAAATGAGGTGAATGAAGTACAAATACTTTGTTGGTTCATACAATATCAAGATTCCTGCAACTGTTATCATCGCGACTGTCAGTAAGTGTAGCCCTTACTTAATTTGTATGTTCCCATCAAAGAAAATGCATTCCTTAAAATACCGCACTTCACTGCATCCTAGTAGGAAAGAAATGTTTCTAACCTTGGGGATTAGGAAAACAGAGTAACTGATGGAGAAAGTGGCCAATACATTTGTTACTCAGATTGTGGTGAGAAAGGAGTGTAAAAGAAAATGGATCACTAAGAATTCTACAGTAGTTCTTAAAAGTGTTGCAAGTAAGAAAAATTACATCCCCTGGAGGTTAGCCCAATGCTGAGGCATTCCTTAAACAAGCTCCTGAGACTGTGGACAAAGCATGATTCTGAGTCTGTCTACTCTTCTTTCTGCGGCTTCAGTCACAAACTGGTTTTGATCCAACATGAAGGTGAAGAGTTTTTGGCCAGGGAGTAACTCCTGGCTCAATTCTGTAGCCTGATCCGTCTCCCTAGGCACCAAGGAAAGGTGGAAAACTACCTTCCTGTTATGGACTAAATGTTTGTGTCCTCCCAAAATTCATATGTTGAAGCCCTCTCCTCCCCACCTCCAACCGTGTGAGTGTGTTTGGACACAGGGTCCATAAAAACGTTATTAAGTTTAAATCAGGTTATGAGGATGGGGCCCTGATCTGAGAGAATTAGTATCCTTGCGAGAAGATACCAGAGAGCTCTCTTCCTCTCTGTCTCTGCCATGTGAGGACACAGAGAGAAGGTGGTCATCTACAGGATCTCGCTCCAGAAACCAAATGGATAGCACCTTGATCTTCGACATTCAGGCCTCCAGAACTATGAGACATAAATTTCTGTTGTTTAAATCATCCAGGCTGTGATATTTTGTTATGGCACCTCCAGCAGACCCATACAATCCCCAAAGACAGACTCCAGATTACTTGTCCCTTGATTCAAGAAGTTTGTAATCTGCTTTCAGGAGTTGAAATCCTATCATTTTAGTATATTACATGATTTCCAGTTAAAGATGAAAGATTCAACAGATATGTAATCTAGAAAATTGAACAAATGACAAAGAATTGGAAAGTAGGAAAAAGAAAATGAAGATTCTTTCAGGAGATGCAATAGAAAGAGAGAAGGTTCATGGGAGGGAATCATTAAAGAAAAATTCAAGAAAATTTCCCGGAATTGAAGGACATGAGTTTCCAGATTGTAAAATCCCATGAAGAGCCCAATACAGTGATAAATTAGACCCACTAATGAAGGCATTTAATCGTTAAATTTTAGAATACTGACAGACCTCTGGCTTCAGAGGAGTGAGGTGGGGGGAGAAGGTGGATAGATTTCTATCCAAAGGATCAGGAATCAGAGAGCAGCTTTATATTACTTTGAGTTAAAAGAAATTGAGTAATGCCTTTGAAATTCTAAGGAAAAATGATTCCTCAACATAGAATTCTGTACTCAGTAAAATCATCACTGCTCGTGATGAAAGACCAAAGACATTTCAGATACTTGAGGTCTCAAAACTTTTACCCCTTTATACCCTTTCTCTGGAAGATACTGGAAGATGTGCTCAACCAAAAGAGAGGAAGAGGGTCAAAGTGAGACTCACAAGGCAGGGGAGCCAACACAAGAGTGTGGTGACAAGAATTCCCAGGTTAATTTGGCAGGGAGACCTTATGGTGAAAGTTGCACATCAAGCTTAAAGAACTGCTGATCTTGGGCTTCCCTGGTGGCGCAGTGGCTGAGAGTCCGCCTGCCGATGCAGGGGACACGGGTTCGTACCCAGGTCCGGGAAGATCCCACGTGCTGCGGAGCGGCTGGGCCCGTGAGCCATGGCCGCTGAGCCTGTGCGTCTGGAGCCTGTGCTCCACGATGGGAGAGGCCACAACACTGAGAGGCCCGCGTACAGCTAAAAAAGAAGAACTGCTGATCTGGACCGAAGCAAGGCGTTGTCTTTGGGAGTGATTTCACCTGGATGAACGTGATAGTATGCCTGATGTGTATGAATGTATTGAGAGGCATTTGCATAGCTAGGGGAGAGTCTAAGGTAACTACATAAAAAAACTAATTACCTAAAAAGAAATTAACACAAAAAAAGCTGTTAACAATCAAAAAACAAAATGCTCTTCAGAAAAGATGTACACGTGATGTACTTCAAAAAATCAGCTATGGAGAACATTTATATAGTCATGACAATGTAAGCATTCAGTAATGATCTGACAAAATGTATTTTACAACATTGGGTGGAAGAGGTAGATGAGAAGTGTGTGTGTGTGTATGTGTGTGTGTGTCTAGAGTGGGGGTAGGGTGGCAGGACAGGAAAGAGGGCTGAATTATTTTCTTCTATAGTAGGAAGTGACTTGATTCCTTTACTGAAAACAAAAAAGAAGCAATATAAGTATGTTCATTAGATATATGGAAGAAAAAAAAAGAATCATCTAAAGAAACCTTTAAAATGGTTGATTCTAGGGATCAGAGATAATTCCGGTCTAGAATGGGAAACTGCTATCGTAACAAGCCTTGTAGAAGAATTTAACTCTTTAAATCATCTTCATGTATAGCTTTGCTAAAAATAAAATCCAAATAAAATATATCATGGTACTGAAAGACGTGACTGGGGAAATAATGAATGACAAGAGATAATTGCATAAGTTTGACAAGACCCTGAGAGGAAGCAGGAAGACTTTGGAACATCTTTTTGATGCATCTGAATAAAACTGCACTCTCTTCTTTCTTTTTGGAAAAACGTGTTGTGTTTTATTTAATGAAAATTTATTCAATGGTAATTTATGGATAAATTGAAATACATTTTGGAGTGAATAAAGATGTAGCAGAAGGATATGTACAATGGAATAATGTTTATGTAAAATCTCCAAACACAAAATGATGCTACTTATTGGTTATGGATATTTTATATGCATTGCAATTATAAAAGTCTACATCAGGAAGGAAAAGAGGGAGAGGAGGCAAATTACCAGTGTCAGGATTGAGATTGGCATTCTATGTTCTACATATATTAAAAGGATAATAATAAAGAAAATTTTTGAACAGCTTTATTTATGCAAACAAATCTTACAACTTACGTGAAATGGATAAATTATTTGACAAACACGTACTACCAAAACTCACTCAAGAAGAAACAGATAACCCGAACAGTAGGACATCTATTAAATAAATTAAATTTGTAGTAAAAAAAATCTCCCCGTAAAGAAAACTATAGGCCCAGATGACTTTACAGGTGCAGTCTACCAAACATTCAAGGAAGAACTAATGCTGATTCTATACAGATTCGTCCAGAAAACTAAAAAGGAGGAGATGCTTCCCAAGTTTTTCCCCTAAGATCAGGAGCAAGATGAAGAAGGCTCCTCTCTGCATTTCTGTTCAAATGTTGTACTGGAGGTTTTTGCCAGTGCAATAATGCAAGAAAAATAAAAGACCTCCATGTTGGAAAGAATGAAGTATAAATGGGTTTATTTGCAGACAGTATTATCATCTACGTAGAAAATGTGATGAGATCTACAGAAAAGCTGCTATAACTAAGAGGTGAATTAAGCAAGGTGCAGAGTACAACATCAGTATGAAAATATATTTCTATATGTAATCAGATGTTGAAATAAAAATACCTTTTACAATACCATAAAAGTATGAATGCTTAGAGGTAAGTCTGACAGAAGATGTGAAAAACCTATAAACTGTAAACTATAAACAATTGCTGAGATAAATTTAAGAAAAATAAATGGAGAATATACTACATGATTCATAATATTAAATTGTCAATTATGCTCGAATTGATCTATAGTTTCAAGGCAATACCAAATCAAAATCCAAGCAAGCCTTTTTGTGGAAATTGACATACTGTTTCTACAATTTATATGGACTTCAAAATGGCAAAAACAACTTTTAAAAAGAACAACTTGGAAGACTAATACTATTTCCAGATTTATTATAGTCAAAGCAGTGTGGTATTGGCATAAATGTAGACAAATAGATTAATGGAACAAAATAGAGTCCAGAAACGAACACACACATTTATATGCACAACTGATTTTTGATACAAGTGCAGAGACAATTCAGTGGAAAAGGGATACTCTTTTCAACCAATGGCCCTGGAACAATTGAATTTCCGTCTGCAAAAATTTGATCCATACCTCGTATAATATATAAAAATTCAAAATGGACCATTGACCTAAACGCAAAACCTAAAACTATAAAACTTTTAGAAGAACACAGAAGGTAGAATTTTTGTGCTTTTGGGTTAGAGCAGGCAAAGATTTCTTAAGTATGACATCAAAAGTACAATCCATAAAAGAGCAAATTGATAAGTTAGACTTCATTAAACTAAAATCTTCTGCTTTTAATAGAGAATAAAAAGGGAAACAATAGACTGAGAGAATATATTTGCAATAATATATCTGATTAAGGACTTATAGCAGAAAATGAAAAGAACCTCAAAATTCAAAAACAATCCAATAAAAAATGGGCAAAAGTTGAAACAGACTCTCTACCAAAGAGAACATATGGATGGCAAGTAAGCATATGAACAAATGCTCAACATCATTAGTCATTGGGAAAATACAAATTAAAACCACCATGTGATATCACTCTGTATCTATTAGAATGGTTACTATTAAATGGTTGGCCATAACAGGTGCGAAGGAACTTGAATTCTCATACTCTGTTGATGGGAATGTAAAATGGTACAAATACTTGGAAATCATTTTGACAGTTTTTTTTTTTAAATGTTAAACATACATCTACCGTATTATCCATCTATTCTACTCCAGGGTAATTACCGTAGAAGAATAAAACAGATGTCCATACAAAGACTTGGACATGAATGTTCATAGATGCTTGATTTAAAATAGCTAGAAACTGGAAACAATCTAAATGTCCATCCATAGGAGGATGGAAAAGCACACTGTGATATATCCATACAATACAATACTGCTTAGCAATAGAAAGCCATAAAGTGTTGACACCCACTCTGACATGAATAAATCTCAAAATATGCGGGCAAAAGAAGTCAGACACAAAAGAGTATACATTGTATTATTCCACTGATATAAAATTCTAGAAAATGCAAACTACGATGACAATCAGTGGTTGCCTAGGGTGAGGGGAGGGATGTTGGAAGAGGAAACCTTTGTGGGCAGTAGATACGTTCAGTATCTTGATTGTAGTGATGATTTCATGGGTGTATACATATGTCAAAACTTATAATATTGTACATATTGTATGTTATGTATTTCAAGTAGGTATAGTTTATTATATATCAATTACACCTAAATAAAGCTGCTAAATAAATAGAAATAAATCATTCTGGAGGCTGAATGGAGAGTGAACTATGGGAAAGAAGGTGAGACTGGAAGCCAAGAGCCCAAGCGTCCACATGAGAGATGAGAACAACTTCAACTTGGGTGGGGGCAGGGAAAATGGGAGGATGTGGACTTGCCATGGTAATTAGAAGAGGAATTAATTTGTCTCCATAGTGGCCTCTCCAACCATGTTTGGAAGAGTATACGGAAAGGGGAGTCTTGTCATCCCTGTGTTGGATTTACAAGCATGCTTCAACTCTAAGGAAAGGAGCAGAGAGATAAAGCCATATGGTACTTTGGGGAATCATGAATATTTCAGTTCTTTTGAGGTACAGTGTTGATGAGGGCAAGGGCTAGGGGAATTTGGAAATACAGAGCTGAGCCCAGTTATGGAGAGCCTTGCGTATCTCTAAAGAATTTATGACTTTCTACACCAGGTGAGCAGTGAAGAACCCTTCAGTAGTTTTGGATAGGGCAGTTACTCTGTAGATTTTTGGAGATTTTTAAGCTGTATCTGTTTTGTAAGATGATCTGAAGTTTGGGGGATGTTTTAGGTAGTGAGACTAGGCAGGGAAAGCTAATGAAGTCTTGGAACTGTTGAGATAGAGATAGAGATACAGATAGAGATAGAGATACAGATAGAAAGATGATTGATGCAGAAAGGGACCGTTGGTAGGGTTGTCGACTGATACTGATTGAGTTGGAGGATGGGACGAGGGAGAGCCTTCATGGTTGGGCAAATGGTAGGGTGTAGGTTGCTCATAACATTAGCTGAAATCCAATAATTTTGTGCATTTCTAAGATCCTTGACTGCTCCATAAGTTCTTTCATATGTATTTTTTAAAGAGATATTTACAAAGCTCTCTGATATAGGCAGAGCATGAGGAAACTGAAGTTCAAAGAACGTATGCTTTTTACACAAAAGCAGAAAATTGCAGAGCCTATAGCAGAGTTCTCTTTTTTTCCTTCGGATCTCAAGCTCTTTCTTGTAAAGCTACACTACATGCAAGAATGAGAGGTAAGGGTGTTATTTTCTCTTGCCATGCTGCAGTGTACCACCTACAGAGCCAAGCTGAATTGTTGTGGTTTTCTTTATTTTGCGCTGAAAGCATTGTTTTACAGATGGAGGATGGAGAGTAAGGCAGGAAGTAGGTTAAGTACAGTTGTATATGTGTTTTTTGTGTAATACCAGCAAAGAGCCTTTCCTATAGGAAGGGACTTGCTCCCATCGTATTTACCTTTCCTGGGTTAAGGGGCTCTGGCAATGGAGGTTCCAGATCATTATTGTATCATAGTGGTAATAAGCATTAGACTTCTTACATTTGATATTTTTAAAACATTTTCTGGTTTCCTAGGAAACCAATGCTTGAGTACTGTGTAACCAAACTTTACCATAGATACTGGTTACACAATATCTCAGCAGAAAAAGAGCTTTGGGTTTTAAAACAGGAATAAAAATGTGGGTTGTTGGAATAGTATATGCTGCTTTTTTCTTTAGCCAACAAAGAAGAAAAAACCGCAACCTCGAAATAGGTCTTCTGCCTTAAAGAAATGTTGCACGTGTGTGTATAAAATGTGTGTGTGTGTGTGTGTGTGTGTGTGTGTGTGTGTGTATATATATATATATATATATATATAAGATCTTGTCAGATTTTATAATCTTGGTGAG
Organism: Leucopleurus acutus; assembly: GCF_964270905.1. Lineage (NCBI taxonomy): Eukaryota > Metazoa > Chordata > Mammalia > Artiodactyla > Delphinidae > Leucopleurus > Leucopleurus acutus. The sequence goes on from NC_139156.1 coordinate 39,075,159, forward strand.
CTTCTGAAGGGGTATTTCCTTTTTTGCTTTTCATTAGATTCAAAGCACATTTGCTAGAGATGTTGCAAGTTAAAATGTATAAAACTTGTGTCATTTGAAGCTTGAACCAGATCTAGATGTATTATGGAAACAGATTTGATGATTAAAGTGCTGGACCAGTGTGTTTTGTTCAGTTATTTTTATTGTATATTAGGAATATTGGAATGAGGTGGAATTAGAGAGTTAAATGCAATATTTCAAATGTGCAATCTCTTGTAGTTCATAAGCATATTTATGCCCACAGTAATATGACTTTAGTGTCAACCAAGTTAAATACTTTGCATTTTCATAATTCATATCAGTACTATACTAGGTTAACATGGTACATGGATTGATTTTTTAAAATACTGTCAGTATATTATGGTGCCATTCATTACATACCAGGTTGTATTCAACAGAAATTGGAATGAAAAATTGCAAAAGCTCTATGGGGTTAAACTTGGCAGCACGAGGGCTTAATTTTGATTCAACAGCTACCAAAATGCCTCATTGATTGGCAACATGGAACAATGATTTTAGACCTCTGTGCCAACTTCTCGTTTTGCTCAAAAACTACCAGACAACCGTAGGCTCTGTTTTTCATAAGTTAAACTATGATGTTCAGGACAATGTGGTAGGAAGAGCATTTGGCTTTGCAATAAAACAGTCATGGTTACTGATTCAGTCACTAGTGAGTGGGGCCCAGAGAGGTTAAGTGACTAATAAGTCAAAGATGTATAGCTAGTCAGTGGCATAGCTAGGGAAAGGAGAGAGTTTTCCTGACCCTTCAGGCTAGTGCAGTTCCTACTATATTTTTCCACCTTTCTATATCTCCAAAACTTTTCAATTGAGCATAGAGAGAGTGGTGTGTTATGCACGGCATTAACTCTGAATAGTTGTTATCCTAACTATGAAGCCAATCAGAGACACCTATCTCCCCTTCCTGCTTCATCATTTTATTCCCCTTAACATATTTGGTCCATCACAGGAAAGAAATATCATCAAGTAAAAACTGTGGGTTAAATGATTTTTTAAAAATCCTTATTCATACATACATAGAGAGCACTGGGTTTTTATAAAGAAGATCCTATTTAAAATACAAAACAATTAAAACTTGCAATTTGCATAGTCAAATTACATTAGCATGTTATAAGTAGAAAGAAACTGCTTTAAGCATAAACCAGCCACAGCAGTAGGAATATTTTGAACATTCTATTTCAAAACATTGAAAAAAGAAGAAAAAAAGAAAGCCTCAATAAAAGTCATTTTTGCCAAACATAACTCCATTTCATTGAAAGTAGCTATTTCTGTAGTAGCAGTTGGCGTTGCACCTATGAGCTTCACAGTCAGAACATGGAGATGCATTTAGGGAAGGGGAATTCCAGTGGAGCATTTAAGAAGTCAGCTTAAAAGTATATAACACAGTCTGCTTTGATCACTTCACCTAAAACTGTCTCCCTCCTGCCCCATAACTTACAGTTTAATTCATCGATTTATTTTGAGCCCAAAATAGTCTCTATAATTTAACATCCTCCGGTATTTAGCTTCACTTCATTTATTCAACTCTGTTCCCTATCTTTCAGTGTGGAGGTTCTACTCTAGTCAAATTCTTTTAATACCGTCTTGCTCCTATATGGGGTGATTTAAGTTATTTATGAAAAAGGACATGCTGATATGAAAGCCTGGGAGACTGTGCAGACTCTTTCTTGAGAGCTTTTTAGGATGAGGAAAGGTGGCTTTTTTTCTCTGCAATAAAGGAAAGGAAAAGGCACATTGTTTTTTTTTTTAATGATTTTTTTTAAGGCACATTGTTTTTTTTTAATGATTTTTTTTTTAAGGGAACTTTATTTATTTACTTTTGGCTGCGCTGAGTCTTCATTGCTGTGTGTGCTTCCTTCAGTTGCGGCGAGTGGGGGCTACTCTTTGTTGCAGTGCATGGGCTTCTCACTGCGGTGGCTTCTCTGGTTGCGGTGCACGGGCTCTAGGCTCACGGGCTTCAGTAGTTGTGGCTTGCGGGCTCTAGAGCGCAGGCTCAGTAGTTGTGGCGCATGGGCTTAGTTGCTCCGTGGCATGTGAGATCTTCCCGGCCCAGGACTTGAACCCGTGTCCCCTGCATTGGCAGGCAGATTCTTTTTTTTGTTTTGTTTTAACATCTTTATTGGAGTATAATTGCTTTACATTGTTGTGTTAGTTGCTGCTGTATAACAAAGTAAACCAGCTATACATATATCATCATATCCGCTCCTTCTTGCATCTCCCTTCCACCCTCCTTATCCCACCCCTCTAGGTGGTTGCAAAGCACCGAGCTGATCTTCCTGTGCTACGCAGCTGCTTCGCACTAGGTGTTTTACATTTGGTAGTGTATATATGTCAATGCCACTCTCTCATTTCGTCTCAGCTTACCTTCCCCTTCCCTGTGTCCTCAAGTCCATTCTCTATGCCTGCATCTTTATTCCTGTCCTGCCCCTAGGTTCTTCAGAACCATTTTTCTTTTCTTTTTTTTAGATTCCATATACATGTGTTAGCATACGGAATTTGCTTTTCTCCTTCTGACTTACTTCACTCTGTATGACAGACCCTAGGTCCATTCACCTCACTACAAATAACTCAATTTTGTTTCTTTTTATGGCTGAATAATATTCCATTGTATATATGCTACAACTTCTTTATCCATTCATCTGTCGATGGACACTTAGGTTGCTTCCATGTCCTGGCTATTGTAAATAGTGCTGCAGTGAACATTGTGGTATATCACTGTTTTTGAATTATGGTTTTCTCAGGGTATACGCCCAGTAGTGGGATTGCTGGGTCATATGGTAATTCTTAGTTTTTTAAGAAACCTCCATACAGTTCTCCATAGTGGCTGTATCAATTTACATTCCCACCAACAGTGCAAAAGGGTTCCCTTTTCTCCATACCCTCTCCAGCATTTATTGTTTGTAGATTTTTTGATTATGGCCATTCTGACTGGAGTGAGGTGATACCTCATTGTGGTTTTGATTTGCATTTCTCTAATGATTAGTGATGTTGAGCGTCCTTTCATATGTTTGTTGGCAATCTGTATATCTTCTTTGGAGAAATGTCTATTTAGGTCTTCTGCCCATTTTTGGATTGGGTTGTTTCTTTTTTTTGATACTGAGCTGCATGAGCTGCTTGCATATTTTGGAGAGTAATCCTTTGTCAGTAGCTTCATTTGCAAATATTTCCTCCCATTCTCAGGGTTGTCTTTTTGTCTTGTTTATGGTTTCCTTCGCTGTGCAAAAGCTTTGAAGTTTCACTAGGTCCCATTTGTTTATTTTTGTTTTTATTTCCATTTCTCTAGGAGGTGGGTCAAAAAGGATCTTGCTGTGATTTGTGTCGTAGAGTGTTCTGCCTATGTTTTCCTCTAAGAGTTTTATAGTGTCTGGCCTTACATTTAGGGATTTGATCCATTTTGAGTTTATTTTTGTGCATGGTTTTAAGGAGTGTTCTAATTTCATTCTTTTATGTGTAGCTGTCCAGTTTTCCCACCACCACTTACTGAAGAGGCTGTCTTTTCTCCGTTGTATATTCTTGCCTCCTTTATCAAAGATAAGGTGACCATATGTGCATGGGTTTATCTGCAGGCTTTCTATCCTGTTCCATTGATCTGTATTTCTGTTTTTGTGCCAGTACCATACTGTCTTGATTACTGTGGCTTTGTAGTATAGTCTGAAGTCAGGGAGCCTGATTCCTCCATCCTGTTTTTTCTTTCTCAAGATTGCTTTGGCTCTTTGGGGCCTTTTGTGTTTCCATACAAATTGGGAAGTTGTTTGTTCTAGTTCTGTGAAAAATGCTATTGGGGGTTTGATACGGATTGCACTGAATCTGTAGATTGCTTTAGGTAGTATAGTCATTTTCACAGTGTTGATTCTTCCAGTCCAAAAACATGGCATATCTCTCCATCTGTATCGTCTTTAGTTTCTTTCATCAGTGTCTTATAGTTTTCTGCATACGGGTCTTTTGTCTCCTTAGGTAGGTTTACTCCTAGGTATTTTATTCCTTTTGTTGCGATGGTAAATGGGAGTGTTTCCTTAATTTCTCTTTCAGATTATTCATCATTAGTATATAGGAATGCAGGAGATTTCTGCACATGAATTTTGTATCCTGCAACTTTACCAAGTTCATTGATTAGCTCTAGTAGTTTTCTGGTAGCATCTTTAGGATTCTCTATGTATAGTATCATGTCATCTGCAAAGAGTGACAGCTTTACTTCTTCTTTTCCAATTTGGATTCCTTTTATTTCTTTTTCTTCTCTGATTGCTGTGGTTAAAACTTCCAAAACTATGTTGAATAATAGTGGTGAGAGTGGACAACCTTGTCTTCTTCCAGATTTTAGTGGAGATTGTTTCAGTTTTTCACCATTGAGAAAGATATTGGCTGCGGGTTTGTCATATATGGCCTTCATTCAGTTGGGGTAAGTTCCTTCTATGCCCATTTTCTGGAGAGTTTTTATCATAAATGGGTGTTGAATTTTGTCAAAAGCCTTTCTGCATCTATTGGGATGATCATATTGTTTTTATCCTTCAATTTATTAATATGTTGTATCATACTGATTGATTTGCGTAGATTGAAGAATCCTTGCATTCCTGGGATAAACCCCACTTGACCATGGTGTGTGATCCTTTTAATGTGCTGCTGGATCTGTTTGCTAGTATTTTGTTGAGGATTTTTGCATCTATGTTCATCAGTGATATTGGCCTGTAGTTTTCTTTTTTTATAACATCTTTGTCTGATATTGGTATCAGGGTGATGGTGGCCTTGTAGAATGAGTTTGGGAGTGTTCCTCCCTCTGCTATATTTTGGAAGATTTTGAGAAGGATCGGTGTTAGCTCTTCTCTAAATGTTTGATAGAATTCGCCTGTGAAGCCATCTGGTCCTGGGCTTTGGTTTGTTGGAAGATTTTTTTTTTTTTTTTTTTTTTGCGGTACACGGGCCTCTCCCTGTTGCGGCCTCTCCCGATGCGGAGCATAGGCTCCGGACGCGCAGGCTTAGCGGCCATGGGTCATGGGCCCGGCCGCTCTGCGGCGTGGCGGATCCTCCCAGACCGGGGCACAAACCCGTGTCTCCTGCATCGGCAGGCGGACTCTCAACCACTGTGCCACCAGGGAAGCCCTGTTGGAAGATTTTTAATCACAGTCTCAATTTCAGTGCTTGTGATTGGTCTGTTTATATTTCCTGTTTCTTCCTGGTTCAGTCTCGGAAGGCGGTGCTTTTCTAAGAGTTTGTCCATTTCTTCCAGGTTGTCCATTTTATTGGCATATAGTTTGTCATGGTTTATGATGGTTTATCAGTTTTGTTTATGTTCTCAAAGAACCAGCTTTTAGTTTTATTGATCTTTGCTATCGTTTTCTTCATTTCTTTTTCATTTATTTCTGATCTGATATTTATGATTTCTTTCCTCTGCTAAGTTTGGGGAATTTTTGTTCTTCTTTCTCTAATTGCTTTAGGAGTAAGGTTAGGACGTTTGAGATTTTTCTTGTTTCTTGAAGTAGGATTGTATTGCTATAAACTTCCCTCTTAGAACTTCTTTTGCTGCATCCCATTGGTTTTGGGCCATCGTGTTTTCATTGTCATTTGTTTCTAGGTATTTTTTGATTTCCTCTTTGATTTCTTCAGTGATCTGTTGGTTATTTAGTAGCGTTTTGTTTAGCCTCCATGTGTTTGCATTTTTTACAGGTTTTTTCCTGTAATTGATATCTAGTCTTGTAATGTTGTGTTCGGAAAAGATAAGTTGATAGGGTTTCAATTTTCTTAAATTCACGAAAGCTTGATTTGTGACCCAAGATATGATCTATCCTGGAGAATGTTCCATGAGCACTTGAGAAGAAAGTGTATTCTGTTGTTTTTGGACGGAATGTGCTATAAATATCAATTAAGTCCATCTTGTTTAATGTGTCATTTAAAGCTTGTATTTCCTTATTTATTTTCATTTTGGTTGATCTGTCCATTTGTGAAAGTGGGGTGTTAAAGTCCTCTACTATGATTGTGTTACTGTTGATTTCCCCTTTTATGGATGTTAGCATTTGCCTTATGGATTGAGGTGCTCCTATGTTGGGTGCATAAATATTTACAATTGTTATATCTTCTTCTTGGATCAATCCCTTGATCATTATGTAGTGTCCTTCTTTGTCTCTTCTAATTATCTTTATTTTAAAGTCTATTTTGTTTGATATGAGAATTGCTACTCCAGTTTTCTTTTGGTTTCCATTTGCATGGAATATCTTTTTCCATCCCCTCACTTTCAGTCTGTGTGTGTCCTTAGGTCTGAAGTGGATCTCTTGTCGACGGCATATATATATGGGTCTTGTTTTTGTATCTATTCAGCCAGTCTATGTCTTTTGGTTGGAGCATTTAATCCACTTACATTTAAGGTAATTATCGATATGTATGTTCCTATTACCATTTTCTTAATTGTTTTGGGTTAGTTATTGTAGGTCTTTTCCTTCTCTTGTGTTTCCTGCCTAGAGAAGTTCCTTTAGCATTTGTTGTAAAGGCGGTTTGGTGTTGCTGAATCCTCTCAACTTTTGCTTATCTCTAAAGGTTTTAAGTTCTCCATCGAATCTGAATGAGATCCTTGCTGGGTAGAGTAATCTTGAGTTTTTCCCTTTCATCACTTTAAGTATGTCCTGCCACTCCCTTCTGGCTTGCAGAGTTTCTGTTGAAAGTTCAGCTGTTAACCTTATGGGGATTCCCATGTATGTTATTTGTTGCTTTTCCCTTGCTGTTTTTAATATTTTTTCTTTGTATTTAATTTTTGGTACTTTGATTTGATTAATATGTGTCTTGGCTCCTTGGATTTATCCTGTATGGGATTCTCTGCACTTCCTGGACTTGACTGACTATTTCCTTTCCCATATTAGGGAAGCTTTCAACTCTAATCTCTTCAAATATTTTCTCAGTCCCTTTCTTTTTGTCTTCTTCTTCTGGAACCCCTATAATTCAAATGTTGGTGTGTTTAATCTTGTCCCAGAGGTCTCTGAGACTGCCCTCAATTCTTTTCACTCTTTTTTTCTTTATTCAGCTCTGCGGTAGTTATTTCCACTATTTTATCTTCCATTTCACTTATTCGTTCTTGTGCCTAAGTTATTCTGCTATTGATTCCTTCTAGAGAATTTTTAATTTCATTTATTGTGTTGTTCATCATTGTTTGTTTGCTCTTTAGTTCTTCTTCTTCCTTGTTAATGGTTTATTTTCTCCATTCTGTTTCTAAGGTTTGGATCATCTTTACTGTCATTACTCTCAGTTCTTTTCCAGGCAGACTGGGCAGGCGGATTCTTAACCTCTGCACCACAAGGGAAAGCCCACATTGATTATTAAAGTGATGCTTCACAGCTCTGATTTCCTAAAGAGAAGCAGTCAACAGTTTGTCAGCTGTGTTAATTGATGGACTGAAACCCATATATGTGTGTGTGTGTGTATGTTTGGTGGGGAGCAGGTGCTGGAGGGTGGCAAGAGGAATGTAAATGACATTCTCCTTTTTTCAGCTATTCCTTAGTGGCCCAAAAACATTTTGGAAAGGGAAAAGAAGAACGGAACAGATAGCAGCAGCTAAGATGGGTAGAACTGGTGTTGTAGGTGGTCATTAAAATATAAAGTGTTCTGATTCTTATGAGAATAGAGAAAGAGGCAACTTGAAATGGTTTATTTATTTATTTTTTAATGAGTAGTTTATTCTTTGCCAGTGGAACTGAAGTGCATTGAGAGATTAGATAAAGCTTATATTCAACCATTTTATTAGTCACCACAAATAGGTTAGAGCTCAGATATGTGGGTGATTAAAGTCAGGATTTTAAGGATTTACCAATAAAATGATTCTTTCTTCTGAAAATGTATTCATGACTGCTAGGTTAATGGAAACTAAAACTTATTTCAATATTTGTGTGACTCATTCCATGGGTATTGACTGATATGTACAGAGTACAGCAAAGCATACGTTTTAAAAGTGGGAGATGTTATCATAAACATTACTTTAAAAATTTATGAAAAAACAAATTTGAGAGAGACAGAGAGAGAAAGAGATCATTGTTCACTGCTCTTTTAGGCAGATTTGATTTGGGAGAGCTGGGACATAGATGCTAGATCCTAATAATACTGTGTGTGAACTCAAAAGATCTGGAGTTCTTTCTCATCCCTGCCAGTGGATAGCTAATTGGGAGAGGTGGGTGATTTGCTTAATTATTTGAGGCTCAAATTAATTAACAAATGAGGCATTACCTTGCAGTAGATGGGGAGGGCATATAGGCACTCTGCCTGTCTGAATTACAGTTGACCATTGAACAACATAGATTTGAACTGTGTGGGTTCACTTATATGTGTACCTTTTTCAATACATACAATACCTGTATTTTTATTTTACTAGTCTTTAAATTAACTAGGTGTGAGGAAAAGTTTGTGTTTAATTAGAGATCACAATAAGTGGAATCAAAAGAACCAGGGTTTGAGTCCTGATTATATCCAAACTGTTCAGCTTCCTGCCCTTGGGTGAGTCCTTTATCAGTACTTCTGGTTTTGAGGCAGACATAGCAGTACACGGATTTTTGACGGCGAATGGGGTTTGGGGCGTTGGCACCCCTATCTCTTGTATTGTTCAAGGATTAACTGTACTCAAACTGTATTTCAACTATGTATCCCCTGCTTCTTGCAGAAGAAAAACCAAACAGAGGACACTGGGATGATTTTCACCTCACTCAGAAAGAGTAGAATGTCATTATAAACCCTTCAAAGAACTGGAACTCTTCAGACTCTCAAGTCACAGCTTGCTGGACTTGTGTATAAAATGAAGGACATGGGCTAGTGCTGAAAGGGCATTCCAGAGAGTTTAGGATAAACCATATTCATGCATCATGAGGATTAAAGCAACAGAAAAGGAGGTTAATGTTAACACAGTGCAAACAGAATACAGAAAAGCCAAAGGTAAGAGAATGAACAGTAAATTGTTTACGTAGGAATTCAATTCTAAGCTAGCCTTGGAAGAGGAGAAGCAGGAACTGGTGGGTTAATGGTAGGAAGCAATTCCACTGAAATTCTTGAAGGTGGCTGAATTTTAGAAGTAGCTAATGGACCAGAGGAAGATGATGGAAGAGAATCTGAAAGGCCAGACCAAGGAGATGAGATCTGACCAGAAGAGCACTAGGGACCAGTGTGGAATTTCTGAACAAGGAAATGGCATGATGGAATTGATATCTGGGGAAGATCATTATACCATCCAGCATCTCTGTGTAGGATGAATAGAGAGGGGAGGCTGGAGAATCAGGTAGGAGGCTACTGAAGGCATGTGGTGATAGGGTTGATTGAGGCTGTGGCGTCATAAAAGGAAATGAGTGGGTAGATCTGAGAGATAGTGGAGAAGCATACTTGACAGGTTATTTCTGTTTTTAGTTAACCTGTTTGTGACAATTGTTCTCCCTATTCTTATGGAGCCAATTTTGAATAAGTAAAGTTTCTGTGTTATCATGGACAAAGAAATGCTTCGTGGAAATTTCTCAATTTTCTTTGCTCTATATCCAGATTATAGACCACCTGAACTATTCAAACACAGTGTGGTCTTTAACCCTGTTATAAAGCAGTAACAGATCTGGTTATGCCGGGGTCCCATCATGGTCAGTGAAATATTCCTTCTTATCCAGGAGGTCTGTATGATGTTGTATTCCTTTCCTACTATATCAGCATTTTAACCAGTTCTCTTGTTCTTAATATCTTAGGACTTGTCGAGCTTTATTTTTTGGCAGGCAGTAATTGAGGGTTTTGATAAAGAAACAAATGGCCTAATGAGCAATAATGATGTTTTTGGAATGTACACTTTGTGCAGGGCATGTTTCTACATGTTTCTAGGCACTTCCCAGGCATTATTTTTAGCACCTTACTGCCATTTGTTGAATGCTTACAATGTGCCTGGTTCTGAGTACTAAGCATTTTACATGGATAATCTCATGTAATTTTCCTAACAATTAGAAAGTAGCTAGTGTTCTTCCTTCCATTTTACAAATAAAGGAAAGCAAGACAGAGTTCTAATGGAGGCATTGCTTTACTACAGCAGAATCAATTCTGGATATATTTTTTTATTATTATTTTTTTTTGCGGTACGCGGGCCTCTCACTGTTGTGGCCTCTCCCGTTGCGGAGCACAGGCTCTGGACGCGCAGTCTCAGCGGCCATGGCTCACGGGCCCAGCCGCTCCGCGGCATGTGGGATCTTCCCGGACCGGGGCACGAACCCATGTCCCCTGCATCGGCAGGCGGACTCTCAGCCACTGCGCCACCAGGGAAGTCCAATTCTGGATATTTTTGTAGCTGGACTATGGTCACGTAACATACCTTATTGATATCCTAAATAAAGCACATTATATAACCACCCTCAGTGGAGGCAAGATGAGATATGGCTAAGTTTTAAAGTTCTTTTTCTTAGGTACAATTCCTGTTCTGTGTTCAGAAATGAGTCAGGAACATCTCTGTCTTTCTGTGGAAGTATCTGATGGCTTCTTAACCATACCTCTAACATTTGTGGCTGTCCAACAGTGAGCTGCCCCTCGAGCTAGTGATGTCTTTATCACTGGGGAGTTTTCATTAAAAGCTCAGTGACCGGGCTTCCCTGGTGGCACGGTGGTTAAGAATCCTCCTGTCAATGCAGGGGACCCAGGTTCAAGCCATGGTCCGGGAAGATCGCACAGGCCATGGAGCAACTGAGCCTGTGTGGACAACTACTGAGCCTGCACTCTAGAGCCTGTGAGCCACAACTACTGAGCCCACGTGCCACAACTACTGAAACCCGCATGCCTAGAGCCCATGCTCTTCAACAAGAGAAGCTACCGCAGTGAGAAGCCCACGCACCACAAGGAAGAGTAGCCCCCGCTCGCGGCAGCTAGAGAAAGCCCGCGCACAGCAGTGAAGACCCAACGCAGCCAAATAAATAAATAAATAAAAGCTCAGTGACCATTTAATGCAGATGTCATAGATGCTGGATGAGAGGAAGGGAAGTAGTATGAAATAACATTTGAGATCTCTCCCAACCCTGAGATACTTTAAGATTCTAAGTTCCATTAAAATTATTTCAGGACACAGTTAAGAGTAGAGCAGCAATTCTTAGGTCGGTGTTTTATAGCTTTTGGCCAAAGCCCATTCAAAGGTTAACAGAGCAAAGAGAAGTGGATATAATAGGATTTGGAAAAAAAAACTTTTAAAACAGAAATCAAGTTGGAGTAACTTTCTGTGCAAAATGTAGGTAACTTCTAAGGATAAATTTCAGAAAAGAAATCCTCAGATCAGTATAGTACCATGCCGTTTTAATTTTAGAGTATAAAATAATCTCTGATTTTTTAAAAAGCCAATAAAGAAGTGGGTCCTAAAAGTGATGTTTACAGTCAATGAGTTTCTATAGTAGCTTAAGTTCTCAAGGAAGCATCACAAATGATAATAATAACTGCCTATTTTCACTACAGAAAGCTTTTATTGAGCACTTTTACCTATGCCAAACACTCTACTAAATGTTTTACATGGATTTTTCTCTATAATTTTTACACTAACCCCATGAGGTAAGTAGTATTATTGGCATCAATTTTCTTTTTTTTAAATATTTTTAAAAATTTATTTTATTTATTTATTTTTGGCTGTGTTGGGTCTTGGTTGCTGCACATGGGCTTTCTCTAGCTGTGGCGAGTGAGGGCTACTCTTCGTCGCCGTGCACTGGCTTCTCATTGCGGTGGCTTCTCTTGTTGCGGAGCACAGGCTCTAGGCGCGCAAGCTTCAGTAGTTGTGGCACACAGGTTCAGTAGTTGTGGCTTGCGGGCTCTAGAGCACAAGGTCAGTAGTTGTGGCTCACGGACTTAGTTGTTCTGTGGCATGTGGGATCATCCCGGACCAGGGCTCGAACTCATGTGCCCTGCGTTGGCAGGCGGATTCTTAACCACTGCGCCCCAGGGAAACCCATTGGCATCAATTTTCAAATGAGCATTTCAAGGCTAAAGAAAGTAAAGAAATTGCCTAAAGGCAGTGTCTGGATTTGAACACAGATCTGATTCCTATGTCTGCTCTTTGCAGCCTACTATTTTTCTCATTGCCTCTGCAGAATATGCAGTTTCATCTATAATAAATGACTGTATCTGTTGTGCTTATTTATGTTGTAGCTTGCCATAGAGTTAAAGCATCCTTGCTTGGATAAGCTAGGTTAATTGAGGGGAGAAGCAACAGAATATTGGTTCTGAGTGTTAAGCTTCAAATTATTTTGGAACCTGGTCTCTTAGTAACTGAATGGGTGGCTGTTACATTTTAGATAAAATAAAAAGAAAATCATGTGAAATCCTAAGCCGTATCTTAGACTTGAATATAGATTACTTTGGTCAATGAATAGTTGCTTTTTGAAAAAACTTTCATTTCTTAGCTCCAAAAACACAAAAAGCATAATCTCTTAGTAGTCTGAAAATACAGCCTTCCTGGTACTTACTTGTAAAATCTATATTATTTTTAAAATAGAGGCTATGCTGTCCCTTTTCAGCAGCATGGCTCACTTGTACCAATTGTCTTAGGTAAAGTAAAATTAAATTTTCAGTGAGTGAGGGAAAATGAAAGGACATATTCATACTTTGAGTTGTCTATCTTTGTAGTTTTCACGCTATTGTACTTTTGCCTGAAAATAGAAATGCATTTTATAAATCTTAATTCTCTCCGTATTTAAAATAAATCTTCCTAATTATCTAGAATGCCCAATTAATGAAGGAAAATCTGGAATATCAGAAATATAAAACTTTTGACTTATGATACAGACATGTGTACAGTTAAATATGCACATCTAGGAAAATTAATCATGGCTCTGTCTCAAAAACTCATATTTTGATAGAAAAAATTTTGGTGAAACAAAATACATGAAACCATTTTCTACTCTCTTTAAATGACCCTGTTCATTTCCTGTTTTGATTTTGGACATTATTCCAAGATGATCTCTCTAGAGAGTGTTAAAATTCATGCTCTAAAAATATAATGACAATTTTAACCTCATCACAAGGCAAATCTTTCCATTTTACAGTAAGTTCATGTTGATGTACTTAAAAAGAAACCATTTAGGATTAAGTATAAAGGTTTTTGAGTTTTTAAATAGGATTTTTGGATTCATGTTGACAATTATAGTTTTTACCAATAATCTAGGAAAGTTATCATTTATGCCCATCAGTGGAGAAGTAAGTATCCATTTGCAAAAGGAAACTAATCTCTCCTTTAATAGGAAGAAATAGTCATCATGAACTTGGGCATGGAAATTTACAAATAAGCACAGGTTCCCAAGTGTCACAGGGTTCCCAATATATCAGTGTCAATAGGCCTAACTCTAAAAATTATCCTTTAGCATTTGTAATCTTTGGAAGGTTTATTGAAGGGTTTTTAAAATCATCTTTCGAGAAAAAGTTTTGGAATTTTTTTTTTTTTATGAAAGTTAGTTGTGGAATAGAGTAGTGGAACTTGCTCTCTAGAATTGTGAACCTTATTTATATCTCATTAAAAATAGTAGCAATTAGTTCCATTTTATTAGAGAAAATTACTTTAAGCTAAATAATGAACTATATAAATATTAGGAAGGGTGAGGTTGTCAAGGGGGTAGAGATTCAGATTTTTCTGACGTTTCTAAAATTACAGCAAACTGTGAGGCCCACTGCAAAGAGGGAAAAGGTGTGCAAAAAGATGTTTCAAGTCCTGACGTCAGTCTTTACATGCACCACTATTTTTCTTTAGGCTCAGTGGATAATTGTTTTCTCTTTCCTCCTTTGGAACATACTGATATTATTTTCTTAGTGCATTTTCTGGTTCCTGTTTATAAGCTGCTTGCCAACTCTGTCAAGATCAGGGAATTTCCCAAGCACATATAGAGGAGTTTGTATTAGATTTGCAATGTCCATGCAGGTATAATGTCTACGATTTAAAGTTTCTGTAATGAACTCGGTACGCTTGGCATAGATATATAATAGACCAGGCAGAATCTTCAGTAAATGCTATCATTTTTTCCTAATAACAAGTGTGCTGCACATGTACTAAATGCCCCTGAAGTATTTTGCAAAGATGATTTAATAATGCTGAGAGACATTGTACCAATTTCCTATTACTACTGTAACTCCTACAAATTTAGTAACTTAAAACAATACAAATTCGCTATGTTAGCATTTTGTAGGTTAGAAGTCAGATGAGGGTCTCATTGGGCTAAAATGAAGGAGTAGCCGTAGCCTTTTCTTGTAGCTCTAGGGGAGAATCTTTTCCCTTGTCTTTTCTAGCTTCTAGAGACTCCCCACGTTCCCTGGCTTTTGACTCTATTGCATCTTCAAAGCCAGCAAAGGCTGGTCCAGTCTTTTCTGACACTGCATCTACTCTGACTCTGGTTCTTCTGCCTCTCTTGCTTACTAGAACGCTTGTGATTTCATTGGACCCACCTGGGTAATCTAAAGTACTCTCCCCATCTCAAGGTCCATACCCTTAATAACATCTGCAAGTGCCTTTTGCCGTGTGAAGTAATATATTCCCAAGTTCAGGGATTAGAAAGTGTACATCTTTGGGGAGCCATGGTGCTGCCTTCTGCAGGCATGGACAATTTTTGTTTAATGGTTGAAAATGGTCTTTGTTAGAGGAAATTTTTATATACCATTTTTGCCGATAGATTTAATCATAACTTTGGGCCCATGATTTTTTCTTTCTCTACCTTCTACACTGTTTGGGGCATATTCAAACTATCTCTAATTAAATAACTACAGTAGTGAAATTCATTACAAGTAATAATAGGTAACAGTTATTGAGTACTATACTCAGAGCTGGGTACTTTTTATGCCTTATCTCACTGAATCCTCACAACTCTCTGCAGAGGGTATTATTTTTCTCCTATTTTATAAAGGAAACATTGAGGATTTGAAATTTTAAATAATTGTCCCAAGGCCACCAAACTAGTGAGTGACAAGTGTGATAAGAACACAGGTAATGTGGACCAAGACTGGTACCTGTATATACACTCAAAACTACTTGACAATAGGGATATTTATTTGCAAATCTCATCCCTCATGTGTACACATCCACCATGGGCACCTTTAAATATTCACTGGATTCATGAGTGGTCTCACACAATGATATACTCCATTGGTTTTCTGACTGGTCCCATAACGGGTAAGATAAATATGGACTTAATGGAACAGTATTAAAGAACACTGCTATACTTATTGTACTTAATGTTTTCCGTGATGATTGTTCTCCGTGTTGGCACCAGCCTCAAGAGCAGGCCCTCATCATTGTCATCCCTCTCATCCTGGTATTGTATGTACATCTGTCCTACCTTCTTCTGTACCTCTTCTGTCATCTCCCCACTAAACATTTTGGCAGCAACTTTAGAAACATCTGTTGCCCTAGCCTAGGAGCAAACTAATGCTTTCTATCAAATGAAGGTGGCACTTGGCAGTTCATGCTTTAATCTTCTTCAGGAGACCCTTTGGTCTAAAGCTATAGAACTAAATCCTTGGAGCCCTACTATCCCACGTGTGTAGCGAAGGGCAAAACCCATGTGAAAGGCATATGGTAGAATAAATTGAAATTATACAGCCTGACCTTCTCCCAAATGTTAGTGAGGCATCCGTCCTCCTGGGATGTCACCTGCGAACAATTTCAGTGTGGCACCAAGAGGCTTTTGTTCAAACATCAGTGCCAGTCGCGATACTGCCACGTGACAGCTGGGCGATGCTAGGCACGTTTCTTAACCTCTTTAGGGAGAGTAAAGACCTTGATGTGCCTTTGTTCACTCTTGTGGGTATACACATATGATTAAGATTCAGTCACTGATCTCTCAGGAAACCATAATTTCCTGAGGGAAAAGTCACATGTAATAACCTAATTCATGTAAATCAAAATTACAGGCCATGGGTAAGGGCTTCCCTGGTGGCGCAGTGGCTGAGAGTCCGCCTGCCGATGCAGGGGACGCGGGTTCGTGCCCCGGTCCGGGGGGATCCCACATGCCGCGGAGCAGCTGGGCCCGTGAGCCATGGCCGCTGAGCCTGCGCGTCCGGAGCCTGTGCTCCACAACGGGAGAGGCCACAACAGTGAGAGGCCCACATACCGCAGGAAAAAAAAAAAAAAAAAAAAAAAAATCATTACTGGACACATCCTTCTTGATTTTCTTCTCAGAAAAAAAAGCAGCCCTGACATTCGGAAACTGATTCGATGCTCAAAGCTAGACTTCAAAGTTCTTACAAATGGATTTGGTGCTTTAAAACAAAGCCATGTTGTTCTCCTGCTGGACGTAAGCCATCTTATACACTATCCATTTCAGACTGGGTCACTGGGCAAGCAGCAAAATACCAGACATGTTCCTCTCTCTCACTAAATGTGTGATGGCTGCTTTACCAATTACAACTTCTGGCTTGCTCTAATCTGTAGATTAGATTTATTGAGATATCCGATCATAGAATTGCCCAATTTAGAATGAGCCTTCAGCTCCTTAGAACCTCCTTAAAATTATCCAATAATAGCCCAAATCCTATAATAGTTTCTTTCTAACATCGCTTACTGAGATGCCTCACAGCTCCCTACGGGGTGCATTCTGCCTCTCTGCAATGAATAACAAACACAACTTGTCAACCGCAGCTAAGATCTTTAGCTGAAGGGCATTGACATTTCTAAAAAATAATTCAATCAATGACTGAAGTTAGATAGTTGTGAAAAATCATAGAATTCTACAACTGTCTTTAATTTGGTTCTTTTCAAAATAAATTTTATTATTTTTATCCATGTACATGGTTTAAAAAGTCAGTAAGACTAGAAGGGCTTATATTGAAGAACAATATCCCTGCATGCTCTTTGCATCCCAGTCCCGAAAGGGAACATGATATGGGTGTCATTACTCACTTTAGTCAGAAGCTTGATCACTGTATTTAATTTCCAAGAACTCCTTCCTGTTCTCTGATTAGTCTTTCTTCATTGTATCCTCTTAGACTTTTTTTTGATGTAATATCCTCTTGCTTTTCTCCTCTGTAGACACCGATATGATGTCATTATATTCTCATTATTAGTATTAAGTAATTTTTCTGTTCCTGAAATACTGTGTGTGTGGGTTTGTGTGTTATATATTTTGCTTTCACCTGTGTGTTACAGAAGTGATCTTAGCTTGCTTGTGTATATTGACAGGAACGAGGATTTTGGAAGGTTGACCCATGTTTGCTGGGGTGTACCTTGATAGGACAGATAGCCCTCATACTTTTGATCCCTAAATGCCAGAATGCTAAAGATTTTGTTCTTATCTACTAATTCGTAATTCTGTTCTAATTGTAGGCAGTCATATATGAAGATTTTATGTATGAAGTTTGTTTTTACAAATTTATACTTTGTATAAATATATAGCTTCGACCTATAAAAAAAAAAACAGTATGGCTTTAACCTGATTGTCCTATAATCTTTTTGTTTGTTCACAGAAAACATAGGGAAACTCCAGAAAGGCTCTCTGACCAGTCTATTTTGCATATTATTGTTCTCTTTGACCTCTTAGGCAAAACTACTCAAGACAGTCTATTATTGTGCTCATCTTAGTTCTATAACAGAGAAGTTCTCCATTGAGTTTATTTATGACCCCAATATTCTAAGTACTTTATGTATTTTAAGTTATTTAATTCTCACACCAGCCCTATGAGTTGACTTACACATTCTCCATATAGTTTTCAAAATATTGCCATTTAAAATTTTTCCTTTGCTTTAAAAATAATGAAAATTTTTCATGATAATTAAAAAACCCTGGTTAGAGTTACAAGCATAGATATTGATTCCCTGTCTAATTTAATTTTAGTTAACCCAGATTTGCACATATAGCCAACTGTTTTCACATATGAATTTGAACTCTGACATCACTCTGTTCGCATGGAAATCAAAAGCTCTCCTAATATTTTAAGAATAGGTTAGTTATTTTTATCAGTATCCTCGTGTGGGACATTAAAATTACCTGTATTTACATTTACTGTCTCTTGTCATAAGTTATTTCATCTGCTTTGCATCTGTGTCTTTGCTTTGGAAAACTAAATGCTGTTTAAACTTTTAAATCCTAACTTTCAAAGTAAGCGAAAAATTAAACAATATGGAAAATCCATGGCAGCAGCGTGACCCCCTAGGCTGAAGAGAATTCAAGCTGAAATGCCTAGTGTCTGTCTACACTTAGAGCAGGAAATATAGGATTACACATCAAATGCATCTAGTTTTCTAGGGTCTGATAAACAGCCTTTTGTAAAGTCTTTTAATTGACATGGGAATATATTCTGCGTTCACAGTCATTGAAATTAAATACTTGGTAATTAGAAGTTAGATTTTATTGCTTATTTAAAAAGAAAGAATAAGATAGAGTGCTTAAAAAAAACTGAAAATTCAATAGTCATGACTCAAGCTTAGTGCTAATGAGCATTGATTCAGTGGCAAAGACTTTGATGAAAGTGTATGCCAATATAATGAAGATAAATACGTTTTAATGAGAGTCTGTTTTAGTTACTGGTAATGATGGCCTGTGAGATGCCATCTTGACTTCCAGGTTTTAATACAACTTTCACTCTGGCCTTTTGGTTATCTGGAGCGAGTCCTGGTGAAGTGTTCAGGTGATCTCATAGTGATGATGATGATGATGTCAACATTTCACTGTTGTAAGCGCTCTGTGGCTTTTGACATGCTTTCATATGCATCATCTCGTTACCTTTATGACCACCTCCAAGTTTTCAAAGCAGGAAAACATATTAGAAAATACACACAGGAATGTGCTTAAATGTCTGCCTGCAAAAGCTTAGAGGTCTCTTTGGGTGACAGATCTTTTTCCATTTTGGTGACACTGTAAGGTAGAGTCAGGTGAGAAAGTCAGGCAAGTAGCCAGAGAGAGAGCCTCACAAGAGCTTCAGAAGTTTATACTTGCAGGTGTTACAAACTAGACATCTACAAGCCGTATTTGAACCATACATGTATTTTATTTTACCAGGATGGTATTTTGAAAATTTAGAAGTAAATGCGTTTTGGTAGCCAAGTAGCCCAGAGCCTCGCCAATCTCCATTCCCTTTCACTTGTCAGGTGCTTACTGATTTGTAATGACTTTCCTAGTTCTGAAGGAAGGGCTACCTTGCTCCCTCTCTCTGGAAAATTCCAGCCACATTATGTTTTATGTGAACAGGGCTCCCAGGAGCAGTGTGGGCCATTCTGAAGACATTTGATTTTTTTTTAATCTGTGGTGTGAAAGATGGAGAGACCCCATCTTGTTGGGTGCAATTAGGAAAGACTTCAGGAGGATGTGACTTCTAAGATGGACCTTCAAGAATGAAATTCATTCTAATGGTTTTGCTCAGATGTTCTGACTCATAGGAAACAACTGGAAAATTGGGGACCTGGCTTGTCTAAAACTTGAGTAAATCACTGCTTGCATATACATTACTTACTCACCAACACAATTGCTCAAGTCAGAAGTCTGTGAGTCATGCAGAACCTCTTCTCTCTTCTACCCCATTTGGCTGTTAGAGACTTCTGTGGTTTCCCTTTCTAAATAGTTGTCCAGTATCCTCTCCATTCTCCATCATTATTGACTCAATCATGGTCCAAGCCTTAATCGTTCTATAACAAATTGTCTGACTCTCTGACTATGAGACCACCTGCCTAAAAGCCTCCAATGTCTTTCCATAGTCTTCACATTGAAGGGAAAGTTCCTAACATGATATAAAAAGTCCAATATTGCTTAACTCCTGCATCTCTTTTCATTATAATCTCTTGATGTACACTTTCACTGTCAAACTGTTTATAGTTCCCTGAATACATGATTCTATTTTATGTCCTTTGCCTTTGGTCATATGATTCCATTTGTCGGAAACAATCTTTCTGCACTTGGCTGGCAATGTCTTACTTTTAAGGTTTATATCTAGCATCACCTACTCAAAGAAGTTTTTCCCAGTTCTCATTTATTGATGGTCTTCAATTGAGACACAGTGGGGAAATGCCAAGATTTTTGAAGAGATTATCAGAATCTCTTGTGCCCATCTTCACTTGCTTTCTGCCCATCTTTTAAACCATTGGCTATTGTTGCAACAATCAAATGTGCACAGGTGTGACCTGAGAGCACCGTGTCTTGGCCATACGTCACTTCTCCTCACTTCTGAGGTCTACTAGGTGTGTGAACTTGGAAGAGGATGGTAGTTAACATTTCGTGGGGAACCCTAGACCACTGGGATATGGATGCCGTATACAAATATTCTCTGCTTCTGTGTTTCCCACAGACAATTCTGAGGCATATTCTAAAGAGTCCCCACTGGCATTGAGCCCTAGTTGCCCACGTAGGTCACTAAATCAATGACTGCTTGAATTGGCTCTCTTTCCTTCCTTGCTTCTCTCTTCTTTTTCTTGATTCTTGGGACCAATTCCTCAAAGAAACTATGTTCCTGCAGGCTCTTTTCTCAGTCTCTGTTTTCTGGGAGATCCAGGCTAAGACAAAAGATATAAGAACATGGATATATGTAAAATGATCAGAGTCTCAAATTTCATATGTACTTTCAGAATTATCAATTTCTAGATGTATTTTTTTCTAAAACTGACCTGCCTGAGAATATATGTGAAACAGCAATCAATAAAAAAAAACTTCAAGTATTAAAAACTCACATTCTATGGGGGAATTAGAATAGAAATATAGTTTCATTAAGAAGGAAAAGGAGTGATAGAAAATTTCTGAGGGGTAAGAATTTATTCATGCACTTTTTTGAAGAAAAAATGACCCACTTTTAGTCAATATAAGGTTCCATGGTTTTGTCAAGACAAATGCACAGTACTCAGCACAAGACAAATGCACAGTATTCAGCAACAACTCTTTCTGTATGCCTATAAGCAAGTACTAATCTATGGCGGTTGGTTAACCTTGTTGATTATTACTTGTTTCCAAACCACATGCACTTTTAAAAATGGATGATAGGGGCCTCAGAGGTAAATTCGGGGCCTCAGATGTAAAACCGGGGTCACTGATGTAAATGCGGGGCCTTGGATGTGAATCCGAGGTGCAGACACCTGTCAAGCCCAGGCGGAGTCCCTGGCACGCTGGGTGGCGTGGGTGGCGCAGATGGGCCAGCTCTGACCCCGATGACACCAGGCTGCCCTGTGTGCCACAGGCCACCACCCGGCTCCTCCAGCAGCTCTGGGACCCCATCGCCACACACCAGCCAGGTGGTTCCAAGGATTTGGATGTCCGTGTCTTTGGGAGACCATTACTTTGCCTGCCACATGCTTGCAGGATCTTTGTTCCCAGTCCGAAGGTCAGGCCCAAGCTCCTGTGGTGGGAGCTCCGAGTCCAAGCCGCTGGACTAACAGAGAACCTCAGAGCCCAGAGAATATCAGTCAGAGTGAGGCCTCACAGAGGTCCTCATCTCTGCACCAGAACCCAGCTCTACCCAGCTGTCTGTAAGCTCTCAGGCCAAACAACCAGTAAGACAAGAATACAGCACCACCCATCAAAAAAAACCAAGTGAAACAACAAAAAAATATGTTAAGGACAAAGGAGCAAGGTAAAAGCCTACAAGACCAAATAAATGAAGACAAAATAGGCAACCTACCTGAAAAAGAATTCAGAGTAACGATAGAAAGATGATCCAGAATGTCGGAAGGAGAAGGGAGAATGTACAAGAAACATTTAACAAGGGACTAGAAGAACTAAAGAGCAAACAAACAGTGATGAACAACACAATTACTGAAATTAAAAATACTCTGGAAGGAATCAATAACACAATAACTGAGGCAGAAGAATGGATAAGTGACCTGGAAGATAAAATGGTGGAAATAACTGCCAGGGAGCAGAATAAAGAAGAAAGAATGAAAAGAATTGAGGACAGTCTCAGAGACCTCTGGGACAACATTAAATGCACCAACATTCGGATTATAGGGGCCCCAGAAGAAGAAGAGAAAAAGAAAGGGTCTGAGAAAATATTTGAAGAGGTTATAGTTGAAAACTTCCCTAACATGGGAAAGGAAATAGTCATCAAGTCCAGGGAATGCAGAGAGTACCATACAGGATAAACACAAAGAGAACCACACTGAGACACATATTAATCAAACTATCAAAAATTAGATACAAAGAAAAAATATTAAAAGCAGCAAGGGAAAAGCAACAAATAACGTACATGGGAATCCCCGTAAAGTTGACAGCTGATCTTTCAACAGAAACTCTGCAAGCCAGAAAGGAGTGGCAGGACGTATTTAAGCTGATGAAAGGGAAAAACCTACAACCAAGATTACTCTACCCAGCAAGGATCTTATTCAGATTTGATGGAGAAATTAAAAGTTTTACAGATAAGCAAAAATTAAGAGAATTCAGCACCACCAAACCAGCTTTACAACAAATGCTAAAGGAACTTCTCTATGAAGGAAACACAAGAGAAGGAAAGACCTACGAAAACAAACCCAAAACAATTAAGAAAACGGTAATAGGAACATACATATCGATAATAACCTTAAATATATGGATTAAATGCTCCAACAAAAAGACATAGACCGGATGAATGGAAACAAAAACAAGATCCGTATATATGCTGTCTACAAGAGACCCACTTGAGACCTAGGGACACATGCAGACTGAAAGTGAAGGGATGGAAAAAGATATTCCATGCAAATGGAAATCAAAAGAAAGCTGGAGTAGCAATTCTCGTATCACATAAAATAGACTTTAAAATAAAGACTATTATGACAGACAAGGAAGGACACTCCATAATGATCAAGGGATCAATCCAAGAAGAAGATATAACAAGTGCAAATATTTATGTACCCAACACAGGAGCACCTCAATCCATAAGGCAAATGCTAAGAGCCATAAAAGGGGAAATCGACAGTAACACAATCATAGTAGGGGACTTTAACACCCCACTTTCACCAATGGACATATCATCCAAAATGAAAATAAATAAGGAAACACAAGCTTTAAATGACACATTAAACAAGATGGACTTAATTGATATTTATAGGACAATCCATCCAAAAACAGCAGAATACACTTACTTCTCAAGTGCTCATGGAACATTCTCCAGAATAGATCATATCTTGGGTCACAAATCAAGCCTTGGTAAATTAAAAAAAATTGAAATCATATCAAGCATCTTTTCAGACCACAACGCTATGAGACTAGATATCAATTACAGGAAAAACGCTGTAAAAAGTACAAACACATGGAGGCTAAACAATATGCTATTGAATAACCAAGAGATCACTGAAGAAATCAAAGAGGAAATCAAAAAGTACCTAGAAACAAATGACAATGAAAACATGATGGCCCAAAACCTATGGGATGCAGCGAAAGCAATTCTGAGAGGGAAGTTTATAGCAATACAGTCCTACTTCAAGAAACAAGAAAAATCTCAAACAACCTAACCTTACACCTAAAGCAGTTAGAAAAAGAAGAACCAAAAAAACCCAAAGTTAGCAGAAGGAAAGAAATCATAAAGATCAGATCAGGAATAAATGAAAAAGAAATGAAGGAAACAATAGCAAAGATCAATAAAACTAAAAGCTGGTTCTTTGAGAAGATAAACAAAATTGGTAAACCATCACCCAGACTCATCACGAAAAAAAGAGAGAAGACCCAAATCCACAGAACTAGAAATGAAAAAGGAGAAGTAACAACTGACACTGCAGAAATACATAGGATCGTGAGAGATTACTCATGATCTCTCATGAGTAATAAGGCCAATAAAATGGACAACCTGGAAGAAATGGACAAATTCTTAGAAAAGCACGACCTTATAAGACTGAACTAGGAAGAAATAGAAAATATAAACAGATCAATCACAAGCACTGAAATTGCAACTGTGATTAAAAACTTTCCAACAGACAAAAGCCCAGGACCAGATGGCTTCACAGGCGAATTCTATCAAACATTTAGAGAGGAGCTAACACCTATCCTTCTCAAAATCTTCCAAAATATAGCAGAGGGAGGAACACTCCCAAACTCATTCTACGAGGCCACCATCACCCTGGTACCAATATCAGACAAAGATGATACAAAAAAATAAAATTATAGACCAATATCACTGATGAATACAGATGCAAAAATCCTCAACAAAATACTAGCAAGCAGAATCCAACAGCACATCAAAAGGATCACACACCATGATCAAATGGGGTTTATCCCAGGAATGCAAGGGTTCTTCAGTATACTCAAATCAATCAGTGTGATACACCATATTAACAAATTGAAGGACAAAAACCATATGATCCTCTCAGTAGATGCAGAAGAAGGTTTTGACAAAATTCAACACCCATTTACGGTTAAAACTCTCCAGAAAGTAGGCATAGAGGGAACCTACCTCAACATAATAAAGGCCATATATGACAAACCCACAGCCAACATTGTTCCCAGTGGTCGAAAACTGAAACCATTTTCTCTAAGATCAGGAGCAAGACAAGGTTGCCCACTTTCACCACTGTTATTCAACATAGTTTTGGAAGTTTTAACCACAGCAATCAGAGAAGAAAAAGAAATAAAAGGAATCCAAATCGGAAAAGAAGTAACGCTGTCACTCTTTGCAGATGACATGATACTATACATAGAGAATCCTAAAGATGCTACCAGAAAACTACTAGAGCTAATCAATGAATTTGGTAGAGTAGCAGAATACACAGTTAATGCACAGAAATCTCTTGCATTCCAGTACACTAATGATGAAAAATCTGAAAGAGAAATTAAGGAAGCACTCCCATTTACCATTGCAACAAAAAGAATAAAATACCTAGGAATAAAGCTATCTAAGGTGATGAAAGACCTGTATGCAGAAAACGATAAGACACTGATGAAATACATTAAAGACTATACAAACAGATGGAGAGATATACCATGTTCTTGGATTGGAAGACTCAATATTGTGAAAATGACTATACTACCCAAAGCGATCTACAGATTCAGTGCAATCCGTATCAAACCCCCAATAGCATTTTTCACAGAACTAGAACAAACAACTTCCAAATTTGTATGGAAACACAAAAGACCCCAAATAGCCAAAACAATCTTGAGAAAAGAAACCAAGCTGGAGGAATCAGGCTCCCAGACTCCACACTGTACTATAAAACTACAGTAATCAAGACAGTATGGTACTGGCACAAAACCAGAAATATAGATAAATGGAACAGGATAGAAAGCCCAGAGATAATAAACCCACACACATATGGTCCCCTTATCTTTGATAAAGGAGGCAAGAATATACAGTGGAGAAAAGACAGCCTCTTCAGTAAGTGGTGCTGGGAAAACTGGACAGCTATACGTAAAAGATTGAAATTAGAACACTTCCTAACACCATACACAAAAATAAACTCAAAATGGATTAAAGACCTAAATGTAAGGCCAGACACTATAAAACTCTTAGAGGAACACATAGGCAGAACACTCTATGACGTACATCACAGCAAGATCCTTTTGAACCCACCTCCTAGAGAAATGGAAATAAAAACAAAAATAAACAAATGGGACCTAATGAAACCGAAAAGCTTGTGCACAGTAAAGGAAACCATAAACAAGATGAAAAGACAACCCTCAGAATGGGAGAAAATATTTGCAAATGAAGCAACTGACAAAGGATTAATCTTCAAGGTATATAAGCAGCTCATGCAGCTCAATATCAAAAAACAACCGAATCCAAAAATGGGCAGAAGACCTAAATAGACATTTCTCCAAAGAAGATATACAGACTGCCAACAAACACGTGAAAGGATGCTCAACATCACTAATCATTAGAGAAATGCAAATCAAAGCTACAATGAGGTATCACCTCACACCGGTCAGAATGACCATCATTAAAAAATCTACAAACAATAAGTGCTGGAGAGGCTGTGGAGAAAAGGGCACCCTCTTGCGTTGTTGGTGGGAATGTAAATTGATACAGCCACTATGGAGAACAGTATGGAGGTTCCTTAAACAACTAAAAATACAGCCTCCATACAACCCAGCAATCCCACTACCGGCCATATACCCTGAGAAAACCGTAATTCAAAAAGAGTCATGTACCACAATGTTCATAGCAGCACTATTTGCAATAGCTAGGACATGGAAGCAACCTAAGTGTCCATCGACAGATGAATCGTTAAAGAAGATGTGTCACATGTATGCAATGGAATATTAGCCTTAAAAAGAAATGAAATTAAGTTACTTATAGTGAGGTTGATGGACTTAAGAGTGTGTCATACAGAGTAAAGTAAGTCAGAAGGAGGAAAAGAAATACCGTATGCTAACACATACGTATGGAATCTAAAAGAAAAAGTTGTGATGAACCTAAGGGCAAGATAGGAATAAAGACACAGGCATAGACAATGGACTGAGGACACGGGGAGGGGGAAGTGTAAACTGGGGTGAAGTGAGAGAGTAGGATTGACATATATACACTACGAAATGTAAAATAGATAGCTAGTGGGAAGCAGCTGCATAGCACAGGGAGGTCAGCTTGGTGCTTTGTGACCATCTAGAGGGGTGGGATAAGGAGGGTGAGAGGGAGACGCAAACGGGAGGGGATATGGGGATATACGTGTACATATAGCTGATTCATTTTGTTATACAGCAGAAACGGACACCACACTGTACAGCAGTTATACTCCAATAAAGATGTTAAAAAAAATGGATGATAGTGGGTGATAATGGAGTGATAGAATAGTTGTATTTTAAAATGTCAATATTTACTTGTTGAAAGGAATTACATCTGTTGCAACTACTCAAACATGATGAAAAATTTTGGATGCCAGTTAAAAAATATGAGTTGAGGCACATAGTTCTAAAAAATTCTTTTAGGGGAAATGTGAACAAAACTCTGCAGATGCTTGGTTTAGATCAGAGGTTCTTAACTGTGGGTCACAATGGAAGCACCTAGGCAGCTTTAAAAATACTAATTCCTGAATCCCACTTCAGGACATTCTGATACAGTTGGTCTGGGGTGGGGCCCAGGAATTGTTATTTTTTTTTTAATTTTTTAATTGAAGTATAGTTGATTTACAGTGTGTGTTAATTTCTGCTGTACAGCAAAGTGACTCAGTTATACAAATATATACGTTCTTTTTTGTATTCTTTTCCAGTATAGTTTATCCTAGGATATTGAATATAGTTCCCTGTACTATACAGTAGGACCTTGCTGGTTATCCATTCTATATGTAATAGTTTGCATCTACTAACCCCAAACTCACAGTCTGTCCCTCCCCATCCCCACTTCCCCCTTGGCAACCACAAGTCTGTTCTCTGTCTGTGAGTCTGTTTCTGTTTCGTGGATAGGTTCACTTGTGCCATGTTTTAGATTCCACATAAAGTGATATCATATGCTATTTGTCTTTCTCTTTCTGACTTACTTCACTTAGTATGATAATCTCTAGTTGCAAGGAATTGTTATTTTTTTAAAGGCTTAGCAAGGGAATATAGCATTAGCCAGAGGTGACCTCCATTGTCCAAGACTGCTCTCACCCCCTTAGTAGCCCAGACATAGCACCTACCACATCGTGCAGAGATAGGGTTAACTTAGGTGCCAACAGGTGTCAGGTAGGATCTACAAATGAGTCAAATGGACCAGGTTGGGGAACTGGAATGAATTAGAGAGCTCATGCCCCCTTCAAAGGAAGCAGCTCAGACTTGGTTTCACCCAACCCTTGACTTGCTGGTAAATGGGCCCAGAGATGCCAAACATGCTCATTATTCAAGCAAAGCAGGAAATTCAGTTCTTTTTTAGATGGGAAATACATGATTATAGAGCACTGTCTAAAGTTTTCCGCACTTATTCCCCTTTATTTCATTTTTTTACAGTGTCACTGCAGGCCACATATAACTGTGAGTCAGATGGCATCCATGGACCCTCAGTTTTACAATCACTGGAAACATTACATGAGAGTCTTGGCCTATAACCTGTAGGGTCTCCTGTACAGGGACAAGATGTCACTCTTGCTTTACTGACACTTGGGATATGAGGGATGAGTTGTGTACTTACAAAAATGACATTATTTAAGTTCTTGTTCAGGGTTCTCAAAGAAAATTGGATAGCTGAAACAGCCCACTATATCCATTTATAGATTGTTTACTCCAAAGATGTACGGTTTTCTCTTGCCTCTTTGTTCTTTATGGGTAGAGAAAATTATTTCATTGTTATTCTAGGAAAGGTGAGAGACCAGATGTTTATTAGCAAAAAATCCTGAACCTTCCTCAGAATGTTGAAGAATGAACTTTACAAAAAGATGTTTCATTTATTTTTTGAAAGGTTAACTCAGATAGGAAATAATTCTAGGTACTTCTCATTGTACTTAAAGACATCATTTGGGACTTGAAGATCGAGAAGTAGAAAGGAGACTAATTTTATAAAGGAAGGAAACTGAACAAAAACATGCCATATAAATGTTTAAGAGGCTAGAAAAATCTACCAGGAACATTAATCATCACCAAAAAAATTAACACTTTGCTATTAATTGGCTAAAATGGTATATGAGAAATACTCGGATATTAATGAAACTGTTTGTATTCCTTATTCTTTTATTTCCTCACGTAGAATGTTGGCTTGTCCAATTCATCCTTTTAGCCTTTTCTATTTTAGTATTTAACCAGGAAATTGAGTAGGTGGCACGTGGCCAAAAAATGGTCATTTTTACATTTCTTGTTCTGAGGTGTATTAAAGCGGGTATTTCTTGAAGTTTTAAAAATTTCTTTTTCTTCATCAAGGGTCTAATTATCTTTCCATATGTAAAATCCCATACAACAAACTCTGCATGACAGTATTACAAGTGACTTCACTGTTTTCCTTAGAATTGGCATATATATTATGATCCATGTAATTTGTTTGACCTGTTCACATGGAAGGATAAGGTCCGGTTGATTTATTTGTTTAGAATGCACAGGATACCAAGTTGTCGGTCTCCTGGTAGCTGTTTAGAGTGTGTGGTTCTTCACTCCTTTTTCATTCAAACAGTTTATGTTGAGCACTTGCTACGTATGGTAAGAAAGGCTCAGCTAAGTATTTAGAGACTCCCCTACCCTGTGCAGGCTTTCTTAATAGACTTTGAAATTCTTTTGTGTGTTTGCTGGGAAGGGGAGATGGACAGATCTGGCAGAATTTTTATGTCAGAATTGTAAGTGTTGTCTGTAATAAGTTTTTCCAAGAAATGATTGCATGATCAAATATATAATAAATGGCTATTTTATTTAGCTTAAAAGGACCCACTTCACCATCCCCTCACTTACCCCAAGGAATAAACAAAAATCAAAATTCCCTGTAAATTTCATGAGTGGGTTTGAAGTAAAAAAAAAAATTGAGCTGAAGCTCTCTTACATAGAAGGATATTATAAATAGGTCTTTTTAAAATCAAGGGTAGAACCTCCATCATTTGTTCTTATTTCCACTTCGGTTTATCTGAGTTTGGGTCTCATTAGGCCAGATAGCTAGTTGGATATTGTCTGCCTGAGGCTACTTGCTCTAAGGCATGGGCATGCCTGGTTTTCAGAGTCAGCTGGCCCAATGACTTAATATATATATCAAGAGTGATATATATATGTGTGTGTGTGTGTATATATATATATATACACACACACACACACATGCACATATGCACATATCACATATATAAATATAACTTATATCCCATCTGTTTTCAAATAAAAATGTTAAGGCAATTTGTAATGAGACATCTATTTAATAAGATTAGTAAAAGGACATTGTAAAACATAAGAGTCAACATTTTACATATTATAAATGTTGTCATCATAGGGCTGTTTCTTATTTCAACCCTTCATGAAAGCCTAAGGTCTATCGTTAAAATGTAGTTTTTTGAAGACATTTTATTGAGGATGTTAGAGTAATTCTCTGAGAGACAAAACTCTATGCTGGTCCAATTTCATGCAGAGCTTAGACAGTCCAGAAAAGTGTTCCAAGTGTGGTCTGTGGACATCTGTATACATATAATTTAAGGTACTTGTTAAAGAGGCAGATGGCTGGGTACTAGCCCAGATCTACTGAATCTGAATCCTTGGGCTGGAGCCTTGGAGTCTGCATTTTAACCTGTTTAGATAAACCTTACAGTAAAATCTGAGATTAGGAGAGTGGATATACCCTCAATTATCCCTCTTTCATATGGATAAATGCTCTCTGAAGAGAAATCCACAGTGGTGGGGCCAGAGTACAAGTGCTCTTAGTTGTCTAAAGGAGATCTGCATGTAGGTGGGAAAAGCAACATTCTGCCACTACCCCTCTTACAGGCTTACAGGCTTGCTTGCACTAAACCCTCCAGCCACACATACCAGCTACAGCCCCAGGCTCCCCCAGGAGCCTCACTTACACCAGGACTGTGCCACTCTTGCAAAGTAGGACACCTTTCCTCTTTCTGCCTTTTGTCCACTGCCCCTGCATTTTGAGGACAACTGCCATTGAATTTGTACTTATTACTTCCAGGCACTTAAACTATTATCCCATTTCCTATATGGTGATCTTCACAACAACCCTAGAGATAGGTGTTATTTTCATGCTCATTTTGCAGATGAGGTAAATGAGGTTTGCACAGGTGATGGTGATGCAGTCATGGCCCCAAAGTGAAAAAGTAGCAGAAAAGAGACTCAAACCCAGTTCTTTCTATAGCCACTCTGCTGCACTGCTGCTGAATGTTTGCTTCCTGACTTTCTGGACGAGAGTGTGGAGAGCTTTGTTTTCTAATACCTTAGCACAGCTAATATGAAAAAGAGATGGCCTAGTTTTTTTCATTTACTTATCCCCTTCCAGCTTTTACACATGATTTTAATACAAAGGGAGGATATTAAATCCCACTCATATGAATTATGATGAACAGTAATTTACAGACCAAAAAATTCTGTGTGAATGGGTAGATAAGATAAGGATTGTGTGTCTTTTGTAGGGGAAAAAAAAAATTACCATTAAAAAGATAAATGGTACAGGTGCCCAATGAGAGAGACAGCACATTGTTAGAGCATTAACATGAACAACAACAAAAAATCAACAATGTCATAGCTCTTCTTTTTCTAATGAATTCATTCCTGGATCTTGACATAAAGCTTTCTGTGACTTTTATCTCCCTACTCCCTCATTTAGAATCTAATTTAAAGTGAAATCATATAAAGATGCAGACGTAGAGAATGGACTTGAGGACACGGGGAGAGGGAAGGGTAAGCTGGGACGAAGTGACAGAGTGGCATGGACTTATATATACTACCAAATGTAAAATAGATAGCTAGTGGGAAGCAGCTGCATAGCACAGGGAGATCAGCTCAGTGCTTTGTGACCACCTAGGGGGGTGGGATAGGGAGGGTGGGAGGGAGATGCAAGAGGGAGGAGATATGGGGATATATGTATACGTATAGCTGATTCACTTTGTTGTAAAGCAGAAACTAACACACCATTGTAAAGCAATTATACTCCAATAAAGATGTTAAATAAATAAAGTGAACTCGTAAGAAAACAAAACTTAAGCATTCAGTTTTGAAAAGTCTTAAGGATCTCAAAACTAAATTCAGAATTTTGGTGTTACTCAATTGATTCTTACATCTGCCGCGATCAGAAATCTGAATTGCATTCTCATTGCTTCTAGGTTTAAAAGTTATTTGTACTTTTGAAGACTTCAGTAAAAAGGAGGTTTAATATGCCAGATGGAAATATTTGCAAATTAATACACTTCTTGAAAAGTGTAAAATCTGTGTGCAAATGTGGGTGTAGTTTTGTCACCTAGATTCTGGCAACCTATATTCTGATCCTGGTTATAAGCATTAAGTCTGATTTTATCAGCTTCCTCATTTTTAAAACCAGGGGTTGAATCACTAACCAATGATTTCTTATACTTGGAAATCTTTTGATTCATTGTGACTTGAAAATGCTTTACAAAGACACTGAACACTCTGTGTTACTGTACACTGCACTGGGAATGTGGAAAGTTGACCACATATGGCAGGATACTGATGGAGAAAATGATAGTGAATGTCAATCTTTTGTAGTTCCTCTTTTGTCACATACTTGATTGAATGTTAATCTGTAGACGTCCTATAGAGCTCTTTCTAGAACAGAAGTATATATTTTTAATTTCTTTCCTTTATTAGATATTTAAATAGCATTACAGTTATATCTCTGAACTATACTCGCGTCTTATTTAACATCTGGAATGACATATCACTTCCCCCAGAGTCTAATATTTATTATACTATCACCCTGAAATCTTGGTTCATAAATTATTGTAAACAGTATTGCTAATTTTAGAAAAGTAAATATCTCTCAATAACCAATGTCTACACAGTTCAGAGACTCCTTTGAGGAATGATGAAATTGATGAAGAATTTGGATTTTAGTAACAATTTTAAAAACTCATTTATTCAACAAATATTTTCTTACCAGACATTAATTTCTTGACCATGTTGGGTTTATGGATTACTGAGGTGAGGTGAGATATTGAACAAGAAATTTCAAGTATGATGAGTTTTAGAAAAGGAGAAGTAAAGGATGCTGTGGGAACCTGAAAGAGGGTGAATTCATCTAGTTTGAAGGGATGGATCAGCAGAAAATGGCTGGGGAAGATTTTTGCAGGGACATTTAGCAGAGATCTGAAGAACAGGCAGATAATGAGACTAACAAAGGTTTGGGGAAACTGTTATGAGCAGAGGGAATGACTTATTTGTAGTTTTTAAAGCAAGAGAAAGTATCTTTTTTAAGAAATTAAAAAAGAACTAGTATAGTTGTAGTGCAAGTCCAAAAAGGAAAATGGAGCATGAGGGAGGCCAGAACTTGAGTGGGTTTGAAAGTGAATGTAAGGATGTTGGTCTTATTTAAGGGAAGTTATTTATAGTTTTTAAGAAGGGGTAGGACAGAAACCAAAGAATATAATCAGAGTTGTATTTTTTATAACTTTTTATTTTGTAATAGTTTAAGATTCACAAGAATTTGCAAAAATAGTGTAGAGGGTGTTTGTGTCCTTTCCACCCAGTTTCCCCTACTGCTACTATGTTATAAAACCACAGTATAGTGTAAAAACCAGGACATTTATGTCGGTGCAGTGTTACTGACTCAGGTATAAACCTTATTTGGATTCAACAACTTTTACATGCAGATTTCTGTTTTGTTTTTTGTTTTTAAAAGATTACTACAATGTGCAGAAAAGACAGGAAGGGATTAAGTATGGATGCAAGAGACCAGTTTGGGGATTAAGATGCAAAGTTTAGTTTAGATGATAGACGAAGATGCCTTAAACTAAAAGTGGCCTGGAGATGACTGGAAGTAGATAGATTCAAGAAAAAATTAAGAGGTAGAAATGATCAATGTTCAAGAAAAAATTAAGAGGTAGAAATGATCCATGTGTCTTGGTGATTGGACATTGAATGTTAGGGAGGGGATAAGGTCAAAAATGACCTCTAGATTTCTATTTTGAGCAACTGGGTGGGTGGTAATGCTACTAGGCAAGGTTGAGAATCCTACAGGAGAAGCAGATTGGTTGGGAAGGAAGATGCATTCAGTGGTGACCATGGTGAGTGTGAGGTACTTAGGCAGACAAGAAGCCTTTCAGCTGGAGCTCTAGAAAGAAGTCTGGTGTGAGATATAGATTTAGGCCTTGTCAGCATGTAGATAGTAATTTCAGTATGATTATCTAAGAAGAGTATGTTACATTAAAAGAGAAAAAAGACTGAGAATAGAACTCCAGGAACTATAAATGTTAAGTGGGTTGGCAAGAAGGAGCTGGTAAAGAGACTGAGAAAGAATAGCAGAGAAAGAGACAGGGGGAGGGGGCGGGGGAGGGGGAGGGAGAAAGAAGGGAGAGAAAAACTGGACAGATAGGAAAAATTAGTAGATTGCATCATGTAAGCCAAGGAAAGAGAGTATTTCAGAGAATAAATATCCTGGTGACCTCTGTCTCTTTGTTCTGACTTCATGTAAAGTCATACTTGAGAAGTTTCTTGTGATTCTCTACGTGTGCCATTTCTTTTATTTTTAAGGTTTAGTATTTATGGTTTTGCAAACTGGACTTCGAGATAAAGTGTGATATTTTCTGCCACGTTTTTTATGTCTTACAAAATATTATTTTGAATTGATGATACTTGAGAGAAAAAAACTGGTAAATATGCATTAAAGCTTAGGTTTCATAAAACCAAAAATATTTTTACCTGTGAACATGTAGTTAAGATATATTTCACGTGCTGTGACATGTGTATGGTAGTGCATACAACAGACACCCACGTCATACCCCTAGGCCAACTGAAATCAAATTTTTGGGTGGGTCCTGAGTATCTTTACAAAATCTCCCTGATGGACTCTAATGCCCAATGTGGGTAGAGAATGGTCAGAACATGGAAATACTCTGATAATATTAAGTGAGAGTGTTCTATATAATGACTTAAAGAAAGATGTGACCTAACAGAAACCTTATTGGTTACCACTATTAGGAAGAGTGTGCTACATAAGTTTCTCTGAAAGAGAAGTGGCAGCAGGTAAAGAAGTAGAAGATGAGAAATTTGGAGTTAACACACTGAATTGGGAAGTGCTCATCACAAATCCCAAAGAGGATTCAAGGGTGGAGTTAGTGAGGCAGGGGTTGGATTTATAGTAGATTTATGCTGTGACAAACTGAGTGACAAGTTCAGAATAACCAGCTGGAATAACATCTCTTAGGACCATTTAATATTACATAGAGAGAAAAGGCCATACTCATTTAAGTAAGAGCTAGCTGAAAGCTGAGCTAAGGCTTTAAGCTAAGGAATGAGGCAAGGAGAGGTTGGTGATTAAACGTTGTGAGACGAAACACCTTTGGGTTTTGCTAAAGGGATGATGGGGGACTATAAAAATTGAAAGCTACTTTTGGAACTTCCAGTAGGAAAGGAGGTGACATATTGGTGGTTCCTGTAATATACTACGGAAGCTGAAAGTGGGCGTGTCAGGGAGAGGGTAAGAAAACTGTATGCTAAGTTTTTTGTAAGAGAAATAGAGCATCTGGTTCCATGATGTTTCAGCAGAATTTCAAGTGGATATGAATTGAATATGGATAAACAGGTAACTTAGCATGTCCCAAAAGGTGGGTTAAAATTAAAATTATAACTAAAAGTACATACTTTGTATTTTTATATGTATTCCCCACCATGTTTTCAAAAGAATTTAAGGTAGTTAAGAAGCTGGATTTAATGGCTAAAATTATCCATGAATGTGAGGAATAAATAATAAACATGATAGTAACTAAAGAGTCAAAAGTGAAGTGAAATGAGGTATTCATTTTATTAACTATGAGCAAAAGCTTTGCTTTATTGACATTAAGAACTCCCCGCTACTATATTCAGTACAGAAACCTTAACGATCTTCAGGGTGCAGTCATTTCTCTGAATGGTGTTGTTTACAGGACAATTCTAAGCTTAGGAAATAAATGGAGGGGAGGGTAATGAGGCTTATATGATGTCAAATGAGTCAACATATGATTAATACTGAGTCATTTTCATTTTCTCTCTTGCCTGCCTTACTGCTTAATGGCTTTTTGTATATTTCCTCCATACTAAGGAATGCTTCTCACTCCAAAGATGGCAGTCTGATTTTGATTTAATTCCTATTGATTGCCATTTGCTTTGATACATGAGAAGGAATCCAGCCTCTTAAAGTATTCAGGATTTTTTTTTAAACTAATGTGATCTCCTCTCTGTGTAACCTTACCACAGCAAACTTTGCAGACTTAGTATATATGTAGAATGTGTGGTATTTGTGTGGTATGTGTTGTTTTTTAAATGTGAAGGATGACAGTCAATTTCACTGGCTTTCTTTCAAGTAATTCTGTTTCCAAGCAAGTGTCAGTTGCTGTGATACATTTACACTTAAAGTAATCTGAGGAATAGTTGAGTCATAGTTGAGTATTTTCAAGTTGTTTTGAAAAAATTTAGCACAATGGAGAGCTGTGCTTATTGTTGCTAAATTAAATCACAATGTTCGTTTATAACAGTAATTGAATCATGTCAGAGGTAGAAAGGTCAATGATTTAAAACTAATCATATTGAAAAGAATATATATGTATATGTATAACTGAATCACTTTGCTGTATGCCAGAAACTATAGTTGATTGTAAATCAACTATACTTCAATAAAAATAAAATAAATCGAAACTAATCATATTGGAAAATACGCCTCTGATAAGAATCAAAAGTTAGCCATTCCTTCTCCCTGAAGCGCTTCCTTCCATTACCTGCCTGACCAACACTTCCCCATTTCTGGTATTTTTCATTCTCCTTTGTGAACTACTTTCCTTCAACCCCACCCCTAGGTTTGTTTGGTCCCCAGGAACTTGTAACTTCCCCTACTTTGACCCATCTCAGTAAACATTCAGTTGCTTAAGCTGGAAACCTATGATTGTTCCCTTTCTCTCCTCCCCACATGTCAATCTACCAGTAAGTCCCGTAACTTCCACTTGCAAAATATACTTTCCATTTATTCACACTTCTGCCCATCTCTACTGTCTCTCTCTTAACCTAAGCCATTGTATGTCTTGTGTGAAAATAGTGCACAGCATCTTTTCTGACCTTTCTTTCCCTTCTCCTTCCACTTGCAATTGCCCCAGTTTATTCACTGAAATCTTAAGTGGTCCTTTTAAGACATAAATCAGACAGTGTCACTCACTAGCCTTGTTTCACCCTGTGAACAGCTTTCTGTTTCACTAGGAGTCCAGTTCCTTCCCACAGTCTGCAAGGCCCTGTCTCAGCCAGCTCCAGCTCCCGTCTCCAAATTCATCTCCAGCCATCCTTTCCCTCAGTCAAAAGGCTCTAACTGCCTTTTCCAAAGTGAGCCTGAAAACACTGTGTTCCTCCTGCTTCAACTGCCCTTCTCTTAGATCTCCTCTAGGGTGGTTCATCTCATCCTCCAGTCTCAGCCTGAATGTTACGTTTTCAGACAAGTCTTTCAGATCTCAAATAGATCTTCCCCTTGATTCTAAGTTCAGCACCCATCTTGTAAGGTTCCAAATATTTTCTCTATTTTAACAGTGTTATTTGTTTGTTTACCTCTGTGTTATCTGGCTTCTACTGCTAGAATCTGAGCTGTGTTTCAGTTACCCGTGTGCACTCAATGCCATACAGGAAGCACTCAAGAAATGCTTGTTGAAGGAAAGAATGAATGAAAAATGTAAGGTTCAGGCTGAGCAGACTACTGTATAAAGACTAGCTTGTACATCTGGAGCATCATGGTCCTTTTTCTTTTAAGGCTGAAAATGAAATAACTAGTAACATTCATTACCAATCAAACATGTATTTGCACAGAAGATATACTTACAGGAATTGTTCAAATATAAAATCACGGTTAAGAATAGAATCGCTGCTGATCAGACACATCAATCACTTTTTCAATGGTATAATTCATTTAAAAAGTTTTCTCGTCTTCATGATTATGTAAAAGACATGCTTTAAAATTTTTTTTCTTTTATTAATATTTTTACTGAAGTATAGCTGATTTACAATGTTGTGTTAATTTCTGCTGTACAGCAGAGTGATTCAGTTATACATAGATATACATTCTTTTTAAATATTCTTTTCCATTATGGTTATCATAGAATATTAAATATAGTTGTCTGTGCTATACAGTAGGACCTTGCTGTTTATGCATTCTCTATATAACAGCTTACATCTGCTAACCCCAACCTCCCACTCCATCCCTCCCCCAACCCCTTCCCCAATGGCAACCACCAGACTCTTCGCTCTGTCCACGATTCTGTTTCTGTTTCGTAGATAGGTTAATTTGTATCATATTTTAGACTTCACATATAAGTGATATCATATGGTATTTGTCTTTCTCTTTCTGACTTACTTCACTTAGTATCATAATCTCTAGTTGCATGCATATTGTCGCAAATGGCATTATTTCACTCTTTTTTATGGCTGAGTAGTATTCCATTGTATATATGTACCACATCTTCTTTATCCATTCATCTGTCGATGAACATTTAGGTTCTTTCCATGTCTTGGCTATTGTGAATAGTTGGAGCAGCATGCTCTTGAAGAAGGATGTGGGGTGGAAGTTAAATGTTCTATCAGCCATTTTTCTAACTAGCATGAATGTTTAACTTCTGGAAATTTTTATTAAGAAGAAAAGGTGAGATAACATGTCCAAAGGACCTCAAAGAAAAATACTCAAAAGACTTTCTCCTGAGCAGCTCTCCGTGTACCTCGACTCTATCCATGAGGAAAGTTAAGAGTGACATTGTGGATTACCTCCCCCTCTTCACATCTCTTTATCCTTGTGCCAGCCTTCCTCATTGATTTCAGAGATTGACAAAAATGTGGAAACCATGGAAGGGCTGTGTGCAGAGTGTTTGCCCAACAATCCCTGCATCTTTAATAGCACATTCACATCTGTGGGTAGGTTAGGAAACAGTCCCCTGAAATCCTGGGAGCCACTGTCCCAGAAATACTCTGGAAGCACTGCATCCTGTTGGTCCTCTGAACCCTTTTGTTCCATCTCATTGCCACAGCTTGAAGAGCCATTGTCTTGGGCTTAGTTCTGCCTTAAATGCCTTTGGCTTAATTCTTTAGCTATTTATCTCTAGCCCCACTTTTACTTGGTACCCTACAACCTCAGGGACCAACTCTCCTCCATTCTGTAGCCTGGCTCTGACTTCCGGAACCTTGACCTGGCAAAGCCCTTGAGTTCCCCTTTTGAGTGGCTCGAGGCATTCAGACAGTGTTACGTCATGTACCTGCAAATATGTTGTTTGCAATTCAAGTGCACTTTGTGTTATGAACCTCATGTCTTCTGCATTTATTTATTATATTCATCTCCTTGGCTTCATGGTCTGCCTGAACCTCTTTATGGTTTCCCTGTTTCTTTTGTCCTTCTCTCACTGATGGCTGTGACCTTATTTCACAATGTATGCATTTTCAGGACTGATTTTGCAGATTTGTAGATATGGTTTACTGCCATAAATACTGCACTCATGTCAGCAGCAACTACAGGTCACTTTTAAAATCACGTTGCGGGGACCCTGAACCAAGATGGCGGAGTAGAAGGATGTGCTCTCACTCCCTCTTGTGAGAACACCAGAATCACAACTAGCTGCTGGACAATCATCAACAGGAAGACACTGGAACTCACCAAAAAAGATACCCCACATCCAAAGACAAAGGAGAAGCCACAATGAGACGGTAGGAGGGGCGCAATCACAGTAAAATCAAATCCCATAACTGCTGGGTGGGTGACTCACAGACTGGAGAAGACTTACACCACAGAAGTCCGCCCACTGGAGTGAAGGTTCTGAGCCCCACATCAGGCTTCCCAACCTGGGGGTCCGGAAACAGGAGGAGGAATTCCTAGAGAATCAGACTTTGAAGCCTAGTGGGATTAGATTGCAGGACTTTGACAGGACTGGGGGAAACAGAGACTCGACTCTTGGAGGGCACACACTAAGTGGTGTGCTCATCGGGACCAAGGGGAAGGAGCAGTGACCCCAGGGGAGACAGAACCAGACCTACCTGCTAGGGTTGGAGGGTCTCCTGCAGAGGCGGGTGGTGGCTGTGGCTCACCCTGGGGACAAGGACACTGGCAGCAGAAGTCCTGGGAAGTACTCCTTGGAGTGAGCCCTCCCAGTCTGCCAGTAGCCCCACCAAAGAGCTGTAGGCTCCAGTGCTGGGTCGGCTCAGGCCAAAAAACCAACAGGGAGGGAACTCAGCCCCACCCATCAGCAGACAAGTAGATTAAAGTTTTACTGAGCTCTGCCCACTAGAGCAACAGTCAGCTCTACCCACCACCAGTCCTTCCCATCAGGAAACTAGCAAAAGACTCTTACATAGCCTCATCCCCCAGAGGACAGACAGCAGAAGCAAGAAGAACTACAATCCTGCAGCCTGTGGAACAAAAACCACATTCACAGAAAGATAGACAAGATGAAAAGGCAGAGGGCTATGTACCAGATGAAGGAACAAAATACAACCCCAGAAAAACAACTAAACGAAGTGGAGATAGGCAACATTCCAGAAAAAGGATTCAGAATAATGATAGTGAAGATGATCCGGGACCTCAGAAAAAGAATGGAGGCAAAGATTGAGAAGATGCAAGAAATGTTTAACAAAGACCTAGAAGAATTAAAGAACAAACAAACAGAGATGAACAATACAATAACTGAACGGAAAATTACACTAGAAGCAATCAATAGCAGAATAACTGAGGCAGA
The DNA here is from genome assembly GCF_964270905.1 of Leucopleurus acutus. Lineage (NCBI taxonomy): Eukaryota > Metazoa > Chordata > Mammalia > Artiodactyla > Delphinidae > Leucopleurus > Leucopleurus acutus. Next base: position 39,115,285 of record NC_139156.1, read on the forward strand.
AGAACAGATAAGTGACCTGGAAGACAGAATGGTGGAATTCACTGCTGCGGAACAGAATAAACAAAAAAGAATGAAAAGAGATGAAGACAGCCTAAGAGACCTCTGGGATAACATTAAATGCAACAACATTTGCATTACAGTGGTCCCAGAAGGAGAAGAGAGAGAGAAAGGACCAGAGAAAATATATGAAGAGATCATAGTCAAAAACTTCCCTAACATGGGAAAGGAAATAGCCACCAAAGTCCAGGAAGCACAGCGAGTCCCATATAGGATAAACTGAAGGAGAAACACGCCGAGACACATAATAATCAAATTGGAAAAAATTAAAGACAAAGAAAAATTATTGAAAGCAGCAAGGGAAAAATGACAAATAACATACAAGGGAACTCCCATAAGGTTAACAGCTGATTTCTCAGCAGAAACTCTACAAGTCAGAAGGGAGTGGCATGATATACTTAAAGTGATGAAAGGGGAGAACCTACAACCAAGATTACTCTACCTGGCAAGGATTTCATTCAGCTTTGATGGAGAAATCAAAAGCTTTACAGACAAGCAAAAGCTAAGAGAATTCAGCACCATGAAACCAGCTCTACAACAAATGCTAAAGGAACTTCTCTAAGTGGGAAACACAAGAGAAGAAAAGGACCTACAAAAACAAACCCAAAGCAATTAAGAAAATGGTCATAGGAACATACATATCAATAATTACCTTAAACGTGAATGGATTAAATGCTCCAACCAAAAGACACAGGCTTGCTGAATGGATACAAAAACAAGACCCATATATATGCTGTCTACAAGAGACCCACTTCAGACCTAGGGACACATACAGACTGAGAGTGAGGGGATGGAAAAAGAGATTCCATGCAAATGGAAATCAAAAGAAAGCTGGAGTAGAAATACTCATATCAGATAAAATACACTTTAAAATAAAGAATGTTACAAGAGGCAAGGAAGGATGCTACATAATGACCAAGGGATCAATCCAAGAAGAAGATATAACAATTATAAATATATATGCACCCAACACAGGAGCACCTCAAAACACATGGCAACTGCTAACAGCTATAAAAGAGGAAATCGACGGTAACACCATAATAGTGGGGGACTTTAACCCCTCACTTACACCAATGGACAGATCTTCCAAAATGAAAATAAATAAGGAAACCGAAGCTTTAAATTACACAATAGACCAGATAGATTTACTTGATATTTATAGGACATTCCATCCAAAACCAGCAGATTACACTTTCTTCTGAAGTGCGCACGGAACATTCTCCAGGAGAGATCACATCTTGGGTCACAAATCAAGCATCAGTAAATTTAAGAAAATTGAAATCATATCAAGCATCTTTTCTGACCACAATGCTATGAGATTAGAAATGACTTACAGGGAAAAAAACGTAAAAAACACAAACACAAGGAGGCTAAGCAGTACATTACTAAATAACCAATAGATCACTGAAGAAATCAAAGAGGAAATCCAAAAATTCCTAGAGACAAATGACAATGAGAATATGACAATCCAAAATCTCTGGGATGCAGCAAAAGCCATTCTAAGAGGGAGGTTTATAGCTATACAAGCCTACCTCAAGAAACAATAAAAATCTCAAATAAACAATGTAACGTTACACCTAAAGGAACTAGAGAAAGAAGAACAAACAAAACCCAAAGTAAGCAGAAGGAAAGAAATCATAAAGATCAGAGCAGAAATAAATGAAATAGAAACAAAGAAAACAATAGCAAAGGTCAATAAAAATAAAAGCTGGTTCTTTGAGAAGATAAACAAAATTGATAAACCATTAGCCAGACTCATCAAGAAAAAGAGGGAGAGTACTTAAATCAATAAAATTAAAATTGAAAAAGAAGTTACAAAAGACACTGCAGAAATACAAAGCACCCTAAGAGACTACGACAAGCAACTCTATGCCAATAAAATGGACAACTTGGAAGAAATGGACAAATTCTTAGAAAGGTGTAACCTTTCAAGACTGAACCAGGAAGAAATAGAAAATATGAACAGACCAAACACAAGTAATGAAATTGAAACTGTGATGAAAAATCTTCCAAGAAACAAGAGTCCAGGACCAGATGGCTTCACAGGTGAATTCTATCAAACATTTAGAGAAGAGCTAACACCCATCCTTCTCAAACTCTTCCAAAAAATTGCAGAGGAAGGAACACTCCCAAACTCATTCTATTAGGCTACCATCACCCTGATGCCAAAATCAGACAAAGATACTACCAAAAAAAAAATAAAATTACAGACCAATATCACTGATGAATATAGATGCAAAATCCTCAACAAAATACTAGCAAACAGAATCGAACAACACAATAAAAGGATCATACACCATGATCAAGTAGGATTTATCCCAGGGATGCAAGGATTCTTCAATATACGCAGTTCGATCAATGTGATGCACCATATTAACAAATTGAAGAAGAAAAACCATATGATCGGGCTTCCCTGGTGGTGCAGTGGTTGAGAGTCCGCCTGCCGATGCAGGGGGCATGTGTTCGTGCCCCCGTCCAGGAAGGTCCCACATGCCGTGGAGCGGCTAGGCCCATGAGCCATGGCTGCTGAGCCTGCGCGTCCGGAGCCTGTGCTCCGCAATGGGAGAGGCCACAACAGTGAGAGGCCCGCGTACCACAAAAAAAACAAAACAAACAGAAGGAACATATGAGCATCTCAATACATGCAGAAAAAGCTTTTGACAATATTCAACACCCATTTTGACAATATTCAACACCCATTTATGACAAAAAACTCTTCAGAAATTGGGCATAGAGGGAACCTACCTCAACATAATAAAGGCCATATATGACAAACCCACAGCAAACATCATAGTCAGTGGTGAAAAACTGAAAGCATTTCCTGTAAGATCAGGAACAAGACAAGGATGTCCACTCTCACCACTGTTAATCAACATAGTTTTGGAAGTCCTAGCCACGGCTATCACAGAAGAAAAAAAAATAAAAGGAATACAAATTGGTAAAGAAGAGGTAAAAATGTCACTGTTTGCAGATGACATGATACTATATATAGAGAATCCTATATATATGCCACCAGAAAACTACCAGAGCTAATCAATGAATTTGATAAAGTTGCAGGATACACAATTAATGCACAGAAATCTCTTGCATTCCTCTACACTAATGGTGAAAAATCTGAAAGAGAAATTAAGGAAACACTCCCATTTACCTCTGCAACAAAAATAATAAAATACCTAGGAATAAACCTACCTAGGGAGACAAAAGACCTCTATGCAGAAAACTGTAAGACACTGATGAAAGAAATTAAAGGTGATACCAACAGATGGAGAGATATACCATGTTCTTGGATTGGAAGAATCAATATTGTGAAAATGACTATACTACCCAAAGCAGTCTACCGATTCAGTGCAATCCCTATCAAGTAACCAGTGGCATTATTTATGGAACTAGAACCAAAAATCTTAAAATTTATGTAGAGACACAAAAGACCCTGAATAGCCAAAGCAGTCTTGAGGGAGAAAAATGGAGCTGGAGGAATCAGACTCCCTGACTTCAGACTATACTACAAAGGTACAGTAATCAAGACAATATGGCACTGGCACAGAAACAGAAACATAGATCAATTGAACAAGAGAGAAATCCCAGAGATAAACCCATGCACCTATGGTCAACTAATCTATGACAAAGGAGGCAAGCATATACAATGGGGAAAAGACAGTCTCTTCAAAAAGTGGTGCTGGGAAAACTGGACAGCTACATATAAAAGAATGAAATTAGAATAAAAATTTAAAAAAAACAAAAAAAATAAAATTAGAACACTCCCTAACAGCATACACAAAAATAAACTCAAAATGGATTCGAGACCTAAATGTAAGACCGGACATTATAAAACTCTTAGAGGAAAACATAGGAAGAACACTCTTTGACATAAATCACAGCAAGATGTTTTTGATCCACCTCCTAGAGTAATGGAAATAAAAACAAAAATAAACAAATGGGACCTAATGAAACTTAAAAGCTTTTGCACGGCAAAGGAAACCGTAAACAAGACAAAAAGACAACCCTCAGAATGGGAGAAAATATTTGCAAACAAAGCAACGGACAAAGGATTAATCTCCAAAATGTATAAACAGCTCATGCAGCTCAATATTATAAAAACAAACAACCCAATGCAAAAATGGGCAGAAGACCTAAATAAACATTTCTCCAAAGAAGACATACAGATGGCCAAGAAGCACATGAAAAGCTGCTCAACATCACTAATTATTAGAGAAATGCAAATCTAAACTACAATGAGGTATCACCTCACACCTGTTAGCATGGGCATCATCAGAAAATCTACAAACAACGAATGCTGGAGAGGGTGTGGAAAAAAGGGAACTCTCTCGCACTGTTTGTGGGAATGTAAATTGATACAGCCACTATGGAGAACAGTATGGAGATTCCTGAAGAACCCAAAAATAGAATTACCATATGATCCAGCAATCCCACTACTGGGCATATACCCAGAGAAAACCATAATTCAAAAAGATACATGCACCCCAATGTTCATTGCAGCGCTATTTACAATAGCCAGGTCATGGAAGCAACCTAAATGCCCGTCGACAGACGAATGGATAAAGAAGTTGTGGTACATATAAACAATGGAATATTACTCAGCCATAAAAAAGAATGAAATTGGTTCATTTGTTGAGACATGGATGGATCTAGAAACTTTCATACAGAGTGAAGTAAGTCAGAAAGAGAAAAACAAATATTGTATATTAACGCATGTATGTGGAACCTAGAAAAATGGTACAGATGAACTTGTTTGCAGGGCAGAAGTTGAGACAGATGTAGAGAATAAACGTATGGACACCAAGGGGTGAAAGCGGTGGGGGTGGTGGTGGTGATGGTGTGATGAATGGGCAATTGGGATTGACATGTATACACTGATGTGTATAAAATTGATGACTAATAACCTGCTGTATAAAAAAATTAATAAAATTCAAAAATGAAAAAAGATTACCTTATACAATTAGCCTGTGATCTACTTTTCACTTAACAATATATCATGGTCTTTTTTTTTTTTTTTTTTTTTGTGGTACGCGGGCCTCTCACTGTTGTGGCCTCTCCCTTTTGCGGAGCACAGGCTTCGGACGCGCAGGCTCAGCGGCCATGGCTCATGGGCCTAGCTGCTCCACGGCATGTGGGAACTTCCCGGACCCGGGCACGAACCCGTGTCCCCTGCATCGGCAGGCAGACTCTCCACCACTGCACCACCAGGGAAGCCCCTACCATGGTCATTTGTACAATTAATATTGATCCATTCTCAATAGCAGTCCAAAATTTCATAGTACAAATGTGCTATAAATTATTCAGTCACTCCCCTATTTGTGAACATCCAGGTTGTTTGTAGTGATTATTCCATTGTCAATAATATTACAATAAATGTCCCTGTAGATATACTTTTAGAAACCAGTGCTTTACCTTTGTGGGATGTATTCCTCAAAGTAGGATCATAGGATCAAAGTGCATGCTCATTAAAACTGCTAAGAAACTAAATTTCCAACAGTAGGAGTTTGATTAGCGCACATCTCACACAAAGGAACATTCCTTACAAATAATGACAAATTTCTATTGGTTTTGAAAAGTGTTTGTTAGAAGCTATTAAGAGAAAAACCATGTTATATAGTATTACCCTATTTTGTAAAAATATGTACATAGAATAAAAGACTTTAAGAACACTGAAAAAAAATCACTTTGTGGATAATTATTGTTGTATTTTAAACCCATCAATCACTTTTGCTTGTATTTATGTGCATTGGTTAAATTTGAACCTAGAATTGTCATGTTGGAAACACAATGAGTGTTAACTATTTGCCACTGAAAGGGACCGATCATTAAAGGGCAGCATGGTACAAGATGATAGATAGTGGATTCAAGTTATAAAATCACATTTATTTATCTTCCTTCTTCCCTTCCTCTCTTTTATCCTACCCCCTCTGTCTTCTTCAATAAAAATTTAAAATAGCTAACTCATTAGATCATAATGTATAATCCATTATACTAATGTTTTGTTAAGTTTATAAATTCTATATTTTAGATATCTATTAAAAATATCAATACATATATAGAAAGCATTTGATGTTTAGATTCTTATATTCAGACTTCTCAAATATATATATGTTACAGATCATTAATTATATTAGTTACAAAATGGTGACTTTGCAGTTTTTCTTGGAATATTATATTTTTTATCCTATAAGCATAATGAGAGCTTCCTTTTTAGTCTGAATTCAAATACAGATATTCACCCAAAGTAATAGTAAATTTTTGTGTACTTTTCCCCCCTCCATATGTATATCAAGTCCATCTGAGGCAGGGTTTGTAGGAAGGAAAGGAGAGAGAGAGACAAAGGGTGTGTGCTCAAGATAGAGAGGAGAGAACAAACGTGTGAACACACTGGAATCAAAACAAGTTGAATTACATTGCTGAATTCAAGAGGTGTTTCTATGTGAGGGCATCTCTCTGTAAAAGCTACAAGACATGCTCAAACTTCTGTAATGTGAAGAATGAATTAGATCAGAAAGGGAATCGCTCTGAATGAACCATCACAGAATTTTTAAAACCATAGAATTATTGTCAAATGGCCAGAGTTCCCTGCTGATACTGGTGCAGTGGATTTGTTGAGTCTTTGTCCAAGAGAGTTTAAACATTAAAATGGCTAAAGGTATGTGAAAGACAGAGAGACAGAGCCAAAGTGACAGAGAGACAAAGAGAAAAAAAGGCATCAAGAGACACAGAGAAAATATGAAAGTGCGTGTAATGAAGGAAGGTCAGAACAGTGTTTATTTCATGCTCGTAGGCAGTAGACCTGAGTTCTGCTTTAATCTCTTACTTGAACTTGGCAGCATCTAGCCTGTTGTGTCTCTGTTTTCTTATCTGTCAAATAGGAATAATAGTAACCTCTGTTCTACCTACTGCACAGGTTTTTGGCAATAATTGAATGAATTGTTAGATGTGGAATTGTTTTGAAAGCATGAAATGCTCTCTGCAGATAAAAGGTTATACTATCCAAGCATAGCATTTTTACTTTTGCAGAATTAGAGTTAAGTGAGAAGAATATTTGCTTTTAGATTTTATAATTGAGATAATTTATTCAAATTATGAATACAGTTAAGCATTGTGTTCTTATAAGTCAAACGGTTTAGTAGAGTGTGGCTCGGAAGTCAAACGGGTTGATCTTTAAATCTTGCATCTCCTTGTCATGTACTGGCTGTGCAATATTGGGTAGACTCTATAACTACTCTGAGCTTCAGTTCCATGATGGCAAACTTAGCAAGTCATTGTGAGATTTACATGAGGGGTGGCTTTTCATTGCAGAACGTGGAATAATCCCTTAATAAATATTAGTTGTAGTGGTATTAGTACTACTATTATGATGATGCCTCATGTTGTCATTATTGGTTAATGTTTTCACTTTGGTTAAGAAGCCTTGAAACTTCAGAGCTTTCACAACTAGGGGCATGATTGTTTGGTTTTTAAATTTTAGTTATTTAAAATATTTTTCAGGATATATGCCATCTCCCTTCAGGCAGACTCAAAGTATAATGTATTGAATGTATTCTAATGTATTAAAGCCTAATGCAAACTAAGCTGTTTGAAGAAGAAATTGAACCAAGTTCATCAAAGTAGAAGATCTGCCTTCCTAAGACCTGTAGGTCACTGTAACAAGGCTAAATTTGGCTCTCATTTTCTGGAAGCATCACTAGAGGAAGTGATGAATGACCCAACTCATAATTTTCAGCCAAGAGAAAGTATACACATTTAGGGCTTGGGGGGTTGGTAGAGAAACATGTTATTTTCCTTATGCTGAATTCAGACAAATGTAAGGCAATTTAAGATGAAAGGTAATTTATCTCAGAGATTAAATCTGAAAAGCAACTGAATAAGAGAATTTTTTTTAAATGATGTCTTTAATGATCAATTTTAAAATCAAGCCATTACAGTAATTGAAATGACAGTGCATAACACATGCTGATGACGTGAGCTATTGGATTTCAAAGGACTAGACAAAACATCATGGCTCCCAATCTATGCCCCGCAGGCAGGGTCACCCTGGGTGATGAGGAACTTAATGGATGTTCATAGTGTGACCATGTTGACCTTATTGGGAACAAATGAATGCTAAGAGATCTCAATTGTTTGTGTGCTTTGAAAGATAAAAAAGAAATTGCTTTGAAATGTCGAATTGAAATTAGACATATAAATATATGCCAAATGTTTTCTTCTCCATCATCGCTCTCTTTTTGTTTTGCAGTTTAGATCTTTAACTTCAAAAACAGAGTTAATTCATAATAGATCCAGTCACATGGTTCTTACATTCTGGAATGTAATGTGTGTAGTCTTATTCTCCCGAGATTCTTATGGTCATTATTCTCATGGAAAGCTGTTTACAGTTCGATGAAACCCCACAGTTCTTCAGTGATATGAGAGAGGAGTTTATAGGACAGGAGTTTGATCTGGGCTCTTGTGGAGACTGCTCTATTTTGAGTTAGGCTCACTAGTGTGAAGTAACTGTTAAGTGCCTCTCTGGAGCACTGAATGACTGCAGTAGTTGAACGGGAGACTTTCATATTGATTTTTTTGGAAGTTGATGAACACCTACAAAGAGCAATATCTTCTTTTTCTTTCATTAATACAAGTTTGCTTCATTTGTTAACATGTAACTAGTGATTTCAAGAGCTACTTAGCATCATTCCTAGTCAATGAGAATAAGATACGAGTATTAGTTAAAAAGAAGGCTTAAGTGGTACATCAGCAAACAAATACTTTGTGGGTTAACCATCTTCTCCTTGACCCAAATCATTGTTTATCTTTAGAGTTATAACATCTAAATTTCATTTAGATACTCATCTATTTTAGTACTACAGAAAAAAAGTTAGAAGAGAAATGGCAACTGGAAATTATTTGCGACCCATGTAATAGACAAAAGATTAATATCATTGACCACCTAAGAACTATGTTGCTATCATATATTTTGTCCCAGTGATTCACATGTTTTGTATCATACACTGATTATAGGTGTGAATGCTGCAAGTGGTCTTGATTTCTTCATGACTTTTTGTGATAAGATTGGGATAGCTATAGCAGAGTTTGTTGATGTGAAAATTTCATCTGAAACCTGTTGAAAACTGATTTTCAGTTTTGAGGAAATATCTCAATTGGCCAATAGCTTTGCAGGATTAAATTTTATCTTTAAAAAATGTGGGCTGGTTGATATTTCTTAGTTCTGTACCTACAGAGTTTACTCAGGAAAGCTGTTAGGCCAGAAATAGGACCTACTGTTTGGGCAGAATCTCAACAGTTGGGGCAGTGAGAGGACTACTCCATGAGTTTTTCTTATTTCTAGATGATTCATTGAATATTTCACAGTATGTAGATGGAGTTGTCTTGCCACAGTGACTCCTGGAATTAGACGCTTTTAAGGGGCCTTGCCATTACTGTATCTGCGTAAAAGAGCCATGAATTACCAATGGGGGTTTGGATTTCTGAGCTGCCAACTGAAGATACTATACTGTAGATTAAGGACCTTGAAAGTGCATTTACTGCTTCTCCTGACATTTGAGCCTAAGACTGACCTTTGAGAGCTAGAAAGATTTAGTGAGAGTTTTTTTTTCAGTCAAGAAGTTGATTATAGAAATTTCATAAACCATTTTTAAATTGCTTTAGCTGATTTTCATTCTTAGTAATAATTTTAACTGTTTTTTAAAGTGCCTAGCCGTCTTTGTTGAATGAGGGGATCAGATATTAATTCTCACATTTCTGGCCGTGGCTGTTTTGAGCATATTTACGATTGCTCGGGATGTGCTCAGGGGGAAACTAATCTAAAGAGAGGCTGTGAAGGGAGAGTGAATTGCTTTTAGGCCACTGGAGATAGCTGGAAATTGGAGATGAGACCGTGTTCTCTTCTAACATGCAAGAGTTGCATGACAGTCGGTGATTTGAAGTTCAGGTAAATGTAAGAGTTGTGAGACAGTGGTCCCGAGAGGTTCAGTTATAAGAACTCATTAATAGGATAATAAGTGATGCTTTGGGTATCTGTTAAGTGATGAAATATGACAGAAGCCTCTATGAACTCAGTAACATTTTAAAGTAAATTTATATTATTTATTCTTTATGTCAGGTATATTACCTTAAGTCATACCTCTTCTTATAATCAACCCTTCACTGTATTCTTAAGGCTTTAGAATGAAATAAAACTCTTTTACCACAGCCTTCAAGACCGTATGAGACCTGATTCCTGCTTCCCTTTGCAATGTCATTCTCCTTTCCCTTTCCTTCTAGCTCACTCTGTGCCTCAGCCACACAGGTCTCCTTCCTGAACCAATTGGACACATCAAGTTCCTTCCAACCTCCGGACCTTTGTATGTGTTTTTTCTTTTACCCAGAACGCTCTTCTCCGTGATCTTGGCTTGGTTGGATCCTATCATCATGCAGTCCTCAGCTCAGAGAAGCCTTCCTGACACTTTGGTCTGCAACAACATTCCCCACTCTTTGAAATAACACTAGTGCTACATAGATATTGCAAGCTACTACATGATAACCACAATGTAGAATAGCCTTTTATTAATGTCGAGAAAACTAATGAGGCTCTGTTTATTAATAGTGAATAATGTCATCTCTCTTGTTAGAGAAGTAGCTGTATGTTTCCCTATGCTCACCTCAGAATTGCCCGTTTTTATCTAAGATTGTGTAGAAAGACAATTAGTCTTTGAGTCTATTCAGGAACTCTCTCTGCAATAAGTAAATGGGGAAGTGGGCTCTCCAATTCATTTCCTTAAAATTGAAATTTTGGAAGACCTGTTGCTAATCCTGCCGTAAAGTTATCTGGGGATATTATACCACCTAATAAAATTTTTAAGGAAGGAAAGAATCATCATGTTAGTTTTAGCATTTATAAATTAAGGCACACTAAGTTCTTAGGGTGTTAGAAAAAGAATCTATATCTGATGTGTTGGAGCCAACGTACTGGCTCATATAAGAACTGCTTGTTAAATTTTCAGGAATTTTTTGCAAGCAGGTTGACTTTACATTAGTAGCTTGAAATTGGCTATAGTGGGAGTATTTATACCATGGAAATTGGCAAACACTACAAACCAGGGCTTTCTTTTTTTCCTGGAGAGTGCATTTAGCAGCGCACCATTATATATAGCCAATATTTCAGAGACTGACAATTGGATGATGACAAATCAATAGGGCCAACTCGAAATAACCAAGTCACCTTTATGGTCGTTTGCATTAAACTGTCACAAATTTGGGGCATGGAAGAAGTTGTTTTTGTTTTTGTTTTTTAAATAGATTATTTGTACACAGAAGCAGACAGGAAGGATAAAAAATCAAGATCTTTGCATTTGCTTCTTACGCCTTTCAGGTCAAAATGTTCTTAAGCTATATACTCGGGGTTAGGGCAGTTAACCACCTTCGGGAACTTGTGCTAGCAGCTTTCCTCAGCTCTCATACTGATAACACAACTCAGCTGATCGCATATGTAGCATCATGTCTTAGTTACAGTGAGCGTGTTAGACTGTTTCTTTAGGGAAAGGAAAAGATTCCAAGAAGAGTTAGGTGGAGGCTCTGATTGATTATGGTTTATAATGTTGGAGCAAGTGGACACTAATGAGAGTTGCCCTAAGATTTTGAGCCTTCAATTGGAAACGACTTAAAGGAAAATTACACGAAGAGGCAGGGCTTTAAATATTACTCACTGACAAGAACATCTTTGAGTTACATTACTCTGTGAAGGCAGAGAGGGATTATTTGGGATGTTTCAGAGGCAAATGTCATTGGACAATATCTCTGTGAAGGGATATATGATAAGACGTAGGTCCTATATTTCTCAGTTTGTTTTAAAGTAACACAAAGGCATGTTTGAAAGCCTCCAGTTTGTTTCTTCAGGGACTTGAGATTGAATGTCCTCCATTTAAAATGAAATTGGGGCTTCCCTGGTGGCGCAGTGCTTGGGAGTCCGCCTGCCGATGCAGGGGACACGGGTTCGTGCCCCGGTCCGGGAAGATCCCACATGCCGCGGAGCGGCTGGGCCCGTGAGCCATGGCCGCTGAGCCTGCGCATCTGGAGCCTGTGCTCCGCAACGGGAGAGGCCACAACAGTGAGAGGCCACAACAGCGAGGGGCCCGCGTACCGCAAAACAAAACAAAACAAAACAAAAAAATGAAATTGGAGAAGTAAGAGCATCCTGAAGTTCCCCCCTCCCCTCCAGTTTGTGATAAGCACTTGGAAAAGTTGGAAAATTCTAAGGGATTGTGTAAGACTGCATTATGTTGTCTTTTCTGATGTCTTTATAAAACAGGTTAGTTGTACCGTTTATGAGAAGAGAGAAGGTGGCTTTCTTCAATTATCTTTGGATGTAGCTAATTATCTTCTTGGAAGAGGGCTTTATTTTTAATGTTGCAGCATTTCTAGGACTTAGATTTTAATGGAACACTATTATTATTTCCCAAAGGATAAGATATCATCTGTAGCTAAACAAGTTGGTATTCTGGGATTTATAATATCTAGTTTTTATTATATTAAAAAATATGAACCAATTGATGGCCTTACTCTCTGACTCAATGAAAATAAAGGAATTTGTAGGAAAGAGAATATTATGCAATGTGATTAAAATTAATTTCTTAAAGATCAAATAAGTCCTGTTATTTGGAAAAGTAGATCATTAGTAGAACAGTAGATCTCAGGAGTCACTATGAAGTTGCTACTGGTATTCTCGAGGTCAGGAATGGTGAAGATAATTAAGAAAAGAGATTTTATGAAAATCATAGATGGGGACAAAGTTTTGCATCTTGTGTTGAATACTCAAGGGAAACAACTCTTTGCCTCAGGAAAAATAAAGTTTTAGCAAGCCAGAATTAAAAAATAAATTAAAAGAAACATACAGTTAAATAGTCCTATCAAACTAAAGTAAAAGTCTCACAAACAGGACTTTTTAAGTACAGTCTATTCTGAAGACTCTGAAGTTCTTAACCACTGGCCATCCATCACCATCTGTTTATCAGGTGAACATTCCTGCCATTAGTATTTAGACACAGGCCATGTGAAAGAGAATCTATTGAAAAGAGTAGTATTGAATATGACAATAACAGTCAACCAATATTGAGTATCTAGGGCTTCCCTTGTGGCGCAGTGGTTGAGAGTCTGCCTGCCGATGCAGGGGACACGGGTTCGTGCCCCAGTCTGGGAAGATCCCTACATGCCGCGGAGCGGCTGGGCCTGTGAGCCGTGGCCGCTGAGCCTGAGTGTCCGCAGCCTGTGCTCCGCAACGGGAGGGGCCACAACAGTGAGAGGGCCGCGTACCACCAAAAAAAAAAAAAAAAAAAAAATTAAGTATCTAATTCATTATTTAAATGAGAAATAGATTATTATTTTTATTTTTCCTCATAGCAGAGTTACTTTTAATAAACTGCCTTTGAAATTAAAGAGTTTTTCCATATAAAAAAAGCATGCCCATTCTAGAAAATTTTATAGAGAAAAGTAGAAAGAAAAAATATAATTCTGTCAACAAAGGCAACCAATGCCAGAATTTTATTTCCTTCTGATACTGTTTCAAGTCATGACTGTATACTCTATTACTATTCTTCCTATTACTGCAACTGCAGTTACTACCACCACCTTTTCACCCACCATTTACTCAAAGTAACATTATATTTTTACCAGTCTTCACATAGTTTTTCCAGTTTTATTAAGAAATAATTGATATTCATCACCATAGAAATTTGAAGTGTACAGCATGATGATTTGTTTACCTATATTGGGAGGTGATTATCACAGTAAGTTTAGTTAACATCCATCATCTCATATAGAGAAAAAGAAAATTCAAATAATTATCCTTGTGATGAAAATTCTTAGGATCTACTCTCTTAACAACTTTCCTTTGTATCATGCAGTAATGTTAACTATAGTCATTATTTTGTATATTATGTCACTAGTACTTATTTATCTTATAACTGGAAGTCTGTACCTTTTGACTACCTTCCTCAGATTCCCCCTCCCCGCCACACCACCTCTGGTAACCACAAGTCTGATCTCTTTTTTCTATGAGTTTTTTTTAAAATTTGATTCCACATAGAGTGAGATCATACAGTATTTTTCTTTCTCTGTCTGATTTATTTCACTTAGCATAATGCCTTCAAGATTCATCTGTGTAGTTACAAATGGTAGGATTTTCTCATTTTTTATGGCTGAATAATATTCCATTGTGTATCTCTATCTCTATCTATATATACATGCCACAACTACTTCATCCATTCATCCATCAGTGGATGCGTAGGTTGTTTTCAGGTCTTGGCTATTGCAAATAATTCTGCTATGAGCATGGTAATGCAGATATTTTTTCCAAGTTAGTGGAAATTCAGAAAAGTAAAACAACCTGCTCAAGGTTTTAACACATAACAGCACTAGGATTGGGACCCAAATATATCTAATTTGAAAGCCTATTTTCTTTACATTTCACACACACGTGCTTTTGTGTTCTAAAAACAATCTGTTTCATGCTTTTTCACTTAAAAATAGTATAAGATTTTTTCCATGCTGTTCACACTCTTCATAAACAATTTAATTGCATCATAACAGTCCATTCTAGGTATATTTTTCATGTTGATAAATTTTATATTGTTTTAATTTTTTATGTATACCTTTTTACTACTTAAAATCAAATCATTACAAAACATAATGTGAGAAGGCTAGATCAGTTAGACTGAGGTCTAGAACAGAAAACAGGAAGAACTGAGGAGTGCTAATGCCGTAGTCAGTATTCACTACTGCAGGTCACTTCCCTGAAAGCCACTCGTTAAGCAAATGTGAACAAGGACCAGCTTGTAGTCAGATGCTTTTCAAATGAAGACTTTTCACATAAAATTCCAAATGTGTTGCTTACGCTCTGTGTTGCTAAGGACTTTGCTTTTGTCTTATCCAGTTTCTGACTTTTCTGACAGTACTCTGATTGTATAACTCCTGACAAAATATTTCTCGGTTTCTCTTTACTTTGAGTTTTGTATCCTTAGGAATTTATTTGAAACTTCTTATCCCAGAGAATCAAATGATCACCATATTTCTAGTTCTGCAAAACTTCCCTGTTAACCACTGAATCCCAATTATAGAATTTGTAAATATTTTTCCTGCCGACTACCTGTTTAATCCCATGTGTAAACCATATTGTGTTTAAAACATCTTGTTCAGTACAGTTTTATCTGCCTAGTTACCTCAGTTTAAGCTTCTTGAAGAAATAAATTTTCTCTAAAGAAGCATGAGGTATGGATAAAGAACTGTCACATTTATACCAGTTTTTCCAAACAGCTAATTAAGTATCCAATTCTTTACTGTTTTCTTAAATCCAGCATATTTCTTGAGCACCTGTACTGTAACTGGCATTGTAGTAGACACTGGGCATATAGTAGAGAAAAAGCTAAAAATGATCCCTGCCCTCACAGAGCATAAAGTCTAGTGGAAGAGGCACACAAAAAAATAAGTAAACAAATTGTGTATAATAATAAGTAAAGGGCTTCCCTGGTGGCGCAGTGGTTGAGAGTCTGCCTGCCGATGCAGGGGACACGGGTTCGTGCCCCGGTCCGGGAGGATCCCACATGCCGCGGAGCGGCTGGGCCCGTGAGCCATGGCCGCTGAGCCTGCGCGTCTGGAGCCTGTGCTCTGCAACGGGAGAGGCCACAACAGTGAGAGGCCCGTGTACCGCAAACAAACACACAAAACAATAATAATAATAATAAGTAAAACAAGTAAAACAAAATGGAATTGTATGGTTTTGCTTGTTTGTCGGTCCCATATACATTAAATGATATTTTACTTAAAGGAAAATTTCTTAATGTCTTTCCTGCTGCCATGGAGTTACTTTGTTCTCAGGTCTGTCAGGAAACTATCGGCTTCCTAACAAGAAAATGCCTTTGTAGTGTGCCTGAACGCTGTCTGGCTCTGCTCAACTCCACAAACGGTGAAAGCGCTTGTCAGCTCTGCCAGTAAATCTTCCCTCTCTTACCATAGGTCCAAGGATCTTATAAAGGAAGCCATCCTTGACAACGACTTTATGAAGAACTTGGAGCTGTCACAGATCCAAGAGATTGTGGACTGTATGTACCCAGTGGAGTACGGCAAAGACAGCTGCATCATCAAAGAAGGAGATGTGGGGTCGCTGGTGTATGTCATGGAAGGTATGGTTTGTAACTATGTTCCTCTGACATTCAAATATTCTCTTTCCGTCTTATCAGCCTGCACACAGATGGCAATGCGTTGCACGATACAATTCCGTTTTTCCTTTTTGTTGTTGTTGAGAAATAGTTTGAAAAGAGGTAGGACACTGCTTAGTGGTTGATTAATCATTTGAAGTGTTCGTGTTCAGAATTATTAATATGAGAATCTAGTATTTTTTCAGACCTGGGGGAAGGATGATAACGTGAAAGAAAGAATTGCTATTTATTGCACTGAATAAGACCACACACTGTCAGATCATTGAGCAAACTCACAAAGCTTCAATGAAAGCTCAAGTCTCTTGGAAGTATTTTTGGTCAGATAATCAAAGTGTCTTCAGCTCTACTTTTACCTCCCAGTATATGACTAGGTTTCCTGCTATGATGCTTCTATAAAAAGAGAATGTTTTCAGTGTTTCATATGTGTCTGATAGAGGCAGATCATGAAGGTTGGATGGTATATTAGCCACCTGATTAATAAGAGCAATAGCTTGCTTCATAAATCTTGCACAAACTAAGGTAGAAACTGCTTTGAAAAAAACCCGAGGCATGCACTGTATAAATATGTTCTGCGCTTACGTAAATTTTCATAATGTGTATTTCTAACTTGAAATTTATGATGGCATGTTTTCCTTTTGGAGGAAGAAAGAAGCCATGAAGAAATCATGACTGAATTAGCGGAGAAGAAAGTGAGTTCAGAAATGTCTGTAACAGAAGGCGGTTGGCGTAGAAAAATCACAGTCGATTTATCTGATGGCAGTTCGTGTTTTACCCAGAACATTCATGGCAGAGTCCTATAACTGTCAAGTTTCTAGGTCATTCAGAGGAGGGGTGTATTTGGGCAAGTCAATCAACTTCACTGAGTTTCACCCGGCTTATAAAAAAGAAGATACTATTTCTTTCTGGCAGTGGTTTTCAACTGGTGATGATTCTGTTCCCCAGGGACATTTGGCAATGTCTGGAGACATCTGGTTGTTGCAATGTGAGTGAGTGTGGAAGTGGGGGGAGTCTCCTAGCATCTATTAGGTAAAGACCAGGGGTGCTACTCAACAGGGCAGCGACCCACAGCAAAGAATTACCTGTCCTTAGTGCCTGTGCTGAAAAACTTGCTTTCTAACTTCTTTGTAGGATTGTTATGAAGTTAGTATGGAATAAGTTGTGTGGATGTGTAATGTAAAGTGTAAAGCATTGTAGAGTAGCAATCAGTATTATTCATATACGTAGCTGATTCACTTTGTTATACAGCAGAAACTGACACACCATCGTAAAGCAATTATACTCCAATAAAGATGTTAAAAAGTAAATAAATAAGAAGAAAAGATCAGTATTAATATTTCCATTAAATACTTGACAGTATGTAAGAAGTGTTCTTTCTACACTAATTTTTCTTTGTGGTCTTTTTTGACATATATCAGGCACCTGATACTTAAGTATTAATTTCTGTCATTTTTATTTCTTTATAGTTTTCAGCTTTTGTGTCAGTGTTATAAAGTTTTCCTCAAGCCAGAAGGACATAAATGTTCGGCTAGGCTTTCTTCCAACAAAAACAAAATACAATAAACAAAAACACAAACAATATACACTTGATAGAGAATTGCAGGGAAAGGAGGTGAAATTATAGGGCAAGGGTATATGTGGAAGGATGAGAGAAATGGACGAAATATATAGAGGCCAAGTGGAGGATATAAATATAGAGGCAAAATGTTAAGAACTATTAACAATTAGAAACCAAGTTTAAAGTATTTATGAGATTATAACACATCAATAGTTTCATATTATTTGATTATTTATGTATTTTATTGGCAGGTACGTTTTTAAGAACACAGCTATTGTATAAAGCAGGGTGTACTTCACTTCAGCGATTTTCAAATGTTCGTTATTGATATTCCATTCAAGAAATGAGTATTTTGAGTATTCCTCGTATATTTTTTCTAAAAAATTCTTTTTACTCGCGCCATTTGTGTTTTCTAAGACTAACTGCAACTTTACTAGCTATATTAGAAGAAGCTTGGAAATCGTAGTTAATATTTATTGAGTTTTTAGAACTCAATGTCCAACATATAGAGCATGCTTTTTCTAAACAGTTTCCATGTATAAAATTTATTTAATTCTCAAAGTAATCCCGTGAGGTTAAGGGCTAATGTTTATTATCCCCTTTTATAGACGAGAAGACTGAGGCCCAACTGGTTTAGAGTTAGGAGTGAACCCAAGTAATCTGGATTCAGAACCCAAGCTCTTAACTATAGGGCTATGTATTAGTGAGGGTTCTCCAGAGAAAAAGAGCCAATAGGGTGTGTGTGTGTTTGTGTATCCGGGTACTGAGAGAGAGGTTTATTTTAAGTAATTGGCTTCCGTGATTGTGGAAGCTGGCAAGTCCAAAATCCTCAGGGTAAGGCCAGCAGGCTGGAGACGCAGGGAAGGGTTGATGCAACAGCTCAAGTCTGAAAGCCAACTGCTGGCAGAATTCACCTTCCTCAGGGGGGGTCAGTCTTTTTTCTGTTAAGGCCTTCAACTGATGGGATGAAGTCTACCAACATTAAGAAAGTAATCTGCTTTAACTCAAAGACTAATGATTTAAATGTTAATTCCATCTAAAAAAATACCTTCACAGAAATGTCTAGTGTAATGTTTGACCAAATATCTGGATGTCATGGGTTTGCAAGTTGACATGGAAAATTAACCATCACAGGTCCATTCCTTGTCAACTTGGCACCCATATACATCTCCTTAAACCATACTCAGCCTCCAAGTAAAGACAGTAACAAGGTCATACTTCTGCCTAACATGACATAATGATCCTGTGTACAATGAAAACAAACAAACCCTTTTCCCAGAGAAGGATGCAAAGTCCGTGGGTAGTGTTTACTCTTCTCCTTAATACCTCATAAATCAAATACTATGATGTAAAGTTAACAATACTTAAATACTATGGTATAAAGTCAATACATCTTATGTTATATGATAAGGACTTATAAGAGAGAAGGAAACAAAGATTTTATGCACACATGCACTCACTCATACATACAAACACATTTGTAACAAAATAAAGAAGAAATACCTGTGGCAGACGTCCCTAAGTAAAGGTAAATATACTAATTTTTTCCCCATTGCATCAAGCTAATTTTAATATATTTTATTTATCTTCTTTTTACTGCTAGATTGACTAAATAGCAAGTCATCTTAATTATGCTTTTAAAAACAGGGTACCAGTATTCAAAGTCACAGATTTTGCTATGATGCTGTTGTTTGCTTCAGTTAAACTCACTAAATGACCATGATCTTATAACCTGATGCTGATCTGTCCCTAAGCCATAATTCTAATCAGTTCCATGTAAGTTTGGCTGATTTTATGCTAATATTCTCATGTCAAAATAATTTTTAAAAACCCATCATTTAAATTTTTATGTTTTAATTGAGGAAATGTTTTATTGCTTAGTTTTTTATCAACACATTTAATCTTCTCAAAATTTAGATAGCACCCTTCTTGATATAGACGGATTCTTTTTCATCTGTGAACATTATTAATATTTATAGAGTATACCCTAGCAACAGTGGATGAATAGGCTATAGAGGATCTTTCACAAACTTGCATATTATCAAAACATTCAGAAAAACACCCAGGAGTTAACATGAAAAATCAGTCCAATTTTTCCTGTCTCTCTTCAGTTAAATGAAGTTTTCTTCATAAAATACTTGTTTAACCTGTGTCCTTAATGATTTTTGTTTTAGCTTGGGCAGTGTCCCAAGTATTACTGCATACCTAAATGCCAAATTTTCTCATCGTTTTAACAAAGGAGAATGGTCATATGTTAAGACTTTACCAATTAGGATGACTGGGGAAAAATCATCTGGAGGTAGTGTAAATATATCATGTATTTTCAAGCAAAATGAGTTGTATGACTTTCAGTTATTTACAGTTACTGGCTAGTGGAAGTTTCTAGTTTTGATCAGAATTGTTTTGGTATTAGTTACTTAAGGCAGCAGTGGATCAAGTTGCTAAGGCTTGATTTATATTTTAATTATGTTTTCAAATATATAAATGACTCTTACAAAATACTTGAATACAGCTTATTTTCTTAAACCAATCGATATTGGCCTTAATTATGATGTAATACCTGTTAATATCTTTACATTCTTGCCCTCTTTTTTTCCCATAAACATAAACGTCTGCCTACTGTCATCCAAAAGAAATTCTCATTTAGTGATTGAGAATTGGTTATGTAAATCAAACACCTTCTCTAGGAATCTAATATTTTTGTGGTGAAAAATGTCTAGTTTATATCCATTGAAGTGGTTGATTTGCTTAGAGATATCATATTTCCTGTGATCTTTCATTGTGGAAGCAGATAGATTATATTTTGTTTTCTGAAAATGGCAAGTATCTGTTTAGCGTTCTTTGATTATTGGCTATTTTAAGTTAAACCTTTAAGTGAAACCATCAAGTTGCTGTTTTTCACAAGGTGCTTGTTAATGATAACGACTTTTATTAAGTCCTTATATATGGTCTCATATCCATCCCTCTCCTCTTATTAGTTCCTTCTTTCTTTCTGCAAGCATAACTGTGATTTGGTTTAATCTTTTTCTGTCTACCATCAATAGCACTGATTTTGTTTTCCTTGCAGTTTTTTAAAAGTACTTCCATAAGAAGGAACAATTCTTTCAACTCATCACACAAGTGATTTTTTAAATAGGCCTTTTGTACACTAATTCTAAGTGATCTGTGATTATTCGCATCATCTCTCAAGGTTCTGTTGTTATTGCACTGAGGTTTCCCTTTTGTCTTCTGAGGACTGGTCATCTGCTTCCCTTTCCAGCGAGTCGGTTGATACCAGGTCTGCTTGTTGAGCTGATGTCCAACACTATTCTTCAACATGGATAATGGACCATGCTGGCCACCCACCATCAACAGTAAACTTATACAACTTCACACTGCAAGTTCTCTCCCACCCGCATCCCATCCCCGAAACATTTTTACTGTTTTTATGATTAAATAACATACGAAAGCTGACATTCAAAGAGGAATTTTTATGTAAAATTGAACACTAATGAAGAGCTTCACCATGTCAGTTGGCATTCAAAACACTACCTGAGAGTACGAGGGAGTTGAATGCATTTTCATATGAATTAGTTCAGTAAATTTAACATGAGAAACAGACCATTTTATTCTCCAAAATCAGGTGTTGCCTTTTGGCCTTTTGAGTTTTTCATGTTCATCTGAAAGCTGTGGTTAGAATAGTTAAAATATCAATGCACTTAAAGTTATTTTTGCAGTCCTTTTACAGGACCAAGCTTATCATGTTAATGATAAAGAACAAGCTGATGTGCTGTGTTAAAAATAAGACAACAGGCCCTGAATGCATCCACTTATGCTAAGCCCCATGTCACCAAATTGAGACTCAGTTATAGTTTTGGCTCTCCCAGAAATGGAATCTTAAACCAGTCAATCAGGAGTCACCTAATTAGCAGTAGTTAGGTAATCTGCCTGGTAGGCCCCTGACATCCCCTAAAAGGAAATTAACCTTGCCATAACCAATCCACT
This sequence comes from Leucopleurus acutus, assembly GCF_964270905.1. NCBI lineage: Eukaryota > Metazoa > Chordata > Mammalia > Artiodactyla > Delphinidae > Leucopleurus > Leucopleurus acutus. The sequence goes on from NC_139156.1 coordinate 39,137,074, forward strand.
TTTTTGTCTAATATCGCTTCCTTGTTCCTGCTCCCTTCTGCCTATAAAAGCCTTTTATTTTGCACAGGTCCTTAGGACTTCTTTCGTATTTACTTGATTGAATACTGCCCAATTCATGAACCATTAATTAAAACCAGTAAGATCTTTAAAATTTACTCAGTTGAATTTTGTTTTTTAACAACTGCTTATATAAAACCAAAATATCTATTTGGAGAAAAGTTATAAGCAAAGGGAATCTGGAAGTTTTAAATGTGAATATTAAAATGTATTTTAGTTATGGAGTTAATGGCAAGAACAGGGAACTGAGACAGTTAGATGCCCCATGGGGTATCATGTTTATTTTGGGGTGCCAACCTTTCAAAAAGACTTGAATATACTTGAGCGAGTGCAGGAAGCATAACATTTATTTTTAGCAAGTTGCCATATCATGTACAGATGAAAGGTTCAGGAGGAGAGAATAACTGTTTTTAAAAGCTGAAAACACTCTCACATGAAAAGGGAGTTGGTCTTCATGAATCTAGATGACCAAAGAAAATACAAGTTATAAGGGAGCTTACACTGGGTCTCCTTGAGAATCAATATTCTGCTAATTAATACGTTCTAGAAGTGATGAAGCAACCTGATGTCATGGCAAGAACCCCATCTCAGGAGGCACTCTAGCAGTGACTACATAGCATCTGCTTGGATAAAGTTTGTGTGGGTGGAGGGGGGTGGTTCCCTGTGGCTGAATTGAACACATCTCCTAATCCCTTTCCCAAGCTCCAAGATTCTGAGTCTGTGTTTTCTCTGAACAAGTACCTTACAGGTTAGTTTATGAGAGCCCCGCCCTCCAAAAGTTTCTTCTTAAAAACCCACCCCTGTATACAATGTGCATGTTTACTTTGGAATGTTTTTGTATTTCATATTATATAAATCTAGTAATACTGCCTGTATTCTTCTGCTACTTCACTTTTTTTTCAATATCAGCTCCCACTATTTTATACCCAATTTCTTTATCCTTTCTGCTATTGATTATATTTGGATTGTTTCCAGTTATGTTGCTCCTGATTACTAATGAGGTTGAGCATCTTTTCATGTGTTTATATGCAGTTTGTGTTCTATAAAGTGTCTGTTGGAGTCTTCTGCCCATTTTTTTGTCGGTTGGTTGACTTTACATATTTTGGAGTTTAATCCTTGTCAATTACATGCATTGCAAATATTTTTCTCCCATCTATATAGCTTGTAGTTTTACTACTTTGTGAGTATCTTCTGAGGAACAGAAGTTACTAATTTTAATATAGTCGAATATATCAGTCTTCTTCTTGGTCTGTGCTTTTTGTATCTCTGTAAGAAATCCTGGAAGGCAGTGTTTCTCATGCCCACATATGTGTGTATGAGTATGTGTGTGTCCGTGAAGGCATGTGTGTAGTAGGTTAGGCAGGTGAGGTATTATCTTTAAGGAATATATCCACATTTGTAATCTAAAGGAGAGTTGTCTCTTTCAAAGCAGGAAGCTGGAAAGGCAGTACATTTTAGCTTCTGTGTCCTTTTTTTCCCACATATTTAAAGAATTCTGTATAAGTTGTCCTTAGGGGACAGTAAATATGTTTTTGAATATGCTTGATGATAGCGATTTCTTTTCCCCGTGAGGGTAGATTTTACATTTGGAAATAATCACAAGCCGTTTAGTGACAGATTTGATGAATGGGGGTAAGTGATTAATATTTTTTTTGGCTAAAGTTTGTAAGGGTGTATGTGTATGCACCACTATAAAGTAATGACATTTTTTGTATAATTCAAGAAAAATTAAAGAAGTTTGATCAAGAACATCATTATCCAAAAATGACATATTTTGAAGGATAGCATTCTTAATATTGATTTGGCTACTGAAGTCCTTGTTTGATTTTGTAAAATAAGCCTTATCACGTTGTGGTTATACTAATGTATAGTTCTCCATTTTCTTTCTAAATTATTAATGGTGAAAAAGAAAGTGAAGAGTGTAGCTTTTCCTACTTTTGAAGACTCCTGAAAGCCAAAATAATTAAAACTTGCTATGCTTATTTTTTGAGATGATAGTTGAAAAGCCATCAATTTTTTTCAAAAAAATTAATCTGAAATTGGTACAACAGATCATGGATTATGTTAAAAAGGTACAACTATCTTTTTTTCTTCACAACAGTTACGGGATTTACTTCTGTGTGGACTCATTTTGCTAAAATATCACTATATCCATTCTTCAATTTTGAGAGAATGGCAAATTTGAAAGTTTAAAAATATATTTTTGATGAAAATGAAAACCAAAATCAGCGTAGCTGAAAAAATGAAAAGAAAATGTGGATTAGTACCTTCTTGACAATAGTGTAAGAACACATTGATTTCTTGCTAATGAGGTGAAATTTACTTCAGCCATCCTTTCATGGAACTGTTGAGAAGTTTGCATGCTGAACAATAAACAGGATTCTAAAATTGTTGAGGGCTCATTTTAAGAACTCACAGATGTATTTCTTCAGGGACTTTAACAAGATTTTCAGTGATTTTTGTGGGGGGGCTAGATAGACTAATGCTTTTAATATCCATCCCTCTAATGAAAAATCCTTGAACGGTTAGTAATCGTTTTGGCACACTCTCAAAGGGCAGGGAAGATGGGCGCTACTTCCCAGCACAGTGAGACTGCCTGGTGTGACTACCATGGCAACAGCCCACCCACCCCCCCCCCCCCACTCCAGGAAAGATTGAAATGGGTCTCTGAAGTCCTTATTGGAATTCTCCCATGACTCCGCATTTGAGGAACGCAGCCTGTAATTGCACATATTTTATCTGAATTTAACTACTGTACCTTTGGAAGGTTGCGTTCTGAGTCTGATCTTTATGTTTTGGTATTTATATTTATATAATGATCTTTATATTTTATATTTAGGCCCTTCCATAAACTCCTTTCTGATGAAAATGAAAATATTTTTGTAGCAAAGCTCCTGCAGAAGTGCCCAGATTTAGAATTATGATAGATGACTTAAAATGGTATTAAAATCAATTCCTGAGAATCCACATTTCATGCATATTTAAAGTATCAAGGACTTGTTACTGAGTATATTTACATTAATGATTTATTTAATACCATTTTTTTGCCTAATTTGCCCAACTTTACCAAATTAAGTAGCTTTCTTTGTATCCAAAACTATCTTATAGTTATTCATAAGAATATATGTGAGCGAATGCTTTTAAACCCAAACATTTACTTTTTATTTGCTCTTTGCAATCTTGTGTAACTTAACTGGAAGAGTTAAGTTATTCTGTACACTTTTCAATATCAAAGCAAGTTACTCTGTTAATTTATCAATAGGAAAGCCATATTAGAAAAAGCATCTAGTGAAGGTGGCCAAACTCTTATGAAAGGTGGTTTTCCATTTCACAAATACACAATGGTGTATTTTCAGAGAGAAACCAAAATTTTTCATAAAATCCTAATTAATAGTGTTTAAAATTTTCCTTCAAAATCGAGTATGCTTCTTTAAAAGATCATTTATTCCCTACTGGTAAAAAGAAGAGAGTGAGTGAGCATTTATTCCCAGTAGAACTTAGTTAATAGCCTATTGTAATAACTTTCATTAAAAGCCATTCACATACTCATCAATTTTTTTCATTTTTATGACAATAAGAACATAATTCAGTGTTACATTTTATATTTGGCTCATGTTTATAGACCATCATTTTACATTACTCTTTTATTACATTGCATTTCATAATGGTTTAGAATATTTAATACCTTCAGCATATTCTTAAGGTAGATCTATGCTTTCTCCGATGGTTCATTCAATAATGGTACATGCCGTCAAATTAAAGCCATATTTAAAAGATTTCTGGTGCAAAGATTTGTATTGACTCACCCTGTTGGAAATACACACATATTTGTACTTTGTGCCCATGTACATGAATTTACGTGAAGTTATCCATTCTCAGAGTTCGGCTTATCTTCCAGGAGATGATGGGGTGGTGGTAGTATCATATATAGGATTCTATAAATGATTAAAATCAAATTTACAAGAAAAGCAGAAGATTAATGATAAGTATTGATGATAAGGCTCTCATGTGATTTAAAATTAGTCTGCAAAGAAAAAACACTTGGTTTGTAGGTTTTTGAGCACCATTGTGCAGACCATTCTCTTCAAAGCAAATTAAGATGACTTGTACAGAAAGTTTTGAAATTTCATTTAATCCTATGAATTTGAATTTTTATATAAGTTTATCAGTTGTAAAGGTCAAAGGCATATGAAATAGGAAAAATGTTTCAGCAGATTTTTCTTTGTGTTGAGAATTAGGTTACATATATACATAGCAGGCGTTGCTGAACTACCATACTTTCTCTCCCTCCATATGGTGTGTTTCTACAAAAGTAGAAAGGGTGTTATAGATAAAGCAGAGCTTGGATTTAACTGAATGTAGTTCATGAATATATGAAATTCTTTGTATTTCCTTCAACAATTGAGAATAGCAAAGAAAGTTTTCAATGAAGTTCTTCAATAGTTTCCTTACTATGATTTACTAGTTCATTTATTTGATTATTCATTTCTCAATTTCGATTCCTAAAAACTACCTCCTCGATGCTGACTATATCTCAGTGGGCACTGAGGATGTAATAGTGAACAAGACATACACGGCCCCTTCTCTTCTAGAGTTTCCATCCTGGTGATGGTAATAGGGGAAAAGGACAAAGAAGAAGCATGGAGGCAAGCAAATACATTCAGACAGTGATCAGTGCTATGAATACATTAGATACAACAGGATGATGTAAGAGAGAATCATGAAGGTGGGTGTCGTAATGATTGGGTGGCTCAGGGAAGGTTTTGCTGCAAGGGGAACATTTGAGTTGAAACCTGAATGACAAGAAGGAGCCAGATGCAAAAGTGTGGATACAGGATTCCAGATGAGGTCAGACAACGGCAAGTAGTAAAGCTACAAGGTGGGGAAATGTTAGAGACAGAAAGATGGCAATGGCATGAGTTAAGGTTGGAAAGGTTGGCAGAGGCAAGGTCACATGTGGTACCCAATAAGTAGTTGATTTTTTATTCCAAGAGATTTAGGGGTTTAGGTTGAGATGGGACCTGGTTTGATTTATGTTTAATAGGTAAAAAAAAAAAAAAAAGGATGGCACTAATAATCAGAGGTTGGAAAACATGTGTTGTAAAGTGGTGGGAGCAACAGGGATACCATTTGGGGGGCTATAGCAGTAATCCAAGCAAACTATGATGTTGGCTTGGGCTTGGATGGCAGTGTGGGAGATGCGGGAAGTGTGGTATATTCTGCAGCTCACAGTTGTGATATGGGTGAGAAAGAAAGAGAAATTAGGAATGACTTTTAGGTTTTTGATTTAAATAGTTGGGTAATGGTGGTGCCATTTTCCAAGATGGGAAAAAGTGAGAGGTGTTCGTGTTTAAGAAAGTAAATCAAGAATTCTGTTGTGACAAGGTGAAGTCAAGGTGCCTATTAGACGTCCCACTGGAGATTTCAAGTTGATGACAGTGGATACACGTCTGAAAGCTCAGTTAAGAGGTCAGATTGTGGCGGTACAAGAATTATAACTAAACCAAGCATAGGAGGAAGATTGATGAAAGTAGTTCTCTTATAATTATAGTTGTTTTACATGCCGCAGGTTAAGTAGGTAAATCATAGATACAAACGTTCATAAATATTTTAAAATTATCCATGAAAAATCCTCACAGAAAACTGAAAATTTCTTCCTACTTTGTACAAACTAGTATCCTGAAGGCAGCAATTCTCAAAGTGTAGTCTGTGGACCCTTTTAGGGGCTCCTTGAGGTCAAACCTATTTTCATAATAACATGAGCATGTTATTGTCTTCTGTCTCATTCTCTCATGAGTGTACAGTAGAGTTTTGCAGAAGCCACACGATATGTGAGATACAGCAGCAGGTTGAATACAGAAGCAGAAAGTGCAGCTGTCTTCTATTGAGCCAGACATCAATTAGATTTCCAAAAAGTATAAAACAGTGGGATGGTTCCTATTAAATTTTTTGTTTTTAAAATGTAGTTAATTTTATTTAAAACTATATTTGAACATGTAATAAGTTTATTATTTTCAAGAGAATGACTATTTACAAAAATTCTCAGTTTTAAGGTTTAATGGAATAAATATCGATAAATGCAGCCCATGTAAGCAAAAGCTTTTTGAGGTTTTCAGTAATTTTTCATAATGCAAAGAGGTTTTGAGGATAAAAGTTTGAGAACCACTGCCTTAAGCTATATGACCTGAAGACAAATATGACCAATTGGATGTTTGTTTCAGAAAACAATCGAGGATTAGTTTAAGGTTCAAAATATCAGATATCAACTCCCCAGCCTTCAAATAGCACAGAAATAGGACCATGTTACAAAACAAATGGTTTTTTAAATAAAGTCTTGGTACATTAGAAACAAAATTTTCTGTAAGGGCTGGCATTTAAATCTAGAGCAAATAGCCAATACGTATCAACAGTGGGTGAGTAAGTTCCATTGAAGTGCTTATTATCCTGTTAATTACATTCCATTTCACAGTTTTGAAAGGTATTCTTGAGGCATTTTGTAGGTTCTGTTTGCACACCTTCTAACGTTTAAGATTTGGGAATCGAATTGAGTTCCCCAGTGATTATCCTGATTTAGTGTAATAGGATACTGATTTTTTTTTTTTTTTTGGTAATTAGACTTTAAATACAGTCTTTTTGTTTTTGGTAATTTTTTTTTGGTAATTATACTTTTTTTTTTTGGTAATTAGACTTTAAATACAGTCTTTTAATCCAATCAGCATTTTTGGAGAAGAAAGTGGCTTCACCCTGTGCTTATTTCTCACTTAAAAACATCCTTGAAGATGCAACATTTTGTATTCTGAAGGCTCAGAACAACTCGTCTGGTGCCTTAAATGCTTTCAGATTTAAAAAGAGAGTGCATTATTTTACATGTGGTCCCAGTGTAATACTCTCAATGCACAGGTAAACCTAAACTGTCAGCTTATTGCTTGGTTATCTCTTTTAAAATACTCGTTGCTAAGTAAATGTTTGAAATCTCTACTTATCTCTCTTGTGATACATTTTGCAAAGAGCTTTTTCGTTTGCTAGTGCATTTGCTTGTTTTTGATATCTCACCACCAAGCATTTTCTTGGGATGAGTTAAAAAAAGATGCTGCTTTCATTTATTATTGTTCTTGGAAAGACAATGTTCTTCTTTCTACTCCGCAAAGCAGCTTTTATGAGACAAGTAACATTGGGAGATGAAAGACTTATTCCAACTGTGAACACACATGACATTATATTGTGATGAGAAATTAATTTTAATATTTGTTCTTTATGCAAGTTATAGTTCAGTGTTTTATACAACAGTACATTTTGTTTCCTGTTCTCACAAAGCACAGACTATTCTTGGCATAACCAGATGACTGAAGTAGGTTTCTGTCTCTTGTGCTTTATGTTATAAGCTTTGGCCATTTGGTCTCAGTTGTCTTGTAGAGAAATGACCACTGGACTAAAAGCTATAAATTCTAGGAGTTTAATCCAGATTCATCCCTTAAGCAGCATGTGACCATATTGAAATAATCCTCTCTGTACTTTACCTGCTCTACTCCCCAAATTCATGGATGATACCTCCCTTTCCCCTGGCATTAGCTCACGCTTAGAAACCCAGGAGTGGTTCCAGGCTCCACATCTGTTGATCTGCAAATCCTCTTCAGTCTATCAGCTTATCACTATCCTGTGTCCCTGTTTGCTACTGCTCTGGTTGAGGACTATGATAACTTCTTTTGAAATTTTCCAATTACTCTAGGTCTTTCTGTCTCTAGGCTTATTTCACTTTCATACGTTCTCTACACTACCATAAGCAAGATCTTACTCAAAGACAAATATGTTTATGTCATCTCCCTGTTTGGTGTTTTCCAGTGCCTTCCCATGGTAAAAAGCCAAACTCCTTCTGGCAGATGACTATACAGTGTAATGAAGAGAGCTGGGTTTTGGAACTTAGCAGATGCGAACTTCAATCTTGATTTTGCCATCTAACTAGCTTAGTAACCTTGGGGAAATTCTCTAAACTTTTCTAGTCATCGTTGCCTCATTTGTCAAGTAATATAGTATATGTCAAGCATCCATTCCTGTGTCTGGCACCTGGGGTGCACCATTGCTTATTGATCTGCTTCTGCTTCCCTGTTAGATTCCCTGCACTCAGCACTCCGTGGCTCTGGCTCAACTTCTTCAAATAGTTGCTTGTCTTTCTGACTCTGTTTTCCTCTGACTGGAGTATATACACTGAAATATTACTGCTCTTCATCGTCAATGTAGATGTTGGCTCTGCTAAGAAGCCTTCTCTGACACCTCCTAACTGGGCTGGATTCTCTTTTCTGAAGTTCCTATAACATCTTCTGGGTCCCTCTATACAAGAACATTGGTCAGACTGCGTTTTGTTCATTCATCCAATTTATTCATTCAGGAAGTACTTATTTTGCATGTATTACGTGCCAGACATTGTTCCAAGTGTTTAGGTTATAGTAGAGACCAAACGATACAAAATTTCTCTAGTGCTTTTATCCTAATGGGGGAGATACACAACAAACAAACAAATACTATGTATAATGTGTATGTGTTGAGTACAGACATATATATATATATGTGTGTGTATATATATATATATACATGCACACATTATATAGTGTGTGTCTGTGTATGTGTGTGTGCGTGTATATGTGTGTGAGCTATATATAGAGATCAGGTACCGAAAAGTGCTATGAAAACCAAAGTGTGGTAAGGGGACAGAGAGTGACATGCAGGATGGGGAAGGATTGGTATATTGTGCACGGTAGTCACGGAAGGACTCTATAAGTTGAACATTAAGCAGAAGCAAAGACATGAATGAGGTGATGATGGGCCATGCTAATATCTGAAGGAAGAACATTTTAGGCAAAAGGAATAAAAATGTATCAAGCCGTGAGATGGGGTTGTGGTTGACATGTTCAAAGAACAGTATGGAAGCCAGTGTGACTGGAGTTGGGTAAATGGTCACAGGGGTGCAGGTGAAGGAGTTAGGTAAAGAAAGCAATGATAGAAGAGTTTCAATGGCATTGTAGCCATGGTAAGGGCTTTATATATATAAATATATATAAATATAAAAATATATTCTTTTTTTGCTTTTAAGCATGGTGGGAATTCCTAGAAGGGTTTGAGCAAAAGAGCAACATACTTTACCTTAGAGCTTTTTTGCAGCTATGACAAACTCTCTAGTAGCAAAAGGAAGCTGGGATATCAGTTAGGAGGCTATTGAAATAGTTAAGAAGGGGGATAATGATGACTTTGACTAAAGGGGTACAAGTGGAGATGGTAAGAAATGGTCAAATTTAGGAGCTGTTTTAAAAGTTCCGCCAGTAGTATCTGATAATGGGTTGGACTGGAAATTGTATGTGAGCTAAAGTGAAGCATGAAGGATTCCGAATTTTGGGCCTGAACAACTATAGAACAATGGAGTTTGCCTTTTACAGAAATTAGGAAGACTAGCTGAGGAGCAAGACTGTCAGCAGATGTCTCGTGTTTGCTTATTTATTGTATTAGGGATTCACTAAGTTGCAGTATCAAAAAAGCCCTCAGGGCTTTCCTGGTGGCACAGTGGTTGGGAGTCCGCCTGCCGATGCAGGGGACACGGGTTCGTGCCCCGGTCCGGGAAGATCCCACATGCCGCGGAGCGGCTAGGCCCGTGAGCCATGGCCGCTGAGCCTGCGCGTCCGGAGCCTGTGCTCCGCAATGGGAGAGGCCACAACAGTGAGAGGCCTGCGTACAGCAAAAAAAAAAAGCCCTCAAAATACAATGGTTCAAATAAAATGTAAGTTTATTTCTCTTTGATGTAATATCCTTGAGGTCAGTGGAGGAAGCTGGGAGCAGCTATACTCCATGTGGTTATTCGGGCATCCAGGTTGCTTCCATCTTGTTGCTCTGCTATCACCCAGGTGTGATCATTATATAGAGAGCTGAAGCTGGGTCCTCACCAGGGACTACTAGGTGTTCCCACGTCTGGGATGGGGGGGGACAGGAATGACAGGGCAAGGAGCTTCATCCTCAAGGGGAAGTTACACCCTTCACCTGCTCTCATCCTCTTGTCCAGAATGTAGCTACAAGAAAAGCTAGAAAAAAGTAATCTCTACAAAGGTAGCCATTTGTCTAGTTACAAGTTGGTGAGGGTGGTTCTCTTACTAAGATGAAGGAGGGAGTGAATTTTAGGGGATAGACATTAACATATTTCGCTCTTTCTCAGTAACTTAAGGTCAGGAACTACTTGTGTTCTCTTTAACCCCAGTTCTTTAACCATAGTGCCTACACACAGTACATATTCCCTGCATGTTGGCTTCATTAATACCAAACTAGTTATATGGGACAGAAATTATTATATACTGGATGTTGTGTTTCCTCCTAGGAACTTGCTAATTAATTTCATAAATCATTTTTTACATTTCAGACTATATTGTTAATGTGTCTTTATCACTAATGCAGAAAAATATCTTTAAGTCAGTGTTTTACATTTATTTATTATCCAGGATGAACAAAGGATGATGAGCTATTATTTATGTTTTTTATTTTTTATTTTATTTTATTTATTTATTTTTTTTGCGGTACACGAGCCTCTCACTGTTGTGGCCTCTCCCGTCGTGGAGCACAGGCTCCGGATGCGCAGGCTCAGCGGCCACGGCTCACGGGCCCTGCCGCTCCACGGCATGTGGGATCCTCCTGGACCGGGGCACGAACCCGTGTCCCCTGCATCGGCAGGCAGACTCTCAACCACTGCGCCACCAGGGAAGCCCATTACTTATGTTTTTTAAAAGACTGTTTACCTCACACATTTGCTTCCAGATAACAATTTCAGAAATCACACTCGGTGGTGTAAGAATGAGTCACTTCCATGTAATAAAATTGCATCTCCTATTCCAAACTGCTTAATTCTCCAGACCTCACATAACATTTCACTTAAGCTACATGCTGCTGCTTCTTCCTGGAACTATTTAGCTTAGGAGTTAGAGAAGATGTATTTGGGTTTAAAGATTTTTTTTTTGATGAAAGAGTCGCAAACCATATAATGTTTAAAATATGTTTTGGAATAAGAAATCTACTCTGAAGATAAAATTTAATAAGAAAACAAGTTGGAGATACAGTGTTTTATAATCAGGCAACTGAGATGACACACAGGAAATATTATGTCTCTTTTGAAAAGCTTGAGGTTGAGCTACTAGTATGAAAGAAAAATAGTTCCTATTTCTTTGTAGTATGCCATTTTGAAAATTGGCCCTATCTTCTGTTCAACATCTGTATGTGTGTATATATTTCTTGTAAGGTCATCCTATTTGTGGAATACCACACACTATTTTACAAACACGGTCTGTGGGAATGATTGAATTCTTTGGTATTTAGTTGGACATCTCCAAGCCTAGGTCCATGTATCAAATATGTTTTCTTAATTTATTAGCAGAATTTTAGTTCAAAAGATTAAAGGAAGACATGGGTATTGAAGAACCTCTTTAGTCTACCAGACTCTTAGTTCCATGTAGGCAGAAACCTTGCGGATGTTCCCCAGTGTCTAGCCCTGGGCCAGCACATAGTAAGTGTTTCATTCATTTAGCAAATAATTATTAATGGAATCTTGCTTGCTCCCCAACACCAAAACTTTGCAGTATATTTTAGGGAATCCATACACATACCCATCCACATGCAAAAATGTAGAACACACACAGACAAATCTGTAGCAAATTCCCTTCCGTCTAGAATTATCTTCTCATAGAAAATGAAAATGGCTAATAAGCTATTAGAGCTTCTGAAAAATTTTAAGAAAATAATTATTAAGCATCTAGTTAATTCTGAAAATTATCTACCTGTTTTCCCTCTAGATGAAATTTTTATTTATTTAATATTTAAAATCCTCTGTTGAAATTTAATAAGCCAAAGGTTTAAAAACCTGTTTGCTTGTTTGATCTAACATGGTATTATTTAGACTGTGCAGACTTTCTATTAAGATCCTTAGACGTGAGCACTGTGTGTGTGTGTGTGTGTGCGCGCATGTATGTATGTGTATACATTTATAAATTTTCAACTCTTTAAAGATGAAAATTTGAAGGGCTCTTGGTATATTTAAGATTCCAATAATATTATTAGATGGTAGTAATAGAGACATTCTCAAAACTGTATATAAATCTTCCATCAATGTGGAAGCGTATCCCGTTATGCTCAAGAGATAATTTGTTGAGCTAAACTTTGCCCTAAGGAAAGCAAAAGATATTAGAAACATTTTGAGTAAAAATATTTAGCTTCTCATATCTTATAATGCTTTGCCTGTGACTAAAATGAAACTGAGTTTAATAAACTTTTACCATGAATGACAAATGTCTTTCATCAATTCATCATACCAAATATATTCCTTTTTAAAAACACCCAACCATAAAAACACACAGAATTGCTAAATTCGAAGGAACCTTTAAAAGATAATCAAATATTTCTTGAGGCTTCATTACATGAACTATGTAAGGTCAAGCTTCATGTCCTAAAATATTGGAGAGAATTGAATTTCATAAAATCTGTTACTATTGAGAATATTTCCCCTGTGTTTAAACTAACACAACCTTAACACTCCCTTTTTTAATTACATTATTTTATATTCAAAATGGATAACTTAGGTTCAATTATCCTTGTTTCCAAGACTGAAGAGGACAGAAGAACCTCTCAAGTATGTTTTCGACTTAGGGAGACAGTAATGTATACTAGTCAAGAATAAGCCTTGGGCAAGTTATTTTACCTCAATGAATCTGTTTCACTCCTTATAAAATGTAACTTAATACCTTCCTCAAAGGGTACTTGTGAGGAGGAACTGAATGTGAAACATTTAGCACTCATTTAAAGACACTGTAAACATTTAAAAAAATAATACTAATTCTTCTTCTTAGCATAGGAAATTCAAATACTTAACTTTCTTTTCATCTTGTTTTTTTTTTTTTTTTTCGGTACGCGGGCCTCTCACTGTTGTGGCCTCTCCCGCCGCGGAGCACAGGCTCCTGACGCGCAGGCTCAGCGGCCATGGCTCACAGGCCCAGCTGCTCCGCAGCATGTGGGATCTTCCCAGAGCAGGGCACGAACCCGTGTCCCCTGCATTGGCAGGTGGACTCTCAACCACTGCGCCACCAGGGAAGCCCTCATCTTCTAATGATGTGCAAATAATCAGAGTTTTAGTACATTAGCCTCAAGAAGCAGGAACTCAGAATTGAAAATGGCAAATGTTTAACAATTAGCTCTGAAAAAGAAGAAGAAAAAGAGATCCCTTGCTTGTAGTCTTTGCAAATTTTCATGGTGTGAATACTCCTATCATCACTAATTTCAGATTACCAACATGATGTCTGAATGCAGAGTTGCTAAATCTGTTAGAGTCCACTCGGCACACCACTAGGTATGCCAGTTCATAAAGAACTGCTTAATCAATCATGTCTATAATTACAGAATTGGAACATGAATTTGACACATTATACTTTTATTAATTATTCATGGATGGTATTTTCCATCAGTGCAGTTCATTGATTATACTTCTGATGTCAGTTCCTTTTAGCTAAGAAATTTCAGATTTTCCTTCAAATTTTACCTTTGAAATTGTAGCTGACTCAGAAACTGCATTTGCCCTACTTGGGAATAACACATTGGGTGCATTAAGCTTCAGTCATTCCTCAAAGTAGCATGCTGTGTTACATGTGTGCAATGTTTTTATTTATATATTCTGAGTAATTTTTTTCTTTCAGTGAAGGATAATGTAAAAGGGCTTATGAATTCCCACTCTGTTTTAACCTGTAACCAGCTATTTCTTTATCAACTTACCAGTAATGCTTCAGAGAAAATATGCATTTTGTAGAATAGGCAATTTCTGGAATTAAAAACAAGAAAACATCAATGATGTAATAGCAAATACACTTGGTCCCTTAGGCCGGAGTCAGCATGGTACCATAATGTAGATTGTCTCATTTAACTCTTTAATTCATGCAATATTAGATATAGATTCAAAATTTCTTTAATAGATTTTCTTCATACTGGTATATATCAGTTTCTACCGATAAATCTATATCATGGGTTCTTTTGATATAATAGTTGGCACTGATTTCCACTGAACAGAATTTTATACTTTCTCTTCAATTTGTTTTCATTCTTGGATTATCAAAACATCTGCTGTCATATTCATTCAAGTATGATCATTTGCACCCAAAAGGTGGAAATCATGAAACCTCATTCAAATCCTTTTCCATCCCTTAAGGCCAGAGCTCATGCCATTTTCTCCATCAAACTTTTGAGATTTTTTTTTTTTTTTAAGTAATTTCTTCCTTCACAGATTTTCTACTTCTCCATGGCAAATATCACTATATTCTAGTTCATTGGGTCTCAAAGTGTGATCTCTGAACCAGCAACATCAGCATCATTGGAGAACTTGTTCGAGATGAAAATTCTCAGGGCCCAACCCAGACGTACTGCATCAGAAAGTCTAGGCATAACTCCCAGCAGTCTGTGCTTTAACAAGTCCTCTGAGTGACCCTGATTTTGAGTGACTGATGGTATAATTTGGCTTCCTATTTAGTTGTGTGCTCCATGATAACCAGGATTTATGAGTAATTATATCTTTTAAATAGTAGGTACCCAATAAATATTTGTTGAATAAACTGATAAGTCAATGAATAAAAGGACAATTTAAGAAACACAAGCTAATTAACTGGAGGAATAAAGGACAAGATATTTTATTTGAAAGGCTATCATTCGAAGGAGAAATGAGATATGTCCTTTAAACATCCATGGGCTGGAATTAGGGTAAATGAACACAAATTAGGAGGGCTTATGAACTCATTCAGTCCTAACAATAATTCTGTGGAGTAGGTATTATACTCATTTCACTGATGAAAAAATGAGGCTTAGAGTGTATCTATGTCTCTAACTATATCAGGATTATATATTCAGGCAGGTTTCAAACCTAGTTATCTCTGCCTCACTTTCCCCATCATGTCCAGAGAGTCAAATTTCAACTCTAGGTTGGTTCAGTCAATGTTTTCAATGACTGTTAACTGTATATAAATATGAGCCAGGCACATGATAGGTGTTTAGCATTTAACAATGAGCAGCAAGTGTCCTTATCTGTAAAATGTGGAAACTAAAAGTACCTAGTACTTCTCAGGGCTGTTGTGATGATTAAATATGATAGACATCAATCATTAAAGAAGGCAAAATAATAAATTGTGAAAAGTGCAAAGACGGAGAGAAAGAAAAGCATCAGGTAGAGATACCTGATATAGACTGCGTGGCAGGGGAAATTGCTCTAAAGCAGTGACATTGATGCTGATCCAGAGTGACAAGTATCCTTTGGCTCGATGACAAACCAAGGGAAGAGCACTTTAGACATAAGACCTGTGTGTGCAAAACCGTAAGTGTCAGGAGCTGACACTCTGGAATGGAGTAAGACCTCTGTCACTACAAGTTTTTAAGTGCATCATTCTGAAAATAGTATTTGGAGTATGACGGAGATGAAACAGCCACAGAAGAGCAGTGTTACACTGCATGGACTATCAGTTTCCATCCAATCCTACATATTTGTGTTTTCCACATAAGTCTATAAAATATCATTGATATAACAATAAAGCAAAGTATATATAAATGTACAACTAGGAGTAAAAGCTTGTAGTAAGTATGACATCAAATAAGTATTTTTTTAAGAGTGAAAACTAAAAAAACTTAAAATCTGAAGAATTTAGAATTTGATTATTAGTAAACTTGAATTCAGTACAATATCCTCTAGTTTTTTTCCCTAGCACTCTCTAAGGCTAACTGAGGATGCCAGATGGCTTGGGGCACTTTTGTTCATAATTAATGTGTTGAACTATTCCCTAACTGGATTATAGTGGCCTTTATAGAAAATCTCAGATTAGATTCCTTCCCGGTTATACTTATCATTTGATATACAGTCTACAATTAAGATAGGTTGGAAATGGGGTGGTTTGAATCACTAAGTAAAATGGATGGATTTTAAATGAAATTAAATTGTGGTAAAAATCTTACGTTATTTCTAAGTAGCTCTTTGGAAGATATTACCAAGTAGAAATGTAAATATTTCAATTTAATTGGATTTTCCTGTTAACAAACTTTACTTATTCCTTACTTCACTATAAGACTAGAAAATGGAGGCTGCTAGTTGCTGTATTATGAAGACTCTAAGCCTCTCAATGATCACGTCATATCATCTTTTGTTTTCCTGGAACTAATACAAAACCCAACAATAATTAGCACCAGTGATATTTGTTGAATGAGTGAGTGAATGAAGTAGAGATGAACATATCCAGCAAGTAATTGTGAGTGGTATTAAAGTAACATAAAGAATATATTTAATTTTTAATCAGAAATCTTAGGACTGGTATTAATTTTATATATATATATATATATATATATATGTTAGGTATCCCATAGCTGTATTGCTCATAACTATCAAAAGTGTAGTATATAAAAAAAGAATCTTAAGAAGCTAATATGGCTACATTGCTTTAACACATCAGTTTAAAGTCATTGCTGGGGACTTCCCTAGCGGTCTGGTGGTTAAGACTCCGTGCTTTCACTGCAGGGGGTGCAGGTTCGATCCCTGCTTGGGGAACTAAGATCCCACATGCCGTGCGGCCAAAAAAAAAAAAGAAAAAGTCATTTCTGTTTGCAGCATTATTGAGATGTAGTGTAGTTTGGATTCACATAAAATAAAAAGGCCAGCGAAGACAATTATTGTGAGAAAGCAACCCTCAAATGTCTTTCTCTACCATACATCCATAGTTAATAGAAGGGAAAAATGTCTCTGTGTAGATATAATTTGGGGTGGTTTTTTAAAAAGATAGACTTACATATTAAAAATTGCATATAACCTTTAACCTATAATTGCAAATTATAGTAATATGTAATATAAATCTTAGGAGTAAGCTCTAAGAAATATTTGTATTTAAAGGAGAAACAGTGCAATTGACAGATTATAAATCTATAATATGCCTATAATCTATAATACTTAGATACAGTAAAAAATACATATTTGGTATTAAATACAAATATTTTTAATCCTTACTCCTTCTGTTTTCAATGTGATTATGCTGTGGAGGAATTTGTGTCTTCATGCATATCTATGTATCAGTATTCTTTATAAAATATAAATTTGGTAGAGTGAGAATTAATTGAAGAAAAAATGAAAGGATAATAGATATGATATTCTTCTATAAGGTAGACAGCTTTTAATGTAATTGTTTATGATCTGATATATAGCAAAGAAATGCCTTACACACATACCTTCTACCAAGCAATATAACTTTTTTTTATTACGTAAGTTTCAGGTGTACAACATTTTAATTCACCATCTGTATTACACAAAGTAATCACCCCCCAAAAGTCTAGTTACCATCCATCACCATACAGTTGAACCCCTTAACCCCTTTTGTCTACCCCTCAACCCTCTTCCCCTCTGGTAACCACCAATATGCTCTCTGTATCTATGAGTTTTTGTTTTGTTTGTTTATTTGTTTTGTTTTTTAATGTTCCACATATGAGTAAAATCATAGGATGTCTTTTTCCTGCTGCCTTATTTCACTTCGCATAATACCCTGCACATTCATCCATGTTGTCACAGATGATGAGATTTCATTCTTTTTATGGCCAATATTCCATTGTGTGTGTGTATATACATGTATATATGCATATATATTCATATATATGTACATATTCATGTATATATATATATACATATACATACTGCATCTTCTATATCTATTCATCCATCAATGGACATTTATTTCCATATCTTGGCTATTGTAAGTTATGCTGCAATGAACTTAGGGGTGCATATATCTTTTTGAAGTGTTTTTATTTTCCTTGGATAAATACCCAGAAGTGGGATTGCTGGATCATATGGTAGTTCTATTCTTAATTTTTTGAGGAATCTTCATACTGTTTTCCATAGTGGCCACACCAATTTGCATTCCCACCAACAGTGTATGAGGGTTCCCTTTTCTCCACATCCTTTCTAACACTTGCTATTTCTTGTCTTTGTGATAATAGCTGTTCTAACTGGTATAAGGTAATATCTCATATTGGTTTTGATTCGCATTTCCCTACTAATTAGTGATGTTGAACATCTTTTCATGTGCCTGTTGGCCATCTGTATGTCCTCTGTGAAAAATGTCTATTCAGATCCTCTGCCCAGTTTTTAATTGGATTGCTTGTTTTTTTTTTTTGTTTGCGTATAACATTTTGATATACAGTGTTAGTACACTAGACTGACTAAGAGAGCCTGATGTAGTCAAATGAAAGTCACTGATGGTCTCTCCATTTTTATATTGTTGAAATGTATTTGTTATTACGTATGAGCAAATGTATCTTGATATTTCTATAAAACACTCAGAGAAGCTTTACTGTAGCTACATGAGCTACCAATGACTTACGTTTAAAAGTGTCAAATTTCAGTCAACTAGGGGTTATGAATATGTAAATTGGTGTTTAGAATTTTACTGTGAATTCTAAGAGTGAGGTTACTATTATCAAAAAATATGTTAAAAAGTAAATTCCTTGGACTCTACAAAATATGTACTAGTTTTATTCAATATCTGTCTCAAGACTAGCCAAGAAGATGACCTATCCTACATCCAATATTTTGCTCTCTTAAAAAGAAGTTTTTTGAATAGAGAATATATAATGGCCAAATTTAATATATATATAATATATTGGAATATATAATAGCCAAATAAAATTTAAATGAAGATAAAAGTTATGATTTAGGTAAGGTTATAGAACGATGGGGTTTATATATGATAGTTCATTCTCAGCTATATCCATTCAAAATATTCACCTAAATAATCTTTTTCATACTTTCTTGTACTTCTAGATATGACAGAATATGACTGTTGGGGAGGATTAATAGTCTGAATCACAGAACTAGTGAAAGGTTGAAAGTCTGACTTTCGATTTTACTCAACATGCCAACTGTGAGATGATAGACTGGTCTTCCTTCTTGAATCTGCTTCCTTCCCTAGGAGTTACAAACTATAGTAGACTGACTTGCTTATCCTTCAGTGCTCTAATCCCACAGACACATGGTGCCCAGTAGTGGTCTGGATGTCCCTTTTGGTCTTTACTCTTTGGAAAATGTTTTTCCACACTGGAATTTTCTTGGGCCCTCTCCTTACATCTAAATGTGCTTATCCGAATGCTAGGATAGTAGTAAAAACTCATTCTCTTGAGTTTGCCCCAAATTCAGATCCTTGCTCTGCCCATTATTAGCTATGTGATCTTGAGTAGATTACTTAACTTTTCTGAGCATCTGTTTATTTATTTGTGAAATGAGGGTAATAATAGTCCTTACTTA
This sequence comes from Leucopleurus acutus, assembly GCF_964270905.1. Classification (NCBI taxonomy): domain Eukaryota; kingdom Metazoa; phylum Chordata; class Mammalia; order Artiodactyla; family Delphinidae; genus Leucopleurus; species Leucopleurus acutus. The sequence continues at coordinate 39,156,449 of NC_139156.1, forward strand.
ATACTAACAGTCCCCGCTATGAAATCATTTCATGTAAATGGCCTGGCATGTAGGCAGCCTTTCTTAAATGTTCTTCTTCTTCTACCATTTTGTCTCATCCCTCAGAACTCTGTAGCTGGCCATATATATCTGTTCTTTTAATTTACTTCAAATGAAGATAATAATAATCGACAAGGTCTTAATGTGTTAAAATCTCCCTGCTGCCCCATGGCATTTGAGTGAGGACTTTCGAAGATTTAACGCATAGGAACAAATACTGCAGGAATTTTCAATGCCACTCACAGACTCGCTCTGAGGAGACATTTATGAGAGGGCTGGATTCTGTCAGAATTCTTCAGATCACCCTGTGGAGGTTTATTCTCTGTACATGTAAGGGCAACTTGGTTGATTCTGTCACTTGTGCCTGTTGTCTGATTCCTTTTTACTTCTAACCTCAGGGCTGGCCTCAAGGCAAAAATAGTTAAGTAGACTTGGTTTACCTTTGCTCTCTGCCTCCCTCCCTTTGAATATACTTTTCCCATATACTAGTATCCCAGAGATCCCCATCTTTGAACTTTAAAGACAGCTGATATATAAGATATAAATCATATTTAGTAGACAAAGAAACCCAGTTAACATATATGGAAATTTCAGTATGATAGTCTAGCATGTAATTTCAATCTAGTTAAACCTAATGACTGGGTGTGCTTTTTTAGTAAACAGGAACGCAAGTAAAATGTGTGAATTTCCCCCCTATCTGCTCATCGTGCTTAGACCCCTATTAAGATGAGTCTGCATGATTTCAGAATAAGTAGGTCTGTACATAGACACAGCTGCCACAGCAAAATCCGCCATTTCTCATTAGGGGTCTTTCTCTGGCAGCGACAGTGCTCCCAGACAAACTTTACTTCTATTCTTGTTGTAAATAGCTCATTCCCATATTTAAATAGAGATTGGGGGAAGGCGAAGGTTTTAGTCTGCCTTTTTCTCAGAATTTAAGGAAGATTGTTTTAGGAGTTCTTAATTTAAGGCAGATTACTTTATGGAAGTACTCGAAAACGAGTAAAAATGAACTCTCTGGAACTCTGATTTCTTTGACACATCTCCTGTATTATTTTGTATATAAATTCTCATTTAAACGTTTATAACATTTTTATGTTATTTAAAGTATGATTCTTATCAATGATGGCATTTATTACTTTGGATCAGGGGACACAGTACAGACTATACTGAGAAGACAGGGATGCTGAGAGAAATAAGTCTCATCCCAATTCATTGCAAAAAACAACAACAAAGTCTTCCTGTTCTGTTTCTAGAAAGAACACTTTGCAAATAAAACTGTGATTATTGCATAGAATATTTTTAAAGGAAATTTTGTAATAATAGTTTCTAGGGAGTTTTTTTATTTTAGGTGAGGAACAAAAAGCTGTTCTTAGAATATAAAAATAGGACTGCACTTAATAATGCTTATCTTGTACCAGGCATTCTGTTCTCAGCAGACACATATATTATCTAATTTAACCTTCACAGCAGCCCTAAAAGAGGTAGGTTCTATTATACCTATTTTACAAGTGAGGAAATTGAGGCTTAGGTTAACTTGCTCACCACTGTGTATCTGTTAAAGGTTCATAAAAAGGAGTTTAGCACAGGTCTACATGACGAGGGAGTCTGTGTACTTAACCCCTGCATGATATTGCCTCTTGGAGGTATCTTACATACATATAAAGATTGGACTGCAACAGTTTTGTCTGTCTACTAAATAATAAAATTTAAATTTTTACTGAAAAACGATTTTGATGTAGCCTTATCCATAGCTGGAACAATACCCTTTGTGAAATCCCATTTTGTTGTGAGGCTTCTAATTCCCATGACTGTATGCAGTCATCTTTTTTTTTTTTCCCCAAAGCATTATTTTAATTATGCAGACACCAACAGAATATAACATATCTCTTGTATAGAACACAAATCCTTTAAGCTGGCTACAAAAAAAAGTTCTTCTCTTTCAAACTAATGGTGTTTCAGGTCATGCTTTTTTGGTATTAAAAACTCTGCGATAAAGAATGAGAATTCTGCTATGCAATTGTTTCTTTTAAAATCAAAGTACTTTCTTGATATTTCACACTTACTTTAGCTCTATCAAGAAATGTAAAATATGCCTGAGAATAAATTTAGTTGGTTATAAGGATTTCATTTCAAAATCTCCAAGGGCCAACAAGTTTCTCTGTTTCAGAACAGCTGTAGTGGTGACCATTTCACTCCATTCATAGTCCTTTAGCAATGGGTCTCTGTTAGACATTTAGGCCAGGTCTCTTTGTGGCCAGCAAGACAGATGCAAGCCCTCTCACCATAGTTTGGGGCTTACTGTTACCAATGTTTATAACTGATAGCATGTCATAGGGGAGAGAGTGAGTCATTGGACCCAGCTTGGCTAGAAGTGTGTGCATTCAGTTACCCAGTGGCTTCTAGCAGATAATATAGGACTAGACAGGCAGTGGGTCTTAGCCAGGATTTCCACAAAAACATCAAAGAACAGATTTGCATGCAATATCCCGCAAGACCACCAGGTCTAGAGTCTGCGAGGTGCAAAGTCAGCATGTGCAGCAATTTTAAAGTGCAGGGGACATCACTGTGCTTGATTTTCAGCAGCCCTCAAGGAGCGCTAAATTTATTCTTAGCCAGAAGCCCTTTATTCTTGGCTTTATCTTATCCTTCCTCCTGGAAATGGGAAGCTCTGGGAATAGAGGGTTGAACATAAGCCAAATGCCTATAGAATTATAAAAAAGTAGAAGAGCAACAGTTCTACTGATTGTGGAGGTATTTTGTATTGATCAAGAAGAGTGACGTTTGTAAACTACTTTATAAGATGTAATCTGGTAATGAGAAAAGATGAATAACCTTTGCTCTGGTCTTTTTTCACCCTTAAATTGTTGCTAGTTGTGTAATGAACTTTTTTGGTAGAAATATTCAAAGTATTATTAAAAAATAAAACAACAACAACAACAATTATCCTGCTTCATAAATAATGATGATGCCACACAAAACCTGCAAGCTCTAGCACAGTGTGCAGTTAATGTTGGGCTGTGGGAAAGCAGAGACTGTGCATAAAGGAATTCATTACTGAGTGGAATGAATCATTTTGCTTTTCCTGAATAAGCTGTTCTATATTAAACTTCGGAGTTCCAAGGCTTACAAATTAGCTAGTACTCTGGATCTCACCCCTCAAGTCCCCATGGAGCTCACCTTAAGCATTCTTCTTCCTGTTAGGCACGAGTTCTGAGTATCTGGCGCCATTTTGCATTATATAATAGCTACCGTTTATTGTACATGATTACATTTGATCCTGTGAGAACCTTTGAGATAGGTCGTGTTATTATTTGTGTTTTATAAGTGAGTAAACTTCAATCAAGAGAGGTAAAGCTGAGATGACTCAAGATCTTGAAGCCTGGACGTATCAAGAAAAGCCAGGGACTGATTCACTTTGTTGTAAAGCAGAAGCTAACATACCATTGTAAAGCAATTATACTCCAATAAAGATGTTTAAAAAAAAAAAAAAAGGTAAGCCAGGGACACTGACATTCCAAAGTCTTGTTTCCCCATTTGCCCGTATCTATATATTAATCTAACAACATGCCTTTTTCAGATGTATAAATATACACACACGTTCTTAATCTGAAAAATATGTTTTAGTCTCTCTTTACTGTTCTGATACTAATTCTAGCTGTGTTTTCCTTGTCTACGTAATTTACTAGTCGAGGGATACCAAACTCATAGCTTGGATTTCACAGTGTGTTTATTCCTTGTCCTTGGCAGACATAGCTAATCAATCATAGCAGTCCTCTCTGAGCCAGGTTCAGTCTCCTTGTCTCTTCAGCCCATCTCTCTAGACAGGCATGGCCAATAGATTGGTACTGGATCCCAAGTTAAATCTCTTTGTCATTCCTGTACCATATATTTTTGTCTCAATCATGTCCTCTAGTCCAGGCACACACAGCATGTACCTCAATCTCCCCTCAGATATCCATCTCTTATGACACCTTTGTTTCCAAAGACCAATAGTATTTGTGAACAAGCCTGTTTCATGGTGCTTTGGATTCTTTCCATCAAAATTCCATTTTTTAAAATTTAACATTCATAAGGTAAAAGTGATTTATCTATAGTCTTTCTCCAAAACCTTTTCTTGATGGACCACTGCTCATAGGCAATATTATATCTTAACTGTTATTATTGAACAATTTGGTCTCACCAGATTTGAGAAATTTTATCTGAATTTTGTGACTTTTGTTTCTTTTTTTCTCCTTTAAGTAAAATATTTAGTAAATTCATACACTAATAAGAATCACCGTATTTTCTTATTAAACATTTCTGAAGTTTATATATCTTTATCCTGCTGTAGCCATGGTAATTTAGACAAAAATGAGCAAGTGGGAAGTTAACCTGTACAACTCGTAATTGCCTTACATGTCGTGCCATTTAGTAGTGACTGGGGTGAAACTAATGAGGAGTTTCCTGTTTTTATTTTAAGATGATTACCTAGATCAAAAAACTTCATCAGGTTGTGTTTTTATTTTTATATTTTACTCCTTTAAATCTAATCTAATTAGGCAATATCACTTAGCTAATTCCATAGAGTTCTTAATTGTAATTTGTGCAACTCTGTGGCCAGTCTTTTTTGAAAGTTCACAGTGAAGAAGTGTTGTTTGCTGCTTACCTCACCGAGGTCAAGAGACTGATGTTATTAGGTTTGCCACTCTTCAGATACAGAAATGCAGCTCTGGCAACTCTCTGCCAGGAGGTGCAGGAGAGAGGCCAATGGATCCCTCAGTGTCTAGAGACTGCCAGTCCCTTGCTTTTAGCATTCAGATTGCTGACTTTACAATCAATTTTACAAAATCCTAAAATTGATTCGGATAATGATGACACCTCACATCATCAAGTGGGGATTTGACAAATATCCTGCTTGTTTTGTCAGTATGGACACTGTCCATACAGAGTAGCTGTATAGAGAATATACAGGAGAATAGCTACATCTGCAAACATTGAGTCCTGTCTCTGTCATTGTACAAACAGCATGACCTTGAAAAAGTTACTTAACCTCTCAAGGCCTTTTCTCTTCTGTCAAATGGGACAATAACAACATCAACCTCAATGGAATATTGTGAGAGTTAAATAAGACAGTTTAAAGGAAGCATTTATAAGAGTGTGTGGTGAATATTAAGTCTGTAATAAGATAATTATCTTCAAGTTCAGGCCAATATTTTCATTTTGTAGCCTGACTTTACTTACATTCTGTCATTCTATTCATAAAGTAACAGCAAGACGAAATATATTGTACATTACCGCATTTAAACTGACATGGATTGATGTTTATTTTACCTTGATGATTGATTCTAAAATTTTTAATTTATAAGAGAAATACATGTTCGTTTTAGAATATATGTTAACAAAAGGATGAAAATTAAAATCTATCTTAATCCTATGAGCCAGAAGAAGCCATTATTAACTATTTTAGTCTATAACTTTTGAGTCTCATCCTGCGTATGTATAAGTATATATGTACACTCTGTAAAAAATGGGATTATACTGTTCATGATGATTTGGAACTGTTAAAGAGTAAACTGAAGCAATTAAAATGTACAAGATTTTATTTGAGCAAACATCTATTCAATTTGGACAGCAACAAAACAAAAGTGGTTAGGAGCAGTTGTGCCAGCGGGAGCTGGGGGAAAGCTTTTTATAGAAGGCACGGAAGCAAAGCAAAGGAATTGTTTGATTGGCTAAAGCTTAAGCTGTTGCCTTATTTGGGAAAGTCTGGTTGGCTTTTTGTGATTGGCGGTCTTCAGTTTTGTTTTCTCAGATTCCAGTGCATTGACTCTGCCTTAGATTTCGTTTTTGTTTATGTAGCCTGCCAAGGCATTAGAGCCACCCAGTCCAATGGTCTCCATGTTTAATTACCTGAACATAACCATAAATATATGGTGAACATCTTTCCAAGTCTTTAAATATTATTTTACAACACAATTATTGCATAATATTCTGTAGTGTAAATATAATGGCATTTATTTAAGTAATTTTATACTGTTGGGCATTTGAATTATTTCTCTTTTTATCTGTTTTTCTCTCTCATACTCACAATTACAAGCTACTCTGCAATGAGTACTTCTTATGCTTATGTCATTGTGCGCATTTAAATCACTTCCTTAGAATTAATTCCTAAAAATAGAATTATTTGATCAAAGAGTATGTGAATTTCAATGTCTTACTTAAGAATGATTTTTTTTAAGGGTAATATGTTCATGGAATACCAAAATTTAAAAAAAAAAACCTACAAAAAGGTAGATAGAGGTAAAATTGTTTCTCTCAGTATAGTCATCAATTCACTCATTTCCAATCCATCTACCTCGTTCTCTACCTGCTTCCTCACCAGTAATTCTTTTTCTACCCTGCAGGTTTTGTGTTTTTTTTTTAACAGTATATTCAAACAATATAAACCTACACTGTCTACCTATCCCTATCACAGAAATGGACACATATAGGATACATGTACTGCTTTCTTCTCTCAAAGGCATATCTCATTCTTATTTATGCCTGCATACAGTTCTACTGATTGGCAGGATGGTTGGTTTTATCTTTTACTATATAAGGAATACTGTAATAATTATAACAACGTACATACATTATTTGCACTTTTTGAGTGTATCTGTTGAATAAAATTCCTGGAAGTGGAATTGCTGAGCAAAAAATATATAATTTATAATTTGCTAAATATTGCCTGCCTTAGAGATTTGGCCAGTTTACACTGTCATCAGCAGTGAATGGGTGTCCCTTCTTCCCTCCAGGCTTGCCAAAAGAGGGTGTTAATCAAACTATTGGATTTTTGTGTAGTAGATGAAAAATGCTACCTTCAAAGTAGATGTAATTTGTATTTCACTTAGCACAAGTAAGATTGAGCACCTTATTCATAGAAGCCATTTGCATTTGTTGTTTTGTTTTAAAGTATTTTCTGGGTACTGATCAAAACCTTTACAAATGTGAATAGTTTTTACCTCCTCCTCTCTAATCTTCATGATTCAAATTATGTTCTTTTGTATAATTGTATTGTTCCCCAGTTGCTTGCCTTTACTGAGAATTTTCTCATTAAGCATAAAGAAAATTTTGTTAGGTGAATATGCATGTAGTCCTATGTTGTGTCCTATCAAGTGTTTTGTGTTTGGTTTTTTGTTTGTTTTTTATCAAGAAAGACTGTTGAATTTTATTAGATACCTTTCAGTAGCTTGTAAAATGATCATATTATTTTCCATTTATATGATTATATTATTAATTTCCTAATATTGGCTGCTGAATTCTGTTTCCTAATATATATATATGTATATTTTAGGATTTTTGTGTAGATTGTCTTAAGTGAGATTAGGCTCTAGTTCCGTGTGTGTAAGTATGAACAATGTTATGTGAACTTCACGAAAATGATTTGGAAGACTTCCTCCTTTCTCTGTGCTCTCAAACACTAAATAGACTTCAGTTGTTTATTCTTTGAAGATTTGTTAGAAATCTGTGAAAAATTTTGGCCTAGTCCTTTTTTCTGTTGGTAGCTGTTAGGTAACTTACCTTCCATCTTTTGCGGAACATCATGTGTTTTCATTTTCTATTTCTCTGTGTCACTTTTGTAAAATTACATATGCATATTTTGCTTGGTAGCCTGAATAATTCTTTTTGTACCTTTAAATTTGAATAACATTAAGAATATGTCTCAGTGAGAACTATTTTTATATGTAAATCAAGACTTTTTCTTATTTCAACATTTTTTTCCTTGAGTTCTATTCTTACCTACTGGTATTTTAGTGGTTTGCTTTCAGGAAGAAGGAAATTATACCTATATAAGATCTTCTTTGTCTGTCTTTTATGTATATAATTTTGTCTCTTATCCTTCCTAATTCCTTTTTTTTTTCTGTTTCATTTTCTTTATTTTCCTCCCGAATTTAGTCCTCTATTTCCCTTAGTGCGTCTTCTACAATTTCTGTTTTCTCTTTGGCTCCTTCTAATTATTTCTTCCTTTCTTGGATAGCTTTGCTTTATCCTTATAATTCTTTCATGAATTCTGCCAGATCACATTTCGTCTTCTCCTTGTGTCTTACCACATCACTTCTGAGGTCTTGTGTTTCTGCTTTGGGCAGCCCATGTATCAGGATGGAACAGGAGTTGGGGGTGGGGGAGGATTGGGAGAGTAGGGTGGGGGAAGAGTCCAGGATATTTTTTCCATCTTTCTAATTTCATAACATAGAGGTTCTCTTATATTATATATGGAGACTGTTTTCTACAAATGTGCCCCCTCTGTGTGATTTTGTGTGTATATCCTTACCTCTTCTACTTCTATGAATAATTATTTCCATTAATCAGCCTTATTTCTGCATCTCGGGGTATGCGCCTCACCTTCAGAAAGCATTATCACTTTCTGAGATCTCTTGGTCCTAGACCCACTTGCCACTGCCACTGCAGTCTCTCTCTGCTTGTTTTCACTTTCTTCCATGGCACCCTTTCCTGATTGCAGTCTTTACACAAATTTTGAAGTCTTCAGATTATACCGGTTTCCTACTTTTGCTAAAAATGAGTCTTACAGGACATTCATTTTTCATTGTCCTTGTTGCTTTTAGATGCATTCCAGGAGGAGACAAGGAAGATTCTGATTTAGACAGCCATGTTTATTATACTAGAAATCCAAATTGATATTTTCCTAGTTATTTAATCAGAATTGCCTTGAAAAAATATTGTTATATATGATGAGTTTAGTGTGAATCATAAGTTCATTTGAAAAATCAGTATTTTATTTATTTATTTGGCTGCATTGGGTCTTTGTCGTTGCCCATGGGCTTTCTCTAGTTGCAGTGAGCAGGGGCTACTCTTCGTTTCGTGCGTGGGATTCTCGTTGTGGTGGCTTTTCTTGTTGCGGAGCACAGGCTCTAGGCATGCGGGCTTCGGTAGTTGTGACACACAGGCTTCGGTAGCTGTGGCTCTCTCAGGCTGTAGAGTGCAGGCTCAGTAGTTGTGGCTCACAGTCTTAGTTGCTCCATGGGCACGTGGGATCTTCCTGGACCAGGGCTTGAACTCCTGTCCCCTGCATTGGCAGGCGGATTCTTAACCACTGTACCACCAGGGAAGCCTCCCCTGCCAAATCAATATTTTTGAAGTTAATTGCAAAAGTTCTATCAAGGAAAGCCCCCCTTTTTACTGGAAATATGTAAAAGGAACTTTTAAAATAGGATCTGGGACTTCTCTGGTGGCACAGTGGTTAAGAATCCGCCTGCCAATTCAGGGGACATGGGTTCAGTCCCTTGTCCGGGAAGATCCCACATGCCACAGAGCAACTAAGCCTGTGCGCCACAACTACTAAGCCTGTGCTCTAGAGCCTGCGAGCCACAACTACTGAAGCCTGCGTGCCTAGATCCCACGCTCTGCAACAAGAGAAGCCACCGCAATGAGAAGCCTACACACTGCAACAAAGAGTAGCCCCCGCTCGCCACAACCAGAGAAAGCCCACGCGCAGCAACAAAGACCCAAAACAGCAAAATAAACAAACAAACAAACAAAATATACAGCTACCTTAAATCTTGCAGTTGCGTTCCCGGGCCTTTATCCCAGAAAAATGAAGACTAAAATAGGATCCACATCTAAATAAGGGCAATGGATTAAATAAGTTCCATTTAATTTTAAAATCTTGGCCATTCTTTCCTTGAGAATAGAATAACTGGAAGAAAATATAATTTTAGTACCAAAAGAACAATGTTGAAACTTGAAGAATTCATAAAAATAGACTAGAATTATTTGCAAGTTGACATTTCCTTCTTAGGTTGGTTTCCCTCAGACATTGAAATTTTACAGTATTTTTGCTCAAGAACTTCAGTGTAGTCTCAGGTTTGTCATAGCACCTGAAGACTTGAGTATGCTTCACTGTGTTTGGCTACTAAGTGAATAGCTTGGGCAAAACAAGTTTAAATTATTTAGACAGAAAGTAGAATAATTTATTGTCATATCTCAAAGGGTCTAAGTGTTGGCCTAGTTTTCACCACATAAATTATCCATCTTGTGAGTTCCTTTTTACAGTTATATAGACCTTTACTGCTTCTCAGATAACAAGGCTATGGTGTCTAAATATCCTAGTTGTGTATAGCGTTTAGAGTGAACAATGGGAATTTTCTCCTTTCTGTGAAAATATGATTTCTTTTAAAGTGTTTGAGAGCCACTAGAATGGTGAAAACTACCGGAAGTTAGTTAGATCTTATTTTGGCTTCTTGAATACAGTTGACCTATGAAACAAAAGCTATTCTGCTGGTAAAAAAGGAAATGATGTAATTAAGCTTTCGTTTGTTTCATGGTCCTTACTGATGCAGTGCTCTTCATGCTTGTCTTCTGTGGCTCCCAAGTTTAGTACAATGTGAATGGGAAATTAGGAGTATAGAATTTTCCAAGTTGATTTAGTCTGAGGCTCTAAAGACTTAATGCCATTTTCTCCCACCCTATGATAAACACTGAAGAGGAAATGCAGGGCTAACTGAGCCAGCTGTGTTTATTCAGTACTGGTGGCCCTCAGTCTTGTCTCTATGAAGGGTCTTTTAATTATAACTAACCTTATCTAGCTGTGGGCTATTTTTTAATGACAGGGATTCTAAGAAGAAAAACACACATGAGTAGCTTTAGAAGATCAGAAACCTTTTCACGTCCTTTTTCATCTTGACAAACAACTCCACACCCCAAGTTTGGAAAGTTTTTATTTCACAGTTTTTTTACATTAATAAAACCAGCCAAAATAATTCCTTCAATAGCTGTCTTATATGATCGTTTAGATCAAATATATATTCAAATATTTTTTCCTGCCTGTTTACTCTTTATTTTTTCAAGACAGTTGGAACAAATTGAGGAATAAAATCATGAGAAGATGGTCCTTTTGAAAATAACTTGAAACACAGTCACAGTTTTAAATGAAAATTTATTTAATACCTGGAACTTGTGGTAGACTGGGTGTTCCTGGTCAGGCCAGGCTTGGCATCTTAGAAGGTGAACTGTGGTCGATATCCTAACCCAAGTATACAGATATGAAAAGATCCCATAGGATGAGTCTGGGTCAGATCCCGTAGAAAACCCAAGGCAATCAAATACAGACACTGCATTCCATACCTCTGCTCATCATGTCTGCCTTTGTGGTACGTCCTCCCATCTTTCTTCTGTTCATTTACACTGTACCCAGAGAACTTTGAAACTGAAAGGGGTCTTAGTATCATGGACCAGCATTTTGTAGATGTCAGAACTGCAGCTTGAGGGGGGCACCTTGACCAAGGTTAGACAGCTGCGTGTGGCAGAGCTGAAGGGACAGTCTCTTGATTGTACCCTGGTGCCTCATGCTTATCCAGACAAATATGGGCAATCTTAGTTTTTCCCGCAAGACTCAGTTCCAGTCTCCCTCTTCAGTAGACCCATCTCTGACTATGTCACAAGGGCACTGATTTGAATCTAGGCTACACTGCCCACTTGCTCTATGATCACGATCAAGTTCTCTTATCTCTATTGTCTCAGTGTCCTAAGTAGTAAAATGGAGAAAATAACAGCTCCTAGGGTTGTTAAGAGCCTTGAATAAGTTAATATTCATGAAGCACTTAGAATAGTGCCAGGCCATAGTAAGTGCTCAATAAACATTAGTTGTCATTATTATAATTGTCCATATTAATCACTCTTTCTCTCTTATTTTGAATTTTTCATGAATACCACCCAGGTAGCACTTACTTATTTTCTAGCTGTTTTATATAAAATGTTAGTTTATTCCAGTTTTCTCTTCCCAGATCAAGTCATTTCAGGGCAGGGACTATGTCCTGTATTTTTTCTTTATACCTCAATAAGGCCTGAACAATGTTCGATGCAAAATAAAAATTTTGAAAAAACTATTTTTTTTTCTGCTGGTTGATATAAAATTAAATAGATTTCTAATAGTTGCAACTCTGGCCAACTTTTTTTTTTTTTTTTTTTTTTTTTGCGGTACGCGGGCCTCTCACCGTTGTGGCCTCTCCCGTTGCGGAGCACAGGCTCCGGACACGCAGGCTCAGCGGCCATGTCTCACGGGCCCAGCCGCTCCGCAGCATGTGGGATCTTCCCGGACCGGGGCACGAACCCATGTCCCCTGCATCGGCAGGCGGACTCTCAACCACTGCGCCACCAGGGAAGCCCCTCTGGCCAACTTTTAGATGTTCTCAAGGAAAATGGCAATTAAAATGTGGAAGCAGTATAACACAGCAGTGTTCTGTGTAAAAAAAAGCAAAGACCACTGCATTTAAAGGTACATAAAGAGGCCCTCAGAATACATGTTTGGGATGGATTTAGGAGTAGTGGGTAAAAGGATAGGATATTTTGCATTACCACCAGGGCCATTATGTAAGATGCTCCCGGATACTTTCAAACTGTATGTTGGTACCATAGTGATATGAATAGCATTACTCTTAGCCCTAAATTCTAGACAATATTCTACTGACACATTGTTAATGCACATTGTTGGCTGCATATTAGAATTGCTTGGTGGTAGGCTTTGTTTTTAATTGAGATATAACTGACATATAACATTGTATTAGTTTTAGGTATACAACAGTATGATTTGATATATGTATATATAGTGAAATGATTATAAGTTCCATTTACAGTTGACCCTTGAACAACATGGGTTTGAACTACAGAGGTCCACTTCCACACAGATTTTTAAAAATAAGTACATGGGGAATTTTTTTGAGATTTTTTGACAATTTGAAAAAACTCACTGATGAACCACATAGCCAAGACATATCAAAAAAATTTCGATAAAGTTGGCTATGTCATGAATTTATAAAATATATGTAGATATACATATACTAAATATGTGTTAATCTGTTTATGTTATAAGTATGGCTTCTAGTCAACAGTAGGCTATTAGTAGTTAAATTTTAGGGGAATCAAAAGTTATATGTGGATTTTCCACTGTGCTGGGTTGTAGAGAGGGCACCCCCAACTGGCACCCCTAACTGTTGTGTTTTTCAAGGGTCAATTGTGTATCCATCGCCACACAATAGTGTCAGGTTTTTTTCTTGTGATGAAACTAGGTGAGTTTTTTTTTTCAGTCTTTTTACAGTCAAAATAACACCTTGTATTTGAAGATCCCAAGTTTTTTGACTTCTATTAATCAAAGAAAAATCTGTGTTCTTATTACAGACAAAAAATGGTATATAGGTAAGAAAGATGGAACTGAATTAAAGAAACAGCATTTGTAGGCAGAAGTGTAGATATTTTATCCATTTTGCCCTAAGGTGCTAACAGATTCCTACCAGTAAATGGGATGGTGGAGAATGTAACTTGTTCCATGTTGCCCATGGAGCTCACCCCTACTTTGTTTTAGTATTAAGACTCTATAACCTATATTTATAAACAGTAAATGCAGAGTTTGCATAATAAACTCTTGGGTCATAGTTGTTTGTTTATTCATTCAACAAACATTTATTGAATGCCTGTTATATACAGGGCCCCATTTGAGGACATAGCCTAAACCAGATAGTTTTTCTGCACATCTGGAATTAAAATATTAAGGATGTATATAGAATTGGAATTAAAAGGAGAATGAGACCAATATATTAACACTAAATGGATATATATCGAGAGCCTCTGTGTTGGACACTGTGCTTTGCGCTGCTTATTATTTTTTAGCTCACATTATCCACACAGCTTTGTAAGGGTGGCTTATTGAGCCCATTATATAGATGAGGAAACTGAGGATCAAAATTGTAGGATGACTTACCTAAGGCTACACAAATAACAATAGGCAGAATCAGGATTTTAACCCAAATCTTCTGATTTTTTTTGTTCAGTGACCTATCACACACAGATCTGAGAAATGTGTAGTCAAAACAGTTGGTTATATGTGCGAGCCTGGGTGTATATAAGTCACTAAACACTTGAGCTCATAAACCACCATGTTGTATTCAGGTCATATCTACAGTCTATCTTCATCTTTTGTGTTTTTATTTAAATTTTCTTTTATTAATAACTTTACAGCCAATTGATCAGTTACTTGTCAGCCAAGTTAAGTAAAATTAAGAATTGAATAAGAAAATAAGAGAACAGAAAATGCAATACTTGAATACCTGAAGCCAGTCTACAGATGATGGACCATAACAGTTACTTTCATTGAGGTCTGTAATTGGGTAAACTGGGCAAATGAATGAAGCAGCATTAGGAGAAAAATCGAGACAAGAATAAATGCCTGTGAGCAAATGGTACAATAGAAAGAGATTAGCAAGGCAGGTGGACGCTAATGGGAGTCAGAATGCAAATAAAATATAGAATAAATGTGAATAGCTGGTTCATGGGTCCAGTGAGAGAAAAGGCAATAGTGAATGACAGGAAGATATTCTAAAAAATGGAACCTCAATAATTGGATGTACTAGGTTATGCCGTTGCATGAAACGCTGGACAAATATGGGACTACCCAGGAGTTCTCTTCTCTTCTTTTGTCCTCCCTTTCCTTTGCTTGGGCATTAATACTTCCATTTAATACAGGGGGTAAGCTTTATATTATGTGGCTCTGCAGAATCACGGAGCTTGGTTTGAACCTGAACTTTTCCACTGATGGGGCAGTGAAGTCTAGGACATGTTATTTAAACCTTTTGGACCTTTGTTTCTGTGTAAACTGGGGGTGAAAATCTTTCCCTTGTTGTTGTTATGTGAATGTGAGATGAAGAAATGAAACAAAGGATGTAATGTATCTATTGTGATGCCAGACACGTTATGGGTGGACAGTAATGAGTGATGGTTATAATTATTATACTCAAGTTGTCAAGCTAACTTCCTGCCCTTTCAGTCTTCAGCTCGTCTCCTTGTTAAAATGCCTTGTCTAATACCAATGGGGTAGGGCCTGGAAAATAATAGGCCAAAGTGGTGTACTTGGATATACTTCTCTTAGGATTCATTTACCCATTTGGACTCATTGAGTCTTTGATTACCCAAATTATTGAAAGAAAATATTAGTAGTCCTTAAGCTAAATGTATTAAAAGAAATTAAATTGGGTGAACCACATTCAGCACTGTTTTCTGAGAAATAGTTTAACCTGGTAGTGCTAAGATGGCTCTTATCTGAATCTCATCTTTTCTACTCACCACCTGCGTGACCCTGGATAAGTTACGTAACTTCTTTGAGCCTCTGTTTCTGTAAGATTAGTGAAATAATACCCACCTGGCTTAGTCCTTTGGGCTGCTATAACAAAATACCACAGATGGGTAGCTTATAAACAGCAGAAATTTATTTCTCCCAGTTCTGGAGGCTGGGAAGGCCTCGATCCAGGCACCAACATGGTTGCCTTCTCTGGTAAGAGGCCTTTGCCCAATTCTCAGCCAGCATCCTCCTGCTGTGTCCTTCCATGGTGGAAGGAGCTGGAGATCTCTGTGGGGTCGCTTTTAAAAGGCATTAATCCCATTCGTGAGGTTTGTACCCACATGACCTAATTACCTCCCAAAGGCCCCTCCTCTTAGTACCATCAACTTTAGATTTTAGGATTTCAACGTGTGAACTTCAGAGGGACACAAACATCTAGATCACAGTACCACCTCATAGGTTTGTTGTGAAGAATAAATGATGTGAATTAGTAGAGTGGTGTCTGCCTCATAGTAAGCATTCAAAACATAACTAGACAAAGTTAGATTTAATTTTATTCCGTATTTGTTTCCATCTTGTCTCTAACTGTGAGATTGATAATAGTGGGGATGATGATGATAAAAATAAGGATAATTTACTGAGACTGAGACTTACTTGTGGCCATATGCTATATAATGCTTTTAAATCCATTATCTCATTTAATCCTGATAGGAACCCTGTATGCTGGGCACAATTATTATCCCCATTTTATAGTCAATAAAACTCAGGCTTAGAGGGATAAAGTAATTTGACCAAGTCATGCAAGTAGCAGAGCCCTTGGAATCCAATATTGGAATCTGGAATAGTGGAATTCCACTATTGGAATCCAAGGAATAAGAACACCGTGCCTCCATTCAATCTTAGGCAGGGTCCATTATATCCCAAAGGCATAGTGAGTACTCCAGCCTTCTCACTGAAATCTTAGATCTACTTTAGAGCCATAGAATGAATGGTGAGTAAGAGATGAATTTGTACCTAATATTGAAGAGGACCCTCCTAGGGTCAGTATTTTTGATGCTATTAAAATTCTACTGACTCTGTAGCATCAGGTGTTAAGTTTCTGAATTTCTTTACATAACTGATGACCAATTCCATGGACTAGAGCCATTCACATACCCTGAAAAACTTTCCATTTCCTCCTAATTCTACATTTAAATACAGTTGACCCTTGAACAACACAGGTTTGAACTGTGTGAGTCCACTTATATGCAGAGTTTTTTTTCCATAGTCAATACTACGGTGTTACAGGATCCACAGTTGGTTGAATCTGCAGATACAGGGGAACCATGGATTCTGAGGGCTGACTATAAATTATCAAATTTTCAACTGTGTGGAGAGTCAGCACCCCTAACCCCAGTGTTGTTCAAGGGTCAAATGTACTATCAAACCATTGTGCTTCATTTTAAAAACCACTCGGTGTATGAATGTCCACTGTTTCCATATGGATAATATAGGACAGAACTGTTTTCTTCCAAAAGTAAAGAATGTGTTTCCAAATCATTAGTTTTATTTACCATTTTGAAGTAGAATACTTCAAAATATTAATGAAGGAGCGAGGACTGCGTGACCTTTGGAAATGCCCCTCACCTCTCTGCACTCCATTTTTCTTTTTTGTTAAATAGAATGGGTTGAGATGGGTCTCTATACAAACTTGAAATTCTAGGACTCTTGTGAAAAGTTTTGATTCATGCATGTGACTATTTTGGAATAAGAAACCTTGACAGAAAAAAACATCATCTAGACTTTTATTTAAAAATTCATCCTAAAATATTCTCAAGACTTAATGACCTACCAAAAAAATTAGAAATGTTGCAGGGCAGTTAGGAGAGTGAGCCTGAGGGGGAAGGCAGTCTGAGTAGAACCTTCTATATTGCAGTAAAGAGCCTGATAAATATTTTACCTTGTAGAGAGATTTACATCTTAAAGGCAATTAACCCAAATTAACTTCTAATTTAATGGATTATCAGTCAATATGATAAAGTGAAGTAAAAAAATTCTAGTGTCCTTTTCCTGTGAAAAGTGATTGCTTGGGAACAGGAGGATTTGGGGAGGTAAAGCCCCGATAGCATCACTTAGACAAGCCCTTCACACCTGGAAGTCCACTTTTGAAGTCAGTTCATTCATTCGCTCGCTGAGTCTCATTTATTTAGAAGTATTTGTTGAAAACATCTGCTTTGTACCAGGTCCATAGTTTAGTGGAGGAAACAGACAAGTGTACCAATCATTGTAATATAGCTATTTAAATATCAGAATAAAGCTAAATGCAGGGTTCTTAGGAAAAGGACATCTAATTTAGCTGTCATTTAGTTGGTAAGGACTATGAAATTATTACCAGGGAACTTCATGCTTGAATCAGGTTTTGAAGATGAATAGGAGTTAGCCTAGACTAGTGCTGAGTAATGATTAGTTGAATGACAGCAATGGTGGAGAAGGAAGTCATGAGCATCAGAGAGCATGGAATTTGGGGAATGTGCCTTACGCATAGGCACATTATGCGTAATGATGCCTATGATAAAAAGATACACATTTTATCTGTGACTCAGGAACCACCTGCCTCCGAATCACCTGTAAGTACTGCTTAAATGTATACATTTTTGGGTCTCCCTCTACACCCTCTGATCAGAATACAAGGGTAGGGTCAGGAGAGCTTGGCTTGGGCTTCCCTGGTGGTGCAGTGGTTGAGAGTCCGCCTGCCAATGCAGGGGACGCGGTTTCGTGCCCCGGTCCGGGAGGATCCCCCATGCCGCGGAGGGGCTGGGCCCGTGAGCCATGGCCGCTGAGCCTGCGCGGCCGGAGCCTGTGCTCCGCAACGGGAGAGGCCACACGGAGAGAGGCCTGCGTACCGCAAAAAAAAAGAGAGAGCTTGGCTTTTTAAATAAGCATTGCATCTCAGTGATTGTTATATATGATAAAGTTCAAGAACCACTGGTTTAAGAACCACTGGCACTGATTTTATATTAGAAAGAGATTGAAGGTGAAGAAGAACTAGGAAGGGGCCAGATCGTGACAAGTTCCTAAGAATTTTGCCTTGGTTTTATTTTATTTTGCCTTGGTTTTAAGTGAAGTGTTACTGTATTTGCGTCTTATCTTGCTATGCTTTGAAACCATTGATTGTCCCCACTGTTAACTTCATATATGTTAACTCTCAGATATGGCAGTGGCAGGAGTTGTCAGTCTTCTAAGTCTGAAATGTTGGTTTGTAAATTCGATGTTTAAAAATTAGGGGAACTCTGCCTTTGGGTAAAAAGCGGACTTCCAAAATCAAACGTCTATTTTATTCTAATCTCCAAATGCAGCTCCTCTTGTGGTTGGTCACCAGAGATCTCATGCCAAGCAGAAAGAGGTTACGATTCTTACAGTGTGCATTAACTTCACCCTGTTGTATCCATTTACCCACAACCCCTGCTCAACCCATAACTCCCATCAGCCAATCTGCATATTTGTGGGTCTAGGCTAGAACAGGTGGGAAGGAGGGCATAAAATGACAAGTGTTCCTAAAGGAAGCAACATCCTGAAGCATCGCTCAGACTGCTCCCAGGGCTGGTCAGGAGCCCTGCTGTAAATTGTTCAGAATGAAAGCTGATTGCTTTCTACTCATCCTTATTAGTTTCATATATGACCTTTACTCTCAGTTCAAATCCATTACTTTCAAATTATTTTTCTATACTTCTTAAGTATATTATTATGACTTTTTCCCACTATAAAAGTAATACTTTTTTATCCTTTGGTAATATGTGAGATTGTATTTAAGAAATTATCTCAAACTCTATAAATTATAATGCATTTTGGGGCACACAGTAAAAGATTAAAAATGCTTATCAGGGTTGAACACTTAAAAAAATATAATCAAGTTTCTGTGTCTAAATTTTCTGGAAGTTTTGGTCCTCTGTTGAATATTATGAAACCTCCAGTCTTTCATTTTACTCATGATTTTTTGGGAGGGTAGGAAAGAATTCCAAAAGTCCTAGGACTGTCTGCCTCTCTAGGTTACATCAAATGGAAAAAGGTGTTTGTGCTTGAATTAAGTGTCATATTTCAGTAGTTTCATGGAATGTGTGTCAAAACCAGCTCCATGTATGTTTGCCCATTCAGGAAACCCAGAGCCTTCAGCTTAGGATTTAGAAATTGATGGAAACTTATTTAAGAAACAAGGTACTATATTAAAAAAAAAAACAACCTCAATTCAGATGGATCCAAATTTGATTCCTGGGCTCATTAGCTGCTGCTAAGGACATCTTATTCATCAATTGATGCTTCTTTTAGTTATCTTCATGCTGTAATTAAGTATCTTTGAATTGGACCCATTCATCCCTGAGGCAGATTAGTGTTACTTGCATTTGAATTGCCTCCTTAATTCATTTCAGACGTCAGTTTTCAATTTTCCAATTCTTTTGCTGTTTAAATTAATCAAACAAATTTAAGATGAATAATCACTGGCTCTGTTCTTATAGTAACAAGTGTCACATTCTGACAACTTCAGAAACAAGATTGGTTATTTTGAGCTCTTTGTTCACACTCTTTAAAAACAAGACTAGGCAATGTGTTTTATTTTCTTTTTATTAGTCAATGATTCCTAAATAGGAGGTAAAATCAGAGTAATCTGAAGGATAAATTAGGGTCCAGAAAAGGTCATTTTAAGATTGGCACCTATGTTCACTTTAGACCGTGGAAGTTTGGATATATAATTTCTTTTGTATCTTTTAGGAAAGTGTCGCAGGTCTTAAGTTTTTCACTTGAATTAAATGTGGTGACAGCAACAGAACGATCAGAAATAGTTATTCGACTAAATTAACTTTCAGCTAATAGTTATTAAGTACTTAAATTGTGCCAGCGCTGTGATAGGAGCTGGGGATACAAGTTGCGTGGGGAAATGCCGTTTTTGTGATGATTTTATATTAGAGGTCTGGCTTAGGTGGAGACATTTTCTGCTTGGGCTGCAGCAAGATTCCAACTCAAAACATGCTAGGGTCTTATTAACTCAGAATTTTCCACTGTCTTACCTAAAGATTAAGGGTAAGGGAAGAAAAGGGACAATCCTTGCTATTATCATTGTGAAGAAGGAAAGAATATAAATTGGCCTGTGATAGGATAAGATTGGTATTTAGCACCGTTGTCTTTGCAGGAGGTTAAGAATCATTCTTAATCCCAAAAGGGAGTTAGTTGTGTCAGTCATATTGAAAACTGATATGTGGCGGGGCGGGGGGGGGGGGGGGGGGGAGGGGGCGGGCAGGAGAGAAAGACATGTATGTGTGTGAAGGCTTATATAAAATATACTTACGTTTTATACACTTTTTCAAATAATATGCACATATACAGTCAGTCTTGCGATTACACGACATATGCATTTCTAAAAATCACCACATTATGCAAATTTCACAAAAACAACCACAGGCCTTGTGGGAAAAATGCGGTTAGAGACGCAACACTCAAACACTTTGTCAGTGACACATACAAGGAGGACAGGGACCTAGGAAAAATGGTAGCACGCTATTACACATGTTAATTGGTTAAGAAATACCTAAATACTATAATAAACACGGTACTTCACCTTGCAAAAGACCTGAAGTTTGCTAGTGGAAGTCAGTGTCAGAAGGATTGCAGCTTGTGGGTTATCGCAAAAGGAGAGAAGGAAGAGTATCTGAAACTGGACAGAAAATTTTAACTCTAGGTGTTGATAGGTATGATTCATAACACACTGAAGTTGCTGGTAAATATTTGAGGTGTTTGAATGTGTGTATTTGTTGTATTCTTACACAGCTCAGTTCAACAGGGTGCAGTATTCTATAGATGAAATTGTGTAGATGAAAGTGCGAACTTTGATTTATGCTTAAATTGTTTCCTAATACATGAATTGTACCGGAATAAATTTGCATTTCATAAGAAGTGTGATATAAATGGAGATCATATCTCCATTTTGTCACAAAGTACTTGACCTGTGTCTTGATTTTGGTACTTACATTCTGCTTATAACTGGATTATTTATACATATCGTTTCCTCAGTTAGATGGCAAACTCTTTGAGGGCAAAGCATGTCTCTGATAGAGCTTTGATTTCTATAGTACCTAGTGAGGTTACTTACTCCTAAAATATCATTATAAATACCTGTTGAATGAATAGTGGTAACTGTATGAGAGTGAGGCATAGATGATGAGTAGATTTCAGGAAGGCAAGAAAGGAGAGTTTCAAAAAGGAGATAAAATATCTGGTGGTATGTTTTGGGGAGTTGTGTTTATTATGAGGTTGTAGTGAATCTACAGGACTGAGATACAGCTATGAAGAAATACACTCAGTGTGTATACTCAGGACACGTTATTAAGAGGCTGTTTACCCCCTGATGTACTTTTTGATGGAAATGAAATAATGGGCTCTTTGACAGGAGAAAATGAGTGAAACAGGAGCAGCTCGAGTAGTAGGTTTAGGAGGTGAAAGTGCTATAGCATCCTTTTGGACAAACATTGGATTTTAAACTGGTTTTGTTGAAGCCCAAGATGCTTCCCAGAGTCTTCTCAAAGCTGTCGTGAAGGTGGAGGACAAAGACAAGAGCTTTTAGCACCCTTGCCTTCATTTCAAATTTAGATGATTTTGTTTGTGAAACACATGGTTCCCTGGACATCAAAGAAGAAAAGTGTGCAAGTCTGTGGCTGTGGCTTTGGGCAAGATAGTCCAGATAATGGGGATGGTGGCATTATGCATCATTTGTGTACAGATGAGTCTCCTGGCTTTCTTCATCTCAACTGGTATCCTCTTATCTTCCCCCCTTTCTTTCTTCTCTGCATGACAGTAGACCTCGTGCAGTAGGAGGAGGGCTTTCAAGTCTACAGCCTGGGGGAGCTGCACATGTTTGATTAGGGCCGGTGGTTTAAGGGGTGATATTTGGGCTGCATCATGTAAAAAGGCAAACTCTTCCATTCAAATATAATAAATATGCAGTCAAATTCACAGTCTTAGATCTAAAGACTTAAGAGCTGTTTTCTCATAAATGGGTATAAATTAATTTAAAATGTTCAAAACACAAGTAGGAGCATATTCTATCTCAAAAACAGTGCTCTGTTACCAGAGCAGTGATTTTTCTGTACAACTGACAAAACAGCTATAAAAATTGCATTAAAGCACTGATGGAAGAGGACTCCGTAACATACACTTGGCTCAGGAGTTCTACTGATTATGCAGTTTATAGGTGATTTAGATCTTTAATTTTTCCTACGTTGTCTGTTTTTTGGCCACTTCCTACACCAGCTCTTTGACAGGAATACTCAGGTTGAAAGTTAGTGAGGCCTCAGTCAGTCAATTTTGTTAACAGTTAGATTCAGGTAAAGGTTTGATAGAAGAGGGTGATGAAACCCTTAAGTAGGATTTAGAGTCATCCGTAGATTTCATTAATCCATGATCTTTCTCTAGTAAATTACCACCAAAAAAGAAGAATTATTCCATTAGCGCTTCTGGAAATGCAATTCAAGTTCTTTGCCCTGGAGAAGGAGGTAAGGAATAGCATCATCTTTGATAAAGAACAGTTGTGCAGAAGCAGAGGTGCGAAAGGATGATGGAAATCAAATTGTCAAAACATCTTTTCTTTTATATTTTTCTGGGTTAAAATTGCAGATGGGTGAATTACACATGAAACTATTTTCCATATGAACCAACTAACCAAATGGCCGTACATATCATCAATTCTGAAAAAGTCAGGAAGTGAGGTTATCAGCCTAGTTTTGCTGAATTAATACACCCAACAGTTAGGATCTTCAATATAGGTAACAGCAAGGAGTGGTACTTGCGTTCCTATGCTCACTGCCCTCAGTCACGTATAACCTTGTACTCTTCTGAATACTGGTATCCCTTAGCACTGCTTTTGTAATGCAACATCCATTAAGAAAGTGCTTAATAAGCATTTATGTTCCAGATGCTGTCTTAAATACCAGGGTTATATTGCAAATTCAGACTCAGACTTTAACTTTGAAGAATTCAGAGTTTGGAAAAGGAGGCAAATGTGTAAGTGTGGCAGATTTCTTTCCTTTGCCCCAGCAGCTCTGTTCTCTACCCTTACCCACCACTTCATCTGTCCCGGCACAATGACCTGCGTGGATGACTACAGAGGCTCCCCGGTCCTCACGGTTTTGGTGGGATTCAGTCTTTTGCACCCCAGCAGTGGAGGAGAGTGAGGGGAAAGTGAGGTTAAATCATTCCTTCTCCCTGTGAAACTCCTGGGGTTGGCAGTGTTCCTCTACTGAATGTCACTGCTCCTCTAAAGGTACCCTCCTCTGCTGACTTTCTCCTCCTAGATAAGGGTGATCGTTCCTTCCTTTTGACTCTTTGGAATAGTTATGGTGACAGCGCCTCTGCTGCTGTTCCTGGGTTACGTGTTAATCTTTGTGTCTCTTCTCCATCCTGCCGACACCTCTGTTAATAAATACATGTTCCTCAAAATGATTCTAATGCAAGAGAGCTGGTTCCTCTTAGGACTCTCTCTGATACAGTAAGTATTGCTTATTCAATCATAAGTTGTTGAGGAGGAAGAAATTTTCCTCTATTCTTTTAGGTTCTCCTAGGTGGTTTAATAATTAACTAACATGAGACAGATCAACAGGAAAAATCAAACAAAAGTTTATTAGCACATCTACATGGGAGAGACCTAGAAGAAGAGAATAACTTGCCAAAGTCCTCACCTTAAATACCATCTTCAACCAAAGACAAAAGAGGATGTTGGGGGTAGGGTTTGGGACTGCAGAGGGGAGGAAGACAGTTCACATGGAGATGGAAAAGCACATGTTTAGCAAATGAATGTTTGAGACAATGGGAGACCGAGTGGACTCTGATCTAGGCCTTGCTGAGTTTTCCTCCGCAAACCTGGCCAGTATTCTTTGCGATACCTCTGGTGGTAGCTCTATGTCAGGAACAGACCCTTTATCTAAATTCTTTAGGCAGCTATGAAGGAGATAAAAAGAAAGACTTCCTGTGTCTTCTGTTTCTCAAAACGAATCAGCCTAAATTAATCCTCATACCAAAGAGACACAGTTTGGGGTGACAGATTTTGCTGCCCCACAATGTCAAGTAAGAGAAAGGCTGCAGTGAACGCTACAGATGTACAAAGGAGAGAAGGACCACTTCTGAAGAGTAGATATCAGGAGATACAGCTTAAAATGGCGGCATGTGGACTAAAATTTGAAGGATTGGAAGATTTACTGAGAAAACATGGAAAAAGATATACCAAGTGGGGAGGAACCATTTGCCGAAATCACAGAGGTTGAAAATTCAGTGGCCAATTCTGGGAATGGTTAGGCATGTGTGTGTGATTAGAATGTAATGTGTATGAAAGGGAAGAGTAAGATTTATAAAGATGACAAACGCAAAGCTGGTGTGTATCTTGTCTACCAGTAACCTGGTACTTAGCCCAAGTGTGGTGCTCAGCAAATAATTTATTGAGAAAATAAAATCAGTAAATAGATGAGCAGGGGTGTGATCTTGAAGGATTTTGAATGCTAAGGAATTTGTATTTCACAATGAAGGTGATGGAGAAATAAGGATTTTGAGCAGGGGATTGATGCATTTTAATAAGTTAATTATATCCTTCCTTTTCAATATCAGTACATTTATTATCTCCCTTGCTAGATTGTAACCATCTTGAGAGCAGAAACAAGTCTTATTCACCTCCATACTCCCAGTGTCTCCTAGTAGAATGCTTTGCATATGGCTGGCATTCAAAATGCACTTGATGAATTATTGCAAGCATAAATTGCATGGTTAGAGTTTCCATAGTGTGTGCATTTTATTTTAGCCATTTTTTGTTAGAGCTCTTAAAATGAAACCATACTGATTTTACCCCAAACATTGATTTAACCACCATACAGTTGAAGGCAGAAATACAATGCAGCTGATGAGTTTAATATGCTGCCTACAGAAGTATTGTTTATTTATTACTCATGGATCCAAAGGGGACCTCAACTTGGAAGATGATTGACTACAGCTAAGAGGCTCTCTTGGGGTTTGTAGGGAAAGATTTGGCTCCTTCTGCAAATATTCATCACCATAGTCAGTGGCTTGATGGGTCAGTAGTAGACATTCTGTCCTTAAGAATAAAAATGATCACTTTTCTCAGAAATTATCCTCAGTGTTTTTACTGATCTTCATCTTAAATCTCTAAGAGTTGAAAACTGTTCAGTTTTTCATGAGCGTGAATTAATTCATAATTGAATATATTAGCTCAGACTTGCTAGTGAGTCCAAACATTTAAATTAGGGAAATGCAATATAACAATTCCATATACTTTTCTTTCTGTTCGCTTCTTTGTATACCTGCGGGAGCGTAAGTGTTGTGGACTGAATGTTTGTGTCCCCCACCACCAGCCAATTCACATGGTGAAATCTAATCTCTAATCCCTAATCCCTAATGTGATGGTATTTGGTGGTGGGGCTTTTGGGAGTAGTTATGTCATGAAGATGGAGCCCTCATGAGTGAGATTAGTGCCCTTATAAGAAGAGGCCAGAGAGCTAGCTCCCCCTCTTTCTGCCATGCAACGATACAATAAGAAATAAGCCGTTTGCAGCCAAGAAGGAGGCTCTCACCAGCAATCAACCATGCTTGGCATCCTGATCTCAGACTTCCAACATCCAGACTGTGAGAAATAAATTTCTGTTGTTTGTAAGCCACCCAGCCTATGATACATTGTTATAACAGCCGGAAGGAAGACAATAAAGTAGACAAGTTGCAATTTGTAAGAATATAGTAATGTACTTTCAGTAGGAGTATAAAGTCATTTCTTCATGCTGGCAGTTCTTTTCAAGAGACATTTACTGAGCATCTACTCTTGGCTCTTAGCTATTAGAGATGTTATAAGGGATTCTGAGCAGGTGATATAGTATACTCGCCAGACCTCCTTTACTGGGTGGGGGCACCTGTTCCCCAGCTGTGGTGGATGTTGGTTGTTAAAGGTTCACACCTATATCTCCAAGTTATTGCCTGCGGCTTGGGGGAGTTTCCCTAGCCCAGAGATGCCTGGGAAGTTATACCACCCTCCACAGGTGGCCCATGACCAGTGAGTGACTGATGCAGTGTATGAGTCCAGCTTTCTCACTTCAGATGGGACAAGCTCTGTGGTACATTCTCTTTCAGAGCTCTCATGGGATCAGACTGAAGCTAGACTTCTCTTGCAAGTACATCTTTGCCTCGCCTCTTCTTTTTCCAGTGTTCATCCTGCTTTCCTCACTCTCCTACTTTCCCCTGAGAGCACTGCTTCAATAAGTATCTTGCGGGGCTTCCCTGGTGGCGCAGTGGTTGAGAGTCCGCCTGCCGATGCAGGGGACACGGGTTCGTGCCCCGGTCCGGGAAGATCCCACATGCCGCAGAGCAGCTGGGCCTGTGAGCCATGGCCGCTGAGCCTGCGCGTCCGGAGCCTGTGCTCCGCAACGGGAGAGGCCACAACAGTGAGAGGCCTGCGTACCGCCAAAAAAAAAAAAAAATGATGTTCCACAGTGATGATGGGGTGAGAAATAGATGTGAGAGACATTTTGGAAATAGAATTGACAAGACTTGGCAAGTAATTGGATATAGAGAGCATTGCATATAGAGAGAACAGTGACTCAAAGTTTTTGGGATTGTCTAAATGATAACCTCTTAATGCTTTCCCAGAAGTGGAATTGTTTCATTGAAGGATTTGCACATTTAAAATTCTGTTATAAAATGCAAACATTGAGTTTTGTCCCTTTTTAAAAACCTGTGCCATTTTCATGATGGGGGAAATGATATGTTATTTTCATTTATTCTGAAAATTATGAATAAGTTGAAAATACTGCCTAGGTTTTATTGACTGTATCTGTCATGGGCTGAGAGAGGGAAGCAAATATTCCTTCTACTATTGTGTTTCCATCTCTCCTGGTATTTGTAGTAGTTCTTGTTATATGTAGTTTGATGCTATGTCACTAGGCCCATGACAATTTATGATACAGTCTGACACAGACTGTTTTCTGACTACAAGGCAAGAGGAAATAGGGTACCCAAGTGGAATTTTGCATGCAAATAGAAAGGGCTCACCTGTTGTGTGGTGATGCTAAAGAAAAGCCTTTTCTGCACATCCTCACACAGTACGGGGGAAAGGTTTTAGGTCAGAAGACCTGGGTTTGAATCCTGGCTCCACCAACAGCTGGTTTTATATACTTGGACAAATCACTTAAACTCTGTGGGCCTCCATGTTCGCAATCTGTAAGGCAGTACTTTCTTGAAAGTGTTATTCTGAGACAGTTGCAATAATGGAAATAATTTTTCCTTATGCTCACAAAAGGAATGTTGGTGGATTTTATTCCTGCTGGTCTTACTTCCTCAACAGCAATAAATATGTTTCCATATTTCTTTGCCCAGCATCTTTCCTGATACATAGTAACTGTTCATCAAAGCTGGTCATATGGATGGATGAATGAATTTTTGCCTTGGATGAGATAAGTGACATTCTATATACTTCATTTTCTTTTGCTCTCTGAAATAAGAAACAGGAAAGAAGAGGTGTATTGGGAGGGTTTTGTTATTAAAAACTATTTACTTCTTCTCCATCTGTTGGGGCTTTGTCTGGAGAAGTAGGTATTTCATTTCAGTTGAATGAGATTAGTTTCCCCCTCTTCGTAAAGTGTTGTATTATTTCTGATGGGTCTCTGGATTCTATTACTGTTATTTAAACAACAGGGTTCTGTTAAGGTAGTAGCAGCTGGCCTAGCACATGAAAAAACTGTTGTTGGATCTTTTATTTTTGCTTTTTTTGGCATTTCCTGAGAACGATAGGAAGATAAAAAGTGACCTGTTCTTTGGTGATTTTTTTTTTCTGTTGGAACAGCTTGTTCAGATTATTTGAGCAGTTCTGGATGTGTGTGTGTGTGTGTGTGTGTGTGTGTGTGTGTGTGTGTACATTCTTGTACTCCCAAATTTCCTTTCCCATCCTTCAGGAAAGGATTTTGATGCTTGATAATATTTTTCTAGTTTGATAGTATATTTGTCCGAAACTCTTGGTCAGGCCATTTTCCACATACTCATTGTGTGCTCAGTCTCTTTAGCCTCATAGCTACCCCGCTGCAGGTAGGCTAGACACGTATTAGAGTGACTTCCACTTTACAGGGGAAAACACTGCACACCAGAGGAACTGAATGAGTCGCCAAGTGAATCAAGACTGGAGATTACTTTCTGGCTTCACCTGGGGGTCTCTTCATAAGACCCAAGGGAACCTTTAAAATATTTATGTGCCAACACCTATAAGGGAGTCGGTTGTCCTTGAGGCATGCCCAGATGTGAATGTGCCTGACTCTCCTTCAGTTTGGTTTCATGAGGCTGTGCAACATTGAGTCCATCCTCCCTGGGCCTGAGGGGATTGGCAGTGGGTCATTCATAGCTAAGATTATTAGCACATGTACTGTCTGACCCAGTGTTCCAAACGAGACACTACTTGCCATTTCTGAGCATGGTCTGTACTTGCCAGTGCTGATGAATTTGCTTCCATCATTGCCATCCTACAGTACCTGTCCCCGTGCCCACCCTGAAATCCTAGCTACTTTAAAGCCTAGCTCACGTGTTATCTCCACTATTAAGCCTTTCCCTGTTGTAGCAACCAGAATTTTCATTCTCACCTATGCTTCCATAACACTTTTCCCCCATTTCATATGACTTTTCACATTCTGTATTGTATGATGGTTAATTTTTTACACCTTTTTCTTACCCATTCAATTTTAATTCTATAGCATTTCTATATCTTCCAGAGCACTCACCCCAGTGTATAAACCTCAAGTAGGGGACTGATAAGCATTTGTTGTTGGCAGGTTAAATTGTCTGCCCGAAATGGAATTACATTGATAATTTTCATTTAACCTGTTTTAAACTTCAGAAAGCAGCTGGGGAAATAGTCGTATTTTAGTTTCTCCATGTTCTATATTCTGACTTTTATTGTATTTGGTCCAGTGAATGTAGCTCACATGCAGACTTTATAATTCTGTTTTTAAACATACCATCATTTCTAGGGACTTCCCTGGCAGTCCAGTGGTTAAGACTTCACCTTCTAGTGCAGGGGGTGCAGGTTCAATCTCTGGTTGGGGAGCTAAGATCCCACATGGCTCAGTGCCAGAAAAACCAAAACATTAAGCAGAAGAAATATTGTAACAAATTCAATAAAGACTTTAAAAATGGTCCACATCAAAAAAAAAATCTTAAAAAAAAATACCATCATTTCTGATGGGTTACTAGCTTGTCAGGAATGTACCCATTACCAAAGATGGAGCCATAAAAGTGTTTTCAATTCGTTCCAGTCACGTTTAGAACCAAAGACCAATCTTAATGCCAAAAAGATACTCCCAAAAGATAGCTCATTGAGCTACACAGGACTGGCAGCCACGCTACTGTGGAGAACAGAGACCCACACAGAGCTAGTGTTCGTGTCTAGTTTTTCTTGGGATACAGTCAGAAAGATGGACTGACCTTTCCCCAGATCACTTTTTTTTTGACTCAGAAAACAGTCTCTTAAATTGACAGCAACTTTTTCTAAAACTGAAACTCAACTTCAGTTGCAACTTTTGGGCAGAACTTTTACTCGTTGGAACAGGGAGAAGCGATTAGTTTTTCTAAAATAGTGGAAACAGAAAACAAGTGATAGTGTATGAGTTCATAGGATAAATACAGCCCATATCTATGCATTTTGTCCTGGATATGTGAAATTTCACTTTTCTCATTGGAAAACTTGAATCAAGTTAGTTAATTTTTTGAAAAAAATATGATTTGTAATTTTAGAGTCATATTTCTTACTGAATATTTCTGAGTACATCTTATGAAGAAGTTTCTATACTATTTTCTCTTCTTGGTAAGTTAAACCATTTCTGATTTCAGTTGCTAGAGAAAGCAGCAAGCAGAGTGTAGGAATTGGCCAGGGCACAGTGACTGGAGAGAAGAGATTATATTCCAGGTCATGAATATCTATTTCCAGGCTTTATAATATTCTCTAGGCCACTAGTTGTCTCAAAAGGAAAGGAATTATCCTGATTAGCTCTCAGCTATTTCCCTCCTTCCCTATGTTAGTGTTTGCTTCTTTTTCCCTTAAAAGGAGGATGCATGGGTGCCTAGGGCAGCTCTTGTTCACCACATCTCTAATTACTCACCTGGGTGGATGGAATGAAAGAAAGGATGTCCAGCTCCTTCCCCAGCACCACTTCCTGCCTGGGCTCTGACTGTCCCTCAGGATATGTCTCAGCAGATAGCATTCCTGGTTACCTAGTTTGTGTCTGTATTTTCTTATGCTCTCAAGAGTGCAGACTTGGTGTTCACAGACCCATCCCAGAGATTTCCTGGAATGCACCCAACTCCACCAAGGCACCAGATTCTTCTCTGGAAGGTATATGACTTTGTCTTCTCCCAAAATACTACCTGCATTTCCTCTCCATGTGATGGGCCAAATATTCCTTTAGATTTAGCTTGCAGGCAGATCTCAGATGAGTTGAAGCCAGTGGCAGCTTCACAACATTTTCCTACTTTGTGGAATTCTTACAGAATTTATGAGTACTCCCTAATTCTATTACTTGCTTATTTTCAGTATACTGTCTTATATTCCTACCACCCCAAAGCCCAGTCAGAAATAATTTCTCTCTTCTATTCAATTTACCATTCCTGCCTTGCATGATAGTTACAGTATAGGCATCTTATCTGTGACCTCCCCTCACCCACCATCAAAGGTAATCTTTCAAAAGGGGCTATTTCTTATTCATGGTGGTCTCATCAATTCAGTGCCTTTCATGCAGCAAGAACTGAGGGCTGGGTGAACAAATTTTAAGTCCCATTAGAACAAAATTCAGTTTTCTTTGTTTTTTCTACTTCACAAAGTTTCAATTATCTAGATAAACAAGAATTTAAATGTATATTATCATTTCCTTCAGCAAAGAAGTAGAAGATATAATCTTTGGCATCAGGACTTTGCTGGTAGAAAAATAAGCTAACTGTAGAGTGTGTGTATATGGAGTTCTTGTATATGTAGATAATGAACAAATAATATGAGATGTTGTTTAATTAGTGCAAAACATGTGACACTAGTTACAAGCTCTGTGGTAATTCAGAGATGGTCAAATTATTAGGTTTAGGGAAGCTGAGGGAGGAAACAGTGTAATTACTAATGAAAGAAGGTTCCGGGGTCTTGTACTACATACATTTATAATTTTTTCTAAGTAAACCTGGACTCAGGATCAAGCAAACACAGACCCATTGTTATGAGTTGTCAAGTAGGCATGTATATTTCTTAAACAGATGGGCAGACTCCTATCTGCAATGTTAAGGGCAAGGAAAAAGGCTGTGGAGTTTGGAAATGAGAGAGAAACCACTTATTTCCTCAAATAATGAGAAGGGACTTCAGAAGGCCAAGGGCTTAGTGGAGTTTTGATTTGGGAAGGTACTGGAAGGGAATAGATCCGATTCAGAGTACAGAGGAGGGTAGGCAGGAAAATCAAGGCAGAGCCTGGGGCTGGGGCAGTGGGATTTTTGCTACCACAACTTGGACACGCTCTACCAGTGATGTCTTTGACATGTGTTGGTATTTTGACATTCTGAGACATACTCCTAGGGATTTTTTGTTTGTTTTTTTGCGATACGCGGGCCTCTCACTGTTGTGGCCTCTCCCGTTGCAGAGCACAGGCTCCGGATGTGCAGGCTCAGAGGCCATGGCTCACAGGCCCAGCCGCTCCGCGGCATGTGGGATCTTCCCGGACCGGGGCACGAACCCGTGTCCCCTGCATCGGCAGGCAGACCCTCAACCACTGCGCCACCAGGGAAGCCCACTCCTAGGGTTTTATATTCTTCTCACTACTTGCCTCAAAGGGAATAGGACTATCATGTAGAAAATGAGAAAGGGCTTATGTGTTAATATTTGATATTAAATTATGTACTTTCCCCTTCATGCCCTCATCCGTTCATTTTTCTCCTGAAAGCATTTGGTAACTTATAATCACTGCAGAGTTCACCAGGTGTGTGTGTGCTGAGGCAGGCAGATTTAGAAAATGGGTCTGGAAATCAACCTGAAACCCCTCCAGCAATAGAAAAATTTGGTTTTTCTTAAGACATCCATGATATATTCACTTTCAGGTTTCTGTGTTTATGTGAAAGAGAAACAGAAAGATATTGTTTTGACTAGTGTTGGTAAACTGACGAAAGCTATTTTCTGTCTGAAATGTTTTTCTCTTCTCCTGCAAAGGGTGCAGAAACGTATCCCTTTACTGGTTTGAAAGTGTGCAGATATGCATTGACCTCATACTCATAGCTGAATTGCCAGCCTCATCTAGCTTACGTTGCAATCTGTGTCCCCAGGCATTTATGCAACTGCCCGGGCTGAATCCAGTGAACATATAAGTGTTTGGAATAAAACATCATGACTTCAGCTGAAGCATTACAGTTTCCACCTGGTAAAAGTAAAGGACTATACGAGTACATAAACTGTTTGCCCATGAAAGGAGTTTCTCATTCTAGCCACAAAGGCAGTGTTTATTGCCCAATGTATGTTCTTGTTGTAACAGTTATTAACACAATTGATTAGTAATTAGAACTGCTCCTAGTATTTGAAAAAGTAGCATTGGTTTAATCTTTTATTTATGTTTTGTTTTCTTGGAATATTATTCTTGATGAATTTTGCCTCTTTCTCAGGGCTGGTTAATTATCACAAAGAGCAGATCAACATTAATGAGGCGTGGAAGCAAAAAAAAATAGTATTCAAAATTTTGGATGCGTGCTATTTCATTCTGACTCTGCTTTCAAAAGGGACTGAAGTGTTCTCTAAGAACAATTCCCACTTTCCTCAGATTCTCTCTGGATATATTCAGGTGCAATTTTCATTGAACTTGAAGGCAGTTGAAGTGACTAGTCATACCTATTAATTTTCCTGGACTTAATTTCTTGAGGACGGCAGAAGTGGGTCCTGACTTTTTCAAATCCTATTATCTTTATAGTGTAGTGTTTGAAAACCTCTTCCCTAGCCCTTTTTAATACGTCATGCACAATTTTCTTTCAATAATAAACTAATAGTTATACGTGTCTTTATAGTCATAAGATTTTGCAAAAGACAACGGAAGTATCTCATATGGAGTAACCACTCATTTAGAATTGCTCACTGTCTGAGAAGATGTTAGAAGAATTTGCAATATATTAAACAGCCATAGCTGGTGAAGTCATTGTTGTAATTAGGTTGAAATTACTGCAGGGTTCTTTAAAAATATTATGTCTATGAAGATAACAGCTTATTTTTTTAAAAGGCTTAAACTGAACCTGTAGTTTTGATTAAAGGATTTTGTGAATGTGTGTGTGTGTGTGTGTGTGTGAGAGAGAGAGAGAGAGAGAGAGAGAGAGAGAGAAGGAGAGAGAGAAAGGGAGAAGATGGGGAGAAGTATGAGGGGAAAGAGAACATTTGAAGAAACTCAAGAACAAGTCACAGAATAGGAAGTTGTTTTATTCATCCATTATTGGAGGGGATTTTTCCAGCATTTTGAAGATATATCCCTAATATGTAGAGACAGAAGAGTGGTCTGAAGGGCCTAGGACTCTCATTCAGGGTCAGATTCTTTATTATTGTACAATATCAACAACAAAAAAAGAAACATAGTATTTATACCTTTTACTATAATGATATTGTAGGTAACATTTTTACAGCTATGTTCAAAGAATTTTTTAGAGGAACTAAAACATCTAGAATTGTTTCTGGTGTTGAAAGAATGTGATGTTGGCCTTATCCCCCCCAAAAGCTTTTTTAAAGATACAAAATATGTGACATAAATTCCTTAGTACCCTCATAAAAAAGCCTCAAGATGGACAAAGGAGCATATGAAAAAAAATGTTCTACCATGATTGCAGAATATGTACAGATTTGTTCCTCCCATGATATTTGTTCCATGATATTCCAGTATCATGACTGAAATACCTAGTCTATGGTACTGATGGAGTGAGGTCAGCAGTATGAGTTAACTTCCACTTTGTGTAGATACAGATTCTACTCTTCTAATATATCAGGCAGGATAAACCAGGTATTGCTGCAGGAAAAAAAAAACAAACACACCTCTCAAATGTTAGTGAATTAATTGAGCCAAGGTTTATTTTTCAGTTACTTTGCATGTCCCCCGTGCCCACCCTGCCCAGCTCATCACATGGAAACCCACACTGATGGAGACTCCTTCTTGGCACGTAGCTCCAAGTCACCACAGAAAGGGCAATGAAAAGTCACAACTTGCTTTGAAATCTTCTGCCTTTAAGTGACAAATGTCACTTCTACAACTCCTCTCATTGGCCAAAGCAAGTCACAAGGCCACATCCAACCTCAAAAGGATCAGGGAAGGCATGTTCTGGTGAAAACCAAAATAATTGTGAATAGTCTAATGCCAATCAAAACTACTATAAATGATTAGAATGGTACCAGGAAGGAAAAGTTTAGTGTAAATTCATTACTCTTATTAGAAAAGAAGTTCAAAGCACATTTCCTGCTAATTAACGATGTCATGTTTGAAGAAGGAATCCAGAAATGCATATTTTTGACAATTGAAAAATAAGAGCTTTTTCTTTAATCATGAATTAGTCTGTGGTAGTTGGATGATAAATTACAAATCATTTCAACTATCACTGATGATGCTGTGAAATTATAACTCTTCAGCATTGTTGCAAATGAAAAGGAAAGCTGGTCTCCCTGGAGGTCAAACACATCTTTTTCTTAGGAGGAGAAAGAGCAGGTGTTGGGATTCAAATGGTGCGAGACATAGGTTTGTAGGGAGCACAAGAAGAGAAGCTGAGGAGTGCCTTTAAGGAGCTCTCAGGAATTTCTGCAGGAGGGATGGAGGAGAGAGGGAGGGGATGAATACCAACATTCTTTTATTCATGGTGAGAGGTAATTTGGACAAGATGGGATGGAAAACATATTCTTCTTTATAAAGCATTCATTGCTCAAAATTCTCCTGGCCCCTCTCTTTTTCCTCCCTCCCTCCCTCTCTCTTTCCCTCCCTTCTTCCTTTTCCTTCTTTCACCAATATAACAAATATTTACTGACCTACTATTCCAGCTTGTGGATATAGAATTGGCAATCCCTGTCTATACGGAGCTTACAGTCTAGTATGTATGACAGTGATAAGTAGAAAATATAAAGCAGAATAAGAAAATACAGAGTCCTAGACAGCTTTGTTTAGGGTATTTAAGGAAGAGGCCACTAAAGGCATAACAGTGGAGTAGAGAGAATATAGTGAGGAAACAAGCCTTGAAATTATATGGAGAAGAGATTTCCAGACAGAGGGCACAGTTAAATGCCAAAGCCCTGAGGAGGAAGTATGTCAGTCTGGGTCTAACTGTACTGGGTCTTGGGAGATGAGTGCTTACAGGGCTTGGCATAGCTTTGCTCACAGTACTTGATCAGTGACTAGTTGTGGGATGAATGAGTGAACAAATGAATGAATGCAGACCTCATTCTCAAGGGATTCACAATGTAGGAGGGGACAGAGGCTTAGCTAAAAATAATTGTACTTGGTAACAACAGCATTCAGTACTGCTATGTACTGGGCATGGTACTAGGGTCTTTTCCTGAATGATCTGACTTAATTTAGCGAGCAATACCATGGAGACATACTATTGTTCCCATTTTATAAGCAGAAAATCAAGAGAGGTACCATGGTCTAATGATTAAGCATTTGGACTCTGAGGCCAGGCTGCCTAGATTTGAGCAATAACTCTTCCACTTGCCAGCTCTGTGACTTTAAGCAACTTGATTAAGTTCTCTGTGCCTCGGTTTCCTCTGGAAAAATTCAATGGATATAATACCTTCAGGAACCGAGTATGAGGATTTCATGAATGAACACGTAAAGTGCTTAGAACAGTGTCTGGCACTCTGTAGCTCTTCCTGTGAGCATTGTTGCAGCCATCATTATTTTCAAAACTCTGAAGGGACTGACTACTCGAGAATATCATAGAAGGCTTTGTGGATGAGGTGTGTGAGCTGAGGTTTGAATGGAAAAGTATGAATTCTAAAAGGGTAAAAATATATATATATTCAAGTATGTGTGTGTATATTTCAACGTTATTTTTCAGGAGGTTTTAAAAAACATACATTTGGTAGAAAAAATGTCTTTTTGCTGAATATCAGATTACTGTAATATAAATTCCCTCTTGTCCTCCAGAATGCTTCAAGGCTCACAACTTGTAGACATGAGAATTAAATCATTGTTGTTTTCTATCTTACAAGACAAAAAAAAATAAATTCAAATCATTTTAGTGTTTTTTTCATTAAACATAAAGAAAGAAAATGATGTCCTGTGTAGATAGGCAAATTGAATAGGTAGTGGTGATCGTTAAAATTCGACATTCACTGAGGATATTTGATTTGACTGTGTAGGGTTGTGTGTGGATGTATGTGTACATTTGTGTTCGTTCTCTATTATGCAATCTGTTACTGAATCACAGATGCAATGCCTTCTTTTAAAGGCAGAAAAAAATTAGACCTGGAAATATTCCCCGGGTTTATAGAAGAGAAGAGAATGGTACATTTTTGTACACATATGAACATTTGCATATCTTTACAACATCTTAATCAATTTTTCTCTTTGGAGGGACTTGAAATATGTCAAGCGTTCATTCCCTAATGAAGCTGAGACTCACTTTTCAGGTTAACTCCTGAGGCTTGCTTTGCATTGTCGGGATGACCAGTAGACTCATGAGGTATGTTGAAAATTTAATCCAGTAATAAAAAGTAAAACTACATGATGATAGCAGAAAGCTCGAGTGTGACGTGGCAACCAGGTGAATATTTATCTGCATGATAACCGAGTACCTACAAAATAAAATTGTATGCTTCTTCACATAAAATTTTGTGTAAAAACAAATGCCTGGGAAAGGAAGCAAAATCTTATCACCCTCTCTCTTTTTAAATAATAAATATGCAACTGGATGATTAAAAATGGGAGAGCTGAAGGTGACTGCAAAGGAACATAATGAGGATGTTGGATTATTGGAATTTTTATGTACTAGAATTCAGTATCTATTTTGAGAATGTAACACATTTTTCCTATTTATATTTACTTAACTAAAATTCCTATAACTACAAACAGTCTTTTTATGAGTTAGGAATAATTTTCCTGTGCTACACATTGGTACTTCTGTTTC
The DNA here is from genome assembly GCF_964270905.1 of Leucopleurus acutus. NCBI lineage: Eukaryota > Metazoa > Chordata > Mammalia > Artiodactyla > Delphinidae > Leucopleurus > Leucopleurus acutus. Next base: position 39,193,722 of record NC_139156.1, read on the forward strand.
TGGCCTTAGCTCTGGGCTCACACAAATGACCATTATAAACATGATTTATTATTTACATAAATTGCTTCTCTCTTTGCCCCTTGTGAACATTCCTTTGCAGTCCTTTGAATTCAGACCTGATTATGAATGGCAAAGTTATAGCAAGAAAAAATGGCAAATCTAATTCGTTTAACATTTGGATTTCTTTCTGTAAAATGATTACCAGGTATTACTTTGGAGTTTCTTTATGAGGATGATAAATTCCTCATTTCTTTCAAAACCCTCCTTCCTGTAAATCTCAGGTCTTGTAAGTGATTAAAATCTCATAATTCACGATAGTTTTAGCAGTTGTACTTTCCAAGGACCATTTGAAGAATGGCAGTAACTCATGTTTATATATTTTGTTTTGTAAATGAACTATGATACTGATTTATATTGGTAAATGTGTGAATTTGGGAAGGCATATATTTCCTAGCCACGTTAATACAGTATCTGCTGTAAACACGATGGGATGGCTTTGAATGTTGCAGTGGAGGCCCTGAGCAGTAAGATGTCATATATTTGAATATGACATTGTTTTATAACCAACCAACTGCTCTAAAGCGCAGATCCTTGCTTTGGTAAAGTTGAAGTCCCTAAGGAACATGTGTGGCTTCTTAATTCTCACCATCTGTGGTTCATACAATGTCCCTAGCCATGATGAGATCACAGTTGGGCAAGATGGAATTTCCTTGTTTAAATTTTCTCATCGGTTTTTCCCACACAAAGTTGCTAATGACTAGCATATTATAAAGTGTATTTTCGTTATAGTTCACATGTCTTTGCAATATGCAGCAGTCACATAAAAGCAAGATTAGTAATGGATGATTTTAAGTACATATTAAACATAAATCAGGAATAATATTATTATTTAATTTAATGAGGTAATGGTTTAATTTTGTGTGTGCGTGTGCAGAAAGTACTGTAAATACATATGATAAAGATATTATTTCTAACAGTATTTTGGGAGTCAAGTCTATTTAATGAAAATGTTAGCACAATTCCTGGCACGTAATAAGTGTTCAATAAATATAACTATGGAAGAAAAAGAGGGAGGGAGGGAGGGAGGAAGGAAGGAAGGAAGGGAAATAACATAGGGGCTCAGCAACAATGGCTTTACTACTTTGTAGATGTTTGAATTCAGGCAACTCTGACGTCTCAGTTTTCTCATCTGTAAAATGAAATTGTTTTGATTAAATGAGATAAAGCAGTTATCACAGTAGCAATGTATGCTTAATAAATTTTCAAAAGTTTTTTTCAAATTATTTTTAATGAATATAAAATTCGGATTAAATGAATAGTATGGTGAGCTGAGAATTTTATCTATGATACAGATTGCTCATTTATAAACACTTAGAAGTAAATACACTTCAGTACTATATTTACATTGAACATAAAGTATTTCTTCTTTGAATTTAAAGGCACATACAAATTGTTCAGCGTGCATTTATCAGATGATCATCTTTATGTTGCTTGGCACTGGCTTAAATACTGGAGTTACATAGTTATGAAGTCTTCTAGAATGACAAGCAAACGGACAGTGTACTACAGCGGGATGAATGCTTTGATTGAGGTACACAGTGGATGCTGTAGGAGTACAGTAGGGGCTCCATGCAAGTAAGGAGGGAGAGAAGGACAGGAGGTAGAATGCATGTGTGGACACCCAAGGTTTTCTGTATGTGATGAAATTTTTGTTGGAACTTTGTAGTAGGCACAATTTCTAGGAACACCCCCAAGATTTCATGCCTGATCTAATCAAAGAAGTCCTTTAGAGCAGAAACTTTCACCAGCCCCTGGCAGAAGAAGAGGTCAGAGAGAATTGAAATGCAAAAAAGATTCAATGTGCTGTTTTTGATTTGAAGATGGAGGGGAGGACACAAAAAAGGAATGTGGATACCTAAAAGAGCTGAGTGAGACCTTTGGCTGAAGTGGAGCCATTAGTCCAATTGAAAAAAAAAAGGAACTGAATTCTGCCAATAGCCTGCAAGAGCTTGGAAACAGATTCTTCATCAGAGGTTCTCCAGGCAAGACTCCAGCCTGGCCACCACCTTGATTTTGGTCTTGTGAGACCTGGAACAGAGAACCTAGCCAAATCCACAGAGAATTTCTGACCTGCAGAAACTGTGAGATAATAAATGGGTGTGGTTTTAAACCACTAATCCTATGTCAATTTGTTACGCAACAATAAGAAGCTAATGTAATAGTGAAGGATGTGTTTTTAAGAGTTAGCCAAGAGAAGAAACAGAGACAAAGAAGCCAGTTAAAAGGCTGTTTGGAAAATCTAACAGAGAATCACAAAGTTTAAAAAAATGCAGAAAACCATGGCACAACACACAAACATTAGGAATGGCAGTTACCATATACCAAGAGCTATGGAGCTATGGAGCTGTAGATAAACATGTATTATCTAGAGCAACAGCAGTTTATTCATGGTCTGGTGTGTTTGACTAATAGAATGGCTAACTTTCATGTGGAGGTAGAAACTGTTGTTCAGTCATATCTATTCTAAGTATCTATGTTTGTGTAAAAATGTTTAATTTTGGAGAGGTGGAAATCATGTACATTGAATACAAGATTGTTAAAATTGGTCCAAATTCAAATATATGAGAGTAATTTCAATTTGGGAAGAGGGAATGATATGTACTAAAATTCACAATAAATTAAAATAGAGGAAAGAAGATAGAGGCAAGCTGGAAAGAGTAGAAAGAAATAGGAAGTGTTTTCTGTAGTGAGACTTCAGTATGTGGAAATTTAGTCTTAGAGTATATTTGTAAATAAGGTGCTTAGTTTCAGTGTGTTTCAGTCTCCACTTGGTTATTAAGTTTAGTACCTTTCTCCAATGATGAGAGAAAATGTATTTTAATATAAATAGATTTTCTGAGTTAGATGATACACTTGCTTTAGTAGTAAACTAAAATCAATATATTTTTGCCAAATATAATTTTCTCTTAATTTTTCATATTTTGTAAAAAATGTAGGATATATTTACTGTAACTAACTACCTAGTTCTCTACTAAATAACGTTTCGAAGAAACAAGTACTGCTCTTCTCCTGATGTATATAAAATAGCAATATTAACCATTCACCCGGTTCATGGTAAATTTTATAAGGTGTGTAAATGTGCTTACAGGCCAGCGTTTCTACGTGGTTCTTTGGTTTACAACTTCAGCCGCCATGATGATTTCAGCAAGTCATAGGGTATATTCAAAAAAGAAAAGAAGATGGATGAAAATGTGCCATGTTTTCCTACCCTATGTTTTCTGCATTAGTTAACTTGAAAGTTGTGCCCGTCTTCCCACACTGGCAAATAATAAGCAGTAAACAAATCTCTTTTGATAAACTAACAACAGTGAATGGAAGGTAATTATCTAGTCCAACTAACAATGTCTAAACAAAGGCTAAGCATCAGAGTCAGAACACTATAAAAGAGAAGTGATCACTTCCATATTTTCCTGCGGAAAAATTGGACTGTATGAGGGAAACAGAGGAACAGTTCACTCCCACCTTGACTTTGTCCTAAGACCAAAGTTACTTCACAGTAAAGGTGTTTTGAGCAAAGTTGTCTGTCGGCTTCTCTTTTTCAGCAGAACTAAAATAAAATATGATTTCCAAGTGGGACATTAATCAATGTTGTCTCCCTTTATCTTGGTGGTTTAATGGGTCCAAACACTGGCATTAACTACCTGAGGATTTTCTAATTATGCCTGTGGTCAGAAATGTTTACCTGATTTCTGCTCTGACCTTTTCATAGATGTTCTGACCCTTTCTTTAGTAAAACTTCCTTGGTTCGTTTCTTTAACGAGGTTGAGAAATCTTGCCTAGTCTGTTTGTTTCGTAAATAACTTTTGTCCGGAGTTTATAGAATGGATTTAGAAATAACACTGAGAAATTCACAGAAGGAAGTTGAATGGCTTCGTGAAGATAAGAATTATAAATTCTAAAGATAAGAATTATAATCCAGGTGTGGTTTATACTTCTCATGTTGTAGTGGCCATCATAAGTATGAGAATTTCATGAGAAGAGGCCAGGACAGTGAGATTTATGGAATTCCCATCCATAGATACCACTGTTAAATTTTCTAAAGTCTGCCATTTAATTGTGTTTCAAGTAATCTGGGAAAATATAGAACATTTTGCAGTTATTGAACAGTTGAAAAGTATTATTTTTATATCACAAGTAATATGTGCCAGACATAAAGATACAATTAAGAATAAAGTATAAGCCCCATGAGGACAGAAGTTTTTGTCTTTTGACATCGGTTAATGTCAGTCTTTGACACCATACTGTATGCTTTATGTGGGTAGAAGCCATATGTGTTCTTGTTTACCAAATGCTTAGCACCATGCCTGGTACATTTTTATACACATCCACAGGTGAATATCTGTACTATACGTGTATACATTTTTTTTATATGGGATCTTACCATGCATAAACTCATCTTTTTACTCATTATGTCATAAATATATACCATGTTAAGATATACATTTCTAAAAGATAATTTTAATGGCAAATAGGATTTAACATAATTTACTAATTCTTTATCATTGTTCTTTTGGGCTCTCTCCGTTCTTTAATTTGTTGTTATTATAAAAACAATGCTTTGAGAAAGACATCGTAGTTTCATATTGCACATCTAACTGGTTTCTAATGACAAATCCTTAGAAATAGAATTGATGGATAAAAGTGTGTTGGTTCACAGACGTAGTGCAGATGTTCTACTGAAGGATAAATTGGAGGAGTCACTCATGCCGAACTGAAAATTAAATATAGTTCATTATTTTCCTTTGCACATATTGCTGAAATGAGTGGCCCTGAGGAAAAGGGTATTTTGATTGGGAGCAAGTTCTGATAATTCTCCTCTCCCTGCCTATCCTACAAAGGGTATCTTTGGATAAAAAGAAGGAAGCATGAGGACACGTAGGCTAGATCCCACACATAGAGAGAGATTGGGGAAGGGCTAAATAGCAAAAGAGATACTGTTGGAAGACAGAAGATAAACTGCGTTTTGCAGTTTTGCAAAGGTCTGCCTTTGCCTCCACCTAGACCTGTTTCTAAATGTGTCAGGTTTGGGCATATTTGGGAAGAGTTAACATTTTCAGTGGGACGTTCTGTATTTCAGGTCCTTCTATCTCTTAATTCAAATATCATAAGCATTACCATTAGAATTACTAAGGAGTCAGGGAAAGGTGTGACCACTTCGTTGTAGAGCCTGAGTGCCAGGTAGACTCTTCCGTGGCAGTGTGTTCCTCAGGATCTCTTCAGCCTGTACCCATCCACTTGGCTTTAATAAGAAGTTGTCATTGCCTAGCAGTGGATATTTATTGCTCAGAGATTTATCAGGTAGTATTTTCAGACATCAAACTAATTTGCAATTGTGCTTAAGAAAATTCCCAGGTGGTACAATATTTTATATTTTGATGTGACTGAGAAGGTTAGTTACATACGTAAGAACAAATTTGCTTTTTAAAAGTTTTCCACCTATAGGGCTTCCTACACATTCATAGACTGTATTACAGGGTACTTAGAAGGATGCAGCCTCTTAAATAAAACGCAAGCCTTATCTCCACCATCATGCTTATTCCGAGAATAGGCCCACGTACTGCTGAAATTATAGAAAGGGTCGAGGATGGCAGAATCTGGTCCAGTGGAATCATCCAACTTGGAAACAGTCTATGAAAACGATTTGGCAGTTTTAGCCATGCCCCTATCCCCTCATCCCCACCAAAACTGTAAAATCAGTGTTGGCAATAAGAATAGGAAGAGAGAACTTTGATTTGAAATGTGTATGAAAAAGGATACACACTAAATTTTTAATTAATTTTATTAAATATAGTTTTATCATAAGAAAGTTCTAGGCACCCAGATATGTTTGTTGATTTGCTTTTTTTCACTTCTTCAAAGCAAAGATGAGCATGCTTACCATATTTTTCCTCTTAAATCATTTGTTTAGGGTATTTGTTGTTGCTAAAGTAGAAAACTGGGTTCATTTCATGTTTTATTCAATTATACGTGTTATTACTAATATTTATAAATATAATGTGTATATATTCTTCTATAGGTTAGGGATTGCTTTCTAAGTGAATCAATCTATAGGCTGATACTTTCTTAAATGTAATTATCATTTAAAAAACTAGATGGTTTAGAAAGGTTCTAGGTTCATTGTGTAGAATTCATGGAATACAGGAGAGTTGCTAGAGCACAGAACTTGGTCTTGTTTCAATTTCTAAGAAAAAGAGTCAGGCAAATTTAGATTCCTTCATCTCCAGATAAGTAACTGAAATTGGTTCTGGCATATGGGGAAGAATTTTTTACAAGATCGATTTTTAGAAAAGGAAAAGTTGATCGCTGAGGGTCAGAGTAGGTTCACTATGATCATATCATGCAATCAGACATCACTTTTTTTTGAATGAGTTACTTTACTGATAGATTACTGGAATGCTGTAGACACTGTGCATCTGGATTTTAGGAATATGTGCATCAGAGTTACCTATGCTCTCCTTATCAGTGGGGGAGGGTTGTGGGCTGAGTGATAATCTTTTTAGGTAGGTCTTTGACTGAAGCATTAACTATAAACAATGTCATTAATTAATGCCAACTTGGTGGAAACTTTAGTCTGGTGTTCAATATATTAATAAATTCACAGAGAGGCTTGATGACTAATAAAATTGAGGATATTAGAAGCTGGGAAGGTTAGTTCATATCTTGAATAAGGACACAGATCCAGAAATAACTCAACAGAAATAAAGGATAGATAGAAGAAAGCTTAAGAAGAAGGTCAGTTATTTAATATTTTCAAATAATAGATGTGAAAGAGGAAATGAATTAACTCTGAAAGTTACCAGAGGAAGACAGAGGACTGACAAATAGAAGTTTCAGGAAAATATATTTTGGTTCAGTGAAAGAAATTACTAACTTGTGTAGCTGTCTGCATTTGAAATGGACTATTTCAAGAGGTGCCCAACAACATATATACACTAATATGTATAAAATGGATAACTAATAAGAACCTGCTGTATAAAAAAATAAATAAAATAAAATTCCAAAATTCCAAGAAAAAAACCAAACAAGGTACCCAACAAGGTGTTCCAGTAACAACTGGATGAGCCCAGAGACCACTGGATGAACGCTTGGTCAGTTTTTATCACTAGGCATTCAGTATCCAATTCCTTAATGGTAATAAGGTAGAAGGGTAGATGATATGATATCTCCAATGTTTAGAGGAACCCTCTGTCATTTGAACTCTCACAGGACTTGATTGACTTTAAGTTCTTTGACATAGAGACTTGGCAATCATCAGTATGGCTTATAGTTCCTACTATAATATCTTGCACATCACAGATAGTGAGTAAACAGTGGATAAATAAATGAATGAATAAATTCTGTACTTTCTTCCATAGGAGTCAGGACATCATAAGGCCTTGAGGATACTGTGTATATTCTGTGTTTATACAGCATGGTACACACTAGGACGTCGGGTTCTTGCTCTCTTTTTGGGTGGTAGTACACTGAGTTTATTATTTTTGTCTAGATATATCCAAGTTACTTTGTTTAACCTTATTTATTAAAGACAATTTCATAGTCACTGGGAATGTAAAGATGTATAATTATGACCTTCCTGGAGACAAGAATTGTGGTTTATTCATCTTTATATCCCAAATGCCTGGTTTACAGCTGGTTCTCAAAAACGTTGAATTGCTCCCTGACTATACATTAGAGTTTGGCTTGAAAAGATGAGTCGGAGTTCTGCAACGAGAAAGGGCGTTTTATTTGGAGAAAGCAGTATGAACCAAGAGGTGTGGCATAGTGTCATTTGGATTAGGTAATCCATGTAACCGGACGATAAGGTATGACAGGGATGAGGGAGTAAGAAAAAACTGGTACAGATGTGGTTGTCAGCACAGCTGCGACTGTGGATGAAGGGTCTTGAGAGCTGTGTCAAAGAATGCATCATAGGACTCCAAGGACCCTGGAAACTTACCTATCTCACGGACATCTCTAGATTTCTCGGCTCTTCTACTTTAGGACAATTCTGAACCCTTCTGAGCATTTTCCATCACTGGATCGTATTCTTCAAGGAATTGTTGGAGTGGGATGGGGAGATTTACAGGGGAGCATCCATGTGGTACCCAGCACGACCTAGACTTTGCGTATTTGGGTTGGGGGCCCCATAGTACCACATGTTGAGATCACACTTTCATTCTTAGGCACAGAGGCTAGCGTTCCAGATTTTTGTGCACACAGTTTATGTCTGGATTATTCTTTCAGAATGTTTAAAGGTCTGAGATAGACATGCTTGGACAAGAAGTTATGTTATTGTGTCTGGCTGTTGGAAACTTGACTTTGCAGTGGAGCCTTAATGCTTAGAATGCTTAGAGAGGCTAAGGTGATGGGGTTAGTGACAGGGTCTCTTTTCTGAAGCAGGTGCCACACTCCTGCCCTAAGTGGATCCTTCGTAAAATGTGCTTCCCGGGCTTCCCTGGTGGCGCAGTGGTTGAGAGTCCAACTGCCGATGCAGGGGACATGGGTTCGTGCCCCGGTCCAGGAAGATCCCACATGCTGCAGAGTGGCTGGGCCCGTGAGCCATGGCCGCTGAGCCTGCGCGTCTGGAGCCTGTGCTCCGCAACGGGAGAGGCCGCAACAGTGAGAGGCCTGTGTACCGCAAAAAAAAAAAAAAAAAAAAAAAAAAAAAAGTGCTTCCCCAAGTGGCTACTTGTACTGCTTATGCAGTTGGTTAATTTTAAATTGATGTCAGCATTTGCTGCTAAGTTGATTTGGGAAGCTCTCTGATTTAACTCTGCATGTGTATTGCTGTCCCCTGATGATGATGGTGATAATTTTCATTGCAACTTCAGATTTTACAATGTAATTTAAGTAAATTGCTTTTTAAGGGAGAGACGGAGAGAGAAAGTACATGTACATCAGGTGTGGTTATTAGACACGTGGAGTTTCTTCTTGGGGAAGTTGCCTTCAATGGCATGTGTATTTCATATACTGATGAGCTTTGCTTCTGGGAGCTAAATAATCATTTTCCAGTCCCTGCCATTGTGATTTACACCTTCCTTAAAACCTTTTGATGCTTTCTCTTTTACTAATGATAACATTCCTTCCCTAGATTAATAAGGCCCTACGGGGCCTGCTTACATTTTCTCCATTCCTCTCTTAGGACCTCATTGGCCTTGGTTCACTTTTGGAACTTGCAGTGTTTCCTCCCACAGTAGCTTTTTTTTTTTTAATAGATCTTTATTGGAGTATAATTGCTTCACAATACTGTGTTAATTTCTGTTGCACAACAAAGTGAATCAGGCATATGCATACACATGTCCCCATATCCCCTCCCTCTTGGGCCTCCCTCCCACCCTCCCTATCCCACCCCTCTAGGTGGTCACAAAGCACTAAGCTGATTTCCCTGTGCTATGCGGCTGCTTCCCACTAGCTATCTATTTTACATTTGGTAGTGTATATATGTCCATGCCACTCTCTCACTTCGTCCCAGTTTACCCTTCCCCCTCCCCGTGTCCTCAAGTCCATTCTCTATGTCTGCCTCTTTATTCCTGCCCTGCAACTAGGTTCATCAGTACCATTTTTTTTTTTTTTTTTAGATTCCATATATATGCGTTAGCATGCGGTATTTGTTCTTCTCTTTCTGACTTACTTCACTCTGTAATGACAGACTCTAGGTCCATCCACCTCACTACAAATAACTCGATTTTGTTTCTTTTTATGGCTGAGTAATATTCCATTGTATATATGTGCCACATCTTCTCTATCCATTCATCTGTTGATGGACATTTAGGTTGGTTCCATGTCCTAGCTATTGTAAATAGTGCTGCAGTGAACATTGTGGTGCATGACCCATATTGAATGATGGTTTTCTCAGGGTATATGCCCAGTAGTGGGATTGCTGGGTCATCTGGTAGCTCTATTTTTAGTTTTGTAAGGAACCTCCATAGTTTTTTCCATTGTTGTATTGATTTACATTCCCACCAACAGTGCAGGAGGATTCCCTTTTCGACACACCCTTTCCAGCATTTATTGTTTCTAGATTTTTTGATAATGGCCATTCTGACTGGCGTGAGGTGATACCTCATTGTAGTTTTGATTTACATTTCTCTAATAATTAGTGATGTTAAGCATCTTTTCATGTGCCTTTTGGCCCTCTGTATGTCTTCCTTGGTGAAATGTCTATTTAGGTCTCCCACCCACTTTTTTTTTTTTTTTTTTTTGGCGGTACGCGGGCCTCTCACTGCTGCGGCCTCTCCCGTTGCGGAGCACAGGCTCTGGGCCCAGCCACTCTGTGGCATGTGGGATCCCCCCAGACCAGGGCACGAACCCGTGTCCCCTGCATCGGCAGGCAGACTCTCAACCACTGCGCCACCAGGGAAGCCCCCACCCACTTTTTAACTGGATTGTTTATTTTTTTGATATTGAGCTCCATGAACTGTTTGTATATTTTGGAGATTAATCATTTGTCATTTCATTTGCAAATATTTTCTCCCATTCTGAGGGTTGTCTTTTTGTGTTGTTTATGGTTTCCTTTGCTGTGCAAAAGCTTTAAAGTTTAATTAAGTCCCATTTGTTTATTTTTGTTTTTATTTCTGTTACTCTAGTAGGTGGGTCAAAAAAAGATCTTGCTGTGGTTTATGTCAATCAAATGCACTTCCTCTGCCTGAAAAGGAATGTGTTTTCCTTCCTTCTTCCTGTTATTGATTCCAAGCTCATACTGCTCGCCACATGACAGACCAATAAATTGAGAGATGAGTTCTTGGGGCAAGGGGTAGTGACTTTATTTGGAAAGCCAGCAGACCAAGAAGATGGTGGACTAGTGTCCCAAAGAACCATCTTGCCCAGGGTTTGAATGCTAGTTTCTTTTCTAGAACAAAGAGGAGGAAGTGAGGAGGTAAAGTGAAAAAGGTGATAAGTTGTTGCAAATATTTCCTGGCTCTGACCAGACCCCAGAGGGGATGTGTTAATTTCTTCCTTCCTGCAGCCATTCACAGGTGGGCCTGGTCAGGATGTTTCCTGTGAGCTAAACAAAGGTATTTTAGCTTAACTCTCAGGCTTGAGAGGCAGGGTTCCCAGAGATGGGTCATCATATAAACTTTAAGCTATAGGCAACATCCCTTTAGTGATAAAGCTTGTAGCAAAAGCAATAGAATACTTGCAGCAAAAGCAGTAGAATACAAAGTTTAAATTAAAAGAAACAGATCCAATATGGAGTCAGATTTGTTCTTCCCCATCATACCTCTAGTTACACCCAGCTGTCCTATAGATTTCAACATAGTTGACATTACCTGGAAGAATTCTATTCTGAGCCCTTGCCTACATGAAGTCCTGTTATAAGCTCATCTATCACTGATACGATTGTACTTGTCAATTAGAATTTTACATTAATTTTAATATGATTTGGTTAATGTCTTGGGTCAATCTTGTTCATAATGGGTCTCGGTGTAATACTATGCTTTCCAGAGAAGAGGTGCTCAATTATTATTTTATAAATGAATGAATGATATTATATTTAAATATTCTTGGAATATCATTTTCCTGGTAAGGAAGAAATGATCAATAGTTTGTCTCATCCTGGGTAAATTTTTCATTGTTCATGCTGTACCAAACTGACTCTATTCCTTCTAGCAATTTAAGAACTACATATTAGACTATTTATTAGACCTTTAAGGTTTTAGGAAGTCAGGTGACAAGGGTGAAAACGGTGAAGCTTGGAGCCAGATAAACCTGATTTCAAATCCTTGCTCTGCAACTTTGCTTACCAGATTTTGTGACCTCTGCAATGTATCTTAACTTCTCTGAGCCTATTTTCCCACAGAATAAAATGAAGCTAAAACCTTTGCTTCAGAAATTTAATGATGTCTATAAAAATTTAAGCTGTCCCTAATTTTAACCAAGAAATATCAATTATAAATATTATATTCACACAAGTACACAGATATTCTCTGAGTCATTATTAGTAGAAGTAAAAAACTAGACACTAATATTGAGAAAGGTAGTATAAATTAGATTAATGTCTATCCTGTGGAACATTATATAGCTATGAAAGAGAATGCAAATGAATTAGAAGTGGGAAATTAGATATGGGAAAATGAGTTTGATATGGGGAATGTGAATAAATTAGATATGAGGAGATGTCCAGGATATAGTGTGAAATGAAATGTTTCAGAAGAGTATAAAAAAATGCACACAAAGACACATGCATAGAAGATTTCTGGGAGATATCCAAAGAACTGGTAATAGTGATTACCTTTGGGAATTTTGATGAGAGCTCCAGCTTATTTGTGAATAGGGGTAGTATTTACTTTTCACTTCATAGTTTTCTTTACTGTTTTTATTTTTATGAAAAACATATTGCTGATATAATTTTTTAAAACATCTTAAGATATAGCCATATATGACAAGCCCACAGCAAACATCATCCTCAATGGTGAAAAACTGAAAGCATTTCCACTAAGATCAGGAACAAGACAAGGTTGCCCACTCTCACCACTCTTATTCAACATAGTTTTGGAAGTTTTAGCCACAGCAATCAGAGAAGAAAAGGAAATAAAAGGAATCCAAATCGGAAAAGAAGAAGTAAAGCTGTCACTGTTTGCAGATGACATGATCCTATACATAGAGAACCCTAAAGATGCTACCAGAAAACTACTAGAGCTAATCAATGAATTTGGTAAAGTGGCAGGATACAAAATTAATGCACAGAAATCTCTGGCATTCCTATATACTAATGATGAAAAATCTGAAAGTGAAATCAAGAAAACACTCCCATTTACCATTGCAACAAAAAGAATAAAATATCTAGGAATAAACCTACCTAAGGAGACAAAAGATCTGTATGCAGAAAATTATAAGACACTGATGAAAGAAATTAAAGATGATACAAATAGATGGAGAGATATACCATGTTCTTGGATTGGAAGAATCAACATTGTGAAAATGACTCTACTACCGAAAGCAATCTATAGATTCAATGCAATCCCTATCAAACTACCACTGGCATTTTTCACAGAACTAGAACAAAAAATTTTGCAATTTGTATGGAAACACAAAAGACCCCGAATAGCCAAAGCAATCTTGAGAACGAAAGAAGGAACTGGAGGAATCAGGCTCCCAGACTTCAGGCTATACTACAAAGCTACAGTTATCAAGACGGTATGGTACTGGCACAAAAACAGAAAGATAGATCAATGGAACAGGATAGAAAGCCCAGAGATAAACCCACGCACATATGGTCACCTTATCTTTGACAAAGGAGGCAGAAATGTACAGTGGAGAAAGGACAGCCTATTCAATAAGTGGTGCTGGGAAAACTGGACAGCTACATGTAAAAGTATGAAATTAGATCACTCCCTAACACCGTACACAAAAATAAGCTCAAAATGGATTAAAGACCTAAATGTAAGGCCAGAAACTATCAAACTCTTAGAGGAAAACATAGGCAGAACACTCTATGACATAAATCACAGCAAGGTCCTTTTTGACCCACCTCCTAGAGAAATGGAAATAAAAAGAAGAGTAAACAAATGGGACCTAATGAAACTTAAAAGCTTTTGCGCAGCAAAGGAAACCATAAAGAAGACCAAAAGACAACCCTCAGAATGGGAGAAAATATTTGCAAATGAAGCAACTGACAAAGGATTGATCTCCAAAATTTATAAGCAGCTCATGCAGCTTAATAACAAAAAAACAAACAACCCAATCCAAAAATGGGCAGAAGACCTAAATAGACATTTCTCCAAAGAAGATATACAGAGTGCCAACAAACACATGAAAGAATGCTCAACATCACTAATCATGAGAGAAATGCAAATCAAAACTACAATGAGATATCATCTCACACCAGTCAGAATGGCCATCATCAAAAAATCTAGAAACAATAAATGCTGGAGAGGGTGTGGAGAAAAGGGAACCCTCTTACACTGTTGGTGGGAATGTAAATTGATACAGCCACTGTGGAGAACAGTATGGAGGTTCCTTAAAAAGCTACAAATAGAACTACCATATGACCCAGCAATTCCACTACTGGGCATATACCCTGAGAAAACCATAATTCAAAAAGAGTCATGTACCAAAATGTTCATTGCAGCTCTATTTACAATAGCCCAGAGATGGAAACAACCTAAGTGTCCATCATCGGATGAATGGATAAAGAAGATGTGACACATATATACAATGGAATATTACTCAGCCATAAAAAGAGATGAAATTGAGCTATTTGTAATGAGGTGGATAGACCTAGAGTCTGTCATACAGAGTGAAGTAAGTCAGAAAGAGAGAGACAAATACCGTATGCTAACACATATATATGGAATTTAAAAAAAAAAAAATGTCATGAAAAACCTAGGGGTGAAACAGGAATAAAGACACAGACTTACTAGAGAATGGACTTGAGGCTATGGGGAGGGGGAAGGGTAAACGGTGACAAAGCGATAAAGAGACATGGACATATATACACTACCAAACGTAAGGTAGATAGCTAGTGGGAAGCAGCCGCATAGCACAGGGAGATCAGCTCGGTGCTTTGTGACCGCCTGGAGGGGTGGGATAGGGAGGGTGGGAGGGAGGGAGACGCAAGCAGGAAGAGATATGGGAATATATGTATATATATAACTGATTCATTTTGTTGTGAAGCTGAAACTAACATACCATTGTAAAGCAATTATACTCCAATAAAGATGTTAAAAAAAAAAAAAAAAAAAACATCTTAAGATATAATATTGACCTTTTAGGTTCTTGTGAGAATTAATAAAATCATGTGAGAAAAGTGTCTGGTTCATGCTAAAGATTTGAATAGTCTCTTTAAAGGAGAAAAAGCCCTTCTGAAATGTACTCACGGAGGGCTTCCCAGTTTGGAAGAGTTTCACCGGAGTTTCAGCTGCCCTGAGTAGCCTGATAACCATTAGCTATGAAGCCTGGAATTTACCTATGCAGGTCCTGGCCATCTGGGTAAGGTCTGCCTTAGCCCTTCTTCTTGGGAGTGAAAAGGGACAAGGAGTCCTTTATTCGTTCCAGGAGGTAAAAAGTCTCTAGGCTGGGTCTGCTGCGTCCTGATTACAGCAAACATATTTTGTGCTAAAAATTGCTGAAGTTAATTTTCAGAGAACAATCCCCAGTTGCTTTCTTATTAAAGTTGTATAATTTCCTAATGAAAAAAAAATAACAGAAACATTAGTGGCAAAAGGGAAGGTAACATGAGTGCTGGAACCAAATACTTAGAGCATTGAAACAGATCAAGTCAAAGAAGCGCCCACCTTTGGGACTCATGAATGTTCAGTCTTTATTGCCATGTCAGAGTGAGTTGTTAAACTGTGTGTTTGTGTTTCTTATCTGTCCCTGCGGAAGCCTAACTTCTAGTCTCTTTGAAGCATATTTCTTCCCCACCACAAATACATGGTCATTCCTTTGCTACTTGAACCTGGATTTCTTTCAGTTGTATTCAGTGGTGTATGGAAACTGCCTTTCATCGGAACCATCCATTTTTGTTAAGCTCTGCCCTTGAACATGAGCTGACCATACATGTGTGCGCACATGTGCGCGCACACACACACACACACACACACACAAACTGAAAAGCCTCATCTTGAACTGGACCTTCTAGTGAGCTCAGATCATTCTGGAGCTATTTGGTGAGGTCTGAGATTTTCTTTTTCTCTACAGGTTTTTGGATTTGATGTTTCCTGGGGAATTAGTAACTGATCCGATTGCCCTTAACTGGCTCTCAAGCTGAGTTTTACATCACAGTGTAAATATATATTTTCCTTGTCATATAATAGCATTTATTAGAGAATCTGACAAAACCCCAGATAAAAACACTGCATTTTATCCTGGCTAACAGCCTGAGGATTTATGGGGTTTTTTGGCAAGGTCACAGTCTACCAGTCTCATTTTTACTGCCTCTGTTCTTGAAAATAGTAAACACTCATACCTTTATAGTTCTACATGATTCCACAGACTGACGCATTGTCAAGTGATTTTGACTGACTGCTTCTCACTTGGTAAACTAAAGGTAATAAAAGAGGTTCACAGTGGAGACTTATGCAGGGAGGGGAGCAATTTCTGAGGGCATGTGTGTGTACAAACTAAATCTGTGAGCTCCAGCAGAGCTGTATCCAGGACTCTAAAAGTAGAACAGACTGATTTATCTGTGACAATGTACTTAAGCCGAACCTCTGTGCTGGTTTGTTGGCAAAACCTAACATATGGCCTTTTAATGACAGACACATTAATAATTGCAGGTATGAGTAATTTAGCAGGATTGGTTGTGCTGTTTTTAATTTTGATAAGGAGTTGGAGTTGGTTACTCAAGAAACAGCTGTCTACCAGGTATGGCATGCTCCTGTTTGAAATATACTTTAACGCAAAAGGGGATGCTAAATGGTATGTACTTAGAAAAAATGTATGGAGTGTGTGTGTTTGTGTGTGTGTATGTTTTATGCTTAATCTTTTCAGGCTCTGTAATACTACAGTAAGCATTTCACACTGCACACCCAGATCATTGTTCTTCCATACCAATTGTCGTGTGAAAATCTACAGAATCAACAGTGACGATATTCATTATCTTATTGCTCTTTGAGAGAAAAGACTGCAATGAAACAGAATAATAATTCTCGACAAAAGGCCCAAACAGATGTGATGGCAAAGTTTCTGGAATATCGGGCATTATTCAAGAACTGATTAAAATCAAGTGCAAATTCTTGTCCTGACCTGTACTAAACATGTTTCTTTGCCTGCTAGAGTCCACAGCCCCTTCTAGAGGACCAGCCTCTCCCGTGGCTCCTGGCAGTGGCAGCCCCCTTATCAGGAGACCCATTCTTCACCACGATTAATTGATTGCGGTGAAGCCCTAATCAGAAGTGAGCTAATCTATTCATTGGACAGAGGTCAGTCAGGTTATTTCTCTTAAGGACTTGAACACACAAAGACTTAAGCCAGTCAGTGATGAACCCCCAAATTAGAATGTTATATGCAGAATGGTCTGTGTAGGGGACCACGCTGCACGTAAATAAGACACGTATGCACTAGAAAGTGAAGGGTGAGGTTGGGATGGGAATGCAGTGGAGATTATAGAAGCAGAATTGAGTGAGAGAGCTGGCAGGAGTGACCTTTGTATCTGACGTTCTCCTTCAGTTTTTCTGTGACTGTGCTTGACATTGTTGTATCCACCTAGTAAACTCCTGTTTACCTAATCTGCCTTGAGTGAGTTTCTGTTTCCTACAACCAAAGAGTCTTGATGAGAACATCCCATTTTACAAATATAATCCTGTGTCCATGACTATAATTTGGAATTTATTTCTACATTCAAATATGTAATATAAGATCATTCTAAGTAACCTCTAAGACAATCAGAAGACTAGAAGGGATTCAGTATTAGGGTGTGATAAAAGTAGTTAGTATCCCAGTATGGGAAATGTATTCCAGATAGAATGTTATTAAAACTTGTAAGTCTAGAGTAAACATGGACGTGTTCACCAAATTCTTGATTATCAGAACCAGATGGCATTCTTTAATACTTGAAAAGGATTATTTTCATTAAAATAAGCAACGTCACATTACTAAGCAAGAAGGGGATGAATGCAATTCTTTAACTCAATGTGTATGCTTAAAGTGTCAATATAAATGAGGAACTCAGATAATTCATGGGAGCAATAGCCATAATAGGTGGCTGAGATAAATGAGGGAAGTGTGAGAAATATTATTATACTATTAAAGGGAGAGTGATTTTGCATCCCAGTGAAATATCCCCTTGATGTTAGTACCAAATTCTACAAGGTGTACCATTTCTTCCAGTGTTCTCTATGGGTAGCAGTGATAAATTTGCCTCATGACACTCAGATATCTTGTTTCTTTCTTCTTATGAATCATATAAATCTGATTCATCCTCTTCTCAAGAGTCTGGAAAAATAACACCATCCTGAAAGTTTGGGGAAAGGTTTCTTTAAGTTCATCAGAGTCAGAACTGAGATGCATATTTTCCAAACCCACATGGGTCATTTCAAGTTAGGGGTCTGTTTAGTGCCGAATCTGGCCATGGAGCATTTTTGCCCAGCTATGCGACTTGGGACAGCTACTTAACTTCTCAAAGCCGTGGGCTTAGGTCGGTCTGTCTGAATTCATCAATGGTTATCAAATATCCTCCTATCCTTCAAGGTTTTATATGATAGTACAACCCACTTCCCTACTGTGATACCCACCAGACTTTCTCAGAGTAATACCTTCTGTTTCTCTTTAACCGATGAATCCCTTTTCCAGTTTGGGATGATTATTCTTTTCTACCCCAGTTGCACTGAAAGGCAGAAGATGTTTGCTTCTTCTTTGTAAGGAAAATTCAACCCTTTCAAAAATATAATGTTAGGGCTTCCCTGCTGGCGCAGTGGTTGAGAGTCCGCCTGCCGATGCAGGGGACACGGGTTCGTGCCCCGGTCCGGGAGGATCCCACATGCCGCGGAGCGGCTGGGCCCGTGAGCCATGGCCGCTGAGCCTGCGCGTCCGGAGCCTGTGCTCCGCAATGGGAGAGGCCACGACAGTGAGAGGCAATTTCCTTCTTGGAGAGCTAATTGAAGAAACTATCAGTAAAGAGTCCCCCCCACCCTGTAAAATGTCTTAGAACAAATATTGCTACTAATACATTCCAACGCAACACAAAAATATAAAAATAAGAAGCAATCTTAGCTTTGTTTCCTGGGTTGAACTTGAAGTTTTAGTTTTTCTTACCAAGCATAATTCATCTCTGCTCTATGAATATATAGTTTTAATTTGTCACTTTTACTCTCCACATTAAGTACAAGGATAGCACAGGAAGATAAAATAATTTTCTTTTAGCAAAAGGGAAGTAAAGCAGTAACAGGCAGCAGAGAGAAAATGTCCTTTTAAATAGTAGTTGATCAATAAAAGTCTACAGCCCTTTTTTTGTCATTTTTTTTCCCTCAATGAGTCTCAGCCAGAAAACATTTAAGTCAGCCAAAAGTTTCATTTCTGAATGGAAAAGGAAAAAATTAGAAGCCTATCTCCAAAAAAAAAAAAAAAAAAAACCCCACAGAAAATCAACTTATGTTCTTTGCCAAAATTGATGACCAGATACATTGGACAAACTCTTTTTTCATGTTTCATGGGCTGTGAATAGACACATTTTACATAACTGAGAATATATGCCATTCTTAGGTAGCTTGAAAGAAGATCACTAGAATTAATTTTGATTTTGTATTGAATATGACCTGGATCTGGAAATTCAAACCAGTCCTTTCCCTGTGATCTGAGGAGTGCAAGCTGTGTATTCTTCCTGAGACCGTATTCCATGCAGGAAGCCAGGGTTGTCTCCTGTACCAACACAAACTGCTTAATCAAAGAAGCAGAGGCTCGAAACCACCAGCTAAGTTCTGTTTGAAATGACTTTGCCTTTCTCTTACTTACTGGGGAGCTGGAAAGGCAAATATTTCCTTCTTTGTTTCTCAGTTTTAAGACTAGGTGTTTAACTACTCTATTCCTCTTTGTCCAGAATGGCAAATTTTATCTCACTAAATATTTACAGAGCTCGGTTATGTTAAGTCACTTCTGCGCAGTATGTCCTAAATCAGTTTGCATCTTTCAATATAAAACCAACTTATATTTTTGGAAAATACTAATAATTGCCATTCTAAATATTATCTCATAAATTACCATCTGCATTTCATAGAAATTCTTTTAGTTTTCCTCACTTAACTCCCCAGAGATAGATACCATGAAGCCCCACTGCTGAAGACATTCCTTTGCAAAGTTTCTTTCAAAGTCTTACGATGACTTTAAAATAAAATTCCAGAAACATAGTTTTCTATTTTCTTCAAAGGATATCAGAAAAAACAAAAATAAGTGACAAGGAGACATGAAAATGAGGAGATAGATTTTTAAAATAACTATATATCATCAACATGCTGAAAATTGATTAACTTATGTATGTAATCTATCTCTACAAAAATAGGAAAGCATGTAAAACAAATTAGAAAAATTTCCATCAGAAGGGGTTAAAGCTGAAAAAAAATTACATTTCTAACATCTGGGAGGTAGAGGGTATTTGCAGATGTTCATTATTCCCTAGGTCAGGGGTTCTCGATTTTGAGCACATGAGAATCACCTGGAGGGCTTGTCAAAACACAGATTGCTTGCCCCACTCCCAGAGTTGCTGGTGGCACTTTGGAACAAGGATTTGGATTTCTAACAAGACGCTAGATGGTACTGATGTACCTTGAGAACCACTGCTCTACGAATAAGAGCAGTTGGTTCTAAATCCATAGTATGACATTGCATAGCACATTTGACCCATTAGTCTCACATTCTTCATCTGTACACTAAGCATAATTCCTAGCTGGCTACCTCACAGGCATGAAAGGACCAAGTTAATCAATAAATGTGATAACTTTTAAATTCTAGGCAATTATAACCTGTTACACTGATAATTCAAATATCATTAAAGTACTTCCCCTTATCTGTGGTTTCAGTTACCCATGGTCAACTGCAGTGTGAAAATTATTAAATGGAAAATTCTAGAAAGAAGCAATGTATAAATTTTAATTTTTTTAACATCTTTATTGGAGTGTAATTGCTTTACAAGGTTGTGTTAGTTGCTGCTGTATAACAAAGTGAATCAGCTATACGTATACATGTGTCCCCAAATCCCCTCTCTTTTGCGTCTCCCTCTCTATCCCACCCCTCTAGGTGGTCACAAAGCACCAAGATGATCTCCCTGTGCTATGCGGCTGCTTCCCACTAGCTACCTATTTTACATTTGGTAGTGTATGTATGTCCATTTCACTCTCTAACTTCGTCCCAGCTTACCCTTCCCCCTCCCCATGACCTCAAGTCCATTATCTGCATCTTTATTCCTGTCCTGTCTCTAGGTTCTTCAGAACCTTTTTTTTTTTTTTTTTTTCTGTACGCGGGCCTCTCACTATTGTGGCCTCTCCCGTTGCGGAGCACAGGCTCCGGACGCTCAGGCACAGCGGCCATGGCTCACGGTTCCAGCCGCTCCGTGGCATGTAGGATCTTCCTGGACTGGGGCACGAACCCGCGTCCCCTGCATCGGCAGGGGGGCTCCCAACCACTGCGCCACCAGGGAAGCCCTTTTTTTTTTTTTTTTTTTTAGATTCCATATATATGTGTTAGCATATGGTATTTGTTTTCTCTTTCGGACTTACTTCACTCTGTATGACAGTCTACAGGTCCAGCCACCTCACTGCAAATAACTCAATTTCATTTCCTTTTCTGGCTGAGTAATATTCCATAGTATATATGTGCCACATCTTCTTTATCCATCCATCTGTTGATGGACACTACATTGCTTCCATGTCCTGGCTATTGTAAATAGAGCTGCAATGAACACTGTGGTACACGACTCTTTTTGAATTATGGTTTTCTCAGGGTATATGACCAGTAGTGGGATTGCTGGTTCCTCTGGTAGTCCTATTTTTAGTTTTTTTTAGGAACCTCCATACTGTTCTCCATAGTGGCTGAATCAATTTACATTCCCACCAACAGGGCAAGAGGTTTCCCTTTTCTCAACACACTCTCCAGCATTTATCGTTTGTAGATTTTTTGATGATGGCCATTCTGACCGGTGTGAGGTGATACCTCATTGTAGTTTTGATTTGCAATTCTCTAATGATTAGTGTTGAGCATCTTTTCATGTGTTTGTTGGCAATCTGTATATCTTCTTTGGAGAAATGTCTATTTAGGTCTTCTGACCATTTTTGGATTGTGTTGTTTGTTTTTTTGATATTGAGCTGCATAAGCTACTTGTAAATTTTGGAGATTAATCCTTTGTCAGTTGCTTCGTTTGCAAATATTTTCTCCCATTCTGAGGGTTGTCTTTTCGTCTTGTTTATGGTTTCCTTTGTTGTGCAAAACCTTTTAAGTTTCATTAGGTCGCATTTGTTTATTTTTGTTTTTATTTCCGTTTCTCTAGGAGGTGGGTCAAAAAGGACCTTGCTGTGATTCATGTCATAGTGTTCTGCCTATGTTTTTCTCTAAGAGTTTTATAGTGTCTGGCCTTATATTTAGGTCTTTAATCCATTTTGAGTGTATTTTTGTGTATGGTGTTAAGGAGTGTTCTAATTTGATTCTTTTACATGTAGCTGTCCATTTTTCCCAGCACCACTTATTAAAGAGGCTGTCTTTTCTCCATTGTATATTCTTGCCTAAGTTATCAAAAACAAGGTGACCATAGGTTCATGGGTTTATCTGTGGGCTTTCTATCCTTTTCCATTGATCTATATTTCTGTTTTTGTGCCAGTACCATACTGTCTTGATTACTGTAGCTTTGTAGTATAGTCTGAAGTCCAGGAGCCTGATTCCTCTAGCTCCGTTTTTCTTTCTGAAGGTTTCTTTGGCTATTCAGGATCTTTTGTGTTTCCATACAAATTGTGAAGTTTTTTGTTTTAATTCTGTGAAAAATGCCATTGCTAGTTTGATCGGGATTGCACTGAATCTGTAGATTGCTTTGGGTAGTATAGTCATTTTCACAATATTGATTCGTCCAATAAGAACATGGTATATCTCTCCATCTGTTTGTATCATCTTTAATTTCTTTCATCAGTATCTTATAGTTTTCTGCATACAAGTCTATTGTCTCCTTAGGTAGGTTTATTCCTAGGTATTTTATTCTTTTTGTTGCAGTGGTAAATGGGAGTGTTTACTTAACTTCTCTTTCAGATTTTTCATCATTAGTGTATAGGAATGCCAGAGATTTCTGTGCATTAATTTTGTATCCTGCTACTTTACCAAATTCATTGATTGTCTGTAGTAGTTTTCTGATAGCATCTTTAGGATTCTCTATGTATACTATCATGTCATCTGCAAACAGTGACAGTTTTCCTTCTTCTTTTCCAATTTCGATTCCTTTAATTTCTTTTTCTTCTCTGATTGCTGTGGCTAAAACTTCCAAAACTATGTTGAATAATAGTGGTGAGAGTGGGCAACCTTGTCTTGTTCCTGATCTTAGTGAAAATGGTTTCAGTTTTTCACCATTGAGGATGATGTTGGCTGTGAGTTTGCCATATACGGCCTTTATTATGTTGAGGTAAGTTCCCTCTGTGCCTACTTTCTGGAGGGTTTTTATCATAAATTTGTGTTGAATTTTGTCTAAACCTTTTTCTGCATCTATTGAGATTATCATATGGTTGTTCTCCTTCGTTTGTTAATATGGTGTATCCTATTAATTGATTTGTGCGTATTGAAGAATCCTTGCCTTCCTAGGATAAACCTCACTTGATCATGGTATATGATCCCTTTAATGTGCTGTTGGATTCTGCTTGATAGTATTTTGCATTGGATTTTTGCATGTATCTTCATCAATGATATTGGCCTGTAGTTTTCTTTTTTTGTGACATCTTTGTCTGGTTTTGATATCAGGGTGATGGTGGCCTTGTAGAATGGGTTTGGGGGTGTTTCTTCCTCTGCTATATTTTGGAAGAGTTTGAGAAGGATAGGTGTTAGCTATTCTCTAAATGTTTGATAGAATTCACCTGTGAAGCCATCTAGTCCTGAGCTTTTGTTTGTTGGAAGATTTTTAATCACAGTTTCCATTTCAGTGCTTGTGATTGGTCTCTTTATATTTTCTGTTTCTTCCTGGTTCAATCTCGGAAGGTTGTGCTTTCTAAGAATGTGTCCATTTCTTCTAGGTTGTCCATTTTATTGGCATATAGTTGCTTGTAGTAATCTCTCATGATTCTTTATATTTCTGCAGTGTCAGTTGTTACTTCCCCTTTTTCATTTCTAATTCTATTGATCTGAGTTTTCTCTCTTTTTTTGTTGATGAGTGTGGCTAATGGTTTATACATTTTGTTTATCTTCTCAAGGAACCAGCTTTTAGTTCTATTGATCTTTGCTATTGTTTCTTTCATTTCTTTTTCATTTACTTCTGATCTGATCTTTATGACTTCTTTCCTTCTGCTAACTTTGGGTTTTTTTTGTTCTTCTTTCTCTAATTGCTTTAAGTGTAAGATTATGTTGTTTA
The DNA here is from genome assembly GCF_964270905.1 of Leucopleurus acutus. Taxonomy (NCBI): domain Eukaryota; kingdom Metazoa; phylum Chordata; class Mammalia; order Artiodactyla; family Delphinidae; genus Leucopleurus; species Leucopleurus acutus. The sequence continues at coordinate 39,217,726 of NC_139156.1, forward strand.
TTTGAGATGCTTCTTGTTTCTTGAGGTAGGACTATATTGCTATAAACTTCCCTCTTAGAATTGCTTTTTGGTGCATCCCGTAGGTTTTGGGTCATCGTGTTTTCATTGTCATTTGTTTCTAGGTATTTTTTGATTTCCTCTTTGATTTCTCCAGTGATCTGTTGGTTATTTAGTAGTGTATTATTTAGTCTCCATGTGTTTATATTTTTTACAGATTTTTTTCCTGTAATTGATATCTTGTCTCATAGCATTGGGGTCAGAAAAGATACTTGATATGATTTCAGTTTTCTTAAATTTACCAAGGCTTGACTTGTGACCCAAGATACGGTCTATCCTTGAGAATGTTCCTTGATCACTTGAGAAGAAAGTGTATTCTGTTGTTTTTGGGGGGAATGTCCTATAAATATCAATTAAATCTATCTTATTTAATGTATCATTTAAAGCTTGTTTTCCTTATTTATTTTCATTTTGGATGATCTATCCACTGGTGAAAGTGGGGTGTTAAAGTCCCCTACTATGATTGTGTTACTGTCGATTTCCCCTTTTATGGCTGTTAGCATTTGCCTTATGTATTGAGGTGCTCCTATGTTGGGTGCATAAATATTTACAATTGTTATACCTTCTTCTTGGATTGATCCCTTGATTCTCATGTCCTTCCTCGTCCCTTATAAAAGTGTATTTTGTCTGATATGAGAATCGCTTCTCCAGCTTTCTTTTGATTTCCATTTGCATGGAATATTTTTTTCCACCCCCTCACTTTAAGTCTGCATGTGTACCTACGTATGAAGTGTGTCTCTTGTAGACAGCATATATATGGGTCTTGTTTTTGTATCCATTCAGCCAGTCTGTGTCTTTTTGTTGGAGCATTTAATCCATTTACATTTAAGCTAGTTATCGATATGTATGTTCCTATTACCATTTTCGCAATTGTTCTGGGTTTGTTATTGTAGGTCTTTTCCTTGTTTTGTGTTTCCTACCTAGAGAAGTTCCTTTAGCATTTGTTGTAAAGCAGTTTGGTGGAACTGAATTCTGTTAGCTTTTGCTTGTCTGTAAATGTTTTAATTTCTCTGTTGAATCTGAATGAGATCCTTGCTGGGTAGATTAATCTTGGGTGTAGGTTTTTCCCTTTCATCAGTTTAAATATGTCCTGCCACTCCCCTCTGGCTTGCAGAGTTTCTGCTGAAAGATCAGCTGTTAACCTTATGGAGATTCCCTTGTATGTCATTTGTTGCTTTGCCCTTGCTGCTTTTACTGTTTTTTCTTTGTATTTAATTTTTGATAATTTGATTAATATGTGTCTTGGCTGCTTCTGTTGGATTTATCCTGTATGGGCCTCTCTGCACTTCCTGGACTTGATTGACTATTTCCTTCCCCATATTAGGGAAATTTTCAATTATAACCCCTTCAAATATTTTCTCAGTCCCTTTCTTTTTCTCTTCTTCTGGGACCCCTATAATTTGAATATTGGTGCATTTAATGTTTTCCCAGAGGTCTCTGAGACTGTCCTCAATTCTTTTCATTTTTTTTTCTTTATTCTGCTCTGCAGTAGTTATTTCCACTATTTTATCTTCCAGGTCACTTATCCGTTCTTCTGCCTCAGTTATTCTGCTATTGATTCCTTCTAGAGAATTTTTAATTTCATTTATTGTGTTGTTCATCACTGTTTGTTTGCCCTTTAGTTCTTCTAGGTCCTTGTTAAACGTTTCTTGTATTTTCTCCATTCTATTTCCAAGATTTTGGATCATCTTTACCATCATTACTGTGAATTCTTTTTCAGGTAGACTGCCCATTTCCTCTTCATTTGTTTGGTCTGATGAGTTTTTGCCTTGCTCCTTCATTTGCTGTGTGTTTCTCTGTCTTCTCATTTTTCTTAGCTTACTGTGTTTGGCTCTCCTTTTTGCAGGCTGCAGGTTCGTACTTCCCATTGTTTTTGGTGTCTGCCCGCCGTGTGTAAGGTTGATTCAGTGGGTTGTGTAGGCATCCTGGTGGAGGGGACTTGTGCCTGTGTTCTGGTGAATGAGGCTGGATCTTGTCTTTCTGGTGGGCAGGACCACGTCTGGTGGTGTGTTTTGGGGTGTCTGTGAACTTATGATTTTAGGCAGCCTCTCTGCTAATGGGTGGGGTTGTGTTCCTGTCTTGCTAGTTGTTTGACATAGGGTGTCCAGCACTGTCGCTTGGTGGTCTTTGAGTGGAGCTGGGTCTTTGCATTGAGATGGAGATCTCTGGGAGAGCTTTCACCATTTGCTGTTACGTGCGGCCCAGAGGTCTCTGGTGGTCCAATGTCCTGAACTCGGCTCTCCCACCTCAGTGTCTCAGGCCTGACACCTGGCCAGAACACCAGGACCCTGTTAGCCACACAGCTGGTTGGCAGGAGGAGACTCGGTAAAAGGCAGATTCTGGGGAATTCTCTGGCAATCCAGTGGTTAAGAGTCCGCACTCCCACTGCAGGGGGCATGAGTTCGATCCCTGGTTGGGGAACTGTGACAGGTACCCGACACTTGAGAGAGCAGAAGCGTTTAAAGTCAGAAGAACCAGATGAAGTGATACCTCAGTCACTTGATGGTTGTGGAACCCAGCACAGCCGAAGTCTCTCTGAGCCTGTTTCTCACCTCTACTCAACCCCAGGGCTGTTCAATGTCGTCGGGGCTCCTCCTGTCACTCGGGGCTGGTGCACCTCCTCCCCAGTGTCCGCCCCTCAGCTGACCTGGAAGCAGACGCTATAAATTTTAAATTGCATGCCTAAGTAGCATGCTGAAATCTGGAGCCTACCTGCCGAAGATGTGAGTCATCCCTTTGTCCAGTGTAGGCACACTGCACACACTACTCATCCATTAGTTACTTACTTAGTAGCTGTCTAGGTTATCAGATTGATTGTTGAGGTATCTCAGTGCTTGTGTTCATGTAACCCTTATTTTACTTAATAATGACCTCGAAGGGCAAGAGTAGTGATGCTGGCAATTTTGATATTTTCTTACTGTGCCTAATTTATAAATAAAACTTTATCATAAGTGTGTATAGAATAAAACATAGTACATATGTTTCAGTACTATCCAAGGTTTTAGGCATCCACTGGAGATCTTAGAACATATCCCTCACAGAGAGGGGGGGCTACTGTGTATTATTATTACACATAGTATAGAAATGTTAGTTATTTCCAATGGCATCAGTTAACTTTGTTGTCAGTCTTTGGCATCTGTTGTGTGATATTTCTTCCAACTCTCAATATACTTTGAAATGAGGGAAGTAGTTTACATTCTGAACACAAATTTGGGCCATAGTATAGATGTTAAACTATCTTAAAAAACAGCTTCTTTTGAGTTCTGTAGGATTCTAGTATAACCTATTTGAATTAATTAACCTACATAAAACAGCATGACAATCAGAAAGTGTTTGGAAAGTCCTTATCCCAGCAGAGTTCTTCTGGTCAAGAGGCTATTCCCAATGTGAAGATGAACTTGGAAAATTTTAGGGCGACCATACCTCCTAGTTTGCCTGGTTTGGTTGTTCCAGTTCAGGCCTGTTGTTCTGGCATACCTATTAATAATGCTCTCTTTACTTTCAAGAGTGTCCTGTTTAGATAACATTTTATGGTCTCCCAGACTCTAGACAACAAGCTTTGAATATATGCATCCTTATGGGCAATTCACTCCTAGAAGGTAGGAATGAATCCGACTTTCTTTTACTGATGACATTAGTTCATTTTTACCAAACGATCTTCTGATCCCCATATTTATGTTTCAGTCTCCTCAGGGCATGGGGTGGCTATTTGCATAAAAGAGTTGCTCAGAAATGCGTGTTGCATGAAAGCGTGAGGCTCCAAGGGCACTTACTGGGGGAACACCCAGAGGGTTGCCATGGATGTCATAGTGGTCTACTTCCACGGGCCCAGGGCATATTTACATAACTGATGGGGCCTGTCAGTTAGGCAAGACTAAATGTTTTAATGGTCCCTGAATGCTGGAACACTGAAACTGAATTTGGTGCTTTGGGAGATAATGGAGCCCAATTCCTGCAAGAATCCTTAATACATGTCCCAGGAGGTGAGATAGACAGTCTTGGCTAGCAGACATGAGCAAAGCAGGCTTCCCCTAACGACAGGAGACACATGCGCATTGAAGTCTTAAGATTTTTGAAATATTTGAAAGACTAAATACAGGAGAGTATTTTGATAAAAAGAAGATGCTTGCCACAGCACCTCTCTATCTACGAAGAGAGAAAGTTCTGGTTCTGAGTTTGCAAGCGCTTCTGACATGCGGTAGTTATTTTTCTTATTATAAGTTCACAAAAAAGTGAAATAATATCCAGCTGTTGACTTTAATGTTTCAGAGCCCGATCCCTAACGAGTTTTCAAGTAGTTGGTTAGATGTAGCTTTAGATAATATTATTCCTAGAAATTGAATTCCAGATTTATTTCACTTACCGATATCTACAGTGTTATCTGCACATATTCTTAAGTATTTTCCATGTGGAGAAAGTAAGATCTCATTGGAATTGATCATTGTTAAACCATAAGATAGATAATTATATTTTTTCTTTTTTAAAAAATTATGAGTATTCATCTAACACTCCAGTGTAAGAATTATTTTAGCTCATCTTCCGACTCAGGCTGCTTTAGTTAGGAACATGATTTTTTCCCCCCCCCCCCCCCACTGTAGTCTGGAAAGCATTGATTCACCTACAAGTAGTAATAGAATAACAGAATCATAAAATGTTAGAGTACCCAGGTTTCATTGCTGGAGTTGTCAAATCACCATAGACAATTTCATTGCTACTTAAAAATGTTTTTCAAGGAATCATATAGAATGTAGTCTTTTAAGTTTAGCTTCTTTTATTTAACATAATGCACCCGAGATTAATCTATATTGTATCAGTAGTTGTTCCTTTTCATTGCTGAGTAATATTCTATTGTATGGATGGATATACCACCGTTTTGTTCATCCATTCACCTGTTGATTGACATTTGAGCTTTTTTCAGTTTTGGGTGATTATGAATAAAGCCATTATAAATATTAAAAAAACTGTTTTTCACACATAGTTTTAACATAGGGATTTCACATTTAAAATATAAAGAGCTGCTGTGAAAATTCTGGAATATGGTCCTCAGGTTTAAATACATTTATAATTAGACACATCATTTGTTTATATTATAACATAATTTTTAAATGTTTTCCTCATTTGGTACATGTACCCCAAAGTTAAATGGTAAAATCATCAAGAATATAACAAGCTTAAGATAAGGAAAGAAAAATTAACGAGAAAGGATATGGGGTTATAATAATGGAAAAAATGTCTCTGGAAAAGAACTCCTTGGTTTTAGAAAATATGATAAACATACTAGCAAATTGGAGTTTGGCCAGCTGCTCTGTGAAAATACATTAAAATAGAATTTGTGTTCTTAGCTAAAATCTCAGCTCACACCCTCTCTAACCTTGCCAGAAGAAACCAGTTCTTAAATAGAATCTGTAACCCAGAAACTAGAAGTAAATAATAGAAATATTGGAACATATAAAAATGATATAGAAATAAGCCAGATTTCATGAGAGATTTTTTTCAAGAAAATATAAAAATAAATAGCAGGGGACCAATTTTAACACCTTCCTACCTTAAATAGCACACTAACAAGTATATATAAAAGTTCAAATCGGTGCTTCCCAGATATTCCTTTTATAGAACAGCCTGGGTAAGGAGGTTATCAAAAGCACACTTGGCCAAACAACTAAATAGACGCATTAGGCATTTAGGTTTTTTGCACATTTGGATAATGTGTGAAAATATTTCCAACTTTAAAACTATCTTTACACCTTCCTCTGTGTTGAGAGTGTGGGTGAGGGTGATGCCTTGACACGGGTGCATGAAAGCTGGACAGGTCTGCGGTGGAGAAATGAGAAGCTGAGAGTGAGATTCTCACATCCTTTTCCTACTTCTCTATAATTAAGGGGTTTTGGTGTTTTCATGGGGTGAACAGTGGTTAAGAGAGGGGACGTAACATAGTGGCTGAGAGTAGAATTCCAGAATGAGACCAACTTGGGTTTGACTTCTGTTTGTGTGATTTTCTGGTATAAAATCTTGAGCTAAAATTTACCATTTAGGAACCTCAGTTAGGAACCTCAGTTAGAACCTCAGTTAGGAACCTCAGTTCTCTGGCTGTCAAGTGGGATAATAGTACCTGCCTCATAAGGCTAGTATGATAATCTAGTTATTCTTGAAAAGCATGTAACATAATTCCGGGCATATAGAGAAACTTTCAATAAATGTTGGCTATTAGAAACTGAAGACCTAAGGAAGCTAAAGAATGTTTCTGAGACTCACCACCCACGTGGCCCTGAGCCTCCCATCTGAGCAGGTATTATTTCAGATGCTATCACCAACACTGTCATTTATGTATTAAAGACCCTCACTTGTATGGCATATGATAGGGGCTCAATATACCCTGCTGAACAAATATATCACTTTTGTCCATCTCAGGTCATATCCTCCAATGCTTAAGAACATTTATTGGTTCTCAGTTTTCTACTCTAATGAGTCCAGTGCACCCACACTGAACTACTACTGACTTACAAGCACGGCAATGCTTTCTTCTAGCTATATTTTTGTTTTTGCCTTCTCAAGCAGCCCTCCCCTATCAATTTTGCCTGATAAAATGTTACTGATTCTTCAAGAGTCATCTCAAACGCCCCCTCCTAATACAGTAGGCTTTGTAGCCTCATAGCATTATGCACTTTAAATATGTTTTATTTTACTCACCTTTAACACATCCACATAGCTGCTAAGGCCAGCTGTGTCTCTGTGTCCTCTTCAGTGTGTAAGAAAATGTTTTCACACAAACGTTCAGTATGTATTTAATTTAAGAAGCGCCTCTACGTAATATAAAATGATGTGGGATCCAGATAAATATCAAAAGAAAGTACCGTCAGGAACTTCAGGAGAGAATTTCTTTGTATAACCTGGATGGAAAAGGCCAGAGCGGCCCGGCTAGTAAGTTGAAGGAAACTCCCTGCTTAAAGGACTAAAAGGTTGGGACAATGAAAGTACTGACCTCTTAAGGATCTAAGGAGAAGATTCTGAACCAGAATTACGCTAGCTTTGGGGTGGGTCTCTTCTAAAAGAATAAGAAAATAAGAGTCTACATCTTTTCTATGTCTGGCCCATCAGAGATTCTTAGTAATCCTTCTATAGTAGTTCCATCTGTAGTCATTCTTACTTTTACAGTTATGTTAATATTGCTACATCTATTGAGAATTTACCACATGGCACTCACTGAGCTGGGTGCTTTACATGTGTTTTTTCTTTTGACCTTCACAACAATCTCACAGAGTAGGTATTATTTGGATCCCAGTTTTACAGAAGAAGAAACAGAGGTTCATGCAGCCGCATGGATGGCCCTAGAGACTATCATACTAAGTGAAGTAAGTCAGAAGAAGAAAGACAAATACCATATGATATCACTTATATGTGGAATCTAAAACATAACACAAATGAACTTATCTACGAAACAGAAACAGACTCACAAACATAAAGAACAGACTGGTGGTTGCCAAGGGTGAGGCGAGGTAGGGGAGGGATGGATTGGGAGTTTGGGGTTAGCAGATGCAAACTATTATATATAGAGTGGATAAACAATAAGGTCCTACTGTATAGCACAGGGAACTATATTCAAAATCCTATGATAAACTATAATGGAAAAGAATATGAAAACGAATGTCTGTGTGTGTGTGTGTGTGTGTGTGTGTGTGTGTATAACTGAATCATTTTGCTGTACAGCAGAAATTAACGTTATAAATCAACTATACTTGAATAAAATAAATTTAAACGAAGGAGAAAAAAACAGAGGTTCAGGCATGTGTAGCCCAAGTTCACCAAGCTAGTAAATGACACAGTCAGAATCTGAACCCAAATCTGCCTGATGCCAGAACCATATTCTTCATTCATAGGCTGAATACTTTAAAAATAAATAAATAATATAAAAGGCCCTCCCCTTGGACAATGGCCATGGTACAGGCACCTGTGGAAGTATCTCGTTACTCTAGTCACAAAAAGTACCACCTTAGCTACTGGCTTCTTTCAGGGAATCACTGAATGTCAGAGCTGGGGAAGATGTTAGCAATCATTTACTACAGCTCACATAATTTTAAGAGGAGGTAACTGAACCCTAGGGAGATAAAGTTTCCTGCTTTAGATCAGTGAATAGTGGCAAAATTGGGACCAGAATTCCATTCTCCTTCCAGGAACCCAGTGTAGTGTCTCATGAGGCCGGAATAAACAGCTTTACAGAGTAACCTTGCAAACCCAAACCTATAAAGTGACAGCGAATGTCACAATTCACATAGCAGATGTTTTAAATTGCAATTGTTATCACTTACTCTTTCTGCTAGATGCTTTCTTTTTAGACATCAGAGCCCAATCTGACAACCTATAGAACTTCAGATGCAGAGAAGATAATTATTCCTTCTCCCAACCCCATGCACTTCTCAAATTTGAGGAGGTTATGTCTGAGCTCATGAAAATGCCCTTAAAAACCAACTTTTCAATAGTCCAAAGTCGATTTTCTAAACAGCATTATTTACATGAGCTGTACTCAAAACCCTGGATCCCCGATCCGTATCATTGCCAGTGGAGAATAGTTTTTTGCCCTCTGTGCCAGAAATGAAAGAAAGAAAAGAAAAGAAAAATCAGTGGATAATACAGCAGTTTGGCCTGAAACGAAAAGACTGCTGAATAAGTTGGAAGCTCTCTGAACTGAAATTCAAGTAGAATAATAGATGTGGATCGTGATGGGGAAGGGAAGGGGAAGTGGCCCTGTGTATAAATGACTGGATGAAGAGTCTTCTAATGAGTTCACAGAGGAACAAGGACATGGTGTTGGGAGAAGAGCCAGATAACTCAGTGCAGGTGTCAGAGGCCTGGAGGAAATGTGTCAAAGGCTGAAAATGCAAAAGAGAAGAAAAGCTTTATAACTATGTTGAGAAAAAGAAGATGTAAGGTGAAGGGATGGTCCTACCAGAAGGCCATCCCAGAAGCAAGTCACACTGTACTTGTCTTCCCTCAACATATGAAAGTTTCTCTCTCAGAGGAGGTAAATATTAGATTGCACAGGATCTAACCCTAGTGAGAGGAAACTGAAGCCCAAGGATATGAGGAAATTGACAGACACCACGTTGGTGCTTTAAATTCAGTTCCGCAAACGGTTATAACATGCTGACGTTTTGCTAGGTGCCAGGGATGTCAAGATGAATAAGGCATCCTCCCTGCCCTCAAGGACTCACAGTCTAGGGGGTAAAACAACCGCAAGATAAGTTAATTATATAGCAGGGTGATAAAGGCAGTATTATATTGATTTCTGGTTACTTTGTAGAGCTTGAAGAAATGGAGTGGAATAAGAGATTATAATTGGCCCAGGGTGATGATTTTTAAAAAGAATCTCACTTCCCTGATTTGTAGATGAATTAGATTGGTAGTTTGATACCAATCATGAGCAATAATATGGAATCAATTCATGAAAACAGATAGTGGACCTTAATGCAAGTTGGAGATGATCCCAAGAGTCACTGCGGATTTACTAAGAAAGACTAGACTAATGTGATTTCATTTTCCTTTTTTTAAAAAAAAATGTAGATTGGGGGCTAGAAGCACAGTGCAGACACGCATACTGTAGACCTCATATCATCTACTGGTTTTCTGTGAGTATTTGATTACATCTTCAATAACATACTTGTTGAATAAGAAATACAGACATGATGCTAATACACTGAGATGGACTTGGAAATGCCAGTGAATTGGCAGAGGTCAGTCAGAAGGGAGGTTTCTGGTGATGGGTTGTAGGATCCCTTCTACGGTGTGTCTGTGCTGATCCTTTCATTCTTCACTTGGCTGATGTGTCAGTAAGGGACTTCCCAGGAAACAAACAGCAGACTGAAGCAGGGACATTTGAGGAGAGTTTAATAAAGGACCCATTTACAAGCAGGCACGCTTTAAGGGAACCGCTAAGGGATAGCACAGAGTCTCACCACTGCCCTGAGGATCTGAGGAGAAAGATCAGTCCCTGGAACCTATAAATGAAGCCAGAGTAGCAAGCAGAAGTTTCCTGCCCTGGCCAGGGCTTTGGATGACTTTTCCTTCCATTGCACTTACTGACCTGCTTCTTAGTCCCTGCAGGCACTTACCCACTATGCCATGTACTTCCTCCTCCCTGGACTCATTGCCTGTGCAGGGACCTGTGGAAGTTATGTGCTCCTCTGTTTATAAGCTATTTCCTGTCTTTGATTTATTGCTTGTGAAGCCCTTAATTAGTCAGATCTCTCCTGATGTACTATAATTGTGGCATGGGCAGTTTTGATCCCCATCATGCCTGCGAGCATTTGGCGGGGTGTCTTCTGATACATTTGTGAACAAGAAGAAATCTGAGCCTGACACTAATATTTGAATGGACTTGGAAATGCTAATTAAGTGGTAGATATCAATAGATATGCTCCTAGGGAAGTAGGGATGGGAACAGAGATTGTACTTGGAGGAGACTGTTTGAATTCTTATGTTACCCTCTCCCATCTTTCTTCCTGATAAATTTCTAAAGGTTTTCTTTGTATTGCTTTGGTAAATAAATTATTCTGAGAACAAAGACGATCAGGGTATGCATAGTTGTTCCCAAACAAATGTAATTTTTGAATTTTTTTTCTTTTTTTAAGCAGTCACATCTTCCTTGGGCCAGTCAGTATTCAAGTAACTTTTTTCTTATTTGAGAACGCACTAACACAGAGTTGATAAAAATTTCACAGGAAAGAGCGAACTAAATATTTCTAAAATGTATCATAGATACTTTATATAACAGATAATACTTATGGGGCTAATCAAGGCTTGTTAGTAATTTAATGAAACTTTCCATGTTTTATGTGTCAGACTGAAATGAAGAAAACAAAGCATTTGAATTTGATCTAGGAATATTCCATTCCTTCTTCACCATTTATATTGTCAAGGTGAATCCAAGATAATAGTTTGTTGCAGGTAGACTGAAATTTTAATATCGTTCCTGAGTTCACCCCCTGTCTAGTGGAATGTGCAAAATAGATCATATTTATTGGCAGATTACTCAGAGAGGTTTTCTCTCGTTCTTTCTCTCTCTCTCTCTCTCTCTCTCTCTCTCTCTCTCTCTCTCCCTCCCCCTCTCTCCCTCTCTCCCTCTGTCCATCTGCCCATCCCCCTTGCTGTGGGGTCTCTGTTTCAAAGAACCAAAGGGACCCTTTTAATTTCTCTTTACCTCAGGATGTCCTAAAGGACCTTTCTGGGGTTGAAACACTGTAACGTTCCTTTATTCTTTCATAAGTTTGAAACTTACATATATTTCAATTACTGAAAAAAAATGACTTCACATTTTAGCACATTTGTCATGAAAACCTTCTGAAGATAAAAGATGATGTTACCCTTCTTTTAAAAGAAATTGATATTTGACTGGACGTGATTTTTCTATTATGTAGCTGTTTTATAACCACTTATCGGAAAAAATGTCTGAGAGCTCATCGAGGCTGCTTGAGGTTACCTTATCATTTCTTTCCTACAACTGAGATTGTATCTTTTTAACTGCACACTTCACAGTGGAAGCAGATTCCTTTGTGAGCACTGGGACACATTCCTGAGCCTTTGGACACCAATTCAGACTGTAGACTTCCCTCCCCCGCCAAGTCAGGCAAGCAGAATGCCAAGAGGTGATTAGAATTTTACTGCCCCATCCGCAGACCTTCAGCTTTCCCTGTCTCCCTAGCTTCCCTTTGCTTAGAACAGGAATGTGGCAAGCACTGGACTGCCAACAGATTTCTCTTTTGCTCTCTCATCGAAAAGAACTTAAGGGCATAAGGCAATAAACCATCACACATTTCACACGGGCTTCCCATTAGAATTTTATACTCTGAATACCAGAAGCTTCCTGGGGCCACAGGATTTTCCCAATATTTCTGGTTGAAATTGACTTAATCATATAACAGCATCTGGGCCCCTGTTACCCAGTGAATACAGCAGAATGTCAGCAGCTAAGAAAGTGCCAATGCCTCTTTCAACTACAAATCTGCCCTCTTTTCTCCCCCAGGTACTAATTTTAGAACTTTAAGTCCTCTAGGTCAGGAATTAAGACTCTCGTTGTAATAGTAGTTAAAAGGAATTTGGAGGTGTGCACATCATCTTCATTACTCTGTGAATGCTGACGTTTTTAAAATTCAGCAGGTCAATTCAACAGTATTGGTTCCTCTTCTCTCAGCAAGGCATTGTGTTAGATACCTGGTGAGTAAGGAGATGAACGAGACTCAACCCCTGCCTTCAAGGAGTGGAGTGGACCTGTTTATTTATATAGCATTAAGAAGAATATGTTAGGTTTCCAATATCCAACCATTTTGGGCCTAAAAAAACGGCAATTTCTTATGATATAGCCTAATAATAAGTGCTGTAGTCGTGCTTAAGGAACACTAAGGCTTGAGAACCTTAAATATAACTGATGAAATTCAGGAAGGGCTTATGGGGAAATATATGATTTCAGTAAGTTCTTGAGATTTGTGTAGAATTCGATTCCCGTTAAACTAATCTCCTTCTGTCCTAGGCAGTAGGAAGCTTGATCAAAGCAATGGAAAGCAGAAAGTAAGAGTTATACTTAGAAAATGTCAAGCAGTCCAGAATGACTGGAGCAAATAATTCATGAGTGAGGCAGTGGAGGACGAATGCAGCTCAGACAGTAAATAGGTGTCAGAGTGCATTATTTATTTTTTTTTTATCAGGCTAGAGGGAAGCATGAAAGATGCTGAGGAAGGGAACAGCAAATTCATAGCGATGTACCTGCTATTCCACTAATCTTGATATCTACACTTGTGTGCTCCCCAGGATGGGCTGACTTTCTCTGGCACAGAAAATGAATGTACATATTTGACAGTATCTTTTAATGGCTATTTTGAAATGAATGTCAACATTAACAAAAGGAGTCCAAAGTGAAACTGAAAGAAAGTTTTGTGTGATAGACAATAAAGCTAAAAAGGATAGGGCAGAGGTCACATGCATAGAGCATCCAGACAGATAGCATAAAACAAACCATGACTCAAATTCAGCCAACTGCCTGTTTTTGTAAATAGAGTTTTATTGGAACACAGGCCCGTTGGTTCTCCTGTTGCCTGTGACTGCTTTCATGCTCCACTGCAATTGCAAATTGAGTAGCTGTAATACAGACAGTATGACTGGTAAAGCCTAGGGTATTTTTCTATTCAGCCCTTTGCAGAAAAAGTTTACTAACTCCTGGCACTTTAAAAATAAATAATCTGACTTAGTTAATATGTTATTTTCAACTTTTCTGAGAGACATTGGGAGAGGAAAACCAGCAGTACAAGTATGACGATAAAATGATAACTGGTACCTTGGCCTCAGGGTCAGTCATCAGCAGGAGAGTTGGGGGCTGGTGATTTGGTGAACACTCGCTCACTGCTACTTATATGAAGTTTCAGAACCTTCATTGATGCCTTATAGCCAAATCTTCCCAGCTTTCAAGAGAACCTAGACTTTGGGACATTTATATGATATCGCCCAGTTTTTAAATAATGTCTGTTAATGCGATGGGAAGTTTTTAACCTCGGGGGTCAAAAGCAATGTTTCGATTGTCTGGATTCAGTTCATGACCACGCATTTGTGGCTCTAGATTTGAGACCAAGAAGACATCATTATGAGAAGGGAAGGGTGAAAAGTTAGGGGTAAGTAAGTGATACAGCAGCAAGATGGAGCAGTGAGTGATAGGGTTCCCACATGCCCTGCCGGACTTGTGAATGAGAGTGGAGTTGACGTCAGGAAGAGAAAAGGACTGTGTTTATTCCCATGTGTCAAGTTTGCTTTAGAGAACAATTTGTTTGCAGGGCATTGGTGAAATGATTCGGATATACGGACAGTTTTTATGACTATGTTTATTGGACTAATTGCCCCTCCCTTATCCCTCATATGGAACTCTAAAATGCGAGAAGAAAAAGGAGTTAATTGTGCATCTGGAACTTAGATGCCTGTGTTAAATCCGGAAAAAAAAAAAAAAAGCAGATTAAGGAATTACATGGGGAAAACATATTTCTTGGTCTTCTTCAAATGTCTGTGAGAAGGAGGAAATATTCAAGGGACAAAAAAAAGTCAATATTATTTTTAGTGAGATTGTTAGGTTTAAATAAATATCCCCTGAACTGTATATCCTTGACAATTGAATATACACAGCAAAACTTGTTTGCCTTTTTAATGGAAGTTAATACCCAGCAGACAGAACCTTGTTTAACTTGTTTGCTCCCAAATCCTCTGGCCCTAGCACAATGCAACCCCATCATACTCAGCTGCTAAGTTTGTTGAATGAATGAATACAGGAATGAATGGACAACTGGGACCTCACATAGATCCTGTCTTGCACATCTCATGTCTTCCATTTATGGCCTCTGTTTCTGCTCTGATGACCTTCTCTTCTCTCCTATGTCTCTTATCTTCCTTTTTCAAAACAAAATTCTTTTTAAAACCAAATTGAATTATGTTTTTCAAAAATGTATTGGAAATATAAACCTGGAAGCTGTCATTTCTTATTTGTTGTTTATGATCGTTTTTCCTAATGACTTGGCTGTGTAAGGTAAATTATAATTTAATTGCTGTTTTTTATTCAGCCGTATTTCTGAGTGCTGCCTTGGGTTCTGATAAAGTGTAGACTCAGATTTTACATTTTTATTTGCAGAACAATTCAGGTTTTGTTATTGAAGAAGACAGAATAAATGAGAATATGTGAATGTTTATTATAATAGTCATGTAGCAGCATGTTATAAATTGCTGTCTTTAACAAAGAATAATATTAATTTATTCATTCAACAGTAACAGTTGAGCATCTACTATGTGTGAAGTGTTGTTCCAGGGTTTACATCGACCAGTGAATATAACCAATACCCTTACAATAGCGAAGCATACATGCCAGGCACCAGGAGTATTTATCGTCTTTGTATTCTAGGCGAGACATTTATAGTTACAGACTCTGAAACGTCACATTGTGCTTAGGTGGATTTAAAAGAGTCAGTGATACTTTATGGTGGACAGTGCTTCATAATTTAGAATATCTTCATATTTGTTCAATTCTTAAACATCTGGGGTGTTTGGTTTTTCAGAGAAGAAAATGGAGACCCTGAAAGGTTGACTGACATCCTTGAGCCTCACAGGTAGTGAATGGCAGAGATGAGGTTTGTCCCCTCTCATTGCAGGGCTGTACTGGTTCGACTCCCCTACTCTGCCCTGCTCAGCATTCTGATGGAAGGCCACGTGCAACCGTGGCAGCGGGCAGACATCTAAACCTGTCTTGATTGCAGCAAGAGAGAGAAAATGAATGCTTGGTGGATGAAAAAGACCACAGATGAGCAATACTGGGAAAACCTAATATTTAGCAGTGATATCAAGCAATTAAATATCAGTTCATGGCATTTGAAAGAATTAAGAGTGAGTGAGTGCCTGAGAACAATGGAGAGCGTGAAGGGTGCTTGGGTGTCATCGAGTGACCTGCTGTGGAAAGGCAGAGAGGCCTTTCATGGAGACCAGTGAATCCCTTAAAGCAGTCTTGGGCTGCGATGGATGACTTGTCAGCTGTTTTCTCTCTGAATGCACGGTGTCTCCCTGTTTACTACAGAGGTCAAGGAGGTGTGCGGGAATTGCTTTCACAAGGTAGTCAGGAACATACCTTTCCTTCTCTCTGGAAGTTTGTGCATTTCTCAGCTTAGAAAAGCAGTCTGCCTTTCCATTTGTGACAAGTGACTCTGCAAAACTCCTTCTGAGATAAAGTAGAATCATGAGGGTGAATAGTGAAAGGATGGGAAACACATGTCCTCTGGCAGGTCATTCAAGGCCCTATACTCACTATATTGCGGTAGCAGCTGTAAGAAGAGGGGAAGAAGTGCAAAGTGTGTGCTGAGCTCTCTAGATGCCCTATCCCTTCCAGCCCCCACCCCACGCCTGTGGGGAAAGTATTGTCATTGTGCCCATTTTATAGATGAGAAAGCCGAGGTGCTATGCTCCCTTTTTACATTATTGCCTATGCCCTCCCATCTCTCCCTCTAGACAGATTTCACTTTTCCTGAAATACTCATTGTAGCAATATGTCTCTCTTTTATCCTATTATGATTTTTAACAGCTTTATTTTTTATTGAGGTAAAATTGGTATATAACATTATATAAGTTTCAGTTGCACAACATTATAATTTGACTTTTCTGTATACTACAAAGTGATCACCACAATGTCTACTTACTGTCTGTCACCCGACAGTTGCTCCCTTTCACCATTTTGCCCACCCCCCAACCCCCTTCCCCTCTGGTAACCACCAGTCTGTTCTCTGTATCTATGAGTTTTATTTCGTTTTATTTGTTTTATTTTTTAGATTCCACATGTAAGTGAAATCATATGGTATTTGTCTTCCTCAGTCTGATTTATTTCACTTAGCATAATACTCTCAAGGTCCATCCTTGTTGCTTAAGGGCTTTATTGAGGTGCCTTGATACAGAAAAACTGCACGTTTAATATGTAGAATCTGATGAGTTTGGGCATATTTGTAAAATAAAATAGAGTCAAGATAGTAGACGTAGCTATCACTATTGAAAAAGCGATAGTCAAGATACTAGACATAGCTATCACTGTCAGAAAAGTAGCTTGTGTCCCTTCTTTTGTGTGTGTGATAAGAACATACATGAGATCTACTCTCTTACCAGATTTTTAAGTGCATCCTGGTACGGTCTTGTTAACCGTAAGCATGATGTTGTATAGCAGACCCATAGAACCTTGCGTCACTGAAACTTTATACTAATTGAACAACTCCCCAGTATGTCTTAAATAAGGGATGGCTTTTTTTTTTTTACTGCTTCATGGATACACTGAACCCATGTGTCCCACCTTTTAGTACAAGGTGGACAACTGATCAATATTTGTTGCATAGAATTGTTTGTAGTAATTTGGGAGTGGGGGCAACTTTGTATCACTTGCTTTTTATGCGTCAGTGTAGAGTCATGTTATGTTTCCCTCCGAGGCAGACCAGGCATCTGTTTCATAACTTGGCAGGGCCGTCTGCAGGTTGTGTCTTTGCCCTGGCATAATCAAGCCAAAACTTGGCAGGAAGTTTCGGATTGCTTTTTCTCTGTTAGATGTTCATCCTCCTAAAAGTGTTTGATCAGCTATGATCTTTTTGTGGCTATAAGTTGACCTACAAAAGAATACCACTTGGAAGGATGTGTATAATTCATTTCCATTTGGATGGACCAGCTAATTGCATCTTCCAAGCCCCCAGCCAAACTGTGCCACATTCCTTTATATTTGCACGTTTTAAATCTAAAACTTTTAATCCAGGTCATTAAGGACTCTCCCATTAGGGGTGATTGATTAGTAATTAAGTAGAGTCCAACTTATATAAAAAAATCTTTAGGGACACAGAAAAAGAAAATGAGAACGTTACCATTTTCTTATGCTAAAAGTTGCTTACCCCATAGATTTCTTAGGAACTCACTACTTGGGAACAGAGAACATAGGACTTCATGAGTATTCTTCAGAAAATGTGCACATATAATTCTGTTCGGAATCAACCTCTGGCTTTTAAATACTTGAAATAGCTCTACTCAATGTGTTTGGAGGTGCTGTGGTTCACAAATGCAAGTGTTTTTCCCAGATTTTGAGCTATTCAGTTACCAGATGCTGAGCGTTTTCTCGACTTCTAGGTATGGGTTATAAACATGAGACACTGTTGTAGTTATAGTTTCCTGCTGCTCTTAATAAATGAAGACTCAGCCAATAGCATATAATTGTAATATTACATATAAATGTGTTGATAGTGTAGAGGGGTGTGTGTGTGTGTGTGTGTGTGTGTGTGTGTGTGTTTCACTTTTGAGGAAAACTCCAGCTGTGTCAGAGCAGGCCATATATTGGTACACTGAGTCCCACAGATGAGAGAAGCAGAAAAGAAAGGAAAGCTTAGAACCTGAATGCTCTGTGTATAGTGTTTGTCATCTTCCAGACTAGGAATTGCAAGCCTTCAGATGCTAATACTTTTGGTGTATTGAATAAATATGATTGATTTTAGGTACTGTTTTTACTCTAAATACACACCAATGCATAGATAAATGCCTGTTAAATGCACAGTGTTGCTTTTTAAATACACACATAAAAATTATGCTTCTTTTAAATAGAGAGTAAAATGTCACGTTAACAGAAAAACATTTTGTAAAATATAGTAAATCCTCTAGAAACAGATCAACTCTATATCTGTTTGAACACAAGCACTTCTCAAATGATTACAGTGCTGATAAAACAAAAGAAAAATCCTAACTCTCAGTAAGTTCCAGGAAGTTTCTTTTTTTCCATGAAGTAACGAGAGTTTAGTTTTCTATCCTTTCAGCTCTTTACGTGGCCATTTGTTCGATTAACTTCAACATTTCTTGGCGGTGTAGTGTCGTCGGAGAAACATGGAATTTGGGATCAAACCTAGTCTGACCACTTAGCTACTTTATGGTGAGCATTTATGAACTGCAGGTTCTTTATCCTTTAAATGGAAATTATGAAGGCACTGTAATGTTATCTTGAGAGCGAAAGAGAAAGCATATTGAAGCTCCCGGTGTAAGATCTAGAATAAAGTAGAAGCTCAAAACTGGCAGCTGTTATCGGTTGGATTGGAAACAGCAGAAGACAGAGGAGGAGAATGGGCCTGATCAAGTGAAAGGGATCTGGCAAGAGATGAGCCATGTGTGGTGATCAGCCAGCCCACCCGTGAGGCCCCTTCATGGTTAAAATCACTGGCAAGCATTCTTCTGTCCCCCCATACAGATCGGTTTGGTGAATTTCACTTGGAAAACACTGCTGCTTTTAGGTTTCTAAAGAGAACTTACAGGCATCAACATTAATATGGCAAAGCAGAGAAAGTCTAGAAATCATTAAAAATATTTCCCTCATTTAGGTTTGTATAAAGTACAGCACCGTATTGCTGATGGTTAAAAAAAGGGGCAAGTCCATCATTTAAGAAGTTAATTAACCTTTTCAGACCACCATTTTGTGAAAAGGAAGAACCATTTCGCTAAATATTCCCAGTGGCTAGAAAACTATAGATCATGAGCAGTTTTATTCCTTGTAAATCTTGTATGCTGATGAAATTCAGGTGGAGCCGTTTGGCAAGGCTGGTTAGATTATCAGATTATCGCATTTCCCTTCCCTGAGCTTAATTTGTGATGGGATAAATAACTCATCGTGTTTTCCCCAATAGACCTCTCTTTTTACCATCAGGGTGTCCAGTCTGATATTGAGATCAAAGAATTTTAGTTAACCTCTGGGTTGGATGTTACATATTTCATTCCTCTCCAAGCCAATTATGTGCAAATTCTACTTTCTGAACCCAATCAGTGAGTCTCAGAGAAGTCGAGGTTGGTCAGAGAAGGAGAGGACTTTTGTCGGCTGTATTGTACTTCATGTTCGCTTTGAAGCGTTCAAAACCATTGCTTCCACTCATTATCGTCATAGGGGTGTGGAGGTGGCACAGAACACAGACATCCCCATCAGAGTGGGAAGACTTCAGTGCTTCACCTCCCTTTAATCGTTGTAAATGCAAAATGTATATTGTCAAGGGGCCTTAAGATTTCATATTATTCTGCATCAAAAGATTTGAAGTTATTTTTCTTCTCAGGAGTCTCTGATATCAAGAGTTGCTTATCGTTTCTGTGTTGCAAATCAAACAACTTGGAGGAAAAGTGTTGTCATGTTGTTGAAAGGGCAGCACAAACTATGATCATTATGGATCAATCTGACAGTTCATTCTCATAAACTTTTAATGTTTCAACTGAGCGGCAGTTGCAAATGAAAGCAATGTTAAGATCAGACCTGTGTATTATGTGTACCACATTCAAGATCTTACTATTTAGATTTGAACATATCATTCAAAGAAATTCTGTGGTTGAAGCAGAGACTAATTTTTCCAAGAGTTTCTTCTGACTTTCAGTAAGTTCCGTTGCTAGTTCATAAGTATTATATTTTAACATACTTTTCCTAGGTTAGCTATTTTTTAAAGCACACCTATAAAACACTTTAATTTATATGTCTCAGTCATAATGGTATCCCAGTATATATATATTTGCAAGGTATTATGCAAAAAAATCAGAATTTTTATTAATTACTAGCGATAAAGAGAATTGTTGAACTATACACTAAATAATCTCAGTGTGATCCAGATCTTCCTATGGAGCACCAAAGTGGCCACTCTCTTCAACTTTTTCATCAGGCAATTCAGTAAGAAGAAATAAGCCAATCTAAGGAATTGATTTTGTAATCATAAATTAGTAAACCAATAACAGCAGCAACAAGCTATGCAATGCAAAATGAATTACTTCAGTGCTTTCCCTTAGGGAATGTAGATTCATAGTTAATTGAGCTAAAGTACCTGACTGCTCTGGGATAAGTTAATTTGTATTCATAATGATTTTAGGTATTTTATAAAGATAAAAAACAACAAAGTCATCATTTATTTCTTTAGACTGAAAGTATCATTAAAGATGTGACTTGGATAAAAAGCTGAACTTCTCACTGAAACCAAATTTGTATTCCCTGAGGGAGAGGAAAATGTAGATCAATGGCAGGTTCTTTGGCTCAGATGAATAATATGGCAGACATCTGGATTCTGTTCCTTTTGATGGACTGAGATAAATGTAATTCAGGATAGAATTCCCCAAATAATAACATCCATGTGTTTAGTTGAAGTTAGAGTAATTTTTGTTTTCACAACCACAGTTATAAGTGACGATTTTAAAATAAGAACGTGGTAAAAGTTTTTTAAAATAATGTAATAACCTTTCACCATGTCTTAATGGTTTCCATTCAATTAAATCAGCATTGAGTGCCATGTATAAGCAATGATAATAATGTATATAAACAGGCAGAATTTTAAAATAGAAGTAATTAGTGGAATTCACTCTTCACATATTTTTTGGCTAGGAAAGAGAAATTCATTCATTCACTTCACTTGGAAAGCAAGTATATTAATTTCTAGGTTTAAGCAATTGATTTCATGGCTTTTATCTTTATCCCAAAAGAGAAAAAGTAAACATTCAAAAACACACAAGTTTAGAACCGCAAGTGTCTACATAGTCCGGGATCTCTCAGGTATCAGTCAGGATGCTTTTGGCTGTAGGTAACAGAAAAGCATGCTTCAAACTGTCTCACATTGGCTTAAACAGAACATTTATAATCTCACATAAAAACTTCTGAGGTAGGCTATACTGCAGGTGTGGTATGACGGTGTCCCTGAAGTTCTCTGATTCAGATTTGGTTTCCACCAAGTGTTGGTTTCCTGTTCAGACTGTCAGTAAGATGGCTGCCAATGGCCAAGTCCCCAGTGTTCAGAGGAAGCTGTGAGACCATTACTTTCTTAGGCTTCTTTTTCAGGAGGAAGTTACCCTTTCCCAGGTGCTTCCCAGCAAAGGTACTCTCATTTCTTGGTTGGGCCACATGCCAGAGATGTGGAATTACCATGAGTGGTGTAAAAGGATCCTGGCCACCTTTGGAGCTGGGAATTACTCCCTTCCCTGAGTCATGTGGTGTGGGATGGTCAACTGAATAAAACTGGGGTTCCTTTTGAAAGGAAGAAAGGGAGAAATGGATGTTGAATAGGCAATCATTATTCATTTTGCAGATAAGGAAATAATGGCCTGGAGAAGACATATAACGTGTTCAAGTTACAAACTGAGAGCCCTTTAGTGCCATATATGGAGTCCACATTACTTACAAATTTTTCCCAGTGATTTCAGAAAAAAATGTCACTCTGGTCATACTTGTACTTGCAAATGAAGAGAAACTTTACCTGAGTATCTGAAGTTGAATGAAAGCTGAAACAAATCACTTTGATTTTATACTTCCTGAGGGAAGATATATGATCTTCCCATGCACCCACCAAAGACCAAAAGCTTTTCACAGAGTTTTTGTTTATTTGTATGCTTACTTCAAGTTGTTCCTTTTATTAAATACCAGTAGGGACACTGCCTACTTTTTGCTTAGCACGCTGTTCTGCGTACATAATGTGACACTCAACAAAGGAATGCATGAATAAATCCTGAGAATTTTTTAATCCCCAAATCATGAAATATGTTTAAACTCTGTTGTGTGTTCCAGTATGAGTAGAAGGTACTACTAGGCAATGTGTAGACATGGTCCCATGTCCTGAAATAGTGGGGGTAGGTAGGATATACAAAAGACATGTAAAAATAACAATACAAGATAGTCTATGCCAGATGAACACTACAGATAATAAGTGTCATAATAAGACTTCAGGAAGGTTTAGTGGAGAGAGCAATGGTGTTTGGAGACTACTTCATAAAGGATGGGGAATTTGGACTGGAAATTGAAGGAAACGTGGAACTTACATAAGTGGAAAGGAGTGTTTCCAATCCAGGAAGGTGAACCGAGCAAAAGGATTCGATTTCTTTTAGGAGCAAAAGATAGATGAGTTTGGTGAAGGTGTTTTGTTATTGGGAGCGATGGAGATTGTGGAGAGCCTTCAGCCCAGGCTGAGATGTTAGACTAATTGGGAAGCTACTGAAGCTTTCAGAGCAGGATTTTGACATTAAAGAATCAATATTTACAAAGATTAATTTGAAAACTATGTGTAGGATGGAACATGAGGGAGAAAAAGCAGTCAGGTGGTACAGTAGCCCAAGTATAAATAAAGATTCAAGAAGTAAATGAAGGACAAATTCTGAAGAATTAAAACAGGACGAGATAAGTGATTGGATATAGGTGCTAAGATAGTCCCAAGCAAAACTTCCAGGCACTGAGCCTTGAAAAATGATGGAATCCACTAAGTGAAATAATGAAATCCAGAGGAGAGTTCTGTTTTTCAGAGAAGGTGATTAGTTTTGTGTTATGTGGTCTGGGTTTGCAGAGTCAGTGGGACACTTTGCTTCTAGGCAACTAGAGATGTGTCAATAAATTTCAAAATTAGCAGAGCTGGTGCTACAGATTAGCGAGAATGTCACACACAGGTAGAAGTCAGAATCACTTGAGTCGGAGATTTGCAGCACTTAGCAAAACACTTGGCATATGTGTATCTCAATATGTACTTGTTGAATTGAAACTGGACTTTATTAACCAGAATACTTTGGGTTGGCAGTGACAAAAAACCATCAGATATTGACCTAAAAATTGAATTTGTGGGCTCATGTAACATAATAATCCAGAGACAGGGCCGGCTTTAGGCATGGCTGGAACAATATGTTTACATGGTTAGGGATCTCTATCTTTCAACTCTGCTTGTTCTATGGTAGTGTTTTTTCAGGTGGGCTCTCTAATTTTATAGCACATTCTCCCAGCTTAGCCTCCTTTGCAGACAGAGAGCTCCTTTTTTTCCACCAAGTCTTGAGTAAGTACCTGAATTTACTCTGCCTGGAAAAAGTTGGAACATGCCATCATCCTTGGAACCAATTGTTGTGATTCTGATTAACCAGGCCCATCCCTAGAATCAGAGGTAATGTAATATCCTCCAAAATACACTTAAAACCTGAAAAGAGGTTAAGGATAAGGGTAAATTTATAGAAAATCAAGTTTCTTTTGCCACAAGAGAGGAGTTAGGATGCTAGACAGGTAAATATAATACAGGTCTACTACAGGCTTTACGGTGAAATCCTAAAGTAAGGCTGAAACCTGGGCCTACGATATACTCGGGTTTGTAGGGCAGGAGGAAGGTGGGACCAGTGAAGGAGAAACAAATGAATCAGCAGGGGAGGCTGAGCTGTGACCATGAAGCACAGGTGGGAGCTAATCAGGTCCATTTCCTGATACACCATTTGTGTGTAAGGCTTCTGGGGACACGACTCCAAAATGGTATATTCCCCTGGATAAAGCATAAGAATGCCTCTATCTCTGCAGGGAAGGTTCTTTTCAGTAATTTAGAAATATAGCGAGACAGCCAAAAGTCCAGAGACTGTAGTGAAATAGCTACTTCTCACCTTCTTACATCTTTTGTTACCAGATTCAAAGCCTGTGACTGAGACATTTTAAGAAGAAAGAATATCCTACACAAATGATGTATGGCTTTTGTAGTTCGGGTTTTTTTTTTTTTTTTTTTCTTTTGCGGTATGCGGGCCTCTCACTGTTGTGGCCTCTCCCGTTGCGGAGCACAGGCTCCGGACGCGCAGGCTCAGCGTCCATGGCTCATGGGCCCAGCCACTCCGCGGCATGTGGGATCCTCCCGGACTGGGGCATGAACCCGTGTCCCCTGCATCGGCAGGTGGACTCTCAACCACTGTGCCACCAGGGAAGCCCCTGTAGTTCGGGCTTTTTTAAGAGGTTTTCAGAAGAAAGAGAGAAGAGGACAAATGTCAGTACCTGGTGACTTAAGGCTTCAATCTCTACCTTTTCTTTATTTATTTTAAGGCCTATCCAGTTATTGCTTAACTTCAGCCCAGCAGTAGGCTGGCCTTGCTCTGTTATCACTCCGGCCTCCACCTTCTGACCTGCAGTTTGCTTCCTCCCCGGGGAGGGTGGAAGGCCCTGCCACTGCTGAGCCAGCAAAGGACGAGGCCAGGGCTCCTGCTTAGTGACTGATGTGGCCACAGTCAGAGGATGCTCTGTTCTCTCATCAGAGCTGTCAGGACCATCCCTGGCATAGAGTAAGTGCTCAGCAAATATATTTTGTTGTTATTACTATTACTGTGATGATTATTATGAAAACGTCTATCTACTTGGCAAATGCCAGCACTTGGTACATTACTCTGCATAGGAACTCACCGATTTTGTGATCTTATTTCTCTCCATGAAATGCTTCTCACACCCCAAGAGCAGGTTAGTCTCTTTGGTGTTGGTCAGATTCCTATTGCTTGACCTGAACCTCACATTTAACAACGGTTTTACTTTCTAAATATTCTTTCTTGATTCTGATTTTACTAATTTCAGAGCTTCTTGGTTGATTACGTATTTTATAGTTTTTAGGGCCATAGTTTCTTTCCCCCCAGTGCTTATAGGTCTGGCTTACTTTTTGAGGTATATATATTTTATGCAAACTGTAAAACCTACAATATAGTGTGTGTCTGTATGTTAGTATATTTCTATATATACATATACGTACATAGACACATAAACCACAGTCACATGTGTGCAGTCATCAGTACTTGAAGCTTTAATGGGACTGAAGTTGTGTGCATGCCATTTCTTGTCAAGAATAACCATTTAGCAGATACATCTCAAAGATATATTTTTTCTTGAAGCACATGTTCATAACAGCTGTGATTATTATCATTTACTGTATCCTGACCACGTGCTGAGGACTGTGCTAGGTGATTTACATACATTATCTTTTTCCATTTCACTTTGACAGTAACTCTGTGGGGGTGGTGTTATCCTTATTTTATATATGTAGGAGCTGAGATGTGAATTAGAAAGTGGCAGAGCCAGGATCCACACGTGGGTGCGTCTGTCTCCCGTGACTGTGCTCTTACTTGCTGCACATAGCACACCTGTACATCCTTACACTTATGAGCCAAACTAAACCAAACAAAAACCACTATTTAAAAAAGGTATCCCTCGGACTTGCCTGGTGGCGCAGTGGTTAAGAATCCACCTGCCAATGCAGGGGACACAGTTTCGATGCCTGGTTCAGGAAGATCCCACATGCCACGGAGCAACTAAGCCCGTGCGCCACAACTACTGAGCCCACGTGCTGCAACTACTGAAGCCTGTATGCCTAGAGCCCGCGCACTGTAATGAAGAGTAGCCCCCGCTCTCCACAACTAGAGAAAGGCTGCACGCAGCAACGAAGACCCAACGCGGCCAAAAAAGAAAAAAAAGGTATCCCATGGAATAGAAAGCATTTATTACATTGCTATTTTTATTTTGTGTCCTGATGCTTAGATATTAAATCAATAAACATTTTTATGAAGTGTTCCATTGTACCCAAATTACCATTTTATCCCTTTTGAAGATCTGTCCATGTGCATATTTTTCTCTCCTAGATGTTTTCTTCATTCGGTACCACAATTTAAAAAAATTCTCCTTGTTCCTTGGAGTTGTACTGATAATTTTGATAGTTTCTCTAGGGAATATATGGTATTCTGGATAGATATGTACATATATATGATGTGTTTCCACAGTAGGGTTACTGACTGGGAAAATGTAGTGGCTTTGAAAGCATTCCCTGAAAAAATGCATGTGCTGAGATGCAGATTGCTCTAATTTTCTGCTGAAATGTCCACCTCTGCAGGGAGTGTTACTCTCCAGGGTTGAGCCATCAGAAATCAACTCTGCTCACGGGGATTAAGAGCAAATACCAAGTCCAAAATCAATGTGATATGATTATATCTATCTGTATAAGTACTGATAATTTTTGGTCACTGAGAAATTATATGAACCCTAAAAATGGTTTAGGTGAGACTTAGCCAACAGAAAACTAATTTGATTTCTTTTCTAAGGGAGGATACTTAGAAAGTGAATTCCAGCAACTACCATAGTATATAAAAGAAGAACACTTTGTGTCTGTTTCTTATTCGATAAGAACTGTGCTGTTCTTTCTTTAAAACTCAGCAGCTTACAAAATATGTCATAACTTAAACTGGCATATATAAACAAGAAGTGGCAAATGTTCCTCAGCAAATTTTCAAGGGATTGGAGTATTTCCCAAGTCTTTTTGAAGACAACAGAGAAAGTATTTTTCTCTTGGACTCCCAAAGGAGGATACTATTAAACACAAATGCAGAGCATTTTGAAATTGCTCAGCAGGGCATTATTTTAATATGCTGCCTCTTTATCCAAAGCTTTAGTATTGTTTTCAATGGATCATCAGATTTCACAGAGAAAAATCAAGAATTTTTTTTTAAGTTTTGGTAAATTAAATCTGGAAGATCTTGGCTTGCTACACTACTAGATTCTGAGATATTCCTGGAGCCTGAAATCAAATATCTGCATTTCTCCAAATTTGGAGTGTTGTGAAATAATTGCAAGAAAAAAAATACATATCCTATTTTTCCACCATCTTTTCTTTTCCAAAAGGGATCCCAAGAGCTGAAATTTAAGATAATGAATAAACTTTCAACACTTTCAGTTATAAACAATATCACTGTTGAAACAAATCCAACATTTACACAACCAAGAAATATTCCTAGGCACGTGTCTATGGCCAATCTGGTCTAGGCTTATCTCACTTACTCTGGGCGAAGATCAAGTTTTGTTTCCTCTTGTTTTTGATCCAGTGCAGAGAATGTTTCAGGAATATGCTCCTTGATGGTGTATAGGAAGTACACTAGCCCCTAAAGCTTCTTTGAAGTCTCACTATCCTTTGAAGCAAGGGTTGCAAACTTAAATGTCTATGAGACTTGGCAGGGGAAATACATGAGTGAAGGTGGGACTGTTGTAAAACTGATCGCCTGTTTAGGAGGTCAGCTGCCCAACAAAGTGTTGGCCCATGGAAATTCGAAGCCAGTGTTATCAGAATTTCGTTTTTTGAAAAGAAAACAGATTCCTTTGTTATTGAGAAATATCCTGAATTCTTTATGCTATAGGCTAATTCTATTTAAAAAAATAATGTATGGGCAAAAAAACGAAGCAAAACACATCTGTGACCCGAAGACCACCAATTTGCAAGTTCTTGACTAATGCGTGACACCATCAGACATCTTTACCAAATATTATTTATTGAGAGTTTGGTTGAGTTCTCTGGCAGGGCTGTTGATGTTTGTTAGTAATCTGTTGCTCTGTTTATTTCTCTGCTTTTGAATTTCACCATTTCCCTTAACTATTTCCATTTTATCCCCAGTTTGCACGTGAAGTTCTTGGATAAAAAAAGAATTTGACATAGCAAAAGGCCCACATTTTGGGTTTTAATCTTGTTACTGATCTAGTGTTGGTATCAGAGGTTCTTTCTTTTTCCTGAGACAGTCGTCTTCTTGTATTCCACTTTTAGTCATTTGTTTTCTGCCTAGTCTACTGTATCTAAAATGCATGCCCAGAAACCAAATCTTTATAGGATTGGCATTACATTGTTTGGTATCTTCCATTATTTAACAGACTTCACTGATGCTAAACTGGCTGCCTTCCTTAATCTTCATTGGCTCAGCCTAAAATTTGAATTGCTGTTCAGAACCTCTCTGTTTCGTTGTGATAGCCCCGATACCCGTAACTTGCCTGTTCAAATTTTCCTGGATTCTGAGTTGTACCTGCCTGGCTGGATTTGCTCTCTTTAATTATAACTCTTTCTGCCTCGGTGGTAGATATTTTTGGCTGTCCCAGTTGGTCAACTCTTGCTCTAATTAACCCTTCATGGCTGTGTGTACCATCAGCCATGTGTACCTTGGGAGAGTGCTGCTTTTGGAACTGCTTTTATCATAGAAAAAAGGAATAAAATCTTGCTATCTGTATATGCTCATGCAATTCAAGTGGATTTTTTTTTATTCAAAGCTACTATGTGTATATATATATATATAGTATATGAAAAAATAGATTGGTGGTTATTTCATAAGTATAGCTAATTGATATAGGAATTGAGGGTTTTAACTTCCTGCTGATTCATGAAAGAATAAATCCAGTGCTGGTAGAATGAGAAAGGTACCAACCTATGAAAACCCTCTTGTGGAGTTGAAAGAAAAGATATAGGGGTTGCTGGAATGATTAAGGTATTACCTGTTAAAATCCTCTTTCAATGTCACATCTCTTTGGGATTATTCTCAAAGGATATGTTAGCCCCTAATGTATTATTATTTGGATCAGTGAACTGAAACAACAGCCTCAAAGAGCTAAACATTGATATGGAAATTTCCTCTGAAAATCAATTTCTCAATTCCAAATTCCAGAAAGCTTCCAAGTTATTTTCCTGTAACCTCTACCACATGTCATGTTGATTCATTTTGTTTCTGAAGAAAGGAGAGTATTATCAGTAGCTTATGCCATCCCTCTTTGCCCCCTCTCTGTCCATCTGTGAGACTGGGAAAGGTGAACAACAAAATGCCAAATAGCTTTGAACCTGGAGTATCTCAGGAGCATAAGTAAATCCTCCGTTAAATATATTTGAAAGTTGGATCCAATAAGTTGATTGGGTATGCTCCAGGAATTTTAACTACAGTGGGGTAGAAAACAAATTGCTAAAATGTTGATTATAAATGCCTTCTCTGACTTCATTTATTATATACCATGTCCTATATAAGTCTGTTTCAGAAGGGAAAGAAGTTCCTATTTTCATAGTATTCCAATCTCAAAGAAGAGATATAAATAAATATGTAAATAATAATATGCATACTCATGGAAATAAAATGTGATATGTAGCTAGAAAACACGTACTGATATCACATATGTATGTGTGGTATTCTGTGGCAAACAGAGTAACTGTTACTTGGTTTAGCTGCAAGCCTTTTATTTTGCTTATCTACGGAGGTCTTAGAGAAGAACCCATGGCGTTTGGATTTTGCTTCAAAGGGAATTAATGTTTGGTGGCATGGGGATGTGACATAGGTGAAGTCTGGAATCTTGAGGAAGGAGTGATTATAAGGAAATGTGAGTTCTTAAAAAAGTAAAGAGAACCAGACTCGACACATTTCTTTGAATAACATCTTTGTATTAACATCTTGGAAGCTTATATATTTAATCCAGTGGACTTTCATGAATAGTTTTGTGTTTGTAAGGGAATTGCCATTTTAAGCCCTCAGTATATTTTGAAATTATTTTCAGTGGTAGCGAGTAGTAAGCCTTTCAAGATAAAGTTGACCTTCAAAAAGAGTAAATGATATTGGATGTCAATGCTGAAAAATCAAGTAAGCTATAAAAATAGTAATACACTTGGTGTATTTTTTGAACACACAGGTTTCAGATAATGAGGCTGATTTTCTCATGTAACCAATAGGAGAGTTTTGCATACAATTTAAAAAGTAATTCAAACATATTTTGAGCAACATCAATATCAGTGAATAAGTACAAGTGTTTCCAAAGTGATTTTTTTTTTTTTTTTTTTTTTTGCGGTTCGCGGGCCTCTCACTGTTGTGGCCTCTCCCGTTGGGGAGCACAGGCTCCGGACGCGCAGGCTCAGCGGCCATGGCTCACGGGCCCAGCCGCTCCGCGGCATGTGGGATCTTCCCGGACCGGGGCACGAACCCGTGTCCCCTGTATCGGCAGGCGGACTCTCAACCACTGCGCCACCAGGGAAGCCCCAAAGTGATTTTTTAAAGGAAAACATTTATTTGGGTTTATAAGGTTTTTTTATTAGAAAGATTCTTGGTTATACTTCCTAGAGAATGACTAGCAAGAAGGTAAACCTGAATCAAGACAAAGTAAATATGAACAATAGTGATAAGATTGTCAGATAAAATACTGGATGCTCAGTTAAATTTCAATGTCAGATAACAAATAATTTTTCCATATAAGTATACAAATTTGTCCCATGGAATATTTGGACCTAGTTATAAAAAAATTATTTGTTTATATGAAATTCAAATTTGACTGGGAGTCCCATATTTTTATTTACTAAGTTCAGTGATCTTAAATGCTGATCAATAGTTACTTTTTTTTTTTGGACAGACACATGTGGAGTACCTTCTTTGTGACTCTATGGCCCTGTATCTTGTAGAAATTTGACAGAATTCATGTTGCCTACGCTCTAGCAGAGGAGATAAGAAATATGCGGATAACCATATATCAAAAGAAACTGCAGTAAATGCTCGAAGAAGGATACAGGCAATGACAGTTCAAAGAATAAAGTGGTCGTTTCTGGTTGAGGAAACCAGGGAGGGGACAGTTGAGTTGATACTGGGTTTTGACCTGAAAGGTTTGTTGGGTTCCTACTCACCTGGAGATAAGGAAGAAATTGCACATCCAGGTAAGAGAACACCACTAGGAAAAGTATTAATTTGGGGAAGTATTGGATATATTTAAGGAACTACAGTTTGGTTAGAGCAGTGGCTCTCCAACTTCAGAATGCATCAGCTCCCTGAGTCTGACTCCCAGAGTTTCTGGCTCAGTAGGTTGGTGTGGACAGAGAATTTTCATTTCTAACAAGTTCCCAGGTGACGCTGCTGCTGCTGCTGCTATGGTGACCAAACTTAGGTAACCGTGTGCTGGAGTGCAGTGGTGGGTGACTAGTGGCAAATACGTGTGGAAATACAGGTTGCGCCCTGAGGGGCCCACTATCACGCTGAGGAGCTTGAATTTCATTTAATAGGCAGTGGGGAGCCTTTAAAAGGCTGGTGAGCAGAGTGACATATCAGATTGTGCTTTAGGAAGATGTCTGGTGGCCGTGTGTGGGACTGATTGAAACAAACACTGACAGACCAAAGAACAAGGATCATTAAATATCTGGTGCATGCACTATTTGCAATAGCCAAGACATAAAAACAACCTACATGTCTGTTCATGGATGGATAAAGAAAATGTTATACACATACACGCACACACACGCGCACACACATAGCTAATAGCTATCCAATAAGAATACAGTTTTACTCCATGTTTTTAAATGTTAGGTTACTTCCAATTTTCACTGTTAAATATTTCTGCAATATACATCTGTCATATATATCTGAATCCTTCATAATTTATTTCCTTTGGATCATTTCATATGCTAAGCTGTTTTCCAATATAGGGAATCAAATGCTACTTTATGAAGATGATGCACAATTTAAAGTTAGATCCAACATTTTAATGCATAGTTTGGATCAGGGCTTTCTAACATGTGTCACTTTGGCACATAGAAAATCATAGAGGCTGCCCACAGCTTGAGGTGAAGGAGGTCAGTATTGTGATTGTCTGTTACATTAACTACATCTGCTCAGAGCAGCTCAGGCTAAGTTATCAAGGTTTTTTAATTATCCCCTGGGCATTCATGCTTATTGATAATTTACAATTATAGAGTGGGAGACTAGTTTTAGAGTATTGATACATCATTATACCTTGATCTATAAGGTGTACTCAGACTTTACTTTGCATTAAATGGACAAAGTTCATGATAGAAATATTTAGGGATGGCTAAAATATTGATTAGCAACCTATTCAGCGGGAAAATTAGCATACTCATTGGTAAAGTACAGATTATCTTCATGATAACAAGACTCTGATTATTCATCTTGGAATCTTTGAGAGTAATTTGGTAGAGGTTCATCTAAAATATTTCGTTTTTAGATATTTTATGTCTTCAAGTACCTTTCTGTAGTTAAGATGTATACTGTCTTTAAAGTGAATCAGGTTTATAGAATTTCCAAACCATTCACTAAAATCAAGTTCATGACATTAATTGGAGGGATTTGGAGTCTGGATCAGGAAGTGAGTGATTCCTGGAATCCCCAACAATTTGGAAAACCATGGATAGATCTCCGAGATTCATGCACTCAGTGTTTCCGTCTTTCTTCTGCCTTCATTGTCCTGTGTTTTCCTCGCCCAGAAAAACCAGTTCCAGACGGTCTTTCTGTGACTGTGAGCTTCCTAGCGATCTGCAGCAAGTGCCCTCCGTTGCTCACCCTATTGGTATCCAGAGCTCTCCACTCCCTCCTGGTCATGGAACTTTGAGAAAATCAGGAATTGTCTTTCTGAGGGAAAAAAAAAGTCAAGGAATCGAGACTAGGAAGTTACAAGTAGCAGCAAAACATAATATTCCAATAATTCTAGTGAACATTACAAAATATTCGGGCAGAAGAAGAAGAGTGAGTTCTAGTACCTTCTTAGAAATGAGAATTGTTGGCTTTTAAAAGGATTTAGAGACCCTCCTTCTTAACCTTGTCATTTTGTCAATGAAAAATGAAAGCCTAGAGGCACTAAATTCATTCAAGATCACCAAGGTGGTTCCTGATGGGACTGAGCTGAGTGAGGGCTTAGGTCTCCTATATACCCATTAAGTTGTCATCAAGGGGATCTCTACACTTAAGAAACATCTATGGTAGGAAGAAAGGCTATATTTAACCGTAGATGGTGGGAGGAGTAGAAAAGTTATTTAATTACTTATTTTTTCTCATTCATGAAGAAATACAACTTTTTTTGCAATCCTTTTGAGTCTGGCCATTATCTAAATTTTTTCCTTGCCACAGTGTTTAGTTCCATGTGTTTGACTTCTTCCCCCCGCCCCCATGGATACAGAGCTCAAATTGTGTAGCAAAGTCCAAAGGGGAAATTGGGTTTGCTCATAGAAAATCTCTTTTTAAACAACTTCGTGGACAGTTTCTATCCTGTAAAGTGAGATATGCTTATACTAGTAATATTATGGATGTAGGATGTACTGTCTACGTACTGAGCTTTGCCAGAGGCAGTTAACATTAAATAGGCTTTTCAGATCTAGATAGCTTTTACTCTCACAGAATATTTTTAAGAGATTTAAAAATCTGTGGTCTAATATGATTAGGAAAGTTCAAATATTGATTTCACTTGTTATTCTGTAGACTTATTCAAAGTGGTCTGGGTTAGCCAGAGGCTCTTCTCCACTTGAAGGGGTTGCGAATGAATGCCCCTAGAGTAAAATGAATAGAAATGGAGAATGAGAAGTGAACACGACAGATGAGTGCCTGCTTGTGTTATGGGGCTCTCCACCCTCTTTCCCCACTGGGTGCACATCTGGAATCGCAGGCGTCAGGAAATCCACTCAGTCTTGGCAGTCTCAGAGGACCCAACCCAGCCTCTGTGTGGGTTGTTCGTATTTTAATTAGATGGAATTGTTTCTAGTGTTTCCATAGGGATTCTGCTCCCTTCTAATGAAAACGGCTTAGGCTAAACAGGATCCACGTGAAAGTAAACCAGAAGCCCTGGTTCCGCTGTGGGTGCAACCCTGTAATACTGTTATGATTTGTATTTGAATCCCAGGTTCACCTTAGTTTAAACTGCAGGTACTCATCATAATTAGCCTGTACTGTGATAGGCAGGCAGGAAGTACACAACTACTCACTTTTTCCATCAACAGGCATAAAGTTGAATTTACTTTTTTTTTTTTTGACGCATCAAAAAGTGCCTTTGACTCCATTTCATTGGGTTTGGAGTCTTACCAAGCCTTAAGGTTCACATTTAGAGTTTGAAAAGCTATATTTCTTGCTGCTGGTATGAATGACCGTTAACATCAGAAGCTGCAAACTAACAGCTGTTAGACCTGGTCCAGCCCAAAGATGTGCTTGGGGCCAGCCCAGTAAAATGTAACTAGTTGTCAGCATTGAAACATTGGGACATCTCCCATAAAAATGTAAGTTTCTGGGCTTCCCTGATGGCGCAGTGGTTGAGAGTCCGCCTGCCGATGCAGGGGACGCGGGTTCGTGCCCCGGTCCGGGAGGATCCCACATGCCGCGGAGCGGCTGGGCCCGTGAGCCATGGCCACTGAGCCTGCGCGTCCGGAGCCTGTGCTCCACAACGGGAGAGGCCACAACAGTGAGAGGCCCGCATACCAAAAAATAAATAAAATGTAGGTTTCTGACTTCTAAAACTTAGATAGTATGGCAACCCAGAACCTGTACTTCTGCATGATAATATCTGGCTGGAGGAGAGGATCTGGGGGCCCCTGGTCAGATGAGTCATGTGAACCTTTGTACATTACCGTTCTCTATCTGGTCTGATTCGTGTATTTATACTTTCTACCTAACCCTTCAGGTGCTTGAGCCCCAGATTTGAGTAATGGTTTCCCAAAGTAGACAGGATGAGGCATGTGAACATGTCAGAGCTGTGTTCAATCCCAGCTTCTCCCTTTCCCAAAGCTATGAACACGTGCCACTCTCCCAGCCTCTGCGAGGAGGGTGTTAATAGGAAATGTCTCTTCCTAAGTGTGTGGTGAGTTTTAAATAAAATAGCAAATCAATGTCCTCCTTATATTAGATGGTTGGTGAAAATTTATCCTTCTACCTTCCTGGTCACGTAAATTTTGTTTTCCGATTGTTTACACTGAAGTGAATGTATTTGCTACTTTTAACTACAAATTTGCTTTGAAACGACTACCTCAAAGTATTCATCACCCTCGTCATCCTTGAGAATTTGCGCTGCTCTCACCTTTTCTATATCCTGTGGACTTTTGAGAACTTGTTAATGGATATAATACTACCTTTTAACTTTCATGTCTGCTGGTATACATTCTGACTTTGATTTTGTTTCCCATTGAAGTTTGATTAATACACACTAAAAATATTACCCTGAGGTGAAAATTAAGAGAAGAAAGTAATAATCATTCTGATTGTATTTGAAACATTGTGCCTCCTAGTCTTCCTCTCTGAACCTCAGTTTCCCCAGCCTTAAAATTAGAATACAGCATTTTACAGCTTAATAGTTAGAGTAATGCTGTCTACAGTAGGAAAGAGATCCCAAAGCATCAGTGCTAAACCCTATAGAAGTTGATTTCTCTCATTCATGCAAGAGTATCGAGTATTTGAACAGATGACAGGACAGATCTTCTCCACACAGTGGCTGTTGCCATCTTAAGCACACACCTTAAAAGGTCAAAAATCTATTTCTGATGCCTGACAGTTAAAAAAAAAAAGGAGAAATATTGAATGAAAGGTTATTATGTGCCGATCTTGGAAGGCTTGCACTTCATTCCAGTCACACCGCTGCACCTGACTGCAGAGGGGCCTGGGCAGGGCACCCCACTGCTGTAGATAGGGGAGCTAAAACTTTTGGTGGAAGATAGCTGTCTCTGCCATGACCAGCTGTGAGAGTTAGGAATACTCCCTACACTGCCTTCCACAGTACCTGCCCCTCGAGGCTTTCAGCAGAATGGTGGCGGCTCTTGTTCTGTTACTGGTGCTGTGGCTTTATCACTTGCCATTATTGGACACCCAAATGCCATTGTCAAGTCATTGCATGACTTAGACTTTCTGAAAGTAAATTTGAAATTAAATTCTGTAGACAGCATCCTGGAAGTTGAGGTTACCTTGGAGTGTAAAGGGTGAATGAAGTATTGGACATGGCATCCTTGTTCATCAGAAGGCTACACTGGTCAAGATAAAGTCCTGTGTTTTATTCCTACATTAGTAAGTTGCCTTTATTGTCTATCATCATTTTCCCCAGCTCTTGTTTCTTAAAGTTTATAATTTGAATTTCATAGGCAGTTTTGAGTTAAAGACAAAAGCCAGACTCTGAAAATTACCTTTCTGCCCCCATATATTGGTAAACCCCATTTCTGTTAATACATTTTTTCTATTAAAAAATCATTTCAACAGAAAATAATGGATTTCTAATTTTGCTTTTGGAAAACATCTTTGAATAGCATTGAGTAATGTTTCCTTGCAGTATGGTGAATTGAATGCAAAGGGAATGAGCTTAAGGCTAGTGAGTTTGAGTTTGAAAATTGGTGAAAATACTCTAATGGATTTGAAATGTTGACGTGATACAAATACCTTTATTTCTAAATGGAAAGCAATTTAAAAATATAATTCAATTTTATATGTTCTTATAGATATTCACACAGTGCTTGATGAGCACATGTAAAGAAGCTGCTGCGTCAGGAGCTTTGCGAGGCAGAATTAAAGGTACAGAAACTGAGGCAGAGAAGGAAACTTTGTAACACAACCCAGAGGAACAAATGCCCCAAAACAATGAGACTCGTAAGGCTATAGAAGAGGGCATCTGATCTACCTTGGGTTGGTTGGGATGTGACAGGCAAGGCTTCTTAGAGTTAAGGAAAAGGCATGTAAAGATGATCCGGGTAAGGAAATAAAGGAATATTGCAGACAGAGGAAAGAGCATATGCAAAGGCACTAAAGCGAGAGAGGAAAAGCCTCAAGTACAAAAATAGTTTAAATTGTCTGATATTCTGTCATTTAAGGCGCCCATGATGGGAGCAGGAGGGCAGTGACAAGAGATGCTGCTGCAGAAATTGGTGTGGACCGGATTGTGAGGGGGTCTTAGTAATCAGACAACAGAATTTGGGCTTTATCCTGAGAGGAGGGGGTAGTTTCTAAAGCAGTGGATTTCAACACTGGCCACTCATTAGAATTATGTGAAACTTTCTAAGCACTTTCCGTGACTGAACCCACCTCAGACTAATTAATTTCTCAGAATGGTGCCCAGGTATTAGTATTTTTTAAAATCTCCTCCAGTGGTTCTAATGAGCAGCTACTTGAGAACTACTCTTCCGAATAGTTTTAAACAGAGTGCATGGTGATGTAATGCCAACACTTTGAACCAGAAGCTCCCAAAAACTGAAGTGACATGACAGGCTGCAAACCTGACATGTTTTGATCATGGAGTAGAAGGTGAGAAAAATAGCAGGGATGATTCTTAGGTTTCTAGTTCCATAACCGTGGGAAAGATGGTGGTTAAATTCAGCAAAGTAGAAAATATAACCAGCACATGACTTAATGAGGAAGGCAGGATTTTGTCCTGGTTGAATCTGAGGTTCTGAGAGACGCATCCAGAAGGCTCTTAGCATACGTGCCTGCAACTCAGGAGATAGCTGGGTTGTGTATGTAGATGTGGAGATTACCAGCATATCGCGGGAACTGACTCTACAGGAATAGTAAAAAGTGCTTAGGGAGTTTGTGGCAGGAGAATTAGGCAGATTATTGAGCTCTAAAAATCTCCAACATTTAAGGACCAAGGAGAGAAGAAAGAATCCACAAGGGAGAACAAGCTGGGGCCAAACTGAAGGCAAATGACATTAACTGTCTCCTTAAATGCTGCCACTGTGAATTTACAGTTTGTTCAATTGGAGACCATTTAAATAATACAGAATTTTTAAAAAGCAAAATGTATTTGAAACTCCACATTAAAAACTAGTTTATATTCTTCTAGCAAACATTTCCCAATGGAGACAGCTTCCACATTTCGTAAGTTTCATTTGATTCCATTCAGATTTTGTGTATGTGAACTACATTTGTTTTACAAATAATACAAAAGGATAAACCCCCTGGTACCTATTTTGACGACTAAACTTTTAAACCCAAGAACTTCTACCTTTATTTTCTCTTGGGCTGAATGACAAGGACAGACGCACCTTCCTTCTTAGCAAGGAGAAAAAACTAAATCTCTTAGTTACAAATAACCAATATTATAAACAGTCTCTTCTGTCCCCCACTTTCCAGCTCCCAGTCCCCCGAAAAGAACAAACCAAAAGCTCCCACTGCTGGAACCATCACCGCTGCCATTTTGGAAGCTATTGTTAACCTATAAACAAACAAACAAACAAGCCAACAAAAACAGAGAGCTTTAAAAGGTGAAGAATCAGAGAAAACATAGGAACTATAAGAAGAAAAACTACCTTTGGGGAGACAGATTACTAGACAGGGCTTACCTGCTTTGAGATGAAAATAGCCTACTAGCTCCATGGAAATAGAACTTTTCCCAATAAGGAAAGAATTGCTTCCCCTTTGTTACATTGCCTGCACTTGTACCAACTAGATAATTACTTTTGGTGAGCAGGTTTATAGTTTTGAAAGCAGCAAAAGGTTTTTAAGGGTCCTACAACTATTGGGCCTTTATATTTTTGCATGTTTATGAATCAGTCTGGGGCTCTCCTAAGCTTTGACTGAGATCAATGGCAATGAGGCGGTGAGCATGTGAGGGGGTAAATTAGAGACTGGTAATTTGAGACCATTGAGCATTTAGGATGGTGGGACTAGATGGTGGGTACCTCAGTTGAAAGGTGGTGAACTCACGGGGCTTACCTTAGGCCTAAGTACACGGGACCCTTGGAAGGTCTAGATGGTGTCCATAAGCAAGGATACGATTATGCCAAGAATAATCCAACTACTTTTTAATTGGACTTATGTCTAACCTGTTAAGTTGATATAACTTGCCACACTCTATGACAAGCTACCCTTGTACCATCCACTCAAGACCCCAGCCCAGATGTTGGGTTAGGTCAAAACCCAATGTCATTTTTAATATCAACTGAAGTATAGGTTCAGTAAATATTTGCACACTGCCCCTGAGTCTGGTTTTATGCAGTCGTTTCAACAGGGAAATTAATTCTTGATTCTAAACAACCAGTTTATAAACACAGTGCCTCTCTAAACAGAATTGTATCTGCTAGACTTATATACATAGATATAAAAATGCCAAGGCATGAAGAAAGAGATTTGACTGTCATGCTGGACTATAATACAAATGATTTGGAAATAAAATATTTATAAATTTTCTACACCAGGTAGCATGAAACAAGGAGAATTTTTCAAATTGCTCATATTAAATCAAGAGCTACAAAGTGAAATCCAGTGAAAAGTATATGAATTTACATTATTTGTTATAAAGTAAGAAATACCTTAAAACAAAAACTTTTATATGGCTCATAAAGGAAAGGGGAACTAGTATTTATTGCATGTCAGGCCCCAGATTGGTTAATTCTCCCAACAACGACATTGTGAAGACATTATTATTAGGACCATTTTATGTACTAGGAAACTGAGGCTCAAAGAGGTTGAACACAGCCCAAGAACACAAAACTGGCACCCGGTGCAGCCAGGGCTAAAACTCAAGTTTGACTTGCCTCTATATAACGCTGGCTTGCAAATTATTGAAATGAGTTTATTGCGTTTTGCAAATGTATTTTAAAATAATTCTTTCTGATGTACTATCAATACTTCGTAGTTTTTATTATTGAGATGTGTTTGAAGACACTTCCTACAAAAAAAATCCGAGTATAATACTTATGCATTTTCTAAAGACGGATGTTCTCATTATCAACTTGGGAGTAAAAGTGCAAATCAGTATCTCATTTCTGTCCCAACAATTTCATAAATAACTAGAGGCTTATTATGTTTCCAGAGTTCATGCCACAGGAACATGTTTATAGAAGATGATATTTTCAAAAGATCCTTTTGGTATTTTTTTGTAGCCTTACAGTTGTATAGCTGAGACAGGCAAAATAATGTATTATATTGTGTTTTGTGTGAGGCTCCGGTGTTGTGGATTTTTAAAAATCTTTCTTTATTAAACCTTTACTAAGTTTCCATTACAATGAACAATGGGCTTCTAGTTGAATGATGTGCTCTTTCAAGAAATAGTTTCCATGTATTCTAAAAGAAAAAAAA
Organism: Leucopleurus acutus; assembly: GCF_964270905.1. Lineage (NCBI taxonomy): Eukaryota > Metazoa > Chordata > Mammalia > Artiodactyla > Delphinidae > Leucopleurus > Leucopleurus acutus. The sequence goes on from NC_139156.1 coordinate 39,257,638, forward strand.
AAAGGTCTTTTAGAACAGAAAGCAGCAGAATTTGTATAGTAGGTCTTCCTAGCTTCACAACTCTTTCTTCTGTTTCTATTCCTTTTTAGTGCAAAATGAAGTGAAACTTTCCTCAGCCCTCATTAATACTAATTCCATGGCTTTGGTTTGCATATTCTGTTCAGGACCTTGGGAGAGACACCTTTTCTTTAAGAAGACATCACCCATAGGCAGAGGCGACACGATCCGTTAAGTGGTCTATTTTATTTCAAACAAGACAAGTTAATGTGCAGGTTACATGTGATGGCTTGATTCTGCCCTGCAGTGAGTGAGACCAGTAAGCTGCAAAAATGGAGGAACTGAGAAGGAAAGAGGGGGATGAAGCTGTAGCTGGTCGTGAACACAGTGAGAGAGAGCGGGAGTGCACTGATTGGCGTGGTGGGGCAGTCACCAGTAGCAGTGCACATAGACGGGGTGACAGCGCTGAGGCCCCGTGACGCACAGACGTGGAGAGTTCTGAAGCCCTTCTCCTGGAATTCGAAGCTAGCGGGAACCATCCGGAAACAGAAACAGCAGACAAAGCAGGTAGTGGTGTATTCTAGGAGACAGGATGAGGACTCCAACCCATTGGAGATGTCAGAGGACCTGAGACAAAGGGCTGATGCAGAGGGGCTTTCAGCTGATGGGGCTGGCAGGGACCAGCAAGGAATCTTTCAAAGGACTTCTTTAAAATTCACAAAAATATATATTTGTTGGCAGAGAAAATGAACACAGCATGCACAGTTATGTATGACCTCCCCTCACAACATCTCCAATTATGAATTATCCCTGTCTCTTTTCCATTTTCTACTTTTTCCCCTTTTATAACTTTATGCTCCCTTTTTTTTTTTTTTTTCCTCTTTGGAAAATCTTACACACACTAACCTGAATTTCCTCTAATTCCCTCTGTGGTTTTTTCCCTTTTCACTATATTTTCACTCTTTGGCTTATTTGTAGATTTGCTTCTGAGAGCTAAGACAGCATGCTTCAACTGGGTAAGATACAGACGGAGGCTCAAAACATTATGCTTTTCATCAAGATAAATGAAATGAGCTCTTCCACTGCAGTGGCTGCAGTATATGAAGTATCATAGGGAAAAGAAGGATTGGCATTGAAAATAGGTGGCCCTGGGACCAATCCTACCCATATTCATTCTTTTTTTGAACAAAAATTTACTGAACCCCTTCTGTGAGTCTGGTACATATCTAGGCCCTGTGATACAGTAGTGCATGAAACGAAGTTGCCCCAGTGGAGCTTGTATTTTCAAGGAAAAAAAAAAAGTGCATAATACAATTTCAGGAAGTAATACTAGTTGGGAAAAAAATGAAGGTGGAGATGGAGCGTGGCAGCACAGGGAGTGGTGCTGGTGGTGACTGTTTTAGAGACAATGGTCAGGGAAGGACTCCCAGAAGGTGACACTGAAGCCGAGATCAATGATGTGTTTCAATAAAATGAGGCGGTATGAATTCTTCAGGTGATCACCCCCTCTTGTTTCCTTCTCCCCTTCCTCCTTCAATTTCTTTGCTTTCCCACAAAGTAGACCCTAAGTAGCCTATCTGGTGTGAATAAAGAACTGATCCTTTGTCCTTTTTACAACTTTCCTTCTCGGAAATTACATGATCACTTCTATTTGGTCATTAGTCATCAGAATAACTACTTTTTGCAGAATGTTATAGAGAAGGCTCAAGTCTGAATAAAGAGGTGGCGATCCTTCTCCCTGGAAAGACTAAGACATTTCCAATCTGTTAATCAAGAGAAATGATTACTTTGATATAATAGAAGCCCTAATGTGCATATTTATGTAGCTTTACACAGCTTTTATAATGCCGGGAACCCTTCATTCATTCATTCTTTCTTTCTTTCATTTACTTGTCAAGTGTCTACTAAGGTCCACCATCATGGCCTCAACATGAGGTCCTTGATTTGGCTTCAGAGAACCTGTGAATTCCCTGAAATAATTTGATAAAATACCCATAGGTGTGCGTACATCTGGTGGCAGGAGCCATGGCTGTCAGTAATTTCTCACCAAAGTTCCCATCATGCTTTTGGTTAAGTGTCCACTGCTTGAACTCATGCTGGGGCCAAATGATGGGACAGAGCTGTGGACAAATCAGATGAGGGATCTGCTCACACAGAGCTTAAATTCTAGTAGGGTGAAAAGAGGGAAGGAGATGATTAAGGTTAAGAAGCAAACAAACAAGAAATAAACAGAATAACTGCAGATAGTGATAAGTCTGTAAAGGGAGCGTTCTGGATGGCACTACTGCCTTCCAGAGGATGGGCAGGGAATGCTTATCTGCAGTCATTTGAACCAGGATTTGAATGGGGGAGAACAGGGTCATTTTAAAAGCCTGGGCCAGGTTGAGATACAGATATAACTAAACCCTGCTCCTCCTCAGTTATTAAACTAAGAGGTTTTATTATGTTTTCTCATTTGTTCACCTTTTATTTTTATAATTACTGTTAAGAACTTTAAAAATTATATTGTCACCTTTTAAGATGTGTTCTTTATTCCTATAGCAAGAGGAAGTTGGGCTAGATGATATATATAATGTTAAGTTTAAAAATACAGTAATTCTGGGGGCTTCCCTGGTGGCGCAGTGGTTGAGAGTCCGCCTGCCGATGCAGGAGACGCGGGTTCGTGCCCTGGTCCGGGAAGATCCCACATGCCACAGAGCGGCTGGGCCCGTGAGCCATGGCCGCTGAGCCTGTGCGTTTGGAGCCTGTGCTCCACAACGGGAGAGGCCACAACAGTGAGAGGCCCGCGTACCGCCAAAAAAAAAAAAATAAATAAAAATACAGTAATTCTAACTTATAAAAGAAATGCAGCATATCATAAGTTAGAATTCTGGAACCTATGTATTTTGTACCCATCGATAATGAAAATAGCATGTGTTGGTTTGTTATTCTTCATCTGTTCTCTTTCATTTCAATCATAGTATCACCCCAATTACATTTCTAGAGGATGTTTTATTTTTTTTTTCTTTCTTAGGCTTTCTTGTATTTAGATGAGTATGTTCTCCGAGAGTGATCCTGAGAAGCCAAAATGCTATTTTTTGGTGGGGATTTTAAATTTCAAATATTGTGCACTGAAAAAGGAAATAAATGTATTGCTGAACAATGTGCTCTCCAAAATTAAGTGCTGCAGTAAAAGGTCAAGAAACTAGTCTGATTTTATACACTTGGATTAATTATTAATATTTCTCTTAATTCTGCTCCTTTAAAGTATGGTGTGAAGAACAGATTCGTTCTCAATGCAATTTTAAAGGGATTGAATCTTCAGTAGCTTCATGGTTCCAGAGTCATCAAATTTTTCATATTTCAAGGTTGTTGATAATTATGATAGTTCAAGGACATTTCAAGTGAGTAAGAAATGAAATTCTATTATTGTCTTATCTTTGATTATGAGGATATTGGACCACAAAATATTTAACTGCTTATGCATCTCAGTGCACACTTGTACACTAGAATAATGATGAGTTTCAGAAGCCGGAAGATGTTTAGAAATAATAATGCTGCTTAGTAGTAGTACTTTCTGGCAGAAAGAATGAAAGAGGAACTAAAATATCTATGTAGTTATTCTGTCAGTCCTGTATGCTTATTGATTTAAATGCTTCTAGTTTTATTTAAAAGTAGGTTTTTCAGTTAGGCACTGATTTATGGCGTATTTCTATATTCTTATGATGTATGCATGATTATATATGATGTATAAAATTATACGTTGATTAATACAATATCTTGTGCATAACGTAAATTCACATTTTTAACAATAATAAAATCTCTAGAGTGGAAAAGTTAGAAAAACGATTATCAAAAATATCATGGGTGTGAACAAGAAGAAAAATTTCTACTAGACAACTAACTTGAAAGAGATTAAAAAGATTATAGTACACTCACCCAGTTCAGAGCTACCTGTGGAATGTCTCTTAATACATCCATGAGCAGCACCCCCTACTGCCGTGCTCCTCCTTCCTAGTGTCTACCCACGTTGCTAGGCATCACTGGTTTTCTGCTTAGTGTCACCTCTCCCACTGGGCACCGCTGGCTGTTACCATGACCTCCGCTATTGTTTTTGTTATCGCTATCACTCCTGTTAGTATTGTTACTTGCTGCCACATCAGCCAGTCGCTGTTGATGCTTCCCAATGAATCTTGAGTGATGATGTTGCCAGTGAACCACTGCCCATGCACCAGTGAACTATACCCTTCAAATGCTATCATTTCCAGTGGTCTATGACAGAACACAGAGACCACTTCTCTTTCCTTTAATACCCTTAAGAACAGCTCCTTGTCCATATTAGGAGCTTGCACTAGATCTGTTATCTTTAACCCTGTGGACATCACAACCACCTAGGATACTTGGGAAACACACAGTTCCTTGGCATCACTTAAAACTTTCTGAATCCTAATCTCCGATGGTAGATTTCATGAATATGTATCTTTCTTTACCAGGTACTCCAAGAAAATGTTTATGCAGACAGCTCAGGATTGTTCTCAGAACACATTTGGGAGGCAGGAGTCTAGGTGGTTGTGAGATTGTACAATTCACTCTACAGCTGTGAAGGGAAGTTGCGATTGTCTCATGCACCTGAGGATTTATGTGATGTTCATATTTTCACTGTGGGTGGCACTCTTTTTCAGATTAAGTCTTTGAATTTGACACCTTTTAAAACCACTCTAATCGTGGGTTATCGTTTTGATAATTTGCTGTTGTCAAGTGATGTGAAATAAATATATAGTGAGGGCTTGGTTATCTGCTTTGGGGAGATATAGATACTGGTGTGGTCATGTCTCACCCAGATGGTAAGATTCTGTTGCTGCCGCTGTTGCTCAGCTTTAGAAGTCACGTGACTAAAGAGAAAAGCCGTGGTGGGCACAGGTGTTCACTGTTGTCTCTGAAAGTATACAAAGCAGACAGCTAAATACTTTCTCTCAGACTGAAGATTGATAAATAACTTCCATAGTTAATCTCAGCATCATCCAGCTGTTGCTATTATGTTAGCTTTGGCATCCTGGCTGGCCAAAGGGAGATTTATATGGATGTGAAAAATACAGGTTTCTAAAACCATCCCGGGGTAAATACCAGACAGAGCAGCTGTAATAGTAAACAAGATACCTTTTAACTTTTCCCCTCTTTTTTTTTTTTTTTTTTTTTTTTTGCGGTACGCAGGCCTCTCACTGTTGTGGCCTCTCCCGTTGCGGAGCACAGGCTCCGGACACGCAGGCTCAGCAGCCATGGCTCACGGGCCCAGCCGCTCCGCGGCATGTGGGATCCTCCCGGACCGGGGCACAAACCCGTGTCCCCTGCATCTGCAGGCGGACTCTCAACCACTGCGCCACCAGGGAAGCCCTACTTTTCCCCTCTTTTGAATTCTGTTCTGCCTCGATTATACCATTCTGTCTCTTCTAAAGGAGCTGTTGTGATTTGTGTGGGGTTTTAAAACTTTTGAGAAAACCACTTCATCTTTTCTAGATTTTCTTGGCTACTGCTTCCTGTTGTGGAGCACTATTGGCCAATTCTCCTTTCTTTGTGAACTAGTGGAAAGAATATAGACTTTGGAACAAGGCAGAATTTGTTTCAAACTTGGTCACTTACTAGATACATGACTTTGTGCAAGTTGTTTAACCTTCGCGAGTTACAGTTTTGTCATCTGTAAAGTGAACATACAATTCATGCAGGGCTATTGTTAGAGTTAAGGTATGTAAGTATGTAATCCTGTACTCAGAACATAGCAAGAAGCAAGATCATTTATCACCTTTCTTTTCATTACTCAAAAAATGTTTGCTTTCCCATTTCTGATACCCATCCTCAAGCTGAGAATTTAGAGGTGTTCTCAAAATGTAGTCTCTGGACCAGCAGTGTGAGCATTCCCTGGGAACTTGCTAGAATGAAAATTCCCAGGCCCCACTCAAAGGGTACTGAATCAGAAACCATGGCATTGGGGCCTAAAATGTGTGTTTTCTCAAGTCTTCCGGTGATTCTACACACGCTAAAGTTTGAAAACCTTTGTAGTAGTGAAAGAGAAAGCCAGGTTAAGATTTTTATTTAATCTGATCTTCTTCATCACAATATGCAGAAGTCCGTTGAGCTCTAAAATGTATGTTTCTTTCAAACATTTGTACACTTCAGGATGCAGTAGAATTAGAGCTTTACTTCCGCCTGACTAAAGGAAAGAAAGTTAATCTATCTGAATTTTTAAAAACTAATAATTTAGGATCGAACCACCTGTGTCTCTCTTTAGGCCATCCCAACCTAGGAATGAAAATGAGGTCATCTGATCGGTCTACGAATGACATTTCTTAAGCTCTCATCTTCACCAGCTACTAATGAATTTTTTGTCCCTTCTGAGTCTCTCTGACTTATTTCTGGAAGGTCACAGGTTCGGGAGCACCTCCAATGTGCTCCTGAACAAGTCCCTGAGTTCTCTCAGCCAGCACCAGACAATGAAGGTGTATCTCACTGTGAAAGCTCGTGACGGGGCCACCTTCATCTCTGCGGCTGGCACAGCCGTCCGTCCACAGCGCCTGCTGCTGAAGCCACTGCTCTGTGCCAAGCAGTCAGTATTGCTGGTGCTCTTGACTATACTGATGCAGGCGCTGGTTCACCGGTGTTGATGTGGATGCTATGAACAGGACGCATCCCACGGTTCCCAGTCTCTGTCCTGTCTCCCTGTGCTGTTCAGGCTCAGGCTCTAGGCGATCTCCTACCTCTCAGCCCTGGAGTACTGGGGAAGGCCCCTGTAGTGAAGTCCTCCAAGTGTCTAGGCTGTGCTGTAGTTTTTGGAGTCTTCCATTGTGCCAAAGCCATTCCATTCCATCCTTGTGCATTATTCCCAAAATAATACAGTCTTGGGCATCTGAAGTCTCATGGAAACTTCTTAAAAACATTTTTATTGAGGTAAAATGTATATACAATAAAATATTGAAATGTTAAAAGTCTTCAGATGAATGAGTTTTGATAATTTTCTATGCCTAAACCACCACCACCCAAAACAAGGTACAGAGTATTTCCATCATCCCGGAGAGTTCCCTCGTGCTCTTTATAGAGTCCATCACCCCAACCCAGGCAACCACTTTCCAATTCTACAGCCATACACTAGTTTTGCCTACTCTAGAACTTCATGTACGGGGAATCATATTCTTTTTTTTTTTTGCGGTTCGCGGGCCTCTCACCGTTGTGGCCTCTCCCGTTGGGGAGCACAGGCTCCGGACGCGCAGGCTCAGCGGCCATGGCTCACGGGCCCAGCCGCTCCGCGGCATGTGGGATCTTCCCGGACCGGGGCACGAACCCATGTCCCCTGCATCGGCAGGCGGACTCTCAACCACCGCGTCACCAGGGAAGCCCGAATCATATTCTTTTGAGTCTGGCTTCTTTCATGCAACAAAATGTTTCTGGGATTCCCCTATGCAGTTGTGTGTATGAGCAGTTCTTTTTATTTCTGAGTAGTAGTCCATTTTGTGACTATACCTTCTGTTTATTCATTCTTTTTTTGATCTACATTTGGGTTGTGTCCAGTTTTTCGCTTTAACTCTTCGTGTTACTTTTAGTGATTCTTCTAGAAATTATATGTATCTCTAACTTCTCAGAGTCTACCTTCAAAGTGTTATGCTAATACATGAAGAATCTAAAACCTTAAAAGAGTCACATTCCATATTCTTCCACCTACCCTTTGTACTCTAGTTTTTATATAGTCTTCTTCAATATGTGCTATAAGCTATACTATGCATGGTTATTATTTTTACTTTAAATAGTCAATAGTCCTTAAAAGAAATATACATAATAAAAATGCAGTCTGTAGTGAAGTGAGCCCTTTCTGGTTTTTCTTGTAGACTTATTTCTCCATAGGGCTCAACTCAGAAGACCAGTCTGAGTAACAGTCATCAAAATGACTGCTCTTTTCCAAAAGCTGAAATACTTTTATTAAAAGTTAATGTCCCGGGCACTTTTATATGAAGATTCCTTCATCAGCTAGGACTCTGTTGGAGAGAGGTGAAAGGAAATCCAACCGCATTGACCTAAGCCAGAAGTTTGTATTGGTTTTCTTATCTGTTAAGTTCAAGGATAAGTGGGCTTCAGACATGACTTAGTCTAGAGGCTCAAAAATGATAAAAAGAAAGTGGTTTTTCTTTTTCTCTGGACACTGCTTGGCTTTCCATTACTCGTTCGTCTTCTCACCGTGGCATGATAATAGTAATTGTAGATCTCACCATAGTCTACCATGTAAGTGCAGCAGAAAAGAGAGAGCTTTTCTCTCCAAAGGTAAACCAAATTCAGATTCTGTTCGGAATCTTGTTGCCCGCATTTGGTCATGTGCCCATATTGAACCACTCACTATAACCACGGAGAAGGGCTTCCCTGATTGACTGAAGCCTCTGAAACAAACCCACCAAAACCACAAAACTTGAGAAGCAGCAGTGGGCTCCCTTAAAAGAAAGAGTGTTCTTTTACAAAGGATGAATGGATGTTAATAGCTAAAACAGATGGTCATTAGAGTATTTATGCAAATAGATTCTTGGTGGCTGATATCATCAGTATTCTAAAAATGTTCAGATGTGCTTCGATTTCAGTGTAGAACCTAATTTAGACCCTACCCCCTGCCCTGCCCTGTACCACCCTGATTATTATATAGCTGAGGTCTTTGGGACATTTCTTGATTGCCTTTAAGTGTTTCTAAATCTGTCATTTAACATCTTTTGAGTACATCTCTCAGTTTTAAGCCCTAAAACTTTTATTTTCTCTGGAGTCTCTGATTGATGTTGTTAAAGTCAATCTCTTCTTCTGGAGGGAGCCTGAAAAAGATCAAAGCTGCAACTTGGCAGTTATTAAGTTTGCTTTTAAATTATCTTCAATATTGTGAAACAGAATGAAAAATGAACACAGTCTAAAACCCCAGCTAGCATTGCTCCAAGCCGTTCTCGATACTCTGACCCTTAAACTGTTTATATGTCAAGCTTGGGGTAACAGTCCTAAATTCTAGCTGGCTTTACTCTGGGCTTGGCCATGGACATCTTCCATGGATTAGAGGAAGCACTGTCCACGGTCCCGTCCTGCGTAACACCAAACCTTCATTTGCTCAAACCTCATCCCACTTGCTGTCTGCTTCATTGCAGCTCACAGAATAGGCGAGGCTCACTCGCTTTTCTAGTTTTTGTTTTGGTTTGGTTTTTTTGGTGTGTTTTTTTCTTTTAGGACAAGTGATTTAGACTTGCTATTTAAATAAACAAAGAAAGGACATATTTTTTACATGGTCATTTGTTTCACAGAACTATTCACCTCGGTGCTGCTTTAAGGGGTTAAGAGTGCAATATACCTGTGAATCCTGTTCAATGTTAAGTCACGTTCATTTGTAAAGTTAGACTCAATATTCTAAGCGGGATGGGATTTGGTTTCTCTGCATTAGCCACCAGCTCAAAATGCTACTTTAAAAATGTATTGGTTCTTTCCAACTGATCTTGTCTGCAGATATGCAAACACATATGGAAATATTTCCCTTTCTAGGCACAGCTGTGTATGCTGATGCACCTTGTATATACCAACATTTGTATACACACACAACACACACCTTTCGCCTATAATATTCTGTGTTCTTTGATTTTCTACTGTGAGTTAGAAGTCCTTTGAGCCTTTAATCAAGATTTTCACCCAACCCCTTTTTATCTACTCAGTTATTGACATCACTTTTCCTATTTTCATGTATCCCTCTAATGAGATTTGAGCATTGCAGTGTGCTAAGCATTGTGCTAAATACTAGGGTTACAGCTGTGAGCATGAAGGGCCCACCCCCTGCTGTCCGAGTATCTTGGCTTGTTGCATATTTGCTATTAGTTCTTTTTTTTGTTTTGTTTTCATTATTTGTGTTTTCTTAAATTTTTTTAATTTAATTTTTATTTTATATTGGAGTATAGTTGATTTACAATGTTGTGTTAGTTTCAGGCGTACAGCAAAGTGATTCACTTATACATACACATATATCCATTCTTTTCCAGGTTCTTTTCCCATATAGGTTATTACAGAATATTGAGTAGAGTTCCCTGTGCTCTACAGTAGGTCCTTGTTGATTATCTGTTTTATACATAGTAGTGTGTACATATTGATCCCAAACTCCTAATCTATCCCTCCCCCTGCCCACCTTTCCCCTTTGATTAGACATCTAGTCACATTGTCAACTCTGCTTTTTCCTATTTTTCTTAGTCTGTTTCCCTTTTAACCTCACCCTCGTACCTTCTGTCCTTTTTCATTTTGGATCTCTTGGATAAATATCAAAGAATGAGCAGTGAAGGGGTTGGTCCAGTCCTTTTAAGGAGGCTTCTCCTCTGAGCTACCAAGTGTTCACATCACTGGATTCTACAGGACGCTGCAAAAAGGGAAGAATAAATACAAATCATTTAGGCCAAAAGCAGAGAAGAGCAACAGTTCACCTCCCCTGGCAAGAGCATTATTTTCGGATTCAGTGAATCCTTTTCTCCTGCCCTTCAAGCTGTGAAATTAGCAGATTTCTGTTAGGGAGAATAAGTGTCTGTTCGGAGGACAGGCATTTGGGGAAATTAAATGTCCTGGGGGATACTAAACTCTGGGAATCAATTTGTCCTTTGAAGTTGGAGAATATACCACTTCTGAAAGGTGAACTTGTAGGTGTCCAATTGAATAGCAGAGTCTCACAAAAGCTTCACTATCTGAGGTGTAATAAGAACACTGCTTTCTCTAACTGCTAAAATACCATCTGTTATCAACCCTTTGCAAATGATTTATCCCCTTTCATCCCCTCCCTCACCCCCACCCCAATAAAACATTTAAATTTTGGGATTTTCATATTACGGTCTTCCTGCTCACTCTAACTAGTATTGAGAGGAAACTTTGACGATGCCTTATAAAAGAAATTTATTAGCTTGTAAAAATTCATACTGGGGATTTGGGGAGGGCTGGGGAGAAAGCAGAGGAAAGTGGGTAGCACATAGGTGACCCATGTGCGTTTCTATGCCTTGGACAACACAAATGGCAGATCATTTGTTCATCACAAGTTGCTTCACAATCTACTTATACACCAGTCAAGCTACAAATATACCTACATTGGTTATGTAGGTTTAAAGCAACACTGTGTTATATGTCTCTTTTTTAACCTCAGTATCTTACTCATGCGTGTTGCAGGAGAGCGTGTCAGGCATTTGGGGAAAGTAAATGCCCTTGGGAGTTTATAATAAGTTTCTATAAATGTTGTCATAGTTGATAATTTTGGTAATAATTATGATAATGCACGTGCATCTCATTATTTTCTCTTTATTAAAAAGCACGTTCTTTTTGGCTTTCCCTGGGGAAAAAATGCAAGCAGTTTTTAACCCTAAAAGTTAAGGATAACGAAGATATCCTTACCTGTGAGTGATATATTTATTTAAAGAGATGTACTTAAATCCATTCATCCACTTATCAATCTACCTATTCATTCATTCCTTCATCGATTTTTTTTTTTTTTTGAGCATAAATTGAAAAATCTATTGCCTTTTTTTTTAAACATCTTTATTGGAGTATAATTGCTTTACAATGGTGTGTTAGTTTCTGCTTTATAACAAAGTGAATCAGTTATAGATATACATATATCCCCATATCTTTTCCCTCTTGCGTCTCTCTCCCTCTGACCCTCCCTATACCACGCCTCTAGGTGATCACAAAGCGTCAGCTGATCTCCCTGTGCCATGCAGCTGCTTCCCACTAGCTATCTATTTTACATTTGGTAGTGTATACATGTCCATGCCACTCTCTCACTTTGTCCAAGCTTACGCTTCCCCCTCCCCGTATCCTCAAGTCCATTCTCTAGTAGGTCTGCGTCTTTATTCCCATCTTGCCCCTAGGTTCTTCATGACAAGTTTTTTGTTTTGTTTTTTAGATTCCATATATATGTGTTAGCATATGGTATTTGTTTTTCTCTTTCTGACTTACTTCACTCTGTATGACAGACTCTAGGTCCATCCACCTCACTACGAATAACTCAATTTTGTTTCTTTTTATGGCTGAGTAATATTCCGTTGTATATATGTGCCGCATCTTCTTTATCCATTCATCTATTGATGGACACTTAGATTGCTTCCATGTCCTGGCTATTGTAAATAGAGCTTCAGTGAACATTGTGGTACATGACTCTTTTTGAATTATGGTTTTCTCAGGGTATATGCCTAGTAGTGGGATTGCTGGGTCATACGGTAGTTCTATTTTTAGTTTTTTAAGGAACCTCCGTACAGTTCTCCATAGTGGTTGTATCAATTTACATTCCCACCAACAATGCAAGAGGGTTCCCTTTTCTCCACACCCTCTCCAGCATTTATTGTTTGTAGATTTTTTGATGATGGCCATTCTGACCTGTGTGAGGTGATACCTCATTGTAGTTTTGATTTGCATTTCTCTAATGATTAATGATGTTGAGCATTCTTTCATGTGTTTGTTGGCAATCTGTATATCTTCTTTGGAGAAATGTCTATTTAGGTCTTCTGCCCATTTTTGGATTGGGTTGTTTGTTTTTTTGATATTGACCTGCATGAGCTGCTTGCATATTTTGGAGAGTAATCCTTTGTCAGTAGCTTCGTTTGCAAATATTTTCTCCCATTCTGAGGGTTGTCTTTTTGTCTTGTTTATGGTTTCCTTTGCTGTGCAAAAGCTTTTAAGTTTCACTAGGTCCCATTTGTTTTTGTTCTTATTTCCATTTCTCTAGGAGGTGGGTCAAAAAGGATCTTGCTGTGATTTACGTCATAAAGTGTTCTGCCTATGTTTTTCTCTAAGAGTTTGATAGTGTCTGGCCTTACATTTAGGTCTTTAATCCATTTTGAGTTTATTTTTGTGTACAGTATTAGGGGGTGTTCTAATTTCATTCTTTTACATGTAGCTGTCCAGTTATCCCAGCACCACTTACTGAAGAGGCTGTCTTTTCTCCACTGTATATTCTTGCCCCCTTTATCAAAGATAAGGTGACCATATGTGCATGGGATTATCTCTGGGCTTTCTATCCTGTTCCATTGATCTATATTTCTTTTTTTGTGCCAGTACCATTCTGTCTTGATTACTGTAGCTTTGTAGTATTATCTGAAGTCAGGGAGCCTGATTCCTTCAGCTCCATTTTTCTTTCTCAATATTGCTTTGGCTATTCGGGGTCTTTTGTGTTTCCATACAGATTGTGAAATTTTTTTTTTCCAGTTCTGTAAAAAAATGGCAGTGGTAGTTTGATAGAGGTTGCATTGAATCTGTAGATTGCTTTGGGTAGTATAGTCATTTTCACAATGTTGAAACTTGATTAACTATTTCCTTTCCTACATTAGGGAAGTTTTCAACTATAATCTCTTCAAATATTTTCTCAGTCCCTTTCTTTTTCTCTTCTTCTTCTGGGACCCCTATAATTCAAATGTTGGTGCATTTAATTTTTTTCCCAGAGATCTCTGAGACTGTCCTCAATTCTTTTCATTCTTTTTTCTTTATTCTACTCTGCGGTAGTTATTTCCACTATCTTATCTTCCAGGTCACTTATCCGTTCTTCTGCCTCAGTTATTCTGCTATTGATCCCTTCTAGAGAATTTTTAATTTCATTTATTGTGTTGTTCATCACTGTTCGTTTGCTCTTTAGTTCTTCTAGGTCCTTGTTAAACGTTTCTTGTATTTTCTCCATTCTATTTCCAAGATTTTGGATCATCTTTACTATCATTATTCTGAATCCTTTTTCAGAGACTATTCTTTTTATAAGTATTTTATAAAACTTTTAATAATCTTTTTATAAGACTAGTCTTTTTCAGAGACTATTTCCTCTTCATTTGTTAGGTCTCATGTGTTTTTACCTTGCTCCTTCATCTGCTGTGTGTTTCTCTCTCTTCTCATTTTGCTTAACTTACTGTGTTTGGGGTCTCCTTTTCTCAGGCTGCAGGTTCATAGTTCCCGTTGTTTTTGGTGTCTGCCCCCAGTGGCTAAGGTTGGTTCAGTGGGATTTGTAGACTTCCTGGTGGAGGGGACTAGTGCCTGTGTTCTGGTGGATGAGGCTGGATCTTGTCTTTCTGGTGGGCAGGTCCATGTCTGGTGGTGTGTTTTGGGGTGTCTGTGACCTTATTATGATTTTAGGCAGCCTCTCTGCTAATGGGTGGGGTTGTGTTCCTGTCTTGCTAGTTGTTTGGCATAGGGTGTCCAGCACTGGAGCTTGCTAGTTGTTGAGTGGAGCTGGGTCTGGGCGTTGAGATGGAGATCTCTGGGAGATTTTCACCGTTTGATATTACGTGGAGCTGGGAGGTCTCTTGTTGACCAGTGTCCTGAAGGTGGCTCTCCCATCTCAGAGGCACAGCCCTGACACCTGGCTGGAGCACCAAGAGCCTGTCATCCACACGGCTCAGAATAAAAGGGAGAAAAAATAGAAAGAAAGAAGAAGATAAAATAAAATAAAGTAAAATAACATTATTAAAATAAAAAATAATTATTAAAAAAAATTTTTAAGTAATTTTAAAAAAGAACGAAAGAAAGAAGAGAGCAACCAAACCAAAAAACAAATCCACCAATGATAACAAGTGATAAAAGCTATACTAAAAAAAAAAAAAGATACAGACAGAACCCTAGGACACATGGTAAAAGCAACGCTATACAGACAAAATCACACGCAGAAGCATACACATACACACTCACAGAAAGAGAAAAAGGGAAATATATATATATATATATATATATATCTTTGCTCCCAAAGTCCACCTCCTCAGTTTGGGATGATTTGTTGTCTATTCAGGTATTCCACAGATGCAGGGTACATCACGTTGATTGTGGAGATTTAATCCGCTGCTCCTGAGGGTGCTGGGAGGGATTTCCCTTTCTCTTCTTTGTTCACACAGCTCCCGGGGTTCAGCTTTGGATTTGGCCCCGCCTCTGTGTGTAGGTCGCCTGAGGGCGTCTCTTCCCGCCCAGACAGGACGGGGTTAAAGGAGCCGCTGATTCAGGGGCTCTGGCTCACTCAGGCCGGGGGAAGGGAGGGGTACGGATGTGGGGTGAGCCTGCAGCGGCAGAGGGCTGCTTGATGTTGCACCAGCCTGAGGCGCGCCATGCGTTCTCCCGGGGAAGTTGTCCCTGGATCCCGGGACCCTGGTAGTGGTGGGCTGCACAGGCTCCCGGGAGGGGAGGTGTGGATAGTGACCTGTGCTCGCACACAGGCTTCTTGGTGGCGACAGCAGCAGCCTTAGCGTCTCATGCCCGTCTCTGGGGTCTGCGCTGATAGCCGCGGCTCACGCCCCGTCTCTAGAGCTCCTCTAAGCAGCGCTAGCGCTCTTAATCCCCTCTCCTTGCGCACCAGGAAACAAAGAGGCAAGAAAAAGTCTGTTGCCTCTTCAGCAGCTCCAGACTTTTTCGCGGACTCCCTCCCGGCTAGCTGTGACGCACTAGCCCTCTTTGGGCTGTGTTCACGCCGCCAACCCCAGTCCTCTCCCTGGGATCCAACCGAAGCCCGAACCTTAGCTCCCAGCCCTGCCCACCCCGGTGCGTGAGCAGACAAGCCTCTCGGCCTGGTGAGTGCTGGTCGGCCCTGACCCTCTGTGCGGGAATCTCTCCGCTTTGCCTTCCGCACCCCTGTTGCTGTGCTCTCCTCCGTGGCTCCAAAGCTTCCCCCTCCGCCACCGGCAGTCTCCGCCCATGAAGGGGCTTCCTAGTGTGTGGAAACCTTTCCTCCGTCATGGCTCCCTCCCACTGGTGCAGGTCCCATCCCTATTCTTTTGTTTCTGTTTATTCTTTTTTCTTTTGCCCTACCCAGGTACGTGGGGGGTTTCTTGCCTTTTGGGAGGTCTGAGGTCTTCTGCCAGCGTTCAGTAGGTGTTCTGTAGGAGTTGTTCCACATGTAGATGTATTTCTGATGTGTTTGTGGGGAGGAAGGTGATCTCCGCGTCTTACTCCTCTGCCATCTTGAAGCTCCTCCCTTCATCCATTCTTAATTAAGCACTTAATGCGTGTCAGATGCTGTAAGCATTTTATATGCATTATTTTCTTTAATTCTTACAGTAATGCGGAAAGTAATATTATCCTATTTTATAAATGATAAATTGAGGCTTAGAGATATTAATTATCATGCCTGAGGTCACACAGCTGGTAAATGGTGGAGTTGAAATTTGAACCCACATAATCTGATCCCAGAGTCCCAGTGTCAGTATTTTTTTAAATGTGCCTTATTTTATAGGCAAAGAAAAGTAATTGTGAATTAAATATTGTGACTAGATTCATGATCTTAAACAGTGTAACTAGATTCAGGATCTTAAAAGATTTAGGTTTTGAGTTAGATCTAATTTAAAGTTCTAACACCACCAGTTACTAATTACATGAACCTGGTGGGAATTGTTCAATCTCTCTCTACCATAGTTTCCTTCTTTTTCAACAGTTACTGAGTGCATTAAATGAAACAGCTCTATCTAGTGATCACTGAACATAGTATACCTTTTACATATGAATAGATGTTAGCTCTTGCTATCAGGGCTACCATACTACTCCTCTCCTTCTATGGAGGGAAGAGGAGGATTGGGTTTTATTTGAAGACAGTGAGCCTGGAGTCTGGGGGATAATGCAGGAATCCAAATGTGAAATGTTTGGTTCTGAGCTGACAAACATTGGAGAGGTGAGAGACTCTCATGGAGGTAGAATTAAAAATTGTTGAAGTATTTCATGTGGGAGTGAGAGTAAAAGAATTATTGGAAAACTTCAGCATCTACAGTTTGTGTGATTGGGGGAGAGGACGCCATTAAACAAGATAGAGAATAATAGAGGGGAGCATCTGTGCTAGGACAATGTCTGGCATATAGTAGGCATGCAACAAATGGTTGCATGTATAATTGCTGTGATCTTTATACAGACATTTTTATGATGACATAAATTTGTTCATGTTGTTCTTTGTAAGTATTTTCCAGGTATTTCAGTAGGGTGGAACACCAAGTTTTTTGCTTAAATTGTAGTAAGTAAAGCAATATGACAATTACTCCATCTATAACTTTCACTCCTGTCTTTAAATGAGTCCTTTGCTCCAAAAAGATGGTCGTCTTAATGACCTCTTAAGGCCCGGTGAACATACATGTCTTTCTGCCTTTGCTGGATTTATTGCTTGAGAATTTGACCACTGTCTATCCTTGCCAATTCTTTAAAGTAGAGACTTTGTAGGCACTCTGTAACATATGGCTGTAGCCCTAGCTTGGCTGTAAATCCCATAGTTTTATTTTTGAAGTGCATTGTTCTTTGTGCATGTGGGTGTTTCGGGCCTCTCAAGGGGCACTGTATGCTACTTTTGTACCTCCTAAACCGTATGATATACGTACTTTGCAATAATAGGAACTCAGTAAAGGACTCTTACACTGAAGTTGCAGTTAAAGTCAAGAATGAATTTTGTGGAAAACCTTGGTGCAAATGTACAAAAGAACTTCAAGAAAATGAGAATACCATGAGTCATATGTTTCCTGGTACTATTCATTCCTTTTTAGGTATTATCATTCTGCTCAACCTAACATTTCTACCACCTATACCTACCATCTGGAGTTATAGGCAAGGGGGTGTAAAGAGTGCCAAATCTTGAGAGGAAATTGCTTTTCCTCAAAAGTTGATGAACCTACACCAGAGTTGCCTAGATTCCCTTCTTAGGAATAGAATACATGAATTAAATGTTATAATTTTGTCTACTTGAAGATGACCATAAAGAATCATGGTCTGTGGCAAGTTACCATTTTGCTGAGACTTAAAGTTGGTATATATTTTTTCTGTTTAATTTATTTTTTTAAATAAATCTTTATTGGAGTATAATTGCTTCACAATACTGTGTTAGTTTCTGCTGTACACCAAAGTGAATCAGCCATATGCATACATATGTCCCCATATCCCCTCCTTCTTGCGTCTCCCTCCCACCCTCCCTCTCCCACCCCTCTAGGTGGTCACAAAGCACCGAGCTCATCTCCCTGTGCTGTGCAGCTGCTTCCCACCAGCCAACTGTCTTACATTTGGTTGTGTATATATGTTGGTGCTACTTTCACTTTGCCTCAGCTTCCCCCTCCTCCCTGTGTCCTCAAGTCCATTCTCTATGTGAGACTTAAATTTAAATTGTGTATTGGTGAGTGAGGCTGGCTGCTGCACACCCAATAAGGGCAACTGCGTATCCGCACAGCTTTTCTTTTCTTTGATCTCTGTGCCATACACAGTAATCCTTGTGAGTTATTCATGACTGCTTCTTGTGGGGTAATAGTATATTATAGTGGTATCATAAATTTGGGGTTTATGAAAGTCTTGGGACATATCTCCTCATGAATGTCAATGGATTACTGTACTTAATGATTTGCTCTCTCTTTCTTGATAAAGAAATTCTTGCCAAGCTACTGAGTTCTTATTTAAATGTAATACACCCTTCTTGTTTCTCATAGCAGAAGTATAGCCTTACTGATGAATTTTGCTTTACTCTTGAGCAGGGTTTGCTTTTGCAACAAATATAAATTTAGAAAGTTAGATTTAAAAGCCACAGTTAAACCCAGGTCTCCTCAGAGGTAAGAAGCCGTAACAGTGTCTGTGGACACCAGCAGCAGAAATACCTTCTTTTTCAAAACAATATTCTTTTTGTTCCACGGTAAATTAGACACTGCACCTCTGTGTTATCTGGAAGGCAAGCAGCAGGGCTGCTTTCCCCAGAATTATATCCAGCAGTTCTCCTCCCTGTTAGCATACCCGTTCCTGATGTGTTGATTCTTTTCAGAGGGTTCCAATCCAAATAAGGCTCAATTAACAGCAGCCTGAAAATAGTGTGTCTGCCTGTCTTTTACTGTATAAATCTTGGGAGTGCTAAGGTTCTAATGTTACTTTCCTCTTAATACCAACTGAAAGTGCCGTATCTTTCTGTGGAATGTAGACTTTTTTTTTTTTTGAATGAGATAAACTCTTATTATTCCATCTAAAGCTCATGTTCTGGTGACAGCATTTTGGAGAGATATTAGGAAATCTGACAAGGAGAGACATTCATGTATGACTGAGTCTAGCAACAGATTAGCGAAAGAAACTGGACATCCAAAATCATCACCATTCATTTCCTACTCTAAGTCAAAGAAATCACTGTGCTTTTGCTTAAGCTCCACGTGGAGTTCACTTCACTGACCCTTCCTTAATTTTGGCTGAAGGGTATTTTTAATAACTCAGTATGTTTGGGAGGCAAAGGAGGCCAAGTTTCTAGCTAGGCTCCGGAGAGATGAAATAGTAATGAAATGTTTGGGGAATTATAGGGAAAAAGTTTAAAAGAAAGACGCCTTTTTTTTAGATCTGTTTAATATAACTTACCTAATTATTTCTGAATGAGAGGGGAAAGAAATACACAAAACCCTCTAAGGAAAATTAGTTTTAAAACTTAAAGACTTGAGTGAGCCACCTTAAAATTTCCAGTGAATTAGTGCGTATTTTATTTGGAAACTAATATTTAAGTCCAGTGGAACGGCAGAAGTTCATACTAATCTAACTGAAAAAGACCAGAGGATTGGGAGTAGGTCATGGTGGGGTCAGGAGAGCCAGGGGAAGGGTAGCGGCCAACACAAGGCAAGTTGGCTGGAAGGTCTGCTGACATGAGAACTGGATGGCTAGGGTGAGGCCACTTTTCTCTAAGAAGCCCTGTTCTAATTGTTCCTGTCTCCTGAGACCCTCCCTACTCCCTTTGGACAGTGTAGGTTTGACTTCCTGGGGAGTGGTTTTGCCAATCAGAAGAGTTAAATTCAGCCCAGTGTAATGAGTATGTATAAGGCACCATGAGAGAGGATGTAGTAAGATGAGTGGGTCGCTTGCTTTCTCTTCCCACATGTCATCTGTATGAATCCTTCCCATCCATCGGCCTGTTCTGAGACATGTCCCCCAATTAGTTCAGTTCTCTGGGCTCTGACCTCTCACAAGCAATTTCATTCACATTGCTGATCACACTTTGAAACCGCAGCCATGTCTTTACTCAGTCTAGTCTGTATGTTCCTTGTGGATATGTCTCCTGCTTTTGAAATACATCCTGCCACTAGCACAGTGCTGAGCACTGGTGGGGGGGTATGATTGGCAGCTGTCGATTAACTGGTAAATTAAGGAAAATAGGGCCGTATGGTCAACAGTCTTCTAAAGATGTTTAAAAACGTCTGTTTAAATTTTAAATGACATCTGCTTGATAAACATTTATATTAAATATGATGATGTAGAAACTGAGCATTATTTCAGGTAAAATGTTAAAGCCATTTTAATATTTTGAGATAAAGGGCTATTTACTCACTGTATTTTATTCACTTCACATGTTTATTAAGTGCCCACTGTGTGTACCAAGCACTGATGGTATAGATGAGACCTAAGAATTAGTGAAAATATGAAAAAGAATCATATTTAGGGAGAATATCTCCCTATGGGTTGTTTCAGGCCAATCTTTGTTTGTTAATGATTAATTGCAAGTAAAACCCAGAGACCATTTCTTTACCCAACAGGTATTTATAACTGCTACTAAAAAATAGGTAGAATTGGCTAAATATGGAGGTTTGAGCACATTGTCCTTATCTGGAAAAAGCTTCCAGGCCAGAAGAGAGGATAAAGACAGGGATGAGTAACATTAGAAGTATATTTTTTAAATTTCTTTAACAAATACTCAATAATAGCACCCACAATGGACAGGCTGTCTTCCAAGCAGCAGCTGATTGTTTAGAATCTTCCATAAATATGACCTCATTTAATCCCCATAATAAGTCATAAAGTAGGTACTATTATTAGCCCCCTTTTATAGAAAGGGAAACTGAAACCTAGACAGGTTAAGTGTTTCACCCAAGGTCACTCAGCCTGTGCTTGACAAAGCTGCTTTCAGAAGAAGTGTTTTTGGACCTTCACAGGATAGAGAAATTAACTCTTAGGGAAATAAGGGAATAAAGTAGGCTTCAGAGAAGGGATGCCATTTAAACTGGGTCTTGAAACCTGGTTAGGAGTAGTATGTTTGCAAATATGGGGGAATTAAGCATATACCAAAAGAGAGCTGTGTTCTATATGGGAAAGAGAGGTAAGACAGAGGCAAAATACAATTTTCTGCCCCATTTTAGAATTTTGGTAAGGTATTTCCTCTCTTGTCCTCCTCTCTCAAGCCCTTCCCGAGTTTTAGGTTTTCTCTGCAATATTTTCTTTAAATTCCTTCAAATATGAATAATAAAATATAGTCTGCCTGACACTTTCATGTTATGTAAATCTCAACATTTTTGTGATAGTTATATGTTCACCACCAAGCTCCACAGCACTCAATGACCAACACGGGTCACCATGTAGGGTAATCAAACAAGCTGCTTCAGTATAAGACAGCCCTCCTGGGTGGGCTGTCAGTAACATCCTCCAAAACCCATGCCTTATTGGCAAGAAATGCCCCAGGTCTCTGCTTGTTGGAAAAATGATCAGTCTCTTTCACTCTTTAACTCAATGATTAGCAATTGTGGCTAGCCCAGAAGGCTGTGCTGCAAATTTGTATAACAATTTTCAGCTTACTGGGCACGACAGATCCTATTTGCCTTTTACCAGAAATATTAAATGTATAAATACATTTTTATTTCCTGGATAAGATTATAAATTTAAGATTTTGTTTCTGTTGTTATTGCATTTTCTACTGGAAACATCAAATAAAACATTATTAGTGGGCTTCCCTGGTGGCGCAGTGGTTGAGAGTCCGCCTGCCGATGCAGGGGACACGGGTTCATGCCCCGGTTGGGGAAGATCCCACATGTGGCAGAGTGGCTGGGCCCGTGAGCCATGGCCGCTGAGCCTGGGCTTCCGGAGCCTGTGCTCCGCAACGGGAAAGGCCACAACAGCGAGAGGCCTGCGTACCGCAAAAAAAAAAGACAAAAAAAAAATTATTAGTAATTTAATTTCTATTCAAGATATCACAAACGATTTGCCAATTTTAAAATAAAAACTAAATCCAAAATATCTTAAAATACCCTAAACAGTGATTGGGTTTCAGTGGTCTAAATCAGAATTTTCGCTAGAGGAAAAATGTTATAAAAATAATGTACCAATAAAAATAAATCAATGTAAGTATGTAAATAATAAGTTAGAAAAGAGGAATCCAAAGCAACAGGAAACACTTACATAATAAATATCATATTATGACATAATACTAAAAAATCAAGTTTTTGAAAACATGACATGGGCCTAAGTGTAAGGGAAAACATATTAATGACTGAAGTCATAATTAAGTTGAATAGCAAAAGATGATGTAAAACCTATTTCACTAATATACCAGGGATTGGGCTTTATGATAAGATGCAGAGACACTTGAAATATCTCTCAGATGAAGAAATGGAGGACCAGAAAGTTTAAGTCATTTCCTAATTCACGTTATTTGTAGGAGATAGAAGCGGTGGAGTCAGCGCTTCAACACAGGACTAGAGGGAAGCAATGGGACGTCTTCATTGCTGTGCTGGTAGAAAAATGAAAAAAGACTTAGTCATTTGTGCATTCAGAAGCTTTGCTCCATTGGTCGGTTGGCAATTGGACATTCTCCATTTGCCAGAGCTTTTGTCTAAGGACCGAAGACTTAGTGAGACATAGGCCAGAGCTTGCATTCTACAGAAGACTCATCCCTGGAGAGGCAGCCCTTCTATTCAGGGCAATAGCTACAACCCTTGCTCTACAACCCTTGCTCTCAATAGTAGAATTGCATAGCACAGAGCAACTTTCTCTCAGTTCCCCAAAATTTCCTTTTGGAAATCAAATTGTAACTTTATGGGATAAGCCTCTTATACTCCTTTTTACATTTTCAGAAATGCTTTCAGCAGGCACATCATTTCATACTTTTGCTTATTAGCTTTCCATTACCTTGGCTTCCTACACTGAAGAGCTGTTGGGAGTGGCTAGCAGATATACTAGTTAAACAGCTAATTTAGAAAGGACCCCTACACAGGTAAATAGATAAACACATCAATAAATTTTACCAGAAATAAAGCTAAACTTAAAAAAAAAAACCTTTCTAGACATATTCACCTTGTAGAAACCTTCCACTTGTCTTCGAGGGCAGTGAGAGCAGAATGTTCTGTTCGCTGAATGTTCAGTGCCCTCAGAAGGCCATGCTGATTTCAGCATCTTCCTCACATCCATGTACACACTAAAATACGACTTCTTTTCCCTACTTCAGCTTTTGGAAGAGCTGATGGTAACTGGTTTGACTCTGTGTGAGTTATAACATTTTGCGCTGTGTCATGGTTTTCTGGATAAAAATATAATTTTTTTTCATAGAGAATTTGACTTGCTAAACATGAACATTGGGAATTAATATCACGTTCCTGATATAGAGAGCATTAGAGATCAGAATAAGTCTATCAGACACCCCAGAAGAACGTGAAGCCTCCTTGCACATGTGGATGCTACACAGACCATCACTTCTTGGAAGCCGTGCTGAGTGGAGACGAATAGGCACTGCACTAAGCGTTCTCTCTACCTTGTGGCAATGAATTATCTCAGCAGCTCTGGAATGGAGACCTCCTGATCCTTATTTGCTGATGACAACACTAAAGCAAGGATGGTTTCATGATTTACTTAAGGCCACACAGTGAGTGACAGAACCTAGATAGAAACCAAGTTCAGCCTGGGTCAAAGTCAAAGTTGTTCCACTGCACGACACTGCACAGGCTCAAAGGGTACACTGCAGGGAGAATATGCCATTTGTACCCATTTTTTTGCATATTTTTATAGTTCACTTGTATTTTAGGTGTTTTAACAAACTTTAACCAAAAGATAACGGCAAGTTGCATATTCTCCGAATCTAAGAGTGAGATTTGGGCTTGCTAATTACTTATTTGAAACTACAATGCATATTCCCCCTCCCCCACTCTCCGTACAAAGCCAGGCTTTTACCTGTGACGGTCTTGGGTGCTCCCCTGTACAAGACCTGGAGCTCTCGTGGGTGTTACGTGAATGCGGGGTGTGAGCTGGAGTGATGTCAAATACCCCTTCTGAAAGCATTTTTTGAGAGTCGCTAATAGGTTTTCCCTCACTCCAAAGGACATGTCCAGTTCTGCATTCGTGAATTCAGCAGTCCAGGAAAGAAGTTTGTGCTTCACCCTCTGCATGTAATGTCTGGTGAAGAAGGATCAGCCTCATCTTTCTTCTCTGGGGAGACAGGATTCATGACCAGCTGATGCCACTGAAGACAAGATTAGCATAAACTATGAAAGGAGCTTACAGAGCATTCTGCAAAGTTCATTCACAAACATTGCCAAATGTTATGTTATTTGATTGAATCCCTCCAAAGTCTCCTAAGGAAGTTGACGGCATCTCCATTTTCTAGATGAAGAAGCTCTAACTTAGAAAGGTCAAGGGGACTTATTGGGGTCATGGAGTCTTCTGTCTCCCAGTCCTGGGTTCATCTGCCTTCACTCTCCTCAGCTGCCTTTCACATCTCAGAAGTGTGAAAGTGGGAAGCAGATGGTTTCT
This sequence comes from Leucopleurus acutus, assembly GCF_964270905.1. NCBI lineage: Eukaryota > Metazoa > Chordata > Mammalia > Artiodactyla > Delphinidae > Leucopleurus > Leucopleurus acutus. The sequence continues at coordinate 39,282,073 of NC_139156.1, forward strand.
CCTTGATTCTGAGTATCAGTTGCCTCCTCTGTAAAATGGGCAAATATAAACAAACTTTCAGTTCCTATAAGGATTTGATAGTTGCTAGTAACAATGATAATGTATTAATATACATTGTTAATATAATTATACACCTTATTAGTATAATGCATAACTAATATACATATATAAATGTGTTATGTATGTATGCATACACACACACACACACACACACAGACACACACACACACAATCCATTTATAACTCATGTTTTTCACATAAAATGAGAGTTAACATTCATTGAGCACTTGCCACATTCTGGATATTGTGCTCAGCTTTTCAGTATGGGGCTGTATTATTATCCTCATTTTGTAGAAGAAGAGGCTGAGGATTGTGGAGGTTAAGTAACTTGCCTAAGGTAATGCAGAAGTAGTGGCGCCAGGATTTGACCCCAAGATGATCTACTCCAGAGCATGTGCTACTAACCACTCTTTCACTGACTCTCCCATATTTCTGATAATGGTGGTTAAAAGTTGGGAAGGCAATGTGAAATTTGTGACGTCCTTTTTCAGTAGACTGGGGCTGAAATAATTCACAAGCATCTGACATTTTCCTCAAGTTCATGTTTAATTTGGAGCTTCTGGTCTCTAGGTTTACTTACCTTTTATGTAAATACGTAGAGACCTGTGGAGATAAAACACCAGAGACTGAAGTAGGTTATATATGATTATTTTTGCCCATCTTTTATAAAGCTGTGCTATGCTTTTGAGGTACTCTACATAATTTTTAAGAACTTTAATAGTCTATGTCTTAATAGCATATCAGTACAGCCCCCAGGGAAGAAGAGATTCAGTGAGAAAGTCTATTTTATCTTATTTTGTTTCACTAGGTTTTTCATTGTCAAAATGTAGGCATTCAGGCATTCAGTGAATACAAATGTAGATTTTATCTATCTGCACCTTTTCATTGATTTCCCTTTTAAATCAAAGGAAAATAATTCAAAATACAAATAAGGAAATGAAAACAATTAACAAGTGGGAATTCAAGTACCGAGGGTATATTAAGTATTTATGTGCTAACTTATCCATGGAACCTTTCTACATCCCCTTCATCAACATGATTTTTTTCCCTTGTACTCTGTTACCATTTTTCAGCTTTGTTACATTACCTTTTATAGATTGCCTGTTATTTTGGTGAGTAATTGTCGTGGCAGGTAGACTGAGTAAGAATTATGTACCAAAGTGCTGAAAGCACTGACTTTGTGCATAGATTGAAGCAGGTCTCCATCACTGTCTCACCATTTATTTTCTCGTGAGCTTGTGCAAGTGACTTAACTTCTTTATGCTTCAATATTCTTAAATGTAGATGAGCCTATTGTTGCTACCTACCTCATAGAAATGTAATGATTAAATAACACATTTCATACAAAGCACAAGGGCCTAGCGCTTGTTGAGAATTAGCTGATATTATTGTTAATTTATTTTCATTCTTACTCTCATCTGCTGTATTGGGGGCTTATTACCTTGTCCGTGAACTATTGTATTAGCCTCCTAACTAGTCTTTTAACCATCAGTACTTTATTAGTGTCTGGTCAGAAAACCGGATCATACAAGTTATTTCGACAGAGAAGATTTAATATAGGAATTGTTTGAACAGCTTAAGGGGAGCGCTGGAAAGTGAACGAGGAATTAACACAGAGATAATAACTGCAAGAAACAGTTACACATTTAGGGCTGGGTAAATTCAAGGGAGGAGGTGGGCATTTAGAACTCGGAAGCTTGGAGAGAGAAGGGGCCTTGCAGAGTGGGACCCAGACATTTGAGGAGAGAGTGCCATTGAGCTTCTTTGAATATCTGGGACCTCTGAGGTGGGGATACCACTGGCGGCTGCTGGTGCTGGGGGTATGCTGAGTCTGCTTCTGGGAGGGTTGAAAAAAGCCGTAAAAGGAACCAATAGCTGCAGGCCAGGCCGACGTGCCATTGCAGGGGTAGTGCAATCAGAAAGGGCGGGCAAGTGGGAAGGAACAAGCTCCCTCTCCCTCCTCCTGCCTCCCAGCTTCCCACTAGGTTCTCCCAGGCAGATCCTAATAGACTTCTGGCTGACAAAGGAGAAAAGTAGTTTGCTGAATTATGGGGTCAGCATCGGAAAACAGAGGACAGAGAATGGGTTTAGAGCTGAGAGACAATAGCTTAGTGAGCAGCCCTGATTTCTTCCCGATGCTAATCTCTTCTCTAAACTCCATTGACTTCATTTTCCCCCAGTACCACTGGGAGCACAGCTTTTACCTGCTCAGGTATCTTCCTGTCCTACTGAACATGTGTATCCAACACACATGTTTCTAAAGAGCTTACTCTGACCATTCTGCATCGGGCTGTGGGGATAGCAACACGAATAAGTGTTTCCGTCCTCACACAATTGAATGCGGTATGAGGTAAACAGAAGTCATTGCACAGCGAAAGCAGGAAGTACTTGGAGAAAGTGATGCATTCTAACTGGTGAGACTTAGCAAGATTTCATGGAAGGATGCGTATTAAGATGTCACACTCAGTGGCATGGCCCCAAACTACCCTATTGGCTGATTTCTCACTGCTCCCCCTCCATCTTAATCTTTTAGCTATAAAGTGTAACTGATTCCTGTTCCACCTTCAGTGTTTCTGTCTGTATACTTTTACTCATGTCAGCCACTTAGCCCCCTGGCCCACCAAGGCCAAGTGCCTCTTATGTATGCATTGAGTATCTAGCTCTATGGATCTATATTGAACAAATGAGACCAGGTTCCCTCCTCGTGGAACTGGTAGTCTAGAAGGGGAGTCAGTTCTTAATTTTAGAAAGTCACTCATATGACTGCAAAATTACAAACCATGGTGAGTGCTGTGAAGGCCAAGTGCAAGTTGCAGTGATAGGAGGGTAACCAAATTTGGAGTTGGAGTCACAGAAGGCTTCCTTGGGGAATAAGTGAGTGAAGAGAGAGGAAGGCTGCTTCCAGCCCGTGCGGAAGACCTCAGACAGGAAGAAGCAGAGTGTGAATTTGAAAGAAAGTCAATATTGGTGCAGAAAAGGGAGATGGCGAGCATATGCAGCACCTTTTCAGATGTTAACCATCTCTCAAGGTCCACTTCAAAGGCACCTCCTCTGTGAAGCCTTCCTTAAATACTTCAGCTGAAGATGGCTGCCTGTTATTGAATTGCGTCTAGAGGGACATTGGTGGTTGCTTGATATTTGTGCATAACAGGTAAGGAAGTATTCCCTGGCTCACTTTGGGAAAGGTGTAGGAGTTTGGGATTTGAGGACCTAGACTTCAGACCTCCGTGAATCATGGTGAATGGCTGCTTCACCAAAGTTCTCAGAAATCATTAGTGTTGCATAATTTATGTTCAGCCATCAGATTTGCTTTATCAGTTTATTTTGCCACCTGTATGGCCCTGCTTTTGTTCTTCTTATTATTAGACACGAAGAGGATGAGCCTATGCCCACATGCAAACACTTGAAACAGAGGTTCCCTTGAAAAATTAACTTACCGTAGAGAGGAGGACCTAGAGGGTGTAAGGTGCCTATTGGCCTTCTTCCTGATAACCTTTAGGTCTCTTTTATTAAGAACCTAGCTGTACATATTCCCTTATCTCTCTTGGAATATGCTCACTCATCAGCATCTGTGGTGGAGAAGTGGGAAAATGGCTATGAAGTGAAAACTACAAAACTCTCACTAAACATTATTTTACAAGAGTGTTGGAGTTACTGGTTATGGCAGGGCTGTGTCTACGTAGGAAGATCAAGCTATGACAAAGAGCCCCAGAGTTGGGAGGCAGCCAAGTCACTGCTAGGATGACCTAGTGGGTAGACATGGTCATTTTATGGAGGTTGTCAATTTGATTAACTTTCACTCTGAGATGAGGTGTAAAATTTCATGCCAAAAGACAGCGGGGGTGGGGAGGGAGAACAATAGAAACAGCTGGTTCTGAACTGGTCTGAAGGACCATATTGGAATTGTAACTATGTAGAGAGATATGTAAGCATAAATAGGAAAAGTTGGGATGGGTATTTGTGTGTGGGTGTGTATAAATATATACCTTAATTTATTTATGGACTTATATCTGGTGAATTAACCTTCACTAGTAGACTGTTAGCAGCCCCCAAATAATGGAGTACACAGTTTTGTTCCCACTCTAAAAATACATTCTTTGATGGGACATGTTGCCAAGTTGTTCAGTATGTGACTAATCTCAGGGCCATATGGTGAAGTGTAATTTATGGGAGATATTATCCAGCAGCATTTCTTTAGCAGTTGGTAATTACAATGTTTTATTATTTCATTTTAGTTATGTCACAGGTTTGAGACATGGGCTGATATCGTTATTCCACATTGATATAGAAGGATATTTAGCGGCAAGCATAGTTCCTAATAAGTTGCAATGTGTGTGTGTGTTTGGTGATTGTGGGGGGGTATGCATGTGGGGAATTGTTTTTGAGTGATATAGAACATTCTTCCCCATAACTGATGATCTAGATTAAATCTTAATTTGTGGAGTCTTGGGCAAAGTCTAAATTTAAGTAATGTTTGGGAGAAGGGGCCAAGACATTAGATTCTATGTCAGACTGGTCCTACAAGAGAGAGGAGAGCTTACTGGATTCTGGCTTCAATATGTCTGGTCCCCATCCTGGATGAGTAAAGATTCTGACACCACAACACAGCTCCATCTCTCTCTTCCCCGCTCTTCCTTCCTATCTGGAGTCTATTCCATCTCATTTTTCACTTCTATTTTGGTGGGTGAATCTCACTACAGAGTGCAAGGGCCAGCCTGCTCTAAGTTAGGAAAGACAAGACCTCCATGTACTGCTTGTTTGTATCCTGATTTCTCAGGGACATGAACCAGGAACAATCAGAAGAATTTCCTGGACCTTGAGAAAGGAGTATTCTTTTTCCAATAGGTTAAATATTGAGATAAAAAGGAAGGGAAACGGGCTTCCCTGGTGGCGCAGTGGTTGAGAGTCCGCCTGCCGATGCAGGGGACACGTTCGTGCCCCGGTCTGGGAAGATCCCACATGCCGCGGAGCGGCTGGGCCCATGAGCCATGGCCGTTGTGCAAGGTCACAGAGCAAAGACATGGTAGAGCCAGGACTTTAACCCAGGTTAGTGTAACTCTCAAGCCTCCCTCAATGTTTATTAAAACCACACTGCTTTCCTCAGGGACCCTGAGAATCTCAGAATCCCTCTTTTCTCTGACCATATTCTCTCTGCTTTCCCTCCAACTGACCCCTGAAATGCTGGAGTTGTCATGGAAAAAAAAGAAAGGTAAAAATAATTAAATGAGGTCATGTTTGGGAACCCAATTTATAAATTGTAAGGCCTTACAAAAATTTTCTATATTGGCAGTAGTTGCAATATGCTCATTTACATGAATCACTTATCATTCACACCTGATTACCATGCAGTACAATAACAATCGTGGATGATTAAATACACAGCAGATCAACTCTTTTGCAAACTGTTTGAATTAACAATACTAAAGTTAACTCCCTTAGTTTCCAGCTTGGTATAGGTGAGCTTGATCACCAAGTGACAACTGAAAAGAAAACTGTGAACATTTATCGTAAAAGGAGTGAGCATTCCCCCAGAAAAAAAACAAGTCATAAAAGGTGGGATTATATTTCTGAGCTCCCATCTGCTTTTCTCATAGGGACTGAATTTGTGGACTCTGCTGCATTTTTGTAAACCTTACATTGCCTGAATCAGGGATGACCATTTAAGTTATTGTGAGAGCAGCTGGCAGCCCATCATCAAGTTCTGTAATTCAGACTCTATGTCCTCATTGGTCTCACGTTTGTGACCTTGAGTTTGTTTCTTTTCAAGCCATTTTTCTAAAATAATTTTAATTACCAGAAAAATTGGACAAGCAAATATTAACTTGCATGGGATATGGTTTTCAAACTACATCACAATATAGAAGAGTTTGTAATGAAATTGCCTACTACCATCTAAATTAATTAGGAGAAATGAGTACTCATCTCTTAACATTCTGATATGTTCTCTCAAAATACTGTGTAAATAAAAGAGCTTTTTTAATGGGAAAATTGAGTAATTTAACTTTAGATTTCTTAATGAGAGACAAAAGAATAAGTGGTCATTGGTGATCTGCCAGCATATTCATACTTGTAGTGTTTTGTAAAATATGACTGGTCCTGTGAGAAGCAGTTGATTGTCCTGGATATACATGGGGCACATAAGCAGAGGTAACAGGCGCCATTTGTCGTTCTAATAAACTGTGCTTTAAACAAGTTCATTTTAAAGGTTATAAATGAATAAGGAGACTTTAAGAAAGGAAATACGTGACCACAGTATCTTTATGGGAGTGTGGGGCATCTTGATCACTAATTTGGAATGTTATTGGCAGGAGGGCCCATTTATTGAGTTCTTCTATATTTTGAACTCAGACTATGTACTATTTATCCCATTTAATCCTTACAGCAACCCTGTGGGAAAACACAGCTTGGATTATCTAAGCCATTTGCCCAAGACCACACAGTCTGTAAATGGCAGAGATCATATCCAATCGTGGGTCAATTTCATTGCTATTTCCACTGTCCTAGAAGTTTTGCATACATATGTAATATTATAAGGAATTAAATATTAGAATAGTTAAGTACAGAGATTTGAGAGGAAGCTGTACAATTTGATGAAGATGAGCATTTCAGTCAAGAGGGAGCCGTGATAAAATAATATGTAGAGATGAGTGGGTCCTATTTGCATAACTCATTTGTCTTCGTCTGATCTGTATCTTCAGGGCTTTGTAAACTGTTTATATCACACTTAATTTGGTTTTCCCCCAAATTGCTATAATTGGGTTTTCCCTCCGTATCAGGAATAGATGATGTCAATCTGTCAGTCATAAGAGAATCAATGAAAATACTAACCAGTAGCATTCAGAGGACACTTACTATCTGCCTAAAAGAGGGATGGGTTAGTAATAACTTGTCTGTGTTTCCAATGAACATTGAAGTTTGTCTCATTTTAAACCCACACAGGAAAATCCAAGACAGATTATCCTTAGGAACCTTATTCAAATGCCCGTTTGGGTAAAGTATGTACGGAGAGTCTGAAAGCTAATGTATAAAAATGATACTTTGATGGAGGAAAAAAAAACAACTAGAGAAGTAGTTATGATGAATCAAGTGAAAACTGTGTGTATATTCTTAAAGCTAAAAATATCTGGTTTTATTACTTTAAAGAGTTCTTATATCACATAGGGAATATTTCATTCTCTCTCATAGTTGGGCAAAAATGAATTGCAACGCCAAAATTATTACTGATGCCTTAGAATTCAAGACACTATCAAATATTAATACATTTCAAAATTCCTTTTTGAGATCTTTTATAGAAAACTTTGAGCAGCATTCACCAACTCATGACATGGCTTTTTTTATTCTGTATCAGGCTTGGGAAATTATACAAAATGAGTGGGTGGTCAAACGTCTTTTGAGCTGGGTGCATAAAATGTACTCCTGGCTTTATCTGACAGCTGAGAAATCTTCCCACGCGCTATCTGCAGCCCCAGGTGGAAGGAGCTGGTGATCTCCATGGTCGGGTTCAGCTTGTTAGGTGTGTGGCCATGGGATGTAATTTACTAGGTGTGGAAAGGTCCCTTTGCCTCCAAGAGGATAATTTCTTCCTCCTCCGGGGGTGTCAGTGGGGTTGAAATTTTACTAGCCAAACTAGACTTCAGATTCATATTTAACTTACTTTTTTTTCTGAGCACCAACTGTATACCCAACTACTGATGGATTTTTTTATGTATATGATGCGTATATATATGCATAATGTTTAATTTTTATAAGCACTCTCTCTCCTATTATGACCCATCTGCTACAAATATCTGAAAAGCCAATTGAGAATCATATGTATGTAAAAATAATTTAGTATTCAAGAGAGGAAAAATGTAAATGATTCATGAATATCTGCTTTTAAAATAAGAGAGTGACCCCCAATTTTTATTAGAAAGGCAGGGGCTACGTCTTATTCATCTTTGTTCATTTCACTCTTCTAGCTGAAATGGAGCAGGACCCTATATGGTCCTTCTCCCCGCCCCCCGCCGTGTCCTCAGCCTGCCTTTTGTCTGTGGAAAAAATTTAGCCTAAGAATAAGTTTAATCAGAGAAGTGAGAAAATGCAGGAACAGAGGAAAACACTCAAAGGAGGCCAAATAATAATAGTTTAGTCATTAAGCATAGTCAAGGACCTTTAGTTCCTCCTTAAGGGCTACAGATAATATTCTGAGCCATAACCTGTGAGCTGTTTTATGGATACTGAAACCGCCACCAGGTGGAAGAAGTTAACTACATGATGACCAGGCTGTAGCCATGACATAAGCTGCCACAATTCCGAGAATTGGCCTCAATGAAATGGAAACAAACCGACCCTGGAACTGAAGATTAACTGTACCTAAAACAATGGAGATGACTCTGGTCAGACCACCGATGACCAATTTCAAGATGACTGTCAGAGCTGACTGTATTGTGTTTGCATGTAGCCCCTTCCCTCTGTCTATAAAAGCTCTTGCCCCCTGATTGTCAGGGGGGCAGTTGCCCTTTGGACAGGCATCCGCCCTACCCCCTAGTTGCTGGCCTCCAAAATAAAGCCACCTTTCCTTTTCTACCAACACTTGTCTCTCGAGAATTGGCTTTTGAGCGGCGAGCAGCCAGACCTGGGTTCGGTAACAGACAACCTCGGCCCTCAGTGTGTGTAAATGACATTAAATGAGCGTAACAAATTCTAAACAGGATAAACTGGTGACACATTAAAGTGGCTGAAAGCAAAAACAACAAAAACATAAGAAGGAAGCGAGAAAAAACCAGAGTTAACGAGGAAGCCAGGACAGGCGAGACTTCAGGGATAGAGGATGCATGATGCAAAGCTCCTAGAGAGAGAAGTCAAGGGTAACCTGGCTTCCGTTCCGATGGCTGCCACTCCTGTCACCATGCTTCTCATTAGCAGTCCCCTGTTGCTTAACAATCCATCAGTGTCGCCTTAATCCGACAGAATGCAGTTGGTTTCTGCTTATGCCACAGTTTTCATGACCCGACTCCTCCATTGCTCCAGCACACCTGTTCCAGGCTCTCCCCTGTCATGGGCCTTTGTACCTGCCATTCTTCTCATCTTGCCTAATCATTCCACAAGCCAGCCCAAACATACAGCCTGTGCAAATCCTTCTCTAAGATAATCCCTTTCTACTCTGTGCTGTGATGCCTCATACATGCTTTATATTAGGACTTGTTTGATCCAATATTTGCAACTGTATGTTTGCCTAGCTGTATTCTCCCTTAGCTTGGGAGCACTTTGGAGAGAGTAATTACACTGTACTTACTTATGTTTCCTCAGCCTCTTATTCAGACTCTGGGCCCAGTAGGCATTCAGTAGATATCTGTTGGGTAAAAATAAGGAAATTTTTGTTTCTTAGCCTGGCAGTCAATCCTTTTTCTAACTTTCTAAACAGGATGCCATAAGAATTTAGATAAGTTTCTTACTTTTCCAGATATGTAAGATGGTACTGATAAATGTGCCTATCTCAGCAGCATATTGTAAGGATTAAATGAGATTGTATATGTAAAACATTCAGCATAGTGTCAAGTTGTTGGTAAGAACCCAGTTGGTATTGGCTAGCGCCATTGTATCACAACTTTTACAATATAGGTGAGTCTTTAAGATTATGTAAGAATAACTAAAAATTAAAAGTAGTATATGGTAAGGACCATTCATGCTATGAAAATACCAAAGAGAATCAGATAAAGGCAAGATGGAGTCCGGTGTGAAGTTACAAAGTTGGGCAGAGTAGGGAGACCAGAGGAAAATTCCACTGAAGGAGGATAATTGGCACCAAATGAGAGGATATAAAGATGACTTTTATTAAAAGTTTTCTTATAAAAAAATCTTTGGATGAAGGGAAAGCCTGGGAATATTATGTTTAAATAAGCTGGAATCCTTGACTATTTCATGAAAGTTCTTCTGTGCTTAAGTTGACATATTTTAAATTTGAGTCCATCTTGACAGATTGCTTAGAATCTGAGCTTAAATTTCTTCTATTTGCTTTAATGACAGAAGTCCTACACTTTTGACTTGCTTTCATTTTGTCTAAGTCAGGACATGTTCCGTGGCAGTTAAGTAACTTCCGTAATAACACTTCATGCAGAACTGCTTGCTCACTAAAATCTGGTCCTTGCCATTTCTGTTTATAAGCATGTACCATGGAAATCCATGACAATTTTGATGAAATACACAGTCTCAAAATTGATTTCCACCAAATTCCTGTGAATTGTGAATTTTCTTCCTTGAAAACTTTCTAGGCAGCTCAGCATTCACTTGGTCTCCCACTTGTTCCCTTGAAGGAGATTTTGAGTGGCTGTTACCAACTGGTTAGAGGACTTGGGCCAAGTCAGTGCACTCATTTCTGCCTCCATTTATCGCTTGCTGAATGGGAATCACTACCGAGCTCCACTGCTCCAGGGAAAGTGCATACAGAAAAATGCAATGACGTATGTCAACTATTTTATATATCCCCAGAAGAAAGGAACCGAGAACATAATTGTTTGACCTAGTTAACACTTTCTGGCCTGCTTTATGCTATTGGTGGATTTGTAGTGCTGTTGGTGTTTTTCCTTCCATCTGATTCCATGGACTGCCATCCATGTAATGCCACTATTTTAGACACATAAAACTGGTGAACAGAAAGAGGATTCTTTACTCTTAGTTATCAGACAATATCCATCTTTTAGAAACCTTGAAATGAGGATAGAGTTCAAGTATCACTGTGAGATTTATCTTCCAGGCATCTGCCTACTAAAATGTGTTGACTGTCTCCCTAATCACTACTCTCTCATAAAATGAAATAAGTATTCAAATAATCATGGCTTTGCATATTTTGCCATGTAAAAAAGGAAAGTTGCCTGTCGAGCAAACAAAAGTAAATAGGTTGCCTGTCTAGCAAACAAAAGTAAATAGCTTCAGAAATAAAATAAAAGGCAAAATGTATTTTATAACTCACCATTCTATCTGTAAATAGTTGGGAGTGAAACTTTTTTCTAACAGGTTCAGATACTGACATAAGTGATTTAACAATAAATCAAGTATAATTGGATTCTAAGTACCTGCAGGTACAATTTGACCCGAGTTGTTTTATTCAATAACAGAAAAAAACACTTCACCTTGTCTGCAACTTGACTGCATTTTCTGGGAAGCAGATAGGTCAAATGCTTCGAAGAACTTTTAATCTGGAAGAAGACGTCCTTTTATCCCACAAAGACTTAGAGGGATTTAAGAAAATTTATTTTTGTTTAATTTTTTTGTACATATGGTACAGTTCAGTGCTTATTGATAAATGATTCATTGAGAGGCTGTGGACATAAGTTAGTATTAGGTAGTCTTTGAGTCAGACATAGCTCAACATTGGCAGATTTCAGCTGTATAATCAGAAGCAAGTTACTTAAATCCTCTGAGGCTCAGTTAGCTCATCTCTAAAATGGAGTTAATAGTGTAACTTTTTATAGAGTGAGATTAAGTGAGATAATGGATGAAACATGCTTTGCATAGTGCCTGGCACATAGAAAGCATACACTAACTATTAACTGTACTTACTGTGATCTAGAGAAGTTAGTGAAATTACTTCTCTTTGGGGGCTCTGTGGAACTTAATCATATCATAATTAAAAATATGCAGTATAAAAGCTAGTAAACCACAGTGTGAAGAGTCTTAGGAAATCTCCCATCACATTAAATTCTGTTTTTTTATACCAAGGCTTTGCAATTCAGTATATGTTTTGTACTTACAGCACATCTCAGTTGGACTAGTCTCATTTCAAGCTCTCAGTAGCTCTGTGTGGCTGCCATATTGGTTACAATCACCACCTTTGAGCTCTCAGTTGAGTTAATTCTTTATCTGGAGATGGACTCAGCTGGAAAGAGAATCTCGGCTTTGCTTGTCAGTCCTGAGGCCAGTGACAGCTATGCTTTTCTGTGTTACTGAAAGCAGCTTTGGTGTCAATGTTAAAAAAAAAAAAAAAACACACATCTCTCACCCTGAGAGAGTCGACCTGAATAAGTACGGTCAGTCACTCTTTTTCTCACCTTTGTGTAAATCTGGAAAGTGCTTCTTTCTTTACCTTGACATGATTCTGGTCTCTAGAATGTGAAAAATATAACAAAACTGTCTGCCGTGGTCCAAGGACTTATTTCCTCGGCAATAGAGTGGTTCTTATTGTAGTGCTCAGGACAGCAAAGAATATACAGACAGAACAAGGTAGCAGTAATAACAAAAGAATTGACAACCTCTACTATAACCCACCCACCTTCCAACATTTTCTAAGGACTAACTGTGTGTCAGGAAGTATGTTAAGTCTTATATACACATCATCCAAATCAATGGAACATAATATTTTAAAAACTGTATCTTCTAAGGGCTTACAGAAAGAAAACCCACTTTTTTAGATGAGCTATTTGAAAGCTCAGGTCAAGTATTATTTTATTTCTCAAAAGCACATTAGATGCAGTGGTGTGCACTTGAATCTTGGACCACATTAGGCAGAATTTTCTTAAGGGACATCTTCTTACTTCCAAAGGCTCGTATACACTAAGCTTGCCTTTTCCTTACACTGTTCCTAACGACTGGATATTATTATTGCTATTTTAATATTATTTTTAAAAAATATTTATTGAACAATTCCTATGTGCTAGACGCTGACATAAGCACTTTTTATACATTATCTCATTTAATCCCACAAAACTCTAGATAATAGACACTATTTTTATATTACTTATAGCAAAATGGATGCTGAGTGAAGTTAACAACAAAACAAACAAAAGGCCTCTCCCATTATCACACAGATATTAATTAACAGAGGTGAAACTCAAATTCAGGTCTGTCCAGCACCAAATCCTGGACTTTTATACATTAAACCACATCGCATAGGGTTATTGAGGCAATAATGCCTCATGACAGGTGCATTTTTTTTTTTTTGCAGTATGCGGGCCTCTCACTGTTGTGGCCTCTCCCGTTACGGAGCACAGGCTCCGGACGCGCAGGCCCAGTGGCCATGGCTCACGGACCTAGCCGCTCCGCGGCATGTGGGATCTTCCCGGACCAGGGCACGAACCCGTGTCCCCTGCATCGGCAGGCGAACTCTCAACTACTGCGCCACCAGGGAAGCCCCGACAGGTGCATTTTTATGTAAGAAAGCACAGGCACATTACACTTTCCTGAATACATCTATATGGAGAGTCTTTTGTCAGCATTCTATTACCAAATAAAATATTATTATGATGTGATATGTTTATGTATAACACAGTTATAATTACCTTTTTATCTCTCTATTGTGGAAGAATGTTTAGGTTATTAAGATTGAGACAAGAAGCTGTTTTTCCCTCACCATAATTAACACTAAACTTATTTAGTTAAGTATCCATTAAAAGTGCAGGCTCTAGAATCAGATAACCTAGGTTCCAATTCTAGCTCTCATAATTGCCAGCTTGGTGAGTAATCAGGAGCAAGTTACTTAACTTCCCTAAACTAGTTTTCTCATATATAAAATGGAAATAATGATAGCAGTAGACTATGGTGAGGACTAAATGAATTAGGCATGCAAAGCACTTAGGTCCATGAATGTTAGTTTTGTTACAGTAATAATGATAATGATTAAACTTGCGTATATTTCTGTATCCGACAAGAGGTCAACAATCCTTGGAAGAGAGTGCTTTCATCCTTTAGGTTTTAGAGAAGAAAGGGAGGTCATGCTGTTTGCCAAGTCCTGGTTTTGATGAGGTACCCAGTAACCTGTGAAAGCTGCTGGTTCCTCTCATCTTGTGTCTCACGTCAGGAATTGCCCACCTGCACTTGATAGTTGCAGCTTGCACCTAAGTCACTGGGATTGCCTAGGAACATGCGACCTGAGGCAGTTGAATAGACATATGATTATGTGTTTCTATCACAGGACTAAGATCCTTATCCGAAGGGTAATAGTGTGTAAATTCTCAATTTATTTTACCATTCACACTTTAAATTAGTTGGGAGAACCGGTAAAAGTCTAAATGCAACTACTGACGTCATTTCAGTTGTCAAGTCAACTCGCATATTTTTCAAGTGACAGCACTTATTAGATAAAAGAGTTATTGGTTTATCACCATGGGTCTGGATAGTCTGGATATCATGGGTCTGGATATCATGGGTCTGGCATTCCTAGGACTCCTTAAATCTCTCCAGACACACATTTCCGAAGATTACAAAATATGGGAGTAAATAGGTTTCTGGGGCATGACTACATCAGTTCTGAAGTAATTTTTCTTTATTAATATCCTGCAAATTATTAAATTAATGGGAACAAAATATTCAAGTAATTACTCCAGAGAGCCTGCAAGATACATTTTAAGTCTGCATGCTTTGTCTTTGAAAAAAATAGGTAATTGTATTTCTTGATATCTGGGAGAGAAGAGAATGGCTAGGGTAAAAAACAAAAATTACTTTCAACGTAAAGCTTTTTCTTTATCAGAAACATAAGCCTCTACTTCCTGACTTTCATGTGAGTTAGAAGAATAACTTTCCCAGTGCTTTTCCATTTAAGCATAAGTTATTGAGATACTGTGTTCAGTAACTTAAATATCTGCAGTCTTCTCTCTGAATTAAAGACTTTGCCTTCTTTCAAAAAGTTACAATTATTGCATGGAAGTAAAGAGCTGGTGGGAACTGTATTCAATATTTTGTAATAACCTATAAAGGAAAACAATCTGAAAAAGAATATATATGTGTGTGTGTGTGTGTGTGTGTGTGTGTGTGTGTGTAACCGAATCGTTTTTCTGTACACCTGAAACACAACACTGTAATCAACTATACTTCAATTAAAAACAAAACAACAACAACAAAATTGGTAAAATATTTGTAGTCATATTACATTGGCCAGCTTTCTTGTTTTCTTGGGAACAAATGTGTTCACCTCATATATTTTGTAGCTTATGAAAATAGTATTCACTACCCTGAAACATTACAAAATTAAAAAGATAAGAATGAATACCTCATATGAATTTTGCAGACTATTTACCATCTAATAGAGAATCTAAAGAAATGTAGCCTAGCTCCTGAAAAGTAACGTCTGTGGTTAAGTTGTCAAGGTAAAGAAAGTAAAACAAGATGGCCAAAAATGTGGCTTTCTTAAAATAACTAATTAAGAACTCTTTCTTGCACTGGCTAGTTTGAGTATGCCTTTAGATTGTCAATGTGGGTTAATGGTTACCTTTGAAATATAATCCTCAAGAGGAGCTATAAAAAGGTCACTGTTGTCATGCATTGTAATTATAATCACCGACAAATATTTACTGAACACCTGTTCTGAACAAGGTGCTCTAGTAAATGCAGTCATGCCCGCAAATAAATATTCCTGTGGTAAACATTTTGTGACATGAAAGGAAAGACTTTCCTCATCAAAATGGATGGATATCCATTAAAGTAGAGTTAACAAATATGAAAATATGTCTGGTATGCTTGGAAGATCTTTTAAGTAGTTTGTCTCTTCTCTTCAGACCAGTCTTGAAATGCTTTGAAAAATTTTTTTTTCTTCAGGAGAAGAAAAACAAAGAAAACATTACCTAAATTCACAGGAGTTCCATGACAGAAAGCACATGAATAGTGTCCACGATTTCAAGGGGGAAAATGAACCATGTTATAAAACCTGGTGCAGGACCGTGATCATGACCAATTCAAATTTCCTACCAAAAAAAAATGTGTGTCACATTGAAAAAGGTGAAAAAGATCAGCTCTTGAAGACGTTTTAGTAAAATGTAATTTAGCTCTGATGAATGTATTTCAAAGCCCAAAATTTAGGTAAAACTAAGAACTGTTGAATGGAGAGTTTGCGCAGAGGGAGAATCTATTTATATGAGGATAAACAAGTCATCAAGGTTAGATAGCGTAAAAGAAAATGAAGATGACGTTAAGCCAGCGACTATAGGCGAACTCTGGGACTTCCTTCCACACCTTATGCAGAGGGACAGTGAGTTTCTGTGGATCTACTGCTTCTACCACCGAATCAGTGTAGTTTCTTTATCCACGTAATCTCAATGGCTCTAACCATTAGCATCTCTGCCGCCATCTGGGAAAAGGTGAAGGACCGTTCTCCTGATGCTCTGCGGAAACAGACCTAGGTTCTAAGTGACCTAGGCAACCTGCTGCTGGTCTCCGTGCCATCCCCATCACGTGGTAGTAGAACAGGGGGTCAGTAGTGGTTAACATTTACTCAGTACTAACTAGATGCAGAGTGCTCTAATCTTTTCCATGTATTATCTTCTTTACCTCACAGTGATGTAGGTACAGTTATTGTCTCATCTTATAGATGAGGATAGTGAGTTTCAGGCAGGTTATATAACTTTCCCAGAGACCTCACGGTCTTACCCAAAGATACCACCACATTTTTAGCCACTCTGTCAAAGCCACCTCTTAAAGTTGCTAGTGTGTAAGGCCATCACGTCTTCACGCCCATGGCTGCAGCAGAAATAACCTGAGCTTTGGAGATAATGTGGATTCAAATCTCACCTTAGTGGCCTGTTCAGTTTCTGACTTTGGATATCTAACTCAGCTTCTGAGTACTGGTTTTCTTAATTTCTGTGAAGGTAATAAAAATAGCTAATATTAAGTGCTTACTATAGACCAGGCACTATTCCAAGTACTTTATGAATGAACTCGGTAGTCTTTACAATACAACTCTAAGATAGATGCTATTGTTGTTATCATCATCTGTTTTATTTATTTATTCACTTCCCTTTATTTATTTAAAATTTTATTTTATATTGGAGCAGAGTTGATTAACAATACTGTGTTAGTTTCAGATGTACAGCGAAGTGATTAAGTTATACATATACACGTATCTGTTCTTTTTCAAATTCTTTTCCTATTTAGGTTATTACAGAGTATTGAGCAGAGTTCCCCATGCTATACAGTAGGTCCTTGTTGGTTATCTGTTTTAGATATAGCAGTGTGTACATGTCAATCCCAAACTCCCAATCCATACCCCCCCCCACCCTTCCCCCCCAGTAACCATGAGTTCGTTGTGTTTCTGTTTTATAAATAAGTTCATTTGTATCATTTTTTTTAGATTCTGCATATAAGAGATATCATATGATATGTCTTTCTCTGACTTACTTCACTTAGTAGGATAATCTCCGGGTCCATCCATGTTGCTGCAAATTATCATCACCAGTTTTATATGAAGAAACAAAGATCCAGAGAGGCTGAGTGCCTGCAGTCACCCAGCATCTAAATGATAGACCTGAGGTTCAAACCTATGTAATGTCTGGAGGGAAAACAGCTTGACACATGTTTACTGTCTTCACCACTAAGCCCATCCCATCCCCGTCCATCCAAAATGCTTGTATGAAAATATTCCAGCCCTTTTTCCTGGGTTTCTAAAAGCAAAAGAGTGCTGGACATACTGCTTCCATGTTCTTCAGACATCACTGAGCATGCTCCCACTGAGAGGCGTTAGAGATGATGCAGATGGGGGACAGGGAATGTGAGCCATTCTGCCGAGTGGTCCTTCTCTAGGCCTTTCCCTACGGATCCTTCTCTTTCACCTTGTTCTTAGTAACTTGTCATTTCGTGCCTGCAACATAGTAACAGCCCCCTAACTAGTCTCTGAGCTGCCAGTCTTACTCTGCTTAATTGCATTCTTAAATTTCACCCGGTGTTATTTTTCAAACAAACCAATGGTGTCACCCTTTCTCTCCCCACCATTAACTCAAAAAGTCATAATTGCTTCAGGTTGCCCTTATGATAAAGTCCAAACTCTTTACTATGACCCTTTATATCTCACCTGTTGCCTCTGGTCCTCTTCACGTGCTGGTCCTTCAGCCTGTGACACACTTCTGACTTTTACGCACACACACACACACACACACACACACACACACACTCTCACCGTCTTTGCTTGAGTGGCCCCTCTTGCCACCATTCAGATCTTAAAGACGCTTCTTCAGGATATGTTTCCTCTAGTCCAAATCAGATGCCTCCCTGAGTTATCTGCTCTCACAGTCAGAAGTTAAATTCTTCTCCTTCTAGAATATAATACCTATGAGAGAACAGACTGTGTCTGGGATATAACAGATACTCAGTAAACATTTATTAACTAGGATGGATGGATGGATGGATGGATGGATGGATGGATGGATGGATGGAAGGAAGGAAGGAAGGAAGGAAGTAAATCGTAATTATGAAGCCTAAAATAGAAATGCCTCCTTTCAGAACCTCTCTTGTGCCTCTGTGTTTCAGTCTCATTTCTTCTCTTCCAAAGCCTCTTTGCAGCTAAACCAAGCTTTTGCTTCTTCATCCCCAATACAACTAATCAGTTTTCAAGAACCAATTTTTATCTGGTTAAGCCCGCTGTGAACTCCCACACATTCCTAAAATCTGCCACGTTGAATGGGAGAGGGTAAAGGAGGAAACTCCTTTCCTTTTTGTTCTCACAGAAAAAACAGCAGGGTCAGAATTAAAGCAGCTCAGAAGGGAACCTGGTGACAAAGTGGCCTTGATTAGTTGAGAGTGGAGGAGTAAGGAAGGGATCAGAATGCCTAAGAGGTGATGTAAGAGAAGACTTTTACCTTTACCCAGACATGATGTCTAGACATCTGCCTTTTCTCTTAAGGAAACAACAAAATTGTACATATATATATATATGTGTGTGTGTGTGTTTTATATATATATATATATATGTATATATTACACACACACCCCCATATGTATAGGTTTTATCCATAGCAAACATATATACTTGGAGTTAGCAAAATTTATTTTCTGATAGTTTTCTTAATCCCCCCCAGTTTTAAAACCTCAGTCTAGATCTGTAATATTTCCGTTTATCAGTGTTTCGTGACTAGTCAACTTTTTATGTATTTGCCATCTTGATATATTTTTGTTCTGTTATTTTTGCCACATTATATAAAAGGAAATTTTCCCAGGCCTAGGAATCTAAGAATAAAGCTGTATGTTTAAATGTTTCTAAAATATTACTTACCAAAATATTTTGCTATTTTTTCAAGCTATCAAAGTTTTTGTATGATTCTAAGATATCTGTATTAAAATAGTTTCTTCAACATTTTTAACCAGAATCCCTGGAGAAATTCTCAATAGCTTTCTTTATCAGAGAGATTTATTTTTAACTGTTATTTTTTTAATCACTAAATCACTTCTGTTACTGTTACTCAAAATTAAAGGAATAAATTTACTGTAGAACCATCCTTTAAGTATCATGTGTTTTATATATTGGTGTTAGGTTATTTTTATAAAGAGACATTTTATTTAGAGACATTATCCCCATAATCTTTGCAGAATGACAAAAGAATCAATCTGATTTAGAATTACAAATTAAAACTGGTCACCCTGGAAGATCATGTGAAATTCATAGGGACCTTCTCAACGAAAGCAGGAGGGAAGGTCAGGGAATACACAGTAGTTCTCAAAATTTAGTGGTCTTCAGAATTTCAGAATTAAAACACGTATTTCTGCCCAAACCTACAGTGTTTCTGATTCAGTAGGTCTGGGTGGGTCCAAGAACTTAACATGTGTAACAAATTCCTGGCTGGTGCCGATGTTAATTGCTGTGAACCTCACTTTGAGTAGCTCTGGTCTAGACAATTAATGAAGACATTCTCTGTCCAAAGTTAGCCCATAAAGTTTGCAAACCTGTCCAACACATAGAAACAGGGTAATTTTTTCAAGTGTTCTCTGCTTTTCTGAAGAATATCCAAGAAATACAAATTGATAGTACTGTCTAATGGAAATCTGTGCCCTTTTTCTTATTTCTACAGTAGCAGTTGCCTTGATAAGTATATAATACATATATGTATCTTAAAAGTAGCATTTATATCTTCTATTAAAATGTAAATCATCTACTTCTTGTTACAAAAATTTGACTTAATTTGCTTATCTCTTGAGCCCTTATAAAAAATTAAACCTCGGGCTTCCCTGGTGGCACAGTGGTTGAGAGTCCGCCTGCCGATGCTAGGGGACACGGGTTCGTGCCCCGGTCCGGGAAGATCCCACATGCCGCGGAGCGGCTGGGCCCGTGAGCCATGGCTGCTGAGCCTGCGCGTCAGGAGCCAGTGCTCCGCAATGGGAGAGGCCACAACAGTGAGAGGCCCGCGTACCGCAAAAAAAAAAAAAAAAAAAAGTTATTTTATATTGGACTATAGTTGATTTACAATGCTGTGTTAGTTTCGGGTGTACTGTGATTCAGTGATTCAGTTACACATATACATATATTCTTTTTAAAATTCTTTTCCCATTTAGGTTATTACAGAATATTGAGTAGAGTTCCCTGTGCTATACAGTAGGTTCTTGTTGGTTATCGATTTTATTTTAACATCTTTATTGGAGTATAATTGCTTTACATTGTTGTGTTAGTTGCTGCTGTATAACAAAGTGAATCAGCTATACATATACATATATCCCCATATCTCCCCCCTCTTGTGTCTCCCTTCCACCCTCCCTATCCCACCCCTCTAGGTGGTCACAAAGCACCTAGCTGATCTCCCTGTTCTATGCGGCTGCTTCCCACTAGCTATCTATTTTACATTTGGTAGTGTATATATGTCCATGCCACTATCTCACTTCATCCCAGCTTACCCTTCCCCCTCGCCGTGTCCTCAAGTCCATTCTCTATGTCTGCATCTTTATTCCTGTCCTGCCCCTAAGTTCTTCAGAACCTTTTTTTTTTTTTTACATTCCATAAATATGTGTGTTAGCATACGGTATTTGTTTTTCTCTTTCTGACTTACTTAACTCTGTATGACAGACTCTAGGTCCATCCACCTCACTACAAATAACTCAATTTCGTTTCTTTTTATGGCTGAGTAATATTCCATTGTATATATGTGCCACATCTTCTTTATCCATTCATCTGTCGATGGACACCTAGGTTGCTTCCATGTCCTGACTGTTGCAAACAGTGCTGCAATGAACATTGTGGAACTTTTTGTGACTCTTTTTGAATTATGGTTTTCTCAGGGTATATGCCCAGTAGTGGGATTGCTGGGTCATATGGTAGTTCTATTTTTAGTTTTTTTAGGAATCTCCATACTGTTCTGTTTATCTATTTTAAATATGGTAGTGTGTTTATGTCAGAATTTTCTTTTTGATCTCTTTGGCCTCCGATTATACACCTTGCTCATAGCAGTGTTTTACATCAGCGTTTATAATGTTCTGCTTTGCTTGTCTTTATCCATAACTGGCAGCATTTAGTGAACATTAAACATATATGAGATTGAGTACAAGACAGGAGGGAAGTGTCTGTGAGGGACAGGGGTGGAGGCTGTAAAAGATAAGAAATGGAAGAAATAAGAGATGAGAGGCAAAGAACCAAAGAAAATGGAGGAAAAGAGGAAAGAGAAAGGAGAAAAAAAGGAGAAGAACCTAGCAAGGAGGAAGAAAATAAGAAGTGGGAAGAGACTAGAGGAAAAGAAATAGAAGTAGGAAATTCAGTAACAAGAAAGGGAACAAGAGAAAAAAAAAAAAAAAAAGTCCCTGTCCTTACTAAGATGGGCTTGTAACGCCCTTACACCCAGGCTTTTTCCCTGGATGCCCACAGTCATATCTCCTGCCGGTTCTGGTTTCTATCCATAGCAAATAAACACCCAGCTTTCACTGGATGAATTATTCCTCAGAGCCACTTACCTTTCTCCCCAGACATTACATTAACTTTTGATCTATTTCCTTTGCTTTGATCTTCCAAAACAGGATGAAAATTTAGAATGAGCTGTTGGGTACCTTTTTGTAGAAGTCAGGATTTGATTTAAGACTGCTTAGAAACTGGAATAACAAAATGGAATATAGAAATTTCCCTAGAACAGCAGGGATGTCACCTTGCTTTAAAGGAGGATCCAACTTCTCTTTGACTCAATATCATTCAACAAGGATGATTGAGTAATTATATTTATCTGGAACTATGGCTAGTTACAAAAGGAGTGGGTGTAGGCCTCTGTCTGTGAATGGATTAGGTTCCAAGAATTCATTTGTGAAAATCAATTACTTGGAATTTCAAATGCATTTTCCCTCAGAAATAATGTTATAAATAATAGTTATATTTTCCCATATTTAATCCATAATGTAGCCAAGATATATTTGAAATAAAGAGTGGAAGGCCTATTGTTAGAATACCTAAAGCCAATCAGGGAGAAACAACAGTGTAATTGAATTAAAAATATGTCTCCACAGCTACATGTAGAAAAATGAAATTAGACCACTCCCTAACACCATACACAAAAATAAACTCAAAATGGATTAGAGACCTAAATGTAACACTGGACACTATAAAACTCTTAGAGGAAAACATAGGCAGAACACTCTTTGACATAAATCACAGCAAGATCTTTTTTGACCCAGCTCCTAGAGGAATGGAAATAAAAACAAAAATAAACAAATGGGACCTAATTAAGCCTAAAAGCTTTTGCACAGCAAAGGAAACAATAAACAAGACGAAAAGACAACCCTTAGAATGGGAGAAAACATTTGCAAACGAAGCAACTGACAAAGGGTTAATCTCCAAAATATACAAGCAACTCATGCAGCTCAATATCAAAAACATAAGCAACTCAGTCCAAAAATGGGCAGAAGACCTAAATAGGCATTTCTCCAAAGAAGATATACAGATGGCAACAAACACATGGAAAGATGCTCAACGTCACTAATTATAGAGAAATGCTAATCTCTAAACTACAATGAGGTATCACCTCACACCAGTCAGAATGGCCATCATCAAAAAATCTACAAACAATAAATGCTGGAGAGGGTGTGGAGAAAAGGGAACCCTCTTACACTGTTGGTGGGAATGTAAATTGATACAGCCACTATGGAGAGCAGTATGGAGGTTCCTTAAAAAACTACAAATAGAACTACCATATGACCCAGCAATCCCACTACTGGGCATGTACCCAGAGAAAACCATAATTCAAAAAGAATCATGTACCAAAATGTTCATTGCAACTCTATTTACAATAGCCAGGACATGGAAGCCACCTAAGTGTCCATCAACAGATGAATGGATAAAGAAGATGTGGTACATATATACAATGGAATATTACTCAGCCATAAAAAGAAATGAAATTGAGTTATTTGTAGTGAGGTGGATGGACCTAGAGTCTGTAACACATAGTGAAGTAAGTCAGAAAGAGTAAAATAAATACCGTATGCTAACACATATATATAGAATCTATGAAGAAAAATGGTCATGAAGAACCTAGGAGCAAGACGAGAATAAAGACACAGACCTACTAAAGAATGGACTTCAGGATATGGGGGGGGGGAGGGTAAGCTGTGACAAAGTGAGAGAGTGGCATGGACGTATATACACTACCAAACATCAAATAGATAGCTAGTGCGAAGCAGCCACATAGCACAGGGAGATCAGCTCGGTGCTTTGTGACCACCTAGAGGGGTGGGATAGGGAGGGTGGGAGGGAGAGAGATGCAAGAGGGAAGAGATATGGGAACATATGTATATGTATAACTGATTCACTCTGTTATAAAGCAGAAACTAACACACCATTGTAAACCAATTATACTCCAATAAAGATGTTAAAAAAATAAAAAAATAAGAAAAAAGATACATGCACCCCAATGTTTATAGAAGTACTATTTACAATAGCCAAGACATGGAAGCAACCTAAGTGTTCATCAACAGAAGAACGGATAAAGAAGATGTGGTACATATATACAATGGAATATTACTCAGCCATAAAACGGAATGAAATTGGGTCATTTGTAGAGACGTGGATGGACCTAGAGACTGTCATGCAGAGTGAAGTAAGTCAGAAAGAGAAAAGCAAATATCGTATATTAACGCATATATGTGGAATCTAGAAAAATGGTATAGAGGACCTTATTTGCCAAGCAGAAATAGAGGCAGACATGGAGAACAAATGTATGGATACCAAGGGGGAAAGGGATAGGGAGGGAGGAATTGGGAGATTGGGATTGACACATATACACTATTGATACTTTGTATAAAATAGACAACTGATGGGAACATACTGTATAGCACAGGCAGCACTGCTTAATGCACTGTGGTGTCCTAAAGGGGAGGGAAATCCAAAAGGGAGGGGATATTTGTATATGTATGGCTGATTCACTTTGCTGTGCAGTAGAATCTAACACAACATTGTAAAGCAACTATATTCCAATAAGATTAATTTAAAAAATATGTCTGCAAATTATATTAAATTCTGGTGCAAAAGGAGAGACTGACTAGTTTGGGATGGGACAAACACAGTAGGCTACTACATCTCTTCCCTTCTCATGGCATGCACTGCTAATTGGTCATGGTCTTTCTTTCCACTAAGCCTTCAGCCTCAAAATGCTTCCCCAAACAGTGTTTTCTGCAACTGCCGATGTCACAGTCATACCTGACAGAGAGGACTTGGTTGGTTTGCCATTCCACCGATAGAGACACCATTTATTTTCAACATCGTAAAGCAAAGAAACCTGTAATGATCACTTGCAGGAAGGAGGCAAGGGTGGTGGTAAGAATAGAGCAGAATAGATGGAAACTTTGGGGCATTGATTGGCAGAACTTGACCAAAACAAATGGTTAAACTTAGTTGAAAAGCAGGGTTTTGAGGTCAGGGGTTAGCTACACCAAGGCAGAATCTGGTAGGAAAGAGAAAGTGGAAACAAGCCCCTTACCTAGTCATGAGCTAGTTATTCTCTAAGATCATGGATCAGGGCTCATGGAGCCAGTGCCCAAATTCTCAGTTGGCAGCCCTCCTTGGATTGTGTATAGTGAGATGCTTACATACAGCACTGCCACTCAAGATAACTGAGTAGGGAAGAATCTTGGTTCCACGATTCTAAGGAAGTTTTTATTGGCTTCCACTCAAGTTCCTCATTTCAGACAAATGGGGGCTCTTCCAGATACTTGATTAGTGATGCTATGATTGAGTTAAAATGTATGGTCAGAAATATGACCTGAGGTTGAAATATTTAATAGAGTACAAAAGTTGGTTCTTCCTCCTCTTTTGTAAAATGATTTTCACAGACTGACCACAAAGGATATCTAGAGCAATGCTAAGTTTGTCCTAAAGAATAATTGAAAAATTTAAAAATGAAATATGATTGCCTTGAGAAATGCCCAACTTATTAACAGGTCATGTTTGAAAAGCCCTAAATAGCATATATTTATTTCATTGGCACATGTAAGTATTCATTAAATCGGGGAAGGGAGTTCCTGTAAGTAGTTCTAAATTTTGCCACAGTCTAATTTTAAGCTGTTTTCTGTACAAAACCTTTACAAACCTTAATACTTGAAATATGTAAGAAATACAATTTATTTGGCGTTGTTCTTCACTTACCAAAAGGCTCATAAGTTATTTGAGCTTATGAACTACTTGCTATGAGTGACCAAATATGAGGTTGACTCATGGTTTTGGAACATCATATAATCCACAGCAGGAGAGCTGTGTATTGTCAAATTGCCCTCTGGAGGGGTTCATCAGAAAGTGCAAATATGCTTAGGTTTCAGAGAAAAGGAGAAATAAAGCATAGTTTACTTTGAAATATTTATTTCAGAAATCATGCAGTTTGCAACAAATCTTCCAAGTTTCTAGCTTTTCTCTGACTTTTTAATATTTTTTAAATAATATGAATGTAATTAGAAAAGAGTTATACATTTATTGTAGCAAATTTTTTAAAAATAGAAGCAAAAATAAATTAAAAATTCTCGTAAGACACCACCACCTATGGATGACTGCTGTGAACATTTTGAGGTACATCCTTTCAACCTTTAATATATATATATATATACACACACATACACATAACATGTATATAATATATATTATATATATTATCTATGTATTATATATAATATATATAATATATAAATTATATATAATTTTGTGTGTACTCATTTCCATGTAATGGGCTTATATGACATATGTTGCTTTATAAAATGATTTTTTTCATTTAAAATATATAATTAACATCTTTCCATGTAATTAAATATTCTTCTGAATCATCATTCTAAAGGCTATATAGAATTCCATGTGATGAATGCACCATGGTTTAAATAATGTCTTATTGTTGACATTTGGAATTTTTCCTTTTTTTTTTTTTACTAATCTAAAAAAAATTGTGAATATTATTCATACTGCATAATCTCTGGTTATCTGTGATTATTTCCTGAGGATAAATCCCTAGAAGTCTTGCCGAGACAAGAATTTATCACATTTTTAAGGCTTTTACCTTCCAAAGTAAGTACCAATTTATACTTCCTTCAGTATGTGGAAGTGTTTTACTTACTTTCAAATGGAATAAAAGCCTCTTAGAAATGCCCAGGTTTATAATAATTTTATGGGAGAATCAGACTTAGGGCAATTATCCATTGACTTTTTGCAATAGTTGCCAGGTCATTCTGCCCGACTTTGTAAGATTAGATTTCATTTTATTATTTTAGGTTAAAGACATTTTTATATACCAAGATATTCTAAGGAAAAGAAACCTATCCCTTTCTGATATTTTCCAGTGATAGCTTGAACTACTCTTACGTGTTTATAACTCTCAGCCATGTGTTTTTAAGATGTTGTTTTTTAGAAGTTATTATACTTAGCTGATGAACAGGATTTTGCTTTCCCAAATTCATTTAGAATAGTTTAATCTCCCTCTTCTCAGTTCAGTCTATGTTAAGATTGTATTTTTATTCACAGTTTGTATGCCTACAAATTTCCAAATTTTTATTGCATTCCAAAGTACTTGCTACTATGATAATGCATGTTAAACATACATGAATATGCAAAGACTCAAAGCTATTTGGATTTGAATTGCTAAGTCCCTTGCAGGTCATGAGCCAGGCATAATACTCTATCAGGAAAAGAAATTACTAAAACAAATCACTTCTGAGCCAAACCAATACATGTCTCATTATTTCATTAAAGCTCCCTGACTTCAGATAACACCTGACTTTATGCATTGAGATGCTTGAAAAAATAGCTGGAAGAATTGTTTTTTGAAAAAAATCAATACCATTAAAGTCAACAGAAAACCATGAAGAGGGGCTGAAGTCACCTTAGAAACATATGCCTAGGAAGCAGTAAATATGACAATCTGATGGGGTGGGTGGTGGTAAAGGTCACTTTATACATATTAAGGTTCAAGTTCTCAGTAACTGACTCTTCATCTCACATGGACCTACATGCAGCTTGCTGATGGGAAAAAAAAAAAAAAATCACCTCAGAACCTTTTTCCACTAGCTATTCAAAATATCCATCTATCCAAAGAGTCTCTGTTCCATGAACTTGGTGGAAAACTAGACTGATTTCCATAAAATATTCATATTTTATAATCGCAGTGTGTTGCCTCAAATATATCTTCTAGTGTTTAAATTGCCTTGGAATCAATTAAGGGGGTAAAGGGATTTAGAAAAATGTGACCAAGGGAGAGCTGTGTTTCAAAGGGTTTTATAGACAGTGTATCTATCATTTGGTTTCCAAAAAAAAAAAAAAGGGCAGCTACATGTTTCAATGAATAATTTTCTTAAATGTCTATCTTCATTGGGTTGTATTAGAAAGAGGAAGCCAGGTTATTCTTTTGAGATTTAATATTATAAAAGTCAACAGGAAGTTATTTTTATCCTCCTGTGGCTGAGCGAAGGCTGTGTGTGATGAAGGCGGGGCTGACAGAGGGAAAGCTTGCTTTTTTCATATTCTTTTCTTCTGACCCCCATGTGGCACTCTTGCTTATGTCCAACACCCCAGGGTTCTCCAGCCTTGGCTTGCCTTACCTAGGCAGTGTCACGCCTGGGAACCTAAATAGCTCTTCTCAACCCTTACAGTGGAAGGGGTACCTACAGCTCATTTCATTCTGCGTTATAACCGCAAGTGATTTCGTGTGGTATATTTCTCCTCCTGGCGCTTGATATTCAATAGGGAAGAGTGTACAGTGATTTAAAGGAATAAGAGAGTTCCAAGGGTAGAGTATCAGGTATTAGAGACCAGAGAGAAGGCAGGGATGAGGGTGACATATTTGTGGTTCAGAGGCCCTTCCTGATGTAATCTTAATCCCTGCGTGATGCTAACCCACATCTCCTCTTGGAGTAAGGCGAGGACTCTTAAAGGTTATCTGTAGGACAGACAATAAGAGATGGGGGTGAGTGTTCAGGGGTGTGTACGAAGGGATTCCCATTTTAGGATTATAAAAACAATCCTACAGAGAAAGGCTTTAAGAGATTAAGAAGAATAGTTCAATTCTTTTTACCTCTTTAGATAGAGAAGTACCCCAGAAAGGATAAGATGTGACTAAACTTTCTAAGAGACATGGAACTTAGAGAAAGGGGCCTATCTTTAGGTGAAATAAAGCAGAGTAAAGATCAGGAACTTGTTTGTTTGCCAACCCAGAATTTCCTGGGCTGCTTCCTAAATCTATATCAAAGTCATGAGTCATCACATATAATATGATTTTTTTTGCTCTATTTAAATTTTACTATGTCATATACAGACCTAATTTTTATCCTAGTCACTCTTGTACTCTGCTAACATCAAAAATAGATTTTATTTATATTATACAATAGACTACCAAATAACTCAAATAATATAACAGGTAATAAAGTCAGATTAAAATAGCCTTATATACCTCCCCCCCAAAAGTAATTATACTTACTGCTGCTTTTCCTGAAACAAGGCAGCTTTAAATTATGTAAAATAAAAAGTGTTCAAAGTTCATTCTGTGGGTTCATCTGCATTAGATTCTTTTGGGCTTCAATAACATTAAGTCTTTTGATTAAAAATTGAGAGGGGGTTATCCATAAGAAATCACATGGAAATAAAAAAGGTGATAAACATGTCCCTATGGCCATCCTGCACAGGAATCCAGGCGACAGGGACTACGCTGGACTTCACAGGGAAAAGAGAAACTATACATTTGGGCTTCAAAGAGCCTGAACTAGTTTGCTAGTTCAACATTGGTCCCCAGTTTACTGTAGCACAAGCTTCCATTGTTACTTCCTTACTTCCTCAGCATCAGAATCTTTTTCAGGAACATGAGTCAGTTACTTGTGTTGTTTGTAGCCTTTATTGTGCATCTTTTTACTTCAGTTCCCCACTATCACCTAACTCGATTCTCTGAATCTCCAGTTCAAGCTCTGGGGAGAGGGAACTATCCCTCTTGTCCCTATGTTAGCCTACAGTCTGGCTTCTGTTGAACCAGATGCTATTCCACTGCCTGTCATCTGTGATGTCAACTGTGTGTGTCAACTGTGTGTGTTAGAATAGGGCTCTGGGCACAGCAAGTATTCTGCAGTTTTGTATATATGAAGCCAGTAACCTAAGTAAAATATCCGTTAAAAACATAGGGATAGAATTTTCTACCATTTTTATTTTAAATTACTTGGTATAAAAAAGCATAGGTAATGTCATGTAATACTTAGTTCAGTAGATAGCTTACCTGTACATTTGCTTAAAAACAGACAATAATATATTTTTATAAAATGCATAGTTTGTAAGTTCTTTTCACTTAATTTTTCACATAAAATGACTTCACAAAAATCTATGAAGCACGCAGGGAATATATGTTACTCCTACCTAGGACCTTAGTATAAGGTTGACCCTCAATAGACAAAGCCATTATTTGTTGGTTAAATAAACAAAGCAGGGTTGTGTCTTTCTCCAGGTCAGGTAGCCAGGGTACAATGGAGCTGAACTGAAGCCCAAGTCTGGTAAGTGGCTGAGTGTTCCTTCCACAATACCTAGCGACTCAATGGGAGTCAACTGGTGGATGTTTTTTGATACTAAGAGGAGCCTAGATAAAAGGCACTAAAGGATAAGAAAATACAAAAAGGATATTTAAAAGTTTAGATAATGTGTGCTGGCAATAAATCTGTATGTCTTAAAGTTACCGCCCTTTCTTCTGAACATTTCTACCCTGTGGACTCACTCAGGGTTTGAGTATTAGGAAACTCATGTACAGTGTAAATCTTCCCAAATCTCAATTTCTCTGCATAGGTGGTGACTCTAGCTTAGTCAGTGGAGATCAAAACCATGTGAATGTGTGAGTGGCAATTGACAAGACGACTACAGAGATGATTCCATACCGGGAAGAGAGAGAGAGATTTAATGAGTGATGTGGGTACAGCGGTCCTCATTTTTTTTTCACCATCTTTGAAATGTAGTATAAAATGGGGATTTGAAGAGAAATTTCATGATGTTAGTATTCCATTGTCTTCCTATGACAAGGAAGTATTATTACCACTGGGAAAAATACTCAGTATGAGCAAGTTACTATAAAATGCTAAATTATCAAGCCAAGATAATTTCATGCTCCCTTTGCCCCCAGTGAATTAGTGCAAATTGCATCTCGTGCTTATTGGTCTACAAAAATCCATGCACAATAAGAACACAGGGATTTCTGCAATTTGTTTGTAAATGTATATACAGACACAGGTAACAAGACTATTTTTTAATTTTAATAGTTTGTTATAGACTAATAGGTGCACTCATTAGCCTACCTCTACAAGGGTTCCTTTTGGTGACTTCAAAAACCATACTAATTAGCAGTTATTGGAGGAATATAACCAGAGAGCAAAGACATGGGTGCTGGATCTGAGAAAGAGAACTTTAAAATATGTAAAATCTTAGAATATAAAGTTTTCAAATAAAAGGGCACCAAATTATCTTATTTTGTAAAGTGTTTCTTACGTTGCGGCAGACTTCTTGCTGACTTGAATAATAATCCATTGCTTTCAAGTCTTTTTATATCTTCTTCCACTGCATGGACCCCATGTTTTGAAATATTATTGCCTATAAACTATATTTCCTAAGTAATGATGAATTTATTGCCCATTTTTAATTAATCTATTGTAGGTAACTGTTAATGAGGACTTCTGAGCAGCATGGATTGAAGTTACTATGTTCGGATGATATAATTCCAGCCTAAAGCAAAGCCGTAGGATATATAGTCAACAGTGGGATATTTAATTGGGAGTAAATACGTAGCTTCTGATAGGCTTTATGAAGCATCAAGCAGACCATATTCACTTTTGTGGTTGCCCATGAACTCTAGGAAGGTAGATTGAAAATCCAAGAGTTCATTTCATTTAGAAAAAGCAAACAGTAGGCAACAGGTAAGGAAGAGAAACAGCCTTACCCTTGATAAGACCTTTAGTGACTGTACAATCCTGAATTTTTATTTGTTCATTTTTTGTTTGTTTCTTTTGATTTTTATACTGCAGGTTCCTATTAGTCATCAATTTTATACACATCAGTGTATACATGTCAATCCCAATCGCCCAATTCGGCACACCACCATCCCCATCCCACTGTGGTTTTCCCCCCTTGGTGTCCATACGTTTGTTCTCTACATCTGTTTCTCTCAACTTCTGCCCTGCAAACCGGTTCATCTGTACCAGTTTTCTAGGTTCCACACACATGCGTTAATATACGATATTTGTTTTTCTCTTTCTGACTTACTTCACTCTGTATGACAGTCTCTAGATCCATCCACGTCTCAACAAATGACTCAATTTCGTTCCTTTTTATGGCTGAGTAATATTCCATTGTATATATGTACCACAACTTCTTTATCCATTCGTCTGTTGATGGGCATTTAGGTTGCTTCCATGACCTGGATATTGTAAACAGTGTTTCAATGAACATTGGGGTGCATGTGTCATGTTTAATTATGGTTTTCTCTGGGTATATGCCCGGTAGTGGGATTGCTGGATCATATGGTAATTCTATTTTTAGTTTTTTAAGGAACCGCCATACTGCTCTCCATAGTGGCTGTATCAGTTTACATTCCCACTAACAGTGCAAGAGGGTTCCCTTTTCTCCAAACCCTCTACAGCATTTATTGTTTGTAGATTCTCTGATGATGCCCATTCTAACTGGTGTGAGGTGATACCTCATTGTAGTTTTCATTTGCATTTCTCTAAAAATTAGTGATGTTCAGCAGTTTTTCATGTGCTTCTTGGCCATCTGTATGTCTTCTTTGGAGAAATGTCTATTTAGGTCTTCTGCCCATTTTTGGATTGGGTTGTTTGTTTCTTTAATATTGAGTTGCATGAGCTGTTTATATATTTTGGAGATTAATCCTTTGTCTGTTGAATCGTTTGCAAATATTTTCTCCCATTCTGACGGTTGTCTTTTCGTCCTGTTTGCTTTCCTTTGTTGTGCAAAAGCTTTGAAGTTTCACTAGGTCCCATTTGTTTATTTTTGTTTTTATTTCCATTTCTCTAGGAGGTGGGTCAAAAAAGATCTTGCTGTGATTTATGTCAAAGAGTATTCTTCCTATGTTTTCCTCTAAGAGTTTTATAGTGTCCGGTCTTACATTTAGGTCTCTAATCCATTTTGAGTTTATTTTTCTGTATGGTGTTAGGGAGTGTTCTAATTTCATTATTTTACACGAATCTGTCCAGTTTTCCCAGCAACACTTATTGAAGAGACTGTCTTTTCTCCATTGTATATCCTTGCCTCCTTTGTCATAGAATAGTTGACCACAGGTGTGAGGGTTTATCTCTGGGCTTTCTATCTTGTTCCATTGATCTATGTTTCTGTTTTGTGCCAGTACCATATTGTCTTGATTACTGTAGCTTTGTAGTATAGTCTGAAGTCAGGGAGTCTGACTCCCCCAGCTCTGCTTTTTTCCCTCAAGACTGCTTTGGCTATTCAGGGTCTTTTGTGTCTCCATACAAATTTTAACATAATCTGTTCTAGTTCCGTAAAAAATGCCTTTGGTAATTTGATAGGGATTGCATTGAATCTGTAGATTGCTTTGGGTAGTATAGTCATTTTCACAATATCGATTCTTCCAATCCAAGAACATGGTATATCTCTCCATCTTTTGCTATCATCTTTAATTTCTTTCTCCAGTGTCTTATAGTTTTCTGCATGCAGGTCTTTTGTCTCCCTTGGTAGGTTTATTCCTAGGTATTTTATTCTTTTTGTTGCAGTGGTAAATGGGAGTGTTTGCTTATTTTCTCTTTCAGATTTTTCATCATTAGCATATAGGAATGCAAGAGATTTCTGTGCATTAATTTTGTATCCTGCATCTTTACCAAATTCATTGATTAGCTCTGGTAGTTTTCTGGTGGCATTTTTAGGATTCTCTATGTATAGGATCATGTCATCTGCAAACAGTGACAGTTTTACTTCTTCTTTTCCAATTTGTATTCCTTTTATTTCTTTTTCTTCTCTGATTGCCATGGCTAGGACTTCCAAGACTATATTGAATAATAGGGGTGAGAGTGGACATACTTGTCTCATTCCTGATCTCAGATGAAATGCTTTCAGTTTTTCACTGTTGAGAATGATGTTTGCTGTGGGTTTGTCGTATATGGCCTTTATTATGTTGAGGTAGTTTCCCTCTATGCCCACGTTCTGGATAGTTTTTATCATAAATGGGTGTTGAATTTTGTCAAAAGCTCTTTCTGCATCTATTGAGATGATCATATGATTTTTCTCCTTCAATTTGTTAATATGGTGTATCACATTGATTGATTTGCGTATATTGAAGAATCCTTGCATCCCTGGGATAAATCCAACTTAATCGTGGTGTATAATGCTTTTAATGTGTTGTTGGATTCTGTTTGCTAGTATTTTGTTGAGGATTTTTGCACCTATATTCATCAGTGATGTTGGTCTCTAATTTTTTTTTTTTTGTAGTATCTCTGTCTGGTTTTGGTATCAGGCTGATGGTGGCCTTATAGAATGAGTTTGGGAATGTTTCTTCCTCTGCAGTTTTTTGGAAGAGTTTGAGAAGGATGGGTGTTAGCTATTCTCTAAATGTTTGATAGAATTCACCTGTGAAGCCATCTGGTCCCGGACATTTGTTTCTTGGAAGATTTTTAATCACAGTTTCAATTTCATTACTTGTGATTGGTCTGTTCATATTTTTGTTTCTTCCTGGTTCAGTCTTGGAAGGTTATACCTTTCGAAGAATTTGTCCATTTCTTCCAGGTTGTCCATTTTATTGGCATGGAGTTGCTTGTAGTAGTCTCTTAGGATGCTTTGTATTTCTGCGGTGTTCGTTGTAACTTCTTCTTTTTCATTTCTAATTTTATTGATTTGAGTCCTCTCCTTCTTTTTCTTCATGAGTCTGGCTAATGGTTTATCAATTTTGTTTATCTTCTCCAAGACCAACTTTTAGTTGTATTGATCTTTGCTATTGTTTTCTTTGTTTCTATTTCACTTATTTCTGCTCTGATCTTTATGGTTTCTTTCATTCTGGTAACTTTGGGTTTTGTTTGTTCTTTCTCTAGTTCCTTAGGTGTAAGGTTAGATTGTTTACTTGAGATTTTTCTTGTTTCTTGAGGTAGGCTTTTATAGCTATAAACTTCCCTCTTAGAACTGCTTTTGCTTCGTCCCATAGGTTTTGAATCGTCGTGTTTTCATTGTTATTTGTCTCTAGGTATTTTTTGATTTCCTGTTTGATTTCTTCAGTGATCTATTGGTTATTTAGTAATGTATTGTTTAGCCTCCATGTGTTTGTGTTTTTTACGTTTTTTTCCCTGTAAGTCATTTCTAATCTCATAACGTTGTGGTCAG
This sequence comes from Leucopleurus acutus, assembly GCF_964270905.1. Taxonomy (NCBI): domain Eukaryota; kingdom Metazoa; phylum Chordata; class Mammalia; order Artiodactyla; family Delphinidae; genus Leucopleurus; species Leucopleurus acutus. The sequence continues at coordinate 39,316,586 of NC_139156.1, forward strand.
AAGCGAGACTTGATATGATTTCAGTTTTCTTAAATTTACTGAGGCTTGATTTGTGACCCAAGATGTGATCTGCCTGGGAGAATGTTCTGTGCGCACTTGAGAAGAAAGTGTAATCTGCTGTTTTTGCATGGAATGTCCTATAAATATCAATTAAATCTATCTGGTTTGTTGTGTCATTTAAAGTTTCTGTCTCCTTATTTATTTTCATTTTGGATGATCTGTCCTTTGGTGTAAGTGAGGTGTTAAAGTCTCCCACTATTATCGTGTTACTGTTGATTTCCTCTTTTATAGCTGTTAGCAATTGCCTTATGTACTGAGGTGTTCCTATGTTGGATGCACATATATTTATAATTGTTATATCTTCTTCTTGGATTGATCCCTTGATCACTATGTAGTGTCCTTCCTTGTCTCTTGTAACATTCTTTATTTTAAAGTGTATTTTATCTGATATGAGTATTGCTACTCCCACTTTCTTTTGATTCCCATTTGCATGGAATATCTTTTTCCATCCCCTCACTTTCAGTCTGTATGTGTCCCTAGGTCTGAAGTGGGTCTCTTACAGACACCATATATATGGGTCTTGTTTTTGTATCCATTCAGCAAGCCTGTGTCTTTTGGTTGGAGCATTTAATCCATTCATGTTTAAGGTAATTATCGATATGTATGTTCCTATGACCCTTTTCTTAATTGGTTTGGGTTTGTTTTTGGAGTTCCTTTTCTTCCCTTGTGTTTCCCACTTACAGAAGTTCCTTTAGCATTTGTTGTAGAGCTGGTTTGGTGGTGCTGAATTCTCTTAGCTTTTGCTTGTCTGTAAAACTTTTGATTTCTCTGTCAAAGCTGAATGAGATCCCTGGCAGGTAGAGTAATCTTGGTTGTAGGTTCTTCCCTTTCATCACTTTAAGTATATCATGCCACTTCCTTCTGGCTTGTAGAGTTTCTGCTGAGAAATCAGCTGTTAACCTTATGGGAGTTCCCTTGTATGTTATTTGTCATTTTTCCCTTGCTGCTTTCAGTAATTTTTCTTTGTCTTTAATTTTTGCCAATTTGATTATTATGTGTCTCGGTGTGTTTCTCCTTGGGTGTATCCTATATGGGACTTGCTGCGCTTCCTGGACTTGGGTGGCTATTTCCTTTCCCATGTTAGGGAAGTTTTCGACTCTAATCGTTCAGATATTTTCTCTGGTCCTTTCTCTCTCTCTTCTCCTTCTGGGACCCCTATAATGTGAATGTTGTTGCATTTAATGTTGTCCCAGAGGTCTCTTAGGCTGTCTTCATTTCTTTTCATTCTTTTTTCTTTAGTCTGTTACATAGTAGTGAATTCCACCATTTTGTCCTCCAGGTCACTTATCCATTCTTCTGCCTCAGTTATTCTGTTATTGATTCCTTCTAGTGTAGTTTTCATTTTGGGTATTGTATTGTTCATCTCTATTTGTTTGTTCTTTAATTCTTCTATGTCTTTTTAAAACATTTCTTGCATCTTCTCAATCTTTGCCTCCAGTCTTTTTCTGAGGCCCTGGATCATCTTCACTTATCATCATTCTGAATTATTTTTCTGGAAGTTTTCCTATCTCCATTTCATTTAGTTGTTTTTCTGGGGTTTTATCTTGTTCCTTCATCTGGTACATAGCCCTCTGCCTTTTCATCTTGTCTGTCTTTCTGTGAATGTGGTTTTTGTTCCACAGGCTACAGGATTGTAGTTCTTCTTGCTTCTCTATTTGTTCACTTTTCATTCATTTATTATACATATACTTTGTGCCAGACATTCTACTCTTTATCATACATAGAAAGATAAAAGATAGCTCCTCATTTTTAGAAGTTAAGCCAACAAGAACAACAAGCAAGTATACAATCTCAGTACTGTGTGGCAAAGGCCATGTTACATGACAAGTTGGAAGCTTGGTGGACTGTCAACTATGAGTTCCAGATCTGCCCTTGATTTCAGCAGGAAAGTTATTTATGTTTCCTCTAGAGATTATCATGGGTACAGATTACATTAGTGTATTAAATAACAATTTCAAGGCTTTTAATTCTCTGTGCTATTTAATCTCCCTTGTTCTATGGAAGTCCAGTTGGTGTTACAAACTGCTACTTGATCATTTCATCATTGTTAGCTTGCTCTGAGTGTTATGTTCTCAGCAGATATCACTTTAATACATGTTTTGTGTTTGGTCTAAATTATATCTGACAACAGGAGGTTGAATTCCAAGACATTAGTTGGTGGTCATTGTGGAATTTTATTCTCTGGTAATTTATTTCAAATTTTAGGCCAGCATGAAATTGGGTTTAGAAAAAAGGGACAGGACATAGCCTTTAAAATAATAAGATCTCTCTATGTTGTTCAGTTTTACAATGGTCTTGTGGTTTTGTTTTATTTGAAGATAAATGTGTCTTTTAGAAACAAGATATATGTTATATATTTACTTATTTTTAATGCTTCTCACATTCTAATGAGATTCATGGAAATTACTGTTGTTCCCACTTCTTAATAAAGAAATTGAGATCATTTCCAAACTGCTAACAAATATTTAAGTGAAATTTTGAGAGTATGCAGCAATCTAGATGAACTCAAACAACTGTTTTTAATATGACTTTTTATAGCATACTTAGTAGTTTAAGGGCCTCATATGCATATTTGGGGTACCCAGAGTCAAAGGCAGAATAATTTAAGAGATGTTGTATCTAATGTCATTGCTTATTATAAAGAAATAATACAAAAATGCAAATTGCTTTTCTAGTTATCAAAATGATATTTTCTACATGAGTATAACTTCATTAAATTTGACATCTGTAAAGCATATTTGATTTTAGATGATACTTTCCAATTATAATGAAATGGCCATTTGGGGCATTGGATGTAGAATACTACCTCATTGTATGTAACCTCCCTGCTCTATATGTGTGAGGCTCTCTTAAATTAAATAGAGACTTTGTAAGTTATATGTAATCTCTTTCCAGAGAAGCAATGGAATCCTTTTGATTGAAAGTGATGGACAGACTTCCTCACTCAAACCTTCTTGTTCAGTAACAAAATTTATTTTCCAGACATAGCGTAGGCTTCAAGCCTTGGTACAAGCAGCAACTGAGTGATGTTGCCAAGGACCCAAGTTCTTTCCATCTTCATCACTCTGCCTCTCTCAGCATTGGCAGTTTCTTAAATCTGATTATTCTCACAGCCACAAGATGAGTGCCAGTGACCACTGAGGCCACATGCTTCCCTGTTTGGGAAAGAGTAGAAAGAGCAGCTTCTCCCCACCACCATGACAATTTAGAGTATGTGCCCTCTCCTGAATCAATAAATGTCATTAGAGGAATGTCAACACACTTACTATCTTAGACTAATGAGCATATACTCTTGGAAATGGGGTTGGACATCTTACACTGGATCATGTTGAAGATTGATTACATGAGTCTAATTAGGGTTCTTTTAACAATGGAGAAACCTAGGGGAGGGAAGGCATTAGGGAGCAGTGGACAATCTACAGAGTGTTCCCTGACAACGAATAGATACTTTTATAAAACTTGGCCTTATGAATGAATTGCTTGGCAGTAAGACAGTAGTTGTTGGATGGCCACCCAGATAGTACCCCCCTCGGAGAAAAGCTGATAATGCCAATGAAAATGTGACAGTTTGCCATTGATTTTCAAAGGAACTTTCTTACTCCTTTTATGGACTTCTAGTTGGACTTGTCTTGGAGTCTAAAATGGAAACATTTGGTAAGATTAACAAAACAATTTATGATTATTCTCAAATGGGATAGGCCTTCTCTCCAGGGATTCTCAGTGGTGTACCAGGCAATACAAAGATCCACTGGCCAAATGTGGCCCATCTTACTAGTATATCAAAGTCAAGACAGTGTGGGGAGAAAACAAGTAATATAAGAGAAAGCCGTTCTAAATCTTCACCTAAAATTTAACAAACATGTTACATTAGAATGAAAAACTTATTAAAAGAAATTTTGGGGCTTCCCTGGTGGCGCAGTGGTTGAGAGTCCGCCTGCCGATGCAGGGGACACGGGTTCGTGCCCCGGTCCGGGAAGATCCCACATGCCGCGGAGCAGCTGCGCCTGTGAGCCATGGCCGCTGAGCCTGCGCGTCCGGAGCCTGTGCTCCGCAACGGGAGAGGCCACAGCAGTGAGAGGCCCGTGTACCGCAAAAAAAAAGAAAAAAGAAAAATTTTGTACTTTATACAGAGAAAATATGAAATTGTCTATTTTGAGTTGATATTTGTTATGTGTGTATGTGAATGTTTTTAAGCTGGGTACACACTCCTTCTAGATACACCATTCTCAGGGGCTTACCAGGAAATATAAGGACCCACTGAATTGGATAGATAATATCGGAGATTTATAATGCACAGCTCCTTCCCTAAATGAGCTTCCTTTCCATTGAAAAGGCAAGATGCCGACAGATAATTATAAATTTAAGGAACATAAATACCATGGAGCTAAGGAGAGGAAGAAATTAAACCTTAGGGTCATGTAATAAAAACCGTAAATCATTTTGGAGCACTTCTGTGCCAGCCACTGTGCTGCATTCATTATTTGATTTAATCCTGAGAGGTGTTCTTGTCATCAGTATTGTAAGGGTGCAGAAGCAGAAGGTCAGGACAATGGAATGACTGCCCAAGGTTCCACAGTGGAGCTGGAGCAGTGATGTGAGCCCAGCCTGTCAGACTCACATGGCCTCTGCCAGTTCTCCATCTACTCTCCCCAAGATAGATTGACTTAATTACAAGGCCATTAAAAAGGTGCCAGTGTTCCAGTTCATGAACATAGATGATGAGGGCAAACTGAATGCAGGAGGTATCAGGCAAATATCATGGTTGGGTGTGTGGTTCTACCTGTAATCACATGGATGAGATGATGTTAAATACCTCCTGTCCTATTCCATATTCTTATCAATGAACTGAGATTCAAAAATAGCATTTACGAAGTACTTGATTAGAACCGAACAATACAGTATAGCAAGTGTCAAAAATCACTAGAGGCTCTAAGTTGAAGGAGTCTACTTAACAAACATACCGAACAGCCATGCTTTCCAATCATGGGTATCCCACTTTATTCCCCAGGTTATGTAATGTTTATCTCTCACACATTGCTTTCAGATAGTTACTGATCGGTGTATGAATCTGATGAAAGCTCTTTTTAGATCTAATATAAAACTTAAAGGAGTTAAACTTACATTTCATAACAGAAGGGATGACTTATGTGTTTCAAACATGAACTGAAAATCTTTGGGTGGAGCCATGCATATGACTTATCTCTCCTGACCAGAGCTATCAGAAAGCAGAGGAAGGGTCTTTCCACCTGGGCTGTGCAGGCTCAGACACTGAAAGTTGAAGGGACCCTCCTCCTGAGCATGGCTGTCAATGGGTGCAGGAGTCACAGTATAGTCTTCAGAGTTAGACACAGGAATCTGAGGTCTGACTCTTCCACTTATTAGCCGTATGATTTCTAACAGATTTTTGACATTACTACACCTTAGTTTTTTCATCTGTAAATGGTGGTTACCCTATGGGATTGTTTAATCATGAAATCAAATAACACGTGTTAAAGTGCATTGCATGGTGCCTAGCACGTAGTAAGTCCTCAATAAAGGATAGCTTTCATGATTATTAGTATTATTCCCATTTATAGATTGCAGGCATGCAGTAGAAAATTCTAGAATCTCTCAATCTTTTAGGTTTGTCATTCTTTAAAGATACCCTGGAAATGTAAAGTGATTCACTAGTGTTTTTTAATTCCTTTGAACATTCTGAAAGGATTTTTGAGACTTTGCAGAAAGGAGAGTCGCATGTATAGCAACTTGTGCACAATTATTCCGTAGTTTCTTAATCGAAGTATCCTTTGTAGTCTGCTGTCCTTTCTCCACCACACTGTGCTTCTTTTCGTGGATACCAGAATTAAATCAATGCTGAAACATTAATCAGAGAAGAGCTTTTGTTGTTGTTTTTTCCCCTTCTTGAAAAGAAAACTAATAGGTTCAGTGAAGATACAACCAGCCTGATAACATAGCCTGTTGGACAGGCCTTCTCTACCTCAGATTTTTCTTTTCCTTTCTGGAAAGATTGTCTTGGAGAAGGTGGAAAAATAAAACTGGGCCCTGGATTTTTTTTAAGGTCATCCAATTAGTTATAAGAGAAAGAAAAACTTGCCTTGGGTTTTATTAACAGGAGAGGACAGCCGTGATGGGTGTTGTCTTTGCAAATATCCCCCACAATCGTAGTAGATGAGAGCATGGATGCCATCGTCACATTGATGTTGTGAATGGGATTTTCTTGACACCTGTGTTTTCACTGTGATAGAACTGCCGATCCTTTTTGCAGGGAAAAGGGTGGGAAAAACCCGAGCTACAGCTCTGCTAATGTCAGTGCTTCTTTATATAGACAGATCCTGCTCAACCTGCACAGTTTTTATTCCTATATTCATTACGACAGTAACATATTTCCTCCCATGATAGAAACTGGCTTAGTAGTCAGCAGCTGCACACTGCACACCTCCAGAGTTTTATTTTAAAGCTTTGCTACTGTGTTGGTGGCAAAGATCATCGTAAAGGAGAAGAAAGGATTCTAGTACGGAAATGTAGATGAACCAGAATGGTTAGTGAAAATACTACTGAAACAATGAGAATTGTTCTTTTTTTTTTTTTTTTTAAGGGAGACCGTTAGTAATGTCACTGTTCAGGATCAAACAATTGTATATACTGTCCGTGCTCAGGGAGAAAAAAAGCTATGAAGTCCAAACTAGAAAATCGGCTTTACATTTTGCTCTCAAAGGCTGTTCATGTTATACTCATCTGTCCATGTGTAAACAGAATAAATCATCTGTTAGAGCCTATCAGCTGTAAACTCCTTGTGGTGCTCTGAACAGTCTATGCCAAACATGCTATGGTTTCAGTCTCAGTGCTTCCCTGCCTCCCACCCTCCAGTGCCTTCTCCAGCCTCCCCTTCCTCTCCTCTGCCCCTTCTGCCTGGTGAACTATTATCTGTACTTTAAAACCCAATTCAAAGTACACTCACTATTTTGTAATAACCTACAAGGGAAAAGAATCTGAAAAAAATATATATATATGTATATATATATAACTGAATCACTGTGCTGTACGGCTGAAACTAACATGACATTGTAAATCAACTCTATGTCAATAAGAAACAAACAAACAAAACCCAATTCAAGTGTTATTGGTAGTCTCTTCTGTTGACATTTTCCTCCTCACTTCTCCTCTCATCAACCCCCATACCTCATACATGTGTCTCTAATTCTGCTTTTCACTATAGGTTTTAGTTACTGGTCCTTCTCCCCTAGGTAACCTTTCTTGACTCTTTCCAACCTTCATCTCTAGCCAGTTGGACCAGGGAAAACTACTCAGGACTCCCAGTGCACCAAGTAAGTATCTCCGGTGCTGCACTATTGCCTTGTAATTGGGGAGTTCTGTGGAAACACTTGTCTCCTCTATTAGGCTATAAATTCCTTAAAATCAGGAGCCCTTCTTCATATCCACTGTTGTGCCCACAGCAGCTAGCATATGGTCCACTCTCCATAAAGAGTTGTTAAAGGAAAAGACTATTTTAATAATTGTGGTGCCCCAAGAAGTAGTACAAGTGCGTGGAGATGGCAGGGACTAGACAAATATTTGCTGGCTTGAATTAATCTGCTCTATTAGAATGGGGCTTATTAGCGAGCAGCAGTAGAATGGACCTGTACATACATGGCAGATGGTGGAGGGAAGGGTGGAATGAGGTACAGAGCTTTGAGTCATGGCAGATAGGCAACCAAATTCTTAGGTTATAGCAATATTTTTTTCTGAAGATTGTTGAAGGGATCTAAAACCTTTGGGTTAAAAGTAAGTTCCATTACAAAGGTCCATGGCCACGTAGCAATTTCAAATTTCTACTTAGGTTAAGAGTGGTTGGGGGATAGGAGTAGACACAGACACATCTTTCAGGGGTCAAGGATTGACACTCTTTGAAGGAGTGTTATTGATTGGTTTAACCCCACTCAACTTCCCAGTGAGAAGAAGCAGCTTCTATTTAAGCTTTCTCATTTTCTGTTGGAAATATCCCTCTCTCCTCAGTAATAACCCAGACACATAAACATGGGACCACAACCAAAAGGACTGCACACTGTTCTCAGAAACCTTTTGGCCAAACCTCTCCAGCTGTCAGCTCAGTATCAATGACAGGCATTCATTTGAGGGGATTCACTGATTTTCAACTGTAAAATCCTTTATGGTTACTTAATGGATAAAAACCTCCTTTTCTACCTTTCAGAAACTTCCTATTGACAGGAATAAAACATGAAGGCTTCTAGTTTTGCTTTCTGCCACAAATAGATGTTAATGGTCATATCCCAAGGCCTTTAGGGTTCTTTTTCTCTTTCCTATTCTTTCACCACAATTCTAATGAGGAAAATATTTCTCTGTGTAATTCCTCCTCTGACACACAGTAGCCCTAAGAGCATTTTTTCTGGGTCCAGCATCCTATCTGAAAGTAAGTTATTTGAATGACTACAAAATGAAATACTTTCAGATCTCTTGAAATGTACTTTAATGTTTGGAAAGAATATATAACCCATGCTAATTGCAAGGCACTTTGGTAAATGCTATATGGTTTCCAGTAGTATTCAGTAAATTTATTTTATATATTAAAGATTCCTAGATTTTATTTTTTAAAGAGTTATACTGCTGTATTAGTCATCCGTTGCTTTGTAACAAATTACCCCCAAATTTAGTAGCTTAAACAGCAATAATAATTTATTATTTCTCATGGTTTCTTTGGATCAGGAATTTGTGAAGGGCTCAGCTGGGGGCAAGGGGCGTCATGAGATTGTACCAAGGAGTTGACTGGGGCAGCAGTTATCTGAAGGCTAGATTGAGGCTGGAGGATCCATTTCTGACATAGTTCACTCATGTGGTAATTGGTTCTATAGAGAGGGTCTCCTTTCCCTCCATGGAGGCCTCTTATTCAGAGAGCAATCCAAGAGATAAAGGTAATAGCTTTTATGCTTTTTATGACCTGCTGAATTCTACTGATTGAGGCAATTTCAAATTTCTACTTAGGTTAAGAGTGGTTGGGGGATAGGAGTAGACACAGACACATCTTTCAGGGGTCAAGGATTGACACTCTTTGAAGGAGTGTCAATGTCACATATCATGATGGACTGGGAGATACACACACACACACACACACACACACACACACACACACAGCTCTCTTCGGAAAATACAGTCTGCCACAACAGGCACAGTAGAAATTGAAAAACATCACCCTGGAGACTTGAGTAATAAACAAGATATATGACCTCTGCTTTTAGAGAGCTTATGGTCTAAGGGAATGAGACAAGAAAAGGAGGGCATGAATAGTCATTTTACAAGCCATAACAGGAAGGTTATGTGAACCCAGAGGAGGGGCAATGTCTTGAGGGCATGGAGGGAAGCCCATCCTGGATGGAAGAGTTGAAATTTGTTTGGCCTTTGAAGCCTAAGTCAGCTATTTTGAAATAGTGTCATAGACTTCTTCATTATGGATGTGGGCTTCCAATCTGTTATCAGAATGCTCTAATACATGTAGTTTTTACATATATTGTTTAGGTGCAGCTTTGAGAAACAAGTTTGCTTTTATTATAAAGCTCCAATCCTTGTTTTAGAAACAAATTATTATTCATTGGGGCATTTCAACGATTTTTCCTGTGTGTAAAGGTGTGACTTCAGTTTCAGAAGTTTAATTTAGATCTCTTGAAGTGTCTGTAAATTTACATGGATAGTGTCTAAAATTCCACTTGACGTTGAAAAGCAGCCAGGGTCCTTTATTTATGGTCTTTGAAAGATTATGGTTGTACCTTTTAAAAATGACCAAAGGATTCATTTGGAATTAGTATGTATACCATTATTCTAAGCCTATTTTTCCTCCAAGTAAAATCCTTTTAAAGTGTAATTCTGTTCTAGTGAAAAAATATATATATACTCTAATTTCTTTTTTGTTTTTAACATCTTTATTGGAGTATAATTGCTTTACAATGGTGTGTTAGTTTCCGCTGTATAACAAAGTGAATCAGCTATACATATACATATGTCCCCATATCTCCTCCCTCTTGTGTCTCCCTCCCACCCCTGTAGGTGGTCACAAAGCACGGAGCTGATCTCCCTGTGCTATGCAGCTGCTTCCCACTAGCTATCTGTTTTACATTTGGTAGTGTATATATGTCAATGCCACTCTCTCACTTCGTCCCAACTTACCTTCCCCCTCCCCGTGTCGTCAAGTCCATTCTCTACATCTGCGTCTTTATTCCTGTCCTGCCCCTAAGTTCTTCAGAACCATTTTTTTTTTTTTTTAGATTCCATATATATGTGTAAGCATACGGTATTTGTTTTTCTCTTTCTGACTTACTTCACTCTGTATGACAGACTCTAGGTCTGTCCACCTCTCTACAAATAACTCAATTTCATTTCTTTTTATGGCTGGGTAATGTTCCATTGTATATATTGCCGCATCTTCTTTATCCATTCATCTGTTGATGGACACTTAGATTACTTCCATGTCCTGGCTACTGTAAATAGTGCTGCAATGAACATTATGGTACATGACTCTTTTTGAATTATGGTTTTCTCAGGGTATATGCCCAGTAGTGGGATTGCTGGGTCATATGGTAGTTCTATTTTTAGTTTTTTAAGAAACCTCCATACTGTTCTCCATAGTGGCTGTATCAATTTACATTTCTTCAAGTTTAGGTTAAAATAGCCTCAGAATTGAAAAGGTTTATGGTTATAACTCTTCATCTGCTTTATCAATCCTCAGTAGAATACAGTGCTTCCTGCAAAAGGAAGGTAAGCTAGAGGTACAGAGACCCACCAAGCCCAGGGAGGCCGTATAACGAGCTTGTGTCACTTAGCACATCATTTTGATATACATTAAATAACTATGACTTGTAGCTTTATTAATCTTCTTGAAATCAGATTTATTTAAAGAAAAAGTAGGCCACATTTGATTTTCTTTTTAAGTGGAAGGAGAAACTACTGAGTATGAATCTTACCAGTAATAAAAATAACAGAAAAGAAAGGGAAATATCAATACTTGGTTTCTGCCATTGTGGTTGGCTATGTTTCTGTGTTAGGAGTGGGGCTTTCCTTGATGTGATTAATCATATCACTCACCTAGAACTTGAGAGGATAGGTGAATGGCAGAAAATGCAAGGCAGGCATGTAAAATAAAGGGGAATGAATACATCAGAGTACTGGATAGGAAAAGAACTCTGACTTCCGTGCACAAAATAACTTATGGAAATAGCCCTTCAACGTAGATCTGTAAGAGCGTTGTTAAACTCTGGACCAGAGAGCTGGTTCGCAATTTCCAAAATATAGGGAAAACGCTACCTTTTGGAGTCCTGCTTCTCCTCACTGAGTGACAAGCGTATTTTTAAGTCCTTAGAAAGTTGCCTAGGAGCTGCTGGGATGTCCTGAGGGAAATGCTACAACGCATGGCTAGGAAGAAAATGTTAGTTGAAAATTAGGGTAGTTTTTAAAAACCTCCTTAGATGGTTGACACTTGAAAAGAAGTCTTTTAGAACACTGCTTTTTATACATTTGAGCTGTAGGAACACAAGGTATAGGGTGGTGTTAAGGAATCCGTGAATATTCCTGCTGAAACTTGAGATGTAAGAATTCACCATTACATTATGTAGCATCAGCCCTGTGAAACAGAGACCTGATTGTGACTTTGTCTCATTCCTGTGTTTATGACCTCATGAAGATTATACAGGCATACTTACTTTTCCAATTCTATAAATAAAGCCATAAAATATATCAGCCTCCGATATATAGGGTAGAATGTTCAGTACCATTCATTTTAGGTGAAATCAGCTTATATAAGGAGAACATTGGATTAGAAGTAGAATTTCTGTTTTCTAGCTCTGCTGCTTGTTAACTCAGTTGCCCCGGGACAAATAATTGAAATTGTCTGATTTTCAGTTTACTCACCTGTCAATTGGAGACAGTGATAGCTGCCTTGTCAGCATTATAGGTTAGGGAGAGGGTGAAATAATGAAGTGGAGAAGAGATCATTTCTAAGCTGGAAAATTCCCTGCAGAGTCCAAAATTATGATTGTCCTACTGACAGAACTGTAGTACTTTTGGCTTTATGGGTATCATTGTTCATATTCGGAGGTGATGTTACTGACCCTCTGCACACTTTAACTTGTTTCTTGTAGGAGTAGGTTGTTGAGCCCTCCACATACTCTTGTTCAGTCCTCGTATTTTGGAGCCAGGTACACATTTCAAGATACACATTTGGAGCCAGGTACACATTTCAAGATAAGCCATGGCAGGAGAGGCGAGCTTCTTTCTCTGGTCAAGTCGATCTACTATGTCATTAACACCACGGTCCAGCAAAATAACCAACCACCCCAGGCACTTTTTCCCCTAAGAAACTAGTGAAGAGTATGTTATAGCTCATTAAAAATATCGAGCAAAGAAAGAGAGTTAGGAAAAAATGCACCATTGAAGGTGTAGGATATTTAAGGGCATTTATTAGCATTTTCTGCACCAATGAAAGAGGAATGTTCTTTTTAAATAATATAGTAAATAAGTCTGGGGTGTTTTATTGCTAGAAGTATGTTTTGGGAGTATGTGACGTCAAAGAAGAAGGACTCCCAGAGCAATGCTGTAAGCTTGCTAGAAGCACTGCTACAATTAACATCACCAGCATCCTCACTCGAATTTCTTTCTTTCTACATGCCGTGCACTGCTGTAAGGGCTTTCCACGTATTAGCTCATTAAACCTATTCAACAGTATGGCACCATTATTATGCCCATTTGGCATTGGTAATAGTTGTTTTGCTCTCCTTTAGGTCCTGACCAGGTGCAGCTCGATTGACACATCTGCAAAATAAAATCCTCCCCAGCTTAAGTTAGTAAAGTACTGACCTAGGGTTGCTCCAGTCTTTTGAGTCATGATATAGGTCACACAATAAATTAATGGTAAGATATATTTGAAAACTGGTTCATTCAATTATTGAGAGATCTCAGTTCCATGGTGAGGAATTTAAGATTATTTTTTTAGGATTCCTGAATCATAAAATAGTTAAGGGTTATCTAGTCTAACCATCCATCTGATACATTATAATGATCATCCACTTACTTCTGAAATGTGAAATTACAATATATCAGCTACTGTTGGCTCTTATTAAGGTAGAATTTCTGGCCTAAGGCCTTCCATAAATAAAAGTACAAGGAGACTCATTGTATATTATTACCCATGTTAGATCTTTATCGATAACATTCACCTCCAAAGCTTATTTTTCATATGGCTTTATTACTTCTAATCAATCTACTTAAACTATATTACTCAATTTCTAGTTATGCCTAGTAAATTTTGTGTAAGCTAATTTGTTTTCCTGGAAATGTAGTGTTATTTAAAAACCTCAGACCTATTTTAACAAGTGTCATATGTTCACTTTTGTATTTATATAGCTAGAGTAAGTTATTTTAAAAAATAACCACCAAAATAAAAATTATTAAATGCTATGGTTATATAAATGTGAAGTGGATTCAAATATTGGACATTTCATTGGCAGGCAACTGAAAGGTAGACTAAATATTTAAGACATGGAGCAATAGGAAAAAATGTTAAAGAATTTATGTGTCCATTAATGTGATTATCTCTTTCAGGAAAATAAAATTTTCTTTGATGTCTATCTTGGATCTTTTCAAACTTTAATGTGGATCTTCTATTAAGACCAACCTTGGGAATGTAAATTGATACAGCCACTATGGATAACAATATGGAGGTTTCTCAAAAAGCTAAAAATAGGGCTTTCCTGGTGGCGCAGTGGTTGAGAGTCCGCCTGCCGATGCAGGGGACATGGGTTCGTGCCCCAGTCCGGGAAGATCCCACATGCCGTGGAGAGGCTGGGCCCGTGAGCCATGGCCGCTGAGCCTGTGTGTCCGGAGCCTGTGCTCCGCAACGGGAGAGGCCACAACAGTGAGAGGCCTGTGTACCGCAAAAAAAAAAAAAAGGTGCATTAGATTTGATGACAGAACCAATGACCTCTCTTCCTGACCTCGACAGCAAACTGGCAGGACATGCTCCTGCATTCTCAATACAAGAATTAGATTAAAGTCACTGCAGTTTTGGGTGAGATGGCTAAGGGAAAAATACCATCCATGCTGAATCTTATTCTCAGTTGGTTTCTCTGTATTCTGTTCCATTTACTCAAAACTGGCTTGTCACTCTTTGCTTAGGCTTTTATGACTGACCATTCATTTATCCTGTCTACTGTCTTAGGATGGGCTCTTAAGTAGTCAGGCAAATGGGAGGAACCATTTGGTCACTCCTAGTTCTTGATTTCCAAATATCTGGTTTTGCACACAGTAGCCTTGAAAGACATGGCATCATAGAAAGCCATTGACATTTATGAAATGACACTTTCGCTAATTTGTAGTTTGCACTTGACCGATTCCAATACCCACTAAAACCCATGTGCTTAATGCCACTGGTGATATATTTCATCACATTCATTTGCACAAGGACTGTATGCATTAGAAATAGAAATAGGACTATAACTTTAGCAAATACGAGATTAAAAAGAAGGGGAAAGACTTAAATTGTCTTTATGGGGAAAATATCCAGCCAACCACAAAATGGGCAGACATATAGAAAAGTCTCAAGGAAAGGCCTTTAGATAGGAAAAAAAATAATAATTCTTTGGTTAAAATGTCTGACAAATGTTTTACTTATCTGGGTTGCTTTTTTTTAAAGTAATTGCTCAGACTCCCTGGGAGGCTTTACTATGATCAGGAGTTTAGTCCTTAGCTTTACAGATTGAAGAAATCAATATGATTAGAGTTGATAAGGCTCATGGAATCTGACTCATGTTAACCAAATGCACAAAAGACTCAAATATAAACTCATATATAAGCCATATATAAAAATTGGAACATATAACTACTGTTTACTGAGTGCTTAACTTTAGTAACAATTATAATAAAAGGTTCTTCACATACTGGGATGTGTATGATGGCAAAGAACATATATTTGGAATCAGGCAGCCATAGGTTTCAGTCTCGTCCAGACCCCTTCTAGCACTGTAACCTTAGGTTTCTTAATATGTAATGCAGGGATAATAGGATAAACTCGTAAGATTGATCTAATGTGTGCAAAGCATTAAGCATAGTACCTGGCACATAATAAGTACTGCAGTAACTATCTGCTGTTGCCATCACCATTGTCATCTTTCTCCTTCTCTTGTTACTCCTACTCATCATCAGCAGCAACATTATCAAACAAATCCTATTCTCCGTGATTTAAAGCCCATTTCTTTCCATACCATCATCCTGCCTGCAGGAGTTGGGTTGTCCAGCCAGCACAATTCTCCCTAGAGGAAATCCTACACAAGAGATCGAATTATAATAAGGCAGTTCAGATACAATGCAGTCAGATAAAGGGAAATCAACCTAATAATCGGAATGTTTTTGGTCCCAACTCTGGTTGCCTGATGTAGCTATTTACACGATGGAGAAATCCTGCCGTTCAGACGCAATAATTGAGTTAATTTATTAGGACTGACTATTCCAGTCACTTTAATTGTTCTTACTTGTTTCTAATAAAGTGTGTTGGGAGGACTCTGAGCATTGGGATCACATGGGAGCATGTTTGAACTGCAGAATTTTAGCCCAATCTCAGACCTGGTGAATTAGAATGTACAATTTAGCCAAGTTGCCCAGTGATTCAAATGCACAATAGAGTGTGAAAAGTATTATCATAAGATACTCCTAAGTCTTTCTCATAGATACCTGGTCTCATCTATTATATGTAGATTCTTACTCTTTTCCCTCCATAGTGTAATCTTATTCTCAAGTAATCTTATTTACAAGCCATATAGCCTTACACTATAAGTTTTTCCCCCTCCATCACTATGCCAAAAAAACAAAACAAAACTGTTGTATAAAAGAGACTAGATCAGAGGGCAGACAGCAGAAGCAAGAAGAACTACAGTCCTGCAGCCTGCGGAGCAAAAACCACATTCACAGAAAGATAGACAAGATGAAAAGGCAGAGGGCTATGTACCACATGAAGGAACAAGATAAAAACCCCCAAAACAACTAAATGAAGTGGAGATAGGAAACCTTCCAGAAAAATAATTCAGAATAATTATAGTGAAGATGATCCAGGACCTCAGAAAGAGTGGAGGCAAACACTGAAAAGCTGCAAGAAATGTTTAACAAAGACCTAGAAGAATCAAAGAACAAACAGAGATGAATAATACAATACCCGAAATGAAAACTACACTAGAAGGAATCTATAACAGAATAACTGAGGCAGAAGAACAGATAAGTGACATGGAAGACAGAATGGTGGAATTCACTACTACGTAACAGACTAAAGAAAAAAGAATGAAAAGCAGTGAAGACAGCCTGAGAGACCTGTGGGACAACATTAAATGCAACAACATTCGCATTATAGGGGTCCCAGAAGGAGAAGAGAGAGAGAAAGGACCCAAGAAAATAGTTGAAGAGATTATAGTAGAAAACTTCCCTAACATGGGAAAGGAAATAGCCACCCAAGTCCAGGAAGCGCAGCGAGTCCCAGACAGGATAAACCCAAGGAGAAACATGCCGAGACACATAATAATCAAATTGGCAAAATATAAAGACAAAGAAAAATTACTGAAAGCAGCAAGGGAAAAATGACAAATAACATACAAGGGAACTCCCATAAGGTTAACAGCTGATTTCTCAGCAGAAACTCTACAAGCCAGAAGGGAGTGGCATGATATACATAAACTGATGAAAGGGAAGAACCTACAACCAAGATTACTCTACCCGCCAAAGATCTCATTCAGCTTTGACGGAGAAATCAAAAGCTTTACAGACAAGCAAAAGCTAAGAGAATTCAGCACCGCCAAACCAGCTCTACAACAAATGCTAAAGGAACTTCTGTAAGTGGGAAACACAAGGGAAGAAAAGGAATTCCAAAAAATAACCCAAACCAATTAAGAAAATGGTCATAAGAACATACATATCGATGATTACCTTAAACGTGAATGGATTAAATGCTCCAACCAAAAGACACAGGCTTTCTGAATGGATACAAAAACAAGACCCATATATATGGTGTCTGTAAGAGACCCACTTCAGACCTAGGGACACATACAGACTGAAAGTGAGGGGATGGAAAAAGATATTCCATGCAAATGGGAATCAAAAGAAAGCTGGAGTAGCAATACTCATATCAGATAAACTACACTTTAAAATAAAGAATGTTACAAGAGACAAGGAAGGACACTACATAATGATCAAGGAATCAATCCAAGAACAAGATATAACAATTATAAATATATGTGCATCCAACATAGGAGCACCTCAGTACATAAGGCAACTGCTAACAGCTATAAAAGAGGTAATCGACAGTAACACATTAATAGTGGGGGACTTTAACGCCTCACCTACACCAATGGACAGATCATCCAAAGTGAAAATAAATAAGGAAACAGATGCTTTAAATGACACAATAGACCATTAGATTTAATTGATATTTACAGGATATTCCATGCAAAAACAGCAGATTACACTCTCTTCTCAAGTGTGCACGGAACATTCTCCAGGACAGATCACATCTTGGGTCACAAATCAAGCCTCAGTAAATTTAAGAAAATTGAAATCATATCAAGCATCTTTTCTGACCACAACGCTATGATATAAGATATCAATTACAGGGAAAAAACCATAAAAAACACAAACACATGGAGGCTAAACAATACATTACTAAAGAACCAAGAGATCACTGAAGGAATCAAACAGGAAATCAAAAAATACCTAGAGACAAATGACAATGAAAACACGATGATCCAAAACCTATGGGATGCAGCAAAAGCAGTTCTAAAAGGGAAGTCTACAGCTATACAAGCCTACCTCAAGAAACAAGAAAAATCTCAATCTAACCTTACACCTAAAGGAACTAGAGAAAGAAGAACAAACAAAACCCAAAGTTACCAGAATGAAAGAAATCATAAAGATAAGAGCAGAAATAGATGAAATAAAAACAAAGAAAACAATAGCAAAGATCAATAAAAGTAAAGCTGGTTCTTTGAGAAGATAAACAAAGTTCATATACCATTAGCCAGACTCATGAAGAAAAAGAGGGAGAGGACTCAAATCAATAAAATTAGAAATGAAAAAGAAGTTACAAAAGACACCGCAGAAATACAAACCATCCTAAGAGACTACTACAAGCAACTCTATGCCAGTAAAATGGACAACCTGGAAGAAATGGACAAATTCTTAGAAAGGTATAAGCTTCCAAGACTGAAGCAGGAAGAAACAGAAAATATGAGCAGACTAATCACAAGTAATGAAACGGAAACTGTGATTAAAAATCTTCCAACAAACAAGAGTCCAGGACCAGATGGCCTCACAGGTGAATTCTATCAAACATTTAGAGAAGAGCTAACACCCATCCTTCTCACACTCTTCCAAAAAACTGCAGGTGAAGGAACACTCCCAAACTCATTCTATGAGGCCACCATCACCCTTATACAAAAATCAGAAAAAGGTACTACAAAGAAAGAAAATTACAGACCAATATCACTGATGAATATAGATGCAAAAATCCTCAACAGAATACTAGCAAACAGAATCCAACAACACATTAAAAGGATCATACACCATGATCAAGTGGGATTTATCTCAGGGATGCCAGGATTCTTCAGTGTATGCAAATCAATCAGTGTGATACACCATATTAACAGATTGAAGAATAAGAACCATATGATCAATAGATACAGAAAAAGCTTTTGACAAAATTCAACACCCATTTATGATAAAAACTCTCCAAACAGTCGTTATAGAGGGAACCTACCTCAACATAATAAAGGCCCATATATGACAAACCCACAGAAAACATCATTCTTACGGTGAAAAACTGAAAGCATTTCCTCTAAGTTCAGGAACAATACAAGGATGTCCACTCACACCACTATGATTCAACATAATTTTGGAAGTCCTAGGCACGGCAGTCAGAGAAGAAAAAGAACTAAAAGGAATACAAATTGGAAAAGAAGAAGTAAAACTGTCACTCTTTGCAGATGACATGATACTATACAGAGAGAATCCTAAAAATGCCACCAGAAAACTACCAGAGCTAATCAATGAATTTGGTAAAGATGCAGGATACAAAATTAATGCAGAGAAATATCTTACATTCCTATATACTAATGATGAAGAATCTGAAAGAGAAATTAAGTAAATACTACCATTTACCTTTGCAACAAAAAGAATAAAATACCTAGGAATAAACCTACCTAGGGAGACAAAAGACCTGTATGCAGAAAACTATAAGACACTGATGAAAGAAATTAAAGATGATAGCAGAAGATGGAGAGATATACCATGTTCTTGGAATGGAAGAATCAATATTGTGAAAATGACTATACTACCCAAAGCAATCTACAGATTCAGTGCAATCCCTATCAAATTACCAATGGCATTTTTTACAGAACTAGAACAAAAAAATCTTAAAATTTGTATGGAGACACAAAAGACCCCGAATAGCCAAAGCAGTCTTGAGGGAAAAAAAAAGAAGCTGGAGGAATCAGACTCCCTGACTTCAGACTACCCTACAAAGCCACAGTAATCAAGGCAATATGGTACTGGCACAAAACAGAAATATAGATCAATGGAATAAGATAGAAAGCCCAGAGGTAAACCCCCGCACCTATGGTCAACTAATCTATGACAAAGGAGGCAAGGATATACAATGGAGAAAAGACAGTCTCTTCAATAAGTGGTGCTGGGAAAACTGGACAGCTACATGTAAAATAATGAAATTAAAACACTTCCTAACACCATACAGAAAAATAAACTCAAAATGGATTAGAGACCTAAATGTAAGAGCAGGCACTATAAAACTCTTAGAGGAAAATATAGGAAGCACACTCTTTGACATAAATCACAGCAAGATCTTTTTTGATCCACCTACTAGAGCAATGGAAATAAAAACAAAGATAAACAAATGGGACCTAATGAAACTTAAAAGCATTTGAACAGCAAAGGAAATCATAAACAAGACGAAAAGACAACCCTCAGAATGGGAAAGAATATTTGCATGAATCAACGGACAAAAGATTAATCTCCAAAATATATAAACAGCTAATGCAGCTCAATATTATAAAAACAAACAACCCAATCCAAAAATGGGCAGAAGACCTAAATAGACATTTCTCCAAAGCAGACACAGATGGCCAAGAAGCACATGAAAAGCTGCTCAACATCACTAATTATTAGAGAAATGCAAATCAAAACTACAATGAGGTATCACCTCACACCAGTTAGAATGGGCATCATCAGAAAATCTACTCACAAAAAATGGTGGAGAGGGTGTGGAGAAAAGGGAACCCTCTTGCACTGCTGGTGGGAATGTAAATTGATACAGCCACGGTGGAGAACAGTATGGAGGTTCCTTAAAAAACTAAAAATAGAGTTACCATATGATCCAGCAATCCCACTACTGGGCATATACACAGAGAAAACCATAATTCAAGAAGACACATGCACGCCAATGTTCATTGCAGCGCTATTTACAATAGCCAGGTCATGGAAGCAACCTAAATGCCCATGAACAGACAAATGAATAAAGAAGATATGCTACATATATACAATGGAATTTTACTCTGCCATAAAAACGAATGAAATTTGGTCATTTGTTGAGACGTGGATGGATCTATAAACTGTCATACAGAGTGAAGTAAGTCAGAAAGAGAAAAACAGATATCATATGTTAACACATATATGTGGAACCTAGAAAAATGGTACAGATAAACTGGTTTGCAGGGCAGAAATTGAGACACAGATGTAGAGAACAAACGTATGGACACCCAGAGGGGAAAGCGGCAGGGGCGTGGGGGTAGTGGTGTGATGAATTGTGTGATTGGGATTGACATGTATACACTGCAGTGTATAAAATGGTGACTAATGAGAACCTGCTGTATGAAAAAATAAATAGAGACTAAATAAGAAAACATTTTTTTCTGATTCTTTACTTAAAATTGTCTCCATCACTCAAGCCCTGGGTCTTGGCTGATGGCCTCATTTATATTTAATGGAAAAGATAGTTTTATCTTCTTCGCTTCCAGTTATTAGAATTTGCTATTTACAGGGTAATTTTTTGTTTTCTGTGACCTCTTTGAAGTTTTTCACTTTTCTTTTTTCCGTTTGTGTTTCTCTGCTGTGATTTCTCAATCACTGCTGCTGAAATAAGCTCAATGTCAGCCTAACACTGACCAACTGGAAACCTGACAATTATTTTTGGAAATTCTTGGTCTTCTAGTTTTTCTCAACAGAGCATAGATGCCTGTGTTATAAGGCATCTTATAAGTGGATATTCAATAAGTGGATATTCAGTAAGCCACTAGCTCCTTTTTAAATCCTTTGGATTTAAAAGAGAATTCTTCAGTCACAGTCTATGATGAGTTTCGTCTCCAAAAAGAATGTCCATGCCAAGGTCTTTAAAACTTTGCAGGCACCTGGTGAGCCTATTCTTCGTGGAGACAGCCTCTCTATAGCCTGTCAAGCTTCTACTTATCTACTCTTCTCCATGAATTAATGGAGCTGATAAAGCATCAATCTATAAATACAGTTTTCTCCAGATTCTCTCTCTCTGCTACATTAAAATACAGGAATCTGTGTAAACAAATTGCAAGTTCTTCTTGGTCTTCAGGTTCATAAAACCCGAACACACTATTTCAAAGTTTTTGTGTATTTGTGTTATACATGCATGAGTCTTTTTTTTAAGTTTAAATTTTTTTAACATCTTTATTGGAGTATAATTGCTTTACAGTGATGTGTTAATTTCTGCTTTATAACAAAGTGAATCAGGTATACATATACATATGTTCCCATATCTCTTCCCTCTTGCGTCTCCCTCCCTCCCACCCTCCCTATCCCACCCCTGTAGGTGGTCACAAAGCACCGAGCTGATCGCCCTTTGCTATGCGGCTGCTTCCCACTAGCTATCTATTTTACGTTTGGTAGTGTATATATGTCCATGCCACTCTCTCACTTTGTCACCGCTTACCCTTCCCCCTCCCTGTATCTTCAAGTCCATTCTCTAGTAGCATCTTTATTCCTGTCTTGCCCCTAGGTTCTTCTGACCATTTTTTTTTCTTTTCTTTTTTTTTTTTTTTAGATTCCATATATATGTGTTAACGTACGGTATTCGTTTTTCTCTTTCTGACTTAAAATCTTTTGCACAGCAAAGGAAACCATAAACAAAACGAAAAGACAACCCTCAGAATGGGAGAAAATATTTGCAAATGAAGCAACTGACAAAGGATTAATCTCCAAAACATACAAGCAACTCATGCAGCTCAATATCAAAAAAACAACCCAATCCGAAAATGGGCAGAAGACGTAACTAGACATTTCTCCAAAGAAGATACATAGATTGACAAAAACACATGAAAGAATGCTCAACATCATTAATCATTAGAGAAATGCAAATCAAAACTACAATGAAATATCATCTCACACTGGTCAGAATGGCCAATCTCAAAAAATCTACAAACAAGAAATGCTGGAGAGGGTGTGGAGAAAAGGGAACCCTCTTGCCCTGTTGGTGGGAATGTAAATTGATTCAGCCACTATGGAGAACAGTATGGAGGTTCCTTACAAACCTAAAAATAGAACTACCATATGACCCAGCAATCCCACTACTGGGCATATACCCTGAGAAAACCATAATTCAAAAAGAGTCATGTACCAAAATGTTCATTGCAGCTCTATTTACAATAGCCAGGGCATGGAAGCAACCTAAGTGTCCATCAATAGATGAATGGATAAAGAAGATATGGCACATATATACAATGGAATATTACTCAGCCATAAAAAGGAATGAAACTGAGTTATTTGTAGTGAGGTGGATGGACCTAGAGACTGTCATACAGAGTGAAGTAAGCCATGCATGAGTCTTGATTTAACTTATTTAAACAGGATCATGAAGAGTCGTTTCTCCAGCATTTTCATGAAAGCTTTCTCCAAAATATGTTACTTTTCAGATCCAGAATCTGGTCTCTCATTATTGTAAGAGGAAATAGGAGGTAGTTTTCCCTCATTTTACTAAGCCTTATAGTTTAGAGAGGTAAAAACACTTACCTAAGTCTAACTGCTCCCCCCCACCCAAAATCAATGACTAAACCGATTGTTGTAATCCACGTGTCTTAGGTTCCAAGCCGTTGCTTCATTAAATAGCCCATATCAAAGCAACTGGATGAAAAATTTTAAATGTACTAATTCATTATTTAAGAAAACCAGTGAAGGCTTACTGATTCAGTTTACTCGGCTTATCCTCCCATTCGGCAGCTCCATTTAGTGGCTAAGACACTTTTTCTTCATGTTGTCAGAAGGGCCAAAAAAAAACAACAAAAACAGTATTTTCAGCTCTAAGGATTTCAACGAGGGAGGCTGTAACTTAGTTATGCTGCATGTATTCAGTTAGCTTCTGAAATCTTATCTCTTCTACCAGTAAAAAAAAGGAAAATAAAGCATTAAAATTCCCAAAGGAGCAAGAGGATGTTTTTGGCAAAAGAGTGACTCAAATGAAGAGCTTAGTAGCCAAAAACGGTATTCTTGTCGTTTTGTTTTCCTTTCAAAGAGGTGCGTTGAGCTTTAGAGGGAGGAACTGAATACGTGTACGTAAAAAGCTGCCAGGGGAACATTTCTTATGGTGCTCAGGGCTGGAAGGTCATTTGTTCCTTATTTCTTTCTCTTCACTTAACAACTAGCTCTATAAGAACAACTAGATGAGAGTCTTTCTGTGATAGATACCATTTTTTCCTTCCTTTCGTCTGTCCCCTTATTTTTGTACATTTTCTCCTTTTTAATGGCCTTTGCTTTGTTGATTATTCTGTCACCATCTAAACCAAGTGATGAGTACTTTTTGTGGAGTGGTAGAACTCCAAGGTCTCTATCAATTGTAAAGTAATAAATGTTTTGCAGTGACCTAATATGTAATTAACTCAGCATTTTTTGGTGCAGTGGTAAATTGGCATTTTACTAATCAGAAAATGTATCACCTTCATAGTAATTTCAATTCTCTTCAGTTGAGATTCGGGGCCTTCAAAGATCAAGTTCTTAATAAGCCTTCCTTCTTTACTGGGTATGACACCTCAGCTGGACCCCTCTGTCCAGCCAATTCAGTCTGCAAACGTTTCACAAGGCTCCCCTCTCCTGTCTGATTATTGTGTTTTGCTGATGTCATTTCCTTCCATGGAACTATCCTCCCTTTATATTTCTGTTTTCCAAATCTTACCTGCTTTCCAGAAACCAGGCCAAGTACCAATTCCTAAGGACCGTGTAGGGCCAGAACATTTTCTTCCATAGTCTGCTCTGATATTCCCAAATAGACATAAATTCTCTTTTATTTTTACAATGTAAATATTACTCAAGATACCTTCTTACCCATTGTAAGTCTGGTTTTCTTAGGTTAATATTTTACTTGAGAAACATTCAGTCTTCAGCCTTCACTACTTCATGATTGAAACGTACTTTTGTGCGCTTTCCTTATAGAGGACTCTGTCAACAATATGAGAAATTTTATAGCTTCTGTTGACCTTTCCATAGCCTTCACCTAGTTGACAAGATTTCGGTATGGATTGCGCTACATGAGATTAATACAGATTCCAAATTTCTTGTGTTTGGAATGAAATTGAACTTTCATATTACCTTGGGTCACGGTCTCTTTTTGATTTTCTGTCACCTGTATCTCTTAGTGCTTTTCACAGTTTGGCGTTATATTCCTTCAAAATCTCACATGGAAAATGTTCTCAGAAAATGCTAGGTGAACTTATTTAAGGTTACAGAGTGACTTAGGGGTACATGGTGCCGTAAAAAATAGAGTGGGGCATTTAAAGTTTGAGTATTTAGTGTTTACTGTGAAAAAAATGCCTACTCTCTTTTTCTTCCTCGTGGGTCAAGTTAAAGGCTACTGGAGAACAGGGCATTTCAGGTAGAAGAAAAAATGTTCCAGAATGTTATCTGATGAAACCATTTCCTACACATTTGAAAAATGGTAGACTGAACTGACTTAACAAAGTTCTCTTCCTGGGAGCATAGTGTACTCAAGGATTTATTCAAATCAACATCCATCAGAAAGTAGTCTCCAAGTATGCGGTATTTTGATTGGAGGAATGAGAGTAAGAAGAAGAAAGGAATAGTCTAGTTGAAGCAACCTTAGAGATATCCTTCACCCTCATAACACTGGAAAAGATATTAAAGATAAGATTGTCTCTACAATTCTGAAAGGGAGTGGGTCAGATCTGCTAAATACCTGCAGATTTTGATATCCTGGGCTTGTATCTCCACAGCTGGAAATCACTGTCTTAGTGCCTGCAAGTGCCTGCCAAGAGTAGGTAATCATGATTTTTTTTTTTTTTTTGCACCAACAGTTATTTGCTCTTCCTAAAGGAAGGGTCTCATATCTCTCATATGTGCTGGAAGAGAAATAAAAGTTGAGAGCTACCAATTTAGAAGGCCTTCATCTGATAGAGGAGATGTATGGTATAGAAGGCCTTCATCTGATAGAGGAGATGTATGGTATAGAAGGCCTTCATCTGATAGGGGAGATGTATGGTATAGAAGGCCTTCATCTGATAGAGGAGATGTATGGTATAGAAGGCCTTCATCTGATAGAGGAGATGTATGGTATAGAAGGCCTTCATCTGATAGAGGAGATGTATGGTATAGAAGGCCTTCATCTGATAGAGGAGATGTATGATATAGAAGGCCTTCATCTGATAGAGATGTATGGTATAGAAGACCTTCATCTGATAGAGGAGATGTATGGTATAGAAGGAAGGGCTGCTAACTCCCCAGGGTTGCACAGCCTCTTAGTTGCAGAGCAAGATCTGGAATCCAGGTCTCTTGGTTGCCCATCCCAACGCTGTTGGCTCAGCACCACACTTTCCAGTTAATAGCTCCCCTCCATCCTTTGACTTCCCCTGACAACTCCTACCACCTTTATTAAATAGGAGCATTTCCAAGTATGTGTTTGCAGGAAACTTTAGGACCCTCTGCCCCTTATGTTATGTTATGTTATATCTGTTACATATGAGAGACAAGGGATGCCCATGAACAATATCCGTGTACACCAAAGACATGGACACACACTAAAATGTTGAAGAACTACAGTGGAATGCCCCGAACACTCAGATAAGGGTTTATTGCTTACTTTTTCTTGTGTTCGCTCTCACAGGCTAGCTCAGGCCACTCAGTTTGGGAGGGGCTGCCTCCTTACTGTGGGTGTCATTTTGATGGTGAGGTGAGTAATTTCTTGGCACCATATGAAATATCAAGGTCAGAGGGGCTAGAATATAATATATGGCAAAGCAAGAGCGAGTCTCCAGGTGACGGCTTAGGCTGCTCTCTGTGATCTTGCGAACGGGAGCTCCCTGCTTGAGTGCTCTTTCTGGAGCAGTAAAGGCTCTGGAAACCGATTTTTCTTAAAAAGACATCGTTATTGTTTTGTCCCCCACAGGCACCTTTTCTCTTTAGGATGTAAACACCCTCTGGATGCTGAATGAATTCATCTTTATTTTTTGCAAAGGAGCGTGGTTAAACTATTTTCATTTCAGAGTTTGCAGTAGAACTGCAAACTGTCATTTTTTTCCCTAGTAGGAGAAGAGTCCAGGTTGCCTGCTCCTAAAGAGGCTTGGCAAAAGAAAGAAAAATAACAACAAAGGGCTGAGGGTGTGTGTGTGTGTGTGTGTGTGTGTGTGTGTGTGTGTGTGTAAGGAGGGGAAAAGGTTAAGTACAAGAGTCAGCCAGTCCCAGTCTTCCTCTCCCCATACTTTACATGGCCTCCCACTGGTAACCAGTAGAAATACAATGTGAGCCCACAAATGCCGTTTTAATTTTTTCAATAACCATATTAAAAAAGTAAAAAGAGGATGAAGTTAATTTTAATAATAGATTTCATATAACCCAGCGCATCCAAAATATTAATGTCAACATATATTAATAGAAAAATGACTACTAAACTATTTTACATGAGATTTTTTTACATTAAGTCTTAGAAGTCCAATATACATTTTATGCCCAAAACATGTCAGTTCAGACAACCCACACTGCCATGCAGAGTGTCTACTAGACAACACAGTTATAGAATAAAATTTAAAAAAAACAATTTGGCATTTAAAATAGTTCATGGTCTGTCTGCTAGTTATTTTTTTTAACTTCCTGTGCCCCTGCACCCTCTGTATCCCACTTCACCGGGTTACTTCTCATTTCCAGAACATGATACAGACTTTCATCTTTTCAAGTCTACAGCATCCTTTGCCTCCCTTTACTCTGTCCATGTCTGTAAACATGTGCCAGCCTTGGAGGCATCCTAATATGGATTTTCATGGACTTTCACTGAGATTCAATTCCAACTTCATTGCCTAGTAACTAGGTGAACTGAAGAATGCTATTTAGCCTCTTTGACCCCATATTACCTATCTTTAAAACTAGAATAGTAGCTGTGTATGAGTGTGAGTGTGTGTGTCTGCATGTGTGATTATCAGAGACAGAAAGAGAAAAAGGGAGGGAGGGAGGGAGGGAGAGAGGGAGGGAGAGAGGGAGAGGGAGAGAGAGAGAGAGAGAGAGAGTGATAAGTGATAAAAAGAATGCAAAACAAACAGAAAATATATAGTACAGTTCCTGGCACATCGTAGTTAAAATTCTCTCCCCTTTCCTAGTTGCTTTCCAAGTTGCTTCTGTGAGTAGCACTCCCATCGCCATCTGCCAGCAGTGTCTAATGCACTAAGTAAGCATCTCTTTGTTTTTATTCTGCGGTCTGTTCACCTGCAATATCTTAGTCCCACCTTTAACAACTCATTTCAGTCTTTGCTCCCCAGTTACAGTTATCATACCCTTTTCTTCTTTCCTACTGCCAAAATGCTAACAACAAAATGTACAGCTGCTCCTTGGAAATGAGTGACTCCATTGCCAAGTGGGACAGCACAGGTGCCCTTCCACTGGGGCTGAGAGCCAACAAGCTACCACTGAAATCTCTGCCCAGCTCAGAGTGACAGCACAGCCGGTCCTGTCCCCTGCTGTAACGGTTTCCTAGGCAACCAATACACACTACCATGGAGGAAATGGAAGGAATAAAAAGGCAAAACCTACATCATTTCCACAGTTTTCAATATTTGTGTGCATGTGCTAAAAATATTGAAAATATATGGATAACTGAGCATATGTTTTATTATTTCATGTCTTGCTGGTTATGGCCTCTGTCATAATTCTGACAGAATTGAATGCTAGTGAATTACTAGTGATGGTGTTGTATGAGTGAAATTGGATCTTTCTAATGGAGGAAGGTTTATAGTTTTTTGAATAGTAGTCTTGCCCATCTTACATTAGATTTAATCCTGCCTTTGATGTGTATTGAACTTTTATAAATAGTATTTTAAATTTCCTTTTCTAATTGCTTGTTGCAATTGAGTTCTGTACTTTGTATCCAGAAATCTCACTAAATCACCTTAGTAATTCTAATAGTTTCTATGTGGATTCTTTAGGGTATTCTACATGTTTATAATCAAGTAATCTGCAAATAACGAGAGTTTTAATTCTCCACTTGTTTTTTTTGTTTGTTTGTTTGTTTTGTGGTACGCGGGCCTCTCACTGTTGTGGCCTCTCCCGTTGCGGAGCACAGGCTCCGGACGCGCAGGCTCAGCGGCCATGGCTCACGGGCCCAGCCGCTCCGCGGCATGTGGTTCCCGGACCGGGGCACGAACCCGTGTCCCCTGCATCGGCAGGCGGACTCTCAACCACTGCGCCACCAAGGAAGCCCAATTCTCCACTTCTTTATAACCTGTATTCTTCTCACTTTAATAGTGGCTAGGACTTCTAATACAATGGTGAATAAAGTGGAGATAGTGGACATCCTTGATTCATTCTCAAAATCAGGAGAAACCTTCAAAATTTATCATTAAGCATATAATTTCTATAGATTTTTATAGATACTTTTCTATTCCCACTTTGCTAAGAGGCTTTTTTAAAAAATTACGAATGGAGATAGATTTTGTCTTATTCCAAATTTGCTAAGAGGGTTTTGAAAAATCATGAATGGAGGTATAATTTTACCAAATGCTTCTCTGTATCTACTGAAATAATTACATAATTTGTTTTCTCCATTTTAAACATCTCCATGATGTTTTAAATTGATTAATTTTAGTGACTAAACCAATATTTCATTTCTGGAATGAACCCCACTGGTTATAATTTATCTTTTTATGAGTCATTGGATTCATTTTGCTAATATGTATTTTATTTAGAAATTTTGTAGTAATGGTCATTGCAGAGTGTTGCTGATATATAAATATATATATACACACACATTTTTTAATAATGTCTCAGGCAGGTTTGAGGATCAAGATCATTGTAGGCTCCTAAAATAAGCATGTATTTGTCTTTGGCTGTATAAAGTAGCATCATCGTGTCCATCCATCCATTCATTCATTCCACAAATATTTATTGAGGGGTAATATAGTATAGTGAATATAAGTATAGATTCTAGACTGCCTAGGTTTGAGTCGTTTTTAAAAAACATTGTGACTATTTTAGTAATCTATTGACATCTAACAAATTACCAGAAACTTAGCGACTTAAAGCAACACATTTATTATATCACAGTTTCTATGGGTCAGGAATCTGGGAACATCTTAGCTGGGTCCTCTGCTTCAGGGTCTCTCACAAGGATGCAAAGTGTTGGCCAAGGCAAGGATCTTATCTGAGGCTAACCTGGGAAGGGATCTGCTTCCACGTTCATGTGATTATTGGCAGGATTCAGTTTCTTGCAGATTGTTGGTCTGAGGACCTCAACGCCTTGGTGGCTGTAGGCTGGAATCTGCCCTTGGTTTCTTGTCATGTGGTCCTCTCCATATGGCAGCTTACTTAGTCAAAGTCAGAAATGAAAGTCAGTAGAGAATCTGCTAGGGAAACAGAAGTTAGAATATTAGGCAACATTTTCATCTTTTTCTATACTTTATCGATTGGAAGGAATGCATAGCTCCTATTCACACTCAAAAGGAGGGAATTAACTTTAAGAACCACATGGAGCCTTGGTTTAAAACTACGTTGGAGCTTAACATATATTCATGCTGGTTATTCACAGATGATGATTTATTCGCAAGTAGCTGGGCCTTTGTATGCAAAACAAAATTGTTACAGAAAATGTGTAAAACGCTAAGAGCTCATGCTCAACAGGGACAGTTAAATGGTTAAACTATAGTCCTGGAAGCCTGAAGCTGAGGTTTATGATAAACCTGGATGTTTATCATAATTTTGATTGAGTTAAATCTGGTTGCAACAAATAGCAAATGCTACTACAATGATATTAATAAAAGAAGTTGAAAGTCCCTTATTTCTTTTCTAAGCTATTCATAATTTAATTAATTAAACATTATGAAATGATCCCAAAGGCTAATTTGTATTTTTGTCTAGCCTGTATTTTCATAGTTTTTACCTAGTTCTAATCAGAATACAGATGTGATTGTCTCTTTCTTTTTATTCACCTAGTGTTTAATAAATGATATTTTTGTAAGTTACCAATAATCATCAGGGCTTCAATTTTTAGGGATTATCTAGTCCCTATTGGTATACTAAAAGTATTTGCTCTTATTCTCCTGGGAAATTTGGTTATTTATTTTGTTTGCTTGTTTGTTTGCTACTGAAAAATTGGATGCTGGTAATTCTTCTGAACTGATACCTTTTCCTTCCTTTAAATTATTTTTAGAATAAATTATCAAGAGTAGATTACCTGGCCCAAGGATCTGAACATTTTTATGAATTTTTATTCCAAACCACATTGACTAAGGTACACTTTTTGGTAGTAACACAAAAACATCACCTTGTCCATAAATTTTATTATGCCCTTTTTTCCCATATACTTAATTTTATAGTCTATTAACAATTTTAAAAGCCAGTATTTATCCCTTCAGACTATGAATGGAAATCTTATACTCAGTACCCTTTATACTAATTTAGTAAGAGTAACTGTTTTATAACCCAGAGTGATGCACAGTAATCTAAAGCCTGAATATTTGGGTGGGTACCCAATTCTATTACTTGATAGTGGTGTGGCCTTGGGCAGATAATACACCTGCTTAGTTCCTCAGTTTCCTCATCTGTAAAATGAGGATAATAAGAATATCCGCCTTACCGGCTTTGTCTCAATTAATCTATCAGAATGTTATATACATGATGGGGGCTCCATAAATATCAGTTATTATTATCATGTGTTCCTAGGTTATTAGTCAAATCAGAAGGAAACTTGGATAGGAATTTGCCTGAAACGTTAGCAGCACCTCTGAGTAACCTGGCATCTGCTGGCACTGCAGAGAAGACAGTGTAGCAGAACATAAGTCACAAACAAGGTGCCTATGGGCCAAATCATGTCTCATGACTATGTCTGTTCATCCCATACAGTGTTATTATTTTTTAATTAGTTACTAACATTTAACATTTTTGAAATTTTACATAAAATCCGGATTCGTAGTTTCTCGCACAGCAATGAAGATCCAATGCAGCCAAAAATAAATACATAAATTTACCAAAAAATAAAAAGAATTGAAAAATAAAGCAAACCAGGATGTTTGCTTTATGGCAACCATCAGCTAGAGCAGAGTAGCAACTACTTTCATTAGAAGAAGTACTGAAAAGGATGACGTGTTCCCCGAGTGCCACATCTTTGTTCCCTGTTGCTTACACCTTGCCTATTTTGCTCATTTCCTTCACCTTCCTGGCTTCTAGAGCATTTCAATTTGCCTCTACCAGCACAGGGATTGAGATCTTGTCCTCTGAAGACCAGAAGAACCAGGTTGTTATCCTTGCTCTGGACTACTCACTAATTAAAATCCAAATCACCTACCTGATAATTTCCATCACGGGGTACAGCAGAGCATCGAGCAGCAGAGTATGTTTCTCACCAGGTCCTCCCCGGATGTGTCATTACAAGAGATGCTGTTTGTTTTAGCCTTGGCCTTCAGACCACAGACATGCTTTCCTCTGCTCTATAAGACGTGTGAGTTGAGGGAATTACAAGGAATAGTAGAACATCTAAAATGCTACAGCAAAGAGCCTGTGAGTTCTTTCTCAAAAGGCTGAAAATGGTTACTTTGAAACAGTGGGGAATCCATACCAGTAGCACTAAGCTTCTATTTTTATGCCTGGGAGAGTTTTTGAAGCCATTAGTCCATGTTGTCCAGTCTTATAATGCATGATTCATACACAGTACAGACTGGAAATGGCAGAGGTTGAGTTTATGGAAGAGATGTGCATTTTACCATGACACTAGCCAACCATGGAGTCGTATGAGAGGTTGGTAGACCAAAGCTAATTGACCCTTTCAGGCTTTAGAGAGCTTGTCTTCAGGTTTCCGCTGAGCTCTGCATTTTAAGTTGTTCACATGTTGTAATTAATAGAGGAGGGGACTATTGTACATTCACATGAAACCTCCAACCTCGATTCACATGTCCTGGGGTCTAGTGAAAACAGTGTATCATTGTTTCTCATTATATTGGGGGTTACTAGCTGAGCAGCGCACGCAGAAAAAACTCAACGATGAAGGGCTTGGGTCTAGAGTCCAAAAGACGGGAGTTTGAGTCCTGGCACTGCTACTTGTGATCTGTATGGCTCAGAGTAGTTTATTTAAATTCTCTTTGACTCAATTTTCTCATATGTAAAATAGGATAGCATTAGTACCTCCCTCATTGGAGTGGTGGTGGGGAGTATGCAAAATAACTCATATTAAACATTCAGGACCTAAATAAGCACTTAGTAAGTGGTGTTGACTATGGTTTCCTTTCTGTATTCATTCAACACGATAGTACTTTCTATACAGTAGTAAATGCAAGTCACATGGTTCTTGCCCTCATGGACCTGAGAGTCTAGTTGGGTTTACACTGACCTAAATGTGTTTTTGTCTTATGGCACAGCTGTTGAGAATTTGACAGTCTGGTTGTGAATCTCCACCCCACCTCTTAATCTCTCTAGAATATAAGGCACCTTAGTAAACTTTCTGTTGCTCAGTTTCCTTATCTATTCAGTGGAGATAATAAAAAGGCATACCTTCCAGTGTCTGGCCCAAAGTAATAACAATAACGATAATAATAATAATGAAGATGTAGGGGAGAATAGCTAACCTTTACACATGCACTCCATTTAACATTTAATCATATTTATTCCATGTAATTAGCATCAATTGATGTGGTAACTTTTATCTGATTGATTTATTCAAACCTCACAGTCACCTGTAAGGTAGTTTTCATAATTAGTCCCAATTTGCAGATGAGGAAACTCGGGCATAAGAAGAGATACATATGCAGGAAATGTCAGTTGCTGTGGTTGGTATCATTAATAAAATGAATGTCTTTCTACATCACATTGTTAGATTCACATCATTGTTTTAAATTCCTTCTTAGTAATTCCACTGTGTCTCCATACTTTATCGAGCTTTCTGTTGATGGAAATTTTGGTTATCATTATGACATGCACATGAAGAGCAAATCTTGAAACCCATCTCATTTTATATGAGAGGCTGTCTGCCTGTTTGTTTTAGCTCTGAAATAAATTTTGTATCCTTCTGTTCAGTTGATAGATTTAACTGAAGATTTCAGAGAGTGAGGCTATCAAGCTAACCCTGGAGACCAGGAGTGAGAATTTTGGGCAATGCACATTGGCCAGTATAGGATTATGTTACTAAGAGACCAGGTGAAGTGAACATTTTCAACCTGTGAATTTTTAGCCTTTTGTGTGCAGGCTATACCTGTGAAGAAAAGCACAAGTGGCAGCGTACTGGGCTAAGTCGTGTGAGGGACCTTGTACACAGACCAAGACGGACATCCTCAGTTCATATGCTTCTAAATCACTGAGAAACTGTATTGTTTCCACTGCCTGGGTCATTCTCTCTACACTGGCAGGTCTGTGACCGGACACCACCTTCTCAGTGAAGCCCCCTTGTCCAGGCTGTTTATAACTGCACCCTCTCTCTTTGTTCTTAAACATTTCATATCCCCTTTCTCTGCTTTATTTTCCTTCATAGCACTTACCTCTGTTTACAGACTGCCCATTTTACTGGTTTATTGTCTATTCCCCTACCAGTGGTTACTGGAGCACACTCATACTAGTTCGCAAGAGCAGATTGCTAAATAGTCAGGACATTTGCAAACTGGCTGTCAGATTGGTCATAGTGAGAATAGTTACACCGTGGAAATTGGCAATTGCTACAGATTGGGGACTTTTTTTTCCGAGTCAATTTACCAGCACATGACTACCCTCTATTAAGTGTAAGCTCCATGAGAGAACACATTTTTGTTTGTTACATTCACTGCTGTATCCTCGGTAACTAAAAAGGTGCTTTACACACGGTATTTAAAAAGTATTTGCTGGAAGAGGTATAAAACAAATGTGAGAGTGAGTGAGCAAACAAACTTCCATTTTGTTCATGCTTAATATATGATCTGTGCTCTTCCTAGGACTTTTTATACATCTCATTTCAAGCTTAAACAACACTATGAGGTAGTATGTACCTCTATGGTATTATTATCCTGAATCACAGCTGTAGAAACTGTGTAGCCATGAGATTCATCAGCTTCTCCAAGGTCATACAGGTGGTAAAGGTAGAAACAGAATGAGGAGGAGGAGAAGAAAGAGAAAGATAAAAAGAAGGAGGAGGGCTTCCCTGGTGGCGCAGTGGTTGAGAGTCCGCCTGCCGATGCAGGGGAGACGGGTTCGTGCCCTGGTCTGGGAGGATCCCACATGCCGCAGAGCGGCTGGGCCCGTGAGCCATGGCCGCTGAGCCTATGCGTCCGGAGCCTGTGCTCCGTAACGGGAGAGGCCACAGCAGTGAGAGGCCCGCGTACTGCAAAAAAAAAAAAAAAAAAAAAAAGGCAGCAAACTCTTCCATCAGACTTAGCTATGTGTCAGGCACTTTTCTGAGTACTTTATATAGCAATGACAAATAACGTATTTGATTTCCACAACACGCCCATGAGATAGGTGCTATTATTATCCCCACTTTACAGTTGAGAAAACAGAGGCACACAAAGGTTAGGTACCTTGCCAAAGAGCACATAGCACAAGCTTTGGAGCTGGGATTTGAATGCCAGAAAGTAGGCAGCTCTGGAATCCACAATTTTAACTATTCTGCTCTACTGTCTCTTGGTTGACCTGTCTCATACCGGAGCTCCTGGTTTAAATGACTGACCTACTAGGGTATTTGTTCATTCTTGTGGGACTTAATATCTTGTTTTCAGGCCTCATAGGTCTTGCAGCTTGCCTTGACTTGGCATAGCCTTTCTAACCACTGTGTGTTGATGAATTTGACTTTGATTGACAACTCTTTTATCAAATGAGAGTGCAGTTCTGTGAATTGTCTTGAATTCCTTTGCTTTCTGAAAGGTTGCTTGTGCTTCCTTCTGTTTATTCCACTCTCTTATTCTAATCTTCATCGTATGTTGATTAAGCAAAGAGCAGTAAAGGTTAAGAGAGTGATGACTTGTAAATGAGGTACATTAACAAAAAGAAGAAAAAAGCACTACCTGAAAGGCTTCCTTCTTTTTGATCAAGACATCAACGTAACTGTTAAATGAATTCTTTTTGAAAATTTTTTTCATTTTTGTTTTATCATCCTGCTTCAAAGAATAGAGAAGGCAATGGGAACCCACTTCAGAAGCAGAGCTAAGATTGTTGCTGAGCCCACCTCACAGAGCACTCTGAATTTAGGGTGAGGTCTTCTTTCTAACGTTCTAAATATACATTAGTGCGGTAAGCTGTCTGCAAAAGTACTTGGCTGGTAAAGAGAAATAAACTTGAAATTTCTACTTATTTCATGGGACACTAAAAGTAATCGCCCCCAGAAGAGCCCCGGACTTCTTAGTACATATTCCAGAGGCTGAGGGGTTCGGGTATCGTGGTGTGATAGATTTAGATTTAAGGCTCCATCTGTCACCAGCTCTGGTGAACTTTCTGGACCCCAGTTTCCTTGTATGCAAAATGTTTTTGTAAGGCCATCTTCTGAGTTTGATTATTATTCAAAATTGTTCCACCTAAAATTTTTACCGATAAAACCTCACCCACCTAGTCGCTCACTCTCACCCAGCTGTGCTTCGACGATGTTAATCCCTTCATGCTTTACCTGGTCCTCTCCTTTCTGTCTATTATTAGACTCTTCTTGACATCACTTTTTGTCTCATCCAATTTCGACTTCCCTCATTGCTGTTTCTACTTCCCTACTTAGACTTTCTGTGAGGGCAGTGCTTGTTAACACATATTTCTCTGGAATCCCCCGCAGCTTTTAAAATGATGCCAGTTACATAGGAAATAGCTGTTGAATGACACTGAAGATGATGGAATAGTGAATTAGAACCTTTAACACACTATTCTCACAGGTTCCGTATGATTTATTCTTGTGCAAACGAAAACAAAATAAATCTAACAAATGAACCAAAAGAGTATAATACTTATAAAAAATAAATGCCATAAGTAAAGGGTTGTCTCTTAAACCTTGTTGCTGATGTTGGAAAAGCCTTTGTATGAAGTTGTTCTAATTGATGTTTTTATTGGTACATATTAAATTTATTAATTAAACACAGGAATGCTTAAAATGAATGCCTTGTAGCCTTGTGAAATGGCTGTGACTGGATAATTCAGTACATTGTGTGTTATTAGGAAAAAAAGTTATGCTGCTCTGGCAGAAGAATAAGTACTCCAGATTTCAACATCATACTTGCAGATGACTTGAGTATTAAAACTTCCATACACTGTATTTTTTCCTATTTAATATTTTCAAGCCTTGTAACAATCAAGGCAATGGAAAATAGACAAGAGAGCCTGAGATCTGTTAAAAATGCTTGACAATGCATATGTGAGGGAGAATATATTGAATGAATAGTTCATTTATCTATTTTTAAAATGTAAACATGTAAGCAACCAGTTTAAGTGAATGCTTTGTACCCATAATAGTCTATTCTATTCCTGGAATGGACCAAAGATGTTCTTAGCCCATCCTGGATCAGGTGAAGCGAGGACAGATGTAAATAAGCTCGTCATCCTAGACTTCGAGCATCCTCAGAATTGAACCTCTTGATAGACTCCTACACTGGCCTTCCATTCTTGAATCTAAACCAGTGTTCATGGAATTGGCCCCAAACAAATGAATCCTTAAAATGGGACATAAATGTAAGTGTCACCGTGGTGTTTTTAGCCACTCGGATCTTGAAATCATTTCCTGATACTTTAAACTCAGAAAGACTCTTCATTTCTTCTAACATGTTTCTTTTCTAGCTAATATATCCTACATTGTAAAAGGGCAAAAAGGAAACCCTAGGAGCCTCCGTTTCCTTTCTTTTTTTTACCCCCTCACATTCCTTCTTCCTGGTCTACTAATAAGTGCCTTTCAAATGGGTACATACAAAAGAGGTTGCATTGACGTTTTAACACATTCAGAAATCTTTACCTTCAAGAGTGGAACAAGTCATGAGTTAATTTTCTCATTGATTTAAATCAGAGCATAAAAGAGTACTCCTGCTGGTAACAAGAGTTAAGTTTACTACTACAGAGAAGTATAGACACCCTATGTTCTTGAAAATTATATGGTATAGGTTGCATGCAAATTAGGCCTCCTTTTCCAAGAGAACGTTTCTTCTTGTTTCATTATTCAGCTGTTTCAGTCCTTCAGATCCCAGGGTGAACCGAGAGTAGCAGAATACTACTTTACAATCTTCTTGTTCTAGGAGAAACCTGCTTACCACTTTCGAAAATCAGGGACCTGTATTAACAAGAACATGACTGTTTCTATAGCACTCTTATATTCTTACGGTAAATCATTTGAAGGAAATACAGTAAGAACCACAAAAGAAAAATATTCAGGTCTTTGTGTTGGACATAAAAACTTGGTTAGTCAGTACCTGGGGAGAACAGTGCTGCCATGTCTCCATTTTCGAATTTTCTTGCTGTCCTTGCTTATGGATTCATCTCTTTCTTAAGACCTTTAAGAGGAGAAAGAAGCCTTGTGATTTACAATAGAACTGCTATTGGGAGTCACCCACCCTTCAAGCTAATGATAATAGCTATTATTTTTTGAGGATCTACTGTTTACCGGTCAAATAATATATATTGGTTAATATGATTTTTACAACATGCCTATAAGGGCACTTTTATGGTTTTAACTATTTTACAAACAAAGAACCTGACAGTAGTCAGTTGACTGGTACCAGGTCTCCTGCGGAGGTGTTAAGTAACTAAGCAGGGATTTGAACTGTCTGCAGGGCCAGCATCACTGGTGTGTGGCCTGTGCAGTCACACAGGGCCCCTGCTCTCAGAAGAGTTTAATGCTCCGCTGTAGGCACCTTAAAATTTGTAATTTTTTTAAAAACTAAGGCGTCCTGAATTTTCATTTTGCACTGGGCCCTGCAAATTCCTTAGCCCATCATGTCTCTCTGGCTATAAAGCTTATTTCATTTCATCACACCTCTCCCAGAGATGAATTTTCCTTTGCAGAAACAGCTCCAGCAGGAATAGTTACTACCTGCTTCCTACCAACTCAATGACAGCACAGTCTGGTGTAGTGTGCCTGCCCCACGCAGGTAGATTTGATACCTGAATTGATTGCTGGATTGAAACTTTGACATGATGAATATCTGAAAGGCCAGTTTTTAGCTTTCTAGTTACTGAAGTGCCAGAGAACATGAAACAAAATTATTTCATATATTTTACTAACCCCCCCCTTAGGTTTTTCATTTCTTCTAAACATATTAAGTTTTATTTTTTATTTCTACACAAATGGAGACATTTTCCTTCTCCTCCATCATGTTCTAATATGTTTCATTCTATTTTGGACTTATCTAAAATGCATCGATTTTCTATAAGTAATACTAGTGAACATTTACTTCGTGTTGAACATGTGGTTTGAAGCGATTTTTTTTCTATTCAATCAAATTTTTCACAATCTAAACTAAGAATGTAAGCTTTAAAGTCGGAAGTTGACTGACATAATGACATTTTCGTTTTCTCATTTTTTTTGTTTATCTTCAAATGTTCAACACTTAATTTTCAAATTTAAGAGTTGAAGAAATGGTGTGGTATATTTTGACATTGACTTTTATCCAACCCTAAAATAAATTTTTGTTTTAAGCCATATTTATGACAGTTACCATCAGTGTTTTGAATTGTGACAGTTTCTTTTCATTAATAAATACACATCCCTCCCTTTTATTTTAAAATTTCCTCTATTACCATCACATATTGTTAAACCTTTGGGGGGAATGTTAGAAATCATCTGATCCTATTCACTTGCTTCACAGGTGAAGAAATTCATGTCCAGAGAGGCATATAAGACTTGTTTAAGGTTGCACAGCCCAATAGTGGTGGAGCAAAGACCAGCACGCAAATTCCTCTGAATTTAAATCCAGGACTCTTTTATTATACCACACAAATCTCTTTTGATGCCTAAAATCACTAAGATTTCTTTTTTAATTTTCTGTCCACGATAAATATTTATACAGCTTTAAGCCTTGAGTTAAAGTTTAGCTTACCCAGGCCCTATGAATATGAAAATCAGAAATCTGGAGGGAAATGTTAGCTTTTTAGCAAAGGGCAACGGTGTTTTTGAAATTTTCAGTGTCATATCAGAAAAAAAACTTCCCCTTCTCCAATTAAATTCTCCTGCAAACAGCAGTGCCTTTGAATTGTTTTGGTAATTTTATAACCCTGTAACATACTTTATAGAAACAAATTGCAGCAAAGATGTTGGTAAAATTCATGCCCAATTAAGTACACTGTGAAAAAAACCTGGTCAAATCTGGTGCTATAATAAGGAGTGCCAGCAAGGCAGCCCTGTTAAAAGGAGGTTTTACCTCACCAGGGCCCTGGGTTTTTGGTTGCTGGGGGGAAACTGAAATACATTTCCAATAAAGGCAAATTGTCAGTTCCATACGAATGACAACAGGTCTGCTGAGGATCCTTGGAAACATGGTGATTGACTCCAAATTGCCATATTATTCGTGTTAACATATATCTTATCTTAAATCTATCCACCTTGATTGTGCTCCAGGGATGCAATATAATTTGGCTGACCAGACTGGGTAACTTATTACAGCCAATTACAAGACTTTTACATGATGACTTGTCAATATAAATCAAGAGTTTTGGGTAAGTCAGAAAGAGAAAAACAAATACCGTATGCTAACACATATATATGGAATCTAAGGAAAAAAAAAAAGGTCATGAAGAACCTAGGGGCAAGATGGGAATAAAGACGCAGACCTACTAGAGAATGGACTTGAGGATATGGGGAGGGGGAAGGGTAAGCTGTGACAAAGTGAGAGAGAGGCATGGACATATATACACTACCAAATGTAAAATAGATACCTAGTGGGAAGCAGCCGCATAGCACAGGGAGATCAGCTCGATGCTTTGTGACCACCTAGAGGGGTGGGATAGGGAGGGTGGGAGGGAGGGAGACGCAAGAGGGAAGAGATATGGGAACATGTGTATAACTGATTCACTTTGTTATAAAGCAGAAACTAACACACCATTGTAAAGCAATTATACTCCAATAAAGATGTTTAAAAGAAAAAAAAAAAAAACCTTTGCAGGAAAACGTAAAAAAAAAAAGAGTTTTGATTCAGTATTTCTTAAGATCCAGCACAGAATCTTTCAAAAAGATATTATTTTTCCTATTTCTCCATAACTGATTTGCCTAACATTTATAGATTCACTTCCATTCTGCAAGGAAACTTAATCTTATGCAAAGACATTATCCATCAAGGAATAACTTTTTTGTTCCTTATCCTGCTGTCCCTCCCCAAAGAATAAACATAGTTAGTTCTTGTTAGGAAAAGAACCCCGCAGAAGTGGAACAGAGAGCTGATTCAAACACTGGTTATCCTTTTACATTCCTCAACAAACAAAATCATTATTCTTAATGAACTTTCATCTCTGTCCACCACCCCTAACAAGCAGCTAGACAGTTCCCTGTGTTGCCAGTCAGCCAGTAGGAGATAGCCCAGGCAGGTGAATGGCTCTAGGTATGAACTTCCACTCTGCTACTTGCCTGGTGTCCTGCCAAGATCTTGCCCAAGTTAGTTAGCCTCACTGAGCCTCAGTAACTACTTCTTTGAAATGGAGATAATAATACTAGATTAATTCTTAAGTTATTTCCTAGATACCGATGGGTTATTGGGTGATACATGAGATGATAAGGGAGCAAGATAATTCTAGAAGTAAGACTCGTCACTTTTAGTGACCATTCTGCCAGTAGTCCAATCTGGTGGCTGTATTCCAGCATCGACAGGGAGATGAGGGACTGAAACAGGTTGCTTTGACCCTGAGAAAGGTTTGGAATTGCCATCTGCAGAAAAGCATGCCTGTGGACCCCAATAAATTGCAGTCCACTGGTCATATTCAGAATCTGGTGGAACTTCATCCCTACTTAATCCATGATTTTAGCCTGGGCAATATGGGTTTGGTCAGCAGGGATGTTTGTAGTCAAGGCATTCAGTTGATTTAGCTGAATTAAAATGTTTCAAAATTCCATAGTTACTTGTCCAGCATTCAAGGGAGAATCTTGTGGAATACGTTCCAAGTGCAAAACTCCGTGGGACTTGCACCAGACCACACGTCATGGCTTTATATCCAAGGTGACTCAGTGGATCCGCTAGGTGAGCCTCCTGGCCATGTCCATTTAGGGACCATACCTTGACCTCAGCTTCACAGACTGATTCATATTCCTAGCAACTGCAGGATGCCTGAATACACGGATATGTACATTCAAGACATGCATATCTTCATAGGTGTTCTGAAACTTAGTTCAAGGTGACAGCACACATGTTTATATGTAATTCAACTTTCATTTGTAAACATCGTCAATTAAGCGGTCTATTCATGCGAAAGACCTTTGTAGAAACCCCAGTACTGGCTTGCTAAGATAGTTGTGAAGATGATATGAGTTAATGCGTACATGTAAACGTGGAGACAGTGCATGATGCTGTCAACCAACATCTTCCTTCTTCCCACGTTACGTTAGTATACCTAAAGCCACTGGTATTTACTTTCTTAAGGAGAGGTGAGGGGTTCTTCATTTGAAAAACAGATAAGACCAACTGAAGAGACATGAATGTTCATTTATTCAGGAGTTGATAGTCACCAGGCACTAAAGCACCGATTATCAACTGGGAGTGATTTCGCTCCTCAGGGAACATTTGACAACATCTAATGACTTTTAAAAATTGTCATTACTGGTGTCTAATGGGTAGATGCCATTAAACATTCTACAGTGCACAGAACAGTCCCCCACAAAAAAATATTTTTCAGCCCAATCATGGTGTCAATCATGGTGTGGTTAAGAAACTCTGCACAAATGTAATTGGCTTTGATTTATGGTCCTCATAAACACTGTATGAGGTAGAGTCTGTTATTATCCCCACTTTACAGAAGCAGACATTGCATCAATGAGAGGTCAAGGGGTTGTCCAAGATCCCAGAACTAGTGGGGGAACGTAGGTGTGGATTAATCTAGAACTCAAGCTCTTCATGCCTGCCTTCTGAGGGCAAAGTCAGGATCAGAACCCTTTTCTCTACTACTATCTCACACTTTTGCCTTTGATTAAAGCATTATTAAGTTGAATGACTGTAACATTTGCTGTAGAGTGAATGAGTTTTTTAATGTTCTTTTTTTTGTAAGCAGACAAAGGAATGCCCATATTTAGTAATTGTGGGTGCCATTGAAATTGTTTTCATGAGAGGTGCACTAGTGGCAAGGTTTGCTACCCTTGCTGGTGTCAGTCAGATGGAATCTTCTGTTATGGTTCTCTGTTCCTCTTGCTGTTCAGTGGTCATGTATCTGTTGAGAGAGATTTACAGTTCTATCCTTTTAGGAGAGAATATTCACACTCTGGTTTTGCCTTTTGAGGCTTACACATGTTATCACTAAAGGATATTATCATTTTTTATCTGGTGTCAGGGAGGTCTTTATCATCTTCTGAGTTAGATGGTGTGCTCCAGAGAAGGAAGGGGTTAGGACTTCTCAGAGCTAACAGAATTGACTTTGTTCCACTGTTTTTCCTGCCAGTCAAAAAGAAATAGGGGATAATACTCATTAGTTGCTATTTACAAAACTGTTCACTTTCCTTGAGTATTTCGGTCTCTTGTTGACATGAGCATTGACCGCTCTTTGCCATGGTGGGTAATTTATTTTACATGAGGTGGTGTTTTCAACAACCACTACAGAATGTTCTGAATCATTCTGAACTATATGTGGATAAAAGTAAATGCTCTCATTTTCTCTGATGGATGTTTTCTTTTGCCCACGAAGGTTATGATTGGCTTTGATCTTTCCCCAACCCACTCTGTGAGCCCCCAGTCAATGTTTGAACAAAATGTAAGAAATATCATAAACAAGCAAAAATCCCACAGAAATAAAAGTGTGTGTCCTACCTCTGCTCTTCCAAGTATGACCCATCAGTTAAATCAATCCTTGGGCTCTCTGAAGAGTAGGATTTTTGTAAGATGAATTTCTATCTAAATAGAAAAGACGACCATAAAGGCAGCATCTTAATAAATTCATTAAGGCGCAGAGACCAGGCTCATTCCCTCATCTACATAATGATGAAAATCACCAACATGAATTAAAGGATGAAATTAATAAGAAGTTGGAGTAGGGACAGGTGGCGCTGGCCATATTTTGACTGTTGTCATAAATTTCAAATGAAGGTTGCCACAGCCTCTCCCCACAGACAACCACATGCATCTCCCCTTTGCACTTGTTTCTCAATGTGTAACACCTCATTCTCTGGTTTATTTCTTAGATCAGATTCCTGGGGGGAAAGATTCTAGTTGGTTCTGCCATGATTTTAAGCCAGGCCAT
The DNA here is from genome assembly GCF_964270905.1 of Leucopleurus acutus. NCBI lineage: Eukaryota > Metazoa > Chordata > Mammalia > Artiodactyla > Delphinidae > Leucopleurus > Leucopleurus acutus. The sequence continues at coordinate 39,360,470 of NC_139156.1, forward strand.
TTCATAGATCACTGCTTATTCTACGTGTTGACTGTCCTTAGTTCTCATGTTTGCCCTGCTTCACAGGGAGGCATAGAGCCAGGGCTGGGTCACTTCATCTAAAGAGAGCTGTCCCTTTCACAGGAATACTTGCCAGGCAACTTGCCTTCAAAGGGGCTGTGGGCAGGATGACTGAAACACTATAATCAAGATCTGATTAAAATATGAAAAAAAAAAGATCAACTAAGCAGGAAAAGGGGGTGAGGGAATTGAATGGCTGTGTGGAAGTAATTTTTCAGCATTGGAAGAGACCTCTGAGGCATGCTAAGCCCCAGCAGTGTGCTGCGTTCCTGAACATTAGGGAGAAGGGTTTGGGATATAAATGAAGGTCTTCAACACATCCACTGCTGTGACTGACGTGACATTATTGTGGTTGAAACTAACGGTAGGTAATTTTTTTTTTTTTTTTTTTTTTTTGGTACGTGGGCCTCTCACTGTTGTGGCCTCTCCCGTTGCAGAGCACAGGCTCCGGACGCGCAGGCTCAGCGGCCATGGCTCACGGGCCCAGCCGCTCCGTGGCATGTGGGATCTTCCCGGACCGGGGCACGAACCCGTGACCCCTGCATCAACAGGCGGACTCTCAACCACTGCGCCACCAGGGAAGCCCTAGATAATGTTTTGAGTAGGGAGGCTATAGCAGAGGAGAGATATCTGCTGCCCTACAAAAGGATAGGGTCCCCGTAATTGTGCAGATCTAAGTATATTTGCAAAGTTTCCTCCAAATTTTTCTTGTCTAAACTATCAGTTACTCTGCATTGCTCAGATTAGGATAATTCCAGGTGACCAGGTCCTAGCAAATGTAGATATTAAAGAACTTTAATTTTGAGAACATAGCGTACTAGATTATGTTATATACGTAAACACCTTCTTCTACACTGTACAAGTCAAGGTATTTGGTAATATATTCATCCATGTTTGATTCTTCAAGAAAGGGATACAAGTTGTTTTTACTCATTTTTATTAATTCAGTAAACAGGTACAACTAGAAGGAAAGAAGTTCCTCCAGGGTAACAAAACATGACGCCACGAGCAACGTAAAGCAGTTTCCCTCAGAAGAAACTTGTCGAATCTTTAAGAGGTTTAGATTAGTAGCATAGACCATTACATCAAACTGCAGAGAACTGAATCCTGGTTTACCTTATTCTGGCTTTACTGTATTATCCTGGCCAAGGAACTTCAGGTGCTCACCTGTAAAATGGGAAAATAACATTCTCATGGAGGTGCTATCAGAGTGAAATAGATCATGTGTGTAATTCACTTAGCAAATTATAATATTCAGTGAAGATGACTAACCATAGTACGTTGAGTCAGACAACAGTAGGAGTCGTTTGTTTCAAACGGGTGAGTAGCAGCGCCAATACTGAGGTGAACCAAGTGAAACATCTGGGGTGCAAATTTTAAGGGCATACCAGAAACTCAATATTCAAGATAAATAATATTTTCATGCAATATTTTAAAATCAATGCAAAAACATCCATGATAAATAACATAATAGCATCACAATTATGAATAAAAACAGGCTCCAACTCTGTCTCACCTGATTCCAATACAACATTATTTATAAAAACAGGCAGCCAGCCTGTGAGCCAGAGTTCACTGATTTGACTTTTTTTAATGCATTAAAATAGTATTTATCTTGATTACTGAGTTTTATGATGCCACCTTAAATTTTATGCCTGATGGGAGTGCCTCTCTTATTTTATCCTAGTCCAGCTCTGTATACAGTATTTTCACTTTTAACTCAGAAATTCAGAATTCTAGAATTCAAATCCTAGATGTTGACAAGACCTTTGGGACCACCAAAGGGACCATGTCCAACCTCTATGTGGTTACAGTGCTTTCTGAGCGCCACGTTTTTAATGTCAGAGATGGTCACTTTGACTTGAGTAGCCTGTGACTGAAAAGTCATGTGTACACATGTGGAATTGTTGACCTTTTCCAATAACACTAAACCTTGACCGCCTAGGACATTGTGTTAAACAAGTGAGACTGCCTCTCGCCCAGAGACTTTGGCTCACTGGCAGTTTAGGGGTTGCATTTGCTCTTCCATTTGTGTTCATTTCTTTTGCAGCTTATATTTTTCTTGACTTTCTTTGACGGTTTTCTGAGGGCAAATTTCGACCATCCTGAAGACAAGGAGCACCTCAGGAAATTGTTTTCTTTGCTGCTTTTGGATATTGATGGGATTTTGGCAGCGGGATTATAATTAATCTCAGCAGTTGTCAAGCTCCTTTTTATAATAAGCCTTTTATCCCTTTCCATAACCTGCCACTGCCTCTCCTTGTTCCTCAGGGTTAACTGGCAGGGAGCCCTCTGGCTCCCCCAGCTGTACCTTGGCAGGGCAGGCCACGAATCAGATGTCCTTTCCTCCTAGAAGGCAGAATGTATCTCTTACTCAAGTTCATCTCACATTTCAATTTGCAGATGAGCCTGTGGTTTCTGTGTCATCCCATTGGCAGCCGTTGCTATATCAATCTAAATGATGGCCTTTGAATATGTAATTACTTCAGCTTTTCAGGTCTCCCCATCTTGAACCGCTATCCCTCTAGTCCATTTTGTGCTTCTTTAAGGTAAAATATTCACCCAGGGATCACAAAGGGGAGAATACTCCCCCTTAAGGAACTGAAGAGTACCCTAGCAGGTTCCTGGTCAGACAGTGGGCTAAAAGTGGCCATGACAGAGCTTCAGGCTTTGAGTTCTAACCGAATGGTTGAGTGTCCCTAGATGGGCACGTGTGATGGTTAATTTTATATATCAGTTTGACGGGGCCATGGGGTGCTCAGATATTTGTTCAAACATTATTCTGGGTATTTCTGTGAGGGTGCTTTTGGATGAGATTAACATGTGGATCAGTAGACTGAGTAAAGCAGATTGCACCTCCCTAATGTGGTTGGGCCTCATCCAATCAGTTAAAGGCCTCTCACTAGAAGAAAAAAGCTGACGCTAACCTGAGGAAGAGGAAATTCCTCCTGCTTGATTACCTTGAGCTGAGAAATTGGTCTTTTCCTGCCTTTCAACTCTGCCTGAAGCATTGGCTCTTCTTGAGTTTTGAGACTGCGGCCTTCAGTCTAGAAATTCCACCATGTGCTCTCCTGATTCTTTGGCCTTTTTTCTCAAACCAGAACTACACCACTGCCTCTCCTGGGTCTCCAGCTTACCAACGACAGATCTTGGGACTTCTCAGCCTCCATTGTTGCATGAGCCAATTCCTTATAATAAATACATATAATAATAAACAATAGTATAGTAAATGAATAATAAAAATAAATACATATATATATATATATATATATATATATAAAATATAGCTAGAACCAATGGTAGGTACATATATATTTACCCAGTGTTCACAAAGGGAGACTACCTCCCTTAAGGAACTGAAGAATACAGTAACAGGTTCCTAGTATGTATATACATGCTGTTGGTTCTGTGTCATTGGAGAACCCTAATATAGCATGCTATTTATCATTCAGAAATTTGCTCCAGTCTGAGAAGCCTAACAGTAGGACATGCAGTAGGAAGGAATATATCTGATCAAAGGAAAAGAAATGGATGCATCCCCAATCACATATAGGAGTATAGGGAACATTTGACATTTGGGGAATCAGCCTGGCATTTGAATCCTTTCTCTGTTTGGGGAAGTCCCTGCCTTATAAATTTTAATGAGAGGCAGAACCCTTTTCCTTATATAGAAGGAAAAAAATACTAGATTCTCATTATCATTTTCTCTAGTAGGTAAGGCGTGAGCCATGTAACCTAGGTTTGAACAATCAGATGCACACACTCAATTCTACGTATGGAGTTTGTGACACAGAGAAGTCAGGTCAATGCAGAATTCTTTTTGGTGATAGCTCAAATGACAGCAGCATACAGTTTCCAAGGGCAGCTGTGGAAATGGTAACTGCAGGGACAACCAGTGTCTAAATCCAGTGGTGTCAGCCAGTGGCGGAGAGCTAGAGCATTGGGTGTTGGGTACCAGGCAGAGGTGTAGTCACTGGGCAGGGTCCATGGTGTGATGCTGGCTGTAGGGGGTTTGTTCTGGCTACATGGCTTCCCTCTGTTCTCTGTGTTTTCCAAATTTGATTCTCCAGCCTTCATTAGCAATTATGCTAGTTAATAAATTCCATTAACTCAGTTAGTTAAATGAATTAGTTAATAGTTTAGTTAATAATTATTTAGTTAATAAATCAATTAGTTGATAAATTCTGTTAAATCAGCCAATGTCATTCTTGGTTGTTTATATCTAAGAACCAGGTCTGATTCATTTATTCATGTCCTTAATATTTCTTGAGCACCCTGTATACACTAGGCACTCTTCTACGTGAGCTAGATGGGGCAGTGAGTATGACAGACAATGTCCTTTATCTCATGAAGACAGCATTCTTGTGGGGTGAATGAATAGATGAATGAATGAATGAATGAATGAACAGCAAACAAGGAAATATTTAAGAATATAAGCAAGGAACATAAGCAAAGAAATAAAAGCAAGGAAAAATTATCTTGATATTAGTGCAATGAAGAAAATAAAATAGAGTGAGTGAAAGAGTGACAGCCGGACCACATAGGGTGGTCAGGGAAGAGCTCTCTGCGGAAACAAGCTTTGTGTTGAGACCTAATTGACAAGGAGCCAGCCCCACAGATAATGGAGAGAAGGGAGTCCTCGGTGGGGGGTAATGGTTACTTCAAAGGCCCTAAAACTGAAGCAGTCAGTACAAGTTCAAACTTAAAGGGATTTTTATAACTCGTCAGACCCAAACTCCCAGTTGTATAATTAAAGAAAGTGAAGTTTTCAAGCCTTTTGTGAAGACTCCTGAATGGTTCAGGAAAGGGATCATCACTGTGGTGAAAAGTGCAGAGTGCAAGGTGGAAGTGATGCATTTCAGTTTAAATTTAAATTCTGAACACAAGTGTTTTCCTTCTGTTTGGTTCTTCTTAATTTTTTCTCCATTCACATTTTCCCAGACCAGTTCTACCCTTTGTCTTGCCTGTCTCCTAATTCTGCTTTCTCAGCAGCATGTATTAAGTAAAAGAACTGGTGGAGGTGGGGGGGATGAATACTTTAGGAGTTTGGGATTAACATATACACACCACTATATATAAAATAGGTAAATAACAAGGACCTACTTGTAGCACAGGGAACTATATTCAATATCTTATAATAACCTATAACGTGTGTGTATATATATGTATAACTGAATTACTTTGTTGTACACTTGAAACTAACACAACATTGTAAATTAAGCATACTTCAATTTAAAAATAATTTAAAAAAAGAAAAGGAACTAGTGAGCTAGTAGCCACCATTTTCTCCTCTTGTGTTCCCTCAGACCTGTGAGGGTGGGAGTGGTCATAAATTTCAGTGTAGTTCAAGTGTAAGAGTCACCCAGGAAAAACCAAGGTGGCTGATAGAGCAATGAGAAGTTTGGAAAGTTTGGGACAGGCCACTACATTTTTGCCAAATGGAAAAACAGTCGCAGGTAAATAGGTTCAAATAACTTTTTTAAAACCCATAGAACAACGCTATCAAATCTAAGTAAGTATCATCGCTGCAAGCCCTGTACATAATTTAAAATTTTCTTGCAGCCATATTGGAACGTAAAAAAACAAATAAAAATAAGTGAAAAGCAGGTGAAGTCAATTTTAATAATATGTTCTATTTCACTAAATATTGGGTTGGCCAAAAAGTTCGTTTGGGTTGCTCCAGAAGATGTTACAGAAAAACCCAAATGAACTTTTTGGCCCACCCAATATATCCAAAATATTATTATTATAAAAATTATTAGTGAGTTGTTTTACATTCTTTTTTGCTAAGTATTCAAATTCGGTGTCTCTTTTATACTTAGAGCGCGGTCCACACTTGCCACACATCAAGTATGGAATAGCCATTTGGAGTTAGTGGCCACCATTTGGAAAGGGCAGCCTTAGAGCAAAGCTGACTTACTTATCGTTGGCTTGGAGACAAAGAAATAGAATAAATCACTTTATGTGAATCCTCGTAATCCCCTAGGTATACCTCTTTATGATTTCTTTCTTTGTTTTCCGTGTTCGCTGGCCTTTTTTTTTTTTTTTCCGGTACGCGGGCCTCTCGCTGTTGTGGCCTCTCCCATTGCAGAGCACAGGCTCGGGATGCGCAGGCTCAGCGGCCATGGCTCACGGGCCCAGCTGCTCTGCGGCATGTGGGATCCCCCTGGATCGGGGCACGAACCCGCGTCCCCCGCATCGGCAGGCGGACTCCCAACCACTGCGCCACCAGGGAAACCCCACTGTCCCTTTTGTAAGTCTTCTCTATTTCGTCACCACTTCCTCACACCAGGGCTGCGTTTTCCCTCCTCCCTGAAAAGGGTGTTTAAGCATGTTAAAGATGCCTTTTTCAAAAGCTTTCTATTTATTTTTTCTTGGTGATTTAATTTTCACCTTATCCTTCATTTAAAGAAGGCGGTATTGAAGAGCACAACGAACCCTTCTGAATCAGTCAATACCTTGTTTTGTCAAATGTCCCCTTCCCTCCACAATTAAGAGTTTATAAAAGGAATCAGGAAGTGTCTTTTCATGATGCTTTAAACACAAAAATAGGAACAGTAGAAGGTTTTCTTTCTATACGATAATACACTTGCATCCTTCTTGAGTCACTGGCTGATTTTTTAATTTTAGAATATTACTTCTACACACCTACTTAACCTCGGTATGCCAAAAGTGAGTTTTATGAAATGTTTCCTCCTGCAAAAATATTGCTTCTGCATGTATCCAAAAGACCACTTTGATTCCATTGTGCCTTTTTTAAATAGATCTTTATGGAATTATAGTTGCTTCACAATACTGTATTAGTTTCTGTGGTACACCAAAGCGAATCAGTCATATGCATACATATGTCCCCATATCCCCTCCCTCTTAAGTCTCCCTCCCATCCGCCCTATCCCACCCCTCTAGGTGGTCTCAAAGCACAGAGCTGATCTCGCCGTGCTATACTGCTACTTCCCACTAGCTAATTATTTTACATTCGGTAGTGTATATATGTAGATGCTACTCTCACGTCACCCCAGCTTACCCTTCCCACCCCATGTCCTCAAGTCCATTCTCTATATCTGTGTCTTTATTCCTGCCCTGCAACTAGGTTCATAAGTACCTTTTTTTGTTGTTTTTAGATTCCATATATATGCATTATCAAACAGTATTTGTTTTTCTCTTTCTGACTTACTTCACTCTGTATGACAGACTCTAGGTCCATCCACCTCACTACAAATAACTCAATTTTGTTTATTTTTATGGCTGAGTAATATTCCATTGTATATATGTGCCACATCTTCTTTATCCATTAATCTGTCGATGGACATTTAGGTTGGTTCCATGTTTTGGCTATTGTAAATAGTGCTGTAGTGAACATTGTGGTACATGACTCTTTTTGAATTATGGTTTTCTCAGGATATATGCCCAGTAGTGGGATTGCTGGGTCATATAGTAGTTCTATTTTTAGTTTTTTAAGGAACCTCCATACTGTTTTCCATTGTGCCTTTTTTGTTTTGTGTTCCCTTTATTTTAAGAGGTCCACTCTTTTTGAAATGTTGTCGAGACTTTAGTAATCATACAATAAGAACAATACAACTATAGCTAGTGCTAAAATATTCATTAAGATTTATGTACTTTTTATTCTTCCCAGTATTTGAAAGAAAACAGGTAACAGTTAATTGAATGTGTACATGAACCCACATATTCTTTGTCTTTACTCACTTATAATGTTACTATCATAAAACATTAATTGAGATTCACAAAAAGATAGACAAGATGAAAAGGCAGAGGGCTATGTGCCAGATGAAGGAACAAGATAAAACCGCAGGAAAACAACTAAATGAAATGGAGATAGGAAACCTTCCAGAAAAAGAACTCAGACTACTGATAGTGAAGATGATCCAAGACCTCAGGAAAAGAATGGAGACAAAAGTTGAGAAGATGCAAGAAATGTTTAACAAACACCTAGAAGAATTAAAGAACAAACACCTAGAAGAATTAAAGAACAAACAAACAGAGATAAACAATACAATAACTGAAATGAAAGCTACACTAAAAGGAATCAATAGCAGAATAACTGAGGCAGAAGAACAGATAAGTGACCTGGAAAACAGAATAGTGGAATTCACTGCTGTGGAACAAAATAAAGAAAAAAGAATGAAGAGAAATGAAGACAGCCTAAGAGACCTCTGGGACAACATTAAATGCAGCAACATTCACATTATAGGGGTCCCAGAGGGACAAGAGAGAGAGAAAGGACCCAAGAAAATATTTGAAGAGATTATAGTCGAAAACTTCCCTAACATGGGAAGGGAAATAGCCACCCAAGTCCAGGAAGCACAGCGAGTCCCATACAGGATAAACCCAAGGAGAAACATGCTGGGACACATAGTAATCAAATTGGCACAAATTAAAGACAAAGAAAAATTATTGAACACAACAAGGGAAAAATGACAAATAACATACAAGGGAACTCCCATAATGTTAACAGCTGATTTCTCGGCAGAAACTCTACAATCCAGAAGGGAGTGGCATGATATACTTAAAGTGATGAAAGGGGAGAACCTACAACCAAGATTACTCTACCTGGCAATGATCTCATTCACCTTTGACAGAGAAATCAAAAGCTTTACAGACAAGCAAGCACTAAGAGAATTCAGCACCACCAAACTAGCTATACAACAAATGCTAAAGGAACTTCTCTAAGTGGGAAACACAAGAGGAGAAAAGGACCTACAAAAACAAACCCAAAACAATTAAGAAAATGGTAATAGGAACATACATATCAATAATTACCTTAAATGTGAATGGATTAAATGCTCTAACCAAAAGACACAGGTTTGCTGAATGGATACAAAAAAAAAAGACCCATATATATGTTGTCTGAAAGAGACCTACTTCAGACCTAGGGACACATACAGACTGAAAGTGAGGGGATGGTAAAAGATATTCCATGCAAATGGAAATCAAAAGAAAGCTGGAGTAGAAATACTCATATCAGATAAAATAGACTTTAAAATAAAGATTGTTACAAGAGACAAGGAAGGACACTACATAATGATAAGGGATCAATCCAACAGGAAGATATAAAAATTATAAATACATATGCACCCAACATAGGAGCACCTCAATACATAAGGCAACTGCTAACAGCTATAAAAGAGGAAATTGACAGTGACACAATAATAGTGGGGGACTTTAACACCTCACTTAAACCAATGGACAGATCATCCCAACAGAAAATTAATAAGGAAACACAAGCTTTAAATGACACAATAGGCCAGTTAGATTTAATTGATATTTACAGGACATTCCATGCAAAAGCAGAAGATTACACTTTCTTCTCAAGTGCACATGGAACATTCTCTAGGATAGATCACATCTTGGGTCACAAATCAAGCCTCAGTAAATTTAAGACAATTGAAATCATATCAAGCATCTTTTCTGACCACAGTGCTATGAGATTAGAAATCAGTTACAGGGAAAAAAATGTAAAAAACACAAACACATGGAGGCTAAACAATACGTTACTAAATAACCAAGAGATCACTGAAGAAATCAAACAGGAAATTAAAAAATACCTAGAGACAAATGACAATGAAAATTCGAAGATCCAAAACCTATGGGATGCAGCAAAAGCAGTTCTAAGAGGGAAGTTTATAGCTATACAAGCCTACCTCAAGAAACAAGAAAAATCTCAACTAAACACTCTAACCTTACACCTAAAGGAACTAGAGAAGGAAGAACAAACAAAACCCAAAGTAAGCAGAAGGAAAGAAATCATAAAGATCAAAGCAGAAATAAATGAAATAGAAACAAAGAAAACAATAGGAAATGTGAATAAAACTAAAAGCTGGTTCTTTGAGAAGATAAACAAAATTCATAAACCATTAGCCAGACTCATGAAGAAAAAGAGGGAGAGGACTCAAATCAATAAAATTAGAAATGAAAAAGGAGAAGTTACAACAGACACTGCAGAAATACAAACCATCCTAAGAGACTACTACAAGCAACTCTATGCCAGTAAAATGGACAACCTGGAAGAAATGGACAAATTCATAGAAAGGTATAACCTTCCCAGACTGAAGCAGGAAGAAATAGAAAATATGAACAGACCAATCACAAGTAATGAAATTGAAACTGTGATGAAAAATCTTCCAACAAACAAGAGTCCAGGACCAGATGGCTTCACAGGTGAATTCTATCAGACATTTAGAGAAGAGCTAACACCCATCCTTCTTAAACTCTTCCAAAAATTTGCAGAGGAAGGAACAAGCCCAAACTCATTCTATGAGGCCACCATCACCCTGATACCAAAACCAGACAATGGTATTACAAAAAAAGAAAATTATAGACCAATATCACTGATGAATATAGATGCAAAAATCCTCAACAAAATACCAGCACACAGAATCCAACAACACATTAAAAGGATGATACACCATGATCAAGTGGGATTTATTCAAGGGATGCAAGGATTCTTCAGTGTATGCAAATCAATCAGTGTGATACACCATATTAACAGATTGAAGAATAAGAACCATATGATCATCTCAATAGACGCAGAAAAAGCTTTTGACAAAATTCAACACCCATTTATGATAAAAACTCTCCAAAAAGTTGGCATAGAGGGAACCTGCCTCAACATAATAAAGGCCATATACAACAAACCCACAGCAAACATCATTCTCAATGGTGAAAACCTGAAAGCATTTCCTCTAAGATCAGGAACAAGACAAGGAAGTCCACTCTCACCACTATTATTCAACATAGTTTTGGAAGTCCTAGCGATGGCAATCAGAGAAGAAAAAGAAATAAAAGGAATACAAATTGGAAAGAAGAAGTAAAACTGTCACTGTTTGCAGATGACATGATAGTATACATAGAGAATCCTAAAGATGCCACCAGAAAACTACTAGAGCTAATCAATTAATTTGGTAAAGTTGCAAGATACAAAATTAATGCACAGAAATCTCTTGCATTCCTATACACTAATAATAAAAAATCAGAAAGAGAAATTGAGGAAACACTCCCATTTACTCTTGCAACAAAAAGAATAAAATACCTAGGAATAAATAAACCTACCTAAGGAGACAAAAGACCTGTATGCAGAGAATATAAGACACCGATGAATGAAATTAAAGACGATACCTACAAATTAAGAGATATACGATGGTCTTGGATTGGAAAAATCAGTATTGTGAAAATGACTATACTACCCAATGCAATCTACAGATTCAATGCAAGCCCTATCAAATTACCAATGGCATTTTTTACGGAACTAGAACAAAAAATCTTAAAATTTGTATGGAGACACAAAAGACCCCGAATAGCCAAAGCAGTCTTGAGAGAAAAAAACGGAGCTGGAGGAATCAGACTCCCTGACTTCAGACTATACTACAAAGCTACCGTAATCAAGACAGTATGGTACTGGCACAAAAACAGAAACAGATCAATGGAACAAGAAAGAAAGCCCAGAGATAAACCCATGCAAGTATGGTCAACTAATGTATGACAAAGGCGGCAAGGGTATACAGTGGAGAAAAGACATTCTCTTCAATAAGTGTTGCTGGCAAAACTGGACAGCTACATGTAAAATAATGAAATTAGAACACTCCCTAACACCATACACAAAAATAAACTCAAAATGGATTCGAGACCCAAATGTAAGACCAGACACTTAGAGGAAACTCTTAGAGGAGAACTCTTAGAGGAAAATATAGGAAGAACACACTTTGACATAAATCACAGCAAGATCTTTTTTGATCCACCTCCTAGATTAATGGAAATAAAAACAAAAATCAGCAAATGGTACCTAATGAAACCTAAAAGCTTTTGCACAGCAAAGGAAATCATAAACAAAACGAAAAGACAACCCTCAGAATGGGAGAAAATATTTGCAAATGAATCAACGGACGAAAGATTAATCTCCAAAATATATTAACAGCTCATGCAGCTCAATATTAAAAACACAAGCAACCCAATCCAAAAATGATCGGAAGACCTAAATAGACATTTCTCCAAAGAAGACATACAGTTGGCCAAGAAACACATGAAAAGCTGCTCAGCATCACTAATTATTAGAAAAATGCAAATGAAAACTACAATGAGGTATCACCTCACACCAGTTAGAATGGGCATCATCAGAAAATCTACAAACAACAAATGCTGGATAGGGTGTGGAGCAAAGGGAACCCTCTTGCACTGTTGGTGGGAATGTAAATTGATACAGCCACTATGGAGAACAGTATGGAGGTTCCTTAAAAAACTAAAAATAGCAATCCCAGTACTGGGCATATACCAAAAGAAAACCATAATTCAAAAAGACACATGCATCCCAATGTTCACTGAAGCACTGTTTACAATAGCCAGGTCATGGAAGCAACCTAATGCCCATCAGCAAACGAATGAATAAAGAAGATGTGCTACATATATACAGTGGAATATTACTCAGCCGTAAAAAGGAATGAAATTGAGTAATTTGTTGAGACATGGATTGATCTAGAGGTTGTTATACAGAGTGAAGTAAGTCAGAAAGAGAAAAACAAATATCGTAATTTAACACATGTATTTAGAACCTAGGAAAATGGTACAGATGAACCGGTTTGCAGGGCAGAAGTTGAGACACAGATGTAGAGAACAAACGTATGGACACCAAGGGCGGGGGGAAGCCGCGGGGGGGGTGGGGCTGGGGGTGTGATGAATTGGGAGATTGGGATTAACATGTATACACTGATGTGTATAAAATGGATGACTAATAAGAACCTGCCGTATAAAAAATAAATAAAAATTCAAAAAAAAAAGTTGCAAATAAATAAATCATTAATTGACTGGCCAGTCACTTTCTTGATATTGGAGGACAGACAAAATCCACTCTTTCCAGAATAAAATTCCCAAGTATATGGTGCATAATAAAGATCTACCAACTTATAGAATTCACACATTCCCCATAAGTCCATAGAAAACAAGGAAGAACAGGGATATTGCAATTACTTTCTGCCTTAGAAGTGTCCCCCAGTCAGAATACTGGACTTTCTTCAGCTACCTAAGGAAGAATAGACTAGGATCTGCAGTGTTTTTCTTGTCATGACTCAAGCAGAAAATGTTTTCTACATTGACTGTATTAATGGTAAAGGATGATGCTGGACTCTAGGCCTCCCTTGGTGGTGACAAGGATTGAGGAATCAATACTGGGCTGAGCTATAACTCACTCTCAGAGGTTCAGTGGCTGGAAACTCTGGCCTAGAAAAGGTAGGTGATTTTTACTCTTAAAAGAAGACTAAAATAAATGCCTTATTAGTAGTAGGAACTACTTTTTTGGGAGGTGGCTCAGAATATTACTTCCTTCATGTCTGATTGCAGTTGCAAAGGGGACACTCTTTTAGGAACGCCCAACTCAGTGCCAAGGAGAAGAGGCTCTAAAAGAGGCTCTAATCATTGTCTCCCTCACATCTCACAAGGTTACCAGATTACCGTATGGTGGGTTGTCGTTAGTAATCGAAGGGCAAGGCTACTACTATACAGAAAAGAAATGATTGCTTGACCATGGACTTGTACATCCTGGAAACTGGAATGAATATAGAAAAAAACTGCAAACCCAAGAGAGCATGGAACCAAAGGCCTGCATTGGACACATCCACTTGGATTGAAATCAGATTTCCCGATGGATAACTCATGCAGAAAGAAGCCACTTCTAGTCTTGTCTAGATAGACTTTCCCTCTTCAAAGTGATGGATGTCAGGGCTCAACTTTGTAATTAAGCCGTGAGAATGAGTTGCGAAGTTAAAGACTTGGAGAATAGAAATATGGCGTGTAAGATGCGTAGGGCACTTACTGTGTTATTCCGAAATACTCAATTTCCAGGTTTAAAGCTGCATTTGGGGATCTGAAGAAACCTAAAGTGTACTTTTGTAGGGAACTAAGAAGTCCCTCAAAGGTGTCAAAAACGTCCATAAATACTTGGAAGATAACAGTTAACATTTACTGAGTATTTAATCAGTGCAAGACACTGGTCTTAACATCAGTTAATTCATTTATTCCTTCACAACATCCATATGAAACAGAGAAGTTATCATTCTCCTAATCTAAGGATGAGACTCAAAGAAGTTTCATAACTTGCAGAAGAATCCATTTAAATAAGTGATGGAGCCAGGATTTGAACCTAGGTCTCCGTTTTATAAGTCCTTTTGTTTAACCAACTGTTGTACTCTTTCCCAAGAGAATGAGCTCCTACCAACAGGATGTTTAAACAGAACGCTGGGCAATGAAGTAGGAAAGGAGGTACCAGTATGGGAAAATTAGCTGATCTAGATAAACCATTGCATTTCTTTCCAGCCCTCAGTTTCTGTAATCTCTATGCTTTTATTTCATATACTGGAGTCTTAATGCTTATAAAATAACAATTATAAAGAAAGAATGATTCTCTTTTGGCTTGAATATTTCCAAAGCAGTCCAGCATTTTAAATCAGTGTTACTGCCTACAAGGCCATTTGGTTTCTTTATCCTAGTAACACTGCTCCCCTTTTTAAAGCTTTGAACGTTCTTTGCCCTGGTACGTAACATTTTGTTGAATTTCAGTGTTCTATAAATAATTTACTATTCTCCAAAAACATTAGCGCATGTACTGCTGCAGTCCAGAAAACCAAACAGAGGTTTGGTACCATCGAAACGGTCCTGTAAGTGAATATGGTGTAGCTAACGCTTTCTCAAATCTACACCAAGAGTATTTCAGGTAGTTAAAATCCTTCGTGTCTAAGGAAAGTGATCACATGCTTAACAAGTCTCAGGATATGAAGATCTTCCTTTAACTGAGTATTTGAACAAATGAGAGTACTTTATATCATGGTATGCACATTTATATGCATAAATCTTATAGATCCATAATTGTTCATGAAGAAGCAATAGATGAGGTACACATAAACCTACATGTTGTACGTCATAGAAGCCAAAATATTTCTTGCTGCTGACGTCAGAAAACATACCTAGCTGGACTGAGTCAATTTGTCAAACCTAATTTGATACTGAAGTAGAAAACCAGATTATGTAAGTATAGCATGAGGGACAAAAGGTTGTCCTGTCAATGGAAAAGTCAATATGGTAATAGTTTGATATTTAGCTTTAAAATCAAACATGCTTCTTAGGTTTAAATCCTCATTTCCAACACCTACGTGTCCTGAGAGTTTGGACAATTGGCTTAATCCCTCTGAGTAAGTCCTGTCTGGTAATGTGATCATGGCAGTCATACCTGGCATATTGCAGAGGCTCTAAAAATGGTGCCCTCCTCCTTCCCACTTCAAACGTCTAACTTCAAATGCCCGCAAGAATCATGGCGGAAGAGACCATGTTTATGCCAAATGTGCAATTTTGGCCACAGAGAGCAGCCGTCTCTCTTGCCTCTTTGCCCCTCTCACCTTCAGACCTGTGTAACGTAAACCAGTTTAGGAAATAAATAGTGAGCAGGGGACCGTGCTTTGTGCTGTAGAAAATGCTGAGCACAGGGCTTTATTACTCTTCTTTTTCTTTTCGAGTAGTGATTAGGGAAAAGAAATCACAAAGTACTCACTGACTTCTAACAACAGTTACAAGTAGCCACATGTTGAATCAGAAGCCTTCTAAAAGGGTAAAAAAAAAAAATAGGAATAAGTCTTACTTAAGCTTTGGGAACTGATGATGTTCTGTAAATGTGTCTTCATTAAATAGAGGGCCTTTGGAAAATGTTTCTTTTTGCGCCATTCATCCGTCATTCCAAACAGTGGTGCCAAATTTCTGGCACTTTACTGAAGGTTAGATCTTAGAGAAGATGACAGTGGAATTCTAGACCTTTTCTTTTAGAGAGAAGCCTTTACAGCTTTTAGAGGAGTTCCTTCTGTTTGGAAGAGGTCTTTACACTTGCCTTTTCAAACAAGTCCAGGCAAATACCTCTAGTCAAGTAAATGCAGAGATAGCTACTACTAAAAATCCATCTACAAAAGGTTCTCCATACCATGAGTGTAGTTTCTTCTCTTATACACACATGCTGTTTGAGATATGTAAACCATGCGGACTTAAGAACTGGATTAAAACCATATCGGAAATTTGACCCCTAGACATGTACATCTGGCACGTATATTCGGGAAATGAAGCCTTTGGAAACCTTTTTCTAGGATCTAAATATTTGGCTGTTGTAGACAGCAGTTTCCTGCACTTGTGCCTCATCCGGCTTTTCTAGTCGTGTGTTTTGATATTAGGTAGCTTTGCTCCCATGAACGGTATCCAGAAAGATGTGGAGGCTCCCTCTGGGTTCTCACACACAGAGGATGGATGTGGAAACCACTTGGTTTCATCTCCTGTAGTGTCTGCATGAGCTTTAGGGAGATGGCAAATTCCACAGTGAGCTCTGTGTACTAAAAAGGAAGTTGCACAGTGGGACTTGGAAAGACTTATTCGTTTTCTTATCTGACAACAGGGCTGTCATGAAGATGGGGTAGCAAGCGGTGTTTTGCAGTCCACCCTGCTGTTTGTTCCTTTCTCTGTTGAAGGCCCGTGGAGTGCCCGGTGGATCAGAATTCTACTTCTCTGCACCTCCTCCCTATGCAGTGATCCTAGCTCTCCACTTCTCCAGTTAGGCCCTCTTGAATTGTCTTAATGTTGTTAACTACCCTGGTGGGGAGGCACCGCAGCTCACAGCAGCTCCGGGCCCCCTGCCTGCTGCTGTTGAAATCAACCAATAAAATCAATTTGTTGACAACAGCTGTTCCTCTCCACGCTCATTCCAAGAGCTTACACATTATTCCTCTCCCCTTTCTTGAGGACATAAACCCTGCCCCAGGTGTAGGGGAAATGTGTAGGTCCACCAAGATTTTTAACTTTTCTTCTCTATAGCATACCGTCTTCCTATTTGCCATATGAAGTCATTTTATCAGCAGATGGTACCCAGGCAGGATGACGCCAGAGCAGAATTGATGAGCCTTAACCCACTGGAGATGGTTTTAGTTGAAAGCCTGTTTCTAACCAAACCCACTAGGAAAAAACAATTTAGTTTTCCTACAGACCCAGAATTCTCTAGCTGGAGAAAGGAGGTGTTTTATTTATTTTTTTAAATTATTTTTTAACATCTTTATTGGAGTATAATTGCTTTACAATGGTGTGTTAGTTTCTGCTTTATAACAAAGTGAATCAGTTACACATATACATATGTCCCCATATCTCTTCCCTCTTGCGTCTCCCTCCCTCCCACCCTCCCTATCCCACCCCTCTAGGTGGTCACAAAGCATCGAGCTGATCTCCCTGTGCTATGCGGCTGCTTCCCACTAGCTATCTACCTTACGTTTGGTAGTGTATATATGTCCATGCCACTCTCTCACTTTGTCCCAGCTTACCCTTTCCCCTCCCCATATCCTCAAGTCCATTCTCTAGTAGGTCTGCGTCTTTATTCCCATCTTGCCCCTAGGTTCTTCATGACCATTTTTTTTTTTTAGATTCTATATATATGTGTTAGCATATAGTATTTGTTTTTCTCTTTCTGACTTCACTCTGTATGACAGACTCTAGGTCCATCCACCTCACTACAAATAACTCAGTTTCGTAAGAAGGGGTTTTAAAAGGAACCTATCGTGTTAACTACTAAGTTTCTCAGCAAAAAATTAAGCATTATGCTGGCTTTCTTTTTTTTGAACCTGAGACCCTTCCATTTTTAGGTATTTCTGTGGCAGCGGTTCATTTCACCGTGTGCAGCAGCAGATTCATACTCTGCTAATACTTATCGAATAAAATGTGCCAAGAAATAAATGTTATGACATGTTCAGATGGGTTATCTCACTTAACCCTCCTGGCAGTAAAGCAGGTCTGAAAATCTGCATTCAGGAAACAAGGAAATTAGGCTTTGGATTTAAAAAATGATTTAAACTTTTTTATTACACATTAATTTTAACTGCTATGTTTATTTTTAAAGCTTTCTTGGTAAATAGCATGCCATACACAAATTTTCTTAATGATCTTCAGCTCTGAGAAGTACAGCGAGGTCATTTCACAAGTTAATTTTGAATGCTGAATAACTGAATGTTGATAGAGTTTAACCAAATTTTTAAATAGCACTGATAAGGAAGGAACACTATACATGTTTAAATACGTGAGGACATAAGACTTAAGGAAAAATTATCAAATGTTAAAGACATGTTTCTACCCACTTCCTTCAGGATGTGTTGGTGCTTGTGTGGGGGGGTGGGGGGTGGGGGTGGGGGGTGTTGAGAATAATGGGAGGAGGGAAGGTGGAGAGAAGAGAAAGTTTCCTTTAAGACCCCTGCATTGTTCCTCTCTTCTGACGATGATGACACTCTCTACTTTGGATGACAATTAGCAGTTTCTCAATGGGCTCCAAGCTGTAACTTTAATCCCTTTTCTGTCATCTTTGTCTTCTAGCTGGGAGCAAAGTTACTTATATTTTTGCATCAACAATAGAACAAAGACCTTCACCCATATACCGCTCTTGAATATTTTGATTGTGTTTTATGGCAATGGGGAAGTACAAACAAGTTGATCAGAGGATAATTGTGCTCCTAAATGAAGGACATAGATTTAAAACCAATTAGTGCATTGTTGCTGGAGAAAACATTGCTTGTGGGGGGGAGGGAAATAACATCGTCATTGAAGTAAAAAAAAAAAAGAAGTACATATATGTGTATATATAACATGAAGTATAATGTCTAGTTTTGATCTGGATTTAGCTTACTACCCTATACTTAACAGACAAAAAAGAGTATGTTATCCTCTGATCCTAGAAGCTATGTGTCATTAAATTGACAGTATTTCTTTTGTCTTTCATCACACTATGAAATAGTCCCATACAAGGGTTCTACCAGGTTAAACTTACTGTAAAACATTTATTATCCAAGGAACCAGGCTGATTATATAGGAGAGAGAGAGAGAGAGAGAAAATGAGAGAGTAAGAATGCGAGAGAAAAAATTCTTTAGAAAAATATATCAGTAGGGCCCCAGGAAAAAAGGAAGATAAAAGCACAGGCCCTTAATTCTATCTATTAATATTTAGAACTACATTGTTCTGAAAACCAGCTATCTAAAATGATCCTAAGTGTTAGGGCACACATTCACGTCATGGGGAAATGGAATGCAGTGGCTGGAAGGGAACGTCCATCCAGTTTCTTTTCCGAGAAATGGCTGAGGTGGTGAGTGTGCCCGCGTTCCCCAGGGCTGAGCCAGGTATGCACGTAGACCATCCTGTCCCGTAGAATAGGATCCTTTGTTTGGTGTGGATGGAAGGAAGGGCAAGAGAAAGGTTGAGAGAGGAGATAGGGAGGTACCACTGGGGGAGGGTGTGGTCCAGCTGTTACCACATAGGTGGCCTTCTCAGGGAGGCAAGGTTGAATCCAGGCTTCATGGAGGTTTAAACCTTGGAAAAGGATGTTTTTGAAACTTAATTCTGATTCAGATCATGGCAAATCAAGATGGTTGGCTGAATGGCATGTGAAGTGTTAAGATCGTTTCTAATCCATAATGATAAGCCTAATAGTTGCCATTCCATAATAAATGATGCATTTGGTGGGGGCGGGGGGATCTTGAAAGGTTTTTGGTTGTTACTTTGTTTTATTTGATTGGATTTTTGTTTCTTTCTTTTTAAAATTTTTGAGTTCCCCAAATAAACACAAACACCAGTAGGAAGAGTAATAACTTAAGCCTTCGTTAGGAAACACTCTTTTCTAGAAGCGCTTTCTCTTTTTTTAACGTTTAATTCTTCTAAAGTCGTGTTGTTCACATTGTTAAAAGAGTGAATGCTCATTATAGAAAATTTGAGAAATAGGAATAAAGAAAATATGCTCATTGTTCTACAAACTAAAGATAACTCGTCAACTTCGGTGTATTTCCCTTCATCAGTTTTTCTCTGCTGAGTTTTGGTTTCTTTTGTTCGTTTGATAACCCGAAGACCCAAAGCCTTCCAGAAAGGGACTTTCAGCAGAGACATGTAATGAGAGACACACAGACTGGCTGGTGAATCCTCACCATGACACATAGTAACTCTGTGACCATGAACAAACTATCCGAACTTTCTGAGCATCAGTTCCCTTAGTTGACAAAGGGGATGCCAACACCCATTTTCAGAGCTTGTGAAAAATGAGCTAGTGTGCGAAATGCCCATCACGGAGACTGATCCCAACAGCGAGGTGCCCCATCACTGCCAGCTCTCGCCTCAGCATCTGTTTCCTTCTCCAACAAACAGTAGGAACATTGTAAATGTTGAACAGAAGTGGTGACAATAAAAATGGTGGGTAGGTCAAAGAGGATGAAAAGAAGGTGCTAGAAGCAGGAGTTCTGAAGAGAGGCAAAAATGACTGTTGGTGGATTTGTAATCTTGACCAGGTGGTTTTTGTTTCTCACTCTTCTGTACTGTGGAAAAAAGAGCACAGTTATTATTTCAGGCTTAACTTTTCTGTCATCTGAGACGTAAGTTATGCTTTCAAGGAGGTGTGCAACGAGCTATGAAAATAAAAAGTTCAGAATTGGAGTCGTTTGGGGGAATGTTGGAATGAATAGTGTAACTTTCTCTAAATCTACTTAACTGCTTGTGGTAATAATATGTCAAATACATAAATATGTGATTACAGAAGTCAGCTTTATGCCCCTCTAGTGTCTGTTAACATTCTTATTCATATCAAAATGTGTACCTTTTAGAGCTTCACTATAAAATACATCACACTGGATGATTTTATTCTTGACATTTACAACATCCTTTCAGGATTACTTAAAAACAATATTAGGGTTCCACATTCACATTTTCAATGATTTTTATTTGGTTTTTAAATATCTACAATTTTAATTGCTTGGGCAGAGAGACCTTAAATGCCAAAGCAGTCTAATTATTTGAATAATATAAAGATTTAATTAGCATTCTGAATTACAGTGATTAACAATAACTAACATTCCTTGAGTACCCCCTAAATGATAGACATTATTTTAAGGGTTTCATAGGTGTTAACTCAATAACCTTACGAAATAACGTTTACCACTATTCTCATTTTGTAGATGAGGCACAGAGAGGTTAGCTGACTTGCCCAAGGTCACACAGCCAATATAAATCATATATTATTCATATGATAAATAGTCCAGGTAGTCTGACCCCAGAGACTATTTCCTTGTCACTATGCTGCCTCTCAATAATAGTATCCATTTATTGAATATGTAGTGTGTTCCAGGCCAATGTTAAGAACTTTCCATATATGATCATATGTGTGTGTGTGTGTGTGTGTGTGTGTGTGTGTGTGTGTGTGTGTGTGTGTGGTAGTGCTAATATACATCCCCTGAGATGGGAGAACTCTCTAATGATAGGACTTACAAGGCTTTTATAAGGTTTCCCAGGCCAGCAGTAGGATATTGTTAATCCCAGTTTATCTAAGAGCCTCTTCTCTTGAGACATTTGAAACAAGGCTCTAGGCAGTTAATTACATCAGAGGACCACATGAGTGACATCAGCCAAGGATACACAAGAAATCTTTACCAACACAAACTACCGAACCAAAACTATCCCTAGAGACATTGCCCACTCCCTTGTTTCTTAGTCCCACTTCCATTGTTTCAGTACCTCATGGTCCAGGCCCTGTATTCACTGTACAGTGATATTTTATCTAGTGGGTTCTTGGCAGTTGGAAGAAGTGAGATTACTGGTAACCCAAACTGGCAAGCTAGAGCTTCCAGTGTGTGTGTGCATACAAGCACATGCAGATTTCGTTGTCCTCAGAGTTAATTAAGAATCATTATCTAAAATGTTGTTGTAAAATGAGATCAGGAAACGATTGCATTATGCATAAGGTGAGAGAAACCTTAGAAAATTTTAATAAAAAGCTCTATACTTGTGAGTAAGCTTCCCATGTTGTGAATTTAAAGGCTGAAGAATGAAACAATTTTAGGGAAAATAATTGGCTTTCTAATCAAATAATTAGTTTATACCTAAATCCCTTGAAATAAATCGTTTGAAGATTTAGCACAGCAAAAATTAGGATGAAAACTCAGGATCATTTAAAGTAATCCCCTTTTTTTCTTTGGCAATAGCAGTATTTTGTCACCTACCTTAGAGTGGAATATAGCACCTAACAATTTCATGTTTTGAGGTACTGGATCTTGATCAGAAACAATTAGATTTCTCTCAAAAACATTCTTTATTAAAGGTCCAAAAGGTTTTCAGTTACAGAGAACCCTATCTCAACCAGTTTTGAACTGCGTCATCCAGAGCAGAATACTTAATCTCATTCTACATAAAATGGGGATAAAATATCTACATTACAGGATTGTTAAAAGGAAACTTGAGATGATGCATTTAAAGGGCTTAGGGCAGTGCGAGGCAGACGCAGGCTCCAAAGAATCTGTGATGGTATAAGAAGAATGCAGGGGTGACAGATGGGTCTCCCTGGGCTAAAGAGGGTCATGTCAATTTGCTGCCCTTCTTGCTGTGACCCCCCAGGCCTCTGTCCTTACCAGTTCTTTGACCATGGCTTTGAAGAAGGTCAGAACACCTCAGAATTCAAAGAATGGCTTTGAGAAAGGATCTGATTCTCAGAATTCAGGCATCCAATGAAGAACATTTCATAAAGACATAGTTTCAGCAAATTCTAAAAAGATAGGTCTCTTTTTTAGAATTTCAAAAATAATGCCACTTAGAAGAAATTAGTAAACATGACCCCAGTCTGCTCATTGAGAACCACCCCTGCATTGTTTCCCAGTCCTCATTTACCACCACCTTCTTAAACAAGGTACTATCATTCACTTACTACTTTTTCTTAACATATATCACTTTTCACCCTAATTTGTTTAAATAAATTTATTTCTATCACAAACAGAAAAACCAATATCAATTGTCATAATAGAAGTTAAAAAAAATAACATAATTAGTATTGAACAAAAAGGGTGTTCATGTCCCACCTAAAATCATTTCACATATTCCCAAGTGATGTTTATTCCACATTTGGGAAAAGCTGAACCACAGTATCTCACCTCACTACTTTCAGGAATGTAGAGTTCATCATAGAAGCTTCTTGCCTGAATCTAGTATTCCTGCCATCTTTTCACCAGAAGGGACCTTTAGGTCATTTAGTCATTTAGCCCCATATGAAACATGGAGGGTTTAATAACATAATTAGGGACACACAGCTTGTTAGAGGCAATGTATAATATTCTGCTATGGAGAAGGTGCACGAGAAAATTAGTTGCCAGGTCTTTTAAGTGTAAAATGTACCACTGCTACCATTAAGATCATAAAATGATAAAGCAAGCCAGAGAATCATAGGGGGTTAGTAAAGTGAAGAACTGTAAAACATATAGGACTGAATCTTCTATCCATCATTATCGAATATGAGTTACTGCTGCAGACATACCTCATATCTCATTGCGTCCTCATTTCCTCCTATGCCGTTTCTGCTGTGTGGTTCTCTCACACTGACGCCTCTCTTTTATTTAATCAAATTGTATTTCTGTTTAGTAGCTGCGTTATGGTCATGATGAATAGAGTTGCACTAGTGCGCATGGCCCCCGATATAATAATTACCCAGTATCTCTTAGTTGGATGAGACTTGGAAAATATTAGCCATTGATTTTTCTATCTTCCTTTCAAAGGAATCCTTGCATATATCTTGGATTAGTAGCCTAGCAAAGCCCTATGAGAAACACGCTTTAGACTCGCCTCCCTACCCTAAAAACAATTTCACCTTTCTGTCTTCCTTGCCCTCTGCAGGTCCTGTGAGGAGATGGTCATGGTTTTGACTTTTTTACCTTTTCCTTATGCTGGCCTTCTAGAGACTGTGAGTGAGGTAGAGTAGCAGGAAAAGCACAATTGATTCCTTCATGATTTACCTACCTGCCTTTGAATAACTTAGTGTTCTCCAGCAAGAATTTGATAATGCCTCCAATTTTTCACTGAGCCTTGAGAGTCTATCACTCTGTGTAGAAAGGCGGGACTCAGGAGTTGTGCATATGCCAAAACCACAGAGGCAACATGTTCTTCCCTCCTCTTCCTCAGCTCTAATGCTAAACGATATGATACCATCATTTTTGTAGATCAAAAGGGCTAAATATCAGCAATTTTTCATAATTTAACCCATAGAAAGAGGCGAGAACATTCATCTTGGCCCTGCAGTTAAGATGTCTCAGCTTGAGACTAGCAAGTGGCCGTTGGTTGCTTGTCACGTAAAGACCTAACTTTAGACACTATGCCTAGTTCTTGGAAGCCCTGTCGTCTGGTAAATGTTAAGTTACAAAACGGAATTAGCAAAGATGAGATCTAAGCCAGTCCACCAGGTCTCTGGGCTGGACTGATGCAGGAAGTGAATGAGAAAATAGCCAATAGCTGTTCATGTATGATGTTCATCATGTATGATGAATGATGAATTCTTGCTGAAAGCAGCAAGAAATATCTTAACACCTGGATATGCAACTTTTCAGTGTGTCACCAAACTGCAGCTTCATAGAAACCTAGAGTGGAGGGCTTTTGAACCTGGCAGACACATTTACTAATGCAGTGGCTATTTTAGGGAACACCAATAGATCATTTGGGGGGCTGAGAGTCAGAAGCCTAGCCTCAAGATATGCTAACGCCAGAGTAACAATCCAAGGAAAAATGTTCAGGTGTACATAATGGGAAACACTACCTTTTGGGGTCACAGAGACATTATACACAGAGCAGGAGTTCCTTTAGATTGTTTTGGGGGAGAAAGTAACATTTTGTCTTTCACAAGCATTTCTTCTAAAGAAGAAGTGTTTTTATTCTATGAGGAAACCACAGCAACTTAGTTATGAAAATTCTATTTCTTACATCCTTTTGCAATTTGACCCAGTTGGAAAAGTAGAGTGTTGTGATTTTTATCACAGTATTCTCACATTTCTATCCTTTAAACTCGTTCCTATAATTTGGTTCTTCAAGTTTCATGAAAAATAATGTTCTTCATTTTACATCGACATAGTCACAGGTACATAGCACAGGTGTGTTGTATCAGTGACAGTCACTAACCCTCAAGGAAGTGAAGGGGGAGGGAGAGGGGGAGGGGAGGAGTAAACCCCGAGGAATTTTCTGTAAAAGAATTGAAGGACCAGTGAAACAAAACAAGATTTTAGCGGTAACCATGGCAACCTGCAAGTGTGAGGAAGAACATGAAGCTCTCTGGTCATTATTATTATTGTATTTCAACGTTTATTGACTGACTGCCTTGCGAGGCATTGGGGCTAATCAGTTTTTTCTCAGGAGGAAGAGATAAATGGAGATGAGGTTTACCTAAAGGGAAACCAACACATTCTAAGAGCTCTTAAAGAAGATGAGAATGTCAGATGACAAAGGAACGTTAAGTTCTCTCTGTTGTGATGTAGAGAACAAACATATGGACACCAAGGGGGGAAAGCGGCGGGTGGGGGGCGGGATGAACTGGGCGATTGGGATTGACATGTATACACTGATGTGTATAAAATGGATGACTAATAAGAACCTGCTGTATAAAAAAAAAGTAGAAAAAACCTATTTATTAGGTTTGTAGACATGTGCAGTTTAAAAAACAAACCACAGGGCTTCCCTGGTGGTGCAGTGGTTGAGAGTCCGCCTGCCGATGCAGGGGACACGGGTTCGTGCCCCGGTCCGGGAAGATCCCACATGCCGCAGAGCGGCTGGGCCCGTGAGCCATGGCCGCTGAGCCTGCGCGTCCGGAGCCTGTGCTCCGCAACGGGAGAGGCCACAACAGTGAGAGGCCCACATACCGCAAAAAAAAAAAAACAAAAAAAACAAAAAACACCCTACTGTTACCTTGAAAGAAAATTAAATTAAAAAATATATATATATAAATAAAACAAATATCTGGATCCTGAAAAAAAAAACAGTTCTCTCTGTTGTGCAGTGGAGAAAGTTTTTAAACTTAGAGACTATGTCCTATAAGGGACTGTGCAGTGACATTTATGCCAGAGACATCTGACAGGTAAAAAGATATATGATAAATTCAGTGACGTGGAATAAAAGAAGCCAAAGGTTAGATTCAAGATTACTCGGGTTCTTGTTTGGAGAGAGAGCCAATAATCTTATTTTTTGGCCAGCCATAGTCTCTGGGAGCCCCTGGGACAAGATCTGTTTACTGTTAGCAGCATAATTAAGGCTCTGCCCTATCAAAGAAAAGAGCAAATGTTTAGATACACAAACTTCTGAGATGAACTATTTCTTCTTCAGACCCCAATACAAGAGCAAAACTGTTACAAAACAAAAGCACAGGACAACAAAAGAAAACATAGAGTCTGTTCCGCCCTCTGGGGACAGTAGGGCCAGATTTGGAGGGGGAGCAGTATGAGGAATAGAGTAGCAGTTTTTAAGTCTGGCGTTGGCCTTGGCTGTTTGCCAAGTGAACATTATTAGAATTATTAGCACTGCTCAAATAAATTAACCTGGGAGTCTGCTGAAAAATGAAGTCTGTAATTCAATAGAATCTCATAGATTCACCAGAATCTGGTGGGACCCCAGATTCTGCACTTCTTATTCCCATTTGATGCCCATGCTGATGATGACTGTACTTTAAATTGTAAAGCTCAACTCTGGCTGTACAATAGATCACCTGGGGAGTTTGTAAAAATCTTGTTGCCCAGCAAGAATATACAGTGGAGAAAAGACAGCCTCTTCAATAAGCGGTGCTGCGAAAACTGGACAGCTACATGTAAAAGAATGAAATTAGAACACTCCCTAACACCATACACAAAAATAAACTCAAAATGGTTTCGAGTCCTAAATGTAAGATCAGACACTATAAAACTCTTAGAGGAAAACATAGGCAGAACACTCTATGACGTAAATCACAGCAAGATCCTTTTTGACCCACCTCCTAGAGAAATGGAAATAAAAACAAAAATAAACAAATGGGACCTAATGAAACTTCAAAGCTTTTGCACAGCAAAGGAAACCATAAACAAGACGAAAAGACAACCCTCAGAATGGGAGAAAATATTTGCAAATGAAGCAACTGACAAAGGATTAATCTCCAAAATTTACAAGCAGCTCATGCAGCTCAATATCAAAAAAACAACCCAATCCAAAAATAGGCAGAAGACCTAAATAGACATTTCTCCAGAGAAGATATACAGATTGCCAACAAACACATGAAAGAATGCTCAACATCATTAATCATTAGAGAAATGCAAATCAAAACTACAATGAGATATCATCTCACACCGGTCAGAATGGCCATCATCAAAAAATCTACAAACAATAAATGCTGGAGAGGGTGTGGAGAAAAGGGAACCCTCTTGCACTGTTGGTGGGAATGTAAATTGATACAGCCACTATGGAGAACAGTATGGAGGTTCCTTAAAAACCTAAAAATAGAACTACCATATGACCCAGCAATCCCACTACTGGGCATATACCCTGAGAAAACCATAATTCAAAAAGAGTCATGTACCACAATGTTCATTGAAGCTCTATTTACAATAGCCAAGATATGGAAGCAAGCTAAGTGTCCATCAACAGATGAATGGATAAAGAAGATGTGGCACATATATACAATGGAATATTACTCAGCCATAAAAAGAAATGAAATTGAGTTATTTGTAGTGAGGTGGATGGGCCTGGAGTCTGTCATACAGAGTGAAGTAAGTCAGAAAGAGAAAAACAAATACCGTATGCTAACACATATATATGGAATTTAAAAAAAAATGGTCATGAAGAACCTGGGGCAAGATGGGAGTAAGACACAGACCTACTAGAGAATGGACTTGAGGCTATGGGGAGGGGGATGGGTAAGCTGTGACAAAGTGAGAGAGTGGCATGGACATATGTACACTACCAAACGTAAAATAGATAGCTAGTGGGAAGCAGCCGCATAGCACAGGGAGATCAGCTCGGTGCTTTGTGACCACCTAGAGGGGTGGGATAGGGAGGGTGGGAGGGAGGGAGATGCAAGAGGGAGGAGATATGGGAACATATGTATATGTATAACTGATTCACTTTGTTATACAGCAGAAACTAACACACCATTGTAAAGCAATTATACTCCAATAAAGATGTTAAAAAGAAAAAGAAAAATCTCGTTGCCTGGGTCATACCCTAAACCAGTAAAATCAGCATATCCGGAGGTGCCGTCTGGGAGCTGAGGACCACAGCAACCTATGGGTCAAAGACGAAATCACAGATACATCGATTTGGCTTATCCAGGGTTTTACAATTTTTCTTCTGCTTAAAAAGGAGATCTCACTTTCTTCTGCTTAAAAAGGAGATCTCACATAAAACACTTATTTCTAGCTCTTCATTGAACAAACGACACCAGGACTGCATTTCCACTTGGTTGTCATCTGCCCCAGCCTTGCACTCTGTGCCTTTTGTGCCTTTCAGACCGGGCACCCAGTCTCCACGTCTCCCCAGCCTGGCCAGCCGCTTTCCCCATTTCTGTCACCTGCCTACCCCCTGCAAGCGTTAGCTTTTGCGTCCCCGTTCACAGAGGCATGCTGTAATGTCTTCTCTTGGATGGATGGTTTGTAATACTAGTCTTCCTTTTTTCCTTTAAATTCTTGATTCACATGTGAGAGAAGTGTTGAAGAGTTAGTTTGGATTGTATTGCCCAATCATTTTAATATCCCCATTGAAACGCTGATGTGGAAAAACACTTGTGTAGGAGTCAGGAGCTGACTTCTGGTCTGGTTCTGCCACTTCCTGCTATATTGATATTGATACCTAACCTCTCTGAATCTGAGCTTTCCTCATCTGTAAAGTCACACAGTTTGTAGGTTGGGTTAAATGTCCTTTGAGTATGCTAACAAAACATCAGCCGCTATTATTCACTTTGCAAACTCTTATTGAGAGTGTGTTTACTCTGTGCTGGCGCTCTTGAATGGAGAAAATAAAAAGGCAAGTTCAAGCTAGCTACCAGGACTCTGAGGACTTGAGAAGTTCTCATAAAGTAGAGTTAGGAATTGGATGGCCATATGTCTCTATTTGCCCTAGGAGCCTGGGTTGTGTCTGATGTTCTGATGGGATAATTAATAGCACTAGTTTCACACTCAGAAGTGTTCTGGTTTGGATAAGAGATTATTTGGTCTCTGTAGTTAGAAAAGGGTCGCAGTATGAGGTCCCTCTAGGGAATGGGGGTACCATAGGGTGCCACAGCTGGGCTGAATCCTGGGCATTTGGCTCCACCGGCAGCAGTGCTGTGCCAGCATTGATATTCACATGCTTTGACGGCCCACCTGCTGCCCCATCTACCCTTCTCCTCAGCATTCCAGAGAAGTCCTCCTGAGCAAGCTCCAGGATGGGGACAGGTCCCCTAGGAAAGGGGCAATGAATTTGGCCAGATTCGGGGACTCCTCGCACGGTCAGCTCCAACTTCAGCAGCACCGACAGCATGAGTTGCAGTGCTTGTTTCCTGTTTCTAGTCCCTTGTTTCTGTCCTTTTTCATCTTTAATCTAGTCGATTTCCAGGCATCTGCCTGAGATTATGCTGTTGAAATTCCCCTGCCCTTTTCAAGTTTTTTAAAAAACCCCTTGCAACCTGGTCTTTCACAGGGATACACACACGCCTGCTGCTGCCACCTAGTGGAGGTGTACCACAATGTCAGGGTCGCCTTTATGTTGGATCCAAACTCTGGGGCTAGGCTAGAATTTTCTTCGAGGAATTATTCGGGCACTGCTTCTGGTTTGATGCAAAGTGATTGGAAAGTAAAGATGTTTTACAAAGTATGCAAATACTTAATCTCTACTGAAGCAGTTTCTTTTTTTTTTTTTTCCTGGCAAAAGGTTTTAGAAACTAACTGTAAAAACACCAATGTGACAGTTCAACATAGAAACTAAGCAATATTGGCTTGAAGAGTAAATTAATCAAGGATCACAGAGAAGAAAGAATAACTATTTACTCCCTTCTTCAAGCAGAGTTACAGTTCTCTCGTCAAATGCAGTGTCTGGGTCTTGCTTCTTTCCACATGAAGTATAGATTCTCCAAAGTGACACCGGTTGGATTGGCACAGAAACTCTTCTCCATACCTGGCGTGTCAGACTCTCTAGGCTGTGCTGTAGTAATCATGGAATCTCCATCTCAGAATAATAACTCCAGAATTTCAAATTGAGAATGCAAATTTTACTCTTCCTCTTTCTCTATTTTATTTTTTTTAATCTACCATCTTCTACTAATGTTGGACAAGAGATATTTTCTTTCTTTCTTCATAACTCTTTGTCTTCCTTGATCTCCCCTTTTTCCACAGTCATCTGTCCCATTTCCTTTTCCCTGTTTCTGGTTCATTCTGATGATTTTTATCTCCAGCTATCTTCCCACAAAGCCTTCTGTTCACCATGAAGATTCCTAGTGGTTCTCATCTACCTAAGTAATTCAAATGGACTGAATTTGTTCTTTAATTTTTGAGAAAATGTTGCTTTTAACAAACTCAGTATACCGATATACATGAATACAAATAACAATTAATGAGTAATGTAAGTAAAGCCACATCTATATCATAACGACTAGAACAATAATAAGCTCCCTATTATTCCAACTCTCCTGAGGATTTCTCTGGAAAGCTTAGAAGAATATTTTAGGACATAGTTCACAGAGACCATTGGAATATTGAATATTCTGTAATTATTTTTGATTTACAATATGTTGTCCAAAAGCAGATTCAGAAATAAATCTACAGTAGTTTCACTTAGGGTAAAAATAGGGCATAAATTGAACTATAGTCATCATATTAAATTATACTACCATATTACGTTTGCTACATTTGGAGCTATGTCATCTCCGATATTTCCATGCTACGTTTGTCTTGAGCCCATGCTTTCCAAAAATATGACCAAGACTTTTCTTCTTTTGGTACCATTACGGTACCTGAGTTGAAATATCAAACTGCAGATATTTGAGATCATGGCATTTTATTATTGGAAATAACCTTAGATGAAACATAGCCAGCCTTCTCTTTATTTTAGCACTGAAGAGTTGGAAGCTCAGAGAAGCAAAGTATTTGCCACAGGTCACATAACTAGATCTAAACCAGAGTTGAGTCCATTCTCTTTTGACCATTCTAGCGTCATTCATTTTATTTATAAATGCATACATATATATGTGTATATATTCATGTTATGCTTTCCTACACATATTTTATAACTTTTATCTTGTTTATGAATTATAGCTCTTTCAAACACAGTATGTTTCTAGTATTTTCCCAAGAGAAAAAGAAAAGAAAAATTTTTTCAAGGATTTCTTAGCTTTTAAAACTGTATAGGCAAGAATAGTATCTTAATGGGTACCTATAGTAAAATGATTTTAGCTGATGCCTAGAAGTAACTGTCCTCTGTCAAGGACATTAGATCCATGAGGTTATGTTGAGAACATATTGCTACATGAGCACTGTTTGTCATCTTTCACAAGCCTTTAAATAAGAATAACTGTGGAACATTTAAACAGGCCCT
Organism: Leucopleurus acutus; assembly: GCF_964270905.1. Taxonomy (NCBI): domain Eukaryota; kingdom Metazoa; phylum Chordata; class Mammalia; order Artiodactyla; family Delphinidae; genus Leucopleurus; species Leucopleurus acutus. Next base: position 39,391,893 of record NC_139156.1, read on the forward strand.
AATATGATCCTATTGCCATTAATAAGTGATGAAAGACTCACATGTTTCTCCAAACAGAACTATTTTAATGTGTTCAGATTTCAAGGGTGCTTTAAAAATGACACTATATTGCTTTTTTGTTTTTACACATTAGACTAGTTTCGGTAGCAAATGGATGTGTCTAGCAAAGTCGAGGATTAATTCCCTCTCAGAATATCTCAGAGAGGTTTTTCCCTGCTATTTTATTCCGTGACAATTCAAACCAAGAATACTGTAAGGAATATGGATATGAATTTTTAAGATGATTTTCCTGGTTGATTCTTTACTATTCTAGTTATATTTTTAAATTTTTGAACAGAATGCACTCCTTCTTTCTTCCCTCCCTCCCTCCCTCCCCCCTTCCTTCCTGCCTTCCTTCCTTCCTTCCTTCCTTCCATAATTCATCAAATATTTGTCCTGACATCATTTATGCATTAGGCCTTTTGTTGGACGTTGTAGAGCTTGTGATTTAGGAAAGATTATATTGCACATATGATTTTCTTATATTTTTAACTTTCAGAACTGTATATCAAATTCGTGATCATATCTGAAAGACTGTATTATTTCACCTTGATCTTTATCATAATCTTAAGGACTATTCTGAAATCCACCCTATTAGAAGTATTCAGTCATTACCTTCCCAAATTGTGCTGATTTAAATCGTTCTAGTTGTAAAGAAAACTCGTGCACATTTCTGTGGTCAGTGTTGTTTCTTCCATCGTAACCACCATTATCCATCGAAAAATATAGCTCTGCTATCTCACATCTTTTCATTTGTCCAAATGAGATTACTGGTGTCTTATAATTAATTCAGGGGAGATGGAGGGAGAGGTTTTCTTTAATTGTGTTAGTTGATGAGAGCTCTCCAGCAACAATATTCTCATTCACGAACTAGAAGGCTGGTTTAATAGAGGCGTTGCTGCCTCCACCCCTTTCAGAAGCCACAGCAGGCAGGCCTGGCTTAGGGTTCATTAGAGTCTGGTTGGGTGACAGCAGACTGGGAAGCAGCTGTAAATGATCAGAACCAAGCCTTGGCTAGTTTCAGCTTCTGCCAAGCCCAGCATGGCTCCAAATACTTTCTACATTCCAAAGAAAACACGCCAGCCTTATGCCTGCTGATCACGGGACGTAGATGGGATATATGTTTCTGGCTTTGAGGTTTCAGAGGAAATGCTTGTCGTTGGTGCAAACACTCTTTCTGTCTTGCTGCCATATGTGAGCAGCGCTTAAGTTGCATGTGTTTCCTCATGGCGATTAAATAGGTCATTCTCAATTTTCTTTAAACTTTCAGGCTAAATCTGCATTTTAAATGTAATGAGGAAGGGACCTTAGGGAACGTCTTGTATAGGCTCCTTGTTTTATAGAAACGGCTCTGAGGACTCAGATCCACACTGGGTTAGGGATCGGTGTGTAGCCAAGCACTGCACCAGGGACATAGAGATGAATGAGTCCTTTGTGTTCGCAGTGGTACAATGTCTGGCCCATCATTGATGGTCCCTCATTAACTTAATTAAAAGATGAAGGGGCATTATAAACTATGGTGATAGATACAAAGATAAATCAATGGACAGAGATAGAGAGTGCTATCCTTATAGTGAGCAGGTACTGAATAGTATACAAGGTACTCTATATAATTAGCTTAAAATTGTAGAGACCTAGCCTCCAATTAAATAGACAAAGTAGGTATGGAATACTCTGAATTCATTTTCACTTCTGAAAAACAACGAAAATATATAAAAAGTTTTCATATGCATGTTTATCATCCATATTATCTTCTGTTGTTGGGGAGATTTGTTTTGTTTTCATATATTCTCATTCTGTGCAGGTATAAAAACACAGGTTATTTGTCCATATATGGGCTTACAGAAAATGGACTGGGGAGTAAAGAGGGCAAGCAGGTGGTCTTTTTTCTCAACATATCTGTCTTACCTATTCTTACCTTTCATTTCTCCCTTTCTTCATCTTAAGGTTTGTCTGTCTGTTTTGTGATTGTTTTTTAAATCCCACTTAGAATATATGCTTCTATGTTTCTGTTTGCTGCATCGTCAAGTCCTATGGATTTCAGAATACTGTTGTCCATTTATTTCCCCACAGCTACTACCCACAGCTACTATCTCCAAGAATAAATTAGAGGATCTATAATTGTTTTCATTAGACGTCTAGCTCCAAAGTGAAAACAAAACAGTGAGAGAGAAAGAGAGAGAGAAGAGAGACTGAGAAAGAGAGAAGCAAAACCCACAGCTAAATAGTGCCATTTGTGCAAAAGCTAACACTGCATTTTCCTTGGGAAATGTTGGTATTATGGACACCTGGCCAATAGTCCTCTGCAGACTCATTAAGTTCCAAGATGAGTTACTCGGCTTGATCAGCAAAGTTAAAAAAAAAAGGAACCGCTTAGCGAAACACCAGCATTTATTTGTACTGGACAGAGTCTATAGAATGTCTGCCACTTCTAGAGCCATGGGTTTTTGAATACATAGAGCACCGTGCTTTGTACCACTTAATCCTGTGGCCCAGCCCACAACTGATTGACGGGGGTTTAACCTGTGATGCAGAAGCCACCAGCTAAAAGCTGGCCTGTGGCCTATAAGGCACTGTTTGTTGCAAGAGCTCTACCCAGTAGCTGAATCCTGTTCTAAGAGCTAATATAGCCTTGATAGTGAAAGAGTGGTCCGTGCACCAGCAGCACCAATATCACCTAGGAGAATCTTCACCCCCACCCCAGACTTTCTAAATCAAAAATATTCATTTTACCAAGATTCCAAGTTGATTATTATGCCCATTAGATTTTGAGGAACACTGTACTATAAAACTCAATCAGGTCCTCTTTTCTGTGGAGCATTGAAGAATGTCACAAACGCTGGGTGGGAAAGAATGAGAGAGACATAAAAAAGAAAACAGTAAAGAGGCCATGAGCCAGTGAAAGTCATGAGTTAATGGAATCCATGGAGTAGAACAAATATGAATCAAGTCCCACTGGCTGATGGATAGAGCACAGTAAAGCACAGACAGAACAAAGCTAAGGGCACGCATACCGAAGTAGAGGGCAGTGAACAGCTTGCTTGAGAGGATGACTTGTAAAATTGATTCTGAGTTAGAGAGCTGCTTTCTGAGTGCCAGAACTCCTATTGCATTCTGAAGAGCATTCTGTTCTCCAACGTCCTCATTGTGCAACTGCTCAAGCATTGCCCTTGTTTCTTACTTTCCTGAAAACTGGCGGCAAATGCTTATTAACTGAGGTAACTTAGGAATACCTTTGACCTTGGGAATCTCATAGAGTCTCAAAAGCATATCATTCTAAGGACTTTAGTTCTCTAACTTTTATTCCCAGGTAAGGTTCTTGTTTTTCTGTGAAAATTTAGCTTCGTGGAAAGTTGAACTTTAATACCACTTCTGGCTTAACCCATTCCTGATGAAGCTATGAAAAAGAGGTGTAGGGGCTTCCAGAATGGTGGTGTGAGGAGACTGGCAAGTCCTTTCCCTAAAAGTAAAAGAAAAAAACTCCCCCCCAAAATTGACAAAGTAACCATTTCTGGAGTCTGGAAATTGGTCAGAGGCACGTGATCATTTGAGAAGTGTTTATTAAGGAAAACTACTGAACCCTGGGTAAGGGCAGTGGGAGTCTATGGCATGTTTGCCTGGGGTTTCTCTTGTCACTCCCAGGTACTTATATATTTTATGTATAAATATACATGAAGATATATATAAAACACTTATATATATAAAATAATTTTATAATTATTATTTTATGCATCTTTATGTCTTTACAATCAGGAGATAAAAGAGGAAAAACTGTAATATACAATTTTTTATATTTGCTTACATGTTTATCTTTTCTGATGTCTTTATTTTCTCATGTACATTCTAGTCATCATCTGCTGTCATATCCTTTAATGTGAGGGACTTCCTTTAGTACTTATTGTTAGGCATGTCTGCTAGTAACAAATTCTCTCAGTCTTTTTAAAATCTGAGAATATCTTTATTTCACCTGTATTTTTGAGGACTATTTTTGCTGGAAATAGAATTCTCATTTAATAGTTTTGTATTTTCTTTTTTGTTTATTTTTAGCATTTTTCTTTACATCTCAATGCTCTCCAGCCTCCATTATTTCTGAAAAGACGTATGCTATTAATCATAATTTTGGTCATCAGTGATGATGACTTGTTTTCCTCTTGCTGCATTCATTCAATTATCTCCTTATCTTTCAAAAGTTTGACTCCGATGTGGCTACGTGTGGAGGTCTTTGTGTTTATTCTACTTGGAGTTTCGTGAGAGTCATGGATCTGTAGATTAAATTTCTTTTACCAAATTTATGAAGTTTATTTGGTTCTTCAAATTTCTTTAGTTCTTCAGATATTTTTTCTGCTCTCTTTTCTTTTGCCCCTTCTGGGATTCCTATTATGTATGTGTATGTTGGAAGGTCTTTGAGACTGTTCTTTTTTTTTTTTGGGGGGGGGGAGGTACATGGGCCTCTCACTGTTGTGGCCTCTCCCGTTGCCGAGCACAGGCTCCGGACGCACAGGCTCAGCGGCCATGGCTCAGGGGCCCAGCCGCTCCGCGGCATGTGGGATCTTCCCGGACTGGGACACGAACCCGCGTCCCCTGCATCAGCAGGCGGACTCTCAACCACTGTGCCACCAGGGAAGCCCGAGACTGTTCATTTTTAATATTCAGTTTTCTTCCTGTTCTTCAGGATGGATAGTTTTTATTGATCTGTCTTCAAGTTTACTGACTCTTCGTCTGCCATCTTGAATCTGCTGTTGAGCTTCTCCAGTGAATTCTTCATTTCAGTTATTTTACTTTTCAGACACAGAATTTCCATTTGTTCTTTTTGATATTTTCTATGCTTTTATTGATATTCTCTATTTGATAAGTCATTATTGTCAAAGTTATCCTTAAATTCTTTGAACGTCATTTTTTTCAGCTCTTTGAACACATTCAAAATAGCTGATTTAAAGCTTTTGTATGCCAAGTTTAATACTGGGGGCCCTTACAGACAGTTCATATTGGGTTTTTTTCCCCCTGAGAATGGATCATACTTTCCTGTTTCATTACATGTATCATGATTTTTATTTTATGAGAACTAGATGCTTTAGGTAGTATATTGTAGCAGCTCTGAATTCTAATTTTCCCACTGGAGGGAAAAGAAAATAATAAGTGACTATCCCAGTTAAAAACTGGAGAAGAGACTTGAATAGACAGACATCACACCAAAGAAGACATGTAAATGGCCATGTAGGAATGGTTAATCATCACATAAAAGAGGAAAATGCAAATTAAACCATAATAAGAAGGCACTGTATGCCATTAGAATGGCTACAATTAAAAAGACAGACAGTACCAAGTGTTGGGGACAGTAGGAGAAACTAGAACCTTATACACTTCTAGCATGAGTGAAAACAATACAGCCACTTTGGTAAACAGTTTCGCAGCTTCTTAAAAAGTTAAACTTACCATACAACCCAGCACATCTGCTCAAAAGTAGTATCTATCCAAGAGAAATAAAAACATATGTCCATATACAGTGTTGTACACAAATGTTCCTAGAAGCATTACTCAGAGTAGCCACAAACTGGAAACAATTCTAATAACTATCAAATAATGAGTGGAAAAGCAAAATTGCTATAAGCACACAATGAAACACTATTTAACAATTAAAAAGGAATGAAGAACAACATAAATGAACCTCAAAACATTATGCTTTGAGAAAGAAGCCGGATGTGAAGACTACATATTGTATGATTCCATTTATGTGCAGTATCGAGAAGAGACAAACCTAGACACGAAAGCAGGTCAGTAGTTATCTGGAGCTGGGGATGGGAGCAGGGATTGACTGCAATAGGCATGAGGGATCTTCTGTTGAGAGAGAGACAGAGAGACAGAGAGAGAGAGAGAGGTGCCACGGTAAGATGCAGATGACATGGACAGTGACATTTACAGAAGAGAAGAGGTGTATCAGTGATTGTACCTTCAGGGTTTTATTTTATGGAGGTGACTGAGCGATGGAACAGAGAAATCAATGCCATTGAAGGAAGACTTTCTTACTTACATTTCCCAAGAGAAGGGCACAGCCAAATCATGCAGGGTCAAATGGGGAAGCATCAGGTTTGGTTAGGAGGCAGAAAAGAGCAAGAGAAAGCCCAGGCCAGGGCCTTTATTAAGGATTCCCTGTGGAAGACAAGGCAGGATATGGTAAACAGCTTGGGAATGGCTAGTTTGAGTAATTCTGGTAGGCTTTGGGGCAAAGGAACTGTTCCCAATTGTCTGGTACCTGATCCTGGGTTGACTTAGGGTAGTGGGAATATTGGCTTGGTGTATGAGTGAGTGTTTGATAAAGGAGTTGATTGGGGGTGTGGGCTCAAGATTGGTTAGTTTATATATGAAAGGGATGTGTCCAGCCTAGCCCTTTGCTATCTCTAAGAACTGGCTACTCCTGAAAGGTCGTCTCTTCCATCAGTGAGACCACAAATGCCAGAGCATGAAGAATATAGAAAATAGAAAATATAGGCAATCCAATCGGCCTTGTGATGAATGGATGCTAAATAGACAAATATGAACTTAAGAAGACAGAACAGGATGAAGGGAAATTTTAAGTGGCTCTGAGGCAGAAACTCTTTTTTCTTCTTTTTTTTTTCTTTTTCAAAAACAGTCATTTTCAAAGTTGGTTCTCTTTTCTCAGAATGAACCAAAACAAAATAAAAGCCTGCCCACATGTTTTTAAACAAACATGGAAAAATATAGCCATTTACACAACATGTACTCTTTCACTCTTACAGCATATACTACTAGTACTTACAGCATGCATTACTGGTACTTTGGCAGCAAAATTAGGTAAAACACTTTTTGCCAGTTGTGGATTTACTAGAGCTTGAATACATGTACCAAGAAGGGTGACATCTTGATTATAATGTAACGTATAATCGGTAATAGAATGTGCTATAGTCAAGGTTTGATTTTTACAAGGGTAAGAATTCAGATCCTTATTATTAGCCTTTATATACTTATTAAAAGTGTTTTTTACTGATAAGTAATTTTTGATTGCCCAGAATAATGTGATACTGAAATGTATTAATCTCCTTCTTATTTGCTTATGTACACTTTACACATGCAACTCATTTTAATAAAGTAATTAATTTAAATGGCCATAAATATTTTAAGATTTCAGATGTTGTTATTGTTTCTAATGCTTTATTTTCAAATAAGGATATACATTATCCTTTTTTGTGTTTTGTAAAACTAAGACATGAAAAAACACAACTTCAGAGATTTAGAAGGGAAAGCTTCTGGAGTTAAAACACAAAAATCGAGTTGAGCAGCATTGTCCAACAGATGTTTAAACAGATGAATAAAATGTGCCTTGTGAATTTCTAATGAATTTCAAGGAATACTTTCTGATACTGAGAAATGCAGCAGAGCACCCAAGTGGTACAAGCCACTGGAAAATGGTTTCCCAAAGAAAGTCTATAGCAGACAGGGCTCAACTACCTTAGGATGTCTGCTTATAGTTTTACATGTATGTATATTTCTAACACTCTAAGTTGAAGATAATAACTGTCACTTAAGATGAGAGCCATACCCAGCAAGCATACAGGTTGGTTCTGTTTCTTAGCCTTGTTTCATCACATCTGCTGGGTCCACCCCACCTATTTCTAACACCTTTCCTCTCCACTATGTTATTTATCTAAGTCTCTTTCATGATACTTATCAAAAGATGTACAAATATCTGGCTGATAACATCACCACTCCTTCTAGGTCTGGAAACATAGAATAACCATCACCTCAGAAAATAGTATGTATAGCTTCTTAGGACAGACGTTGAGGCATGATGAAAATGGTAAGTATATCTTCCTTATAGTATGGACATTCTCCACAAGTAAAAATGGCCAAGTGGGACGTTATCAGATAAGAGAACCTTGCACATAGTAGAGTCTTGATGAATGTTTTCTGAAAAAGAGCTACAAAGAGAATGAAATGATTGAAGTGATCAGGGAGGGGTAAAAGAAAGGAGAATGGATACTTTAATTGGGTAGGCTGGTTAAACTTGTTAAGAAGGTGAAGAAATGAGATTCCTTTATAGAGAAGGAAAGAATGTGAGCTTTGAAATCAGATGAACGATGGTTTCAATCCTGGTTGCCCCATTTACTAGCTTGAGCATTTTCAGTACCCTCTTGGAGCCTCGGGATTGTCCTTTATAAAAGGATTTGGTTGTAATGATTAAAGATTGCATATGGAAAGGCCAATACATGGCTGGCATTCAATATGAGAATCTGAGAAATAAAACCACATGTAAGGGAAGATGAATGATGAAAATCATAGCATTCCCCTGCCAGGGATTTGGTTTTTAAATAATGCTTCAACCTGAAGGATTGACTTTCTCATGGTAAAATACCAGCCAAAAGAAATGGGGACCCTTTAGTGACCTACAGGTCCCACCATGAGGATGGATGGTAAGAATAGTGTGTATTCCCTGAGTACAATGTGAAGGAGGCCTCAGTCCTGGTGACAGTTGTGTGGGGTACATGAATAAAACAGTTTTTAAAGATAATAATAACATTTAAATACCATATATTTCGAGATAGAATATTCAGTCACGATACCTAGCAGGATAACACAGACATCTTCTCAGATATCCTAATGGGATGAACGATATTTAGTCTGTGTATTGCTTTACCAGTTGGAAGCCTCGTGCATCTTTTCTCTGCATCATCACACACTTGAGGCAGGTATTAAAACTGTTACTGTATAAGTAAGGAAACTGAATTGGAATTTGGAGGATTCTCCTAGGTTCCACAACTAGTCCCCAACAAAATTATAACTCAAACCCAGGTTTTCTGACACCAAGACCAGAATGTTTTCCCCAGTGCATTACAGCTCTCATTCTTAGAGCAGGTATACCTCTTTAAACAAAGCCAGCAAGTTTTTCAGCTGGTCCCTGGCTGCTGAAAGGCGCGGCCATGGCAGAGTGTGTTTTTGGGTGACTTAACCTCAGGGCAGTGTGCCTTCAAATCCATATCGCAGACTACAAGCAACCTTTTAATCTCTCTGCCGTCCAGTCCAGGCTGCTGCCATCAGTCTTTGTATCTGCCAGTTCATCATGCTCACAGCAAAGTCAAAAGACAAAGTAGCGATTGAAAGGTGGCAAACTGCACCTCTTAAGAAAATGGCATTTTTTATGGCATTGATGAAGATGTCAGCTGCCAGTTAGGAGCGAGTGGAAATTATTCCAGCTTAGGGATCGCTTGGCCAAAACATGCATTTTAAATGAATATAATAGTAGCTATAAATTTCAGGAGCGATTGAAACACCTGCTGAGACAGAAAGGCAATTTTTATCCTGTAGGTTTTCTTTTATGAGACTGAAATTTAGCACTTAGGTGGAAATATCTCCACAGAGAAAAAATGCTTAACAGGCTTGAGGGCAATCAGCTGTTTGAAACGTAAGATTAACACATATGGTGTTTTCATTCCTCTTGTCTCATTTTTAGGAATTATGGGATGTTCAGTTATATCATACCCATGTATGTGAAGTAGAAGTGGAAACCATTTGCAGAGTCTAATTTTCTGAGGTTTGTTTATAGGAAAAAATCCTTTCGGATGGGGAAATGCCGCTTACCTATGTGAGTAGTCTAAGAAGGATGTGCTGACTGGATGGTTGCTGAACTATTTGTATCTTAATCTCTTACTGCCTTACATGTAGTAAAACTGAAGTTATGCATAACAAAGCAAGCAGTCAGTTGCAAGATGTTTCAGCATGAAATTTTATTACTTTTAATTTGTGTGTAGGGAAGAACATTTTAATCACGGTTTTAAAAAATGTCTTCTCTTTTTTCCCCAGTTAGGTGTGTGGATGATTTGGACTATCATTGTATTTTTAAAAGGCAGGAATTGTAGGTGTTTTCGTTGCAATGGCCCTGGAGGAGGTTGGTAGGAAATGCACTGTGTATAGCCCAACTTCTATTTAATTGCACACTCGTTGGTCGCTTTGACATGAGAAATCTATAAACATTTTTGGTTTGTGATGGCATTACGTGTGTGTATGTGTTTTGCAGTTGACAGATCTCTATTAGTAGCGTTTCCTGGCTTTAAGGAAAATATTGACCCTCATTTGCATTCCCTGAGCCGCCACAGGGCCTGAGTCCAGGTGGGGACCCTTGGCCTATAAGAATGAGTAACAGCTCATAGAGTAGAATGAGTAACACCTGTTCATTCCAGGGCTTCACTGACTGTAATAGGAAAAGGCAAAGCACTGAGGATGATATCGTCCTGGCTCTCGCTGTGTTCTTCCCCAGTCTTATCCCATTGAGGTTATGTGCATTTATGTTCTTTTTGTTTAGTATACTCGGTCTCTCTTGTTTGGACTTTCTCCGCTTCTTGGTTCAGAGTTCACTGGAAATCGTGTTTATGCTTGCTCTGTTCTTTATGTGTCTGCCATGACTTACCGTATCAGCAACTGTGCTGGGCGGGTGGGGATGGTGTAACTGAGCAGCTTAAACTCAAGGAGCGTGAGGTATGCTGGGAAGTCCCGAAAAGCCAACAGGTGATTACACTATTGTGTCATCTGTGCTTTTGTGGAGTGAGTGTTGAGCAGTGTAAAGGCGGCTCTCCTGCCTCATTTGGGTGCCTGCGTTTGCTGTCTCTCTTCTTGGTCCCAGGTATGTTGTGCAGATGCCATTGATGTTCCTAAGCTACTTTCTAAAGTTGTTCTTCTTAGGATCCTGGTTAATAGTACGGAGAGAACCTTTAAATGTGATGACTGGCTCCTGGAGGAAACTGAAGAGGTGCTAAAATGTAATAAGGTTTAAACCGGTTTGCTTGCTGTGACCTCTAATGAGTCCTTTACCTCTCTAGTCGTCGGTCATCTGTAAAACAAAGACACTAACTCCTTTGCAGGGTGTTTGGAAGATTGAGAGGGTCTGTAAGTTATTTTCTACCCCAGTCCATGATATATGCTCAGCTGCAAAATAATTATTAGCTACCACTGCCGTTGATCAATGTCCGATCTTTGAAGTGACAGCATAAGAGCAAAAGGAAGGATTTTGTGTTTTGGGTTTGCATGTGCATCTGTGTTTAAAGTATATAAGAACCGTCTGTACACTTCCCCCACTTGAACTTTTGTATTCTGTTTTCTTCCTACTAATGCTGCAGTCTCTTGCCAGATCAGCAAGTTTCAAAAGATAAGTGCTGGATGAACAAAATTAACTGAAGCTCATCGATCCCTTTTTCTTCCTGAGGTGCCTTGGGAGAGGGTGTGACTAGCATCCATTGATCTTAAGCAAGACGTTTCAAGTTGACTAACTTTGCTGGTCACACTGAAAGAAAATGGCTCCTAATGAATTCTTAGAAGGAACAGGGGAACTGAGGGCACGTTAATCTCAAATCAGTCTTCATAGTTAGATCTGATACCACTGTCATGTTCTGGGTGTGAGCCTCAGAACCAACAGACATGGTTAGTATGGCTCGGTAGAGTCTCAACTTGAGACCGTGCTTAGGTGGATTAAGTAATGTGCAAACTTCCTTGCCTGCACACGCAACTTGCCTATGCATAAGCCATCCAATCATCACTAGAGACTTGTAAGCTGAATTCTCTTATCCGCATTGCAAGAGTAAAGAATGTAGTGTTCAGAATAGTGAACTGATTTGCCAGAGGTTGCCTGAATCAGAGTTACCAGAAATGGAATTAGAAGGTAAGCCTCGTTACTGCAGGTCTGTGCTCTTGACATCGTACCATAACTGTCTTTCATCTCTCTCTCCCTGCCTATCAGTTGCTGTGTTATTCACGTTCTGTCTTCTGGTATCTTTATTAGCCAAGCTGACTGCCAGAATTCTGTCCCTTCTACTGTCTCGTTAAAGTCTTAGCTCTCCGCTCAAAGCCTAACTAGGAGAATTTTTCCTATGAGATGCATTAATGGTATTGTGGAGGCTTAGAATTTGGAATATTTGGATCTGACCTTTGTTCTACTTTAAATTTCCATTGATACTGAACAAGAAACTGCTGTGAGCCCGTTTCCTGATCTAGGATAATGTATTTTCCCAAGGGTACTTAGGCTCAAATGAGATAATGACAGATGTACAGACATTCTATAAAGTGTCTAGTGCTATACAAATATATTTGTGGCATCCAGTCTTACATTCACCTTTGATTATAAATGCTTACTTCACTGGCTGATATTTTTATAGCTCTCTATCTTCCTATGTTGACTTATATCACACAACTTTTGCTTAATGGTAAATTCCTGGAAGACAGAAACCATACATTTTATTTTTTAACATCTTTATTGGAGTATAATTGCTTTACAATGGTGTGTTAGTTTCTGCTTTATAACAAAGTGAATCAGCTATACGTATACATATATCACCGTATCTCCTCCCTCTTGCGTCTCCCTCCCACCCTCCCTGTCCCACCCCTCTAGGTGGTCACAAAGCACCAAGCTGATCTCCCTGTGCTATGTGGCTGCTTCCCACTAGCTATCTGTTTTACATTCGGTAGTGTATATATGTCCATGGCAATCTCTCACTTTGTCCCAGCTTACCCTTCCCCTTCCCCGTGACCTCAGGTCTGTTTTCTACGTCTGCATCTTTATTCCTGTCCTGCCGTTAGGTTCTTCAGAACCGTTTTTTTAAAATCATGTTTTACAGTGATAGTGAGTTGATGATTCCTAGCAACTCAACTTAATAAAATAATTGTAGTTATATTTTCTGGAAGCCTGGAACATACTAAGCATCCAACTACTATAAATAATTTTCCCCTCTAAGTAGCCCCCTAAAAAGTCACACATTTTAATGAATGCTCTAAATTAGTGGCTCCCAAATGGAGGTGACTCTCTTCCCCACAGGAAACATTTAGCAGTGCCTGGTGACATGTTTTGGCTGTTATAACTGGGAGAAAGGGAGACTATTGTCATCTAGTGGATAGAGAGCAGAGATGCTGCTAAATAGTCTGTGATGTAGAGAATAGTCCCCACAACAGAGAATTATCCAGCCAAAATGTTAATCATACAGAAACTGGGAAGCCCTGCACTAATTAAGAACCTTGCTACTTAAATTGGTGCTTGGAGGAACATTGACCTTACCTGGGGCTTATTAGAAATACAGGCTCCCCGGGCTCTGCCCTAAACCTACCATAATCAGAGTCTTCATTTAACAAGATCCTCAGGTGATTAGTATGACCATTAATCTTTGCAAAGCACTGGTTGCAAGTCACACTGTTTTTTAAAATAAACTTTAAGATGAGTTTTCACTTTACAAAAAAGTTTAAAGATCTCAGAGAGTTCCCATGTACCCTGCACCCAGTTTCCCCATTATACATATCTCACATTAGTATAGTAATTTGCTACAATGAACAAACCAGTATTGATACATTTTCAGTAACTAGAGAGCATTCTGTATCCCTATTTTGTTAGTTTTTACCTAATGCTCCTTTTCTGTTTCAGGACCCCATTGAAGATAACACTTTACATTTAGCACTCATCTCACCTTAGGCTCCTCTTGCCTGTGACAGTTTCTCAGGCTTTTTTTTGTTTTTAATGAGCTTCACAGTAATGATCAGATATTTTCTTGAATGTTCCTCAGTTGGTATTTGTCTGCTTTTCTCATCGTTAGACGAGGGTTACCTTTTTTGAAGGAAGACCACAGAAATAAAGTATCATTTTCATCATATCAAGGACTCACATAAGCATGACTCGCCACTGATGATGTAGACCTTGATCACCTGGCTGAGATGGTGTTGGGGTGATATTTATCTTTATAGCTAATATTTATTCCTTATCGCATTCAAATCTGGCTAATGAAGGCTGTGCCCTTCCATAGCTGCCTTGCACCTGCCTTGCATTTGGAATTCTGAAGGCTTACATTGTTACAATTGCCAGATTTATTGTACATGTGCAACTTCACACTGTAATTATACATGAACAGTTTCACAGATTAAATAGGGGACTTGATTTTTTTCTCTAGGGAAATATACAGATTTCAGTAAAGGGGAAATCTGATTAATCAAAAAAGCTAAAAACCACCTGGAGCCAGCAACTAATTGGGATTTTTGTCCTCAGAAATGAGAAACCACTCCAATTGGCAGCTTCAGATCTGAATTCTGAAACATATTAGATACGGAAATCAGCGTTTGCAGTCAGATATGTAATTTCAGAGAAGGTTTTGCTCCCCCCACAAAACTTCTTCTTTTACCTCTTGGCGTAGTAGGGCCATATGCTAGGAGCTGGGAGATGAGGATGACGGTTCTTGCACTGATACCCATGGCCTGTAAGTATATAGTCATGTGATAGCTGTGGCTACACTATGCCTCAATCTCTTCATCAGGTTTGGGTAATTATTGCTAATTTGTGTGCTTTAATTGTATTCAGAGAGAATGAGATTAAAAAGATGTTAAGAAGTACTTCTGTCTCTTAAAATCTGCCTCTCTAAATCCCAACCATTACTTCTTACCACTTCTAGACCAATACAGCACGAGTCTTAGTTCCTCTCCCACCTCTAGCATCTCCACCTCTGCCTTGGTGATGGTGTCATTTTATCATCACAGTTCTTTACTCCAAACTGGAGAACTTCTGTCCCACATACAGACCTCAGCTTGGTGTTCTACTTAAAAGGTAAAGCTTTTACCTTTTGTCTCTAGATACAGTCAAGAAGTATAGAAGTAGCTTTATTAATATTCTAGACATGTAAATATTCCACAGCAAAGCACAGTCTAAAATTTAGCCATACAGATGTAAATATCCACTAGCAGCTTCTTTGAGACTCTCAAGGGCAGGACATTCGATTTCCAAGCTGTAATATGAAGAATCCAGTAGCCATTCTGGACCAATGGGCTCTAAGAAACACTTGTGTTTATCTGCAAGTGGAACATAAAGAGACTCAGGTTGAATAGTGGGAAGCAGATCTCTAAGATGAAAAAAATGCTAGTTTAGGTCCCAGAAATTTTTATAGTAAGGCTTTTGTTGAACTTAGAGAATTCTTTAAGTCTGTATCTTTAAAAATAAAATACTGAAAAGTACCTTTAACTTCTATAAGCCATTTTGTTTTCTATTTAAGTAAACATTTAAGAATCATGTAATCATAGAGCTGGACTGAGTTTGAAACTATCCAGGATCACTTTGCAGATGAATGCTGAGGACATGGAAAGTGAAAGAGAACTTGTACAGTCATCTTCTTGCTTACTCAGCCAGGAAAAAATATAAAAGTTATTTTGACACCAAGTATGATGTCCATTCAGTCTTTCATGCTGCATCTTACTCCAAATAGTATTAGCATAGCTTGATTTTTTTAAGTAAAATTCCATACAAAATATGTATTTCTCAGGGTAAAATATAGGTGATGATATCTTCAAGATTTTTTTAAACACTTGAGTATTTTTTTCAGATGACAGAATGTAAAGCAAATATCACAATTCTTCTGTCTTGGGAAATATTTAAGGTTAGGGGGAAAATAAATGGCAATCTCAAGAAACTGCATGAAAGGATACTGTATCCGAACTGCTTCAATATTAGCATGCATAAAGCAAGGCATTTCAAGGAAGATTTATCCACACTCAATTATTATATATACACAGCAGCTGATTTCAATACTGGAGCTAGAGTTTGTGATCATTGTAATTAAGTCGTAATAACATTGACCTAAAGTGTTGCTCTAAGCCAAAAGGTCAAATCATTGTATCTGTGGATCTAATGCTTCCACTCTGGTAAAATGCTATAGCATTTCTCTACTTATAGCATCTTTCTAAAGACACTTTTCTGGGAAAGGTAAAGAACACCTAAGGAAGTTACAAAAGGGCAAGGCAAAGAGTCAAGAAGGTGAAAATTGCAGGGAAATGATTTTCTTAGGTCTATCTCAAGTAAATGGAACTGGAAGAAGGATATGATTAAAGCCTATAAAGTTAGGAAAAGAATGGGTATAATAAATATGGACTTGATATATTAAAATTATTTAGAGTTTAAGAGAGAGGAATGTGAGACCACTGCAAAGCAACACTGGTTCCCAGAGAAAATTCTTCTTGGTAACTAGCTCCTTAAGTCCCTGGATCCTTTCTAACTCTCAGCCTCTGCGAGAGCTATCTCATGTTTGTGTTCTGTACTGCTGTGGATGGTGACTATAGCGGGCAGTCTATTGCGAAAAAGTAGCAACTAAACACTGAAGGCCTAAGAGCTAGCCTTCTATTCCTATCTAGACCATCTCAATTTTATATTTAGTCAGTTTAGCTCTTGCTCTCCCTGATGTATTGTGAATTTGTGAATGAGAAAGTAGAGTATGAAATAAGTGAATATCATAATTGGCTTATCTAAGACTTTTATTTGTCAGTTTCCTTTCTCTTCAAAAATGTGTAACTTTATTTTTACTTGTACTTTTTATATGATAGTTGTGTCAAAATTCTATTGATATTATTTACCTAGCATAAAACCCAGTGTGTTTGTCTGATTCTGCACTGGCTGCTCTAGTGATGAGGTATGTACTTACTCTGCAATGGAGAGGTGACTAGGAATGGCTCTGCCCTTCCATGAATTGGTCTTCATCCTTTTAAAACAGCACCGCTGGAGTGGCAGGAACCCCAAAAGAAGTCTAGACAGGAGAATGGAGTTCTAGTTCCGATTCTGCTGTAGCAGAAATTTTGTTTTCTTTTCCTTTTACCACATTGTTGAGATTCCTGGGACCTAGTTTTTCTGATTTGTAAAATAAAGGGTTGGATGTTATGACCTTGAATGTATATTTCAACTCTAATATTTGATGCCTCTAAGGAAATGGCTCTCCTGAGTCCTATTTTCCCATTCTCATCCCTTTTAATCCAAGGTTTATAATTTTGTCTCCTGTATTCTCTACTTTTTAGCTTTATTATTCAGAATCCTGATTCTTGCCTCTAGCCTATTTCTTTCAGATTTCAGCATCTGCCTCTCTACTGAATTCATAGAAGGACCTTAGAATTCAGTTTTCTCACTTTAATAATCTTCCCAGTTGAAGTTATCCAGAGTTATTCTTAGTTAAAACTTGAATTCTTGAGTAAAACTTGAAGTACCCTTTTCATTATTTTTTCCAAGTCTTATATTAATATACTCAAATTTACTTGTTCAATATTATGATTATTGTGTGAATGGACAGTGAGCTAATCAACCATTCAAAATGTGAGAATCCACTCTAATTTAAGCCTTGTGCTGGAAGTTTCAGGTTTTGAAACAACCCTTAAAATGTGCTGTGTCAGTTCTGAAACACTGCATATTTTTAGTACTAAGTTAAATTTTTTTTTAAGAATTGGCCCTGATTGTTTTAAAGAAAAATGAGTTATGATTAACCAAATTTGATCACATAGCCGATTTCTGATAGCAATTCTTTCTCAGAATCACAGCGCTGCAGTAATATGTAATGACTCCACCCCACCCCTCTTCCTTATTTGTAACAGCTAAACAGCTACAACATAGACAGTTCTTCAGGACATCTCTTTCCCTGCACAATACACATGACTAAATTTATCTATGATGGTTAACATGGGTAGAGAAGAACTTTTAATCTTAGGATACTTCTTAAATGGATTTACTGAATACAGCCGTTGTACTTATAGGTGACCTAGACATGTGGCTTAAAGTAAGTGAGGCTTATCCATGAATTTTAGAAGAAATACATTAATTGGCCGGAATGAAAAAGTGTCTGCCTTTGTGTATTAATATACTTCTATCCAACTAAAAGCATTTACATTAGCAGAAAAAGCAGCGTCAGTCCCTGAACAATGACAAAAACGTTGTTCTACTTATATTGTAGAATGCCAAACCATTTAGTGGTTTAAAACAATTTCTCGTCATTCTGTGGGTGACCTGGGCTCAGTAGGTGTTTCTTGTGGGGCAATCCCTCATGTGATTGTAGTCAGATACCTCTGTCCCCAGCTGCTATCTGGATACTTGGCCAGGCTGAATATTTAAGCTAATTCAGTCATATGATTGGCAATCAGTGCTGACCGTAGGCTGGAGTTCAAATAAAGTGCCTACACTTCGGCCCTCTGTGCAGCTTGAGTATCTCACAGCATGGCGGCTGGGCTGCCTGGGGGGCATTCCAAGAGATGGGAAGTAGAAGGTGCCAGACCAGCATTATCTCCATCATATTCTATTGGCCAAAGCAGTTACGGGGCCTGACCAGATTTTAAAAGGTTGCAAAATAGAAACCACCTCTTGATAGGGGAAATGGTAAGGGTACATTTTAGAAGAGCTTGTGAGATGGAGATATTGTTAGGGGATCTTTGGAAAATACGATTCATCAAAATAGTTTTAAAGAAATGTCCTACCACATCCTTTAATGATGGAGTTGGCAGAGGACAGTCAGAAGATCAAATCCAACCCTCTGGCTTTTTTTGTAAATAAAGTTTTATTAGGACACAGCCATGCTCATATATTTACATGCCATCTATGGCTGCTTTCATGCTACAATGGCCATCGTTCAGTAGCTGCAACGGGACCATAAGCCCTGCAAAGCCTAAAATATTTACAGTCTGGTCCTTTACAGAAAAAATGTTTGCCAATCCCTGACTCAATGTCTTTATTTTTTAAAAGAACATTATTCACCAAAGACATTTGCTAAAAATTCCATAAATTTAAATTTTTATTGTCTGTAAATTTTTCCTGTTGCCTTCTTCTCTAGGGAAAACGTACCAACTCTAAGAGCTCCCACGACTCTGTTGTGGTCCTCTGATACATATAGTTTCCACGATGTTAACTTGTTTTTTTCCTTCAAAATAGAAGCCCTCCCTTCTGTCTCCACCCCCACCCACCAAAAGTGGGCTTTGTTGGCTCATTTATGGTGTTACTTTCTTTTATCACATATTGTATGGGTTGCAGTGGTCCTGAAGCCCAAGCCTGTCAGCACATGACAATAATCTAGGGAGTGTTAAGAACTGCAGAAGTCAGTACCCCATCCTCTAGAGATCCTGACCTGGATCAAATTGGGAAATAGGCTTCAGTACTTAAACATTTATATGTAGTGTACCTACAGAAGAACACTTAGCAACTATTATATATTTTAGCTGCTAGAAAAAAACCTATTAAGAAAAGACATAGTTTCCTTGGTGGGGGGATGGAATGGATACTTTCGTATATAAAGAATCATGACAAGAGGAGGAGAAAAGGAGTTCAGGAAGAAGTACATGATGATGGAAATGGCGGGGGGATTTTAATAGTTATACCCGTTGCTTATTGTGTCAACTAGAAACTTCCTTGAAATGAGTGAGGTGTGGGAAATAGTGAGGGACTTAGCATGGAGTGCTCTGGAAAGAAAAGCCAAGGACAAAAAATTAACCTTATCATCTTGACTTAGGCAAACCTGGGCATTTATGTGTGTTGGAAGCAGGGGGAATAGAGTGAAATGGGAGGCACAACCAAAGGCAAAGATCAGACTTGGAGAAAATAATTGAGTTATGTGTTAAGTAACCAGTTCCGTCTTGTAGGTGAATTCCCACATGGCTAGGGGTATACACATTTCAAACTGCTACTAAATAAGTTCAAATGAGATTGTTCAATCCTGGTTCAATTCAGTCATAGTATGTAAGGAACCTGCCTTTATCTGTGGGTAATTAGGCAAAGGAAGCTCATTTCTGAAAGGCAGCATCTTGAATATTTTCTGTAACTGTAATATCCAGCATACGAATTCAATAACTTAGATGTAATTTCGGATTGTAATATTGTTTTCAATTTTAATAAGACTAAAAGCTGTAGCTGCTGTGATTAAAATATATTTTCTGCCAACGCCATGGCGCTGTTACGCATTATTTATTAAGTGCCACCGATTTCGTTTTCGTTTCACACAACTATACGCAACTTGTCTTTTTTCTTCCTAAAGACTTAAACAACTAAAAGAGATGATAGATAAATCAGCTAGTTGCAGAATGATGCCATATTTTGAGGAACTAAGTTGGGGGATGGGGGCAGCGTGTCTTGGGAATGGTTTGAAAAGAAATGGACCTGGCTGAGAGTTTAAGTGGAAAGTTGGTCTTCACTGCTGAAAGAAGGAATGATTCTTCAGAGGGATGATGGTAAGAGATCCTCAAAGATAAACTGAGGCGTATTAAAAATTTTAAGAGTTTACTTGAGCAAAAATTGATTCGTATCGGGCAGCATCCCATCTAGCAGATAGAAAGGAGATCCGAGGAGCCGTACAAAATGAAAGACTTTTATGGCCAGACAGAAGCTGGAGCAAAGAAGTTATACTAGGCAAAAAAAACAGGTTGGTTATTGCAAGGTTACTGTTCAGTAGGGAATAGCAGGGGTCTATCAGGCAGATCACCTAACTCGAGCGGATCAGGTGATTCTTGGCTGGCTGGTTAAGATTCCATGTCGGTGAGAGCTGAAACTGTAAGTTAAGTCTCAGTTTGGTGACACAAGGCTTAGCATAAGCAACTCCCTTTTGGACCTGTTGTATTGTTTTTAACAGAGCAAGAAGGATGTTGCAGTGATGTCCACTAGAAACTTCAGAAAGGACGGAAATATTCTGCACTGTTCAAGGTGGTCACAACATGTAGCATTTGATATGTAGCTAGTGCAACTGAGGAAATAACATTTAAATTTTATTTATTTTTACTTATATTTAAATTGCCCAGGTGGCAAATGGCTACCATATTGGAGAGCACAGCACAAAGAAAACACAATGTTCTTGGAAAAGAGGAAAAGGAGATTGAAAACAATTTTTGTTCATCATTATGGGGATAATCCATGAATCAGAATGTTTGCAATTCAAACTTTGTCATAATCATCACAGATGAAAATGGACATATTTTTCTTCCTAGTGATTCATTTTAATAGTGTGTTTGTGGAAAATTATGGTTATAAAAGTTAGCCATTGATAATTATAAATACAGCCTGTCAAAGGAGCAGGTAACTGTGATGATTATATGATCAGGAAAAACTTGTTTTTCACATACTCTGGTTTATAAAACTTGCTATAATATGTTATGTGTCACCTTTAGGTTAAACCTAACAAAAAACAGTGCAGCAGATTTATAGTCACAGGAGACATCTCATTGAGTAGTTAATTTGTAGAAAAATTTCATTTTTTCAGTTTGAATGAACAGATGGCCTATTCATTAAAATTCAAAAGTAGATAATTACTTGATTCCAGTATTTTTAGCAAAAGGACACTTTATAGCATTACGTTAGGGGAAGACTTACAGTTCTTAAAATGCTTTGTGTGACTGGACACATAATTCTCCACTGTCTACAACTGTCTGCCATGCTAACTGAATAAGACAGTTAAAAATAGAATTGTAGCTCTTCTTCAACACTAAAACACTCACTTGAAAAAAAAAAATTGCTCATCTCTCTAAAGAAAAAATCTTCACATTAACCCTGAAACCCTGCCCAAACATTCAGCAAATGCTTATCTATCATTTTTGTGCTGGACACTTGAAATTAGGATATACATTTGAAAAGATTGCCCCTGCCCTTAAGAAGTAGAGTCCAATGGTAAATGTTCATTGATTTGTGTCCTGGGTTTTCTTACAACTGAGTAGCAGTCTGCAATTTTTTCTCATTTAAGTAGTTCAATAAAAGTGAATATTTAGTAATTCATAACAGAATATTCATATGTTTAATAGTTCTGTCTGGTAAATCTGCTATAGAAGGTGCCAGTTTGCAGTGCAATGATGCTCATGCTGATTTTTTTTTCTTTTCTTACCACCCAAAGCCAGTATTTTTTTTTTTCCCCCACAAGTGTTCCTCCTGTTCCTACATATAGAAAATGAGAGAGAAGTAACATTTGTTTAATTTCCCTCATTCTTAGGAAGCTCGGAATAAAATTGCTTCTTCATTACTCTGGCTTTCCTCACCTAGGAATTCTTGGTCTCTTTACTACTTAGGTCTTGGCTATCTCTCTCTACGTGGACTTTTATTATCTTCTGTTCCAAATATTTCTGGAATAATTTAATAACTTTTTTTTCCAACTTCTAAAGTGCATTAGTTTCCACAAAACACTTTAAGATTTCTACAAACTGTCATAAGGTTTAAGAATGTAAGTTTACATCTTTCCCATGAATCAAATTATGTATAGGAAATTTGCCACCTTGAATTTTAAAAGAAAACAACTGTCCTCATCCATTAGATTTGATCTTCATTCCAGGGTTTGCTCTTTTATTGAGTTTTGGCTTGACATATTTTCTCCATTTGGGCCTTACACTTTGGAAAGGATGACCCCTTCACCACAGGCATTTTCTTAGGTCCATCTTGACAATCTTATCGTAAAATCAAAGAGAATAAGAAATACATTTCTATGTATGTGCATTCCTAACACACCTGCTGTCAGCAGTAGTTTTTCATTTGAAATGCAAACTTTTTCCCTATATGACTGTTACACAAGGACCCACTCACAATAAAGGGAGAAGCTTTGTCCAGAGTAAAGTACTACCTGTCTGCAAGGCCTTTTTCAGAATCCTTAGGGCCAGATGTTTCAGAATTCATAATTTTTCATACTTTAGAAAACTAATATTGTACAGGTAGTATATATTATATAGTACTCCCAGTTGGGGAGGGGGCAGCATCTATAATCAAACACATTCACATTTCTGCAGCAAAATGTATAAGTGTACATTTAGGTCAAATAAAGACTATAAATAGCCTCCCGTTAGTTCAGGTAAGGTCTTGAAGCCAAATGAGAATACAACTTTAGGATTTAGAGAGCAGATAAGGAACTGGGCACCTGATAGTAACTATCACTCCCACTCCACTCCTGTCACTCTCTCAATGACTATGAATATTCATTGACCAATAGAACTAAGCCATTTGGGATCTGCACATAAGGAATTACATCGGTAAGACCTAGAATCCCTGTAGGTTCAGTTCTGATCAGTTCTCAGGAGATATACAAAAAGAGTTCTCCTAATGGCCAACACAAAACGCCAGGTAATCAAATACTGAACTGTTAATTTTGATAAGTTAACTCTTTGCTATTCTGCATCCTATTTTCTTAACCTTATCTCTCTCCTTTTATTTCACAATTGACTGATCCATCATTTCCATTTTTCTCTGTCTGCAACTTTTCTCCAACTTTTTCTTTCTTTACCTATACCTTCTCTAATAAAACATTCATATCCTGTCTACCCCATAAATAGATATAATACATAAGGCTTGAATTTTTGTCTAACGAAGTTATAACTCAGTCCATAGCTCCATTTCTCTTCTGGCACATAACCACAAAACTTAAGATTATAGCTGGCTCCTTGTGAATTTGGATAGGTAATCATTGTTCAGCTCAGGATCTAATGTCTTTGAGGGTATCACATATTTATCCTGGGCACAGAGAGGGACTAGAAAATGTTTCTTGCCTATGGAAAGCATGGGATCTTTCAACAAGTTGACATTTACGTTTTCCCTTCCAGTAGAGATTTTTGTTCTGTGGTCTGTGCCTCGGAATGTATCTCACTACAAGTATGGATTATCTCTGGGGGGTTTCATCTGTCCCTGCTTTTAATTCGTTTTGATACTGTTATGGTAACCCACATAAAAGAGAGAGTATTACTTTCTTCCGAAATTCAACGAAGTTCATTCTTAGGACTGTTGACTGCATTTTCTACCTATAGAGCTGGAAAAGCTGATCCTTATTCATTTATCAAATAGATTTATTGAGTGCCAGCTTGTAATACTTTTTCATAGCAAGTGAACAACAACAAAAACAACTCAGATCTGTCTCTATGCCATTATCTTCTTCGTGTATTA
Organism: Leucopleurus acutus; assembly: GCF_964270905.1. Taxonomy (NCBI): domain Eukaryota; kingdom Metazoa; phylum Chordata; class Mammalia; order Artiodactyla; family Delphinidae; genus Leucopleurus; species Leucopleurus acutus. Next base: position 39,415,585 of record NC_139156.1, read on the forward strand.
AAAACATATATCTCTGGCTGATATATACCAAAGACTTTGTTTTTGGAAAACAGAAATCCTTATTAGTGGATTTTAAACTACCTTCTCTAATGTAAATAGCAATAATACATTGATTTTTATTTGGGAAAATATTTCCCAAGACTTGTTTAAGCTTCCCACTAATCAAAAGCCTGCTTGTTGTAGCAACTAAATTTCAGTTCCGGTCAAACTTGCATACTGCCCAAGAAGGGGTTAAATAGCCCTATGCCTTTAGTGTTTTCTCATTTCTACAGGGTGGTATTAGCACAGGAAAAGTCTTCTGATTTTTGCTGTGCTTTGTAATGAATAAAATATGTGGGACATGTGAAGAACTTATGTAAGCTCTTTGTCTTGGTCTCACTGAAAAGCTTTAATTTTATTCTTACTTTATAATCTTGGAGATGTCAACAGGCCCCATGCCATCTTTCATGACTTTATACTTTCCCAATAGACACCATGGACTTCAAAGCTTGTTAGGCGAACATTAAAAATAAAGGCCCAGGGCTAGTGAACTTTAACATTATTTTTCCCTGTGAAGCTGCAGTGATATACAAGGCAGAGTGTTTTCTTAGTGTTCAAGCATAATTTAAAATCATACTGTGCCAAAAGTCTTCTATATTATATTTGTATTCTGAGTCCTAATAGGTTAGGTACCAGAGTTTTCTTATAATATTATTTGGGTATATTCTTGTATCCCAATTTTTATGTAAAAACTGTCTATTGGCCATAGTACAGCATCAGTTAACATCTATTTCAGAATCTTCACAACATAAAACACAACAACTTTTCCTTTGGATCTGTTGGTAATCATTACCCTGTCTTGAGGCAGAGTGCAAATTCCTTTTATGTACTTTTCTGGGGTATGGGTGTGTGGGAGAGAGTTTATAAAAGGAAAGGAAACTATTTGCTCAAATGAAAACTCCTTGTCTGTTCTTCATGTGAGTCAATGGATGAACTAAAATCTAGGAAAACTGAAATATGGACACTGATATCATGTAGGGGTACTTGAATTCAGAACATAAATTATTTAGGACATTTGTAGATAGGGACAAATTATTCATGGACAGTGCTAAGTCATTAGGAATAATAATTTTTGTGTGAATTAGTTTCTTTAAGAGGATTTCTTAAGGAGCTTTATAGCAATGGTTCAAGGACGGGGTTGCTGATCAGATCAGGGTGTGTGTAGAGCCTGCACTCCTTTAATCTGGTCTCAGGTAATCTCTAGATGAGCTTCTCTGGTTCCTTGAATCTGCCTCAGGTGGTCTTCTCTGGAATGAAGAATGTAACTCCATTTGTTGGGGGGTTTAGTTCTGTAAAGAGCTCAGAGATATTGTTACGTGTATCCCTTGAGGTGGAACCAGGACCTGCCCCAAGGCTGCACTATTGTTTCTTGACTGCTCTTCCCTTGTCTCTGCATCCACTGCTTTCCCTTATTAGCAACTGTTTGAATCTCCCTTTTGGACTCAGGGAAGGTTATGGAGGCTGGAGTCTGTTCCCTACAAACAAGGAATGGGGGACATGGAAAGGCTTCCATGCCCAGGAGCCCCACAGGGTCCTGCTCAGTTTCAATAGTACTGTAGTATTTACTATTAAAAAATATCAGCATCTAAGTGGACCCATGCATTTCAAACCCGAGTTGCTCAAGGGTCAACTGTACGTTTTTTTCTCCTTCTGGACTACATAGGCAATATAATTTAAATGAAATCTTCAAGCTTTCCCACAAGTGTGATCACAGCAGTGGGTCGTTTTCACTAACATTCCCATGTATTCACTCATGAGAATTTACTAATCTCCTCCTATTTACAACCAGACACTGCAGGATTACATGATTGGCCCTTCAGTTAGTTTAGTGTATACTAACGTGTAGAAAGCTTCATCACACACCAAACTCTTTCACATAAGTTTCACGTACTAATCCTGTGAAGCAGGTAGCTATTATTCCCATCGCACTGATGGAGAAACTGAGTGCCTAAATGTCTGACATTTCAAGAGCAGTGAAACCAGAATATTAGCTTAGAACTTCTGATTTCAAAACTCTTCCTTCTTCTGCCTCATAAGAGCCATTACAAAGGTGTTAAGCGAACTTGGATAAAGAAGACGTAATCTCTGATTGAAGCAGCAACATCTTGTTCACAGTGGATTCTTTTCTAACCTTTCTAGTCTTAGGTGAAATTGGATTAAGCACCCATTTGACATCCTGTGAAAAGACTGGTGTCCTCCCCTAAAATATCTGCCAATTCCCGAGTCCTTAGTTTTTTATAATTACGTAATTTACATAGTTACTCCAAGATTTCCTGCTTTCCAACTTCGCATTATCGCTCATTCTTCATTTCCTTGCCTCTCTGTTTATTGATGTATCCAAGCAATGGATCTTTCCTCAAGCTTTTATCTTCCTCCAAGCCCTTCACACAGGAAATTCGTGTGAAGCAGATTAATTTGGAGAGAAATGTAGGACATGAATTCTGGCAGCAACTAACTGAATATTGTACGTTAGAGATCCCTCCTACTAAAAGTCGTCTAGCCTCCTCAACGTGAGGCTTTCCAGCAGGACCATTTCGCTGAAATCTCCAGCTTGTTGCTCGTCTTTTTCTTTTCCTTGCCCCTGCTCATTCATCACTCTCCTCCTTCCCACTCCTAAATGTTATGAACCAAGACCTTGGACCCTGCCTCTCCCTCCTTAAAACTGCCTATCAAAGTATTTTTTCTTTTAAAAAGAAAAAAGAGAATTTCCTCAGGAACTATTTTTAACCTATACATTTTTTGTCTGGCCACATGCATTACCTAGTTATCAAAACCTATTAAATAAGTTATTGTTATGCCAAATCTGTAGTGAGATAATGGAAGAATAGAGAGTTAAATAACTTACCCAAGGTCTCCAAGCCAATCAGTGGTAGAGCCAGGACCTGATATTCTCAAGTATGCCTGGAAAAAGGCTGTCATTCTAGCATCAGTAGGATATTCTTATAAGTCTTGCTTCAGAAATTTTTCATAATCACTTCTATTTCAGGTGGCACCTGCTGGGGAAAATTATTCAGTAAAGTAGCTTTGTGTCTTTATTCTAATTCTATCCTAATCTAGTGGTAACATGGATTACTTAAATATTGCAACCTAGTATTAGCCTATTTTTAGCTTGCAATTTACATCTAGTAGAGATTTTTTTTAAAGTGGAAGTCAAAATTGTCCCTTTAAATGTAGAGTGTTTTGTATACACATGGCCATAGTTGACTCCAGGGCTTCTGACTTTGGCACTACTCACATTTGGGGCTGAATAATGCTTGGTTGTGTGGGCTGCCTTGTGTATTGTAGGATGTTTAGCAGTGTTCCTCTACCCTCTAGATGCCAGCAGAACCTCCCTAGTTTCAAAACCTCCCTAGAACCAAAAATGTCTCCAGACATTGCCAAATATCCCCTGGAGTTAAAACTGCCCCCAGTTGAGAACCATCATGTTATATCAAAAACTCTCCCAAGGGACTTCCATGGTGGCACAGTGGTTAAGAATCCGCCTGCCAATGCAGGGGACACAGGTTCGAGCCCTGGTCTGGGAAATCCCACATACCGTGGAGCGGCTAAGCCTGTGCGCCACAACTACTGAGCCTGTGCTCTAGAGCCCACAAGCCACAACTACTGAGCCCATGTGCCACAACTACTGAAGCCTGTGCCCCTAGAGCCCATGCTCTGCAACAAGAGAAGCCACCGCAATGAGAAGCCCATGTACCACAACGAAGAGTAGCCCCCACTTACCGCAACTAGAGAAAGCCTGCAAGCAGCAAAGACCCAACGCAGCCATAAAAGAATGAATGAATGAATTTATTTAAAAAAACCTCCCAAACTTAATATTAAAACATAACAGAGACAAAAATCGTATGATGAGTGCCTACAAGTCTGACAGTGATAATAGTACTTGGCATTTGCCTGTCTCTAAGTAACTACAGACATGGCCATTCATTGTTTAGGCTAATTGAGGTGCTCAGGTATCACAGAAATAATAGAGCAAAAATGCATTATACTAAAATTAAGCTTAATAAACTTGAGACAAATTATCTGTTCAACTCTGATTATTCAGGGAATGATCGTTTCCTATGTGTGAATATCTCTTCTCTGGCCTGTCTTTACCTTTCTTCATCACTAGAAATTGAAATTAGTCCACAGGTATTTATTTAGTGCCTTTTGAATACTTTAAAGTGCTAGAGGGCTTCCCTGGTGGCGCAGTGGTTGAGAGTCCGCCTGCCAATGCAGGGAACACGGGTGTGTGCCCCGGTCCGGGAAGATCCCACATGCCGCGGAGCAGCTGGGCCCATGAGCCATGGCCCCTGAGCCTGCGCATCTGGAGCCTGTACTCCGCAACGGGAGAGGCCACAACAGTGAGAGGCCCACGTACTGCAAAAAAATAAATAAATAAATAAATAAAAATAAAGAATTTCAAAACGTAATGTGTAGAAAGACTATAGAATCATGATATTTGTGAAATCCTTCCAGAGTCCTGTTCATGTCAGGTCAATGGTTGAGCCATCTGCAATAGGTTTAGTAAATTCTTACTCCTTAAGTATCCTCAAGGACAGAAGTGCTGTAATGTAAGTTGCTCCTTCCAGACTTTCACTCTGATGGTTCAGATGATTTTCTGTATCCAAATTGCTTACATTTCAGTCTGTTTCCTCATGTAGGTTTCCTTTGTGGATATGTATGCCCTAAGACCTCAGAGTTAGAAACCAAAACAAAAAGTGAGGTTCAAGTATATTGATGTGCATGTTAACCTACCTCTCTTTCTCTTTATTTTTTTTCATAAGTGAGATTTTTTTCTAGATGCCTCATTTATGTTTTTGATTTTATTTCATATTCAATATGTATTATAATCTATTGTAATTTAGTACAAAGAAATATTGTATCAAGTATATTTATAGCAGTCATGACCAGAAGGGAAATCAGATGTGCCTAATTGAAGAAGAAACAAAGTTCTTCACTCATGTGGCTTGAACCTCAACTAGCCTCTTATACCTCAGATTCTGTTTCATTCCATTTGGATGACTAGTACTTTTGTGCTTCTAGTAAGAATTATTGCCGTGATAATATCAAAGAAGTGACTTCTCTGAATGGAAAGCTTGGTCCCATCTAAAGTATTATAAGGACCTGATGGTTAAAGAAACTATGAAAGCACAAATAGTTCAGGGAAGAAAAACCTATGGTCTCTCTCTCCCCCTCCTCTCCCCCTCCTCTCCCCCTCCTCTCCCCCTCCTCTCTGTCTCTCTCTCCTCTCTGTCTCTCTGTCTCCATCTCTCTCCTCTTATCGCTAATCTGTAATGAGAAACTGGTAAACCAAAAAAAATAAAAACAAAAAACACTAAAGCTAAGTTAGGAAGAAAACACATAATACTAAAACAGGGCAATTTTTCACAGGCATTTATTCAATGGCCAAAAAATGATTTTTCAATCAAAATTAACACCTCATTTAAGGAGCAGGAGTTTAGATCCAGAGAGACCATATCCTTTTGGACTTGAAATCAAACTTAAATAGAGAACTGATAAGGTGCTGACACACTGCCCTTCTTTAATTCAAGAACAAACTTTCATCTCATAGTGAGACAGTCTTTTTCCTTATACTGGCTTAAAGAAGACATATATAAATGACTGACAAGAAGTATTCTTAAGGAACACTGTCTAAGAATATAGTGTGTGTCCCTGGCAATGAGATGGCTTTTCCCTTTAGTTAGCCCATAGTAGCCTTATTTCTACTTTCTTCCCAGATGACAGTAACCCTCATCTAAAATGACCCTACAAGGCAAGTTCAGTATAATAGTATTGTTAATCCACTGAGAAAGCAGACAGTAAATCCTAAAATTTCTCATCACATGGAAAAGAAAATTTTTGTGTTTATATGAAATGATGGATGTTAACTAAATTTATTGTAGTAGTCATTTCACAATATATGTAAGTCAAGTTATTATGCTATAGACCTTAAACCTACATGCAGTGTTCTATGTCAATTATATCTAAATAAAACTAAAAAGGAAAAAAACAAGATATATAAGAAACCTCATCTCCTAGAGAAAATGTATATATGCTGGTCACAGCACAGCTCAACCACCACAATGTTGAATGTTCCTATTGAATCTAGGAGCTACAGAAACCCTCATGAGAGAATACATAATGTAAAAGCTGTGGTCTCAAACCTACAAAATCATGAACGTATTAGAGAATGAAAGAGATGGAAGGTCTTGTCTAGATCGGACCTTTGATAAAACAACTGTCTCCCTTTAAAGACCAATCAAGTTGTCTTGAATGTTCCAACCAGGATTGTTGGAACTAAGCACAGAGTGTTCATAATTAGGTTATTGCCAACCATTCTGTCTCAGCTTGCCAGTGGGAAATCTCTAAACTGATTTGCCTTATCATGAAAGTCCTATGGTACAAAACCACCGGTTAGTGAAAAACCCATGAAGATAAACAAAGCCAGGAGATTCTGGGTCTCCTTGTAAATTCAATGTCTTCTTTTATTTATAGGACCTACTGATTCTTATAAAAGATAGATAAAAGTATAGATGCTTTATTATGGATCTCTTAACACTTAGCATTTCCCAAAAGTGGTACATAAACAGGGATACCAAAGAGCAACAGGTGGGTTGATTATTGCTCAAAGTGGCAAAATTTAGTACTTACGGGCTTCCCTGGTGGCGCAGTGGTTGAGCGTCCGCCTGCCGATGCAGGGGACACGGGTTCGTGCCCCGGTCCGGGAGGATCCCACATGCCGTGGAGCGGCTGGGCCCGTGAGCCGTGGCCGCTGAGCCTGCGCGTCCGGAGCCTGTGCTCCGCAACGGGAGAGGCCACAACAGTGAGAAGCCCACATACCGCAAAAAAAAAAAAAAAAAAAAAATTAGTACTTATGACTCAGCCCATTGCAGATCATAAATGGGCATGTGGTACCAGAAGTAGAATAAGAAATACAGTCAAGTTACTGTGATAAAGCTTTCAGTTATTCATGCTAATGGCAGGAGTGATAAAAAGAGCCAAATGAAACTATAAATAACCCTTACATTTTATCTTAGCCAGCATTCCAACATCTCTCGCACAAATAACTTTAGCAGTTTAGCAAAGTTCAAACAAAAATGATTTGAATATTTCTTTCCTTTCCTGGTAGAGATAGGGGATAGTAAAAATAACACCAGTATAGTATCACATTTAAAAAAAAATCAAAAATGAATAAAAAGCAGAAGTAGAAGACACAAATTAACCACATTTTGGATTATTATGAGTTCCTCAAGTGACAGTTCAATAGCCTCTCATCGCTGTTGAGTTTAGCCAGTGAAAATCATGGAAAAAGTCTAGAACTCTACTAGGATGTTTGAAAATGTCCTTCTGCTATTCTTTAAAAAAAAAAAGTATTTGATTTGCAATCTAACATATTTGAAAGTCAAACTAAATTGAAATATTAAAACAATCATGAATAAATGCTAATGATTCTCTTCTGTTGTTTAAAGAAATAAAAATTAATCAAATCTGACCTGAGGGGCTTCCCTGGTGGCGCAGTGGTTGAGAGTCCGCCTGCCGATGCAGGGGACACGGGTTCGTGCCCTGGTCCGGGAGGATCCCACATGCTGCGGAGCGGCTGGGCCCGTGAGCTATGGCTGCTGAGCTTGCGCGTCCGGAGCCTGTGCTCCGCAACGGGAGAGGCCACAACAGTGAAAGGCCTGCGTACCGCCAAAAAAAAAAAAAAAAAAAATTCTGACCTGAGGTAAATTCATCAAAATATATTCCTAAAGTTAACAGCAAATTATAATTATATAAAAACCTCCAAGCTGGCCTATTTCTACAGTGCTGTAAGCCTCTGCACAAGTGTGCTATATATTCGGCCTACTTGACTTTTTCCCTATTTGTTTCCCCACATTCCTCCCCTCGCAACCAAAATTACCACACATAGGCCTACCTACTTTCCATGCACATGAGTCCATTTAAAACAAATCTTGTTTTTAGACACAGTGTGATAAAGGAGTTTATAAAGGGAGTGGCTTCAAGATGAATCTAATACTTTAAAGGAGGTTGATCAGGTGGGAATAAGGGCTGCTGGGTGTATGCAGTAAACTTTTGACTGTCTTGTTCTTAGTTTTCTTAAGTGAACCACTTAGTCCGTACTTGGAAATCCTTCGTGAATGTATAATCACTTCTAATTTTGCTTCAAGGCTAGTGTGTGGCGCGGTGAATGAGCTTAACCAAATTCACATTTCACATCAATAACTCATCTTATTGAGCTCTTGGAAATGACAGCACTTCTAAATGTCTCTCGAAAAACTCTCATTAATGCCTTGTGTGTACCTTTCTTTCTTTTTAGTGCCCAGTCAATCTTGCCTCCCTAAATTACTCCCCATCCACACAACAGATATGAGGAAGGATAAGTGATCAAATTATGACTCAGGGTAACAATTTACAAACACTTTGTTTCTGTTTAACGTTTAGATCTTTCTGTTCATTAAAAAAAAAAAAATACAGTGCTTTTTAGACCTTTCTCAACTATTATATGAGATCAGATCCCTTTCTTCCTTGGCTATTGTGAATATATTGAATCTGCAGTGTTTAACTTAATCTGGAAAAGATTTTTGACATCCAACTTTCTATTTTTGTTTCAGCAAGTATTTAAAAAATTTTTTTTTGCTATTCTAATTAATATGGGATTCAACCTTCTGTTACCAACACTAATTATTCATATATATATAATCACTTATACCTATCTTTTCCAAAAAAGTGAATTAATCTTGAGAAAATTAAGAAAATATCAGATCAGGAAAATGAGCTGTAACCAGAAGTGAGTGAGTGTTTGCACAAACTCGAAACCCCAGAGTTCTATACAATTATGCTGTGAACCTTCTAGAAGTCATATGAGAATGGGAAACATGAACAGTTATAATATAAACTGTCCATAAGTTAAAACAGATCAGTGTTATATGAGCATGGTTTTTCAGAGAAGTAAGGGGCTCTAGGACCAAGTAGCGTGGTCACTGTGTGGAGGGACATTTACAGTTTCCCAGAGGGAGGAATATCTGGATTTTATAAATTAGTTCTGATGTGATGGGTCCACAGATGCCTTTTAAGAAACCACCGAGCTAAAACAAGACTCCCAATGTCTGGCCATTTTTTTTTTAGGTTGGTTAGTGGTTAAGAAGACCTAACTCTGAAACTGTCCAGCAGGATTCTTAGCAGTGGTCTAATTCCTGTGGATTCTTTTCCACTGAAGACTTTAAACCATGGGACCCAAAGAGACAGAGAAGCAGACTTGTACAAAATGAGCTGTGTATGAAAGTTCTTTAGGCATTATTCATTCTGCTCTTAGTTCTAGTAATATAGTTAAAGCTAGAGCTTTAAGTCAAAAAAATTTTATAATGTGTGAGAAAATTGTTACTGTGTTATTCGTGGGAACCTCCACCATAAGACTGTAGCTGTCGAAGCAATACTACAACAAATGTTGGCTGGACATGGCCAAGTAGGAAGGAGTACAAAAATACTGCATTCTGCCAGGTGGATCAGTGTGAATTCTTGAGAGTCTTCTTTCTTCTTTGGGTGTGATATTGATTAAAACCCCAAAGTTCTCTCCTCAGCCCCCCATAGGGAGAAAACCTGAAACAAATCTTTTCTCCATTTAAAAAACAAAAATGAAAAAATATTATCCTACATGGACCTTGATTGGTTTCTGTAATAGATGATGGAATATTGTGCTTCAGTGTAATTTGATAAGCCCTACCTACATTTAAATGATAAGAAAGAAACATAATGCAAATAATACCAATAATAACAGGTAGTATTTACTGAGATTTGCTATATGCCAGCACTGTGCTGAGCATTGCATCTGCTTTATCTCATTTCATTTTATAAACTACACAATAAGATAGGTACTTTGCTTTTATCATTTTATTAATGAAGAAACTGAGGCATAGAAAAATGAACATCTTGCCCAAGGACACAAGGCTAGTAAGGAACTGATAAGAGAACCAGAACTCCTGGTCTGACTTCAAATGATGTATAAATGTCTTAATTATGTTGTATTCTGAGCCTATCTTTCATTCTTGAGTGGCAGATGAAATTTCTAGAGGAATAGGCTTGCCATTGAGAGAAAGGGCTGGATGGGGATGTCATGGCAGGAGCAACTGAAGCTTAAAAAAATATGAATTTCCTGGGTTGGTTTTGATGTACCTATCAAGAGAAAGTTTCCCTTCCTGAAGTCAAGAAGTAAGGCGTGAAAAAGCTAGACTTTTTAGTGGTCATACCCGCATAAAAGTATTTCCAAACTTTTAGGATTGTTGGATACATTCATTTCTAAATAGCTTCTTAACACACAGAGGAGGAACAGATACACAGTTCAAGAGTAGTGAGTAGATTTTGTCTGAAATTTTACCCTAATTACTGCAGCATTCTCTCTCCATTGATACCATTCAGATGAAATAGTTTTCAGGGTAGAACAGTGCCCTCTGAAGGATTGATCTTGCATCAGTGGTACATGAATTCAGCTTTTTAAGAAGTTTTTTAATATATAAGATTTTATCTCAATAGGTATTTGAACAACCCTATAATTTTGTAAATATTATTGCTTAGGTAAAACTGGATTGATTTTTAAAAAGGTGGGAGTAAATGTAAAGCTAAAACTCCGAAAAGTTAAATATTACAGGAAGCACATAGCTAAAGTGATAATTATGGAGTCAGTGCATGAAGGCCTGACGTTTGGACAAACTTGGTAGCATTAGTTCCTTTCAATCACTAGCTACTGCCAAGCATTAGGTTTTCCTTCTGTAGACCGTGGCTAAGTTACTGGGAGAAATAATAGAAGGGTAGGATTAAGTGTAGAATAGATTGTGTTGCCTTTTTATTTCTTCCCCTATTATGTTAGGTGATGGAATTTTTAGTGTACATAGCTATGACTTTTTTAAAAATGCATTTTTTTTCATTTCCTTCATGAATAGCATTTCCTTACTTTCAGGCAACAATGTATACCCAGTGCACGCTGTTTACTTAGCTTTTTCCTTCTTTAGCATTTCATTTTCCAAATCCTTTGTGGAACATCAACAGTCTCAGTGTCTCTTTCTTTTTCCTCAACGCTTATAGTTTGGTTTCCTTACAGTCCATGTTGCAGGGCTGGGAAGCAGATGAAACAGTCTTGCCCAAGTCAGATAAGATGTTTAAAAATAAAAGATCCCATGAGCCGCAATTAAATAATGCTCTAGGATCAAAGTAATTTCCCTTTGCATCATAGCTACCTTACTCAGATGAGAATTCCCGAGTATGAAGTGTGCTGTACAAAATGTACACACTCAATTTTTCTTTCAAATTCAAAATGACTTTAAAATTGGAATTACCAGAGTTTTCTAATATTGCATTTGGAAAAATTTTCACATGCTGCCATTTTTATCTCTGTCTTTTTTTGGTGTTTTCTTTTAGTCTCATCTCTAATCTTATCAGTGATTAATTTAGGAAAGGATATGGATTTCTTACATACTTTATTGCATTTCTTGCACTGCATCTTGAGGATGACTTTGTTTTAGTTGGTAGCTGCTTTGCATTTTTGAAAATGAGCCTGGCCCTCCTCATCTCAACTTGGAAATGCAACAAATGAAATGAAGCATGAGAGAGAATCGAAATGATGTGTTTTTCCTTCTTCTTTTTAGATGGTAAGGTTGAAGTTACAAAAGAAGGTGTGAAGCTGTGCACCATGGGTCCAGGAAAAGTATTCGGCGAGTTGGCTATTCTTTACAACTGTACCCGGACGGCGACCGTCAAGAGTAAGGCTGTTCATTTTTCTTTTTTTTCCCAGATACTCTCAGTGTCTTTTCCATAGACCTGCGAGGTGTTAACATGCCTCTCGATTTTAATCTTCGTAAAGATTAAAATAATCTATATTCTAATTATTGCTTTGCAATACAGTTGATATTTTCCTCCTAAAGGATGCTTGTTAACATTGAGCTAAATTTTATTGCTGACTTATGACAAGTATCCTTTAACCTAGAACTCATTAAATTAGGATTTACAAAATGATATAATTTTATAAGTTAGAATTAAACAGAAGCAAGACTTTTCATTTTTCTGCCTTTAAAGCCTCAGAATCGTATTTAAGAAAATTTTACGTATCTGTCTATTTTGGGTTGCATTCCCCACATAAATTTCACTTATTCATTCAGTAGTTTAGAAAAATTGAGGAGAAATGTCCTTCGTCTCATTCAAACACTGAGTAAGATATCCTGAATTCTAGAACTGCGTCGGAGTATATTCTTGTCCTCAGCTGCTCATCAAGCTGTATATTACAGCGTTTTTCTTTTCTACTGATTGAGCTTATTTTAAATCAAGGCGTTAAAGCAGCTTGTTTCCCTAATTCTACATGTATGTGTATATATGATTTCTCTAGCAACTTTTATTGCTTGGTAGAAGCAGCTGCAGTAGTTAGAAGGGAAAGAAGTTTGTTTTAAATATTCCTTCTTCCTGAGTACAGGATGTAATGAGTGTATAACAAACAGAGCTGAATGCCAAAGCCAACAGTGGAAAGTCCATTGCATCTTCAGGCAGACGTGTATATTTCATGTGTGAAAAGTTCTGACACATCCTGTGGATGACTGCACTCACAAATTACTTTGATTAGGTTGTGTCATTAAAACAATCCTGTTGGCAAAACGCCAAATTGTTAATTAATCTTGTCTGGGTGTCACTGACTATTTTATAGATTGCTTTTTTTTTTCCTCTCAGAAGTATGGCATGTGATTGACAATATGATATGAAAACTTGGGTTGTAAAGAACTCAAGAACGCATGGCCAGCTAGAGTCACAGAAATTCTTATAGGTCTTGTTAGTGAATCACCTTTTTAGTCACTGAAATCCCTGTAACATCAGTGGCAGTTGGGGCCCTTATTAGATGAGTCTTTCTTGGCATTTGATTCTTGATCTCTGAGAACACAACTCTTTTGATTGATAGGCACTGCCATGTTTTTATTCCATGACTCAAAGAATAATGAAGCCCGATGAACCATAAAAGATTCTGCCAGAACTTTAACTCACTTAAAAAGTACCTTAACTGGAAAAAAGAGCAGTGACGACTCCATTAAGTAAACAGATTTTACTATCATGCTTCATTTTCATGAGAAATATATTACTTTTAGGGCAAAAAGGAGGCATAATAACACATTTGGATTAAAACAGGCTTTCTCTGTATTATGAATAATTTTTTAAGGTTTTAAAATATTTAAATGATAAAAATATTTCAGCCTTGTGTACTGCTCATTTAATCTAACTGAAATTACAAATTTTCCAAAGGCCAGCAATTGATAGTAACATGGTGCTTAATATTTTGGAATATTGAATTATTATTAAAGAAATACTTTAAAGTGAATCGAATATTTAATTATATAGCAAAAGATTTTTTGTAAGATGATTGCTTGGCTTCGTGAAAGTCAGTTTTCTTATTAGGTTCTTATAAAATGCTGTTCATTTGCACTAGCCTCTGTTGTTCTCATGCTTGGTAAATTTAAATAGACATTATGCATCTGACTGAACAAGAAGGAACTGGCTGTTGAATGCAAATTATGATCCTAACTGTTCTGGGGTCAGAACATCCATCATTAAAGGGAATGACTGATGGAGCATGTTCTTTAACACAGACTCAGATGACTCATGAGTGGGTATGTGGTTGTGTGTGTTTATCGTGCCCAAAGATGTGGAGGTTGTATTCAGAAAAGAGTCTGTGGTTGATGGTGTACAAATACATCTCTGCATGTGTAGATGCAGAGGTTTTGTGCATGTGTAGGGAATAATATCTATTAACAACTTCTGAATGTTGTGTAAGAGCTATAAGGTGTGAATAATGGTCATTTGTTTTTCAGGACCTTTTGTGCTGTCTTCTATACTATCCAGGGAGATTGTACTTATGATTGATGATTATAGTTCTTAAATAGTATTTTAAATTTGTTTAAATTATACTCTCAGGCTGATCACTTTATAATTTATAATTCTGATTAGATTCCATCATGGGTGTTAGTTTTACCAAATGACTACAGCGATGCTATCTTACTCTTAACATGTGATATTTTAAAATGTCTTAGTTGGCTTTTTAGATCCAGTCGTTTCTCAGAATTCAGGATTGTGTTGAGTCTTGTCTATTTTTTCTTAACCATTATTTTGCCAGTGATGACCACTTGGAGTATCTTTCAAAACGCATTCATCTACTTGGGTGTAATAGTCTAAGTCTGAGGAAATTGCCCTTCCTACTCAATAGCTTGTCTAGCCACACCTTTTTTCTTTCTCACGTACCTGGCTTGTGACCCCTTTTCCCCCAACAATACCCACTTTCTTTCATGATTGAAAATGTTGAGCCCTCTTTCCTTTCTCCCTAGATTAGCCTGAAAGCTGCCTAGCATTTTAATGCATTTTTAATTGCACAGTCATCACTGAATCCTAGGTGACATTCAAGAGCTCCTCAATGTACCTGAGTCATTTCTTGTTCACAAGAGCACTTTTTGAAATTGTATCAGGCCTTAAATAAATACATTCCAGTGACTTCCTCTGATAACGAATGTGAACCTAACACCTGTGGGTAGTCTTTTTTTAAATAGGATATAAAAAATAGTTGTCTTATTTTTATATATTGAGGTATAATTGACATATAGCATTGTATTAGTTTCAGTTATACATGATTCAATATTTGAATATATTGCAAAATGGTCACCACAACAAGTCTAGTTGATATCCATCACCATACATAGTTACAAAATTTCTTTTCTTGCGATTAGACCTTTTGAGATCTACTTTCTTAGAAACTTTTAAATATGTAACACAGTATTATTAACTCTAGCTACCATGAGTACATTACATCCCCAGGACTTAAATGTAACACAGTATTATTAACTCTAGCTACCGTGAGTACATTACATCCCCAGGACTTAAATGTAACACAGTATTATTAACTCTAGCTACCGTGAGTACATTACATCCCCAGGACTTACTTATTTTATAACTGGAAGTTTGTGCAATTTGACCCCCTTCACTCATTCTACCCACCCCTCACTGCCCCTCTCCCCGCAAAACCTCTGGCAATCACCAATCTGTTCTCTGTATTTAAGAGCCAGAAATCTTTTTTCTTTTTTTAAGATTCCACATATAAGTGAGATCACAATGGTATTTTGTCTTCCTCTCTCTGACTTACTTCACTTAGCATAATGCCCTCAATGTCCATCCATGTTGTTACTAATGGCAGCATTTCCTTCTTCTTAATGGTTTAATAGTATTCCATTGTGTATATATACACCACATTTCCATTCCTAATTCATTCATTGATATACCTGTCATTTCCATATATTGGTTATTGTAGCTAATGCTGAAATGAACATATGGGTACATGTATCTTTAAGAGTTAGTGTTTTTCAGAAAAATAGATCAGTGGAATAGGATAGAAAGCCCAGAGATAAACCCACGCACATATGGTCACCTTATTTTTGATAAAGGAGGCAAGAATATACAATGGAGAAAAGACAGCCACTTCAATAAGTGGTGCTGGAAAGACTGGACAGCTACATGTAAAAGAATGAAATTAGAACACTCCCTAACACCATACACAAAAATAAACTCAAAAGGGATTAAAGACCTAAATGTAAGGCCAGACACTATAAAACACTTAGAGGAAAGCATAGGCAGAACACTCTATGACATAAATCACAGCAAGATCCCTTTTGACCCACCTCCTAGAGAAATGGAAATAAAAACAAAAATAAACAAATGGGACCTAATGGAACTTAAAAGCTTTTGCACAGCAAAGGAAAACATAAGACAGACAAAAGACAGCCCTCAGAATGGGAGAAACTATTTGCAAGTGAAGCAACTGACAAAGGATTAATCTCCAAAACTTACAAGCAGCTCATGCAGCTCAATATCAAAAAAACAAACAACCCAATCCAAAAATGGGCAGGAGACCTAAACAGACATTTCTCCAAAGAAGATATACAGATTGCCAACAAACACATGAAAGGATGCTGAACATCACTAATCATTAGAGAAATGCAAATCAAAACTACAATGAGGTATCACCTCACACCAGTCAGAATGGCCATCATCAAAAAATCTAGAAACAATAAATGCTGGAGAGGGTGTGGAGCAAAGGGAACCCTCTTGCACTGTTGGTGGCAATGTAAATTGATACAGCCACTATGGAGAACAGTATGGAGTTTCCTTAAAAAAACTACAAATAGAACTACCATATGACCCAGCAATCTCACTACTGGGCAAATACCCTGAGAAAACCATAATTCAAAAATAATCATGTACCACAATGTTCATTGCAGCTCTATTTACAATAGCCAGGACATGGAAGCAACTTAAGTGTCCATTGACAGATGAATGGATAAAGAAGATGTGGCACATATATACAATGGAATATTACTCAGCCATAAAAAGAAACGAAATTGAGTTATTTGTAGTGAGGTGGATGGACCTGGACTCTGTCATACAGAGTGAAGTAAGTCAGAAAGAGAAAACCAAATATCGTATGCTAACACATACATATGGAATCTAAAAAAAAAGAAAAATGGTTCTGAAGAACGTAGGGGCAGGACAGGAATAAAGATGCAGATGTAGAGAATGGACTTGAGGACATGGGGAGGGCGAAAGGGTAAGCTGGGATGAAGCGAGAGAGTGGCATGGACATATATACACTATGAAATGTAAAATAGATAGCTAGTGGGAAGCAGCTGCATAGCCCAGGGAGATCAGCTCGGTGCTTTGTGACCACTTAGAGGGGTGGGATAGGGAGGGTGGGAGGGAGACGCAAGAGGGAGGAGATATGGGGATATATGTATATGTATAGCTGATTCACTTTGTTATAAAGGAGAAACTAACACAGCATTGTAAAGCAATTATGCTCCAATAAAGATGTTAAAGAAAAAAAGAGTGTTTTATTTCTTTGAATAGGTATCCAGAAGTGGAATTGGCTGGGTCATAGGGCAGTTCTATTCTTAATTGTTTGAGGAACCTCCATACTGTTTTCCATAGTGGCTGCACTAATTTATGTTCCCACCAAGAATGCACAAGTGTTTCCTTTTCTCCACATCCTCGCCAGCGCTTGTTATTTCTTGTCTGTTTGATAATAGCCGTTCTAACAGGTGAGAGGTGATAACTCATGTGGTTTTGATTTGGATTTCCTTGATGATTAGTGATGTTGAGCATCTTTTCATGTGCCTTATGGCCATCCCTATGTCTTCTTTGGAAAAATGTCTATTCAAATCCTCTGCCCACTTTTTCATCAAACTGTTTGGGTTTTTTGCTATTGAGTTGTATGAGTTCTTTATATATTTTGGATATTAATCCCTTATCAGATATATGATTTGCAAACATTTTCTCCCATTCTGAAAGTTGCCTTTTCATTTCGTTGGCTTTCTTTGCTGTGCAGAAAGTTTTTAGTTTGATGTAGCCCCACTTGTTGGTTTTTGCTTCTGTTGCCTTTGCTTTTGGTGTCGAATCCAAAGAATCATCTCTAAGACTGATATCAAGACACTTACCACTTAAGTTTCCTTCTAGGAGTTTTATGGTTTCAAATCTTACATTCAAGTCTTTAATCCAAAAAAGAAAATGTTTTTATTAAAGTTATAGATTGACATATGCTCTAAATCATGATTATAAGCTTGTTCATAGTGATCCAACTAAGAGAACGGTTGTTTGAAGCAAGCTCTTTGTTTTTCATCTGGGAAAAATCAACTGGGATTCTTTTGAAAATAAATAACCAATATACTATTGGTTATTATGGTAGCACCAGGAGGAAGATCTGATAGCACTAAGAAGAATATTTTTTTAGAACAAAACCCACAGTGATATAGGGGGAAAGAAATCCATGTTATGTTACTTTTATCTTATAAAACAACACCATTGATTTTCCCCTGAGGGATGAGGATATAAAAATATAAAAAATTAACATTATATTGGAAACAAATCTAACAAATGCCTTGAGGTTATTCATGGCTTAAATAGGCTCAAGTTTTCTTTATTAACTGTGATATGAAAATGGTCACTTTGATTGCGTCTATCCAATTACAAGCATTCCAGATGCCATGGGGAGAAGAAAAAAAGTCAGTGGTTATATTTGGTTTCCATAACACCAAACAATGTCTCCAGTGTTGTTTGAATTTCACATTTTTGTCTAAATGTTTTGGGATTATACTAACAAAGGAGAGTGTTACCGTCCATTTTCAAACCCCATAAGGGATAGGAATTTCTAATATGTCCACTGAATACCCCTGACTTACTCAGTTCCCATATCTGGAAGCATATTATTATCATGTTTTTCTACGTCTTATTCCTGGTTGTGATTTCACTTTCACTACGCTCACAGCTAGAGCAATGTAAATTTACTCTAACCCAGGGCCTCTTACCTTAATTCTATGCCCCAGGTTCTCTAAAATCACAAAAATGGAGAAGTTGAAGTTACTGGAAACAAATAGGATGGAAAAGGCCCTTAGTTTACAATGACAGAGAGATTAAGTGGCATATAACCTGTTTGTGAATTTGCAAAAACATGTCTTATTTTTACCTGGATTTCCCACAGCCAGTTCTCCCAACTACACAGGGATTTTTTTGGATTTGAATCGCATGCTCTTTGCTCCAACTTCAGTTGTACACAAATTAGAATTTTTGCTTGCAGATACTAAATTGAAGTCTGTTCCTCACACTTTGAGTGTCCCGCTCAAAGTGCCCCAAACCTTAGACAGTATATTATTCAAATGGTCTTATTCAAAGAGACCCCAATAAAAACCCAAGACTAAAAGCTCTCTCTTTGTAGGAAACCATCTTGATACCAGATTAAGGTGATTAGCATAGAAACGTTATCTGCAAAGTATGTCTATCGTGGGTGTGGAAGCTCTTTTATGAACTGACTTGGGCAAAATATCTGAGTAATTCTTTCTCCTTCGATTATTTATAGCGAGTATTTAAAAAATCCTCAGGACTAAAGTACTTCAGTACTAACACAAAAGAACCTAAACATCCTACAAGAAATCTGACAAATTGGTGACTTGAATAACATCTGCTTTAGTTTGAATACTTTCAACTTTCCATACTTAAGCTTTCCTGAGATATTTGACAGGGGGAAGCTGACCAATGAAGATATTTCACTGTGTCAAAGACTTTTTAAGAATGAAGTTGAAAGGTTTGGATTTTTCTGTTTATTTTTGTTTTTAAAATTAAGTTGAGTCTATGCAGTGAAGTGGCTTGTATATTCCCTTGCAGCTCTGATTCAAACACTACATTATTCAACCTAACTCAGGAAAATCTGCCAACTGTCAAAACCTTAAAGATGAGTGGGGGAAAAAGTAAAAGGACTAAAGCCAGCAAATACACTTCAGTGGTAGCACCATTGCCCAGTAACATTAAATCCCACAGCCTGAGATAGTAAGAATTTTATATCACAGGTAGTGATATTAAAATATTTAATACCACACATAGTGATATAGACCCCCTTCCTTCTCACTTCATCCTGAGAAAATAGGGAACTCCATGGTAATCCTAATGTGCCTTTAAAACCACTTTCAAAATGTAAGATACACTTGTGGGTTTGTTAAACATTAACTGTAACATTTACACACATACTAAATTCCGTCCGGTACTTTTTATTTTTACTTTGAGAGCTTTAAGTCATGTCTGTTTTTCCAGGATGATGAAAACTTATAACAGAGGACTACATTTTGTCATAATGATAACATAAAAATATTTATGGTACAAACCAATCTACACAAAACAATGGATAATAATCAGGTTGAAATGAAAGCTTCATTTCTGTCAATAATTGGATTGTTAGTGAATAACAGTAAACCAATGTATTAAAGAGAAGAATATTATATCACATAAAAATTTATATTTAAAAGGTTTGTGGTGTTGCACATGAAAAAAGAGAGAGGAAGGGGGAGGGAGGCCATGTTTTAAGGATGCTACTTTCAAGTTCAGCTTTGCAAAGTAGTTAATAGAAACATTTGTTTAAAAAATGTAAGAATTACATATATAATTACTGCCTACATATATTCAAATATGATTAATACAAGAGCTAGTCATTTCATTGGCAGGAAGGAAGAAAATGTCTGATTTAGTATAAGGTGATATATTAAAAAAAAAGTAAAAGGGGATTTGAGTATAATTTATTGCTCAAATCCCTGTATGCACTATAAATGTAATGCCTATACCTATACGGTCAACATACAGTGCTTTTTATTGGTAAAGGAACACAAGGAATGAATGCCAGTTTTATTGTTAATGTAAAGGAATTCTAGATGAAGCTCTTGGAGTGGCTATAAACCTTGAAGATTTCTTAAGATGACTAAATCAAGAAGTAAGCAGTTAGATACTTTTTAGGAAATGCCATCATAGAGTTCCATAAAGCGATGTATGTATGGTGAAGATTTTTGCATGTGAAAATGAAGCAACATTGTCTGCCAGTACAATCAATCAACATGTGTGCAGTTAATACCTGGGGTTTTAATGACCGGGAGCAACCCCATACTGTCAAGCTCCCTGTGTGACAGTGCAAAGGCAGAGGAGATAACTGTGTTGAGACAGTCTCTGTTTTACCTTCGAGAGGCAGGTTAAAAAGATGCATGCTTTGCTTTCTCCCAGTCCAATGCATGCTTTGTACCAAGAATCCTGAAGGAAGACACAAAATAAATTTAGATGATAAGAACTAGAAATATGACCCTGATTACAGAAGGAGTAGCCCAGTAACTTGCCAGGAGTTGTCATCATCCTGGACGATGAAGCAAACCGTGTATTAAGGCATCATACTGGAGAAGTAGGTACACTTGTTTAGTGACCTAATTCGATAATATTCTTCCTAGTACAATTTTGTATCAATTTGTCTATTAAAGAATACCGTAAAAATTAGTAACATAAATCCAGTAATGTAATCCCTGAGAAATAAATTTCTTTAATAAAGGAATCAACTCATAAGGTACCAATGATGATATAACAGACTAGCATGAACAAATGGGCTGCAGAAGCTATTCTTTACATTCCTTTGTTGTTTAAGTGGATTAAAAGTGAATTTCAGAGAAGAAAACTGTTATTAAACTACAATTGTTTTCTTTTACAGGCTGAAGTTTGGTTGTTTTTTTTCCCCTAGTGTTTTTATGGAAGCTGTTACAGTCAGAATTTATTTAGAATTTATATTTAACTATTTCCAGAAAAGATCCAAGTCTAGTATTGACTAGACCTGGCAAATAGGCATATGTTAGCAGTGCTTCTTGGGGGAAAAAAGCAAAACCCTCTCACAGTCTAAGGAAGGCAGTAGTACTTAATTCCTTCTTAAGGTTAAAGAAATTACTCTCTTGCTCCATCCTTTAACTGTTCAATCATTGAATACCTTGAGTGTTTCCTATATGTAGAGGATAGTCAGGCTCTAACTGATGGGATATTATTATTTTTTAAGAATCATGGGTAATTTAATAGTAAATCTGAACAATGGGCAAGGAAGGCTGATTTTTTTTCCAGCAGTTTCTTTAATCCTTCAGAATTTGTAATTTTCCCACAAAGACCTGCATCATAAAAAGCTTTTCCACAATGCAAAGCTTGTGTTAGTTTTTGACAGATTAAACCTTCATTCATTTATTCAATAATTTGATCAGAGGTAATTTTAGTATTTACTCAGCTGATTGAAAGGATAAAAAGCAAAGTACTAAGCTAGATCAATGTTGTATATTCTATAATTGCTTTTTTAAAAATCTTTCCTACACTGTGATGGGTTCTCATTGAATGCTCAGTAGTAGCGATGGTTAATAAACGCAGCTAACATTTGAATTCTATGAGTGATGCTCTAGGCTCAGAGCTTTGGGGATGGGTGAAAGCTGAAGCACTGAGACCCAGAGCTAGTTTTCAAGAGAGGGCCAGGAGTTTGACACTACTTTGCTGTGCTGCGGCTGTCACAAACTTTTGAATTGTGTCTGCGGTGGTTCATTTTGCTTTAAAGCACAAGTGCATCTGTAGGATTATTTCTGTTGGCCTAAGGAGTCTATTTTCACAAAAAAGTTACACAGCAATTACAATTCACAAGTCACAACTGTTTTAATTTTTGAATTGTAACACATGGACACATTAAGTACATCTGTTACAAAAGGATGAATTGTGTGACATAATGAAGAAAAGGCCATAAGCTTAAAGCCTTAGAAACACCTAATAAGCAATCAAAACCAACTGCAGAATCTACTTTTTACAGCGCATTTAAATACTTGAGTGTTTCATGCAATGAAATTTTATCGTTCAGTATTTGAGACATCACTAAGTAGCTACATTTTTCTATAAATCTACTAGTTAATGAATTTCTTTGAAGTAGGAATTATGAATAAACAACAATATTAAAGAAATTTTTAAAAATTTTGTACATAAGATATATATTAAAAGAAAAAATTGAGTCATGACAGGAGTGCTTGCCTTTGTTTTTCCCTTGAACTTCCTCTGACTAGAGGAAACATAATCTCAGCAATTCATTGGTGAATTTGAGAAGCCCACTCTTCCTATGGGATGTCCTTTGCTGCCTGAATAAATTTCTAAGTAGTCATGATAACAATGCTTTTATAATTTCCAACCTGTCATTCATATATCCTTTAATGTGCTCCTAAAAATATCCTAATCTAATAGGTGAGAGAGGTTGTCCCTGATTTTCCAGATGAGAAAATGGAGGCTGAGAAAGTGGAGGCTAAGGTCATGGAGTCCATTAATTGGAGTTCATTTACAAACCCTCTGACAAATTTAGGTAGTACTATTGAAGCACTTTGCTATAGGCACCCTTCTTTCCTCCTCCCTGGTGTGTTGACTCCTGAGTCAGGTCTGCAGTTTGCCTACTACCCACACCTAAAGTATAGACGCTTGATTAGGGAACTTCAAATGTTACTACAGTGTTTATCAAAGTGGTCCCTGCGGTAACAGCCATCAGCATCACTTAGGCAATTGCAAAATCTCTGGCATCCTCCATCTATTGATTCAGAAATTTTCTGAGTGGGGCACAGTAATCGGTGTAAAACAAGCCCTCTGGGTGATTCCTATGCATCTAAAGTTTCAGGCCACTAATCTAGATTTTATGGGCACTTAATTTGTGCTAACCTACACTCTCCCACGCATCAAATTGTTTATACAGAAGTATTTAAAAGAAGATTATGAACCCAATAATAAGTAGTCAGTTTTATTCTTGGTGTCCTTGTGGGGTTTTTTTCCTTGTTTTGTTGCTGTTGAACAGAGATATTTAAGAAAAAGTTACTTTTTTTCTTTTTTGAGTGAAACAAAATTAGTAGAAGAGTACCATCCTTGTGCAAATTAGCATATTCTTTTGAAGAATAGTGAGAAGTAAAATTGAAGAACAGGTTGAGGGGAAGGAATTAAAAGAAGAACAGGTTGAGAGGGAAGGAAAAAATTAAAAAATCATGGGCTGCCGGGCCATGCTGTTAACAAGAATAAGTTGTAGATTTATTGACTTTGACGGCTAGCATGTTGGTAAGAAAACAGAACAAAGAAAAAGGTTCGTTTGATTTTGTTGTTTTTCATGTTATTGAGTGTAGATTGGATTAGGTGAAAAAGCAAATATGGATGGATGTATTTAAGAGAACCATTTGAGTTGGTGACGTCTGAATAAGGGGAATGTTTTCCCTGATGGTTAAATCCAATCCATTGGACCCATAGTGGAAAAGGTCCTTTATAGTTGGTGTAGCTGGTCATTGATTTAATTCATGGTGAGGGTCCAGGAAGTCCTAGATGCATATCTCTTAGTGTATGATAATTAAAAGATAAAGAGACATCCATCTATCACAGTCACTGAGAAAGAAAAGGGGAGTTTCTTGGAAATGAGGCGTGTACAGATCTGAGGCCTGGAGTGTTGAAGGATGTAAGTAAGAAAGTGAACCAGCTAATTTCCGCGACATGTTGAGAACTGAGTTTTCACTGTGAATGTGGCAGTAGATCCTAGACAGGCAGGACACACTGCCTAGAAAGGCAGGGAGGGAAGGGTCAAGAAATGCTATGGGCTCAGGAAGCTGAACAGCGTCTTCTACAACTAAGTGTTCTTTCCTACTTGTATTCTCCAAAGGACAGTCTGCCTTACTAATAATATACACTTTATACCCTCATAAGTCCTCCCATTTCTAATAGAGCAGCTTTTTATTGACTTTAAAGCACTGTTGTCTATAGTTTTCTGAGTGGGATCAAACAGTATTGTTAAAACTATCTTCATAACTGGATTCTTTGTTTTATTTCCAAAATAAATTTCATGGAGTGTGTTTGTGTATGAAATTTATGAGATCAGGCTTTTCTGATTACAGACCTGCCTCTGGGAGCCCCATCCGCTGGCCCTACATCCCCTTACTCTTCATTTCTTCTCACTCCTCCCCCTGGATTAAGTACTTCTATGGCAGTTTTAAGTTCAGCTCAGGTAACACAGTTTGCAAAACACTGCTCTGGTTGAATCCGGGTTTACTTTGAGTATCTAAGGAGTGGTAATTCTTTATCTTTATGTCCTTACACTTGGCTATCTGCAGTATCTCTAACCTTAGCAATGGTCCTGCACCACAGGGTGGTGTAACACCATTGCAGAGTTAAAACCATTGCACAGGGGAGGGCTGTAGAGGGCTTAAGAAACTTCCTGAGCTGTAGAGGGCTTAAGCAACTTCCTTAAGGTCACACACCTGGATTGCTAAACTATACCCCTCTCCTTGACAGTCCCCTGTAAGACATTGAATGAACTACATCATCTCAAAGTTTGTTTCTGGAAGTCGATAGATGAAGATCCAACTTCATCTGTACTATTATTCATAACGGATTTCTTAGACTCCTACCAAATCTCATGAGTCACTGCTAGACACCTGGAGAGCAATTAAGTATTTATAATCTACTTAGAGGTACAGCACAAAGAGAGAAAGATTATAAGGAATTCTGGCAAACAGGAGACTTAGAGGAATTTTGAGGGGTAGAGAAATCACTGTGGATTGACATGAGCAGGCCCTGTACACTTGTGCCAGCATGAAAGAAGATAGTTCAGAGTGTGGGATCTGTAATCATACTACCTGGATTCAGAGTCTCTACCACTTACTAGTTGTGTGCCTTTGGGAAAATAATTTAATGTTCCTGGGCCTCAGTTCTTTTACCTTTAAAATGGTAAGAACCTGCCTTAAGACTATGGCAAAGATTACATAAGGGAATGCCTGTTAAAGACTTAGTGTAGCATGTAATACATTCAGTGAACACCTACTGTTCTGTTACAGTTGTTAGCACAACTGAAACTATAAAAGCATGAAAGAATTCAGTAGGTAGCTGGGACCTCCATTATTTTCGGACCCTGAGAAGTACTGTAGAGGAACCAAGAGCACAGTTTGAAATCCACTGGTCGAGAAGTGTAAGAAAGGGAAGGGACCATGTCCCCAGACCCTGCGGTCCCTGCAGGGATCCCAGATCCTGAGATACCACTGTTTGCACCACAGCCATTACCCTGCCGAATTGGTTCAGATGTGTACTTTGAATGAACTGATGCAAGAAACACTAACATCAAAACCAAACTACAGGTAGGTGGGACGGTGATTAGATTATATGAGCTGGGCATTCCAATGCAATACTTCGAGGTGATGCTTAGAGGTAAGATTTTGGACTGTAAGGAAATAGAGGATTAATATGTTGTCTGAACTCCTATTGTTATCACTTACCTCCTGGGCAGAATTCTCTGGACTTCCACAAGAAATGTTTGTGCATGTTTGTGGGATATTTGCACAGGCTTGAGTAGGCACCTAGTACATCAAGGCTTTGGACAAATTAAGAATATATGGCTATTGGCCATGCCTTCCAAGTGTCAATCATTTTCAAAAATAGTATTTCAGATAAACAACACCCATCGTTTTTATCTTAAAGTACAGCCTGGAAATTTAAGACTTCTGCTGTCCAATTCCTTTGTCTCCTTTGATTGTCTTAGGAAGGAACCTAACCTCTTCTATATTTACAACATTCTTTCTGGATAAAGAGGCTGGTGACAGTCACAAATGGTGATGGCCATCATTCTCATAAGAATGATCAAAATCCTGCCTCTGCTACCCCCACCCCAGCAACTAGTCAAGTTTCTTATCATCTGGGCAGAGCCTTGGCCTTTTATCTATGGATTGAATTTAGCAATTTCTGGTTTCTCTAAAATTAGTTACTCCGAGAAATTGTGGATATTCATTGCCTTTCATTGTCATTTAATAGTTGGAGGCAGAAATCTAGCCATTTATATGGAATTTGCCACTGACATACAGCCAGTAAAAAGTATCCACAAAGCTTGAGTATAACAGGAAGCAGAGTGAGCTGAAAAAAATAGGAAATGGGACTCTCACCAATGCAAAATAACTCAAACTATGTGCGGTGCAAAATGTAATACATGAAGTTGTAAGATTATCAAGATATTAGAAATAGAGTTTCTGAAATGCTAAACATCTTCTGAGACTCAAACTTGAGTTAGAAGAAACAGCCATCAAGAATTAACTCTCGGGCTTCCCTGGTGGCGCAGTGGTTGAGAGTCCGCCTGCCGATGCAGGGGACACGGGTTCGTGCCCCGGTCCGGGAAGATCCCACGTGCCGCAGAGCCTGCGCGTCCGGAGCCTGTGCTCCGCGACGGGAGAGGCCACAACAGTGAGAGGGCCGCGTACCGCAAAAAAAAAAAGACAAAAAACAACAACAAAAAAGAATTAACTCTTTGTCTATAATTATAGTACTAATAAAAATGGAAATGAGCTCTAGTGGGGGCTTTTTAAAAACAGATCAAGATACTTGGAGTCTTAGATTTAAAAAGAAAAACACTAAATGAAGGATGGAATCTTTTATTTACTCATTCTCTGAATCTCCTACTTGTGCTTCCTGTTTTTCAATCAGAATAATTTAGGGCATAAACAACAGCAAATAATTATAACAGCAGCAGGAATATTTTTTCCGTAATGACTTTTTTTCTAATATTTATTGAATTAATTTAATATGCCTTTTACATTTAAAAATATTTTCCTGGTCATCAAAATAATATATTTAGAAAAAACATATTTGTAAAGATTAAAGAAATCATTTCTGATGCCACTACCCAGAAAGGATACTTAGGACATTTTGTACTTCCTTCTTTGTCTTCTTGAATGTCTTGAGAGGTAAGATCACACTACTCTGCTTTTTAATGCACGTGCTCAATACTGAATGTTAATCATTTCTTTCTAGTTGGTATGTGCTGCTGTTAGTTTTTAAGGTTTTATTTTGGGGCAAGGTGGCTGGATTTTGTTTTCATTTTCTCTTTGAGCTTTTCACTTGTGTGGTAACATTATTGTGTCTTTTCTTCCAATTCTGGTCTTCCAATTTTTTTCTGTTCAATTTTTGCCATTAAAAAAAATGGTTTCGGGCTTCCCTGGTGGCGCAGTGGTTGAGAGTCCGCCTGCCGATGCAGGGGACACGGGTTCGTGCTCTGGTTTGGGAAGATCCCATATGCCGCGGAGCGGCTAGGCCCGTGAGCCATGGCCGCTGAGCCTGCGCGTCCGGAGCCTGTGCTCCGCAACGGGAGAGGCCACAACAGTGAGAGGCCCGCGTACCGGGAAAAAAAAAAAAAAAAAAAAAAAGGTTTCTTTTCTGCTCTTGATGTACGTATTCTCCTTGGTCCATGCAACTTGATAAGTTGAACTAGAATATTAATACTTTGTATTCATGTTTCATGAATACGTTGAATTAGAAGCTATTATTCATGCCGTTTGTTCACAGGGCTGATTAAATTGGAATAGCAGGTAGTGATGAGAGTTGGTGTCTTTCAACAGGCATGTTTAACAGCTTATCTAGTGGTTGGCTTGACAGAGCTTCAGAGCATTTGAATTTTAGGTTTTTCCCAGTGTTTGCCATGACATTCCGGCATTCTCTTTTAGGACCTAGAAGTTTTACTTAGTTGAGTTACTGGTGCCTTAAAATTCATGGGAAAATTCTGTTGATTGAGTTAAATTGCTCAGTGGAATCATTTCCAAGAGAATTAAGTGTTGGCAAGCTTGATTTATTTACAACCATGGCATTAATGTCTCAGAACATTAGTTAAGTAGGTACTAGATTTCTCTTCCAGATGAACTATTAAGACATAAATTTCGGAAATTTGGGTGAACAAAGTTGCACTGTTTCTCCTATAAACTGATGTTCAGTTGTTATTAATGTTTGGGAAAATGTTTTAATGTGGTAAATTTCTCAGGTTAGTTTTCAGATTTTAAGGTGAACTTCATAAACTGGTACCCACAATACAGTTAAGCTGCTTTCTGATCTAATCTTTCTTTTCAAAAATGTTCTTAGTAAGCAAGTCATTCCATAACTGTTTACGGAGGTACTCCTCTACCTTCTTTTACAGATAAGAAGTGTCCGTCCACAGAGGCCCCTCAAAAGGGTAACTTATTAGGCTTATAATTTGAACATGTAATTAAAAATTCATCCTTTTTATATTCTCCATGGTACTTTCACAGCTCTGCAAAAGTTCTCTTTTGGAGCGTGGAGTTGGCCAAAAAGTTCGTTCAGTTAGTGAATACGTTGTTTAATAAAGTTCTTCATTAAAATGAAAAATGTGTCTTTTTTTTTACTTGAAGCTGAGCAAACTTTTCGGCCAACCCAATAGAATGATGGTATTATAGCTAAAATTATCTCCTCAGGACTTAAAAGAAAATGATGCTCAGGAGACAGTGGCTCAGTGTCTTTTGGATTTGGCCATGATGGATTAGCTGTGAACTTTGACTTTGAACCTGTGGTGTATAGAAGGCCATAAAACACATTTTCTTTTTTACAACAGATCACTTAGAGCATAGAGAATATTGATAGAAAGGTATTGATAGGGATTATTGATAATATGGGAAGATTTGTAAATAGTGTTTTTGGGCCTTAACCTTTCCTAATTAAATGGCTAGTATGGCTGTGGATTTTGAGGTCCAGTGAACAGTCAGAAGGATAAAGAAAAGATGGATTTTAGAAGACTTATTAAGGAATAGAAACACCGAAGCCGATTTTTATTGAGAAAGAGCATAGTTTTTACAAAAACTTTTGATTTGGCTATTTTTCACGGAGGCCCAAACCTGGGTGTATCTAAATGTTGAATAGAGATCTAACAAATGAGGAAAATATTCTGAACATTTTCTCTCCAGTACTTGGGTAGGTACATGAAGGATTGGAGAAAAGAGTTGAAGGCCTACCTAGTATCAAAGTATGTGGATACATTTGCAAATAAAACCAATCAAGATAAGAAACATATAATAGTATTAAATAAACATAATGTCTAATGTATATGGCATTTAGTAAAACTCATACAGAGTAGAATTAATCTACCTATTGAAAAAAAATCAGTTTGATATAAAGGGATGGTATGGAGAAAAAGAAAAATAGAGGAACTTTCAATATTTGTGTAGCATAAGGCTGCTCTATTATTCAGACTCTGTGGTTCAGTAGAATACATTATTTTAAATGTATGTTGATTAGAAAATTCCTTATTAATTATGGTTTTACTTGAAATTTCAAATACCAAGTTACTCATTATTGGTATAATGCCATCAGTGCCTATTTTTATTCCTCTTAAGAGAAATCATAGTAACTTTGGAACTTACTAATAATAAAGAAAGGCTCTTTTTTTTTTTCTTTCTGTTAGTGCTAATATTTTCTGCTAAGCGTTTTAAATGAAACCTTGAAATGAATTTCAAGTATCTTAATTGTGAATTGAACTTTCATGCTCATTTGACTCACAGAATCACCTGCCAGCATTTAAGGACCTTTTGTAAAGAGAGAAGGTTATATATCATGGAAAGAAAACATTTTTAGTTCACCTGCAATAATCCTGACACACAACTTGGAGGGGAAATTAGCTTTTCCTATTATGACTCTACTTGACAAACATTACTTTAAAGAGTTCTTGGAAGTATCTTGAGAAACTTAGAGGCAGGCATGATATATTTATACTGATATAAGGAATTGGAGTGATTTCCCACTGTTGGGGAGGCAGAAATTTCCCTCTACCCTTCCAGGTCCTTCTGGCTGGTCTAAGAATTAAACTGACATGAGACACATTAACAGGAGAAAACAAAATTTAATAACATGTACACATGGGAGAGACCCAGGAAAAGTAACTCACCAAAATGGTCGAAGCCCTCACCTTAAATACCATCTTCAGCTAAAGACAGAAGAGGATGTTGGGAGTAGTGGTTGGGGACTTCAAAGGAGAGGAAGGCAATTGCCATGGAGATGGAAAAGCACATGTTTGGTGAACACATGTTTGCTGGCCCTGCAGAGACAGTGGGACACAGAGAGGAAATTAACAGACTTTGTTTGCTAGGTTCCTTGCAGCCACTAGGTGAACACACCTAGTTCATACAATTGTTACCTATGGTGATGGCTCCCTTCCTGGAGCAGGTCCTCTACCTACATTCTTTAAGCAGTTAGGGTGAAGGTCAGCATTTCTTCCTGAGTCTTTTGGACCTTGATTGTTTTCAGTTTGAAATAATCCACATGCCAGAGATATTTTGGGGCGGCAAGTTTTGTTCCCCTATGTCACCTTCCCTTTCTACCTTCTCTTCCCCCTAATTCTTCCAGTATAGACTCTACTCATCTCGACAGACTGGCATAGTGGCAAGAAGCATGACCTTTAGACGCAAGTTTGAAAACCAGCTCTGTTGCTTGCATATTTACCCTAAGCAAGTTATTTAACTCAGGTGAATCTAAACTTCTGAAATGAAACACAGTGGAATTAAATAAACAATATGTAGTATTGAGTAGATGTTCAATAAATGTTTGCACTTTGCCTTTTTACAGAGCACAAGGTAGATAAAAGAGTCAGAAAAGAGGGTTACACACTCTGAAGGAGGAGAATCAAAAGCACCTCAAGGAATAATGGCGTTTGTGTCCACTGGTTTTGTCACCTCCTCTTTATCCAGGCTACTACCAGCCTGGCTTAATCTGCTTTACGACTTTCCCTCTCCTTATGGGTAACAGTGACCTCTAGTCTCTCTCCTCTTACATCTACCCTGGACATGGATACCAAGTTAATTTCATTTCTTTCTGTCCTTTCTAAAAGAGGCATCTGGTTACACGGATACCTCACGTTGACTCCCCAGTATAACCTACAGAGATTCCAACTAGTGGCTTCAACCTCCCACATCTCCCCTAGGCAAGGCAGCGTGGTGGTAGGAATAAGACATCAGAATCAGCTCAGGTGGGTTGAAAGCTGACTTGACTTTGTGAACAACAACAACAACAACAAAGAGCATCATTCATCAACCAGTTATACAAGGGTTAAGTTGCAACCCACCACAGTCACCCACCAGACAGTACATTCTGCAAGGAATTCAGGATGAGAAAAGAACGGGATAAAGCACTTTGTGCTTTGGATAAACTGGCTTTAGATAGATGCATATCTCAGCAAGAATTTTAATGACCCCAGGTTCTTGCATCTTCCCACACACTTAAATCATGAACTTGAGATATCTGTTCTGTGTGATTAGAAGTAATATTTTACCAGGATATATGCTTGACTACATGTATTTCTTAGTCAAAAATTTGTATGTACACTGGCTCCTCTTCAGAAAAGTTCCTCAGAGCTCTCTCCCAGGCTGTAGTCCTAAGTAAGACCGTGAATGAAAACTGAAACTCACAATTTTCATGTTGTCAGTTTTTCTTTAAGTCAACTTAAAGAAAAACTTTAAGGGCTTAGTGAGTTTTCTCATTCATAAAATAGAGACAATAAAGCATATTTCACGGATTGTGGTGAGGTTTAAATAAGGTAATATGTTAAGTGCAGAGTGTTGTGACATAAAAATATGAAATCAGGGCTTCCTTGGTGGCGCAGTGGTTGAGAGTCCGCCTGCCGATGCAGGGGACACGGGTTCGTGCCCCGGTCCGGGAAGATCCCACATGTCGCGGAGCGGCTGGGCCCGTGAGCCATGGCCGCTGAGCCTGCGCGTCCGGAGCCTGTGCTCCGCAACGGGAGAGGCCACAACAGTAAGAGGCCCGCGTACCGCAAAAAAAAAAAAAAAAAAGTGAAATCAATAAATGGTGATTGTTCCGATGGCTTCCTGTCCCCAGACAACTATCTTAATTATCCCATAACTTGAGAAACAGAAATTTCTAAGGTTACCTGAACACTTTCTGTTTTGGTTCCTTTGTGCTGGGTATTCTCTCCATTTAGAATGTCTTCTATATAAAATGTCTTTCGATCAAATCTTACAGGTCCCACTGAATTTCCTCCCCCTTGTTCCAATCCCTTCATTGTTTGTATCCCATTCAGAATGGGAGTAATGTCTCCTTTACTAAGTTATCATGTTTTTATAGGTCTAGGCTATGCCTTAATTTATTTTTTCCACATTTCCCCTTTCTATTTTTGTATACTTCTTGGGGAATCTTCTGTTGAACTGCCTGGAGGTTGGAGACTATACTCATGGAATGAAGAATTCAATTGGTGACAGCCTTCAAGGATGTTGGCTTCTTAGAAGCTAAAATACTGTTGTAGAGGCATTCCTGCAACTATACCATGAAGATTTCTTAATGATAATGTATTTGGAGAACCTGTTACTCCTTCTTAAGGCTTCATAATATTCTTTTTGCAGTCTTAAACAATCTGAAGGAAGTATCTACAGATATCATGACAATGTTTGCCTTTATACACTTAGGTTTTTACAATACTTTGAAGGTTTCCCTCCCTCTTGATATTTAGCTAATTTGGAAAACTAATACTCTAAACAATTAATAAGCAAGACTTTTCTTTGACCCATGAAAATAGAGGAGGAATAGCTGTGAAATAATTACACTCCTAAGCTTTGTTTTCATCTTATTCTACTTGTGACTCTGAAAATATTGTTGCTGCATGAAATGATAAGGTCGGAGTAATTCTGATGGATGAGCTGAGTGAAACTGCTAGTGATGTAAAACGTTTACCTGAAGTAGGCCATGGCATGAAACAGAATTCAGTTATATGGTTTCAACCTGGACTTGCCTTTTGATGCTTTTATAAGGAAGAGCACGTTGCCAAGCTGATACCCTTACAGCCCTATTTCCAATCTCTGCATACAAAAATAATCATTGTCTTTATCTACTTCTACTTCTTTGGAGTCTCAAAAAAAAAGAAAAAAATCACTTATTTCCTTTAATTTATTTTTTTAATGTATACTCTATTTCAATCAAATTTTTATTGAGCACCTACTGTTTCTAAGCCCACATGAGACTCGCTACTTATACAGAGTTCCTCTATGAATTAACCCTGGGAAGTTAGGAATATGCCCTATAAATTTATATCCCCTAACTTGACTGAACAAAGAATGCTTTTCACATCTAAATTGTGATGTCTGGTTTTGTTTTTTTTTAACTTTATATAAAAACTCATAGCTTTTTCTTTACTGGAAACATTTTTGTTGTTGCTGTTGTTATTCATAAGTTCCCCAGTTGACCAAGCATATTGCTTTTTTCTTTTAAAGACAGAGATAATTACAATTGATTAGCAAAGAGGAATATGTACCAATACTTTTCAGTAGGTGAATGCAAAATTAAAACCAGATTATTAGGGAAGTTGAGCTTAATGCTTCCCCATATTATTAAGAAATAGGGCCAACAGTTTTCTTAGACAACTAGAAAATCTAATACCTGCCTTTCACTCAAGGTTTATAGTGAAATTGACTTCCTTCCTACTAAGGTTCCTGTTCAGCCACGTTATTAGATACATTAATAGGTATCAGTTGTTTGTTCGTTTTTTTAATAAAGAGAAAATAGTGTCCTGGTTATCCTCTTTACATTTTTGGTTGACTATCATTACACTGATAAACACCTGGAACATTTCCTTTGGGGTTCCAATTATTGGAAAGAAACCAGTTGAAATTATTCACAGGATGAGTAGACAACAAGGTTCCTGCCTCGAGGATTTTCTTGTTTTGAATAACAAATCGCCCCCTGAAGATGGTTAGACAGATCTCATTTGCAGTCAGCGCGTGTGTACCAGATCTTGGAAGTAATTAGATTGCTTCATAGCTTCGTTTCACAAGCCTCACTCAGTATATGGATTCTTAAATAAACAATAAGAAAATTATATTACAAAGAATGACAGCCCACATACAAATACCCTAGTATAATAAAAAGTGATTAAAGATGTCGTTCGAGTGAGGGAACATTCCTAAGCATCTACCACCAGGCTCTACTAAAATGTCTTGCCACTAAGCAAATATCACAACATGTTAAATTGCATGTTTTTTGCTTTCATTATTATTTTTTTGTACATCATGTGAGCTGGAAAGGGGCTTCTTTGGAAACAAAGGGAGCTTGGGGGATACTTTTTTCCCTTTCAGGACTGATTTGAACTATGTTCACACTTTCTTATGCTTGAACGTGTAGTTACTATTAGTGTCATGTTACATCTAAAATGCGCTAGAATGTAACAGCTTGCTAACAGTGACAATCTATGATGTTAACAGCTATTCACACCTGGTAGTAATACACTGCAAGACAGGGGCTCTCCCTAGCCAGGCTTCCCTGTAGGCAGCAGTTCTCATGAGAACAAGAAGTCTTTTTTTATCTTTTCGTTTCACAGATATGCCAGTTACCCTCATTATTAACCCATCCCTCCAGTTTCTTGAAACCCCTCTCCAAATCGCCTGCATTGGTTTTTAATGTTTAAGTACATTTTTAAAAATACACTGTTTTGCCAAAGGTTTGATTGGAGGATGGTGTTTCCGTTCTTTTTGGCCTTTGAATGGCTACCTACCACTAGCCCCTTGTTGTTTTGAGTAATCTCAAAATTGAAGTATCTTTTTGGAGAAAAGTGATCCATCCTCTACTGCGTGATCCTCTCCTTTAAGGACTAGCTAAGCGTTAAATTTCAAGTCAGTGCTGATTAAGGAATTACAGAGCTTACCTAGTATACTTTGACATCCTCAACAATTAAAGGTACATTGGCTTGAAACAATTTCATGCTCATTTACCAAAAGGATTTTACTTCCTAAATCCTTTAACTCAATTCACCAATGCTCACTATTTTGTCACTCTGTAATTCTTAAATTCTGCAATGTTATGGCTGTTTTTTTCTTCAGAATATTGTTCTTCAAGGGGTGATTTGTCTTCAAATTCCAATTAGTATTCTGATCACCATAAGGCTTTCCCTCTTTTCCACATTTGTTAAAAGGTATCATTAGATCTTAAGAGGATGTTAAAGAACATTTGTTAGATACAAGGAGTATATGTATCAGTACAGTAACTTGATTTAGTTGGTTGAAAAGGAAAAAGCAAAATGTAAAGTTAAAAGTACGCAAGCTTTACAAATGCTGTCAAGTCAGTAACACCTATTCAAATCATTAAAATAAAAACAGAATATTTGGAAATTGAACTAAAAAGTTCTAAACTTCTGTACTCTATAATTTAAAAATTGAAGGTACATTTAAAAATTATGAATTTCAATCTGACATCTTTCTGCTAGGGTAAATTATAATTTACCAGAAGATTTTGAGTTTGGGAGTGTTTTGGGTTTTTTGTTGTTTTTGGAGAGGAGAGGGATTTTTTTTTATACTTTACATTTATTACTACATAAGCACCTTGAAACATAGAATTGTACTTTACAAGTGTGAAGTCCAGTATCAAATAAAATAAATATTAGTGCAAAGTAGGAATTAATAAGAGTCAGAGACAAGACATGAAAAATTAATAGGAAATTGTGATAGTCGAGGTCAGTGTGGTTCCCAATGATTCCTGACTCCAGAGGTTCACACGCTTGTATCATCCCCTCCCCATGAGTTTAGGCTGGACCTAGTGACTAGCTTCGAATGAATAGAATACAAAGGAAGTAAAGGCAGAACCAGACCTATTTGAAATGGTTCACACTAATGTTCGGGCCATCTTAAGGAGTTTATCTCACCAATGGGCAAAAGCTAAGCCAGAAAACTACCTGGACAATAGAACTCATGAGTAATTGGCATATAATTTCTGGGAGCATACGCCTGCCTAAGAAAAGCAGTATAATTGGAAACAAATTAGAAATCACATTAGGACCATTATCATGAATATATAATAAAAAGTATTTGAGTTATTCTTTGATTTGTATCCATTAGTAATATATGGGGACTGCAGAGAGATAATCAGAAACAGCTAATATCTCTACCATATTAATATAATTGTAAAAATTGACAAATAGGTTTCTTTTAATTCAACTACCATTCATTAAGCACCTGTTTTCTACCAGCTATTAATAGTACATTGTTCTAGGATTAAATTAAAACTACATTGCAATCAAGGAGTCAGTGGGGAAATTCTCACAATCTTATTTGAATTATTTACAACACTTAACAATAAATGCCACATCGGCTCTGGTTGAGTTAGTGACCTGTAGGCCCATTCGAACTTAAACATATAAAATATTGGCAGCAGTGTGAATGGTTTTCTAAGAAATGATTCTTATAGTGGTGATCCTTCTTTTTCTTTTTTTTTAATTTTTGAATTTTATTTATTTATTTTTTATACAGTAGGTTCTTATTATCTATTTTATACAGATCCTTCTTTCCTATATGGAACTTGAGCTTTGCATATAACATTTTAACACAATTCTCTAGATGTACTTTATTTGGTCATTGTAGATTTTCAAGTGGGCTATAAGGTTTAATTCCTCGCTATCGCCTTTTAAGGGCTTTGGGGTACAAGCTAACTCAAAATAACAGTAG
This sequence comes from Leucopleurus acutus, assembly GCF_964270905.1. NCBI lineage: Eukaryota > Metazoa > Chordata > Mammalia > Artiodactyla > Delphinidae > Leucopleurus > Leucopleurus acutus. The sequence continues at coordinate 39,452,238 of NC_139156.1, forward strand.
AAAGACATTTTAATAAAAAGTTCTTAGCATCAGAAGTGTGAAAAACTCACTACATTTCAAAAGTTAGATCTTCTTTCCGTATAGAATTGGAACGGAAGTATTTTACTTGGTTGACAACAGCACTATGAGCCAGCTATGCAGTAGACTTCCACCTCTGTATTTACTGTTAGACCCTGTTTGTGCAGACCTTCACTCTAAGTTGAAATATAATCATGTATTGATGTGTTTAACAAGGATTCTAATTAGTGAAAGCTATGTGGCATTAAAAATTTAAACACACACACACATCATCTAGATAAACTAGATAATAAGAATATTTGCCTGGGTTCCCCACACAAAGCTCTCTCTACCTTAGACCTTGACGGGTTCCCTGTGTTCACCTTTTGTCCGGTTAACCCAGAGCTTCAGGCTGTATTCTTCTATCCATTCATACTCTTCTGGTTCTCTCTCTAATATGTTGAGAGTGGGTGTAGTCTTTTCACTTTTTTGTTTCCATCCCAGACAAGAAGCACATAGGTCCTTTTCTTTTAGGATGTTCCCACTCATCTCTGAGGGGAAGTGGAAGAGAAAAAAAAAAAAAAAAAGCAACTGTCAGTCGCAAATTGTCAAGGTATTCTGAGTCATTGTGTCTGATAGAGTTACCAACATTCATTGAAAAAAAATCATTTGAATGCCTTCCTGCCAAGTGTCATTTTGCTAGGCACTGAGTATACAAAGATAAGAGACAACTAGCCTTCAAGGACCTCAGCACAGAGTGTAAATAACACAGCAGTTAACTGCACAATGTGATAAGGACACAAAAGGAGAGAAGGGAATGCATGCTATCACGAACAGAAGCGGGAGGGGGTTGGTGATTAACCTTCAGGCAGACAGGATAGGCATGCCAGCTAGAGGAATTAGTGTGGACAGAAACACATAGGCAAGAAAGAACATGATGAGTTTGGGCAACTATAATAGTTGAGGGTTTGAAGGGCATCTTGCTGAGCAGTGAGGCACAGTGGGTAGGCATGACTTGGTAAATCACCGGTTCTCAACGTGTTTCCCCAGCTAGCAGCATCAACATCTCCTGGAAGTTTATTAGAAATGCAAATTCTCAGGCCCAACCCTAGGCCTCCTGATTGAGAAACTGATCTAACTAGTCTTCCAGGTGCTTCTCTTCGCACTAAAGTTAGAAAAACCCTGTGCTAGATTATGTGAGAGTTAGAGAATTCTTTTTCTCTTAAAGCCAATGGATTTTAAACAGGGAAATGCCATTCGTTGAACTTGACTTTTATTGAAAGAGCTATCTGGAAGCACTGTGGAGAATAAATTAGTGCATGTATGATGATGGTTGGGGGAATGAGATGGATGGAGGGTCGGGAATAAAACTGGATGATGCTTAAAAGGCTGTTGCAGTCATTCAGGTGAAAAGTAACAGGGCACAAGCTGAAGAGGTGCAGTGAGTAAGGCTTTGAAAAATATTCAATAGCAGCTTACATCATTTTCACATGATTAAGGGAAATTCTGATGCCATTTACTATCAGTTCAACTGAATATGGGCTTCATTAGTCATCACTACCCCTCAGACCACTGGCCTTGCTTTTAGTGATGGCCACTGGAGCCTTTTCTTCCAAGAATAATCAAAGTGTAAGAGTTCCTTCTGTACAAGTGGTCAGTTTCATTTCTGCACAAGATGAAACAATTGGTTAGGCTGCTGCCCTGGTATCCAGACAGGATTACATCAGAGTATTTCCTCTGGCCTTGAGCCAGAATTCACTTTATCCTCTGACTCATTTGAACAAAGTTAACATTTATAAAGAGGATTGTCTTCAAGTGTAAACAATAATTATTTCTTTGATTCTAAAATTAAAAAATAGGAAGTACTTAGCAACTCTTCCAATGGTTCCACATTTGTGGTCCTTGCACAATATTTGATACACTACATTTACTGATACATATTTGGTGTGTACTGTAATGAACTAACCTAAGTAAAAGTTATCTGTTATATAGCTTAAATATGTAATACCAAATGAAGATGAAGACAGGAGTCAGTAATCATTCAGTGACCCCAGTATTTACTGAGTACTCCTCTGTGTCAGGCACTGTGCTTAGTACTTTACGTTATTATTCAATCCTCAAAGCACCTGTATGAAATACTATAATTTTCATACTAGTATATTTTTCATGCCAATGAAGAATTTGAAGAATAAAGAGGCTAACTAGCCTGTCACTTCTAATAAGCAGCTGAGACTGCTCAAGCTTCAGAATAATCCAAAAAGAAGTCAAGGAAAATGCTGCCCATTTTTTATAGATCATTCTGAAAAAAGTTTTCATGACAATATTGGGCAAGGTGCAAGAGACATATTTTCATTAATATGAGAATTATATTTCCATCATATTATTGGTGGAAATATAAAATCATCTTTTTCTTTTCAGGAAAGCAATTGGGCTTTGTGTAACTAGGTAGAAGCGTAAAAATATACCGTCTGGGGCTTCCCTGGTGGCGCAGTGGTTGAGAGTCCGCCTGCCGATGCAGGGGACATGGGTTCGTGCCCCGGTCCGGGAAGATCCCACGTGCCGCGGAGCGGCTGGGCCCGTGAGCCATGGCCGCTGAGCCTGCGCGTCTGGAGTCTGTGCTCCGCAACGGGAGAGGCCACAACAGTGAGAGGCCCGCGTACCGCAAAAAAAAAAAAAAAAAAAAAAGTAGAGTTATAAAAATTTAATCTAAGGAAGCCACAAAGGTCATCAATCCCATTTACTGATGAGGAAACGGAGCTAGAGAAAGTCGATGACTTATTCAAGGCTTTTTAAATGGTTTTGTCATGACTGTAACTGTTACTTGGATCTTCGTATTCTCATTACTTTGTCCAGCCACCTCTAAGTTATTGAAAAAGAGGTAGTATAGCTGATGCTATTATTATATTTTCTTGATAAGTTAGCAATGATTTTTGTGTCTGTAAATGAACAGGTAATTCAGGTGGGATTAGGTGAAAGGCATAATAAGATTGACTGCAAAGTTTGAAAGTATTTCCAAATTACATTCCTATAAAACCACACTGAATGGACTGTAGCTAAATGTTTTGTTACTCTTAGGTTTTGCGATCTGGACTTTATAGAGACTAACGCTTGGAGAAATCATCCTATTTTATTTTCTTTTCTCCTCTGATCTCCTATCTATCCCTTCTTCATGAACATGGAGTGAAAGTGGAAGTTTTCCTGGGGAAAGAATCACCATTTTGTGATTCCAAACACAGTACAAGTCCTAGCTCTGCCAATTTCAATTCAACAAATACTTATGCCCTTCTCTGATCTAAGAGAGGTCAGTTTATCTCTTGGCCTTAACTTTGCTCAACCATGATGTAAATATGCTTAAAAACGGAAGCAGGGGAACTCATTCATTTGAATATTTTTATCATATGAATAGTAGTTCTAAGGAATTTTGAGTATGGATAGATGAAGCCAGTGGACCAAGTTGAATTTTAGGAGACCTAAAATTCTCCTTCTGGAAGTCTTTATGTTTGGAAAGGCAGATGCTAACTCTTAGAATGTCTTTAGAGTTTTGTTTTGTTTTGTTTTCTTATTTCTTAGGAGAACTACTAATCAGATTAATACAACCAAATATTCCACTTTTGAAAAACCAGTGTGGAGGCTTTATTTCAACACGTAGCTAAATGATCATTTGCAATTGATCTAGAAAATCATCAGTGGAAGATCAGCTGATTAAGACTCCAAATGAGCTTTTCTAACATTCTAAGCTGATCAAGTAAGTCATAAAGGGGCCGCTTTTAAACTTCCCTCTGTGCTATGTAAACAGTCTTTTGTGATACTAATTTAATTCCATATTTTTGTATTTCCCGTTTGGTTTTGATTGGCTAAATAGAAAGAAATATACAGACAGTAAAAAAACAAAAAATCAAAATGAATGGATTAAAGAGCCTGAAGCCTTAATATACTTAAACACTTTTAATATAATCAAACGTTTTCCTCAAGAGATACTTGAACTTATAAGAAATTAAATAAGAGCTATATGATCAGATGCGTGTTTCAGAGCAATTTAGGATGGCATAAAATTTGAATGATTTTTGAATGAAAATATGAATGAATGTGCTATGATTATTGTAGATGACAAGTATTAGACTGCATACCAAGCAGATAAAAGCTTATTGGATCTTTTAACTACCTTGGAATATAGGGCATGTCTTAAATTGATTATTATGTAGATTTCCTTGAACCAGTAATTTAAAGAGTCTATTAAATCAACTGTTACCTCTTCATTTTCTCCCTAAAAAAAAATCTACACTAGATCTGTTAGATTTTCTGGCTATAGCACCACTTTGGGATAATGATCTCCACGTGAAATTTTGCCCAGTAGAAGAAGACATCATTCTGGCCTTTTGTTTATCTTAAATCTGCTCCTTCTAATTCTGATACATGATATAACATGGATGAATCTTGAGGTACCTAGAACAGGCAAATTCATGGAGATGGAAAATAGAATAGTGGTTACCGGGGGTTTGGGAGGGGAAATAATGGGGAGTTTAATTTTTTTTTTAAGAGTTTAATTGTTTAATGGATACAAAATTTCTATTTGAGATGATGAGAAAATTCTGGAAATAGCGGTGATGTTGCAAATATCATGAATCTACTTAATGCCATTGAATTGTACACTTAAAAATGATTGAGTAGGTTTTTTTAAAGAAAGCCTATTTCTCTTAGGCCAACTAATGTCTCTTAATTTGCCCTGTAAAAATGTTACCCAGTTCTATTTAGCTCATGAATCATAGTAGATGATTTCAGTCATGCTGATTTATTAGAACACAACTTGATCCTTAATTATAGTCCTATACCCTGATCTTATTCCTAGTATTAATCTCTTGAATATTTAGACAAGTCATCTGATTGCTATTTTTAAAATTTTATTCCAAATAGGATTAGCATTTTTTTTCTTATTTTTCAGACACACACACACACACAAAGAAAAAAAATTTACTTTATCATGGATTTTCACCAATTATAGAATAAAGTTTAGGTGTAACTGTTCTTGAACAATGTCATTTAATTGAACTGTATTTTGAACTGACTTTAAAAGTACTTTATTGAACATTTATTATGAGAGATAAGTAAAAAGTAAGCAATAAGAGCTGGTTAGACAAAAATACTTATATTTGATAAATATAGCTTACCAAATCACTTCTTCTTTGCCGGCAGGTCCCTGGCTGTGCCTCCTGTTGAGTTAGATTGTGTGACTCCCCATAAACCAAACTTCACATACTTGTAGTTTGTGTTACAAAAATACAATAGTTATTTTTCCATTTTCCAACGTTAACATTTCCACTTTCTAACATGGTAGCGTTGTCTGTCAAGTACTCTAACTTTGAAATGCTCTCCCCTGATTTTGGTATGTGGCCCTCCACCCCTCCCCCGCACCCCACTCAATCCCTCTTTTTTCTCAGACTTTTTTTTTATCCTTTTTTTTTCCGAAACTTATTTATTTACTTTTGGCTGCATTGGGTCTTCCGTTGCTGCGCCGGCTTTCTCTAGTTGCGGCAAGCAGGGGCTAGTCTTCGTTTTGGTGTGCAGTCTTCTCATTGCAGTGGCCTCTCTTGTTGCAAAGCACGGGCTCTAGGCACATCAGGCTTCAGTAGTTGTGGCATGTGAGCTCAGTAGTTGTGGTTCGCGGGCTCTAGAGCGCAGGCTCAGTAGTTGTGGCACTCGGGCTTAGTTGCTCTGCGGCATGTGGGATCTTCCCAGACCAGGGCTTGAACCCATGTCCCCTGCATTGGCAGGCGGATTCTTAACCACTGCGCCACCAGGGAAGCCCTTTTCTCAGACTTTGAACCATTCTTAACTACTCATGCCCTTCACTCCAAAACTTTGTCCTCTAATTTCCATTCTGAGCCCTGGGCCCATTTCCCCCAATCCAAATCTGCTCTTAAAGCATAGAATTTTACTTGTACAAAGGAACTCAGTTGATGTTGGTGTCAAAAGCACCCAGGGGAATTCAATAGGACTAAGATTAGTTAAAATCCTATTTCTTTTTGTTGTTGCTACTCTGTTCTATAAAGATAAAATAATGATAACAAGGCAGGCAAATCAACTTTGATCGGGCAGCAGCTTGTGTTTCAGAGATTAAAAAAAAAATGGAAGTTACTGCTTTCAGCTGCTGTAGGCAATAGGCACAAAAAGTAAAGAAATCCTCTAACTAGTAAAGTAAATTACCCCCCCCCCAACCCAAATAACTCCCTATTTTCATTTACATGGTGTATAATTTTTGATTCTGGGGGAAAATTAAAGTTGAAGGTAAAGAAATAAATTCTCCTGTTTTCTTGCTCCTAAATCTGGTATGTTTCTCCATCCTAAACCAAGCGGCAAGATTTAAGAGACATCAATCAAAGCCACAGAATTCAAAATTGGAATCTTAACTCTGCCTTAAGACCATGGCAGGCAGTCATTTATTATTTGTGCCCTATCTGTCTTACCCACTAGACGGCAAATTCTGTTAGAAAACATGTCATCATTTGCTCAATAAACAGTTAAATGAATGGCCCGTTGCTAGAAGACTGTGGATTCTTTCCAGGTATTTTGAAATGAACCTCTAGAAAGCTAACCCAGAATTACAAGGCCTCTAGATCCCTGGTTCTTAGACATGTGCAACCAACTTTGAGATAGCCTTGTTGGAATGAGCACCAGTTCATATTGTAGATTTTTTCAGAGTTTAAAATGGCCTTGCCTTTACTGTTACTTTAGTCTTCAAAAAACAGAGAAGATTAGAGTTATTTCAAATCCATTGCTCTGTTTCCTCTTTATACGTTTTTCTGCACAGTGTTTTCTACATAGGGGATGATGCAAAAGAAAAACAACAAAAATAAACTCTTTTTTTTAAATAAACAGGTGAATATTGTCAGAATCTGTTAACTATTGGTAAAATTGCCTTTCATCAGAGAAACCCAAAAGTAGTATCAATGATAGGGGAGTTTTAGGAAAACCTATTCTAGATATGAAGTACGACTGTTTGCCTCTCACTGCTCTGGTGAGAATGGGGATGGAGAGAGCTATAATTAACAGCCCAGAACAAAGGCAGATGGTAAATATTGCTAGGCAGCAAAAAAGGTAATTATAGAACATGACTTGCTAGTTAACTGGACTAAGAACCTGTATTTGAACCATGTAGCGTGATTCAGTTATTATCTAATATGTTTGCTTTTTAAAGTCTAAAACCAGGAAATTTTCAGTAGACTTCAAAACAGTGTGTGCCTTCAATATTTTTCTATTAATGGTGTTTGGGACTTAGAAAAAGTACAGGTTTCAGCTTTATAGTTTTACTTCTGTTATGCTAGTTGTAATTAGCCATTTCTTTGAAAGAATCAGTGGATGATGGTTTCCCATTACTCTTGAAACATCAGGCAGTGTGACACATTTTGTTAACCCTAGGTCACTTGGTAAAAATGTGTTGCCCATTTTAGCTGAAAGTCAGGCTTTTTCACGAGTGTAGGTGAAGATTTTGATGGAGCAAATTGTTTTCTTTAGGTTGTTTTACCAGATTAAAATCAAGTGCTCAAGTCCATAGAATGTGCAGATGTATCTGAATCTTTTGTAATGGCTTTGAACTTGAAACACTACTTCTAGGATGATTTTGCATTCTACAGCCTCATTTTAGATTTGGATTCATGAGGAAAAACATCTTTCCATATAGGGCAATAACTTCAAGGAAAGGTGCTCTCACCAGGTTTATGAAAGTAATGAGGGAATGGGATCCAAATGATATTTCAAAATTGAAAGAAAGACTAATTTATACATTATTATTATCTCCGTTCCCAGCAGGGTTATCACCTGGACTAAAATATGAAGTGCTATGTGCTGATTCTATCAAAAATACATCAATTTAGTCCTATAATAAAAAGACATTTAAAACTTTAATGCACAGCTTTGGCAATGTTGTAAAAGTTTCCTCAGTTAGATAGTACATATATGTTTACCTGGCTTAAGACAGCATACTTCAGCCAACATGAAGTGTGGAAGGAAAGTAATAGTTTTGTCTTAAAGGTGATGTAGATGTGACTCAGGATAGTTGTGTTTTGTCCACCCAATTCGGATTCTATATGGCCAATTTGATCACATTTGAAAAATAAATTAATAGAGCAACAAATTTTAAGCTGTTTTGTGTAAATTAAGCTTTATTTAATATATTTCCAAGTTAGGTATGAAGTTCTTTAGATTTGTTATTTTCACCAGTGTATATAAGCGTCTGCTATGAGAGTATCTAGTAAGTTCAGGTACATTAGTTTTTGTTTGCTTATTTGTTTGTTTGATACATGAGGTATGCTGATAGAACTTTTAAGAGTGAAGAAAATGATGTTGTTCTCTTGGGACTGATAATGTCATTCTTTGTAAATGTATTCTGCCCTGTTAGAGCTTCATATCATGACTCACTAAATAGAAGTGTCTAACCTGTGGCAGGGTGGAGGTTCATTTTATTTTCTAGGTGTTTCCTTTGCACAATGAGAGGCAAATATCTTATCTTCTTACAAACGAAGTCAGAGCCACTTTGGGATTGTGTGTAGTTGAGTTCCAGACAGAATAGTTCTGAGTTAGACTCTGTTGAACATGTCATCATGGGTTAATCTACAGAAGCATGTCATCCTCTTTATAGAAAACAGAAGACCTTTACTTTCAGTTACACATAAAAATTTTAGGATTCACCCTTGGGCCCTGTTCTGTTAATGGAAATGTGCACAGAGCCAGCTGTCCTTGGCAAAACTGAGAACTAGAGAGAATTCAGTACCCTTGGCTTCAAAAGATACGATTTCTTGTTCCAAGGTACTCACTGAGTCAGCCATTACCAGAAACACCTCAGCGTTCAGACCATCTTCATCCAAGTAGTGTATTTTCTCAGGCCTCTCTTTTCTGCAAGTGTTGTGTTTGGTGATAATGATCATAATTAGAAGAAGTATTTTTGAGTGCTAACTATATGCTCTGAATTAATAAAACTGTATTAACTTTTTATTTGTTTCAAGTTTTATAATTTACTTTGGAGCTACAGTCCATTGTTTTCTTACAAGAAATATATCATGATTCTACGCTGTTTCTAAAAATAAGCTCTTTTGAGGTAAAAAATCTCAACTGATTCTTCTTTTGTTTTAGCAAAGTGAGGTCAATATTGTTAAATAGATCTATTGTTTTTCATCGTAGTGGACCATTTGCTTATATTTAAGAACATGTTCTTATGGAAAGAGTAACTGAATGAGGGAGATGAGTTTCAGACCCATGTCGAAGTCCACTAGTTGTGATAACTACATAAAATTAATTCATCTCTCTGAACTTTAGTTTTCATCATTGGTAAAATAAACGTTTTACTTTGATCATCAGAGTTTTCTTAGATTTATAACTAATTCTTACTTTACACCTTGAGTTGACTTAAAAAAAAACAACAATGTTCTTCCCTCTTTAGATTTTCTGCCCTAACGACCTTTTGGTTACCCAGTGCTTTTCCAATGAGTCATCCATTCAATCATTTAATAAATATCAACTGAGTACCTACTACATTTCAGGTACGACATGAGGTGTTGACGTCACAACAGTGAAAACATTGCCCTTTTGCAGCTCCTAGACGAGTGAGAAAAAAGACTAATGAAAAATCAGTCTGTTTAACGTAAAATGACAACTAAGATGTGTGGTGCTGTTAGAGTAGCACAGCGCCATGTTGATGAATAATGAGAGACTTGCCAAAGAATGATAATTACAAGGTGGGTGTTAATCAGGCCGTGTTTACTGGGGTTGATGTTTCTGGTAGAGAAGAGCAGTGGGAACAGGATGTGCTAGAGTCCAGGTAGGGGTCTTGTAGAGTTTCTGCTCTCTGACTCTGTTCATTCTCTGCAGAAATATTGATTTTGTGTTTGGGATAGAATCCAGCTCTCCTGGGTTTAGAGAAGCAATCTAATCAACTCGGGTTTGGCAATCCATGGCTTCATGTGAGCTCTTTGAATAACATTTAGAATATTATAGGGAACAAAAACGACAGTCCACAAACTCTAGATGTGGTTGCATCTGGATGCTTTTGGGAGGTGTTTTTTTTCTGATAAGCCTCATGCAGATTGGTAGATAGCTACTTGTTCTTCTGACCTCTTGAATCTGGTTCTGGACTGCAAGGCTAAGCCATTTGGGGACTTCAAGGACTTGGTTTAATGAATGCAAAGCAGAGAGGTTTTCGTCCTTGGGGCGGAAGCCCTATTAGGTGCTAAGCAGTGTGCAGGGAACAAAGGATATGTAGCTGATTAAGACAGTTTCTGATTTTAATGAACTCAAAGGTCAAATTGCCTAGTAACTTCAATCATGCCCTAGTTTGTAGAGTTTGAGAAAATAATAAAAGTACTTAGTTTTGACTTTTAGAAATAACTACAGGAACACAATATGGAGTAGTTATTTAAAAAATAAGATTTAATTTCAAGTGGAATAATCTAGCCATGCTTATGTTTAGCAAAATAAATAGGATTATTCCTCTGGAAGTTTTACAAGATGGTACTCTCTGCCAAAGTTTTACCATAGCTGAATTGTTAACATTGTACACAGTACTTTAATAATGGTGAATAATGTCTTGTAGGTCCTGGTTAAACAACATATATATTATGTAGGTAAAGTGAAAGCTGGTAGGTTTTCTTGTCCCTGGAAGTTCTTCATTCAATTATTAAATCTATTAACTGGTTGAGGAAGAAGCACACCAAATGCAAATGTACTGAGGTTGAATCAGGTCTTTATTTTCTCAAAGCTGTTTGTCTGGGTTCTTTCACCTTGTAATCTTTCTCCCTGTTTTCCTCCTGTTTTTCTTTAGCTACCATTCCTTAAATCTATTTACCTTGATTATATTTTTTTAAAAATATCAACACACATACAGGAGAAACAAGCCTTCTTGCCTCTAAAGGGCTTGGCCTGACCTGTAAGAGAAAGCCAGCCACCAATCTGTTCCACTGAGCTCTGACTTTTAAAAGGTAAAGTGATCAGCAAGTTAACTTATAATATTGAAACAACAGTTTTAAGTGCTTTTTCAGGTCAGGCAGCTTTGTTTCATGTAAAACAAACCAAAGAGACATAAGTTAGGGGCACTTTCCAGTGTTCCTTTGGGAGCTGGGGCAAAAACTCTGAGCAGGGAAAGAATCAGTGCAGTAGTCAGAGACACTTGGACACCCTCTAAACAGAGGCAGCCGGGCAGCTGCCAGCCGCATGGAGCTGTCTCAAGGTGATGCGATAGGAAGCATCTTTCTGGGCGTATCAACCAAAGAATATTTCTGCAAAGAAAAAGCTCCACTTCTTCCAGGCTAATGCAGCCCTGCTTCAGGGCACATAGTTTGGAGAGCAGTGGGTTTCAGCGCCTCCATGCTCCCTTGGTCAGATGTATTTGTGTGGTACCCAGACTGTACCTCCATATGCTGATTCTCTGAAGGTGACAGAGCCTACCCCTGAAATACAGCCTCGACTTTGTCTTAAGACACCGCAGCCTGGATTTGAATTCTGGCTGTGCAGTTATAAGCTATGAGATCCTAGACAAGATGCTTCACCTCTCTGGGCCTCAGTTTCCTCATCTGTAAAATGGAGACATCCATAATACTACATCATACTATATTGTAAGGATTAAACAAAATGATAAACACCAAGTCCTAAGTGTAGTCCGTGGCATCAAATAAGCATTCGATTTTAACAGTTTTAACACAGGACAGAGTCTATGCCTGTGAAACTTTATCCTCTTAGGATTGACAACTTTGGGAAAGATACCTCTATTTTCAAATGATAGAAAGTGGAAAAACAAAACCCCAAATATAGACTCTGTTGAACATGTCATCATGGGTTAATCTACATGGGTTAATCTACATGGGTTAATCTACACAGGTTTTCTGAACTGCCAGCTCAACATTTTGTTGCTGTAATACATCCCACTCTTCTTATAAGAATTTGATATTTTTTGTTTCTTGTCGGTTTTACCATTTTGTATATAAACCGTTCATCATTAAATATATACTATAGGAACTGTTTACTACATTCAGTATATCCTAGAGTCTAAATTTCCCTTTTTCCCAAGAATAATACATTTCTGTATTAACTTTCCTTTGATAAAGAGCCTGGACTTCACTGTCTGTCAAAGTTCTGGGAAAGGTCTGTCATCTTTTGAATACAAACAGTATCTTTTTTTATTTCACCTCAAATTATTAAGAACATGGTTGAGTAAACTCTTTAGTTTTACACTGTTGCGCTTTAAAATTAAATGCTCAGGTTATTTGTAATGAGGTGGATGGACCTAGAGACTGTCATACAGAGTGAAGTAAGTCAGAAAGAGAAAAACAAATACTGTATGCTAACACATATATATGGAATCTAAAAAAAATGGATCTGATGAACCTAGGGACAGGACAGGAATAAAGACACACATGTAGAGAATGGACTTGAGGACACCGGGGATGGGGGAAGGGTAAGCTGGGACAAAGTGAGAGAGTGGCATGGACATATATACACTACCAAATGTAAAACAGCTAGTGGGAAGCAGCTGCATAGCACAGGGAGATCAGCTCAGTGCTTTGTGACCACGTAGAGGGGTGGGATAAGGAGGGTGGGAGGGAGACACAAGAGGGAGGAGATATGGGAATATATGTATATGTATAGCTGATTCACTTTGTTACACAGCAGAAACTTCACACACCATTGTAAAGCAATTATACTCCAATAAAGATGTTAAAAATGAAAAATAAAAAAATGCTCAGGAATGCACAATCTTTTCAATAATTTGTATTCATTTTCTTTGCTCCTTTATGTTTGCCTATTGCCCAGTGTTACTAGTTTATCTCTCCCCAACATGCCTCTTATACTATTTGTGGATATTTCTTTGTGTTATAATATCCTTAATCACTGAGGAAGAACTTCAGATGGGATGTTTCATGGTGAAGTCAGCAAGGCAGGAAATGGTCCTATCTTCTGCTTAATTTGGACTCCTGAAAATTAGAATATCATTTAGAATTGTAGCCACAGCCACTTAGTCCAAGGCTCATGGAGAGCTGGAATGCCTTAAAGGAGATATTCATGCCCTACTGGTTCGTTGATCTCATTGCCGCCCTCACGAGCATACCCTCACTGTTCACTATTTTACTGTTTCACTGTCACCTTATTAACCTTTTGCTTTGTTTTTTCTACTCTATTGTTAATACTTTCCGTGCCTCAGCCTCACAGCTTTTATTACATCATGATATCTACTGTCATGTGCATGTGTGTGCACACGTGTGCTCATACACTCTTCAGTGCCACTTTGCCATGTGCTGATTCTGTCACCCATTCAAAGTCCAAGAAGATTTGATTGGTTCGGCAAATGCTTTTGAGGCCGGCCTGCATTATAAACTAACAGCCGGTCCACGGACAGGCCTTAGTCAAGTGCCCACTCTCTGTCCAGTCATCTGTTTCCTGGGTGGTGGGGTCAGCTGGTACAAAGCATATGGATAAAGAAGAGTTTTATGGCTGTAAAAGAGAACTGTGAGTATAGCCAGGACTTGACCTTACTGTAGGATCTGTGAGAATTAGCAGGAAGGCACTTAATAATCGAAACGTAAGCTAGAAAATAAGCATAAGAAGGATTTTTATTTATTTTTAATTATTTTATTTTATTTTTGGCGGTGTTGAGTCTTCGTTGCTGCACACGGGCTTTCTCTAGTTGTGGCAAATGGGGGACTACTCTTTGTTGCAGTGTGCGGGCTTCTCATTGCGGTGGCTTCTTTTGTTGCGGAGCACGGGATTTTGGCGCACGGGCTTCAGTAGTTGTGGCGCACGGGCTTAGTTGCTCCGCGGCATGTGGGATCTTCCCGGACCAGGGCTCGAACCTGTGTTCCCTGCATTGGCAGGCAGATTCTCAACCACTGCGCCACCAGGGAAGCCCCAAGAAGGATTTTTAGATGAGAGGCTCTTGGAGAAGGAAAGATACTTGTGTATTATCACTGAGTTTTAAATTATCTAGTAGAATTACCATGCAGTTTTATGTAATTATCTCACTTAAACATAGGAGCCAAATTCACTCGTCCATAATCTCCAATGTTCATTTTAAGTGTGAAAATAGGCAGCAGGAAAGTAAACCACTAATACAAACTAAATAATTTTCCCTTAAATTTTAGGTAGTATGCATCATTTTGGACACAGAGAATAGCTCCCTTTGCTTCTAGTTGTATTCCCCCTTAAATATTGTGGTAATGATTATTTAGTAGCTTTCATCTGATTTAGCAGTTATTGTTTTTATTGTTCATGCCAGGTTTTATATTGTTTTGTTGCTACTTAGAGACTATATGTATTCAAATTTTTTTTCTCAGTATTGACTTTTTTTCCCCACTTCCTGTCTGAAGTTAAACACATCTACATTTCTAGTAACAGAATTTGAATGAAGGTTCGTTATTTCTGGCTTTCCTTCCTGAATAATACTTCTGCTCGATCTTGGCAGTTCAACAGTAGTTCCAGTAAATGGAGCCACAGAGCAACTAACTTACTGCTTAACGCCACTGTTTAAAAATCTCCTACAACCACCCTTCTGCAAGTGGTCGTTTCCTGATCATGTTTTGTATTTGTGAATCATACAAATTGAGATTCAGTGTGTAGAAAGCCTTGAACCGTGCAATAAATACAGTTGATGTATCCAAAAATTAGGTTCAGATAGCAGAAACTAGATTCTAGTACCAGATTTTCCTAACATCCAGACTTGCTTAGAGCTCTTGATGTATGGCATTAACTTTATTGGAGCTGACAGTGTCATAAAGAGTCTGGATACCCTTCAAGGTTCCCCACTGTATCTCCGGGGAGGAAATCTCTGTGTTTGTTATTCTGCCTACCAAGTATCCCCTACCCTGTTTTAACACAGCACTTCTTTTGACTGTCTCTCAGTCCACGTGGTCCTGATGGAGCTGTTATTCAAGGCATTGCCATCCCCAGTTGAAGGGTGAATATGTGATCCAAACTAGACCAATCATATTCTGTTGCTCCACAACTTGAATCTTACATAGTGAGACACAAAGGTAGAAAACAATCGGAGCTACATTTTTCTTCAAGGTTAGTGTCCATTGATTTGCATTACTTAGTGCTCGGAGCTTCCCTGATTCCTATCTTTACATGATCGTGCTGTTCAGTCTCCCTGTGATTCTCGATCATGCACTGTCCTTCCAAAAAAATCCCTTTTCTTTTTTTTTCTTTGAATTTTTGAATCTTATTCCCTTTTGTTAAGATGAAATTTTGTTCAAGTTTGCTGAAATTTCTATTGCTTGTAAACAAAGGATTATAACACACTCAGGGAGCCAAGTAGACTGGAATTATTTCTCCTTCCTTCCTATAGATTGTTTACTTTGTCAGGTGAAGGAGACCATCGGTTAAATTATGTTTTTGTTGTTATCTCTGAATCTGACTTTACAGCTAAACACCGATCATGACTGAGGAGTTCAGGGGGAGTGAGGTTTCTGCAGGTGTCTGTTGGGTACCTCTCATCTTGGGGATGTTCCACAGCCCACTGGCTGGATTCCTGTGGAACCTCTTCCAGCGTAGCTGGTGTGTGTCTTGGCTGACGGAAGCCCTACGCTGACATCCAGGCTCTCTCCACCTGTGCTTCTCCGCGAATCTCTGCTTTGTTCCTGTTGTTACCATGTTTGTGCTGACTCCTTGTCCATTTCCCAATTCAGTGAAATTCTCGAGATACATTACTTAGTACTTGTTATTTGACAAAAGGTCTGGCATCCTTCTAGAACTGACCTGATACTAGCTCTTTGACAAAACCCCTTTCTTTACCTAAGATTGCAGAATAGAGGATTCTTTATGTAGAAGCGACTCACCCAATTTTAGAAGCATCTGAACAAAGTTATTGTATCTTGTTGAAATATGGGTACAGATTTTTTTTTTTCCCCTCCACAGCAAAAGTGCTTATTCTGAATGAGGAGGTGTCTGTGGGCAGGCTTTATAGGTCCAGACATTCTTAGAATTTTTGTGCAGCATTTGGGGTGATGTGTACTTTTATAAGAAGAGTCGGAGATTTTATCAAATTCTCAGTGTTCCATGACTCTTGAACAAACAAAAAGCTGTTTACAAGCTTCTGTCCTAGGCTGTAGGGTATTCATTGTCTGAGTCCCTCTGGGGAATGAATGAATCTGTACCCACACCGGAAATCACTCCAAATTTGTTAGATTAGAGTGAAGCAGCCATATTCTAAGGGATGGCATGCTGCTTCGCTCACGACTCAGATCAAGTACCAGGAAGATGTGGGCAAGTTATCTGGGACAATCGGAACAATCCCATCCCTGGTTCCAGGCAAGCACATTCAGAGGCGTGCACACGTTAGGTTATTGTGCTAAGTTTTGCCAAGTGCAGGCTCTGAGAAGCACAGGATTGCTATTTGAGCTCACCAGGTTATAGATGAAAATAACATTTTTCTGCCATTATATCACATGCATCTCGAGCAGTTTGCTTATTGATACAAGGGATACATCTGTGTTTGTATACCTATACCTTTCGCACCCATTCCCTAGGGTTTAGAAATTGCACAGCATTTGGGGTTGGAAGAACTGAGATCAATTTCATTTTTACGAATTTAATGGTGGTGTGACCTGGGTGAATCATGTAAGCTCTCTGAGATTTTATTCCTGTAAAATGGGAGTAATGACACTACCTAATTTCACGATTACTTTGATCACCAATGATATCATGCATATGATCTATGAGTTGTTTTACTGAGTTATTAACAGCAGATGTATTACACAATTTGAAATGGTGAGTCAAGTGTAAAAGATACTATTTAATTGTGAATCCAAGTCCTTCTCCTTCTCAGACTAACGATCTAAACTACCATGCTAGGTCTGCTGATGACCAGCCCCTACTGCTTGGCTCATAGATCAGTCTTAAGATGATATACATATTTCTCTTTTTCAAAGATGAGTGCATGTGAAATCCAAGAGACAGAACTTCCCCTCTGAGACAGATACGGATTTTTAGAGTAGGGAGCGCCACATTTTAGCTGCACGTCATTCATTTTCAATCTCAATTTCTAAAGCCCTTAACTTCTAGAAGATCACATGCAGGTCTTACTCTGTCCTCTTCTAGTGGAGGAAGGGAAGTGAGAATTATTGGGCATAGAGTGTACCGGGTCCTGTTCTGTGCTGAGAGCTTTTCCTGAATGTTTTCTCTGCATCCTCACTCTGCCATCACCCTCTCTCCCCTACATCTGCTTCCACAGAACCCTGGATTTTTTCTTCTTTCAGTCCCTTTCCTTTAGATGTAAGACAAAGAAGAAGAAAACAAAAACAGAACACCTGCACTGCAGCCCATGCATGTTGTAAAAGTTCTGTGAGAGAACTTCGGTAACATTGCTTTAAAAAAGCTTCACTGAAGAGCACTGTTTGCATGTTTTGTGTTAAACCAGAGTTTGCTTGTAGAATATGCTCAGGACAGCCAGACTGTCACACTGTCCTATTACTAAGTATCTGTAGGAGCTTAGGTGAGTCTTTGAACCTCTCCAAGTTCAGATGTCCTAATCAAAATAGAACATTGGCTAAATCCTTAGTCAGCCTTTGAGTTATCAGATTCTAGACCTTTGCCTACATGTGACTGTTGTGAAAAAAACAAAAAACACACGGACCTGGTCTATCACCCGGGAACTCAGTCAGCCCTCTAATTCTCAGCCTCTTCTCTTTCACATGTGGATAAAAACATTATCAAGGAAGGAATGTTTGTAGAACACTTGAAAGAAGGCTTTTTGTTTCTTTAGTGTTGATTTTAAAATGTGGTTAAGCAATAGAAAAACAGTGATTTCTAAATGCTTGGGGATCTTAAACAACTACTTCAGAATTTAGAACTGAGATCCTACAGTCCATGTTTAGTGAGAGTACTACCAGGTGCATTTGTTGTTGTTTGATTACCAAAAGAGAAAAAACAAAGACAAATTACAAATTCTTACTTTAGCAAGAATCTGTAATTCTCTGGATAATGACTGTTTCATTAGAAAATGGAGCCCGCCAGGATAAGGAAGATATGCCTCCAAATATTCCCATATACAAACCCTTAACCACAAGCCATGGAAGTTTCCCTAGTTACACCACGTTTATTTTACTCCCTGGATTTTTTTTTTTTTTATAAGCAGATATTCATTTTTAATTATTATTTATTTATTTTTGGGTTTTGGGTGTATTTATATTTGTGTTGGGTCTTCGTTTCTGTGCGAGGGCTTTCTCCTGTTGTGGCAAGTGGGGGTCACTCTTCATCGCGGTGCGCGGGCCTCTCACTATCGTGGCCTCTCTTGTTGCGGAGCACAGGCTCCAGACGCGCAGGCTCAGTAACTGTGGCTCACGGGCCTAGTTGCTCCGCGGCATGTGGGATCCTTCCAGACCAGGGCTCGAACCCGTGTCCCCTGCATCGGCAGGCAGATACTCAACCACTGCGCCACCAAGGAAGCCCCTACTCCCTGGATTTTAAAGGTGCAAAGACTCTGATTACCTGGCCCAGACCTCTTGATATGCCAAGGATGCTGAAAGAATTCAGAAAAGGATAAAGGAGATTTTTCAGGTCTTTTCCAGTCACAAAGTAGATACATTTGGCTTAAATGAGCTAATTATCTGAAGAAAACACATGCATGGTAATTCTTGCTCGTGTGCTTACTTCTTTCTTGTAGTCTGTACCTCAGTAATGCCTTAGCATTCTGTAAAATTCTTTCATCTTTGTTTGGCTTGCTTTGTATCATGAATATGGTGTTTCAGAGACAGACAGCCGTCAGTTGCAGTTAAAGATCTTGTCAGTTAGTACCACTCCCTGGGACTCTAGTTGAAGTTTTATACTAGGTTGTTAAGGACTCATTTCTTCACCCATCACGAGTGACCTGCTTGAGAGAAAACAATTGACTCAGTACACGTCCACTGTCCATCCCCCACTGGGAAGACTGGAGTAGCCAGACTGATATCAGATAGAACACACTGGAAGAGGAAGGATGGCGCGCCTTCAATTAGACCATCCAAGGTCTTCTCCCTGATCGTTACTGCTTTTGAGAGTTCTCAGATCTATAGCCTGCAGCCTATCCTGCTTTGCCAATTATGCCCTCTTTTCTGTTTTAGGAAAGAACAAGATGAACAGTTAAAAACATGTCATTTTTTAAACTTAAATACTTTTATGTCTAAAATAAGGAATGGTGCATATACTATTGATATACTCTTGAGAGCCAGTAGTTCAGTGGTTAGGTGTGTGGGCTGTGAAGTCTGACAGCCTAGATTCATATCCTAGCTTGTTGTTTGCTATGTGACCTTATGTTTCCCCATCTATAAAATGGAGATGATGATAATAACTATACCGTAGTGCTAGACTGAAGATGAAATGAGAGTACATGTGATGCATTTAAAAAGAAACTGGCAGGGCTTCCCTGGTGGCACAGTGGTTGAGAGTCCACCTGCCGATGCAGGGGACGCGGGTTCGTGCCCCGGTCCGGCAAGATGCCACATGCCGCGGAGCGGCTGGGCCCGTGAGCCATGGCCGCTGAGCCTGCGCGTCCGGAGCCTGTGCTCCACAACGGGAGAGGCCTTAACAGTGGGAGGACGGCGTACCGCAAAAAAAAAAAAAAAAAAGAAACTGGCAAAGAGTTAATGCTCAAGGAAGTTAGTTATTGATATCATCAGTATAAATTGATCACAAGAGGGGTCATTACCACACAGGACACCTGTTTATCAATAGGTTTTACTTCTCTGTGTATAAGAACATACACATGGCCTGCCTTAGTAAATGGAGATTTTCGTGTTGATATTTTAAAAAGTAATTACAGTTACATAAACTAGAAAGAATCCTGAGCGTGGATGTGACTAAACCATGCATGAATGATGAGTTACGGAAGGATGTGTGCAGCATTCTATTAATGTTAATGGCATAGACATGTAAAACCAACAGATTGCTTTGAAATATTTCTAAAGCAGTCCCATTTTGTCTTGCTAGGGTGACTTTTTTTAAAGCCTTAGAAATTTTGTCACATCTGAACGATCATGTCACTCTTGTGGCTCTGGCCAATAGCATAAATTCTTCTGACAATAGATTTTTCTCAAAAGGGAGAAAACTACCTCATTACTTACACGCTGCTATTGTTTTAGTTCTCTTCGCTCCTGTCCAGTTCTGTTCTTTTCATTCAATGTGATTGAAAGGCAATGAAATTTGTTCTTTACCCAAAATGAGCAAATTAGAAGGCATTTAATCTACCTTGTATGAAAGTAGAAGCAGTAGAAGGGGGAAATGAGTTGTTTTTAAATCCCATTTTATCATGACATTATTCCAACAGTACTACTGTTAGCTGTATCAATTACAGCTTACTTCATGACTGTGCGTTGACCACAAAATGTAATCTGGAGGGCATTTCAGATTTTAAATGACTTTCCAAAGTACCCTGGTTAAGATTGTTGATGCTACATGACAACTGCTATTATTTCAGTGCCAGCCAAATAAAAAAGAGCATTAATATTCATTAGTAATGTTACAGCTGGTGGTTCCTTCACAACATTGTAATGGTTTGAATAGTTATTTCAAACAGTGTGTTGGACTATGTACACAATAAGCCCTGATTGACACAATCATTAAAGAAGCCCAGTAACACCAAGGAAAAAATAAATATGTATGTATATATATTAGGCTAAGTAATTTTTTAAATAAATTTATTTATTTTATTTTTGGCGGCATTGGGTCTTCATTGCTGTGCACGGGCTTTCTCTAGTTGTGGCGAGCAGGGGCTACTCTTCATTGTGGTGTGCAGCTTCTCATTGCAGTGGTATCTCTTCTTGTGGAGCATGGGCTCTAGGCATGCGGGCTTCAGTAGTTGTGGCACTTGGGCTCAGTAGTTGTGGCTCACAGGCTCCAGAGCTCAGGCTCAGTAGTTGTGGCACATGGGCTTAGTGGCTCCGTGGCATGTGGGATCTTCCCGGACCAGGGCCCGAACCCATGTCCCCTGCATTGGCAGGCAGATTCTTAACCACACACCACCAGAGAAGTCCCAGTAAATATTTTAGAAATAGACTTCAGTTGACAGGCTCTAACGCTGTGCAAGAAGTGATTAATTTTTGAATGAGATACGTCGGGAAATCATCATCGTAGAAATCTGGAACAAGATTCGAGTCTTAATTTTATCACAAGTTCAGTGATGGTTTAAATTTATACAGATTAGAATTTGTGGCATAAATGTGTCTATAGAGGGAGTTGTAAGGATAAAATGAGACGAAATGAAAGGGGGATGGCGGAGTGGTTATGAAATGGCACCAATATCGCTGAGCCCCTGATGTGAACTACACACCATGTTGGGCTTTTATTTGTGCTGTCTCGTCTCATTAAGACAGTGGTTTCATTTCTATTTTATAAATGAGGAAACCAAAGACCAGGGAGGGATTAAGTCATCTGCACACAGCTGGACAGTGAGAAATCCTGGGGTTAGGATTTAAGTCCAAGTGTGGGTATTCTCTGAATTTTTTCAGTGCTTCTGGAGTTTAACATGGAGCACTGTGGTGGATGTTATTGGGGGTGTAGCAAGGTAGAAGGCCTGGAACCTGCTTTCAAGGAGTTTACCAGTTCTCTGTGATGATGAGACTAAGATCACGTGGAAGTTCATGGGGTGTTCTACAGTATATCTTGCTTTCGTGACGAAGTTCATTTAGCATAATTTTTTTTTTGGATTCAACAAATAAGTGATATCATATAATAATTGTCTTTCTCTCAAACAAATGAACTTATTTACAAAATATAGCCTCATAGACATAGAAAACAAATTTACGGTTACCTAAAGGGAAAGAGGGGGAGGGATAAATTAGGAGCTTGGGATTAACATATACACACTACTATATATAAAATAGATAAATGACAAGGATTTACTGTATAGCACAGGGCACTATACTCAGTATCTTGTAATAACTTATAATGGAAAAGAATCTGAAAAGAATATATGCATGTGTGTGTGTATAATTGAATCACTTCTCTGGACCCTTGAAACGAACACAACATTGTAAATTAACTATGCTTCCATTTTAAAAAACACATTTCTGCTTCGTGTTCTGAAAGAATTAAGTTATACTTCCCTCCCTCTCCTACTGCTTTGCAAACATAACGTACTGAGGAGAAAAACTGTCCTTTGCTGTATTCTGAACAAACCCACAAAGAGATTTACTAACGTGCTTTACATTTCTAGTTCTGTATCTCTAGACTATTATTGAGAGAAAGTGATTTTATAATTTATATTGAAGATATTACTTGTGGTAGCTTTTCTTCCTACCATTTATTTTACTATACTTTCCTAAACTTCTTAATGCATTTGTCATAGCAAAATGCTAATGCCAAAGGCTGCAACCTTATCTTTCATTCAAAATAATATTTCATTGAATCAGTTAATTATTATTGATGCTATACACAAAATTCAAGTCCTGTGTTTACCTTAAGTATTATTAAACTCAGTTAGTGGACTATGCAAGTATTCAAAAATTTAAAAAGCAAAGAAGTAGGGCTTCCCTGGTGGCGCAGTGGTTGAGAGTCCGCCTGCCGATGCAGGGGACACAGGTTCGTGCCCCAGTCTGGGAGGATCCCACATGCCGCAGAGCGGCTGGGCCCGTGAGCCATGGCCGCTGAGCCTGTGCGTCCGAAGCCTGTGCTTCGCAACGGGAGAGGCCACAACAGTGAGAGGCCTGCGTACCGCAAAAAAAAAAAAAAAAAAAGCAGAGAAGTAAACAGTAAGAAGCATGTCTCTTAAGATACTCACAGTTAGGACTTTGTATTTCCTTTAACTTAACCCAAATTTAAAGGTCTGCTGATCGCGTCATTAGTGGGGTAATCAGTGAGAGACCAGGGTGTGTGTTTGCTGTCCGTAGTTTTATTATCGTTGCGTAGTTGGCAAATTAATTGAATCAAAGGCCTGGAATTTTATTTCCCTCCCAACCCATAAGATTTTCTTCTGTAATCTTATTGTGTTGTCTATAGGATGTGGAGAGGATTCCAAAGCTCTCCCCATTAGGCACTCATACTCCTTGAGTTTTGCCAGTAGTGGACTTGGCTTTGCTGATCACACATCATGCCCCTAAGCATGTGAAGTGAGAGTAGTAACACCTCCCACTTGTAAGCACTTTATTCTTTACCAATACATGCGCATTGATCATCTAATTTCATCCTCACAACCACCACGGAAGCGCGTTGCCATTCCCAATTTACAGAAGCGGAAATCAAAACCAAAGGAAGCCTGTGTGGGCCCTGCCACTTGTTCAACTCTGAGACCTTTGGTAAGATTTATTTCAGTCTCTTTGAACCTCAGTTGCCTTATTTGGGAATAATTTCAACTTCATTGTATGGTTCCAAGAATTAAGTATAAAAACCTGGTTTAAGAGGATGCCACGATGCCTGAAACAAAGAAGACATTAAAAATCGTTCTTCTTTATTCGTTCAAGAAATGACTGTTGAAGAGTTATTTGTAAATTCTACCAGGTGCAAAGGACAAAATAGCGACCACAGGGGACAAAATTCCTGTCCCAATGGAGATTATAGTCTAGTGAGGAGTTAATAAGAGGTAGATTTAGGGCTTGAACTCTAGTCTTATTACTCCAAATACAGTAGATATGTAGGTAAATAGATGGGTAAGAGTGTGTATATTTACATGTATATGCATGCACTTATACACACATATATATGTGTGTGTGTTTATATAATGCTTCCTGGTCTGTTCTTATGAAATAGGGAACTGACTCTAAAGCACACATTGACCCATGTTTACTGATGGAGTTAGGAAGTGGTAAGTTTAAGTCAACCTTCATGTTTTCCATCAGTAATATAGCAACGGGTGCTGAATACCTTCACTTGGAAAGGATCAAGATGTCAACCTTTGAATCCTTCTCTTATCCCCTATTGTCTGATTCTCTCCTGATTTTTTAAAATTAAGTTGAAGTAAACTGAAGATACCTCTTGCCAGAATGAGTAGAGTGCTCCTGGAATGTTAATTCTCTGAGAAACAAAAGTAGATGAATTGTTACAATTTCATCTCAGGGAACTCGTGGTGCTTCATGGCAATAACGATGTGTATATTACACTCACAGGCACGGTTTCTGGAAATGTTTATATAAACCTGTTTTACATTTGATGATTGTATTTTGAACTGTGTATAAATAACTATGCTCTTAGATATGACTCAATTATAAAATAAGCTCCTGAAATCTTCTGGGAGCAAAGAGCAAAATGGAGAGTTCTAAAAATACTTGTTTGCAGAGTCTAAATCTTATGTTTTGTAACTTTATGGGCTTTGACTTACACTTATAGGGATGCCCCTAATTACTCTTTCTCTAATCCCACCTTCCACTTTTATTTTGTGTTTTTTAAGATCAACTCCATAATCTTGCATGGCATGTATTACATATATAAATATATCACTCAGTAATTTGATCACTTCACTCTGACCAAAGCAGATCCCTCTTTCTTATTCAGAGAATGGAAACTAACATTTGAATTCTCTCCAAGTATCAGATACTTTCAAATACATTATTTCATCTTACCCATATACTTTGTGAAATGAAGAATGTTATATCCATATGAGGAAACTAACATGAAAGAAAATAAGAAACTTTTCTTATGTCATAAAGATGCCAACTGGCAGAACATGTATAGGAACTCTGGTCTGATTATCTCCACAGCTACATCATAGCACTTGTTAGTGCTACAGTTAACTACAGTTTAGTAGCACTTGCAGGCTTTCTTTCTCCCTCTCCCCTCTCCCCTCTCCCCTCTCCCCTCTCCCCTCTCCCCTCTCCCCTCTCCCCTCTCCCCTCTCCCCTCTCCCCTCTCCCCTCCTCTCCCCCCCCCCCACACACACACTGACTATAGACTATTTCTAGTTGAAAGCTTCATAATTTTATGTAGGATTATTGATGGTCACAAATGTGATGAAACCGTATTAATCCAGAGTCTATGTTGTCGTTGACCTAGACAACCCCTCTCATTTGTTCCAGTTGTTCGGTCCTGTTCTGAATCTGAATTATCTAACAGCACTAAAAGTCATGGGAAATTATGAGGTCAGGTTCAATAGTGAGGAACAGTCACTTGGCAAGAGCTGACATGAGGCACAAGGAGCTGGTGGGTCCCGATACCTCTGCGACTCTCTGTCTTCATCAGCCATTACCAAAGCCCTGTATTACCACAGTGATTATACTGAGAAATAAAAATAGATGTAAATATCAGGAAAACAAAAGCATGTACATTTTCTAAAAAGGGGACATCAGGGATAGGAGCCTTGACTCTTTGGACAGATGAACTTTTATTTTAAATGCCATTAGATTTAGGCTTAATAATAGCAAATATACTTCTCAGATCAGACAAAAAGTGGAGCTTGTCTCACCTTTCTGGCAAGACCATACATAGATTTATTTTTTAAATCATAATGATACAAATTAAGCTATATCAAATAACCAGTTACAAAAGTGTCTCTTTCTCTTTATTTCCTACCAAATGTAAAGTTACACAATGTCTTGCTACACTTGGATTCTATATCTACTTAAAGGTGGAACTCTTCAATTTTCTGAATGCTTCAGCACTTGGAACAGGTGTGGATCACTAAGTGAGTGAGGGAAATTATGGCAGAGGGGTTGCCCACTGCTCACAGCCCAGCCTCTGTGACTTTGAATGAGGGAATTCAAGTCAGGGCAGGTGTTGATAAGGACAGAAATGGTGATTATTTTGTGATTGCTTTAAGGACAGAAATGGTGATACTCATCTCAGTTTTGTTGCACTTTATTTGAGAAATGTGCAAGATAATCTTTTTGCTTTTATGGAAAAAAGTAAAAACAATCACAAGTCTTAAACAAGGGGGCTAAGGTGAAAATGTTTTCCTCCCCTCTTTCAGATGTGCAGCCTCTCTGTTGGAAAGGACTTGAGTGTATCTCGTGTAAAAAACAAGAGACATTGATCGTTTCCTGATAATACTACATGCATTTTACAGAAATGAAAACTCTTTACCCAGACATTTCAGAAGTTCTCGTGTCCCATGTCAAATTCCTAGGAGGTCCTTTAACATACATCCCTACTAAGGTCAAATGCGGTTTTTTGTTTTTTGTTTTTCAATTTAATTTGACAAGCCTATGATGGACTTCGGTATAGAAATATCTGATCTTCCCTCTGCTGAGGCTGTTCGATTTGGAAAGCAAGAAAAGAGCTTCCTGCTCTTCAGGGTAATTGAATAGAACTCTCAGGTTTTATGATTTCATTATATGTGGCAAACTCCAATTTGTTCATGTGTGCTGATTGTACTGTGTAACATACAGTGTGTAATAAATAATCATTAAAATTTAACTCTGTAATGGGGAAACATGTAGTTACCAGTTAATAGCATTATTAAAGGAACTTTGTTAAGGACTCCATTTCCATAACTTAATTAAAGCCAAACAGTAAAGTTGTAAGTCTGTTGCAGATGTAGCAAGGGTGTGTGTGTGTGTGTGTGTGTGTGTGTGTGTGTACACATGTATACAATTAGATGAAAAATGATGAAGGAAAAATAAAACTATCTTACGTAGATAACAGATAATATCAAATCCAGATCAGCCCAAGGAAGACAGTATCACCTCTGAAAGCATCATAGAACGTACACCAAGATTCAGGAGAGTTTTGTAACACCCAGCTATTTTCACTTGATATTACTGATTAAAAACACAATTGTAAGGAAAGACCTATAAATTGGAGTATATTTAAACTAAGAATAGAAATTTAAGCTAAGAGTAGAAACTATTCTTAGTTTACATATAATCCAGTTCTTGAGGCGGGGGGTAAAATCGCCTCCCCCTCTTCCCCATGAGAATGATTGGAATAAGGGGATTTATATACTAATAACGAAGGTAAGAAGTAACTTTTTTATATGCCCAATTGTGTACATTTTATATAAGGCATATATAAAGTATTTAGATTACATTAACCACCAGAGAATAAAATAGGAAATAATTTGATTCTGTTCCCAAGCCATTCAGAGACATTATTTGTGTTACTAATATTCTTGTTCATTTCTGATAAACCTAAGTTATCCTTAACTTTTAAGTAGACCATGTTTGTCAATAAAGAAGGAGAATAACCAGCATAACTAGATAAAATCTGCAAACAAACTGTAGAATGAATTGATCATGGTGTATTCATAGAGTAGCGTTCATAGTTGTTCTTGACAGGAAAATTATACTGAGATTCTGGTGAAATCTCAGTCCCATTCAATCTAAACACCATGTTTTGTCATTTGTATGAAATGAATAGCTGTATGAAATTCTTATTTATCTGTTTCAAAATGACTTGCTGTGTTATTTCAAGAATGTTACTAAACTCTCATCTCTCTCCTCCTCTGCTGAGTTGGAATATGCCATCTATGTCACAGTGTCGTGCTTAGCACAGTTCTTTGTATGTAATAAATACTCAACAAATACGTGGTAGAGGACACAACCAAGTTCCAGTGACGTTGAATTCTGAGAGGGATAGAAAGAGGGAGAAGGATCCAGAGGAATGACTACCCGTTGGGTACACGCTGGGTCCCAGGAATGAAGTGTAATCTAGCTGCAACTTTTGTCAAGTCAGTGAAGGCCTATGCTATGTTGGTTTGGTAATTTATTCAACAAATAACTTTTGACTGTTTTTAACGAGTTCAGCTCCATTCAAGGCACTGGGAATAGAGGAATGAATGAAATGGAGGAGGTTTCTGCATTCATTGAGCTTACATTTTGGTGGGAGAGGTAGACAATAAAATGCACAAAAATACGTTCTGGATTAAGAAAAGAGCTATTGGAGGAACTATCAAAAACAACAGAGGAAACTGTTTTAGAAGGAACAGTCATAGAAGGCCTCTCCGAGGAGACGTTGTATGAATCAAGACCTAAATGATACAAGAAGCCAGCCTTGTGAAAATCAGAGGGAAGAGTATTCCAGGTGGAGGAAACAGCAAGTTCAGAAAGCCTGGAGATGAGAATGTGTCGGGCTTGTTCTGAGAAGGAAAAGAAAGCAGATAACCTAGAATAAAGTGACTACTGATAGATTGTCAGATGAAGTTTCATCGACCTCAGCACTCTTGATACTTTGGGTTGGATAATTCATTGTTGTGAGGAACTGTGTTCTGAGTTGTAGTATGGTTAGAAGCATCCCTGGCCTCTACCCATTAGATGCTAGTAGCCACGCCCCCACTCCCAACATCCAGTTGTAACAGCCAAAATGTTTCAAATATTGCGAATTGCCCCTGGCTGAGAACCACTGAAATAGAAGAATGAGGACAGGGCCAAATCATGTAGGACCTTCCAGGCCATGATAAACAGTTTCAGTTGATTCTTAATGAAATGTGATGCTATTATAGTGTCCTAAGTAGAAGAGTAACATGATCTAACTGGCTTTAAAAAAAATATTCAGTCTGGTTGATGCATGACAAATACATTGCGAGGCAAGAAGAATGCAGTAACAAAGACCAGCAGAAGGCTATTGCCAGGAACCCAAATGAGAGATGATGACAGCGCAAGAGTAGGGTAGCAGCTGTAGAGATGAGGAGTAGATGTAAAAAAATGTATGCTTGGACTTCCCTGGTGGCGCAGTGATTGAGAGTCCGCCTGCCGATGCAGGGGGACGCGGGTTCGTGTCCCGCTCCGGGAAGCTCCCACATGCCGCAGAGCGGCTGGGCCTGTGAGCCATGGACGCTGAGCCTGCGCGTCCGGAGCCTGTGCTCCGCAACGGGAGAGGCCACAACAGTGAGAGGCCTGCGTACCGCAAAAAAAAAAAAAAAAAAGTATGCTTGAGGATGGGTCAGCTGGACTTACTGATGGATTGGCTTTGGGGATTGAGGGAAAGATAAGAATCAAAGATGACTCCTAGGGTCTGGCCTTAATTTTATGGTGGTGCCATTCACTGAGATTAACAAGACTGAGACAGGATCAGGTATGGGTAGAACGACCCTGAATTTTTTGCCTTGTTCTCTGGTTTCCTGAATATACTAATCACAGTTAAAGTTTATGTCTTATAACTCCCCTACCCAGCCACCCGTAGGGCTGATTCCTATAATTTCTTAATGTTTTCTCCCTCCAGAGAGGATTTTCATTTTTATCTGGAAGGCTGTTAGAGAAAGGTCAAGTCAATCTAATCCAATCAGGGATTAAGCTGACTCAAGTCTGGGTTTCCATGTTTGTAAGATCTCGCCTTACTCTTAGGATGCAGCCTTTCAGAGCGTCTGGCGTATTCGCCAGGGTATCTCCTACTTAGCAAGCCCTAAACTCCACTTTCTGTCTTTCCAAATTGTGAGACTGCCTAAAGCTCTGCTAATTTCTTAGCCTTTAGTGACCATTTTCTGTTGGGTGCTCCACTTAGGAATTATCAAATGACTCAAGCCATACAATGTCAGGCTTACTTCTCTTTGCTTCCCTTCTCTCTGGGTCTTGGATTCTCAAGTTTTGGCTCTCTTGGAACACTGACATCCAATTGTGAAGCTAATAAAGCTACTGAAGAATTTTGAATAGCCACATAACATCTGCCATGGTCTGATTTGTCTTTTAGAAAGTTTGCTCTACTATCAGCAGTGTAAAAAAAAAAAATTGGATTGAAGAGATTACGTATAGATGCTGAGAAGCCAGGAAAGAAGGTTCCTCCAATTGGCACGTGCAGGCAGAAGATAATGAGGACCTAAAGTAGGGCAGTGAGCATAAAATGCAGGAAATAGAAGCAAGAAATACCTACGAGGTGGATTTGAAATGATGACAAATGGAAAATTTAGCTGTCAGCATCCCTTAAATTGTATTTGTATGTCAAAATAAGAGTGACATATTGGTTCATTAATTCTCCATCCCTCATAATATTAAAGACTAGTCAAGGATGACTGGTTGCCAAACAAAATACTCTTTGAAATTTCTCATGCTTCTGCTGTTATTCTTGGTTATAAGGATTGAAAGGGAAATGTATTTTAATCGCCTTCATTGTTCAACTAAGAACTGGCTTAAGTTAGAGTCTTTATGTGAGTGATCTCTTTGAAGGAAGCTATGTGCTCCATAATTCAGGGAGCATGGAAAATATTTAAAACGAAACCTTCATTATTCTTCTGATGGCAATATTCTGTGGGAGAAATTGAGCCATTTAACTTGAGGAAACACCGAGCTAGGTTAGTAATATGCACCATTTAGCAATGCATTTGAGATGTGGCACTTGTTCTAAATAAATATTTAGTGTTAAGGGAAGTAGAAAATGACAATTTTTAGTGCCTCCTTTAGACCAGAGACCCAGTGTTGATTGCTTTTTGTCCATTCTCATTTAACCTTTTCGATAACCTTATAAGTAAGGTATATATTTTCTTATTTTATGGAGACAAGTCTCAAAAAGTTGGGATAACTTGTGTGATATCATACAGTTAGTAAATGGCAGAGCCAGGACTGAAAGGTACCAAAGATCTAAGAACTTTCTTGTGTTTGGAGAAAAGCTGAGAAGAATATGAGGGGAAAATCCAGGTCAGATTATTTAGATTTATTTGAACAAAGCTTTGCATTGTTCATGTCATTTCTAGAAATTAATTCAACTAAATTCTATCCAAATAAAGTAATACTTCCACTCATTAGAGTATCGTGCAGTTCATTCTCTTATTTACTTGAATCCTGCGGCATCTCATTACATACTTGCTCAATTCTAAGTATGATCTCATCTCCAGCGAGTTTAATACACCTGTTGTCATCATTGATATAGAAACAGCAAAACCAGCTATTTTAACATAACTCCATCACCTTTCTTTTATTCTTTCCTTGAGCCTGGAAAGTTCTACTGTGTGCCTCAGCAAAACTGGCGGAAATCTAGCCCAGATGACAAAATGACTAGATAAGTTCACAACTGGCTATAATCTTATCTCCAGAGAGAAAAAGAAAACTGAACATTTATTGTATTTCTAACCTGTTCTAGGCACTTAACTGTCTCATTTAATCCTTGCAGCAAACCTGTGAGGTACGTGGTAATTTTACAGATGATTTAGTTGAGATCCAGAGAAGTCAAATGATACCTCATGGCATAAATCCTGGGAAGGGGCAGTTCATTCTAAACCTAATGATAAAATCTTTTGTATCTAAAAGCTCCAATATCTTGGTTAACATAGGTTAATTAAGTATAAGTAATCAGTGACACATTGTACTAAATTTAAAATAATATATTGCCGTATATCTCTGTCCAATCTGTCTATCTTAATATAGAGTTATATATAATATATATTAAGAACATATTTCTTATAATTGGATACCTATCTATATAGAAAATATACTAAAATAGAATACATAGGAGAATGAATATAAAACAGAGTGAATAGGGGAGTTTAAATTATAAAAAAGTATGAGTTAGTCTCTATGTTTTATCAACAAGGGAAAAATCATTACTACACCAGTCTAAATATCACATGAAGAAACCAGTATCAGTCTGTATTGTATGCAGTTATATCATCAATGTCCAGTTAGTGCCTGATACCTACATGCATAATAAATATTTTTAGATAAACAAATCACTATGATATGATGAAAACCCAAGCAAAACCCCAGATTATTTAGAAATTCACAATGATAATCAGAGGAAATATGGTATCTAGAGGAGAGGAGTTTGGGGAAAAGTTAAATACTCTGAAATTCTATGAATGATCTTTGCATATTGACCTAATCTTCATGTCCATGGAATATCCAGCAAGAAGAATTTGGTACAATTATAGAATGAAAGACTTTTGCCGCATGTGGAAGAATTATCGTCTATTCAACACTGTTAACACTGGGATGAATTACTCATGAAAAGTTTGGTATCTTCTTTGGACATATATAAAATTAAGGGAGGTCATTATAATTTAGAATACTTTAATGAGATTGCAATCAGAAACTCAGTGTGGATAAGGACCATGTTTATTTTGCTGGTTATTGAAACTACAGTGCCTAACACATTGCCTGGCACATAATAGGTACTTGATGGTATAGTAAATAAATGAAAGAAAATAAGCTAAGAGGACAACTGATCCCTCAAAATTTCTTTCAGTCCTATGATTTGATGTGAAAGGTGAAGGTTGTTAACTTTTTGTAATATTGGATTTTGACTAACCTATTGGGCCGCATGAATTGTATTTAAAATTAAGTACAACTCATGTATTAAGCTGTTGAAAATGCTTGGATCCAAACTCATCAAATTTTATGCATTATTAAAGATGTGCAGTTTTTTGTATATCAATTATACCTCAAAGATGTTGTTAAAAAAAAAAAAGAGGAAAAAAGAAAGAAAGAAAAAAAGCTTAGGATTGAGCATTGTGAGTTACTTTCTACTGGTCCAAAATATATTTTAAAAACAGTATAGATGGCTGAAGAGACAGAACACAGCTGAATTCTCTTCTAAGCTCTACCCTCTACTCAGCTGATTTACTTAACTTCTCTTTGCATTTAATTTTTGTTCCAGGGGAATTCTAATTTTACAAATAACTTTAACATTTGTAAAATGGTGAAGATCAATTAGAGAGATCTGTAAAATACTTTTGAGTTTCTTGAAGAGAATTCTCTATAAATAGAACTTGGCAAGTAATTAGTCATTTCAGTACTATAAATGAAAGTAGTGTGAGTAATTTTTTCAAGTTGTGCTTTTTATACTCCTCTGCATTTACCATAAGGCTGTGAAATCCTTTAGGGCCCTTTGGTATGCAAAATACCATAACTGCTTTTTTCTTTGCAATTATTTAATTAACACACTTCTATTCTGATGCAACATGAGAGGCAGAAAAATTAGCTTATAGCCAACAAATTGGAAAGAAGTTTCTGATCCCATTTTGGCTTATTATTTATAGTTATTCCTAGTTGAATCCACTGCTTATAAAAAGATTGAGAAGGGAGACTTCCCTTGTGGCACAATGGTTAGGAGTCTGCCTGCCAATGCAGGGGACACGGGTTCGAGCCCTGGTCCAGGAAGATCCCACATGCCACGGAGTGGCTAAGCCAGTGCACCACAACTACTGAAGCCTGTGCTCCTAGAGCCAGTGCTCTGCAACGAGAGACCACCGCAATGAGAAGCCCGCACACCACAACGAAGAGTAGCCCCCACTAGCCGCAACTAGAGAAAGCCTGCGAGCAGCAACAAAGACCCAACCCGCCAAAAGTAAATAAATAAATTTATATTAAAAAAAAAGGTTTAGAAGAATTAATGTTGTATTTGTTAATTCTGTGGATCTGAATAGATAATTTCAGGATTTTTTCTAATTTCACATTAGTATGTAACTATTGAGCTTTGAGAAATCTTTGCATTTGACATGGAACACTATGTAGGATGGATTTGTGTTTCATGGTTGATGCATTTTCCCAACTTGGGAGTATTTCCTTTTCCTTTTTTCCAAACAAAATTTTCAAACCATCGCATAAATATTGAGGTAGACCAATGATAACATACCTGGGAACATTTAACTCATGTTGAATAGTTTGAGGGCTCTGATTGAAAACGTTGCTTGGTAATGAAGTTGATTTTCCACTTTCACTGTGGGATTCAGAGTGATGAGAAAGCAGTCTGGTGAGAGAGGAGTAATTCAGGTTGATTCTTCCAAGTAGATAATTCTGTACAACTTTTGCTGTTGTTTTCAACTCTTCTATCATGTTCAAATATTGATACTTTCTCCTTGAATGAAATTTTGGGGATAATGAGGAGTGTCTATGAAGGAGTATAGGTAGAAATCAGGTGAAAATAATAAAATGTATTTATTGTGAATCAGTTCAAGTCTGAGATTTCACTTTTATCAGTGTCCTGGAAATCATTTCCCTCTGTCCCATTTTTAACCAAAGTGTGGGAGCAGTGGAAAAAACTAGCTGATTTTATTAGAATATTATGCCAATGTCAATCACAATTGTGGAATGTGTTGTTGCTAAGGTGATGCCTTCTTACCCAAATTACTCGCTTAGAAGG